>NC_136688.1:58131032-59368532 GCF_903797595.1 Erithacus rubecula
GCAGAGGCCTTGCTCTCCTCGAGGATGGAGCCATTTGAAGGAGTATTGTGCAGGAGAGCTGGATTAATTTAACTTCTTTATTAGCTTAGAAATACTTTAAATATTTAAGTTATTTTATCTAAAAATCACTTTAAAGTATAGTAATACTACTGTAAAATATAATACCAATTATAACACAAATACTAATTTCAGTAGAGCAGTTATATGTTTTATTGTATATAAATTATGATTCTCAGTAATAATTCCTCTGAATTAAAATAATAATCCCAAATATGTTATTTTTTTTATCATAACAAATGAACTTTATGTAATCTTCAGCATTAAACTTTTATTTAAGTCATTTAATAGATATAACATTACAGTAGAGAAAAGAATTTAAATATAAGAATGATTCTAATGATTATTTATTACTGAAAATTTTTAAAACACGGTTGTTTTTTCAAAAAGACACTGACTGCCCACCTGTCTTGGGAGAGTGTGTTCACTTTGGGAGTTGCACTCTGTGCAAAGTTCCAATAAAGGCTGGGCTTGAATAAATGCTGTTTCTGTGAGTGTCCAGTGACATCCAAGGCCACCCAGTTCCAGTCATGTGCGATGGTCTGGGAATCCTCTGGTTGCTCCAAGGACCAGCCAGCCTGGATTGCAACACTTGCAAGGACAGGACAACCAGAGCTTCTCAGATCAACAAGTGCCATGGCCTCACAGCCCTCAGGCAAAGACGTCCTTCCCAAAAGTCCATCTCAGCCGGCCCTGTGGCACTGGGGAGCCACCGGCCCCGGCGCTGTCCCTGCAGGCCCTTGCACACAGCCCCTGTGCAGGGCTGTGCTGGGCCCGTGCAGGGGCTGCCAGGCTGCGGGAAGGTGTCCCTGGAGAAGGCTGGCACAGCCCTGGGCCAGCAGTGCCACCGTGAGGGCAGCACGCGGGGCCCGGCACGGCCGTCGGGGCGCCAGGCCACAGGGCACAGGGCGCCCGGGCCCTGGCAGCTGGAGCAGGAGCTCTGCAGCGCGGGCGGCACAGAGCCGTGGGCTCCCGCAGCTCTGAGCCCTCACGGCTGAGGCAGCTGCCCAGGCACGGCCGGCTGGGGACACGCGGCCACCCCGGGGCCACCCGCACGGGGACCCTGCTCTGGGGCCAGGCCAGGCCGCAGCAGGGAGCAGCCATGGGGCTGTGCCCGGGGAGGGAACGGCTCTGCCCGGGGACAGGGCTCTGCCAGCAGGGCAGCACGGACAGCAGGGACACACACACACACAGGGGACACGTGGCTGCACTCACTGGCAACAGCACAGTCAGCAGCAGTGGGAAATCTTTGAAAATAATTCATTCCAAGGCAGCCTTAAGCAGCACACCAGGGCCACTCTGATATGCTGAGTCAGCGTGGGAAGAAAGGGTGGGGTTGGCTGGGTTGTGATGTGCAGTAACACCCGTGACATCACCAGGGACATGTCTTCTGCCCACCAACAACCCATTTTGTCCCACTGGATCATGGGAACTTCAATGCAAAAGTAGCACATTTCTCTCCTCAGAGAGGAGCAGGATTCTCAGCCCAAGGGCCTGACACAATGCAGATCATTCCTGGGGGGAAGGCTTTACCTATGTGGGTGTTGTTACATTAACCCAAGGAACAAAACAAATAACAGAAAAAACAACCTCAAGTGGAGCCATTGGGGGTTTACTCATTCAAAAGAACCATATTACATTTGGGAACAGGCTGCCTATGAAATTGTCTGAGTAACTGACAACACAAAGGTTTAAAAGTCACGTGGATGTGGCACCTGGGCATCTGGCTGATTTTTGAAGCAGGCAGTATTAAGTTTGCCATTGGACTATGTGTTCTTCAGGGACTGAAGAAAGAGCAATGGGAACTCTTTGAAAAAGATTCACTCCAAGGCAGCCTTAAGCAGTACACCAGGGCCACTCCGAGAGGCTGAGCCAGGGTGGGGACAAAGGGCGGGGCTGGCTGGCTTGTGATGTGCTGTGACACCCGTGACATCACAGGGGACGTGTCACAATGGGGGCAGCTATGCAAGGGCCCAGCAGGTCACGCTGGCCCAGTGTTGCTCGGGCAAGCGGTGAGTGCACACGTGCTGGGGAGGCTGGGCTGGGGACAAGGGCCGGGGCAGAAACGCTGCACCTGGGGCTGGGTTCTCCCCCTGCAGGCAGGGACAGCCCCTGATGGGAGAGCCTTGGGCAGGGCACCCTGCTGCTGCTGCTGCTGCTGCTGCTGCTGGGACAGAGGGACAGCTGTTGCTCCCTGCCAGCTCTCTGGGGTCCTGTCCTTCCTGCCCCCAGAGCCCTGAGCATTCCCATCCCTGCAGCCCCCACTGCCAGCTGCCTCCCTCACAGCCCCACTCAAGGCCTTCTCTCCATCCTCCTGCAGACCATGAAAGCCGCAGTGTTGCTTTTTGTGCTTTTGAAAAGCCTCATCCACTACCCACAGCTCGTGGGTGATGCTCAGGATGAGGAAATACGTCGTCGCATGGAATTGCGGGCACAGCAGATGGAATGGAAGAGGATTCGCCTGGAGCGGGAGGCAGAGCAGCTCCTCCTGAAGCAGAGTGGAAGTCCCTGGGCAGATCTGCTCTACTTTTCTATGCAGCCCTGGCAAGCCTGGGCTGTTGCTTGGCTCCTTGTCCTTCTCTTGGGACTGTATTTTTACGGGAAGAAAAGGAGCCATGAGGTAGAGGACAGTGGCGAGGAAGATGAAGATCCTGTTCTTGACAATGATCTGAGATGGCTGATACATGAGCACATCCAGTGGCCGATAGTTAACCTACAGGAAGGCTGTGAGAAGACAATGAACCTCATGGACAATTATACAGTTTACTTTGGACATGTCTTGGCAAACAGCTTCTACCCAGTCCTGCAACGAGCCATCGGGGTGGGCAGCGCCTTCGAAGGTTGGAGTCCCCGTGAGGAGGACGTTGTGTACCAGGTGCTCATACCCATGACTCCTCCTCGAGGCCACAGCTTCCACCTGGAGCTGGACTCTGCAGAGCAGAGGCACGTGAGGAATTTCCGTGTCCGCGTGCAGCTGGAGTGCACCTGCAGCAAGGAGCAGCAGGCTGAGAACATGCTGTGCTTCCTGCACCACCCCGAGGAGGAGCTGAGGAGCAATCAGGATCCCAGCCTCCTGGACACCCTGTGCACCGACTCCTACCTGGATGTGCAGAAAACTGCCCGCTGGTTCTACCAGCTGGTGAGAGCCATCTGGCCAGCTTTGCCTCAGTCACACAACTGGCATTTAAAGCTGCTGCCATCCAGACGCTCCTGCCTGTTCCAAGTGACCTATGGCATAGAAAGATTCAGGATTGAGATGCTGTTTGGGGTGCAGAGAGGCGACTCCGACATCTTTGTGAGCAGCCAGCCTGGATATGCTGGAACCCCAAGCACTCTGTGGTCTGAAAGCTGTGCTGTGGCAGAGATGAAGTTCTTCCAGCACATTGCCAGGCGCGCCCCCCCTGACAGTCTGCACCTGAGATGCCTGCAGCTCTTCACCCGTCTCGTGCTGGGCATTGGCTTTTCCACCTACACCATGAAAACCATTGTCATGCACCTGCTCAACAGTGTCCCCGTGTCACAATGGCGCAGGAGGAATTTTTTGCGGCGTCTGGGGGATATCAGTGTGAACCTGCGCTGCTGCCTGGAGGAGAAGCGCCTTAACCACTTTGTCATAGGCAACGAGAGATTTCCTCAGCACATCAGGTTGCCCCTGGACATTGCATCAGCTGAGCCACCCAATCTCTTCCATCACCTGGCACAGCATCCAGCTGCCCACTCCCAGGCTATGAGTGAGTACCAGGATCTTCAGTATCGGCTCGCAAGTGTGCTGCTCAATGGCCACTGAAAGAGGTGCTCATGCACACAGCTGTGCTTGTGGGCTCGCAGGCAACGGCAGAAAACCATCTCATAGTGCAGGCAAAGAGAGAGGAGAATGTGGCACGCAGAGAGAGACGCTGAAACGCTGTGCAGCAGCACTGTGCCAGCAGCAGCTGCAGCAACGTCATCTCAACAGTCTCCCCAGCACAGCATCCAGTGATGACCATGGGCTGGAGGCTCAGAGAAGCCGACTTCCAATGCAGGATGGATTGTGGTGATGCACTCCCCCTGCGCCTGGCTGCCATCTGAGAAATGCTCCTTAGGCCTCGGACTTCCCAAACTCCACTTGTTCTAATCCCGTTGGAATGTATCAAAAACATTATTTGTCCCCAGGAACTCACAGGTGTCTAGCTAGCACCATTTTTTCAAGGAATAGCCTTGGAAACTTCTTTCTGTTTCTGACTTAGGATCCAAGTTGGATAATATTTTTTTTTGACAAATCTTCAAATAAAGTTACATGGAAAAGACCTGAAGGATGGTAAATTACTATGACTAAAGCCCACTCTTATATAGTTGCGACTATAAAGAGCATTCCAAAGTGATACCTTTTGTGCTCTTGATTCCCAGAATCTAAGGGACCTATGTGTGTGTCTCTAACAATGATAATGGGATGACAGTGGAGCCAACTAAGGGCTGTTGGGAATAACCAAGAACTGCTGGCATTAACATGCTGTGAGAAAGAGCAAGATTTGGCTGGGGAAGGCGGGCCAGGGGGAAATAGGGCAGCACTTTTCTGTAGAATGAACCACAGAACAGTACAGCGTAAGAACAGGAAGGAGGTCAAGAAGAGGGCAAGGGCTGTAGAGTGGGACTAAGACCACCAAAAACCACCCAAACCCTCTGACTCATTTCCAGGAAGGCCTGAAAGAAAGGACTGGACATGATAATTACTTGACATAGAAAGTGGGAAATTTGCCTTTAGGGCAGAGGAAGCTGTCCATTAAAAGGTAACTTCCAAGTCTGGGAAGCGCCCTCAGGACTCTGCATGTCTCATAGACCAGACCAACACAGCTGGCTTGTTGCTGAACCCGGGATTATCACCTGGATTGCCACTGCAGCTGGGATTGACATGCCATTCACTACATAAACACTAGAACCAGGACTGCTGTCCTCTTTTTCTCTCTCTTTTCTTCTTTCTTTGCCTTTGTCTTTCTTTAATTCATCTCTCCCTCTAGAATTCCTGCCTTCCCTTTAACACTACCCCTTTTTCCAAAACCGCCTGTCATGTGCTTATATAGTAGGTCAGGGACAAATGTACCAATTTGCACACTCATTTTGTGCTTAGCTAATACAATTTTCTGATTGTTTGGACACACCCCTGGCTTTTGTTATCCCTTTCGATCACAAGCATTTACAAATCTTAGGTGCTCCCTTCCCCTTAAGGATGGGTCATCACACTACAGTGGCTCAAATGATTGACTTTCATCCCACTTTCCTCTCACACTGTCACAGCCACGGGGATAATTTCAGTTGGGCACAGAAATTCTTGCTGGCAGCTCCAGCTGGTCAGGAGCTGAGCAAGAGGCATTGCGAGTATTCCTCCTTGTGTTCATTGGGGTCTGCATGGAGAACCTGCCCATCCTTAGACACTCCCTGGGCAAAAGCTGACACAGAGCTGAGCATGCAGGACATGGACAAGGCACTGCTCAGTCAGCAGGGGGAATTGCTGCCACCTCGTTCCTGTGGAGTAAAAGCACATTTGGGCAATCAAACCTTATGCAGCTGAAGAGGCTCTGGCCAGGGGACACGTGAGAGAGAGTGTCATTAGCACTTGGACACTGCCTGCTATCCCTTTTTTGAGACAGTCCACTCCCTCTGTCAGCTTTACCCAGTGTGCAATGGATCACCGAGCCAGGTTGATGACAACTGTGGATGATGCTATAAGGAATGAAGGGAAATCTCTAGATCAGTCACACAAAGTGATACTCAAGGAACACTTCCATTTCTCAACTGCAAATGGGGCCATCATGGAGAAGAGCTGAACAGGCCCAGGAAATTCCCAAAGTCCACACAGAAGATAGCTTTTTGACATATGTACTGTGGGAGCCAACTAGGAAAAGGGCCCTCCTAGACCTCTTGTTTGTATATAGAGATGCTCTTGTGGGTGAAGTAGTGGTTGGCACAGTCCTGGCCACAATAATCAAGAAATACTTGAGTAAAAAATCTTAGGTGTTATGGGGGAAACTATCCAGAGAGCTACTCCTTAGGCTTGGGGAAGAGCAAGCTCAAGGAACCAATTAATAAGGGTCCCTGAGCATATAGTTTCAAAGGTATTGATGTCCACATGCTAGTTCTTTTCATTAGAGAGATTTCTATAGGAACATAAGTTTGATGAAGAAGGGCTGAGGGAGGTGGGGAATTTCAGCTGAGAGAAAAAGCACCTTGGGGAGGAACTTACGGCTCTCTACAGCTTCCTGAAGGGAGGTTATAGCCAGGTGGGGTTGATATATTCTCCCAGGCATGGCAGAAAATCTTGCCCCACTCCAGAGCTGATCAGCTGTTTGTTAACTGGATAATTCAAACAGGACAAACTGTCTTGCAGTGAATTCTTTTGGCACAATGGGGTTAGGAGTGGGCTTGCATCTCCCAACTGCTAATAAACATCTTACTGTTGAAGTGAGATCTGGAAAGAGAAGCTGGATTTCTGACTGACAGGCACTTCACTTTATGACTATAAGAGCCATACCAAACTTCCACAAAGCAAAAAATTTCTATTCATTCCTCTGGAAAGGTGTGGTCTGTCTCCCATGGACAAGGACATTTGTTCTACAGTAACTGCTGTGGAGGTTAAGTGGAAAATATACACACTATTGTCATCTCCGTGCTACATTACATTTGACACCTAACCAATGCTGTTTCCTTAACTAGTTTTCATAAAGATACATTCATGCCTTACACTATTTAGGTTATATTGCCATCAACTTCTAGTTCTCTTTAGTTTTATACTGAGTAGTAAGAAACACTGATTGAGATCTTCTGCATATTATCTCCTGTCTGTCTGATAAATAATTAGTTTTATAGTGATTTGATCCTTAGAAGATGTGAGCCAGAGTGATTTCTTAAATATAAGCTATTGCCAAAATATTAGGCAAAGGCAGGGCTTGTCTGAAGTTCCCACTTGTCCTGTGACACAAGGAAACAAGCAAAAAGATCAAGGAAAATTATCTCAAGTTGCATCAGATTCAGATATTTAGACTGGATCTTAGGAAGAATGCATCAACAAAAAGGATGCCAAGCTTGGGAACAGGCTGCCTATGGAAATGGCTGGCTTTCCATTTTCAAAAATGTTTAAAAGTCATGTGGATGTGGAAACTGGCGACTTGGCTGATGGGTGCATTAGGCTGTGTTAAGTTTGCCATTGGGCTGTGTCATCTTAAGGGACTTTTTCAATGCCAATGACCCTGAGATTAAAATGTAGCCCAAGCAGT
This sequence comes from Erithacus rubecula, assembly GCF_903797595.1. Taxonomy (NCBI): domain Eukaryota; kingdom Metazoa; phylum Chordata; class Aves; order Passeriformes; family Muscicapidae; genus Erithacus; species Erithacus rubecula. The sequence goes on from NC_136688.1 coordinate 58,138,337, forward strand.
GAGGACTCAAAGCTTAGACTGAGTGATCCTCAAGGAGGCTTTCCAACATGGATATCTAAGAGATTGCCAATGGAGGGCAGATGAAAAGCAATCCAAAAGAAAGAGCAATCGCAGATATTTGAAGAAGCTTCACTCAAAAGCAGCCTTAAGCAGTACACCATGGGCACCCTGAGAGGCTGAGCCAGGGTGGGGACAAAGGGCGGGGCTGGCTGGCTTGTGATGTGCTGTGACACCCGTGACATCACAGGGGACATGTCACAATGGGGGCAGCTATGCAAGGGCCCAGCAGGTCACGCTGGCCCAGTGTTGCTCGGGCAAGCGGTGAGTGCACACGTGCTGGGGAGGCTGGGCTGGGGACAAGGGCCGGGGCAGAAACGCTGCACCTGGGGCTGGGTTCTCCCCCTGCAGGCAGGGACAGCCCCTGATGGGAGAGCCTTGGGCAGGGCACCCTGCTGCTGCTGCTGCTGCTGCTGCTGCTGCTGCTGCTGCTGGGACAGAGGGACAGCTGTTGCTCCCTGCCAGCTCTCTGGGGTCCTGTCCTTCCTGCCCCCAGAGCCCTGAGCATTCCCATCCCTGCTGCCCCCACTGCCAGCTGCCTCCCTCACAGCCCCACTCAAGGCCTTCTCTCCATCCTCCTGCAGACCATGGAAGCAGCAGTGTTGCTTTTTGTGCTTTTGAAAAGCCTCATCCACTACCCACAGTTCATGGGTGATGCTCAGGATGAGGAAACACTCCATCATATGGAATTGAGAGCAATGCAGCTGGAATTGGAGAAGATTCAGATGGAGCGGGAGGCAGAGCAGCTCGCCCTGAAGCAGATGCAGCTCATGCTGTTCTTGCAGCTCTTAGCTGTTACTGTTCTCCTGGTCCTTGTCGTGGTCCTATGGTTGATGGGGTGCAAAAGGAGGCTGAGGAGACAAGAGAATGAAGACAAAAACAGTGGTGCAAATGAAGAGGAAATCAGAAATGGGGATACAAATGAGGAAGTCGATGTTGGAAACGCAGAAGAAGAAGATGATGCGAATCTGGAGGAAGATAACAATGATGACAGAAATGTAGAGGAAGTCGGCAATGTTGCTGAAAATGGAGAAGATAATGTTGAAAACAGAGTTGTCAATGAGGCTGCAAACGCAGAAAACAATGACCTTGCACTACCAACCTATGAAAGATCCAAGGATTTTGATGATAACATTGGCAGAATTCTACTGGAACGCATACAAAGCCCTGGACAGGACCTGAAGAAAGGCTGCGAGTGGACATTGAACCTCATGGACAAATATACAGTTTATTTTGGACACGTCTTGGCAAACAGCTTCTACCCAGTCCTGCAACGAGCCATCGGGGTGGGCAGCGCCTTCGAAGGTTGGAGTCCCCGTGAGGAGGACGTTGTGTACCAGGTGCTCATACCCATGACTCCTCCTCGAGGCCACAGCTTCCACCTGGAGCTGGACTCTGCAGAGCAGAGGAAAGGGAGGAACTTCCGTGTCCGCGTGCAGCTGGAGTGCACCTGCAGCAAGGAGCAGCAGGCTGAGAACATGCTGTGCTTCCTGCACCACCCCGAGGAGGAGCTGAGGAGCAATCAGGATCCCAGCCTCCTGGACACCCTGTGCACCGACTCCTACCTGGATGTGCAGAAAACTGCCTGCTGGTTCTACCAGCTGGTGAGAGCCATCTGGCCAGCTTTGCCTCAGTCACACAACTGGCGTTTGAAGCTGCTGCCATCCAGACGCTCCTGCCTGTTCCAAGTGACCAATGGCATAGAAATCTTCAGGATTGAGATGCTGTTTGGGGTGCAGAGAGACGACTCCGACATCTTTGTGAGCAGCCAGCCTAGAGAGGCCTACACCCAAAGCACAGTCTGGCCTGAGACTTATTCTGTGGCAGAGATGAAGTTCTTCCAGCACATCGCCGAGCAGGCTCCCCCTGACAGTGTGCATCTCAAATGCCTGCAGTTCTTCACGCGTCTTGTGCTGGCCTTCTGCTTTCCCACCTACTCCATAAAAACTCTGGTCATGCACCTGCTCACTGTGGTGCCCGTGTCACGGTGGCGCAGGAGAGACCTGCTGCGGCGACTGCTGGATATCAGCGATACCCTGGGCTTATGTGTGCTAACAAAACGCCTCAACCACTTCCTTGTGGGGAACCAGAGGCAGCCTCAGGACATCCATTTACCCCCAGATGTTCAAATGGCTCAGCCACACAATCTCTTCCATCGCCTGGCAGAGGAACCGGTTGCACACCACCAGGCGATAAACGAGTACAAGGATCTGCAAAACTGGTTGAAAAGAATCCTTCTCGGTGAAAACTGAATGAAAGGGCTAATGCACAGAGCTGTGCTTGTGTGCTCACAGCTGGCAGAAGAGACAGAACTCATAGGACAAATTTAGTGCTTTAAGTAGAAGAGAATGCTTGCAAAAACTCTGGCAAAGCTCCCCCAGCCTCTCTTGCCCCCTCAGCATGTGGACAGCCATAGGACAGTTTATTCTACTTTCTTGCATCATTTCATTTTTCAAAATAGCCACCCGGATCTACATAAATCCTTTCTGGAATTTCCCCACTCCTAAGAATGCACGTGAAGAGAGAACATGCCCTACATGCAGGGCCAAAGTCACCTGTAACACCCAGTTGTACCTGGCCTGTGAAAAGGACCAAAATATAGACCATGAAACAAGCGGGAATGTGAGACAGAGAAAAAAAAAACAAAAAGACCAAGTGGAAACATCAGCACTGCTTTGCTGGCATCATTCAATGGACAGTGTCTCTCCTTGTACCTGGAAGGGACACCTTCATGTCAGCATTGGACAAACTGTCTTGGAACTTGTGAAGTTAGACTTTTGGTGCTTTAGGCTCTGAGTTCATCAGGTTTTTTTTTAAAGGAGCAAAGTCGCTAATAGTTGCTACAAAGTTGTTTATTGTAGAAGCACATCAGTGTCAAAAGCCAAGTTACAGACATGAAGGTCAATGCTCAGTTTTGGTATAAAGTTTTAAAGAGAAGCAGAAGCTGTTCCTGGAGGTCCCAGTGGGGCCGATGTTTCTGGGCAGCTCCTGTCTTCTTCTCGGCTGTGGATGATGGTGGTGAGCAAAGCAAAGCAGAGCAAAAAGGCAAAAGCAATGGCCAAAAGCCATGGCAAAACACATTAGCCATTCCCAAGGCATGCTGTTATAGACAATTTTCTTAACATGCTAAGACACAAACTCGGATCACCACCCCTTAACCTATTACAATTCTATTTCTTTAGCACACCAGATTATGTATAAACTATGCATAAGGTCTATCTTGTTCTATCTGAAAAATGTAAGCAATATTCTTTGTGTAGAACTTTTTATGTCTAAAACTATCTTCCTGGAGGCTTCACTGAAAAAACTAGTATGTATTTCATCCTTCACTAGAACTTGGACTTCTACTCTGGCATCTGAAACCTTTCACTCACTAAAAGCATGAGAGATTTCTTCAAAACTTATTTACCCTAAAATGTAAACTTACACCTCTATTTTATGTATGAGTGGCTTCACATAATGTAATCCATCGAAAAGCTTTCATTCAATTCCTGCACTGATTTCTCTCTAAAGAATTCAGAGACCCTTGATTCACTGACTCCAACACAACTGAGCTGAAATTTTGTAGATATAAGAATCTAGATGGATTTTCTCCTAGATATATATATAGTGTACACCTACTATATACTGTGAAGATTATTTATTATCATATATAGTAAAATGCAATGAAACAAAACAATATACTAATATAAATATTGTCAAAGATATGATATATGCAGTTATGATATCCAGATAAAAAACAATTCTGTCAAGTAGAATATATTATTATGGCTAAATACTAAGCATAAACATAAGAATAAGCATAAACATAAGAATAAGAATAAGAATAAGAATAAGAATAAGAATAAGAATAAGAATAAGAATGAAAAGAGCTCATATTAAGTATCACTATTTGTTGTGAAACATACAAATGCCTTCAGGACATTTATGTCTGGAAAGATTTTCACAGAGTAGATATACTTCTATATAACTTAGAGATAGATATACTATAGTCATTATATATTAATAGAACTACACAATATATATAATTCATAGTATGAATACAATATATTACATATATAATATTATTTTTATACGCAAGTAAAGACGTATCTGTGATTGCTATCGGTTGCAACCTATATTAGTGCTCTATAGTCAGTGCATTTCTGCAGGGAGGGCTGGGAACTGCTTTTTTCTTCTTTCAATAAAATACAATATATTAGCAAGATTGTGTAAGACTTTATTCATCTCAGCCACATCTCTAGTGTCGGTAAAAGTCATGCAGTGTGAATGTGGGTTGGTGAGCTGCCTGCTTGAAATCAACCAAACTGAAAGTGCTCAACTAGTTCTAATCAGAAATTAGGCCCGGCTGCCCTGAGCTCTGTGATCACTGAATGGCTTGGCTTGGAAGGCTCCTCAGAAATTGCCTTGTCCCAGCCCTGCTGCCGAGGACAGGGACACCTTGCACTGGGCCAGGATGCTGCAAGCGCCTCCCAGGCTGGGCTGGAGCACAGCCAGGGACGGGGCAGCCACAGCTGCTGTGGGCAGCGTGGGCCAGGGCTCAGCAGCCCCAGAGGGCAGAATGTCCTGCCCGCCTCCAGCCCAAGGCCTCCCTGTGGCACTGGGGAGCCGCCGGCCCCGGCGCTGTCCCTGCAGGCCCTTGCACACAGCCCCTGTGCAGGGCTGTGCTGGGCCCGTGCAGGGGCTGCCAGGCTGCGGGAAGGTGTCCCTGGAGAAGGCTGGCACAGCCCTGGGCCAGCAGTGCCACTGTGAGGGCAGCACGCAGGGCCCGGCACGGCCGTCGGGGCGCCAGGCCACAGGGCACAGGGCGCCCGGGCCCTGGCAGCTGGAGCAGGAGCTCTGCAGCGCGGGCGGCACAGAGCCGTGGGCTCCCGCAGCTCTGAGCCCTCACGGCTGAGGCAGCTGCCCAGGCACGGCTGGCTGGGGACACGCGGCCACCCTGGGGCCACCCGCACGGGGACCCTGCTCTGGGGCCAGGCCAGGCCGCAGCAGGGAGCAGCCATGGGGCTGTGCCCGGGGAGGGAACGGCTCTGCCCAGGGACAGGGCTCTGCCAGCAGGGCAGCACGGACAGCAGGGCGCAGGACAGCAGTCACTGCCCGGCTGCCCTGGGACAGTCCTGGCAGACACACGGAACACGGGGCTGGCAGGAGGCATCATCCTCACTGTGCCCACCTGAACACAGGGACATGAGGCACAGTGGGAATGGGGACACAGCAGACACCTCTCCTCTGGGAATATCCCCCCTTCCCTGGGGCCCTGACAGGACACAGGGGATGGGGCTGTGCAAGGGGAACCCAAGGATTGATGAGGAGGACAATGCCAAGGTTACATCTGCCCACACTCTGCATCCAAACTGCTCCATGGAGGAGAAAACTAGAGGAGTCCTTGCCACAGCAGATTCCTTCTGAAGGAAAAGTGTTCTGTATTCCTGCACATGGGTGTCCTTTCTGGAGTGCTACTCAAGTGCTGCTCCTGCTCTCCAGGCTGTGGAGTATCTACACAACAGAAGCAGTGAAGCAAAGAGCAAAGACCAGGAGAGCTCGAGTTGAGGCCAGAGGATATGAGAACTGAAGAAGAGACTTGCAGGGGGAAAGTAGGAAAGAGAGGCAGAAGGAATTTTGCTTAATAATGATTAACTAGCCAGAGTAAATGGGGTGGTAAAGGCCAGAAATTAGGAAGAAGGTAGCAAGCTTTAGGCAAATGATCAAGAAAAAGACCATAAAGAGGAAGAAAACCATCTTTCTCACTCTTTCTATAACATGTGGTCTTCCAGAATCTAGACTGTGAAAATTCTTGTTGAACTCAAGCAGCTCTACTGTGGTGAAATGGTTCTGGTTCGAACTTAAGCCAATTTACACCCAGCCCTTCTGCTCCCTGAAGAGCAGAGAAACAATTGGGCAAAGGGAGGTGGAAGTGAGACCATGCTGCCACTCTTCTGAAAACGAGAAGAAGCTCCTTCAGGAACAGTTCCTGAAGTCAGCTCACTCTGTTTGTGACAGCGACACCAGCAACAAGCAAGTGTAACCTGAGCAAAGCACTTTATTTCTGTGACACCTGGAGGCGTTATCACTGAGCAATACTTTGATCTACCAGGTGGGAGCAAAATGAAGTGATGCCACTTGTTTTCAGGAGATTTCCTCACTCCAAGCTCTCCTGGCTCACCCCAGCCCACCTGTGACATCCAACTCTGTCTCAGATTCCCATCCCAGCCAAGCAGCTGTGGAGCTAAAATCTACCTTGAAAAACAACTGAAATAAACTCAAGCTGAAGAAGAAACTTTCTTTTGTGGCAAACAGAGAGGTTTGGCCAGACAGCAGAGCCCTCTTCAGTCCAGTGAGGGGTAGTGAAGAGCTGGTTGAACCAACGTGACCTTGCAAACACTGCCAAGTTCCCAGTTGGGCCAAACTGGAGTTTATCTGGTATAAATTGGTGCAGCAGGCACCAGGATCTTCCAGACAAATGCACCCAATCAATGCAGTTCTCACTGTTGGTAGAAGACAAGGATCAATCAAAGCCAGAGAGTGGGAAATGCAGAAATACATCACATATTTACAGATAGAAACTCTTGGAACAAGGATTTTTGCATTGAGAAATTTGGGGTGGAGAGGAAAAAGAGGGAGTAAAGGAGTAAAGGGAGGAAACTCACATTCTAAAGCTAATAAATAAAAAATAAATTAAAGTGATTTGGCAAAATCATGTGACAAGGTAGTTTCTCTTGCAAACAGGTGCACCTCAGTTTTAGAAATATTAAATCTCAAGAGGTTTGCATTGCACAATAGATGGCAGCCAGAAAGCATGTTGATGTTTTTTGGCAGTGTTTCCTATGTCATGGTATTTTTTTTTTTTCTTTAAAGCTTCCATCAGCAGGAGGCAAAGCTGTGCCAAGGAAAAGGAATCAAATCTGGATGCAGCAAGTCTCACATTCAGACAGAGGCTCCCTGCCAGATGCTACGGGGCCAAATCGGAAACAACCACACTGAGTTCATTGTGAAAACTGCATAATCAAAAGCCTGCAAAAAGGCAAAAAGAAACAAAAAATTAATCTGTTTAATACTTAGCTAAATTCTCAACTCTTGAAGTAGATTTGAAGAAAAATTCATCATAATCCCCTCTTCCTTTTGAGGAATTCCTCCCTGTTCATGAGGTGTCCATGAGATGGCAGGAGTGCACTGTCCTACAGAGATTGAAGGACTGTCACAATGGTGACATTTCCACACTGAGAATCTCACTCTGGCTGTGGGCACTGCAGACAAAACACTGATTTATATTTCTGTTTATTGCTCATGGAAAGAGATAAGGAAGTGGCATCAATGGACACATCTTCAGAGAAGAAATTGCCTGGTGCAGTTTCTGTTTGACAGAATCCTGCTCAGTGCAGACCCTGGATCTACAAACTCATCCCAGGCCGTGCACAGGAATTTGTGACCAGGCACTGCAAAACTGAAAGAAAAGGATCCAGACATCTGCCAGAAAGAAATCTGGAAGATGGGATTTAGAAATCACAGCCCTTGTATTTATGGCTGGGGATGACTGTGGAAACAAACCCTCAGGGGTGTCCCAGTTTTCAGTCCTTTTTATCATCCCCAGTTCTCCACACAACTGGGGCACAGCTGTGAGCCTGCCCCTGGTCAGACAGGATCTACAGCAGTCCAAGTTCTGTGAGCTGAGCCAAGGGATGGGCTGGCAAATTGTGCAAGTGCTTCCCTGAGCCAGGCTGCAGAAGCAACATCCCAGCAAGAGATGGATGCTTGTGTCTGAAGAGCTGCCTCAAGAGAGCAGGTTGAATGATGGAGCTACTCTTTTCATGCTCCTGGTCTTGAGCCAGGATATCTTCCAAGTTTTTGTCCACACTACCTGGGCAGGAAAGCAAGAAGAATCAGAATGGTTTGGGTGGGAAGAGATGTTAAAGATCACCAAGTCCCAACCCCACTTCCATGAAGCACTCCATCAGCCTCACACTGGATCTTCTCTAGCAGAGGGCATAACTGGGATGTTACAGCCCACATCTCTTCCCACTGATCCTCTCACTGCATCCACCCTGGGGGAGCAGAACTGGAGCAGTTTTGCTGTGCTGGGAGCTCCCTGTGCACCTGGGAGCTCTCACCTGCAGGCACTGCTGTGATGGAACAGGTCTGCCTGTACTGAGCAGGGGAGGGGAGCTTAGGAGCTGCTGAGGGACACCCCAAAGTGTCACTTGATCTGTATATTCTAGTTCAACAAAGACCTGTTCCCTTTCCAGTGTCCCATCCCTCAGCAAGCCAGGCATTCCCAGTGACATCACTGGAGCCTGCAAACAGCTCTGCTGGAGGCAGACACTGCCCTCTGCAATGACCAAGAGATGATGTTGGTTAATTTTTCTCAATGCATCCTTTCAGTTTCTTATAGATGTGGCACTTGGGGACATGGGTTAGTGGTGGCCTTGGCAGTGCTGGGGGAACCATGGGACTCAATCTTAGAGGGCTTTTCAAACTTAAATGATTCTATGCTTCTTTACTTTAAAAATTTCAAACCTTTCCTGGCTTTCAGATTCTGCAGTTCACAATCCCTGATGTGATCTGTGAAATCACTTTCCTATTTTTTAATTCCCTCCTTCTCCTGCATGGGACATCAGGTGGTATCCCAGCTCCTAGCTGCAAAATCAGTCTCACATCAAGACACACAGACCCAATGAATTCTGTTGCAAAGGTGAATCACCTCCAGCAGTTGAAGTTCAACTGCATCCATGGCAGTTGATGGTTATGGACCATGCTCTGAAAGCACTGGGACAGGAACAGTATGGATCCCTCAGTGTGATACCTGATTAGGAAAAAATTCTTCCCTGTGGGGGTGGTTTTTCACCTAGCAGAGGGTGCCCAGAGAAGCTGTGGCTGCCCCATCCCTGAAAATGCTCAATGCCAGGCTGGAGTAACCTGGGCTAGTGGGAACTGTCCCTGCCCGTGGCAGAGGGTTGGAATGAGATGGTTTTTAAAGTCCCTTCCAACTCAAACCATCCCATGATTCTATGACCTGGCTCCTGATAGTCCATAAAACCCCAGGGACAACAAGGGGATGTCATTGGGATACAAAAGCTTTGAAGATGAGGGGAGAATTGGGTGGGAATTTTCCCTTACTCCTGAGGATTGTACCATTCCAAGGTTAGTGCTCCATTCCCAAACTACATGGAAATCCACAGGTCTTGGCACTCTTCTTGAGTGCTGATCTTGAACCCTCAGCCTCACTTGAATCACTGCTTCTTTCTCCAGTGTTTCAATAAATTATTAGAAAACCTCTCCCAAATGCATAAATCCCATCCTAATGCCCTCTGATGTCAGAGGGAAGGTGCCTGGTAACGTTGCTGGTCCTTGGATCAAGCCTCAGAAAAGCAGCTGCAAAATATAAACCCACAGGCTCTGAAATTCATCTTTGCTTTAACTTGGTCTCAACCTTTGTAAATGACTCACAGTGGGTCAGGGAAAAGAGAATTGAACAGCTCTGATCTGGCTGTGTTCCCCTGTCCTATAAAATCAGCTTACGCCCTTCGCAAAGAGGAAAACTCACTAAAATTCACCCACAGCAGTGGCAGCTCCCAACCCACAAACCAAACTGTTGGAGAAGTGCAGAAATCATTGTGATGTTTCTACACCTTTTTCCAGGGCTTGTAACAATTTCCTCCTTGTTCTGTAGAGCATTCCCCCTGCAACTCCTTCCTACCACCTCCCAATTGCCAAGAAATCCCTCCTGCTGCTGTGAAAAACATGAGAGTTCCTAGGGAATATCTCCTCATGGCATGTCAAAGCAAGGGGAAAAGCAATATTTTCTTCTAGCAGGAGATATCATAGGCATCTTGTGGGGTACCAGGCTTTAGGGGTTGGGTCTGTCCTAGCTTGGGATGTGTGTAAATCATTCTATCTTCCTCTAGCTCCAGTTGTGCCAGCCAGCACAATAACAGGAATTGAATTGAATTGAATCCCATTTTCCTTTGTTCTTTAAGGTGGTTCTGAAGTGGCAGGTGCTGTTACCTGGCTCAGCTGAGAAATTGCTCAGCTTTTGTCATGATTATCAACAGCCCAACTGGGAGAGAAACAGCTCAGCAGGGAATTGCAGAGCTGGAAGGGAGTAAAGATGAGCAGTGATTGATGAACACCACATGAAGATCTCCCACAGGCAGAAATATGGACATTTTGGCATGTTTTCCATTATGCAAAGGGCAGAATTCCTGTGCAGCATTGGCATATGCAGAGCAGCTGGGGAAGGTGGGGATGGAGGGTACCAAGCTGTCACTTCTGGGGAAAGCAGCCAAGTGCATTGACACTTCTCATGTAGGCTGGCTCCAAACCAAATGGCTTCACAGCAGGATTTCCAAATTACTACCTTGACCACTCCATGTGCATCTTCCACAATCTTAAAATCCACCTATGTAAGTGATCATTCCTTCCTTCCTTCCTCCAGGATAATTAATTTCTGCCCTAAATCACCATTTTCCAGTTCACATTTCTCTGGTCCCTTAACAAGGCTGAGAAACCTCAGGCCTCACACTGCCTTCATCGAGGTGTTGTTCAACTCCTTGTGAATCCTCTCTCAAATCTTGGTGGGGCATCTCCATCAGAGCTTTGCAGAGCCTGAGCCCAAGCAATTTGCATTGCAGGGATGAATGCATCAATGCTCAAACTGCTGCTGAGATGTGGTCACACATAATCAGCCATTTAAAACCCAGCTCCAGAAGAAATTGCAGAAAGGAGTGGTGGTGGCACGAGGTGGGCAGAGCATCTGGCTCTGTTGAGGTGGGTGTCAGAGCAGACTGGATGCTAACAGCAGTGTTAGACCAGATGTGCTGCTGTTTTCATATCAGCAGGGATTGCATTGCTTAAAGCCATTTATTTGATACTGACTAATGGAGGAAGGCTCAGAGGAGCAGGGAAATGAAAGGGGTAATCAGATATTCCAGAGCTCAGAGCACACAGAGAGAATGTTCAAAGCCAGCGCTGTGCAGGTGTGTGTTCCCAAATGTGGACTGGGCTGGCAGATGACTGGGTTTTCCATAGGAGCTACTGTGTCTGCAAAGGACTTCCCAGGCTCCAGCTGCCATCTCGTGGTCATACAAGAAATCTGCCTCTTTTTTTTTTTCCCTCTGATTACCACCACTCATAGCTCAAACAGTACTTTTCCAAGATTGGTAATGTCAAAAAATTCTGGGAAATGTTTTTCCCAGGAAATCCCTGGTCAGAAGTATTATATTCCCAAATTGCAGTGGGTTTGACCTTTTCACCATGCATCAGAGAGGATAGTTCATTTTCCATTGTGGGGAAAACAGTGAGGTTTGGAAAAAGGGGGACTTCAAGTGTGAGGGGTGTTTAACATCTCTCCTCAACCTTGGAATCTCTAGGGAACTTCAAGCACTGTTCAGGAACACTCTCAGGATTGAATTTTGCTGCTGTTCTCCCCTTCTTCCTGATGGATCCCCTCTTGCCCACCCCCCAGGCTGGGAGGCTCTGGAGGGATTTAGGATCTGCAAAGCCCCTCTGAGCTGGAGTCACTGTTTGTTGGCTCCTTTCTCTGAGCACTTGCTCCAGCAGCAGATCCCAGAGCCATCTGCAGCCCCAGGAAAACCAGCAGAGCTTTGAAGGAGATCAGAGGTGCATCTGCTTTTGGTATGGTGAGTCCCAGGGTAACATCCTGGCTCTGGAGAAGATGGTGGGAGTTTGGCTGGATTTGCAGCAGGACCAATTTTTTATTTTTTTTTCCCAGCCTTGTTTAGTGTGACTCAGAGTGTCAGCAGGACCTACAGCTGCTCTGGGCATAAAGCAAGGCACGTTCCAAAAACTGCTCTGCTCCAGAAATTACCTAGTGAGAGTAAACACCACGTGATACTCTGCTCCCTTGTCATGGAATCACAGAATGGCTTGGATTGCAAGGAGCCTTTAAAACTCATCTGATTCCACCCCCTGCCATGGTAGGGACACCTTCCACTATCCCAGGTTGCTCCAAGCCCTGTCCAACCTGGCCTGGAACACTTCCAGGGATCCAGGAGCAGCCACAGCTTCTCTGGGCAATCTGTACCAAGGTCTCAGAGCCAAGAATTCCTTCTCAAAAGCCAAGCCAGGATCATGTCCTGGCAGGACCCCTGGACCAGCTGTTGTTACAAAATGTTCATGGTTTGTTATGCAAGGTCCTCAGATCAGAAAAGGCCACTTTCCTTTTATACAGTGTTCTTGCTTAGAGTAGATTTTGGGTCAAACATTCACAGCATATGACAACAATAAAATCCAAACAATTTCCCCTGTAAAACTGGGATCTGAAAACAATAAAATTAATGGGACCTGCAGGATGAAATAGAGCAGTAAATGTGTAAGGAGAGAAGAGGCCACTTAAACTGGCTTCTAATGCCCCAGAGAGCTGGAGTGGGTTACATGTCTTCAGAATTGGGTCAAATTTCTTCACACAGAGGGTGGTTGGGCATTTCCCAGGCTCCCCAGGGAAGTGATCATGGTCCCAAGGCTGCCACAGTTCCAGGAGCATTTGGAGAACACTCTCAGCACTCTCATGGTGTGGCACTTGCTGTGCCCTGTGCAGGGCCAGGAGCTGGACTCAATGATCCTTGTGTGTCCCTTCCAAGTCAGAACATTCTGTGATTCTAGGAAATGTCATTGTCCAGTTCATGGGGGCTGGAGTAGGGCAGATAATGGGGTATTTTTTAAAATTTTATTTTAGTATTTTGGTGTTTTGTGTATAATCAAAACATTGAAAAAACACATCAGGTGCACCAGATATTCTGGGGTGAGCCCTGATCATTGCATCTCACAGGCTTCATCGGCACCTTGTTTGTGTAAGAGTGATGCAAAGTTCCTATAATCTCCTTTATATCTCACAGTGGCCAACCAGTTCCTTCTTATCTCTTCTTATCCTTCTCACCTGCTTCCCAAGCAGATGAAATCATATTTCATCTGCTTTGCTCAACTCAGAGATAAGAATCACTGGTAAGAAAGGAGGTCAGATGCCAGGTAAGCAAGATTTGCTGCAGGAATGGCTGAAAAAACCCTCATGACAACACCAGTGAATTTGGCTTCAGGAAAACACCTGCAGGGATGAGCTTCAAAGCACAAAATATCAGAAAAAAAAAATTTGCAGGACATTTCTGCCCTTTGGCTTTTTTTGTTCTGCCATTGGTCTTGGCCATGAAACCTCATTCTCTCTTGGTGGTTTCCAGCCACTACAACAGCTCCAGCAATTTCTGAGATACCTTCCTGCAGGGCTGAGGGGCTGGTGAGCTGTGAGGAACCTCTTGGAAGTCAGAATCATGGATTCATAAGAGTTGGAAAAGCCCTCTGAGATCATGGAGTCCAGCACTGCCAAGGCCACCACTGACCCTGTCCCCAAGTGCCACATCCTCATGACTTTTAAGTCCCTCCAGGGATATTCCACCACTGCTCTGGGAGCGAATTTTTCCTAATATACCTAATAACCTAAACCTCCCCTGGTGCAATTTGGGGCCATTTCCTCTTACTATCTTTCCTCTTTACTGTTCCCTGGAGCAGAGCCCGACCCCCCAAGCTGTCCCCTCCTGTCAGGGAGCTGTGCAGAGCCACAAGGTCCCCACTGAGCCTCCTTTTCTCCAGGCTGAGCCCCTTTCCCAGCCTCTCCTGGTGCTCCAGCCCCTTCCCAACTCTATTCCCTTCTCCAGCCATGCTCCAGCCTCTCAATGTCTTGTTCCAAGGAGCCCAAAACTGCCCCAGGACTGGAGTACCTCAGCAGTGCCAGCACAGTAGCAATATGGGGGTGCACATCTCATCAGCATGTTTGGCATTGTGCATCTTGATTTTGGAGCTTAAACAGGTGGCAGAGGGAAAATCTGCCTTTTTCATTCTCTGTCTGGACTTGGTGTGAAGGTTTAACCAAGTTCATCTCTCTTGGAGCACTCTCCAAGCCTGGGCACTGCCTCAGCAGCTGCTGAGAACCTCTGCCCACTTCCCAGCAGCGTTGTGCCAAGGCACTGATGTTTCCCAGCACCAGTGGTGGGGAATCTCCTCCTTTCTCTGGGCAAAATAGACTTTCCTGAGGCATAAAAATTTATTGTACAACCATGGAAGAATGAGCCATGTGATTGGGGATGTATGAATGAAATTCCAGCCTGTAAAAACTCGGGCTGCACACTCCTCACTCTGCTTTATGAGCTTCCCTACACCGTGATCCCTCGTGCTGGCTGAGGCCACAGCCAGTTTACTGCACCAGGGCCTGGGATGCAATCCTTTTCCTTTCCAAATAGGTTTTTACAGCAAGCTGGGACTTGCCAGGTGCCACACACCCCCAGTTCCCATCATTTCAGAGGCAGATCTTGGCAGCCTGCAGGGCTTGGCTCAATTAAAGGAATGTTTCAGCATCTCTGGCACTGGGATTAACGGGCTCTGTGCTGCCAAGCAGAGCCAAAACTGACTCCTCACACCTTTGATTAGACCAGCTTCAGTCTGATTAGTGTTGCCTAATAAAATAATTTCTATCTGTGGTCATTGACCTTCAAGAAATTCCAATTTTTTGCTCTGAAATACATCTACATGCCCTTTGCAGAGCAAGGATTCGGGTGCAATTTCAATTCGTCAGGACTACAGTGTATTCATTATTAATTTATGCTGTACATGATGTCTTTAGGATGGATTATTTTAAGAAAAAGCCTTCACAAAAAGAAGGGTTTTAATTGCTTGTATATTTCTTTTCTTTCATTTAAACAGTCAGACTCCCACATAGACAAAAGGCACATCTAAAAAGTGCAGATCTGTATGTGAGGCCCAGAAAAGTGAACATTTTTTTATAATTAACCTTACTACTATAATTTCTATATAGATTTCTAAAGGCTGTAGTATTTTCTGTTTCATAGAAGCTGCATGACATGAAAAAATATCAGCATTTTACCAACAGTGCTGCAGGACTGGCTTTCCATGAGCTGTTCTTTCTGCCAAAGGGCAGATCTGGAAATGAAAATGTGGAGATTGGATGGGGGGAAAAAAGCAGGGTCTCATCATCACAGGATAAGTTTGAAAAACCTGCTTTTAATGACTCTTGTAAGGAGCCACAGGGGATAGGAAGTTTAAATCTCTGATCCCTCCATCACTTCCTTTTGGACAATGTTGGATGTGCAGTTGCTGCAGATGGGTTCCAAATGCTTGGGATGGTCTTTGCTGCAGAAAAACTAGCAAACTGCAATACATAAAAAAAATAAAGAGAACAAAAATAGAATAGACTCCTGTGACAGTCATTTAAACCGTTTGCAGCTTGTTATCAATCACTATTTGTCTACCATGGAAATGCAGCCAGCTCTGCTGTACTGACACATGTCTGAGCTTGCTTTTTGAGGAGCATGGACACAGTTCCAACCAAAACCAACCAAACCTCCAGCCTGTGCTGGTTGGAAGGTCTGTGCATCCATCTCCTGCCTCCCCAGCATTAATGTTCTCCTCCTGCCCAGAGGGGAGAGGCCAGGCCAGGAGCAGGGCTGCAGGAGCCACCAGCCCTTTCCCTCAGCCCTTTCTTGCAGTGGTGTTTCCACCACGGTGATTTTCCCCTAATCCTTCTCTAAGAGGGGCCCTGAGGACAGAGGTGAGAGAGGGAGCAGCTGTTATTGGCCTGGGGATACCTTCTGCTCTGGATTTACATCCTGACTCTGTCAGAGCCCCATTTGCCCTCCCACAGACCATTTGATCGTTCAATGTTTCACTTTACTCTCTGCCAATATGTTTAAAAACGTCCTTATTCTTTATTTTTTCAGTTTCTCCTTGGAGTTTGCACATTTTGGGGAGCAAGCATGTTTGCATTTCTCTGTTTGGTACCACACCCAGGCCAGTGATTCTCTGTCTTGGTTAAGGCCTTTAAATCATACACAATCATATTTATTAAGAGCTATTAAAGCCTTCTGAACATTCCAGATATGTTATAATTTGAGCAGGTATATCTGGATCACCAGCTATGTTATTGCCAAAAAAAAGAGGGAAAGAATGACCTGCAATAAATAAACATCACCTGTACAAATCAAATTTGACATGAAAGCTATTTCAGACATTAAAGAAGAGTTAACCCAGGCTGAAATCAAGCCAGGAGGAAGCTGAATTTCCAAAATTTACTGCCTTGAGACATCTTTGGAGTTGTGGTTGAGTGCTGTGGGGTTAAGGAGGGGACTGCATGGAGATGGTTTGGGTGATCTGTGCATCAAGGTGTTTATTTTCAGGGTGGCTGTGTTTGCTTTTTGCACTTCCCTGTCCTTCTGGTCCCTGGCTGCAAGGCCAGCTTGGTCCCTGCCAGCTCCCAGGGACAGGAGCAGGGGCAGGAGAGGGCTGGGTGCTTGTGGGGCAATCCTTCCTCCACCAGTTTCGTGCCTCCAGGGCACTGGATGAGGGATGGCTGCAAAGGGCCAGCTCTGACTCCTGCAGTGAGGGTGGAGGGAAACCCACAGCAAGCTTGGATGAAGGCAAAAGAAAAGATACCCCCCACCTTCCCACCCCCAATATCATTTTCCCATCCCTGGAATTTTTCCAGACCAGATTGGAGCAATCTGGGCTAGTGGAAGGTGTCCCTGCCCGTGACAGGGGGTGGAATGAGATGGTTTTTAAGGTCCTTTCCAGCCCAAACCGCTCTGTGGTTCTGTGATTCTCTGGTTCTATGGTTCTGTAATTCTTGGATTCTGTGATTCTCTCTTCAGTGTGCCAGAGGAACCTTAGGTACCAACAGATGAGTAAAACAAAATAAAGTAAGAGCACATAGAAGCTCCTGGAGAGGCTCCTGCTTCCTTGACTGAACCAAACCTTCAGAGAAGCTCACTAATGGATCCACCTCAAGCTAAAGCATCTTTCCACTCAGGTGCTATTGGCTGATCCATAACAGGCACAGGTGGTAACAAAGAGCTTCTCCTGTCTGCTGTGAGCAAAATATTTTCAAACTTCTGATGGAGTGACCCCGGAGGGGATGAGTTTTTGTCAGAGGATGAGGCCACCCCCAAAACCAAGAGCAGCAGAGCTGTGGGGGGAGTGTTTTGTTGATGACAAGGAGACACAGAGATGGTTTTTGTTCCTGGGTTTTTGTTTTGAGAGGAAAAGCTGGATGTGAGGGAAAAGGAGGCAGTACGGCCCTTGGAGAAAGTCAAAAGGCAAAGGGATGTTTTCCCTAAGCAGAGTTTTCAGTTTGGATGGAATAAATGAGCTTGAGCAGACCAAGAAAAGGAAGAAAAATTAATTATCAAAAGCCTTTTGCACCAGTGTTTGCCATGAAGTGACCAATAAAGGAGGAAGGATAATGTGTTTGCAGTTTCCTTGTGTAATTAATAGAAGATCCATGGAAAAAAGCCCAAATCCCTGCCCTTCCCCAGGCAGTGCTTGAAACAGGCTCTTCCTTTCTTTCTGCAGAAAGATTTGGTGAAAGCACAGTAAAGAGAAAATATGAATAAAAATAGAAATCACTGCTTGATTTCAACTGTCATTTATGATTTGGCTGCCAGGGAAACAGATCCTTTCCCCATCTTATCAGCAGCTCTGAAACCTGACACATTTCTGCTAGCTTTGGCCTCTCTCCTGGGGTATTGCTTTTCCAGCATCAAAACAATCACAAAAGTTGCAAAATGTGGATTCTTGGCTGGCTTTGCCTAGGACTTGAGAAAGGAGAGAAGGGAAGCATATGGAATTGATGGAGAATTTAAAAAAAAATTCACAAGACCAGTAGCAATCCTAGAATTTGAGAGTGGTGGGGCTTAAAATGAACCTTAAAACCCATCCAGCTCCATACTCTGCCATGGCAGGGATATATTTCACTACCCCAGGCTGCTCCAAACCCTGTCCAACCTGGCCTTGGACACTTCCAGGGACCCAGGGGCAGCCACAGCTTCTCAGGGCACCCTGTGCCAGGGCCTCACCACCCTCACAGCCAAAAATTCCTTCCCAATATCCCACCCAACCCTGCCCTCTGGCACTGGGAACCATTCCCTGCGTCCTGTCACCTCAAGCTCTTGTCCAAAGCTCATCTCAACCCTCTTGGAGCCCCTTTAGGCACTGGAAGAGGCTCTATTCTCTTCTCCAATCCCAATTCTCTCAGCCTTTTCTTGTGGGAGAGGTGCTCCATCCCTTTGGGACTCCTTGGTGAATTCAGTCCAAGATCTCCATGTCCTTCCTGTGCTGGGGTCCCCAGAGATGGACACGGCACTGCCCCTGAGGAGGGGAAAGGTTCTCCTTGAGCAAGAAAAGTTGTTCCTCACATTTTGAGCCTTGTTCAGCTCATAGAAAAGGCAGCAGAAAGGGCAGAACCTTTTCTGGGTGACTCTTTCTGGGGTCAAGTACGAGCCAGTGAGAGGTCCAATCTTGTCCCCATTTTCTTGAGGACCTGAACACAAAGTGATGAACAAATATGTGACAGTGAGGGTGTTTTGCACCACTTAATCAGTGATTTGTCTGGAGTCTCTTCTGTCTTCACTTAGAGCCAGGATTAAAAAACACACAAAGGAAACAGATTTTCTCATGTTCAGGCTTGGTTGTTTATTAAACCTTATCTAAAGTACAGAAAGTTCAGCAGCACTTCCAGCCACCAGTGAGCAAAATGGAAATTAATCCAGCTAGCTACAAGATCTCTTAAAGCTAAACAGTCCAATAGAGAATTAACACCTGCATTATTCATACTTTTAACTTAATAACTAAATTCCCATGACCCTCAGTGTGACACTGACTGTCCAACCAGAAACTGCCTGAAACCATGAAGGAGAAGGAAGAAGAAAACCAAAAGAAACACCACCTAAAATCCTCCATCTTGTCCCATACCTATTACTATATTATAAAAACATCAAAATCAAAACCCTTCTCCATGTGAAATCACACACTTCTCTTTAGCTACACACCCATGATTTTAACTCCACTCAAATTTGGAAGCTTCTCCAACACCTCAGGTCACAAGCAGTGTTCTCCAGGGGGTCAGTGCCTGACAGCACAGAAAGCTCAAAAGCCCAGGTTTCTGGAATCCAGCAGAATGGACCCTCTGCTCAGGGTTTTCTCTGCCCACAGAGCTCTGACTGCACCCTATCCACCATGTCTGACTGTGCTTTACCTCCCCAAGCCACAGCCTGTGATCCTGGCTGCCCACTGAGCCCAGGAGAGCTGGGAATACACAATGGAATCTTTTATTCTCCCCCCTTTTCAGGAACTGCTTAAAATCCGTGTGAAAAGAGAGGACAGCATGGCCTGGGTAAGGATGTTCACTTCCCTAAACCTGTCATTGCTGCTCATCAGGCTGATGGCAGTGCTGAGAGCAGCTCTGGATGTGGCACTGTGCTACCAGAACCTCCCTGGTGAAACACAAATCCCAGGTAACAGCCCAGTGATAAAAGTCCTGTGGCACAAACAAACCCTCAGATCAGGGTGTGAAATCAGCTGCAGTGAGAGTGACACTGAACCTCCCTCACCCACCCAAATTCCACTCCTGTTCTGAGCCAATCTGACAGGACAGGTGCCTGTTTTCCAGAGCAAGCATCTCTTTGGGGAGCAGGGAAATGATCATTAAAGACAACACTGGTTTGTAGATCCACCCTGCTGTACAAACATGATGTACATCACTGAAAGCTTCTAACTCATCTATTGCCCTGCAGAGAGAGGGCTACTGTGACCTGGGGTTTAAATAAACAATCAGCTTTTCCTTGGCAGCCTTTGGGATATTTTAGGGTATGATTTAAGCCACTAAAGAAGGGAAAATACTCTGAAAGGTTTTTTATGCCAGCCCAGGGACAGATCCATGGATCAGAAGCAGGAGGAACTCAGTCTTCTGAATGGCCACACGTCCCCATAGACAGGAGGTGCTGGAAATACTCCTGTATGTCACTATTAATTATATAAATGAGACATTCTGGAACTGCACATGGATGGAAGTGAATGCAAGTTGATGGGATGCAAAAGGTTTGTTTCATAGTGAGATGATTGTCTTTGCCTCTGCAGAGAAACAGGGAGGAAATCTCCTCAAGTGGCCTCTTCCATAATCTGAGTCCTTGGAAGTTTTCCACCACGGTCAGGTTTCCTACCAGAGTCAGATTTTCTACCACAGGAGGATTTTCCACATCAGATGCTTGTTCTTTCTCTCTCTCTTTTTTTTTTTCCTTTTTGATCCCTCTGTACCATACAAGCACAGACTGTCTCAGCCCATAAGATCTTGGAAAATGTGAAAGTTAAATAAGTTTAACTGGAAGGAGCATGCCTCTCCTGACTTTCCTTGCCAGGCTCTTCACTACTTGCTAAAATAGAACTTCCACTATAAATAGCAAGGATCTCTCCTGCCTGCCCCACTGGCCTGGCTGAAGGAACACTTGGCCTTCAGTCCCCCTCAAAACTACACCTCAATTTATCTTCCAGCCATGACATAAAGGAGGAGACCTTTAAACAGTGGAAGAGAAGTGAATAAATTGGCACTGGAGGCAGAACAAAGCAGCTGCAATATTCATCAAAGAGCAAAACTGGAGACTCCTGTAGGAGTTGGAGGCTTTTGATGGAAGCACTTCCATGTCACAGATACAATATTTATAGCTGGAATGTGGTCCCAGCCACCAGCTGACCACCCAGCAGCTCAGCACAGATGACAGCCCTCCTGCACAGTGACAAAGTGCAGCCACAGGCAGCAAAGCCCCCACTGTAGCTCTGAAACCAGGAGTCACGAGGCCATTCCCTGGGGACAGTGTGACAGTGTCAGATGATCCAGGGACACTCACCTGCTATCAGGTGACACCTCACAGGCACTGCAACGTCTTCAGCTCTGCAGATTCCTGCAGGCTTAAAGGTCTCTCCTCAATCAGGGGCTATTTCTGTCAGTATTTCAGTCATACCTGGATTTATGTATTTGCAGGGCTGGTCTCATGCTGGGAGATGTCCCATCGAGGATGGGATGATGAGCATTGCTGTCATGATTTCCTGGAACAGAGAATGCCACCAGGGCTGGGTGATACATTTGATATCTCTTAGGATTCATTGTGCATAACAGAGCCAGAAATACATCCCAAGTGCATTGGGATCAATTGACAATAATAATAAACATTTGGGAAGAGAAAGGATGAGGCCCAGAGAGCAGGTGAATTTTTAACCCTGCTGCAATCAATGGAAATTCTCACCCCAGGGGCAGCAAAGCCAGGATTTCACACATGATCACGCTGACAGTGACCTCAAAGTCACTTTTAGTGCCAAGTGTTCCCAGAGCCCTGCAGCTCCAGCACTGTTTTTGGGGGTCACTATGACACAAACCATTTGTGTGTAACCTTCCAGGCCTTGTGACTCTGGCCCTGAGGGCATTAAAATGTCATTTTTCCTCATCTGACCCCACTCTCAAGAGCCTCACTGTGAACTCTGGCACAGCCCCACAGCCCTACAAACCATTCCTCACCCTGGCCCTGTGTATTCCAACCCTGTTCCAAGGGAATGAGGGAGTCATTTTCGTTTGTTCCTTTTTTTAATCTCTGTGTGCAGGAGCTTTTCACAACTTGTAACCGTGTCTTGCTCTTGGCTTCTCAGCCACTCATCAGACAGAGGGTTTTGTGCAGAATAAAAAGGGGTTTATTTTTCCTTGGGATGGTCCCAGCTCTTGCTGTGTGTGTTGTGTCCTTTCAGATGCCCAACAAGTAACGTGGGTAGGAGAGACAGTGACCTCTCACTCTTTACTTCAGCATCCACAGAAAGGAGCCAGCTTCCCATTTTCCCAAAGTTCTGGGATGGTTTCCTCTGGAGGATCTCAGTGCTTTGTCTCCTGGCTTAGTGGTTGGCACTGAAAATACAGAGCCTTTGTTTCCAGCCTTGATCCCTTCAAGTCCACAGGCAACACTCACTAGAATGTTACACAACATCTCTCCCTTTGTACTTAAAAATATCTGTGTCACCTTCATTTATTGTTCTTGGACCTACAAAATGAATTATTTGCCCCCTTTGCACCCAAACTCTTGGTATCTCCTCTGGAAATAAAAATAACAAAAAGAAAAACAAAAATGAAAATAAATATATTTATTCTCAGATTGTATTTTAAGGGCTTTGGCTAAGTGAAAGACCTGAAGAAAGTGAAGCTTTGAGGAATTTCTGCATCCTATTTCAACTGGTTGAAAACACCAGAACCACCTTTTCTTATTTATTCTCATCCATCTATTCACCATCTCTAGCAAGGAAAACAAATCTGTGATAACAATCTCTCCAACTCTGGCAGCTGCCTCAATCCCAGGGCCAAGAGGAAGGTGACAAAGCTCTACTGGAAGAGCAGTTTGGAAAGAAGGGACATATCTTAGAGATGGCATCACTTAACCCTGTTCACAGAGCAGCTGTTGGCACTCTTGGACATGGGACACCCCAATGCCCTGTGGGAATGGAGAGGGGAATGATGCCTTGGGTTTTAGCTTCTATATTTTTCAGAATTTCTGCTGCTTGGTGTGGAACTCTGAAACTTCATTTTTGGTGTTAGTAAGTTTTCTTGGTGGTGGACAAAACAATTCCTTCCCAGCTGGAGAATCAAGGACAACTTGAACCCAAAAATCATCCACAACAGCAAGGGAAAGGGGGCAAGGCAGGGGCTGAGGCTTCACAGCCTGGGGCTGTGGTTGGATAATTGATCCCAAAATTAACCAAAACTTATAAAAATGCAAAACTCATGACCAGGACCCACCTTGGATTTGATTTGGGTGTAGCCCTGGCCAGGCTCTTGCACTGCCCAAGGTGAATCCTTTCAATAAAAACTGCTTTTATTATTTTTGCTCTGTCCAGTCTCTGTTCCAGGTCAGCCTTTCCAGGCAACAAGAAGTGGAGAGGTGCCTGAGTCTGAAGGGCTTTAAGTGTCAGAAGGAGGGGCTCAGAGATGGACCAGGCTCTTCTCAGTGGTGCTGAACAACAGGGTAAGAGGCTGAAGAGAATGGAACAAATAAAATTCTGTCTGAATGTGAGGAAGAATTTTATTGTGCAGTGACAGAGCATTGAACAGGTTGCCCAGAAAGGGTCTGGAGTCTTCCCCATCCAAGAGCCATCTGGACACAACCCTGAGAGGCTCTGGGGGCCCTGCTTGAGGAGAGGGTTTGGACCAAGTAATTTCCAGTAGTCCCTTCCAACCTGGACCAGTCTGGGACTCTGTGACCCCATGGTGCAGGACATGCATCTGGATTGCAATCCCATTTGCGGGGGAGGTATTTTAACCATCTCTGGGACCCTACTTTGCCACCAACTTTTCTGTAGCATCCTCAGAAAAATGCTCAAGTAGTCCTGGCTGGAAGATTGAGTGCAGCTTTGATGCTTTTACACTTTCCACATCCTTGTCCCCTTCTTTCCAGTGGGATAGTGCAGGACCATTCTTTTAAGAAAAATAGAGAGCAATAATTCACATCCCACACTTCTCTAACAATATTATTTTCCAGGCTCACTGTCAGAAACTCTTCCTCTATCCCATCAAATTTGTCATGTTTTCCAGTTTACCTTACTCCAAGGACAAAATCCACAACTCTGGAGGTGCAGGATGAGGTAGGGAGGAGCCTGGAGTGGTGCTGAGCCCACAATCTCCAGTTCAGCCCTTCCTCTGCCAGGAATCTCTCTGTGCCTGGCTTTCCATCAGCCTCACCTGCACAAAGGTGAACTCTCAACACCAGGATTTCAGCAGATCAAAGCCTGGAAGGGTAAATATTATTCTCAGTCAGGGATCACTGCTTTCTTCCTTTGTTTGCCCTGGAACAATGAGAGTGGGAAAAAGAAGGAAGAAGAAGTCTGTACAGTTTAACAAAGCTGCATTGAGAGAGACAGGATTTGATATCCCAGGGATGACCCTCTCCTTGCTCCCTAATCCTTGTCTTTAAAGCAAGGGGGATATTCTGCTGCTGCTTGGAGCAGGAGAAAAGGAATGTGGACCTGTGGCGTTGGAAGAACATTCCAGACCCATCAAAAGGCACTTTGACCTTGGCCTAAGTGCCAGTAGTGCTGGTGTTCAAGGAGAAGAAAAAATTAAACAAACAGACAAACCTCACATGTCTGGCAGCAGAGAAAACACTCACAAAGGGGATTTTTAAACCAGTCGACCAACATCCCTTCTGAACCAGCCACACTGTTAATGTTATCTGTGCAGAAATTATCACATTGTAAGCAAAGATTTTTTGGAACTCTGTTTAATTTGATGAACAACATTTTAGCAGAGATCAGTTACCAACACTCTCTGTGAATCCAAATACATTTGGATAGCTGTGAAACAAAACAAAACAAAACAAAACAAGAAAAAAAGCAGAAGTGTTTGATAAATATTTCCTGCCTGTATTTGGGACAAAGTTGAATGCCATTTCCGCGTTATATAATGATGATGAAATTCTTCCTACCCAAGCAACTTAAAAAAAGAACATCAAAAGCACAACTAACATTTCAAAGCCAGCGAGTCTAAAGGACATGTGTGTCATCCTTTGCAGATCAGGCTCCTGTTCTCACACCAGGTGGGAATGTGAGAGTTTATGAACAGCCCAGGAGACCATTTCCAAGAAGAAAAACAGCACTGAGTCAATATTTGAAGAGCATGACTCAGGTAAGTCCACAAAGTTTCAGGCTGGCTCATCCAGCATTGCTCCTGGCCCTGGGAGGATGAAGTGGTTTGTACCAGCTGAGGAGGAGATGGAGAGTGGGGATGTAATGGAACAGCAATCAGATGTTTTCATGGCAAATGGTTCCTGTTGTCACAGAACAAACTTCAGCTTGTTCTTTAATAAAATCACAAGCACAGTTGGTGTCAGGAATGGTGTTGACTCAGTGCTGTGCAATACCCTGATTTGAGGGGGAAAAAATAGACAAAATCAATGTGAGTGCATAACAAATGGTTTAAAAACAGCTAATGGAAAGATCTCAAAGTGGCCTGGAAATAAAGGATTCATCAATGAATAAAGGCTGTTTCTAATGGACTCTTGCAAGCACTTTCACTTGTGCTATTCATTGTGCTTCACATAGGAAGTGCAGGAAAATAAAAGATGATCACATTATGAGAGATTTTCTAAATTGTAAATAGTTTCACTGCTTAAAACTGCACTGATCAGAGCAGTTTATTTGTAAACAAAGTGCTGCAATGAAGAAAATGAGAAAAAATGTGGTAAAATGAGTTCAGAGTGATGGAATCATTAAGTTTGGAAAAGCCCTCTGGGGTCAGAGTCCAACCATTCCCCCAGCACTGCCAAGGCCACCCTGACCCCTGTCCCCAAGTGCCACATGCACATGGACTTTAAATCCCTTCAGGGAGGAGTCCACTTCTTGTACACACTTTTTTTTTTTTTTTAAGTAACATTAAAAATCACTGGATATTCAGAGGTGATGTGCAGTACATTATTTTTTCAGTTACACACATTCTAACTTCTTTTCCTTTTCCTCTTGGACAAAGGGAAATCCTGAGGAGCTTCTCATGGACCTCCTCACCTCTTTCCCAGGAAATTCCCAACTGTACTAACTCTGCAGAGAGAAAACATGGATTCATATAAATATATAGAAATATTACAGAAGGATCCCAGTTTCCACCACTCTTAATCACAGGATAGAATATCCTGAGTTGGAAGGGACCTGTATGGAAATTCACAGTGCTCTATAAATGACTTTTCAAAATAAAGGTAATTTGGCTTTAAGACTTTCACATTTATTCCACTAAAAGGAAAATTTCCTCCTCTGATAGTAAATGAAATTTATACTTTTGGTCTTACTTTTCATTTCATGCAATTCTGTGCTGATGGAACCTGAGTCCCATGTCATGCCAGAAAGTTTCAAGCCCTTCCACATCTGTGAGCTCAGAGCTGCCAAAAGCTCTGAAAAATGGGGAAATTGTCCATTTTTGAGCTCAAATAAGAGAAGTCTGGGCTTCCAGCATCATTCATACCAGCCCACTCCAGCCAAGACCTCCCAAAATCCAAGTGAAATCCATCAGAAATCCTTCAGGAAGGGCTTCAGGCTCTGGAATTCCCTTAATTTTGTCTTTAATAAACTGTTTTTGAGGCCATGTGTCCCCCAGGAGGTGGAACTGGATGAGCTTTAGCCAGTCCATGATCTGAAAAGACACAGATAAAGAACATTTGGAGTGCCTCTTGTTCATTTGGAAAATCTTCCCTTGATCCCAGACAAGGAGAAAAAGGAAGGAGAATTTGAGTAGGATGACATGAAGGGTGAAACACTTGTCAGAGGAGAAAAAATGCTGAAATCACACTGGCATTGATGGAAATGGGGATAAAAAGTGAGAATCCTACAATCTGTGTCTAAAAATCAATCTACAGCATGATGAACATTCCCTTCTTCTTCCCCACCGTGGAGAAAAATCTGGGACAAGGCTTCAGGGTGAGGTTACCTCGTGCAGCTCATTAGAAAAGCACAAGATAAGTTAAACAAACAGATCATGTCCCCATTGCTAAAACAATGGGGCCAAACATCACAACCTCCTCCTTGCTTTTTCCTTGTTTGCCTCCTCTCTTTTCCCTCTTTCTCCATTTGAAAAGGTAGGAGAAGAGCACTTAGAGCTCCCTGGGTTGAATTCAGGATGTTCTTGGAGCTTTCAGGGTTGGAAAGTGCTGCTGATGCATCCAAGGATCCACGTGCAGCCTTTCAGCAGGATTTTAATGACTCGGGGAAACACCACGCCAGCAGTGAACAGTTTTAAAAGCTTCACCTCCCCTTGCAGCCTGAACTCAGTCTGGCCTCTCTCTGGGTTTTTAACACACTCCATTAACAGGATTCCCCGGCTGAAAGTGAAAGTGGGAGGTGGAGCACAAGCCTATTTTTGGACATGCAATGCACAGAAGTCCCCTTGTCGCTGCAGGCTGGAGGATGGGACAAGCAGGGTGTGTGGGAGAAAGGGGAATTAGGGAACACATGCTCTGTACCCTGATTCTCTTCCTCCCACAACTGCCAGTGGGGCTGTGAGAGGGGTTTTGCTGAAAATTCTGAAGGAGAATCACACACAGAGAGACTTTTAGAGGTGCACAAGGATGTACATGGCACTCACACACACATTAGATGCTTTTTTAGGTGGGGTAAAGCCCCTCATCCACCAGCACAGGGTAGTTCAGAGGCAGAGGTGACATCCAGTTGTCCCCTTTCCCGTTTTTACCCTGGAAAGGTGTGCAGGTGTGTGTAGGAGGGGCTGGGGGTACAACCAGGACTGTGGGTCACAACCACCCCATGGACTGCTCCAGGCTGGAAAACTGGAAAAGGATCTGGAGGTGCTGGTTGAACAAGAGCCAGAGTGTGCCCAGGTGGGCAAGAAGAGCAAGAGCACCTGGCTTGTAGCAGCCACAGAGTGGCCACTGGGCAGGGCAGTGCCTGTCCCCTGCGCTGCCACTGCTGAGGCACCTCCTGCCCTGGGGACAGTTTTGGGTCCCTCAGAACAAGATATTGAGGAGCTGGAGCATGTCCAGGGAAGGGAACAGAGTGGGAAGGGGCTGGAGAATTCCTGAGGGAGCTGGGAAGGGGCTCTGCCTGGAGAAAAGGAGGCTCAGAGGGACCTTGTGGCTCTGCACAACTCCCTGACAAGAGGGGACAGCCAGACAGAACAAGGAGAAATGGCCACAAGTTGTGCCAAAGAGAGTTTAGGTTGAATATTTGAAGAATTTCTTCACAGAAAAGCTTGTCAGGCATTGAATGGTCTGTCCAGGGAGATGTTGGTGTCCCCATCCCTGGAGATGTCCAAGGAAGGGCTGGATGTGGCACTCTGGGCTGGGTGACAAGGTGGGGACTCAACAGTTTTGGAGATCTTTCCCAGCCTAAATGATTCCATGATTCTGTAGGGTGAATCTCGTGGGCACAGAGCAGCACCCTGTCCCAGCTGTGATGTGTGTGTGGGGACACTGCACACACAGGGGACACTGCACACACAGGGGACACTGAACATACACAGGGGGACACTGCACACACACAGGGGACACTGAACATACACAGGGGACACTGAACATACACAGGGGACACTGCACACACAGGGGACACTGAACACACACAGGGGACACTGAACATACACAGGGGGACACTGAACACACACAGGGGACACTGAACACACACAGGGGACACTGCACACACAGGGGACACTGAACACACACAGGGGACACTGAACACACACAGGGGGACACTGAACATACACAGGGGGACACTGAACACACACAGGGGACACTGAACACACACAGGGGGACACTGCACACACACAGGGGACACTGAACACACACAGGGGACACTGCACACACAGGGGACACTGAACACACACAGGGGACACTGAACATACACAGGGGGACACTGAACATACACAGGGGACACTGAACATACACAGGGGGACACTGCACACACACAGGGGACACTGAACACACACAGGGGACACTGCACACACAGGGGACACTGAACACACACAGGGGACACTGAACATACACAGGGGGACACTGAACATACACAGGGGACACTGAACACACACAGGGGACACTGAACATACACAGGGGGACACTGAACATACACAGGGGACACTGAACACACACAGGGGACACTGAACATACACAGGGGACACTGAACATACACAGGGGGACACTGCACACACACAGGGGACACTGCACACACACAGGGGACACTGAACACACACAGGGGACACTGAACATACACAGGGGGACACTGCACACACAGGGGACACTGAATACACACAGGGGACACTGCACACACACAGGGGACACTGAACATACACAGGGGGACACTGCACACACACAGGGGACACTGCACACACAGGGGACACTGAACATACACAGGGGGACACTGCACACACACAGGGGACACTGAACATACA
The DNA here is from genome assembly GCF_903797595.1 of Erithacus rubecula. NCBI lineage: Eukaryota > Metazoa > Chordata > Aves > Passeriformes > Muscicapidae > Erithacus > Erithacus rubecula. The sequence goes on from NC_136688.1 coordinate 58,167,138, forward strand.
CAGGGGACACTGAACACACAGGGGACACTGCACACACACACGGGACACTGAACACACGCAGGGGACACTGAACACACGCAGGGGACACTGAACACACACAGAGGACACTGAACACACAGGGGACACTGAACACACACAGGGGACACTGCACACACACAGGGGACACTGAACACACACAGGGGACGCTGAACACACACAGGGGACACTGCACACACACAGGGGACACTGAACACACACAGGGGACGCTGAACACACAGGGGGACACTGAATACACACAGGGGACACTGAACATACACAGGGGGACACTGCACACACACAGGGGACACTGAAAATACAGAGGGGATACTGCACACACACACGGGACACTGAAAATACAGAGGGGATACTGCACACACAGGGGGACACTGAGCACACACACAGGGGACACTGAAAATACAGAGGGGATACTGCACACACAGGGGGACACTGAGCACACACAGAGGGGACAGAGATGCAGGTACCAGCTCCCTGCCCACCCAGCTGTCCCCACCCAGCTGTCCCAGGACAGCAGTATCACTCCTCCCTCCTGTGCATGTTGCAGAAACGGGGGGGTGTCTCATAAACAGGTGACCCCACCCCAGTAAGCCAGGGTGTGTTTTTGGGAGCCTCTCCTTCCCCCAGCAGCCCTCAGCCCATGGGAGAGGCTGCTGGGGGGAGCTGGCACCCTGCAGGTGATCCCTGCCTGCCCCTCGTAGGCTGTGGGGCGTGTGTTGGGACCGGGAGTTGTCCCACACAGGTGTAAATCCTGGGAACCCTCCCTCCTTTTGGGCTGCCAGGTGTTTTATCACACAGATAAGCATTTCAACACCCTCTCCTGCTGATTACCAGGTGTACATTGGGGGTGGAAGCAGCTTTCTCTCACACACACACACAAAAACAAGCACAGGTGAAACCCTGCTCAGTTTTGGGGGGCGTAGTGAGAATTTGGAGGAGTGGGGTTTCTCTCACACAAGGGTGACTGCAGCTTGTTGACCCTGTATTCCTGTGGTGAGGGATGCAGGATAAGTTTTGGGGGTGTTTGGGATCCCCCATAAGGAAGCAGAATGAGTTTTGGTGGTATCAGGTACCCCCACAAGTCAGCAGGGTGAGTTTTGGAGGTACCAGGTACCCCCACAAAGCAGAAGGATGAATTTTGGGGTGTCTCACCCCCTTCCTCAATCCCCCGTGGGGTTGTAGGATGTGACCACTTACACACACACACACACACAGAGGGACACACAGGGACACAGGCTGTGATTGAAGGTGTCACACACAGGGACACAGGCTGTGATTGAAGGGGTCACACACAGGCTGTGATTGAAGGTGTCACACACAGGGACACAGGCTGTGATTGAAGGGGTCACACACAGGCTGTGATTGAAGGTGTCACACACAGGGTGTGATTGAAGGTGTCACACACAGGGACACAGGCTGTGATTGAAGGTGTCACACACAGGCTGTGATTGAAGGTGTCACACACAGGGACACAGGCCGTCTGAGGGTGTCACAGATTTGCAGGGAGTGTCACAGTTTCACACTGAGCGTGTTCCACTGTGTTTGAGCATCAGTTTTACACTCTCTGAGCATGTCACATGTCACACTCAGTGTCACACGCTGTCACACACTGGGTGTCAGACACTCAGTGTTACACGTTGTGTTTGTGGATGTCACACACAGTGTTACACTGTGTCACACAGTGTCACGTGCTATGTCACACACTCAGTGCCACACACTCACCATGTCAGGCTATGTCACAGTGTCACACGGAGTCCCTGTCACACACAACATCCCACACTATGTCACAAGCTGTCATGCTGTCACACTCGCTGTGTTACACACTGTCACACACTCAGTGTCACTGTCACACGCTGTGTCTGAGTGTGTCAGTGTCACACACTATCTCTGTCACACTGTTTTAAATGCTATCTCACATCAGTGTCACCCACTGTCTGTGTCACACACTTGGCATCATCACATACAGTGCCACACACTGTGTCACACTCAATGTCACACTCGATGTCCCACACTCAGTGTAACACACTCTGTGTCACACTCACATTGTCACACTCTCAGTGTCACCCACTGTCTGTGTCACACACTTGGCATCATGTTGTCTCTGTCACACACAGTGCCACACACTGTGTGACACTCAGTGTCACACTGTGTCACACACCCACAGTGTCACACTCCATACACTCTCAGTGTCACACACTATACCACACACGCTGTCACACAGTGTCACACCTGTGTCACACACTCGGTGTAACACACTCTGTGTCACACTCACAGTCACACTCTTAGTGTCACCCGCTGTCCGCGTCACACACTCAGTGTCACACCCTGTGTCACACACTCAGTGCTGCACTCCATGCCAGAGGCTGTGTCACACACTCTCAGCGTCACACTCACATTGTCACACATTATGTCCCACACTCTGTCACCCACTGCCCGTGTCAGTGTCAGACTGTACCACACACTCTGTGTCACACATGCTGTGTCATACAGAGTCACTGTCACACTCTGTGTCACACTGTGTCACACACTGTGTCACACACTCTCAGTGCCACACTCCGTCACACACGCAGTATCACACAGTGTCACACACAGTGTCACACTGTCACACAGTGTCACACACAGGGTCACAGTGTCACACAGTGTCATACACAGTGTCACACTGGGTCACACACTCTGTGTCACATACCCTGTGTCACACTCTCGGTGTCACACGCAGTGTCACACATGCAGTGTCACACAGTGTCTCACACTATGTCACACAGTATGTCACACACACAGTGTCATGCACTGTCACACTGTGTCACACAGTGTCACACTCTGTGCCACACACTCTGCCCCACACACACAGTGTCACACACACATTGTCACTCTCAGTGTCACTTTCACTGTCTGACAATGTCACATTCAGTGCTTTACTCTCAGTGTCACTTTCAGAGTCCCACACTCTGTCGCACATTGTGTTACCCTCTCAGTATCACACACAGTGTCACCCTCAGTGTCACTTTCAGCGTCTCACACTGTCGCACACTCTCAGTGTCACACTCAGTGTCCCACACAGCGTCACACAGTGTCACTTGCACAGTGTCACTCTCAGTGTCACTTTCAGAGTCCCACACTCTCAGCGTCACACAGTGTCATATACACAGTGTCACTCTCAGTGTCACTTTCAGAGTTCCACACTCTCAGCGTCACACAGTGTCACATACACAGTGTCACTCTCAGTGTCACTTTCAGAGTCCCACACTCTCAGCGTCAGACAGTGTCACTTGCACAGTGTCACTCTCAGTGTCACTTTCAGAGTCCCACACTCTCAGCGTCACACAGTGTCACATACACAGTGTCACTCTCAGTGTCACTTTCAGAGTCCCACACTCTCAGCGTCACACACACTGCCCAACATTCTGGGTCACTCCTGTGTCCCCATGTCATGTGTCCGTGTCCCCGTGCCGTGTCCCCGTGCCGTGTATCCGTGTGTCTGTGTCCCTGTGCCGTGTGTCCCTGTGCCGTGTCTCCGTGTCCCTGTGCCGTGTATCCGTGTGTCCGTGTGTCCGTGCCGTGTGTCCCTGTGCCGTGTCCCGGTGTCCCCGTGCCGTGTTCCCGTGTCCCTGTGCCGTGTCCCCGTGTCCCTGTGCCGTGTGTCCCTGTGCCGTGTCTCCGTGTCCCCGTGTCCCTGTGCCGTGTCCCCGTGTCCCGGTGTCCCCGTGCCGTGTCCCCGTGTCCCCGTGCCGTCTCTCCGTGTCCCCGTGTCCCTGTGCCGTGTGTCCCCGTGCCGTGTCTCCGTGTCCCGGTGTCCCCGTGCCGTGTCCCCGTGTCCCCGTGTCCCCGTGCCGTGTCTCCGTGTCCCGGTGTCCCCGTGCCGTGTCCCCGTGTCCCCGTGTCCCCGTGCCGTGTCTCCGTGTCCCGGTGTCCCCGTGCCGTGTCCCCGTGTCCCTGTGCCGTATGTCCCTGTGCCGTGTCTCCGTGTCCCGGTGTCCCCGTGCCGTGTCCCCGTGTCCCGCTGTCCCCGTGTCCCCGTGTCCCTGTGCCGTGTCCCCGTGTCCCGGTGTCCCTGTGCCGTGTCCCGGTGTCCCCGTGCCGTGTCCCCGTGTCCCGGTGTCCCTGTGCCGTGTCCCCGTGTCCCCGTGTCCCGGTGTCCCCGTGCCGTCTCTCCGTGTCCCCGCGCCGCCCGGCCCCGCCCCTCCCGCGTCGCGCCGCGCGTGACGGGCTGTGGCCCCGCCCCCGCTCGGAGCGGCGGCTGCGGCAGCGCGGCGGGGCCGGGGCGGGCGCGGGGCGCGGGGCGCGGGGCGGGCGGGGCGAGGCCGGGCGGCCCCGCCGGGCAGGGCGCGCTGCGGCATGGATTACCCCGAGCCCGGCTCGCCGCAGGGCGCTCGCCACCTGCCCGGCCAAGCCTTCGAGCGGCCGAGCCGCGGCGAGGAGGAGGAAGCGGCGGAGCAGGAGGAGGAGGAGGAGGCGGCTGCCGCTGCCGCCGCCGCCCGCGCCCGCCCGCCCCGCCGGCCGCAGCCGCTCCGCGCCGCGCTCTCCACCTCCTCCTCCGAGGGCGACCCCGAGCCCGCCCCGCCGCGGGAGCGCCGCCTCAGCGACGAGGCCGCCGCCGGCGACTTCGACTCCGCCGAGTCCGGCGCGTCGCTGCGGTACTCGACGGGCACGGGCGGCGAGGGCAGCGAGGGCGAGGGCGCGGGGCCGGGCAGCAGCGACAGCGGCGGCAGCGGCTTCTCGCTGGCGGCCAGCGCGCTGCCCGAGAGGCGGCGGCCGGGCGGCGGCCGGCCCCGCTATGAGGTGGTGCGGGAGCTGGGCGCCGAGGAGGTGCGCTGGTTCTACCGCGAGGACCGCAAGACCTGGAAGCCTTTCATCGGCTACGACTCGCTGCGCATCGAGCTGGCGTTCCGCGCCCTGGGCAGCGCCGGCGCTGCTGCGGGGCAGCCGGCGGCCGTGGAGCCGGTGTGCGTGCGGAGCGGGCTCTACGAGGTGGATGTGGCCAGCGCCGAGAGCTACCCCGTCTATTGGAACCGTGAGTGCCGCCGTGCTGGCCGGGGGGAGGCGGCGGGGGGTCCCGAGGAGGGATGCCGAGCATCCCCCGAGCGCTCGGAGCGGCGCTGGGGACAGCGGGACCCGGCACACGGACCCAGCCGTGCTCCCTGCCGGTGTGTTCGTGTCTGAGCCATGCAGGACAAATTATCCAGGGAGAGAGGGACCGCGGTGCCCATGGCTCGTGTAGCTGGGAATTCCCCGTGCAGGGCTCCGGGCATCGCGCCCTGCCAGCGACACCTGGAAGGGAAGAGATTTGGGCATCCCCGAGAGAGGGGACACTGGGCCATCCTCCTCCTCCGCCCCCTCAGGGTGTTGTGAGCGCATCCAGCCGCGAAGGGAACTGAGCATCTTTATTCTCCTCGCCCCCCTGTGCGCACAAACCTGGAGGGGATGATCTGGGGCATGGAGACACCAAAGACCTGGAAAAGGGAGGTCTGGGCATCTGCTCATTTCTGGCATGTGTGGGAGAAAGTGGCAGGGAATGTGGCTGAGAACCTCCTTAAGTTCTGCTTTTCCTTGCTTTTTTTTTTTTTTTTTTAAGCAGAGGGTGAGTGAGAGTGGATATTTGCCTTCAGCATTCTCCCTGCACACCTTTCCTTCCGAAAGGAGCAAAGTTGGAGCATCAGTTGTTTGTGCACTCCCTCCTCCCCACAGACGTGTCTCTGATCCCTCATCTTCAGTGAGGAATGGTGGAAGACAGGGTTGTCCCTCTTTTCCTCTTTGTGACCCCTGTCCTCTCCACTAGGGAAATGATGATCTTGTTCTTTATATTTTTCTCATCACCTGCCCACTGGGAGGAGGCATGAAGTGGGATTCCTCATTTCTCTTGGAGGAATTGCAACAGGCATCTCATACATACATAATATAGAGGGAAATTGTTTCCTATGCCTTCCAATAGAGGAAAACTTGTTTCACCCCCTCAATTTCAAAATAAGGAGGGAATACACCCCTTCTGCCCCCCTTCCCCTTGTATTGCTGTGTCCTTTGCTTGTGGAGCAGAAGAGAAAGAGGGGCAGAGACCTCAACTCCCTACACTTTCCCTCTTTATTTATCAACCTCTTCACAGGAGACAGCTCCATAAATGACAAAACTGTGTGCTACAGTTCACTTGAGTGACAATTTATCTTAAAAATCACCACCCAGACAGACAGACAGTGAGCTCCAGGAGTGAGCAGAGGTCTCAGTGCACAGGAATTCTCAGCTGGAGGAACCTGGGCACAGCTTCTTGAGCAGAAACTGGAGCTGCTTCTCCCTGTCACCACCCTGCAGCCCCTTGCTCTTGGCACTGGGTGCATCTTCCACATGGTTCCTGGGAAGAGAAAAGATGCAGGGCAGCCAGGGGAGGAGGAATCTGCCAGCCCTGTCACTGTGCCACAGGAGAGAGGGGAAGGAGTGAGCAGAGCTGTCAGGTGAGGCAGGATTGCTCCTGGTAATGGGAGCAAGGGACTGCAGCTCATCAGCAGCTTAAAGGTTTAATTTCTTGACACTGTGCCTTGTCCATTTTGGAAGCTGATTCAGTCTCATTAAGCTCGAGGAGCAGATGTTTCAGATGGCAGCACAGGCTGTGCAGAGACAATTTCTGGTGCTGGAAGGAGAGATTCCCAGAGGTTAGCACCAGAGGCAGGGGAGAAATAAACTCCTGGGCCTGAGCAGACTAGTGACAGGGATGATTTCTAGTCCTCAGAAAGCTGATTAAGGGCAGTGCTCAAGTCTTTTCTTATTAGCAGATCTAGTCATTTGCAAGGCTGGGATCAACTTTTGGTGTTTCAGGGGGCTTCTGGTGCCTTCTGGTTTAACTTCTTCACTGCACATTTCCTTGCCTCTATTCCTATGAGTGCCTTTCTGCCATTCTACCCATCTGCTGCATCCAGATCTGAGAAAACAGCATGGTCAAATCCCAGGATTCAAATCTTATCTGTGCCTTTCAAGGCCTTGGTGGAGACCATAATTCCCATATTATTCCTGTTTGGTGGCATGTGTGTAATTCTGGATCCAAAGGTTGGCTGCCCTGACGTGGAAGTGTCAAACCAGCTGTGAGTAAGGCAGGAGAATGCTCCTCTCTGACCACACAAGCATGAGGTATGATGAGTACAACTGACTTAAAATGTGCTGAGGTGCCTGTTGAAGAGCACAGAAACTTCTGGCTGGTTTTGCTGATTCACAGTTCAGCTCAGAGCAAAGGTCAAAAGCTTTTCTGTTTGTTATTTTGCCCTTTTTCCTGTATGTGCTGGACTCCAGGGGAGGCTGCTACCACAGAGCTGCCATGCTGAGCAGTTGGTTCCTCAGCTGACAATTCCTGGGACATCACAATGCCAGGGAAATGTTGGTTATGTGTTGGAATATTTTTTTTTTTTTTTAATCTTCATTTTAAGCTCACTAAAGAATTCATCAGTAACTTCAGGGATACCAGCCTGAGTTACAATTTGAGCAGATTAATTACTGAGAATTTTATCCTTACCTTGTGACCTCTGGGATTTATTTAATTAGTGCTGTAGAACCAGCAAAAATGGTTCAAGAGGATGAAAATTATTAATGTAGGCTTTCAGCTAAGTCAGTAATTTGGAGCAGGGCTGCTTCTTGTTTTCTGTGGAGATGACAAGTGTGATATTTTATACAAGGATCTTCTGTTTAAATCTTAAATTATCCAGCCCTTTTCAGCCCTCCCAGTTGAAGAGGGCTGCTTTACAACCAGTTTGCTGTGGAGTTTGTCAGTGGAATTTTCAAAGTCCTCTGTGAGTTTGTTACATCCATGTCTGTGAACTTTTGGGTGACTCTCCTGTTTTCTGGCTCGTGGGTTTGTTCCATTCCATCCTGTCAGTTATTTGCTTTTTCCAGGCTCTTTTTCATAGGTACATTGTCAAGTTGCCTGTATTTATTAAATTACTTCCAGACACAGGTTTGGTAAAGTTGGGGATTTTTTTGTTTGTTTTTCTTTTTTTTTTTAATGTAAATAATTTTTCTACCTAACAGTTGCTGAAGTCTATTAAGTAAAGAGCCTATTTTTATATAAAAAAATGTTCACTAAAACCATCCCTGAGTGAAGACATACTGATATAACAGATATTTTACTGACTTTAATTTGGGAAATACCTGTGAGTACAGAGTGGACCTCTGGGTCTTAAAATTAAGATCTCTCTGCTCAGGCTAGAATTGGGCTGCTTTAAAAAAAACATTTTAGCTTGATCAAGATGAAAATTAAGGGTATGGAATCAAGAGTATATCATTGTTTGTGACTTTCATTTGGTTTAGTCTGGTTTTAGCAGTGCTTTTACAGCACACTTAAAATGTTGGTTTTGGTGTGCTGGACAGTCTTTGAACTTGGTTAATAACAATTTCCTTTAAATAAAGGACATTTTGACTGAAGGCTGAATTCCTGAGCACTATTTTATGGCTTTTGTTTATCTCCAGCTGTGTGATACTTTGGCAAATAAAACAGTGACAGTTTACTTTGTAGAAGTGAAACATTGCTTTCACTACTTAAAATCTTTCTGGGTTCTCCTTTTTTGCATCTGTTTTTACTGCACCATCCTTTCAAAAACATGTTGTAACTTTGTTTTTGGCCAGTTTCTTTCTGGCCAGAAGGCTGGAAAGGCTTGGAAAAAACTGGGATAGTGGAAGGTGTCCCTGCCCATGGCAGGGGGTGGAATGGGATGGTTTTAAGGTTCTTTCCAACCCAAACCACTCTGGGATTCTGTGATCTAACACACCTAGATGAAATAACTTTAAGGCTTGCAGTATTCTATTATTAAATCACATTTTTTTTGTGTGTATGTTCAGGTTTTCTTTCATCTTTTCTGTTTTATTTAGGCATATTTAATCAAAATTAATTTGTTGTCACTCTCCTTTAAATGAGACCAAAATTCTCCAGTGGATGGTTGAGCTAAGGATGGACATGACTTAGAAAGTTGTGCTTGTCCTTTGATGTGGTCCAGCACTTTTCCTGCTGGATTTGTCCCACAAGGATGAAGGCAGAGATTCATGGAATATTTGGATTACAAGGTGTGGGGTGAGGGGTGTTTTCTGCTGTAACTGTGGCAGCAGGAAATGTTTGTGGGATGAGAAGGATCAGGAGTTCTGCTCTGAATTCATTCAGGCTTGAACATGGGTTGGACAGTGCTGAGATCAAAGGAATAGGATGGGATTTAATTTGGAGGTGACAGAGTTGGATTAAAGACCAATGGCAGGTGAGTTTTTGTGTTTTGAATTTTTCCTCTTTTAGGAGAAAACCACACTGAAAGCAAGGACTTTGTGCAGAGCTTTTGGAGGAGCACAAGGATGTGTAAGAGCTGACATTGTGCCAGAAGTGAGCAGAAAGCCTAGATGGGGAAAAAAAAAAAAGTCTGCAAAAGAGCAAGAAATGAGAATAAGAAGCAGAAGCAGTTGTGTCAGAGATATCTGTGAGGGTGAAGGGGAGGTTTGAGTGTTGGCCAGAGAAAAGGTCACTGGTGTGATGGGATCTGGTTTTGGAGTGAGGAGGAGAAACTGCATAGATAATAAATGTTGTAAATAGCTGGATTAGTGAGCACTGGGATGAATGGAACAATCCCAGGCTGTGAATTTAACAATGAAAGAAACTAAAATGTTACCCAGAGAAGCTGTGGCTGCCCCTGGATCCCTGAAGTGTCCAAGGCCAGGCTGGACATTGGGGTTGGAACAGCCTGGGACAGTGGAAGTGTCCCTGCCCAACTGGGTGGGTTTCAAAGTCCCTCCCAAACAAAACCAGTCTGGTTTTCTGGAAAAAAGGTTTAGAAAAAATGGAATAAAAACCTACAGGTTTAGAAAAAAATGGAAGGAAAATTCAAACATGGCGATGAAGGGGTAGGGAATTCTGGAGTAGACAAAAAAGGGAGTTCAGGAGGAGAGCACAGAAAAGTAATCCCTGTGGTGGAGAAGGGAGGAGTTGAAGCCATCCAAGGGCACAATAATTTTGTTGTCATCTTGTTCATTAGTGGCAAATCTGAGGTGTGCACTGGGACAATCTTGTTCTTATTTATTTTGGAAGATATTCCAGGAAGCTGTTGTTCCAGCTGTGCTGTGCTGGTGGAGCTGGGGAGCACAGCAGGGTTTTCAGGAGAGCACACTCAGGGTGTGAGGGTGGGATTGTGCAAAAGCCCCTGGCTGGAAGCACACACTCATTTTTGGGAGGTGCTCATGTGTTGGTCATGTGGCTCAGGAGTTGTTCTTTTTGTGGTTTTAATAAAATGCAGTCCTCTGGGAGGGGGAAGGAGCTGATAAGGGACAAACTTCCAGCAGCAAATGCCAGTGGTGGAAGTGCTTCAGAGCACTAGGATTGACCTGTTTTAATGGATAAGAATTCAGTGAAAGTACAATTCTAAGTTTAAAATGAAGCCTGTTTCATGTTTTGACAGTCCAAGGGTTTTTGGTTTTGTTTTTTTTTTTATGAGTGCTTCCTGCTTGACATGGCTGGAAAGTGAGCTTTAGGATTTTGCTTTGGACCATTAGGATCAGGTCTGTGGAAAGAGCATTTGTGGATATTATAACAGTTTAATTACTGTTACCTTAAACCAGGAAAATCCTTCCTTAATAAAAATTTATGTCCTGGAGCCAGGCTGGGAGAGCTGGGAATGCTCAGTCTGGAAAAGACTCCAGGGAGAGCTCAGAGCCTTAAGGGATCCAGGAGAGCTGGAGAGGGACTGGGGACAAGGGATGGAGGGACAGGACACAGGGAATGGGACACTGCCAGAGGGATGGGATGGATGGGATAGTGGGAATTGGGAATTCCTGGCTGGGAGGTGGTGATGCCCTGAGTTGCCCAGAGAAGCTGTGGCTGCCCCAAATCCCTGGAATTGTCCAAGGCCAGGCTGGACAGGGCTTGGAGCAGCCTGGGACAGTGGAAAGTGTCCTGCCCATGGCAGGGGCTGGAACGAAATAATCTTGAATTTCCCTCCCAACCCAAACCATTTTGTGTTTCTGTGTTTTGTTGATGACTTGGAGCATATTCATCACTTTTTGTGATTGACTGGAACCAGCCCCAAAGAGCAGCCTTTATTCCTGATTGCTCAATTCCTATTGTAAATGGATTAAAAACAGTTTTAGGCTGTTGCTAGAATACTTCAGGCAGGTAAATCAGAGTCCATTCCATGTCTGCAGCAGAGAAAAACATCTATTCCTGTCTCTGGGGTCCAGCACAGGAGCAAACACTGAGGCTCACAGGTTTAACTGCTCTGGAAAGAAAATCCCAGATTGCTGTGAATGTGCTTAGTTCTCCATGAAACTCAAATGTGCACCTGGAAATTACAAATTGTTCAGTGAAGCAATTGGGAGTTAGTGGATGAACCAGCAAAATGATGAATTTCACTGCTCAGTGAATGGAATCTGTTTACAGCTCAGTCCCAGGCTCTGAGTTTGTGTCCCTCTGAAGTTTGAGGCTGAGGCTTCACCCTTGAACTGCTCTGCAGGATTTGTTCCTTTTGGAAGAGCAGGTCAGGTCACACTGTTTGTGGTTGGACAAAGGGAGGTCACCAGGCTGGCATCAAACAAGTGCTTCCATTTATTTAAAAGTCAGTCACCTGCTGTGTTCTGGAATAATGTGAAGAAGAGCTAGAAAGGTGTGCAATGTTAAAGTTTTTTTAAAAAAAAGAAAAAAGTTGGAGTGTGTTGTGTTAGGTAGCAAACATGAAATAATGCAACTTCAGTTTGGGGCTATTTTATTACAACACCACCATCCTCACAGGCAAGAATTTCTTCCACATATTTAAACTAAATTCCAGTTCTTTCAGTTTGAACTCATGGCTCCTAGTCCTGTCACTAAAGTTCCTGATGTTCCCAGAACATGATTCTAGGCTTGATATAATAGGAATGGATAACAATTTTTTATTATTATTCTCTAAAAGCACCTTTGTTATTCTGGAATATATTTTTATATATTTATTTATTCATATTTATATAGATGGGCACTGCCACAGTTTGCCCAGATGAGTGTGAGTGCCCCATTTCTGAAAGTGTTTCAGGTCCTTGGTAAATGTATAAGCACTTCATTATTTAACTAACTTTCAGTTTTACATGTCACATTTGTAGCCTCCAAGTTGCCTTTAGCTTGTGCAGATATTATTCTCACATGCTGCAAATTGTTTGCTACTGTAGTAAGAAGGAAATCAAATTTAAGGAAATGTTACAACACCAAAAAAAGCAGGAATCTGAAATTACTAAAGAGCATCTTGACCTGTTTCTTGACTAATTTCTTGGCTTTGGGCTTGGAGAGCTGGGAATTATCAATTTGAGCAAAGCACCAGCTTTAATTTAAATTTCTGAGCCTCTGAATATTCTATTAACCTTTTAGATCTCATTTGTGGGTAAATCATCATAAGTGTCTTGGGATTGATGGCTGCAGAGTGCCAGGAGTGCCTGGACTTGGCCAGTGCAGTTCTTTTTTCTGTATTATCCCAGTTTTGTCACAGTTTCATGGTCCTGAATCAAGGCAGGTGAAAAAAGGTTGTTTGAGCTGTGCAAAATTGAAATTTAAGGCTGTGCCCTGTCCTACAGTGTGGTGGCAGGAAATGAATGATGGAATTGATGTGTTAGAAGGGAAATTAAGGCAAATTCTGCTCAGTTAGGACTTTGTTGTGATGGATTAGCCAGTTTTTTAATTCCAATTTATATTAGATTATATTTATTCCAATATATATTAGATATATATATAAAATTATAACTTGTTCCAATAAGTTTTAAAGATCTTTGTGAGGAAGGAGTAGTTGGATTATGCACATACACTACACACACATGCAATAATTTATATGTTATATACAGTTTTTATCTTAACATAATTCTTGTTATTCAGAGGGTTTTGGTGATTATCATAATGCAAATCATTCATGTTCTTATCACACCATTAATTACAGCACTTGTATTCTTTTATTCTTTGGATTTTCAGGGGAGGAAAAAAGACCCATTTGTGCAAAAATAAATCCTTTGTTGCAGACTAAATCTCTTAAACTGATTTCCTCTAAAATGGCAAAATACGTGTGACTAATTAAAACTAAGTGGTTTTCATCTACTTTTAATCTCCACTATTCAGATTTATTTAGTAATTCTTTTATAAATAGACCATAGAAGTATATAACCAGTCAAATATGTTGATATCTTTCAGTCTGAAGCCAGCTGCAGATTATAATGACGTGGACTTAAGGTAGGAAAGAAATCAAGGAAAATCCTTTCCTAGGGATTGAGATTGCAGAAATAAGGATAAATAACACTTCATGTTACAGATTTGGAATTCTGTGTGACAAAAAATAAATTAAATTACAACATGGTGTAATTCCAGTGTCTTTAACTCTTTCATAAAACAAAAGTAACTGAAAGAATTTAGTTTAAGCTTCGTGAAATATCTGAGTATGCAGGACATTAATGAATTTACTGAAGGTAGATAAGTGAATGCTAAAAAATTGGTGAAATTGGGTGCTGAAATGGCCATTCTGGTTCATCACTTTTAAATGTTCTTTACTGTCATCAAGTCTTCTGGATTAAAGATGGGAGTTTTTATTGGCAGCCCCTGTGCAGGATTAAGCAGAAGAATTGTGCTTAGGAACCTCTTTCCCAATCTTTGATAGATTTTACTGAAAAATCTCTTGTGGGAAATCATTTCCCCACCCCATGCAGAGTATTCCATGGAATTACCACTGGTGCACTTCCCTGTCTTCAGGAACTCAAGTGTCCCTTGTTTTTGGAGCTGGTGACCTTTGGGATTTGTTTGTTATAGATTGGAGGTGGCCAGAGAGTCATGGGATGGTTTGGGTTGGAAGGGACCTTAAAGATCATTTTGTTCCACACCTTCCACTATCCCAGGTTGCTCCAACCCCAATTTCCAGCCTGGCCTTGGACACTCCCAGGGATTTGGGGCAGCCACAGCAAATCTGGGAATTCCATCTCAATCCCTCACCACTCTCACAGATGAGAATTTCTCCTTTATATTCCCTCTTAATCTCCCTTCTTTTAAAGTTTAAAGCCATTCCCTGTGTCCTGTCCCTCCATCCCTTGTCCCCAGTCCCTCTCCAGCTTTCCTGGAGCTCCTTTAGGCTCTGCCAGGAGCTCTGAGCTCTCCCTGGATCTTTTCTTCTCCAGGTGAGCACCCCCAGCTTGGCTCCACAGGAAATGTTATTTTTTTTAATGTGCTGTGATCACAGATTTGGTTATCTGGGTTCTGCAGGGCAGTGTTCAGTTTGCTGAGAGCCAAACCCTGCTGCTGATGGCAGGAAATGTCATTTTCTGGCTTCTTCTTCCTTCCAGGTGATTTTTTCTTGAGGTTTCTCTGTAGCTCAGTGTTCAGACCTGCCCCCCAGTTTGTGATGGGAAATAAAAGGAGTTTGTGGTTCAAGCTGGTTTGGCTATTCTGAGAATGTGCAACTGTTTAAAGGAGGGAATGGGGGGTAAAAAAGGCAATTCCTTTGTCCCCCCCAAAATCCCACGGAGCTGGAAACCAGGATTACCTCACTCAGGTTTTTCAAACCTCCTTAATTGTCTTTGGATCTGAAAATAATTTCTATTTGTGTATGAACACTCTTTATAGAGCCAGATAAATTAATTTATTCCCAAACTCAACTGTTTTGTAGAGATTTTATGTTAAATTTTTTCTTTTTCAAACAGTTTTTCCTGGCTGAACCTTTCTGGGAAGGGCTTAAGTTATGTTTGAGAGCTGCTGTTGAGTGCTATAGACTGCTCTTGTAAGGAACCACTCTAATAGAAGTTTCTCTCAGGCAAAAAGAGCCTGAAAATGTTTATTTTAATACTTGATGATTAGAATTTTGGGAATCTGTAGGTGGAAATTCCCATGTGAAAAAATTGAAGCCCTTCAAAACTGAAAAGGGGGCGTGTTGTATTCACTTGTTGGAGTACAAAATAGTATTCATATAAAGATGATTATTATATATTATTATATAATTATTTTTATATTATTGTTATAATAATTATATATTGTTATTATAAAAAACATCTCTGGATTCAGTGAATGGAGCCTCATCAGACTGTTTAGTCAAGAATTAAGCAATTGCTCCCAGATTTTCTCAGTGAGGATTAACATCTGACATAGCCCTGGCATTGCTGCAGCCACAATGGGAGCCTTTATCTCCCCTCACATTTCTTCCTGCAGGCAGGGCTTTGTTTGGGAGGGCAGCCTGACTGGATCTGTGTGCACTGGATGGGCTGAAAAATGTGGATTTCTGGCAGGTGTAAAATGTCTGGGAATGCTGCAGGGGTTAAGGAAGGAAGCTGCTGTGGTTAACTCTCAGTTCATGAAAACTGAATTTTCACCTTTCACCCTCCATTGATGGGATGTAGACTCCAAAGTTAATCTAAATTTTCATGAAATATCACATTTTCTGTGACTTCTGCCACTCAGAACTTTGGTTTTTTTCTGATGTTTTCGGGAATTAATTTCCACTAAACAAGTTCCCTGCTCTTGGAGCACTCCAACCTCCTTATTCAAGCTGATGGATCATGAACACCCAGAGCATCAGGAATTCAGCAACACAACAACTGGCTCCTACCTGGAACAGCTATTTTAGGAGGGCAAACAGCAGCTGAATGGCACAACTGGGTCTTGCACTACTTCTGTGTTTTGGTCACACGAGCTGAGCTGTGCTTCCCCCAGGGGTTGGAGGAGCTTTGGGGAGGGGTGAACCAGCATGTCCAGTGCCTGGGGAAGAAACTGGGATCTGTGGGTGCCTTGGTTTGAAAGGAAAACAGGAGCCTCTCTTGAAATGGGCAGTGTAAACCCCCTCCCTCCAAATTAGAATAATTTTGAAATTAAGGAAATCTCAGGCAAAGAGATGGTAATTAGGAATAACAGTTCTGTACTAGGAAAATTAAAATAGAAATACAGTAATATAAAGTAAACAAAACACTGGCAGAGTCAGAATGCAACCTGTTGGTCAGGGTGTTGGTAGGGTAGAAGTTTAATTAATGGTGATTGCATCCTCCTGCAGGGGCAGATGTAGCTCAGCTGGAGCAGTGCTCCTGGAGAAGGGGCAGTTTCCTCTGAAGCTCCAGGGATGATGTGCAAGGCTCTGGTTTTCCTCTGGAATCCAGTGGAAAGAAGGTGCCTTGGTGTCCCAAATGTCAGTTTTTCTCTGGGTAGGAAAGGCTTGGCTCCTGCCCTGGCTGGAGCATCTCCCAGTGGGATGATGGAATTTTATCAGCCATGCCCTGGGACTCAGTGGCCATGAACAGGAGATATCTCCTGGAGGGAGGATGGGCTGTGGGAAGATAAAGATGATTGCCCAGCTGGTTTAAAGATGGCCCATTAACAGGAGATATCTCCCCTGGAGATAAGGGTCACTGCCCCACCTGGTTCTATCAATACAGGGATGAAATGCAAACTCCTGGTTACATCCTGCATTGCACCCTAAGGCAGTGGGGACTGGGATGAGGGAGCCAAAGATGCTCTGAGCTGCTCTTTTGGGATGTTGTCCTTCCAGGTGTGCACAGAGGGGCTGTTCTGCAGGATTCCCACTCAGGTGAGCTCAGGGAGGGTCAAGTGAGGAGAGTGCAGCAGGAATCTGAGCTCCTGATTATCTGCTTCATTGAGTTTTCCTGCTGTTCACCTTTCCTTGCCAGCTGTGGCAGTGCCAGTGTCAAGGTGCCATCACCCACCTGTGTGCCCTCCTCTCACAAAGGTGAGAGCTGATTGGCTGTGGAAACACTTTTCCTGTAAATCTCTTACAGCAAAGGTTTCAAAATTGGCTTTGGAACCTTTGGAGTGTTACTTGCCCCATGGGGAAATTATTTCGAGGTGATTTTCCTTTCATTTTTGTGGTTTGTACATTCTGTGGTCTGAGAGATGAAAAACTCAGAGTAGTTTAGAGGTTCTAAGTAAATTGTGGAGGTGTTTGCAATTCTCTGTCACATTCTCACCTGCCAGCAGTTGGTGTGGAAATGATTTTTGGGCACAGCAAGCACTGGTGGTGTGTCTGTAGTGGAGGGCAGCACAGAACCAGGAGTTTTTGTGATCTGAGCCACTGCTTGTGCTCACAGAGAATTGGGACCAAACTGAAAACCCATGGCTAGGTCACCTCACCCAGCTCTGGTGACAGATCAAAGAGTTCCCTCCTGTGCTCTGTAACTCTGAAATCTGTTGTTTCTGTTTAATTTCCACCTGAATTTCATTTTTCGGAGTGTTTGCATCTATTGTCTCCTCTCCAGTTTGTCCTTACCAGCTTTTTTTCCATCCTCCAGGTCAGAACAGATCTTGGAGCAGTGAAACCTATTTTCCCCCTTCCATCTCCTTTTTTTTTATTTTTTTTTAAGCCTTTTCTTTTTGTGGTTGAATTCTTACTTACTTTGTAGAACTAAATCTTTGTGGTCAGTATAAAACACACACAGAGGATATATATATATATTTATTTATGTATTTATATATATACATATTTTATATATTTTTTGTATTTATGTGCACACACTCCCAGTGTGCACTGGAGGTCACTGGTCCCACTGCTCTGTGCTCTCAGCAGACCCAAATCTGTGTTAATCCCATGAAAACTTGGATTTGGGATCTTTGAGCCTTGTGGGCACACATTATATTTCTCCTTGATTTTCCAGATGTAGGAGGAGAATTTCAAAGCTGAGTCACAATGAATGTCTTTGTCCCAGCTTGTTGCAGGAATGGGTATAAGAGGGGAATTTTTGCTCCCTGTAGTTAGTGTGGGCAACAATTAAGCACAGTTTCATGTGAAATAAGCACCAAGTTATATTTTTTTTTAAAGAGATGTCTCTTTTGCCACGTGCACCACAAACTGAGCCCCCACTTTTCTCATTTGGAGAACTGAAATGAGAACAGTAACCAAAACCAGCCCTTAGTAAAACATTGATTTGCATTAAAAAAAAAAACAAACTTGCATTTTTAAATATCATTTAAATATGCTATTTGATGTGTAATTTGGATTGTTGGAAATGCCCTGGGAGTGTCCAAGGGCAGGTTGGACAGGCTTGGGACAGTGGAAGGTGTCCCTGCCCATGACAGGAGGATGGAATTTTAAAATATTTTAAGATCTCTTCCAACCCAAACAATTCTAGGATTCACTTTTTCTGTCCCATCTCTCACATCCTCAACACAATTGGAAAATCCGACCCGGTTAGCTCAAATTCACAGATTACACTCCATTTGCTGCTCTCAGCCTGTGATTTGTTGCATTAAAAACTCCTGTTTTTTGTGTTTGTTTTTTTTAGAAACAGAAAAGATCCCTGTAATGCGTGGACAGTGGTTTATTGATGGGACTTGGCAACCTCTGGAGGAGGAGGAAAGTAACTTAATAGAGCAGGAGCATCTCAACCGCTTCAAAGGCCAGCAGCTGCAGGAGAGCTTTGATATGGAAATATCCAAACCTGTTGATGGGAAGGAGGGTAAGATTGTTCAGATCACTATAATATATTTTTTTAGACACTTGAGGTCTGCTTTTCCTAATTAAGAATGTGATCTGTGTTGTTTTTTTCATTGTGTAAAGTGGGGAGCATCAGTTTGTTGTCTCATTTTCCAGTGGAGGTTTCCCTGCTGCAGCAGGTTTTTGGGGAATGCTGTAAAAATTAGAGTCATGGAGAAATATCTTGGTCCCATTGTGTTTGATGTCTTTTAATTGAGTTTGAAATCTCACTTCAAACTAAAATCTCTTGGTGGGACAAGAGGAGTCAGTGTCCAAAGGCAAACTGGCTGATAGTTCCCTGGCCAGCATCCCTAATTCTGCCCTACAGGGAGTGGGTTCATTTTTACAAATCACATTCCATTTCCCATTTTTATTCAGGCTGGATTTATTAGTTTTCAGCTGCAGTAAATCTTGGGCATTCATCCTGTTGGAGAAGTTCTTACATTTTAATGAGCAGGCTGAGGAGGTTCAGGTAGTGTTACTGGAAACCTTCCTCTGCTGCATGGAATCTTTGTAAAAACAGATTTTTGAAATTATTGGTCAATTATTTAATGTACACAGCTGAATTGATTGCTCAGAGCAGGTATTGCACAGCAAAAATTCAGTATTTTTGCCCTTCCCAATTTTGGCTGTCACTTGAACAATCTACAAACCACAAGCTGCAAGTACAGAAGGTCCTCAAGGTATTTTAGTAGGGATTTGGGTGTGTTATTCTTTACAAAGAAACTTTAATTTTGAAGTGCAGCTTTGTGCAAAGTGTAGGAATGGCTGTGTTTTGGCCATGAGTTCTTTGGTGTGAGCTGCACAACTACACAAGTAAAACCTTGTTAATAAATTGGAAGCACAGCAACACTCAGGGTAATTCTGTAATTCTTACAGAGAGTTTCTAACTCCACTTTCAAACTAGTGAGGACTTTATGATTTTTTTTTTTTTTTTCTTATTCATGCTGCTTTAAAAGATCTTTTCACCTGGCCAAGGCTGCAGAACAGTTTTCTGCTTCAACAATTCTGTGAAAAAGGTGCTGAGCCACAGCACTGTGCCTGTACAAACATCCTTCTGGAAAGCACTTTCACCTGCATTTCTGATTTATTGTCCCAGGCACAAAAACTCAGGGTTGTTAGTGGCAGGGTTTTATATATATGTATATATACTTTTTTTTTTTTTTTTTTTTTTTTTTTTACATGGAAAGCAAATATTTGTGGTTCCTGAGTGCTCCCAGCCTTTGATAGTTTAATTTTTGAAGGAAGGAAGGATGGCTTCAGTGGTACTTGGACTCTCCTTGTAGAGTAAATAAGAGAGATCAGGGTTGGGTTTTTTTCAGGTAAAGTCTGGACTATGGAACAGAAATTTTCAAATTTGATGTTGGATGAACTGGGGAGAGTGATGAGAAAGATATGATCACTGATAGTTATAAAATGTAAAAGAGCAGAAAAAGAAACTCCAAATTCAGGTGCCCAGTGCCTTTTCTAAAACCAAAATTAAAAAAGAAAAAATAAAAAAAAAAAAAACCCAAACAACAACCAACCAGAAACCAAAACAAACAAATAACCCCACAACAAACAAAAAACCAAACCAAAACCCCAAGCTATGTATGGCATCACTTCAATGGAATATATGTCAAATCACCAGTAGGTTTCAACAGGTTTTTTTGGTAGTAACAGGAAAGTTGCAGGGCAATTGCAGCTGTCAGTATGTGAAAAGTGGTTTTTTTTCATTCTGATTTTCCTCCTTTTGGATCCTGTGGCACCCACAGTTACCATCTGCAGTGGCACTGGAAGAAGCTCTGCAACTTGCTTTATTGCTGGTGAAGTAGACATAATCAGCAGAATTCAGTTTATAAATTTCTTAAATGCTCCAATTTGTTGTAATTGCATCCAGTTTTTGGTACCATTGAGATTTACAGGTTCCTGTTATTTATGGTCAGTGAAAGTTGAGATAAATCTGTAAATAAATATTGGGAAGTATAGTGACTGTTCCCAGTGCTATGTGAGGGATGAAAAACTGGCCACAACCTCTGATTCCTGAGCAAAATTAATACAAACTGCTGTAACAGTCCCTTTGTACTCAGAATTACTGCAGTGATTAAATTTATTAATTCTGCTCCTGGATTGCAGCGTGCTAACAAGGAAAGAAAAAACTTCATCCAGGGTTTTTGGTGGTGATAGGAGGGATAAATGGCCCATTATTAAACTCATAATCCAAGCAAACCTTCCTCTGGAAGTGCAGAATTATTCAGGAAAAGGCTTCCCAACCTGCAGCCTGCAAATACCATCATGCCCGTGCTGATGTGTGGTGTTTTTTGGGAGCACAAAAAGCTTTAAATGCAGAAGGGAATATAAAGATTGCAGAGAATTATTTCCCCCAAATTCCATGGGGCAGCCTGAAGATCACTCCTTTGCTGAGCAAACTGTAGTTGCATTTTGATTTTCATCCTTACAAAGTATTTAATTTTGTGCCTTGGTTTCTGGTGCCTGATGCCAGTGGCTCCTCTTGGTGCCTGACCCCCTTCAGTGCATCAGATAAATTATTTTTATAATGGCAGGATGCAGAAATTGGGCACTTTATGATCAAAAGGAGCTTGGCCAGCAGCTCAAGGGAGGGGATTCTCTCCCTCTGCTCTGGTGAGACCCCCCTGGAATTCTGTGTCCAGCTGTGGAGCCAGGCTGGGAGAGCTGGGGGTGCTCACCTGGAGAGGAGAAGGATCCAGGGAGAGCTCAGAGCCCCTGCCAGGACCTAATTGGGCTCCAGGAGAGCTGGAGAGGGACACCCATGTAGCAGTGAATGAGCTGAAAATTTACATAATGACAGAACATTTGGAAATTGCCTTTTCTTCATACTTAGGCAGACAGTGAGTTCAGACCTATCTGAAGTAGCCCATCAAAGGAGCAACATTATCCAGAGAGTTCTGACATATCCAGGCTGATAAAACATCCTGGAAGATAAAACAAAACCAGTTCAGTTCATGTCATCCATTGCTCCATGATCTTTTTCAGGAGTATTCATTTAGTGATGATGAAGTGAAGCTGAAAACTTGATGTGATAGGAAGGTAGGAACAGGTACAGTGCTTTGTGTTTGCACAGAAAGATGCTCAGAATTCAGCTGGAAATCACCCAAGCAACCTGATTCAAGCCTGAAACTGGATCTGACTTTAAAGTTGATCCTGATCTGTGAAGAGGATTGGAACAGATGAACCCCAGCAGTCCCTCTGCCAGAAAATATTCTGTGATCAAGTCTGTGATTCCATGATAGAAATACAGAAAAAAAAAAAATCCTGTCAGTTAGATTTAATATTTCAGTCATTGATTTTGAAACAGCAGAACTTTATTGGATTTTTTCTTGCTGAATTTCAGTGTGTGGTCAAGGCCACAAAACCTCTAAAAATTGCATTTGGAAAAGTAGATGATTTGTTTTTGTCTTAGCTCTCAAATAGTATTTTCTCACTGTATAAAAAGCTCATATAGATTTTTTTGGCACAGTTAAGTTAACCTGCAGATGGAAAAGTCCTGCTCATAGAACTGTGCAGGTCAGGAGGGATCTCTGGGGATGCTCAAACCCAACCCCCCTGCTCAGAGCCACAGATCTGATGAGAGCAGGTTGCTCAGGATGTTCCCTGTGGGATTTTTAATATCTCCAACAACAGACTCCACAACCTCTCTGGGCAGCCTGTTCAGTATTTTACCACCCTCACCATGAGAAACAACTTTTTTATTTTCCTACTTTTTTGAAGTTCCCTGTGCTCATTGTTCCTGTGGGTTGCTGTCCTGGTTTGAAGGACAGGTGTTTGCTAATAAAGACAGAAGCTTTTCTTTTTTGTAAATGGAGGATGTAAACTCTTTTCCTCCAAATTATAATAATTTTGAAATTAAGGGGCTTTTAGGCAAAGATAGGGGAATTAGGAATAACAGTTCTTTACAAGGACAATTAAACTAGCAATGCAGTATTACACAGAACAATCCCAGCCCTGGCAGAGTCAGAATCCAAGCTGGCACAGTCAGTCAGTCAGGGTGGTGGCACAGTCCCATTCCATGGTGCTGCATCCTCCTGCAGGGGCAGATGTGGCTCAGCTGGAGCAGTGCTCCTGGAGAAGGGGCAGTTTCCTCTGAAGCTCCAGGGATGATGTGCAAGGCTCTGGTTTTCCTCTGGAATCCAGTGGAAAGAAGGTGCCTTGGTGTCCAAATGTCAGTTTTTCTCTGGGTAGGAAAGGCTTGGCTCCTGCCCTGGCTGGAGCATCTCCCAGTGGGATGATGGAATTTTATCAGCCATGCCCTGGGACTCAGTGGCCATGAACAGGAGATATCTGCTGGAGGGAGGATGGGCTGTGGGAAGATAAAGATGATTGCCCAGCTGGTTTAAAGATGGCCCATGAGCAGAGAATGTGTGCCAGGAGATCAGGGGCACTGCCCACCCAGTTCAGCAGATGGGACAGAATGCACATTTCTGACTACTGTATTATATATTATATATTATGTATTATATATTGCTGGCCACATCCTGTACTGCAGCTTAAGACAGTTGCATTCCCACAGCCAGTAAAATATTGTGGATTAAATTATTCCATGGAATCCCAAGTGCTGTAACTCTGAGCCTGATTTTCCTTCCCCCCAGAGAAGTGATGTGCAACAATAAATATATTTTATTTATAGCTGGGATAACTGTGGCAGCTTTTTCCACAAATGTGGAATGTCACTCACTTTGCTGGGTCAGGGAGTCCTGGAGTCTTGCAGAACAGGGCAATGGTACTGGTTTTAATTAAAAACTTTTACTTTTAAACAGTTCATTCTTAAAGTTAAATACCCCATGAGTTTCACATGACCCATAAGCACAGTTTTTAATAAAAGCTGTAAAGATAAAAAAAGTTCATAGAAAATAAATCCATGACAAAACTGATTTTTTGTCCTTATAAAACATTCCCGTGTTCTTGTAAAAAATTCCCTATAGCCTAACAAAATAAAACTCCTCTCCCTAAACTAAACCAAAAAACTTTATTTAAATTAATAACTAGCTAAAATATTTCTATATATTATTATTAAAAAGTAAAAAAAATTTAAAAATTTATTCTAAATTTATTATTTCTTTATATTATAATAATTTTTTTTTCTTTACACCCTTTAAGTTTTGAACCTGCCTTACTTTTACTCCTAATTCTAGCTCACAACAAAAAAGAAATATATTGAAATTACCAAATCTAAATTAAGCAGCCTCTTTCTGATGATAAAGGCTCTGTTGTGATGTCATAACTGGTTACAAAGAGTGAAGAAACTGAGTTTGGGACCTGACACTTCTGCTAGAAAATCAGTTTGGTTTTTTGGGGTTTTTTTAAATATATACATTTTAGTTCTTTCTAGAAAATGTGACTATTTTTTTTTTTTCCTAAAAATGGTGATGCTAATGAAAAAAAAAAAATGACACCCCTTTTAAAAATTTTACTTTGAAGCTCAGTGTTTTTACTTTTAGTTCTCTACTACCTCCCTCCCTTCTCCCTCCCTTCTTTGTTCAAATGGAGAGGATATAAGGAGAAATCAGATGCTGCATGTCTTAAGAGAAAGCATTCCCAAGGTACAGTAATTGGAGATTTCTTTTTTATTTTTTGTAGTGCTCCTGGGTTAGGAAGCTTTAAATTCTAGTTTGTTTGTCTCAGTTAAATGTTAGATTTTAAATGCTTCAGTTTTTTGAGCTGTATCCATGGCATTTCCTTGCAAGGGGAAGGATAAAGCATCTTAAAGCTTAGAGGAAAAGTAGAAGTGTTGTGAGTCCTAGAGAAAAGTAGATGCTTGTAGTGTCACACAGTAATTCTTGCTAGAATTCTTTGGGACTGATGAAAACTGCAAACATTTGTTTTTTGCACTCTTTTTGTGTGTGTGGTTTGGCTTTTTCAATAAAATAAAAGTGACTTTTTTTAGGATTGCAGCAGGCCTGGTATGAGATTAATTCTGCCAGAGAAGGAACTGAGGGTTTCTGCCAGATAATGTTTTGTTTGCTGCTTTCTTTTGGATAACACAATCTTTAATTTTATGTCATAATTCATTTTTGCTGCAGCTTTGGGATGAAATGAGTCCCTGGAATGGGATTGTATGGAATATAGCTAAAGGCTGCAGAAAACAACCTTGACCTTTGCAGCAGCTGATGTGGAGCAAATTTATTTCAGAAAGTGGGGGGAGATCTTACATTAATGATTGCAGAAGGCTCCAAAGTTCTCTCTGCCCAGGAGTGATTAAACTTTCACTGGCTGCAGTTATTGTGGAGCTCCTGAAGCCTTTAATTTAAAATGTAATGTAATGTAAAATTAATTTAAAATGTAAATACACATGGTAGGTTCAGAGTTCTTCTTGTCACACTTTGTATTCTTGTAGCTCCTGGGGATGTTGTGAGCTCTGAGAATTTATTTTGACATGCATAAATGTTTGCCTTTTGATTTCCTTGAATTATTTTTTTATGTGGTTGGATCCAAATGGAAAATGCCTGAATTCAGAATGTTTTGTAATAAACTTTTTCCTGCCTCTTCTCACTCAAGGAACTCAAGTCTGTTAAAGGTGAATCAGTGTAAGAAAGGACTTCTGCCTTTTCTTTTGTAAACTGAAATTTTGAAATTATGCTGTGCTTTTTTTTTTTTCCCCCTCAGATCATGTTCAGTTGTAATAATAAATGTGCTTGAATTTAAAAAAAAAAATTAGGTGGCTGTGTGACAAATCATCAGTGACACTGATGAATTGAGAGGTGGTGAAAATGACAGTAATGTGTGACATTTTTATTAAGAGCAATACCCTTTTTAATGACTCTTAAAAAAAAAAAAAAGTAAGAAAAGGTTTTTAAATCCATAAATTTATGTACCAGAAGCTGAGAGTCATTTCAGAGGGAACAACAGCAGCCAAATATGCTCTCAGCTCCATGTACCACGTGTCAGGATTTTTTCAGGATTTTGTGTGGCACCTGCTGCTTGCAAGACAGATTAATTTAAAACTCTTTAGGAAAAAAAAAAAAAAGAAAAAAGGCAGGAGAGGTTTTGAGACAGTCTATATCATTCCTCTGGTTCTTTATCCTGACTGGAATGGCAGTGCCTTTGTCCTTGGAGACAGTGCCAGCCCTGAGCACTTCAAAGTTTGGTGTTTTTTTTTATTTTTGACTTGAGCACTGTCAAACTGTGGGGAGAAAAGATCCACCCCATGCTTTGGTCCTGGCAGGTGGATGAAAGCATCAAGTAAAGAAGTATTTAGTTTAAAAAGGAGTTTAATTGTGAGCACTTGGCCCCAGGAGGTGTTGAGGATGTTCCCATGTGCACATCCCTGGATTCTGCACAAGTTCCTTGCCATGAGCACAAACACAGCTCAGGGTTTCTGTTCCTGTTATTCTCCATTTTTTGCACTCAAAATGAGTCAAAAGTCAAATGGAGACCAGGTTCTGCAAGCTCTGTTCCATGCTTTATGGTTAATTTTTCGTATTTCAATTTTTTAAGGGGGTTTTTTCCCTCAGTGTTCATCTATCTTGGTGAATCTGGAGATTTTTGTGATAGCAACCATTGATTTCTTCAGCTTAAATAAATCCTTTCTTTATCCCATCTTCCATCTCCAGCAGGGCTGAGCTTTCCTTATGCTCACTCTGTAGCTGTCTTGGTTGGCATTCCTGAAAAATGTTTCATTTCTAAGTTCTGGCCATAAAAGAACCCAAAATTTGGCCTCATCTCCAAAGACTTGGCCAAACTAAAATCCTAGAAGGGCTTGGGTGGGACCTTTAAATCCCATCCCATTCCACCCCTGCCATGGGCAGGGACACTTCCACCATCCCAGGGTGTTCCAGCCCCAATCTCCAACCTGGCCTTGGGCACTTCCAGGGATCCAGGGACAGTTTCAATAAGGAATTTCTTCTTTACATCTAATCTAAATCTCTCTTTCTTTAGTTTAAAACCCTTCCCTTTTGTCCTATCTCTATCTCCCCGTGTAAAATGTTGTTCCCCCTTTTTTCCAAGCCCTCTCCAAGTCCTGGGAATCCACTGGAAGGTTTCCCCAGAGGCTTTTCCACACCAGAAAAGTGCACAGAGGTTTTCTGCATCTGGGGAATCACCTGTCAGTGGGGATGCTCTCAGTGCCAACATGGAAATAAATCCATGAGGAGTCTGGTCCAGAGGGAGATTTATGGGAGACAGATCTCAGTGAAGCTCAGCAGGATCCCAGCCTGGATCCCTGGAGAGACCCCTCAGGTGTGGAATTTGTGCTGCTGGAGGATGCAGAGGGATGAGCAAGAAGAGATTCCCTTGAGCCTCAGCTGGATTTGTGCCTGGGCTCTCTCAGCCAGGCTGGGACATGCTCTGGTGGCTCTGTGCCACATCCTGGTGGCTCTGGCACCCTGGGACACCCAGAGCTGTCAGAGTGACCCCTCTGGAGCAGGCAGGAGGCTCACAGGACACTCACACAGACAGAATGTCAGTCCTGTTCTCATCCTCAGGTAACATCACTTTCCCTTCCTCAGGTGCAGTTTCAAACCAGGAGTGTCAGTCTGTGATATCCCATCCCTGCAAAGCACAGTTTGAATGGTTTCCTTTTATTTACTTTTTTTTTTTTAGGATGTTTCTTTTCAAACTGCTGTCAAATCCTCCCCAAAGGCACATTTTTGTGTTCCCTGTCTCACTATTAACACCCCCTGGGGCTGTCAGCAGCAAAAGCTGCTTTTGGTTAAACTCTCAAGCATTTTAATAATCTCTTTACTGTCAATAATCACAGAATCAAATCCCAGAAATGTTTATATTGGAAGGGCCCTTAAAGCCCATCTGATTCCTGACTCCTGCCACCTCCCCCTAGCCCAGGTTGCTCCAAACCCCATAGAGGCAAAAGGTTTGTGGACATCACATCCAGGGTTTGAGGTTGAACAGACATCATGGTGTTTATAGAAATTACAAAGTGAAAACAGGAATCTTGGGTAAAAAAAAAAAAAAAAAGGCAAAAAAAGCTCCAAAGCAAAGCAGGGAGTGTGTTGGAAAGCAAAATTTACTGATAGAATCTAAAGGAAATGTAAATATGTCAATTAAAATTGCAAAATTTATTACCTCACTGGCAAATTGGTGGATTCTCTGGGAAGCATTGTCCATGTGCCTCTTCTGCATCCTGCCACTTACCTAAAAAACTCCTGATATTTTGTGGCTAAAGAAAAACTGTGAGGCAAGGACCAGCACATGAAGTTGCTTTTTGTTCTGTTTCTGTATAGAAAGGATGAGTTCACAGTCCAAGGGCTGTAATTGATCTGAGCTGGAATTCAGTCTGTGCATTAATGGCACAGCTCAGAGTAGTTACTGTGCAGTCAAGGGACAGGTTTGGTCCTGCTGAAGGCCACTGCCACTTTCATGTGCTGTTTTGTTATCAGTGGACCCAGTTTTTAACACTTGTGAAAGCGTTGCTAAACATGCAGAGAAATAGTGCTGAATAGTCCCTAGAATCCCAGAATTATTTGGGTTGGGAGGGACATGGCAGGGACACCTTCCACTGTCCCAGGATGCTCCAGCCTGGCCTTGGACATTCCCAGGGATCCAGGGGCAGCCACAGCTGCTCTGGGCACCTTTGCCAGGGGCTCCCCACCCTCACAGAGAATTCCATCCCAATATCCAACCCAAATCTTCCCTTTTCCAGTTAAAAGCCATTCCCTGTGTCTGTCCCTCCATCCCTTGTCCCCAGTCCCTCTCCAGCTCTCCTGGATCCCTTTAGGCTCTTCAAGGGGCTCTGAGCTCTCCCTGGAGCCTTTTCTTCTCCAGACTGAGCATTCCCAGCTCTGTGCAGGTGACATTTCTTTGGATGCAGCCTGGGTCACATTTGGGCTGCAGACACACCTGGCTGGGTTGTGTTCATCTTCTCCTTGGGCTGCTCTCAATCTGTTCCCTCTCCAGCCTGAATTTCTGCTTGGGATTGCCCTGACCCAGCTGCAGGACCTCACACTTGCCACTGCTGAACTTTGAAGTACTTTGGTGTTTCCACATCTGTAAATGGGGTAACTGCACCACTTAATCTTGTCTTCATTTTCTTCTGTCTTCGCTCAGAGTCAGGATTAAAAACATGAAGGAGACAAGTTTCTCATGTTTGGGCTTGGTTCTTTATTAAATCTTATCCAAAGTATAGAGAGTTCTGCAACACTTGCAGCTACCAGCTAGAAGTGAGCAAAATGGAGATCAACTTAGCCAGTTACAAGGTATTTTAAAGCTAAACAGTCCAGTAGAGAATTAACACTTTTATTATTTTTGCTTTTGACCCAATAACCAAACTCCCATGACCCACAATGCAGCACTAATTGCAACCTGAAATCATGAAGAAGAAGGGAGACAGAAAGGAAACAACACCCCAAATCCCCCATCTTGTCCCATATCTATTACTATATCATAAAATCTTCAAATTCCAAACCCTTCACCATGTGAGCTCACACACTTCTATTTAACCACACACCTGTGGTTTTAACTCCATCACTCAAATTTGGAAGCTTCTCTAAGGTCACTCCAAACAGTGTTCTCCAGGAGGTCAGTGTCAGAAAGCTCAAAATTCCCAGATTTCTGGGTTCCAACACCCATCTTGTGGTTGATGATATTCCTTCAATGTCCACGTTCAGGAAGAACAGCCTAAAAATGAGGAATTTGTTCTTCTCAAATGGGAATAATTAAAGCAGAGTAGGAAGAAGCTGCTTGTTCCTTTATGTTCCTTCCAACAGAGAGGCTGAACTCCATTCCAGAAGGAATTTGAGGATCACTCCTCCACAAACTGCTGCTTTTGGAGTGGTAATAGAGATTCAACCACATCTCTTCCTCTTCTTTTTTTTTTGGATGTTGAACACAACACCCTCCAAAGGCATCAAACTCTCTTCCCTCCCTCCTGTGCCAGCTTCCCCAGGATCATACTCTGAGAGGGATTTTGCAGAATGCAAAATTTCTTGAAGTTCTTGAAGACCTTTCTTGGATTTCTTGTTGACCTCCTGGGCAGACCATTTCTGCTTTTCAAAGTCAGGCTTGTTTCTTTCCTCTTCTTGCTCTGTCAGTGTAAAACAATGATGTAATTCCAGTTATTTTGGTGAATCAGTTGTTTACCACAACACAAAGGCTAATCCTCTAATCCCTGTGTTCCTTAAGGATTTTGTTTAGTTTTTCATCAGTCTGTGTCAAGTCTGTCTGCTTTGGCAAAAGAACAAAAAATTATTGCAGGAGAAAGGTCTCAACATCTGGCTGAGCTGGTTTGTGCTGCAGCAAAGTTAAAATTGGAAATTGTGATGGCTCAGGCTTTCTCAGAATGTTTTCAGAACAGTATAAAAAATTCATTTGGGTGATTCAAGGAGGAGACAGGTTAGAGCTCTGCCTGCTGTGGAAAAAACAACCCCAGAACAGCTTCTCTGGGTGTTTTCCATTACTTTGGACTTTCCAGCAAGAGCAGGGATAGTTAAATCACATTTCTTTAGCTATTGGTGTTGTCACCTCTCCAACTGCTGAGCACCCCACATTTAACAAGACCTCAGCAGTGAATTTTGGTGAAATCCAAATTGCTGTAACTCAGCTTGCCTCCTGCAAGCTCCAAGCCCAAGATGATTTTGATGTGCAGCACAATGTGCCTGTTGTTTAATCCTCACAGTCAGGCTGTGTGTCATGAGGTCGAGCCCTGAGCTCAATCAGTTCCAAATCTGGAAAAACACAATCAGCACACAGAAAAAAAAAACAAAAAAACCCCAACCACTGGAGCTCTTAGTGGCTTTTGAAAGAGCTAAATTCTGTTCTGTGCCAGAAATTGCTCATTCAGAGGCTCATTGAGCTGCATTTCCAGCTCTGAGATATTCCTGAGAGGGAAGAATTGCAGCAGAGCCTTCTAGCAAAGGAGAGTCTGTGTGTTAGAGCAGAGCTCTCATGGGAGGGAGGGCTGAAATTCCACTTTTTTTAGTGATGGAAATACCTGGAGCAGCCACCTGCCCATCACACCCACCTCTAGCATTGCAGGATCCATTACCCTGCCCCATTTAAGGGAATATTTTGGCTACTTCCCACCCCAAAACGAGGATGGGAGGTGATCTTCAAACTGCTGCTTGTCCTGCTCAGATTAAACCCAGCTGTAAAAATTCCTCAAGGTAAGAAATAACACAAATTTAGGCATAATGCACCTTTATCTTTTAACCTGTGTGTAAATCACCCTTCACTCTTTCTGTCTCTGTTTAAAGAAGGTTTTTTTCCCTCCTCTTTTCCCCAGCTAAATTCAGTGTTGTTCCTTTTTGCTGCAGCTATTCACAGCCTCAAGCTGAGCCGTAACCACGTGGACTGGCACAGTGTGGATGAAGTGTATCTGTACAGTGATGCCACCACATCCAAAATTGCAAGGACTGTTACTCAAAAATTGGGGTTTTCCAAAGGTAATCCTTCCCAGACTTGCTAAAGAGTTAAATGCAATTTGAAGTTTGTTGCTTTAACTCTAAAAGGGTATTGCAGGTTTTAATGTGAGCAACTCACTATTGGCCATTGCATTTTTTACATTATAGGAGTATTCAGAGTTCTTAGTTTGTGTAAATAATCATAACTAGATGTGATTATTTTTAAATTTTATTTTATTTCCATTGCATATTTGATTTTTTATATCTTAATTTTATTCCATATTTTGATGGGTTTGGATGCAGCAGTTAGCACTGCATAATAAATACAAGAAAATACTGCAGTGGCAGAATCCAGAAGCTGCTGTAAAATTAGAATTATTCCTGTAATAATACAAGTATTACAGGAATACTTGCAGTATTACTTTTAATATTTTTTTAAATAATTACAGTATTTTTCAACTTTAATTTTACTGCTGAGTATTTGCATATTGGGATGCATTCCTTAAAATACATGACCATACCTTCCCTCTCCCCACCTCCATCCAGCTTTTCTTTTTCTGTTCATGAGGCAGAAGTATGAACTGACAGGAAAGGGCATTTAGACAGGAATTATTTCCAGTAGGAATTCAGGCTCCTTTAAGCTCAAAACTGCCAGTCAGAAAAGCAGCAAAGCTGAGATGGTTGGAAGAGAGGGTGAAAAGCAAGAAAAAGCAGATTATTGCCAGCCTAGAAAATGGGAATTTGTCCTGTGAACAGAACAAGAACCTGCACATCTGGTTTGTTCTTTGAAGAGTCAAGGTCAAGTCCTAGGTCTGACTTGAATCTGCATCCCTCTGCCCTGTAATTAATGCCCTCTTACCCCGCCAGGACTTAATTAATGTTTCCTAAAAAAAAAAAATAATATAATTGAGTGCTTCAATGAAGTAATTTAGCCAGAACACCAGTTGGATAATGTGTAATAAATAATAAGATCTGTCCTAAATTGATTTGTGGGGGAGAAATATCAAAACCTGTCTTGGGTAAAAAATGTCCTTAGAGGGTTTGGGGTGTTTTATTCCTCTTTAAAACCAAAATAAGTTGTTAGTTCTAGTTTTTGGGGCCAGCACTTGTGGCTGGTGTGGTCCCCTGGATGTCACTAGAGGGGGATGGAGGCACATTGTGCCCATGGCTTTGTCAGCACAGCAGGGAGAAAACACCCACATCAACCTTGGGAAATGGTTCTGAGTTTGGCCACAGAGCTGGAGAACAAGGGGGGAAATTCTAGATTAGATCAGCTCAAAACAAGTTATCCCTATCAAAATGATACATTTTAAAGGCTTTCAACCAGCTCTCTTAATTGGGATGAATAAAGTGATTAGACTTAATCACTTATGTGGTCATTTCCATGATCCATGCTTTGGGATTAAGAAGGAATTTCATTGATTGAGTTGGTTTTGTGTTGTAAAAGTGTGTGCACAGTTAAACTGCATTTTGAAGAGCTGTTCTTCAAAACATACCTGAAATTATTTCCCTTTGCAGTAGAAATGGATATTGATATCACCTAGCTGTTGAAATATTTCAGGGTTTTAAAAGTGCCTGTGTTTAAAAATAGGTGCTAATCCTTTAATTTTGTGGTTCTGTATTATATAATCTGATTTTCACTGTGTTGGCCTGAGAAGAGCCAAGCTTGTGTCAGCAGATAGAGCAGTGCACTTGGCAGGATGTCACTGATGTGGGTAATGTTCTTTCTGCAGCTTCAAGCAGTGGCACAAGGCTACATAGAGGTTATGTAGAAGAAGCCACATTAGAAGACAAGCCACCCCAGACCAGTCACATTGTGTTTGTTGTGCATGGCATTGGGCAGAAAATGGACCAAGGCAGGATCATCAAAAACACAGCCATGTGAGTTGTGTCAGCAGAGCCTTTGGTTTGGCCTGAATCTTTTCCTGTTTTCCTCCTCTTCTCCTGAGTCATTAATCTTTGTGCTGTGGGTGCACTGTTTTTTATGGTAATTGGGATGTACAGGCTTATTCTGATTTTTTCACCAGCACTTGTGACTTTTGGGGAACTGGTCAAGAGGACACAGCCTCAAATTGCAGCAGGGGAGGTTCAGCTTGGACATCAGGAGGAATTTCTTCATGGAAAGGGTTCTTAAGGATTGGAGTGCCCATCCCTGGAGGTGCCCAAGGAATTCCTGGATGTGGCACTCAGAGCTCTGGGCTGGGGATTGGGCACAGCTTGGATTCTGTCACCTCAGAGATCTTTTTTCCAGCCTGAAGGAATCTGTGTGAAATTCTGGCTCCTGTGGTTGGTGACTTTGCTGAGCAGGGAGAGAAATTTTGACCCAAATTTCTCATTTGGTAAAAATCAAGAGGAATGTTGTTTCTAAGTGGTGCCTGGGTGGATGAAGTGCATAACAACTGGGATGTAACTGAGCAGAACATTTTGGATTAAGTGGAATGGGAAAGTTAATATCAAACTGGAATCTCTCAGAGCTCAGAATTGGGATAGTGGGCAAACAAATTGCATCCTGTACAAGAGGGGGAATGGGGAGATGCAGGAATGTTGTCATTCCCAACAGGACAGGAATGAAGCTGTTGCTTTGCTCATGCTGTGCACAGAGCCTAGCTCAAAAGCAAAATGTGGCCAAAAGGCTGCAAAATCTCTTCACTGAAAGTCTTTTGTGGTTTGGAAATGATGTTTCCCAGTATTCTGGGAGTGTTCAAGGTTCATTGGCCTAGTGAGTGGCATCCTCACTCATGCCAGGAGTTGGAACTTCATGATCTGTAATTCCTTTCCAACCCAAAGCAATCTGTGATTTTGTGCACCTGAAAAGATGATTTTTGAGTCTTAGAAAAATATTATAAATTCCTGATGGCAGCTGTGTGGGGGACAAGGTGGCATTGAAGAATCCTTCATTAGCAGAAAAGGTGTTAATGACAGATCTGGATGGTTCAGTTGGTGTGTCCCAAATAGCTCCAGGTTCCATCAGCCCTGCCAAACCCAGTGGTTCCTGTGAGGAGAGCTGGGATTTTGTGGTTGGAGCTTTGTCACCCTCCCTTTGCCTCCAGAATGTCACTGCAGGTCAGTGAATCCAAAGCAGAGAGAAAAAAGTTAGTCACCAAAACGAATGAAAAAACTTCAATTTTTGTGGGATGGAGTTACACTGGGAATGTGAATATCCTCAGTATAAGCTGCTGTTTTAACAGTGACTAGAAATAAAACTTCAGCTTTGGAATCATTGAATTTTTCTGCTTTATCTTTCTGCCTCCTCCATTTTCCATAGATACAGGGGTTATATGGGTGGATTGACTTCAGCTCAGGTCACAGTGCAGAGATGTTCATTCCATAAGTCTTGCTCTAATTGTCAGCCCAGCATATAAAATATTTTGTCAAAAAGGGACACAAGACTTTATGTGCTTCAGTAAATCTCACTCATATCCTCAAGAAATACCAGACAGCATTGCATAGCCTTTCAAAATGCTAATTATTGGCATAAATTCTCCATTCTGCACAAAATGTGCAAATTAAAACATCATTTTAGATTGAAGTATCTCTTTTTTTTCTATTCCCCTTTTTTTTTTTTTTTTTTTTAAATAACAACTTAATACTTACCACTGATGAACATCCCATATGTTCCAGGGAGGGATTTCAGAAGGAATGTCTGCCAGGCTCTCACACTTTCTGTTAGCACCTTCATCCATGATATTTGTATGGTTAGTTGTTTTTGGGCTGGATTTTTACATGCTTTTCCAATAGAGACCAGTTGTACCTTTTGAAAAAGAAAATTAATATTTTTGACCATTTATACTTTGAAGTCAAAACTAATGAGAGATGTCAGTGGGGTTTTTTTGGGTTTTTTTGCATTTTAATGCACATTTTTTAGTAGGAAACCTGTAGCTGGACCCCACCACATCTCATTTGACACATTCTGTCCTCAGGTAACACCTTGGGAAGATGCTGCTGCATCATTAGGCAGATCCTGCTGGTTACAGAGGTGAAAACAGAACCCTTGTCCAGGGAAATTCCAAATTATCCACACTAATTTCATTAAGCACTGGAGCTCAATCTCCTCATTAGCCTGGCTGGGTGCTGTGGTTGCAGGGTGTCCTGTGAGTGGGTAAATGGAAAAGATGAATTTATGGATGCTTGGATGAGCAGGTCTGTGGTGGGTGTGACATAATTTTGTTTTTTCTCTGTGTAGTTAAACACATTTATTATCTAAATGTAGCACAGCAGCTGGTGCAACAAGCTGCTCCTGTCAGCTCTGATATTCTCTGGGAGCCTGGCTGGGAAGAGACAGCCCCTCCTCCAGGCTGGAGCAGGGATTCAGCTCCCCAGCATGAGCAGAGTGACATGTTCTGAGCTGGGTTGGTACCACAGGGATGGGGGTTCAAGGGAGAAGGCTTTGAATACCTTTGTAACAAAGGTTTTATGGCAGAATGTACTTAATTGGAGGAGGTTTTATTTGCCAGCAGGTGCAGAATTCTGGATTCCTTGGTTTGTGATAAGGCAGAGGGTTAGGTTTAAAATAAATCTCTTTGGGATTTGTTTTTACTGTACACACATATTCTTTGGAGTGTATTTTTTCATTTTTTCAGAAGGTGATCTGTGGTTCTGTTGGATTTGAGGGTGAATGGGAGGGAGAGATGTTGTTACACATATTGAGTATGATGTAGAATCTTGGAATGGTTTGGGTTGGATCTTAAACTCTTCTCATTCCTTTGGCAGGGACACCTTCCCCTGTCCCAGGCTGCTCCAACCCCATCCAGCCTGGCCTGGGGCACTGCCAGGGATCCAGGGGCAGCCACAGCAAATCTGGGCACCTGTGCCAGGGCATCCCCACCCTCACAGAATTCCCAATTCCCAATATCCCATCCATCCCAGTGTCCCATTCTCTGTGTCCTGTCCCTCCATCCCTTGTCCCCAGTCCCTCTCCAGCTCTCCTGAAGGTTCTGCCACATTTATGCCACCCCATAACACCCCATGTTATTCTCTTCTCCAGGCTGAACATTCCCAATTCTCCCATCCTTTCCTCCCTCTGATCATCTTGCTGCTCCCTCTGGACACCTGGGAATGTTTTTATCCATGTTCCCACCCTCCTTTTCAAAGCTCCTGTTGTTTTACCTGCCCCAGGTGAAGGTCAGACCTTTCACCTGCCTTAGGCAGGGCTCAGACTTTTAGTCTGAGCTCAATTTCATCATCTCCTGTGCTTGGGGGTGAGGGGAGCTCTCCTGTGTTTTTCCATAACAGCTGCAGTGTTGTGTCACTTCTGCTCTCAGCCTAAAGCTGGGCTCTGCCTCTGTCTGGATCTCCTGTTTGGATTCCAGAATCATATTTGTCTGTGCTGCTGCTCCCAGCACAAGAATTGCTGCCTGCACAAGCACCAGCATCCTGGCCTAATCACCAATTACATTTTTATTGCAAGTCCCATTAGAAAGCATTTTAATTGTGGATTATCATTAGGATAATTACTTTGGAATAGCTATTTTGGTACACTTCCATTGATATGCAAGCCTGGGCAGAGCCTCTCTGAAGCTTTTCACTGCATTAATGTGTGCTGCTGGAATCTCAAATGAAGATTTTCCTGTAAAATCTTTCCTGTAATTTTGCTCTTCAGGTATTTGGTAGCTTTATGTTCCATTTAAATGCATGTATTGCATTAAATACATATGAGATGCTTGTTTTTCATCCTTTGGTGCAAGTACTAATTCCAAATTAAGCACCCAACTGGTAAATATTGGCTTACAGGTTTCAACTTGAGCCTGTCTTGCAAGAGGAGTTCAGGCCAAGAGGTAAAAGGTGATGGTTAGGGCATGAAATGGTTTTGGAACAACCTGTTTGGTGTATGCTTGTTACCTAACACATAAGTTGTGTTAGGTAATAAATATAATAAGGTAATAAGTAAGTAATAAGCTGTGTGTTGGACAGGAGCTGCAGCAGCCTGTTCAGGATTTGGGTGTATTCCCAGGGCTGCTCCCATTCCCAGCCTCCCCCATCCCTTGTTTGTGCCCTTTCCCTGCCCACACCATCCCAGCTGGAAGCTGCATCACTCCAGGTGGTCTAAAAATGTGGGATTCCATGTGGGATTCCATCAGGAATATGGGAGCTGGGAGAGGGGGACAGGGAGTGCCTGCAAGACAAACCTTCCTTGGAGAGCAGTGCTGGAAGAGAGTCTGGAGCACCTGGATCTCCCAGGATCAACAACAAAGCAGCTTCAGTTCCTCTGATCATGCAGAATCCTGTTATTCTTCAAAAGGATGGAGTGGGACTCCCAAAAGGATGGAGTGAATCCCATTGCCCTTTCTTTTACCATCAGGGATAAAGGGTTATGATTTTAAACTGACACAAAGGGCAGGTTTAGATGAAATTTTAGGAAGGAATTCCTCCCTGGGAGGATGGAACTGAAGAAGAGGCTGCCCAGGTGGCTTCCCCATCCCTGGAATGCCCAAGGCTGGGCTGGACAGGATTTGGAGCACCCTGGGACAGTGCAAGGTGTCCCTGCCCATGGCAGGGGTGGCACTGGATGAGTTTTAAGGTCCCTTTTAACCCAAACCATTCTGGGATTCAATGATTTTATGAGATCAAGAGTTGAGAGTAAAAAACTGGCACGTTTAAGGCTTAAATTAAAGCCCCTTCCCTCTTTCTCTGTCATGGATCATCTGACTGAAGAGAGTCTGCAAAGATAACCTGAAATTAAAATGAATAGTTTCTTCAAGCTTTCAGGCATTTTGCTTTGTTAACATCAGCATCATTCTGCAAAATATGGGATGTAGCTGAAGCTAACTCAGTTTGCAACTCCCCCATTTTTAATGGAGTATTTGCAAATCCTACACAATGAGATGTAAAAAACCCTGCAGTAATAATTCTAAATATGTTAACATATCTCTGGAATATATTCAGTTTAAGCAAGGATGTATATCTGTGAAAATATGGGTTTGTTATTTATTATTTTAATCAGGGAAAGGCAGCCAGGCACATTTTATTCGTGGTGAATCTCAAAGTACCAATTTTCAGGCCATTACTTCTTGCATGGAAAATAGCAATCTGTCAGAATTCTTTCTAAGGTGTGCATTGCATCTGTGCATGAGTGGGGTTTTTTTATTTTTCTTAGAAAAATCATAAATTAGAGTTGTTTCTTTGTTTCAATGCATAGCTTCAAATAATGTTGCTCTGGAGTCAGTATTTCAATTTTCAGTACTGCATTTGTATCAGGTGAATTCTCTGCCTGTTGAGATGAGGATTTATGACTTCAGTTGGTGTTAATTTAACAAGTGAGTAGAGAGATTTGCCATCTAATAAAATTCTTGAAAGAAATTTATTTTTGAGAAGAAAAAAAAATAATAAGAAAGCAGAAAAAAAAATAACCTCATCTTTATAGGAGCAGAGATAAGCAGGTGTGTGTGCTGGAAGGTTCAATGTGTCTGTGTGTGCATTGCTTGGAAATTGCACCCAATTTTCTTCAGAATTTCTGATCAGTGGGGGATGTGGGAATTCCAGTGATGCCTGTGAGCAGGAGATGGGTGTGTGTCCTGGTTTGGAGGAACAATGTGCCTTTGCTGTGGCAGATAATGAGAGGGTGAGTGCAGCTCAGCCTGGGACACCCACGGGGTGACAGGTGACAAAAATGGGCTGAAACAGATTTTTATGCACTGGGACCAGGATGAGTTTTGAGAAAACTAAGGAAGGAATGTGTAGAGAGATGGGGTTTGGGTTTTTAATGGAGCTGAGTGGTTCTGTTTGTTCAGGATCATTCCAGCAGGGAAAGCTCAGAGCCTGAAGGGATCCAGGAGAGCTGGAGAGGGACAGGGACAAGGGATGGAGGGACAGGACACAGGGAATGGGACACTGCCAGAGGGATGGGATGGGTGGGAATTGGGAATTCTGGCTGGGCTGGAATTCCCAGAGCAGCTGTGGCTGCCCCTGGATCCCTGGAAATGTCCAAAACTGGGCTGGATATTGGGGTTGGAGCACCCTGGGGTTATTGAAGGTGTCCCTGCCCATGGATGATTTTTAAAGTCTGTCCCAAACCAAACCCTTCTGGGATTTTACAAGTTCAGGATGGTTTTGCTGGAGGCAGGACCAGAGCTGGATAACCTCACCTTCCCTGAGGTGAGCCCACATCTGAGTAAAACCAGGTTTTACATTTCCAAAGTTCTGGATAAGAACACAAAGCCAGCACAGTTTTTAGGAAGGGAGATCTGAAACTTTTCCCAAAAGATTTGGCCACATTATTTTCTCCAAACTCCCATTTCTTGATTTGACTTTTATATTAAAAAAACTCTTTGAGACAGTTTGTGAACAGCTTTAATAAGAACTGGACCCTTTCAGACAGCAGAAATCTCTGTAGTTTTTGTATTTAAAGATTTAGGCATATCTAATAGCTGTTCCTCCACAATATCTCCAGCTGCTACTGATGTATAAAAAATGTTTTTTCCTGCTCTAATAGGACCAGGTTATTTACCATTCCCTTCACCTCAAGTAGCTGTTGCTGTGTAAAATTCTGTGTTTTGTTCATACAGATATTTCTGTGCTTCTGCTGCTTTTAAGCTGAGCAGTTTGAATTTGCTGTTTGGCTAATTTCCTTCTCAGTTGAACTGTGAATTCATTTTGCTGGTGTCAAGCTTTGTGGGGGGAGAATTGGGGAAAGGTAAAACCCATGGGTTGAGATGAGAACAGTCTAATAATAATAATAATAATAATAATAATAATAATAATAATAATAATAATAATGACAATAATAATGGAAAAAATCAAGGAATAAGTCTGGGTCAGCTCTCCTGGCCATGTCCCCCCCATCTTCTTGTGCAGCTCTTTTAATTCTATATTCACTTGAATTTTCTCTTCTTTATAATCTAGAAAGTAATTTTATTTAAAAATGTATATTAAATATTCACTTGAACTTTCTCTTCTTTATAATCTAGAAATTAATTTTATTAATAAATCTTATATTAATTTTATATCCACTTGAATTTTCTCTTCTTTCTGATCTAGAAATTCCATTCTGAAGCTGGCCTCTCACATGCCCTGTTGTGTGTGGGGGTGGCAGGGAGAGTTTTTTGTGCTTGGCAAGGATGGGGCAGCTCAGACCTTAAATCAACCCTGATTTAAGCAGATCCTCTTGCTGAATTTTTATTTATTTTTCCCTTATCATGGGAAGGATATTCTGCTTTATTTGAACCTTTGCCATCTCGTTGGACAGGAATCCAGGAGATTAGGAGTGAAATCACTCCAGGCTTTAAAAATAGAGATGCTGAGCAGTTGCATTTCTTGGCTGTTTGCACAGCCCTGCACTAACTGCTTTGGAAAAAAAATTTTAAAAAAGGATGTAAAAGATGCTACTTCCCTTTCTCCATTTATTTCTCCCTTTCCCCCTTTTTTCCTTTCCCTTTTTTCATTTCCCTGCTTTTTTGCCCTTCCCCCTTTTTTCCTTCCCCTTTTTTCTTCCTCCTTTTTTTCTCGTTTTCCTCCTTTTTCCTTTCTCCCTTTTTTTCCTTTCCCTGCTTTTTTCCCTGTCCCCATTTTTACTTTTCCCTTTTTCCTTCCCCTCTTTTTTCTTCCTCCTTTTTTCCTTTGCCTCTTTTCTATTTTCCCTATTTTTTTCCTTCTTCCCATTTTTTCCTTTCCCTCTTTTTTCCTTTCCTTCCTTTTTTCCTTCCCCTTTCCCTTTTTTCCTTCCCCTCTTTTCTTCCTCCCTTTTTTCTCACTTCTCCCTTTTTCCCTTCTCCCCTTTTTTCCTTTTTCTGCTTTTTTTCCCTATCCCCATTTTTCCTTTTCCCTTTTTCCTTCCCATCTTTTTCCTTCCTCCTTTTTTCCTTTCCCTTTTTCATTTTCCCTGCTTTTTTCCCTTTCCATTTTTCCTTCCCCTCTTTTTTCTCCCCCTTTTTTTTTTCTCACTTTCCCCTTTTTCCCTTTACCCCTTTTTTTCCCTTTCCCTTATTTTCCCTTTTTCTTCCCCCTTTTTTCTCATTTTCCACTTTTCTCCCATTACCCCCTTTTTTCCTTTTCTCCCCTTTTTCCCCTTCCCTCTTTTCTCTCCTTTTTCTCCTTCCCCCTTTTATTCCTTTCTCTTTTTTCCTCTTTCCCAACTTTTCTTTCACCTTTTCCCCATTTCATTTCCTTTCCTCCTTTTTTTTCTTCCCCATTCCTCCTTTTTTCTTTTTTCTTTCTTTATAAAATAAGTGTTAGTGATGGAAAAGTGTTTTCACTCAAAAATGTGGTACATGATTAATCTGCTTTTTTAAATGCATAATGAACTTTACCTGGGGAAAAAAAAAAACCAAAGAAACAGACAAAAAAAATTAATACATCCAAGGAAAATGCCTCAGCTCAGGGAGGAAAATCACTAAAAGCATTTGGAGAAGTGAAGTGCAGGTGGAACTAAAAGAGGGGAAGAGGCTTTGAAAATAGGGGAAAAAGACTGAAAACACTGAAATAAATAAAAAACTTGATGCTTGGAAAAGGGAACCAAGTGCTGGAAACCAGCTCTGGAGTTGGATTTAGTTTGTTGTGCTCATCTTCAAAAATGGGAATTTTGGGCCAGCATTCAGGTAAAGGAAAGAAAGGAAAATAAAACAAAATACTTCCTGGCTTTGGATGCTGAGTGATGTTGATAGAATGCCTGGATATTTAATATTTAATCTGATTTCATGATGATTTTCCTTTTTCAGTGATGGATTTTTCACACAACACAAAGTCAAATTTTTTTAAGAACATGACTTACCATTATTCCCATTTTTCCCCAAACAACAGAGGGGGTCAGAGATACTTTGGGGTTGAGATATTTTAAGTTTTTCTCATCCCTTGAAGGAAATGCAGCAATGTTCATGTTCAGATATGCTGTAAAAATGAAAAGTCTTTTAAAAACCTCTCCATCTGCTCCTGCAAGTTAAAACACTCATAAGTGATCCTCACCCTTGGAGCTCTCAAGCCTTCCAATTCAGTATAGAAAATTAAAATAAAATTCTGTTTTTAAGAGTTTTCTCTGTTTAAAACCACTGAATTGTTTTCCTTCTAGATGGATCAAGTGGTTGATTTCAGTGGATTCTAGATTTCAAAGCAGAGGTGAAATTCTTTATTTTCTATTTTCTGATTTTCTAATTCTTTTCTAATTTTCTAATCCTTACCTTTGACATTCAGCCCTAAACCCACCAGAATTAACAGATACCTTTGAATGGAATTTAGGTGGATTATGTTAAACCCATTCTGTGATGCATTCAGATTCTTTTGAGCATGCAATGCACAGAATTTTTCCATTATATGAGACTTCAAGTATTTAATAATAAAAAGTAGAAATTGAGGGAATTACATGTTTCAGTAGGGATGGAAAATCAGTAATTCATGAAATGTTTTGTGCCAAGAGTAGTCTTCACAGGAAAACACATTTTTTTTTCTTTTTTTTGTAGGATGCGAGATACTGCAAGGAAAGTGGAAGAAAAATATTTTTCCAATCTTGCAACACACGTGGAATTCCTGCCAGTGGAGTGGAGATCAAAGCTGACCCTGGATGGAGGTACAGCACTGGGTTATTTTTCTCTCTTCCAGCAGCTGCAGAATTCTCCCCAGAGTTTTCATCTGTGTTCTCTGCTTGGATTTTCCTTTGTACAACTTTGAACATTTCCATCCCTGGAAGTGCCCAAGGCCAGGCTGGCATAGTGGGATTGGAACAAAATGATCTTTAAGGTGCCTTCCAAGCCAAACCAGTGCATGATTCTGTTTTGCCATTGTGCTGGGTGTAATTAAAGTCTGTTTTTGTTTTTTGTGCAGACACTGTGGACTCCATCACCCCGGATAAAGTGCGGGGTCTGCGGGACATGCTCAACAGCAGTGCCATGGACATCATGTACTACACCAGCCCTCTGTACAGGGATGAGGTCAGTGTGCAAAGACAGCAAAAAGTACAACCCATGTCATTTATTTAGAGCAGAAATGTCTGAAATGGTTTTGTATCAACAGCTGAGAGTGGGAAGGGATTTAATGTTGTTCTTAATTTCTGCATATTTAAAGCAATGAGTGTCCGTAGAGCTGAGGTGCTTTTTACCTCTGATAAAATCCAGGGATATTTGTCACTTCATTTTTGCTGTTTCTGAAGACAGATGGGATTGGCACGAGCCAGTCTGAATCCATTTGTGTGCCCTTGCCTTGAAGGGAAACCAAAATGATCCCCAGTTTCTCAGGGGACTGATAAACTGTTTCTATCCAGGATGCTCCCATCCTTCCTTGACCCATCTGTGTAGCTGTTGAGTGACCTCAGTTATCAGAGGAGAAAACAGGAATATGATCATAAATTATAGTGGCCTGTAAATAATGATAAGCCTTGAATAAATGATAGTAACCTGAATAAATGAAGTAGCCCATAAAATATAGACAGTGCTTCACCCCAGTAGGAACCCTTGTGTATCACACTTAGTGGAAAAGCCTTGTGGGGTAGTTTTAAGATTAATTTCTGTAGGAATTGTAGTTTTTTTCTGTTATATATGGAGCAGTATTAATCCTTTTCCAGCCTTGGTACCCTGAGCATGGTTAAACTGGGGCAAGGTGAGGCTTTCAAATCTTACCTGGGTATTTGGTGCTGCCTTTCAGTCAAATTAGGTGTGTTTACATCCTTTAGACTGGCAACACAATTTTCCAACTGAAATCTGTCCTTCTCTTCCTGCTCAGCAATGCAGAATTCATTGATTAGGGCTCTCCACTGTCTCTCAGGTTTCCCTTTCTGTTGTGTGCCTGAAGCCAACATAAACTCCTGTGACAAGTGATGGAAATTTCTCTGTCAGCTTGAAAACAAATATTTTTAAACTGCATTAGAGGCTTGGCATGACTGTGGACATCTTATGGGAAATGGGTTAGTGAGTAAAGTTGGGGTGTGCTGGCCAGCAGTGTGTGAAAATTTAATTCATTGCTCAGTAGAACTGCAGTTTTACAGGTTTATCACCATCCCCTGGGTGTGAGAACTGACATGGGAGCATGCTTAGATCTGATTACAAAACACTAAGTTGTTTTTCATCAAATCAAATTAATTTCCTTGAAATGTTTGCAACAATACACACAGCTTAGTTTTTCTTATCTCATTTTATTTTCTGTGAGCTAACTTTGCAGAGTTTAACACTCAAATGGAGCATTCTTCTGGATGGTTTTCCCATCTTCAGTGTATTTTTCTTGTGGCACTTTGCTCCTTCCAGCTCAGAAATGAGCCCTGTCTTTGAGGATTCACACGGTCACACATTGCTCAAATTAATCACCCCAGCACAGTTCTTTGTGTACTCCAGGCACTTCCAAGTGCTTTCCACCCAGAAATCCTCAAAGGATCTCAAAGGGAGGTTATTAAACTTGCCTTTGCCCCTGGGAAATGAATTGAGGAATGTGGTGAGCTCAGCCTGGAGAAGAGTGAGGCTGAAGGCTCTGAGCAGCCAGAGTCCAGCCTGGTTTGGGCTGGAAGGGATCTGAAAAAACCCATCCCATCCCATCCCATCCCATCCCATCCCATCTCATCTCATCCCACCCCTGCCATGGCAGGGACACCTCCCAGTGTCCCAGGCTGCTCCAGCCTGGCCTTGGGCACTCCCAGGGATCCAGGGGCAGCCGCAGCTGCTCTGGGAACTCCAGCCCAGCCAGGAATTCCCAAT
Source organism: Erithacus rubecula (assembly GCF_903797595.1). Lineage (NCBI taxonomy): Eukaryota > Metazoa > Chordata > Aves > Passeriformes > Muscicapidae > Erithacus > Erithacus rubecula. Next base: position 58,211,475 of record NC_136688.1, read on the forward strand.
ATCCATCCCATCCCTCTGGCAGTGTCCCATTCCCTGTGTCTGTCCCTCCATCCCTTGTCCCCAGTCCCTCTCCAGCTCTCCTGGATCCCTTCAGGCTCTGCAGGAGCTCTGAGCTCTCCCTGGATCCTTCTCCTCTCCCAGCCTGGCTCCAGCCCTTGGAGCAGCTCCATGGCCTCTCTGGGCTCTCTCCAGCATCTCCTTCTGCTGCTGGGAGCCCCAGAGCTGGCAGAGCATTCCAGGAGGGCTCTCCTGTGTCCAGGGACAGAATCCTGCCCCTCTCCCTGCTCCCCTCCATGCCAGGGGTGCATTTTGGGCTGTGAGCACTCAGGGTACCATCCTTGAGTAGGAATTTCCCTTTTTCAAGGATTTTCCCCACACAGAATTATCACAACTTCTTTAAAGCCCTGAGCACTATTTGGGCAGCTCATTGAGGGGTTGGCAGTGGCAGAATTTCCCTCTCTCCTTCCAGGGGAAGGAGCTTTGTCCTGTTGCTCTCCAGGGGCTCTGGATTGCTCATTTGAGCCCTCCCAGAGTGTGCTGGGTGAGCCCCTCTCTGATTTCAGGTATTGTTTCCTCTGCAGTGAGGCAGGAGAAGATCCAAAAGGTGCCTCTGACTTGTGGCATGTGATGTGATCCCAGACAGGCATTCATTAATAATTCAGCACAGCCCCCTGAACATCCCAGGCTGGTGTCAGACTGCAGCCAGCAGATTCAGCTGGGATGTTTTTGTGGGAGAGAGCTGTGCTGTATCCTCCTCTGTGCCAAATCCCTCCTAAAATCTTAGCCAGATGGAAGAAAAAGCAATAAATTGATATCCTGATGCACACAGGTCTCTTTCTAAATGAACAATCATTTCCCATTCTGCCCCTGACCTTACTGGTCCATCTGTGGTAATGTAATCTTGGGTTTTAGTGTCCTCAGTGGGTGACTTTGTTTCACATCTGTGTCACTGTAGCCTCATATTTCTTTAATAATAAATGGTTGCAGCAGAGATCCAAAAGACTCATTGTTGCATAGTAAATTCAGAGTTGTCACCTTCCTTATACTGTTAAGTGCTTTTTTTTTAACTGATCTTCCCTGTACTTACTTGCAGGCTAATTGTAATTCTGTAAATTATTGATAAATGTCTTGGCAGAAAATGCCTTTAGCCAGGAGAGATATAATTTACTTCCATCATTCCAAGATTTCTAAGGATGTAGTGCAAATATTGCACTGTAAAAGTGGAGAAACTTCACTGCCCACTCTAAAATGATGGAATAGTTTATGTTGGAAGGGACATTAAGAATAATCTCGTTCCAATCCCTGCCATGGGTAGGGACATTTCCCACTAGAACAGGTTGCTCAGAGTCCTGACCTTGGAATGGCTTCATGGTTTGCCCTTATACACCTGTTTAAAAGAAGAATTAATGACTAACCTCTTGAAATTTGGGACAAGTATTATCTTTTACCAGAGCTCTCATCCCCTTTGGATTGTTCTGCAATGGAAATACTCCTTTCAGCAGTAAAAGGCACCTGGTTCAGGTGTGTTGAAAAAAAAAAAAAGATGGGAAGCAGGAAATTTTAAGTTGAGATTGTTTCAGGACTGGTTTTGCATATCCTGTTGAACCTAATAGTAAAGGAGCTGCTTAATTAAACCATGGCTGGCTTAATTAATTTGATTGCCCTTGGATGTATTCTCAGCTTTATAAGTGATTGGTTAGCCTGGACCTAAACTTCATCTTGAGCCCAGTGACTTGTTAGAAATGGGTTAGACTCAGCTTTTCTCCAGCAAGAGGGGGAGACTCAGGCAGATCCAGAGATCCTTTTTCTGTATCAGTTTTTCTGTTCCCACAGCCTCAGCTCACTCTGGCCTCTCATCTGTTGTTGTGACACTGCTCTGGCACCCCTCAGTGATTCCATCAGGGGATGTGACAGCTCCTGTCTCCTGGGGGCTCAGCAGCCTCACCAGCTCTGCTGGCACCTTCTCCTGGGCCAGGTGGAGCAAAAACTCCTCATCCTCCCTTTCCCAACCCTTCACAATCCACCCTTGAGCTGCTGCTCCTCCCTTGGCTTTCAAGGACCCTCTCCTGCTGCTCACACTGCCTGCTGCCTGCTGGCTGAATTTCTAATTTGCACTTTTCTCCTGAAGTTCTCTTGACATTTGGGAAGAGCTGCCTGCAGAGCTCACCATTCCTCAGATCTCCTTCCCATTCCTCTCCCACTGCAGGAACAGGCTGCAGAGGGTGCAGAGTTCAGGTGTTCTGCACTCCCTTTCCTTAGGTACCTGTCTCTCTGTTTTATTTTTCATGGGCTTCACACTGTTCATGTGGGAAGATGGTGAGGATCCTGTGGAGACAGCACAGAGAAAGGAGCAGCACTCAAGCTCAGTGTTACTGCTGTGCTCAGGTGCCAGCAGGGGTTTTCTGCTCCTTGTTTTCTTGGGGAAATAAAAAAATCATTTCCTGGATATTGAGGGGGAAATGTCATTTTCTACACTGTGCACTGAAAATCCACTTCAACCACAGTGAACTTCCCACAAAATGGATCAGGGGATGGAGTTCTGGATCTCCTTGGTGTAGTTTGTCTATACACAGTTCCCAAATTCCTTCTGCTTTGCCAGGAACATGCCATCCATGCTTATTTCTGCTGGTGTCTTCAAGGCTGGTTTTCTTCAGAGGAGGATATTTGGGATGCTGGTGCTGGAATTTAGGGGTTGAACAGCTGTTTAGGATGCTGGTGCTGGAATTTAGGGGTTGAACAGCTGTTTAGGGTGCTGGTGCTGGAATTTAGGGGTTGAAGAACAGTTTGGGGTGCTGGTGCTGGAATTGAGCAGTTTGGATTTTTCCAGCCAGGCACAGGATGCTGTTAATGCTCTGCTCAAAGAGGCAGCAGCTCTGGATGTCTCACTCCTTCCCCAATTCCTTGTTCCCATCCTCATCCTGCAGTTCAGGCTTGCCCAACACCCAGGAGGTGATAAAAGACATGATTCTGCTGCCCTTTTTATCAGTGTCCTTCAGCCTGAGGTGACAGGGATGTGTCCCCTGACTCAGGATCCCCATCTTGGCTTTACAAACCCATGTCTGTGCCTCCAGGATTCCTGAATGGATGGCACAGGCTGTTATTTTTTGACTTCTTGGAAGTCACATAGCTGGGAAAGCAAAGGGCATTTTTGGCCTCATCAAGTCCAGCCTCCTGCTCCTTGGTCAGCACTCTGGTTTTTGGCTTCCCCCTGGAATTGCATGACCCTCAAGCCAGCTTTCCATGAATGTGCAGAAAGATCATTCCTTAATCTGCCTTTAATTTGGTTTCTGAAGGGCAGAGAGCTTTTAACCTCAGTTAGGCTGAATATGAGCTGCTGCTTTCTGAGCAACTTGATCCTGCAGGCTTGGGTTTCCTGCAAGGAGGATTTCTTGGCAAAACTTCAGCTGATAAAGGGAGATAATAATCCCAGAATGGTTTGGGTTGGAAGGGATTTTGAAGCCCACCTCATTCCAATCCCCTGCCATGGCAGGGACACCTTCCACTGTCCCAGGGTGTTCCAAGCCCCATCCAGCCTGGCCTGGGACACTGCCAGGGATCCAGGGGCAGCCACAGCTGCTCTGGGCACTACCCACCCTCAAAGCCAAGAATTCTTCCCAAATATCCCATCTATATTCCCCTCTGTCAATGGGAAACCATTCTCCCTTGTCCTGTCACTCCAGGCCCTTTCTTTGAAATATTTCAGTGTCCTCAGGCTAAATGAGGTAGGAGGGCCAGCTGGGAGGGTGGGATTTGATACAGCTTTTCTGGAAGAAATAGGAATTGTTCCTTTTTTTGCAGTGTTTGGTTTGCTCAGAAGCAGGCAGGTAAAGGTTCTGCATTCCCCTGCTCCCTCTGGAGGAGCTGGGGGTGATGGAGCAGAGCAGCTGACAGGGAAAAGCATCAACTCAGTCCACTGCTGCCTCATTTATTCTTTTGTGAGGTATTGAGCTTGTTTAAGTCTGTGGGAGAAACTTTAGGAGATGGGCAGAAACCCTTAAAATGGGCTGGACAGAAACTCAAGGAATCTCAGGGCTTTTTGTAAGGAAAGTCCTGTGGAGAGCTGGGATGGAGAAACAGCTCCCAGTGTCCCCAGAATGAGCTGGGAACTGGGAGGGAGGATGGGTTGTTAGGAAATATCAAGCTGTAACTACAAAAGATTTGAAAGCAGTTCATGTTGCATTTACTGGACTAAAACCCTTCTCAAACCAAACTTTTCTTTCACAAGTTGGAATATTTTATGAAGACAAAAAAGCAAATCAGGATGCCTTGGATTGGAAGGGAAAAACATCATCCAATAAATATTACCTTAATTTCATATACTGCTTAACCAAACAAGTTTTTAGCTGGGAATTGGAATGAATATTCATTTTCTTTTTGGTTCCTTTTGTTTTCCCCCCTTTTTTTTCCTTACTCTGCACCACAAAGGTTCAGTTTCTAATCTTAGGACTGGCACAGGGTTGTTGGCAGGACACCCAACATGCATTAAGTGCTCCCTGCAGGTGGAGGGCTCCTGGTTTTGGCAGAGCAGCAAACCAGTCCATTCACAGTGCCTGGAAATCTGGAGCCTTTCCCACAGCAGACCTTCCACTCCACGGTTACCTCAGGGATTTGGAGTTTAGGAATGATCTCCATCAGATGATTTGGTTGGATTCTGGTCTGTAAAATTGCAAATGTGCATCTATTTGGAAATCCATTGAACCATTTCTTTGTTATGTCCATGTTTGTGCCTGACTTCCCAATAAAAGCAGGTTTTTAAGGAGGAGGAGGATTAAAAACAGGGCTGGACTCAGTGTCCAACCAGGATTTCCCAAGAATATTCTGTTTTATGCCCTCAGATTGCAAGATCAGATCTTTATAATGGAAATGCCATGATGCCAGAAGATTATTTACCCATTCCTGGCAGGGACCCCCAAACACACTGATTTTAACTGATTCTTGCTACATTGTTCTGGATTTTAATCCAAACCTTTTTAAATGGAAAAAATACCAGCCAGCCACAGCCCATCCTGATTGACATTTTCAGCTCTTGCTGAAACCTCTGTTCATATGTGGAAGTTTGTACCCACAGTCTGTGTGGACCAAATGGAAGAAGAGGCAGCATCACAGTCAAAAATACTTGAAAATGCTTTTTCTGATTCTCCTTTCTGCTGCAAGGCTCTGCTAATGATTTCACAGTGCTTCAGGCAGAGGGTTTGCTGTGTGGATTCTCACTCAGTAAAATGTGTATCAAACACTGGCACTTCTGGTGCCATTCATATTTATATTCACTAATGACTCAGGCTCTTGAAAAATCATGTTGAAATTATATGTTCCATGGCTTTAATTTCCTTTGCTAACAAGGGAATGATTTGCACTGGCTTGTTTGTCCTCCTCCCTGCCACAGCCTGGAAGCATTGCTCAGTTTCCATGCTGGGATTCACAGGCAAAGCTGCTGCTTTTTCTTTTTTTTTTCTTTTTTATTTTTCTTTGCATTGGCCAGTTCCCAAATTTCATGGTTTCTAGTGTTTCTCTCTAAAATACTTTGGGGAAGCTGTACCTTTTTATCCTATAGTGTAGGGTTTGGAGCAGATAAGCTTCTCAGAGACTGCATGAACACAGGACCAACATTTATTTGTTGCTGAGTACTATAGGATTAGTCTGTGTTGTTTAAGAACCATGTTGCACCCCTGCTTTTCCCCAAACCTATAACCACAAAACTGGTTTTTAAAGCAGTGTTTATATCAAATGTTCAAATTCTGGCTCTGTCCCTTTTTTGCCTTTTTTCCTCCTATATCATCCTCTTACCTGAGATGAGGATTTTTATTTTTTTAGCAGCACAATTTCATTCTGATTCCTTGGGAATCATTTCCAGCAGGTGCAGGTGTAGGAAGGGAAGGAGGGCAGGGGGGAGGAGGATGAAAATTGATGAGTTCAAACCTGCTTGCAGGTTCAAACCCAAAAGCAATTTGAGGATATTTTCCCAGAACCCATCCAGGCTCTCACTGCAGTGTCTGAGCACATCCATTTTAGGGGATTTCTCTCTTCCCAGTCCCAGTGATAGAGGGAGAAGGGGTATGAGCTGTTAGTGGGGGGATGCTGAGGTTGTAGCAAGATGTGAGTTGATTCCAGGTCATGTGTGGCTCAGGCTCCTTCCATCCTCCTTAAATTAAAAAAGGAGCTGAACCTCTTGATACAAGAAGACTGCTCAATGCAGTGCTGCAGAAAATGGAAGAGAATCCAGCAAGAAGGGAAATAAATGCCAAAATTTGTGCCAACAATTGTTGCACCAGTGAAAACCAGGTGTTGCTCACCTCAGAGGGTTCAGTACTTCAAGCCCAGCTGCCATTTATTGAGGTGTTTATTTCAATTTGATGCTTTGAGCTGTGCAGTGCAGCTGTTTTTAGGGTCACCATGTGTCCTGTGTGGCTCTGGAGGGGAGGGATGAACCTCTGGATCACCACCAGGCAGCTGCTGCTGGCCATGGGATTGTGCTCTTCTTCCCAACCTGATTTAACAGGAATGGGTCAGTGTGGGGTGGGAATGTTCCTGAACATCAACTGGAGCACCAAAATGTTGATACTTATAATGGTTTTGAAAGCAAAACCAAGTCAGAAATACAATTTAATAGGAAAACAGAGAAAAATAAAATACATGCAATAGTCGAAAATAAAAAGTACTGACAGTCAGAATACAACCTGACACCTCTCTAGTTCAGGTGGTGGTAGCAGTCCAGATGAAGTGGTCTTGTTGAAGCAGTGATCCTGTAGAATGGTCTGGTAGCTCTTGTCCTCTGGAATCCAGGGGGTAAGAGCTGCTTTGGTGTTCTAAATCTCAGTTTTTCTCTGTGTAGGAAAGGCTTGGCTCCTCTCTCTGGGTGGAGCATCTCCCAGTGGGATGATGTAATTTTATGAGTCATGCACTGGGACTCACTGGCCATGAACAGGTGATATCTCCTGCAGAAAGGATGTGGAAAAGATAAAGAACATTGCCCCAGCTGATTTTTAACAGTTGTCCCATTAGCAGAGGATATCTCCACAGAGATAAGAATCTCTGCCCCACCTGGTTTTTAACACATGGCCCATTAACAGGAGATATCTCCTGGAGGGAGGATGGGGAAAGATAAAGAACATTTCCCCAGCTGGTTTTAACAACTGGCCCATTAACAGGAGATATCTCTCACAAAGAATCACTGCCCCTCCTGGTTTAACAGCTGGTGCTAGAATACACACTTTTGGGCACATCTTTCCATTGTAAGGCAGGACAATGCTGAAGCCTGTGCTCTCCCTCCTGCCCAGCTGGTGAAGGGGCTGCAGCAGGAGCTGAACCGGCTCTACTCGCTCTTCTGCTCCCGCAACCCCGAGTTCGAGGAGAAGGGAGGGAAGGTCTCCATCGTGTCCCACTCCCTGGGCTGTGTCATCACCTATGATATCATGACTGGCTGGAATCCAGTCAGGCTCTACGAGCAGCTGCTGCAGAAGGAGGAGGAGGAGCTGGAGGAGAGTTGGATGAGCTACGAGGAGCGGCGATTGCTGGAGGAGCTGTACATCACCAAACAACGGTAATGCCCCTCTGACAGGGGTCAGAGGAGATAAGCACACCCCTGATAACACCCTCTGGGTGTTCCCAGAGCCCACCAGGGCTGTTATCTTTGGTGGCTGCTGTTCTTCTGCTGGGGCTGGGTGGTGAATGCTGAACACAGTGGGTGCAGGGAGCTCTGAATCCACACAGAGCCATGGAATGGTTTGGGTTGGAAGGAACTTCAAGATCATCCAGTTCCAACCCCCTGCCATGGGCAGGGACACCTTCCATTATCCCAGGTTGCTGCCAAGTCTCATCCAACTTGGCCTTGGACACTCCCAGGGTTGGGGATATTGTGGTGTTGTGAGATACCCATTAGGGAATCTAAAATCAGCAACTTCAGTTGCTCAAGTGGGACATGACAAATGATGAATCACAAGTTTTTGGTTCCTTCCTGAAATCAATCTGAGTATTGGTGAATTGGGAAGCATTAATATAGCAGCAGCCCTGCTGTGGTGGGAATCAGGCTGTGTCTCACTAGGGATGGGTGCAGGATGCCTGTGTCAGCTGCAGGGCTGGACTAAGTGCAGGATTTCTGAGAAAAGGGGAGTTTAGAAACCTAATGAAGTGGTGCAGTGATAAGATGACCCTTCAGGCATGTCACAAACATGTAATCAGGGAGAAATGGCTCTGAAATCACACTCTGAAATCCCAAGTATCATTTGACACTGGCACTTCTGCACAGAATGAGTGTCTGTCCCTTCTGTGAGCAATTCAGTGTGAAATGCTGGGAAATAGACTGATGACATCCTGTAACCTCTAGAGTTTACTGGGACTGGAAACAGCTTTACCCATCCACATGTGTGCTTTGTATTGTAGCTCCTTTTTAAATTCAGGCCAACTAGAAAAGCAGAACAACCTTTTTTTCATGGGAGTTGAAAGGGTGGGACAGCATCCTTCAGAAATTCCACCTCCATAGTGCCCAGATCATTTCTTGTGGCCTTATTGTTGTTTGGGGGGTTTAAAACAAAATAAAGGAGGTGATTTGGCTGCATAATCACCAAGGAAACAGGAGGTGAGTCAGCTACTCCTGAGGAAGGAGGGTGGGCAGATGCTTGGGGTGGTGAACAGGGGGATTGTCATGTCTTGATTGATTCCTTCTGTGGCCAGAGAAACAGGATTTGACAGACATTTGATTCTTAATGAGTTGAGCAGGAAATACTGACACCATCACTCTCTCTTCCCAGCAGACAAAAGTGTTGGACCCCACAGGAATGCCTGTTTGCATCAGAGAGGTTAAAGCTGCATTTTTTATTGGATCTCAGAAAGATCTCTATTTTCTAGGTTGAGAGAGATAGAAGAGAGGTTACATGAGTTAAAGGCATCCACCATATCAAAGCCACCTGTCTTAAAATTTAAGGTATGTATGTTTAAGAGGTTTCTACTGATTTTTTTCACACCTGCAGTGTGAGTCATTCTGCTTTTATTTTTTTCCCATGTCCCTAGACATGATTTTGGCAGAATAATTTGGATGTTGGATGAAGTGTGTGTACTATATGTAAAAATGTTGATTGTTATTTATTGCAATTCTGTATTTGTAATAAATTTTGAGCAGCCTGGTCTATGGGAGGTGTTGCTGTCCATGGCAGGGGTTTGGAAGGAGCTGAGCTTTAAGGTCCCTTCCAACCCAAACCATTCTGGGATTCTAATATATTTGTTTATATTAAATTGTATGTAAATATATAGATTGTAAATGCATTTAATACATAAAGCTACTTGTTACATTATGCACACAGTTCTGTGGGAAGGTAAAAACCATTTGGCACATTACATCAATCACTTATTTTAAACAGTTTCACTTCTACTCCATTGAATAATCCATCTTCCTTGGGGACTCTTTCTAGCATGTCACGTCTGAGCAAATCTGATTGAATTTCCTCCAGGAGTGGATTTTCCTTCCAAATTATTTTGCTCTGACAGCTAGCACACTTTCAATCTCATGAAGCAGACTGCTTGCTAATCAGCTGTGCAAATTGCTAGAATTCCTTATCTTTGGGAAAAGGCATTTTCCAGCTCCTGGGTGGGATGTGCAACAACTTTCTGCTCAACTCCATCTTGCTCAACAAGTATTAAACCATAAAAATGTGACATGATAGATGGGAATTAAATGCATTATTGTTTCTTAACTTGCCATTTTTCTTTCCTTATGAGTTCAGAAGGGTCCTGGAAGCCAAGGTCAATGGTGAGCTGTAAAAAAAGAGGAAATCAGCCATAATTCATGTTGTCACAGCCTTCTCCTTTTCATCACCACTTGAAATGTGTCAGGCTATTATCTCTTCCATCAAGGAAGCTGAAGTCAGACTGGTCCTCCCCCAGCTCTGGGAAAGATTATTCTTCACTCAGTTTAAACTGAAGGGTTTTTGGACAATTGATTTTTAGATGGAGAAGGGAAAAGTGGAAAAAAAATTTAGATAAAGACTTAGGTAGATAAACTTTATCTACCTGAATAGATGGGATAGATCTGTCACCTTCAGGTGACATTTCCACTCCAGTTCATCCTTTTTCTTGCCCTTACTGACAGGGAGATGTTTTCTTTCTGTGAAGCCTCACACTGGTGACTCCCATGGCTTGAGACAGAACTCCAGAGGGAGAAGTTTTCCATGGAAATGATGGCAAGGGAATATTTCAGCAGTGTCTGAAATAGAATTTCTCATCAGCAGCCAGTCCAGCTCACTGAGGGTGACTGGTTTGTTGAAAGAAAACAGCCTTGCTCAGAAAGCAACCACCAGCTCTTCTGTGGACTGAAAAAAAAAAAAAAAAAAAAATTAGGGTTCCCAGGATGGGACAGAGTCACTGGTGCCACATGAAGAAGAGTTGAGCTTGATGTTGAGCCAGCAGAAAGGTTGTTTTTGGCAAGACAAATGAAAGAAGAAATAGAGCAGCTTGCTTGGTTCATGCTTAATATTACAGAAAATGAAATTATTGACTCCATGGGGAGGAAAAACCCCACAAAACACACATGGGGTGTATTGTACTCTAATAAAATATTGGACAAGCCACCAGAGTGGAAACTTGAGGGGGAGGGATCTTTGCCTCTCTTCCTCTGCTTCTCCTCAAAGAATGGAATAGATGCTCCTCTAGACCAACAGGAGCTGTGGGGGTTAAAAGCAGAGCCAAAACCCCACTGTAAATTTAAGATTTAGAATCACAGCCCTCTCCCCATGAGCCTTGGAAGAGGAGCTGAAGGATGAGGGGCTGAAGAACATGGGAAATGGTGTGACACCAACCCCTGCATGCCTCTGGTGTGTGAAAATAGGAAATTTGTTACTGCAGGATGATTTTCAGTCATGGTAGGGAAGAGGAGAGGATGTACCTCAGTTGCTCCTTTGCACTGACACAGAAATCCATTTAAATCTGGCCTTGTAGTGTCCTGGCCCAAAAGACCTCAGGGTTCCCCAGCAGCTCTCACTCAGCCAAGGCTGCAGAAACTCCTCTGCAGGAAGATCCAGCTGTGCCTGCACAGGGTGGCTCTGCTGCCTCACTTCTGTTGCCTCACTCAGCTTTTTAATTTTTTTTTTCACTTAATTATGAAAATACTGCAGTGCTAAGTTGAATGGATGACTACTTGGCTCAGCTTCTGCTTAAAATACAAATAAATTCATTAAGTGTTGTGTTTATGAATCATAACCAGGAGAGGAGTGCTGCTCTCAAAGGTCATTTTGCAAACATGTCTCCTGTGTTGTTGAACATTTGCAGGAAAATGCTCCATTCCTGATTCCAGGAGAAACACCAAAATTTATAAATATTTTCTAGAAAGATTTTGATCTTCTATTCCTAGTAGGTTTTATAATACAGCAGCCTGATTTTCAGCCACCTTACAACAGCACTGACATTAAAGGATTAAAGGATTTGGGGTTTAGAGTCATAGAATTAAGGTTGGAAGAGACCTGTCCACCACTAAACCATGTCCCCAAGTGCCACACCCACATTAAATCCCTACAGGGATGGGGACTGCAGCACTTTATCCATAGAAATGATGGGACAGCAGTGGGACAAAAGCCACACACCACTGAAACCAGTTCCCTTTTGAGGCTTTTCCCAGTTTCTTTTGAGTGTCCTGTGCTAAGGGCAAGCTGGCAGCCACTGTCTGATTCCTCCCTAAAGCAGAAAAAAACATAATTGTCCCTTTCAGATGCTTGACAGGGAATATCAGATGGACAGGGTTAGGGGTTACTTACTCAATTTTTAAAGGATTGCACTGGGAATGTCTCTTTCTGTTGTGTTTGAAGATTAAAAAGCTTTTTGTCCAAGCTGCCAAAACACAAGATCTGTGTAAAACTTGGGCTGAAGAAAGGAAAGGAGCTTTGCACCAAGTGACAATTTTAATGACACACCATGCAATAACCATGCTGAAAATCCAGTTTTTTATTTTTCCATCAAGTTGGGACTCCTTTTGGAAGGAAGAGGTGTGGTGCCAGTGCCAAGACAGAGGAGGAGGAATGTTCTGTGCAGCACTGGAATCCAAGAGATGAAAAGGGCCATTATTCCTCATTCCATGTGCTGACATACAGGGAAGGCACATGGCATTCCAAGGATTTTACATTTAGCAAGAATTCAGCAATTTCTCTTGCTGCCTGAGCATGTGATGATGATAAAATTAATTTTCCAAGTAAGAAAAGAAAGGTTGAAAGGAGATTTTGACTTAGGGAAATGTCTTTTTTCAGCAAGTTTTCCATTTGATGGCTTTGGGAGGGTTGCTGGTGGGGGGTCAGTGTTGAATCCTGGCCTCAGGTTGATTTTAATGACCCCAGAATGCAGGTTCAGTGATTTCCCAGATGTGGCAGCTCAGATTTGCTCAGTTGGTGTTGGAGGCAGGTTTGAGAGGGAGGTCACAGCAGCTTTGGGTGACATCAGAGTGTCTCAGTGTCCTGGGACATGGTGGCACTGCTGACAAACACCATTCTGTTCACTTTGCACCAGCTGTCTGCAGCAAGAAAATCATGGAGAGCTTGGTAGGGTAAGAATGAGAAGGTCTGGCAGGAAAATCAGGAGAAATCAGACTCATTTCTTGAGTGTCTGCTCCATCCTCTCCAGTGCTGATGGACCTCTCTGATTTCAAACACCCAACTTGATTTTTGCTTTTAACACCCCAACATGCAACCAAGGGCAGTTTCATTTCTTGATGTCACAATGTTTGAACCCACTAAAACTTTGAATCCCCCTCATTAAAATCAGATGGAGAGACAAACCCAACCCATGTTGGGAAGCATCATTCCCATCCTTATTTAGCATGGATGCAATCTCTCCCCAGGTTGAGAATTTCTTCTGCATGGGATCCCCCCTGGCAGTTTTCCTGGCCCTGCGGGGGATCCGCCCTGGCAGCAGTGGCAGCCAGGACCACATCCTGCCCAGAACCATCTGCAACAGGTTATTGAACATCTTCCACCCCACAGACCCCGTGGTGAGTCTGGCATTGCTGCCTCAAGGTTTTACCTTGCCTGGTTCTGACCTCTGGGATGGTGTGGGATCTTCAAAGTGTGTGAGACAACACCAGTGTGTTCCAGCAGGGGATGTTAGTGTTTATTATACAATAGCTTGGAGTTTAGAACTGTAAAATTAAATTTCCTGCAAATAATTGCTGTAAATAACATGTATTTTGCTTCTCTTTTCATAGCAATAAGTATAAGATTTGGGGTTATTCTGATTTTTTTTTTTCTAAATAACTATTTCTTCTTCAGACAAGGATTTTGTGTTTAACTTTCCAGTTTCCATTTAAACATCCAAAGATGTTAAAAAGGCTTCACAAGCAGTTTATCAGATAATATAGAAAAACAAAAACTGGGGGTTTTTTTCCAAAAGGATCCTAAAAGTAAAAGTTTGTTGGTAGAATTTGGGAGAGGATTATTGGTGTAGCTTTGCCTTTTCCTTATTCCACAGCAGCCAGTGTTGGCTGTTACCAAATCAGATTTTGAACCTTGAAAACTTCTCTGATGCAAGTTTGATTTGGAATTTCATGTAGAACAATAATTTGGGGATACTTTGCTATTTAAAGTAACTGAATTTAAATATATTCAGACTTCAGTCCAAACATGGTCACATTCAGCTCCAGCTACTCCAGAATTTTCATGGATTATCAGGAGCAATTGGTTCCACTCTGCAAATAGTAACTTCACTTAGTTCTGAAATAAAGAAGTGCAGGATGCTTTTCTACATCTAAGTGGACAAAGAGAAATAAACAATCAATATTAAAAATATTTTTAAAATAAACATAACTCATGGTTTGCACAGGGAACAACAAAGAGCCATCAAGCAAAAGGTTTACACAGCCAGTTCCTCTTTATTGTGTTAGAATCACCTTAACTTGACATGAAGTTTGTTCTCTAAGTAAAACCATCTGTGTATTAATAACAACATATAGTGCCAGTGTTGTAATCCAGGTGTTGCAGAGATGGGCAAAAAAGCTCACAAGCAGCTGTGCAACTGATAAATCATCCAGGCTGCAAAACCAGAAGTGAATATTTATTTATTTATTCACTAAAAGTGAAGCAGATCATAACACCACTGTTAAAGGTTATGTTAAACCTTCTGGGCTTTGCTTAGGACAAATATTCTGTGTTTGAGGTTGGAGAGAGCTCAGGATGGGAAGGGAAAGTGATGTATTTTTTTTTCCCAGTGTGGATTCCCAATACTGATCTTCACCCCAAACTCCCCCTTTTCCAGGCCTACAGATTAGAACCCTTAATCCTGAAACACTACAGCAACATCTCACCCGTGCAGATCCACTGGTACAACACAGCCAACCCCCTCCCTTATGAGCACATGAAGCCAAGTTTCCTGAACCCCAGCAAAGAAGCTACCTCAGCCCCTGAGCCTGAGAGCAGCTCAGCTGCCCCCAGCCCCACCACCTCCCCTGTGCTGCTGCGACGCCACTATGGAGAGTCCATCACCAACATTGGCAAAGCCAGCATCCTGGGTAATGTCCCTGGGGATGGAGGGCAGATCCAGCATCCTGGGGAATGTCCCTGGGCAGGGGAGGGCAGATCCAGCATCCTGGGTAATGTCCCTGGGGATGGAGGGCAGATCCAGCATCCTGGGGAATGTCCCTGGGGATGGAATGGCAGATCCAGCATCCTGGGGAATGTCCCTGGGGATGGAATGGCAGATCCAGCATCCTGGGGAATGTCCCTGGGGATGGAATGGCAGATCCAGCATCCTGGGGAATGTCCCTGGGGATGGAATGGCAGATCCAGCATCCTGGGGAATGTCCCTGGGCAGGGGAGGGCAGATCCAGCATCCTGGGGAATGTCCCTGGGGATGGAATGGCAGATCCAGCATCCTGGGGAATGTCCCCTCTGTTCCCAACCTGTAAATGGGATTTCAAGCATTTTGGATGATGTCCCCAGCCTGGGAATGGAATATCCAGCATTTTGAGTAATGGGGTTGGAATGGGAGATTCAGTATTTTGGGTAATGTTCCCAGGCAGGGGATGGAGATACAGCATCCTGGGTTAATGTTCCCTCTGTTCCCAAGCTGGAAATGGGATTTCAGGCATTTTGGGTAGTGTTCACTCTGTCCCCAGGCTGGGATATTCAGCATTTTGGGTAATGTCCCCAGCTGGGAATAGGAGATCCTCAGGGAGCTTTGATGCTCCCTGGGGTTGGGGAACAGCCCTAAGGAAACTCAGATCTGGAGCCAGGCTGGGAGAGCTGGGAATGTTCCCCTGGAGAGGAGAAGGATCCAGGGAGAGCTCAGAGCCTAAAGGGCTCCAGGAGAGCTGGAGAGGGACTGGGGACAAGGGATGGAGGGACAGGACACAGGGAATGGGACACTGCCAGAGGGCAGGGATGGGTGGGATATTGGGAATTGGGAATTCTTCCCTGTGAGGGTGGGGAGCCCTGAGGTTTTCCAGAGGAGCTGTGGCTGCCCCTGGATCCCTGGAAGTGTCCAGGTTGGATGGAGCTTGGAACAACCTGGGACAGTGGGAGGTGTCCCTGTCCATGCCAGGGAATTGAAACTGGATGAGCTTTAAGATCCCTTCCAACCCAAACCATTCCATGACTCCTGTCCCTTGCACAGAATCAGAGAGTGGCTGAGGTTGGAAGTGACCTCTGGAGATCATCAACCCCAACCCCAAAATCCTCACTGGTGGTTTCAGAGAGTTCTGTAGGTGTGTGGCTTGGTTTAATCCCAGCTGACATTTACTTGGAAATAAAAATCAGTTTATGTGCATTGGAGTCAAAGCTTGGGGCAGATGATGCAGTTAATGCCATTGCTGCCTTATTTTTGCCTGCCTGATTGAAATAATATCCCAGTGATTGAACAGTTTCCACTCTGCTTCTTGGGAAAAAAAAATTTAATTTAAGCTTGTCTTCTGATTCTATTTTCTGGTATTGGCAAATAGCAGAAAAATCCCACCATATAACCCATTAGAGTTTCCTTTAACTCATGATTCTACAACAGAAAATTCAGGCTGGTTTAATATAAAGTCTGCTCCTTTCTGGCTTTCTGAGTCAAAATAAGCCCTGGTTTAAGTGAGCTTAAATTCCCTTCACTGGAGCTTATACTTGATCATGCACTTGCAGTTTTTGTTGACTCAAGGCTTTTCTTTAGCTCTCTGTGTGGGATTTGGGAGAAGCTTAGTGCCAGGAGTCTTCCCAATCAAATAAAAATATAAAAGCAGTTTTTCTTCAAGTAGAAATATGTGGAATTTCAGAGCAGAGTGGCTTTTTTGGGGGGTTTCTGTAGAAAATTTAATGTCTTGTCCATGAGGTGGCAGCAGAGTCAGGATAAAACACAACAAAACTAAACTTTTATATTCCTCTTCCTGAGCAACCAAAATAGTCCTTTTAAAGGATGATGTAACATTTTTAAAGGTCTGTTAGGACACTGAACCCTTAATAAAAGAAATGTCTTAAATATGCTAATGGGATTTTTTAAGTGCAGAAGGCACCAATACTGTTACAAAGCATTTTTATCTTAGAATTTATGAGAGAGGAATCACAACATATCCTTCAAAGTACCAGATTTCTCTCTGCAGGTACTTTTTTTTTTTCTTTTTTTTTTTTTTTTTTCCCTTTAACAACAGCTTCCAAATTAGGGTTTTGTACATGAGATGAGTTAGGGAATAAACAGAACCCACTCCAGTCAGATGTTCCCACTCTTGGAAAGCACCAGGAGTGTTTCCCATCCTTCAGCTCTAATTAATGGGTGCTGCAGTGACTTTAAATTGCAGTGACTTTAATTTACAGTGACTTTAATTAGCAGTGACTTTAATTTGCAGTTTGACTGATGCATCTTTGCTGTTTTATTTCCCCCTCTGTGCTGGCTGCAGGAGCTGCCAGCATTGGGAAGGGCCTTGGTGGGATGCTCTTCTCCAGGTTTGGCAGGTCCAGTGCCACCCCCCAGACCATGGAGGCAGGAAAAGATGGACCTGAGGGGGATGACAAGAAGGCCACCACTGTTGGGACCCCACCTTTGCCACACAGCAGCTCGGGGTTCCTTGAACCCACAGGTGAGTGATGCCAGGGAAACAAGAGTGGGGTGGGGGGCTGGAAGTGCCAGAACTGCACATGAAAGGATTTGCTGTTGTTTGCTGTAAAGTGATAAATGGTGAATAGCAAGGTCAGCTTGGACAGGGATTGGAGCAACATGGGGTAGTGGAGGGTGTCCTTGCCATGGTAGGAATGAGATGATTTTTAAGGTCTCTTCAAACTCAAACCATTCTGGGATTCTGTGAATCTGTTCCTGGGTTGGATTGGAAGGGACCTTAAAGCCAAACCCATCCCATCCCACCCCTGCCATGGACAGAGAATTCCAGAATGGTTTGGGAAGGGACCTTAAAGATGATCTGATTCCAACCCCCAGTGGGGCTGAGATGGGAGAGGGGGAGCCCAAACATCTCCAGCTCCAAGGACCCACATCCAGTTTGTTCTTGCTCATTCTGTGACTTCTCCAGGACCTCCAGACAGTCAGGATCTCATCTCACACTGGTCCCAGGCTGTCTCTTAAGGGCAGATCTGTCTCACCATCCCACTGCTCCATTCTGGTTTTCTGTTCCTGTTCTCTGCCAGCAAAGCTCAGACTGCTTGGAAAGCAAAGCTGTGGGAAGAGGGAAAGGAGAGCAGCTCTGCTGAATTTGGATTTGTGATCTCCTTCACCTGCTGGTGTCCCTCACACCTTCCCAAAGCCAAAAATGAGCTTGTGCTGCCACCAGAGAATCTCAGAATGGATTGGGCTGGAAAGAACCTTAAAGCTCATCCCATTCCAGCCCTGCATGGCAGGGACACCTCCTGCTGTCCCAGGCTGCTCCAAACCCTGTCCAGCCTGGTCTTGGGCACTGCCAGGGATCCAGGGGCAGCCACAGCTGCTCTGGGAATTCCATCCCAGTCCCTCCCCACCCTCAGAGCCAGGAATTCCTTCCCACTATCCAATCCAACCCTGCCCTCTGACTGTTTAAACCCTTTTTTCTGCCTAAACTCCCAGTTCCCCCATACATTTCCCATCCTGAAGCACTCTGGATTTTAGGACATGTGTGATTGGAAACAGAAGCTGCCCTTGTCCTGATCTGAACTGCTCAGAGCAGAAAGTGCAGTTTTAGCAGCTGGGTTTTTTTGAAAAGCATAGGTACTTCCTGTCAGGAAATTCATCCTTGGATTTATTTCTGAGCTGCCCCTTGGCCCTGCTGTAGGACACAGGGGATTTTGGGGTTTTTTTTTTTTGCAATGAAGGAGTCACAAGTGTCCTGTGACAGCATTCACATGATGGATTGCTGTCTGCTCATAGTAATTGCAACAGATAACCTGAGTCAGTGTCTGAGGGCAGGAAACCTTGGCTTAGATGTGAGGGAAGTAGAGAAGCAGGACAGGGAACATCACAAGGGGGTTATTTTGGGGGAGGTTGGCACACTGAGAGTTTCCTGCATGGATCCCACACCCCTCAGAGCTGGAATCCCCTCCCTGCTCCTCAGCAGGAGAAGGTGGAGCAGAGGCCAGCAGGGCTGGGGCTGAGTGATGCAATCCCCACCAAGGGCTCTGCTGGGCTTTGGCTGCTGCCCAAACAGCCTCTCACAGTGGCCTTCCTGCACAGCCACTGGGGTTTTTTGGATAAATTCTCCTTCTTGGAGGTGACTCTGGCTGTGTGCTGGTGTTCCTGGCTCCTGTGCTTGCTGCAGAGTGGGGCAGTGCTGCTGGGGCAGCAGCAGGTCTGGGTGATGCTCCCTCTCTGCTCTCCTCCTTTCTGAGCCAAGAATTGAAATTCCTTAAACTGCCTTTGATAAATGGTTCCATTTCTGACTCAGTCTGAGCCTTTGGCTTTTGTAGCTCAGCAGGCTTTTAGGGTTTTGGTTTTTTTTTTGTCCTTTTTATTTTCTTGCTCCTCATGGAGATTTTCTGATCACTGAAGTGCCTCAGCAATAGGTTAGCATTGGCCCAGTTAAAATGCAGTGGTAATTGCTTTGGATGTGGCATTAATCACAGCAGCCATTGAAATAAAAGGGTGACTGCTGAAATATTCTTGGAATAATCAGGATATTAAAAGGGCAGAGCTGTGGAGGGATGACTTTGCAGGAAGGGTTTGTAGTATTGGGTGTAGTCTCCTTGTGTAGACAATAAAAATGCAAGAAATCCATTCATTTCAGAAAGTTTCCTAATGGGGCCTCAGCATTGCTGAATATTTCTCTGTAGTTATCATAACAAGTATAAATAAATATATTTATAGAGTTACAATAAGGAAAACAGCTGCTGGAAAAAGAAAAAACTGTCTTTGCTCAAGCTGAGACACAAAGAATCATTCAGGTTGGGAAAGAACTCTTAGAGCAGGTTTTTCTCTTTTTTTTTTTTGCTTTTTTTTAAACTGAGCTCAGCACCACTCTTAGGTTTGTGCTAAATTCACGAGGTGTATTTCTATATTATTAAATCTTGGTGTAGTTGAGTGCCCTGTGACATGCAAACCCAGATTGTGAGAGCTGTTTGTGTGACAGAACCAGAAGCTGAATCTCTCAGGTGTTTCTGCAGCTCTGACCCCCCTCTTGTTGCTCTCCTTGTTGATTTTCCAGTGGAGCTGGAGCACAGGATCGACTTTGAGCTCAGGGAAGGTCTCGTGGAGAGCAGATACTGGTCTGCAGTCACATCCCACACTGCTTACTGGTCATCTCTGGATATTGCCCTCTTCCTCCTCACCTTCATGTACAAACAAGACCAAGAAGAGACTGACAAACCCAACTTAGACACTCTGTGAATTTTTGGCTGGGGGAAGGAGAGGAAACTTTCAAAACCAATGGCACAAAGTGGATGTTTGACTGCAGAGCTGCAGGAGCTGTGGGCATGGAGGTTTCAGGTTTAAGTGCATGTTTGGGGGGGTTTCCTATTTCTAAAGAGAAGAGGTTATTTGTATTTCAAAGCACTTTATAGTTTTCAACGTTTTGCAGTGCTGAATTAGACCTGAAAGGATTCCAAATTCCAGTCAGTGTGGACTGTGCAAAGAGCCAAGACAGAATTGTAGCATCCCATGGGCAGTTGTGCTTGGGTGACATCCTTGTTAATGACCATAATTGCTGTTTAGTTCATTAAACTATTAAAAAAAAAATTAGTGGATTTTAAAAAAAAACAACAACAAACCAAACCTAATTTGATTTCCATTAACAAAACAAAAATACATGTTCAGTACAGACCTAAACCTGCCATGTGCTGATGTTTTATGTACCCTGTGTCATTTTTCCAGGACTTTATTCAGCTCCACATCCAATTATCCCCACATTGGAAGCCCATCCTGACTGCTGGCTTCTGAGGGCCTATCCTACATGACACATTTAGAAACTAATGCTGAAGAGGACATAAAAAAAAAAAAAAAAAAAAAGAAAAAAGCATGAGGCAAATATTTGAAATACTGTAATTATAATTTATTATTCTCTCTAATCGTTTCATTTTATTCCAGTGTATAAAACATTACTTTTTTACTGGTTTCTTTTGACATAATTTAAGAACCACATTTATTTTCTACAGTGTTAAGACTTTTTCTCAGAAATACATATCTTTGTACTACTATTCAAATGAATATATGGACACTGTGGCACACTTTAAGTATTTTTTCATTAAAAATAAATATTTGTGGTTTCACACAAATGACATCAGTCACGTTCTTCTCAGAGGTAAGTGCCTTTGCTTTTTCAGGTTCCAAGTGTTTCTCAGGCACATTGGATTGGTTTGCAGAGGATCCAGCTGTCCTTTGTTTACCATAATTAAATCCATACATGTGTGTGTTTGTATAAAAACATATGGATGTGTATATTTATGTGCAGGGGGACAGACAGCACCATAAAATAAACTTGGTGAGGCCTGAGAATACCAACATTTAGATGAGGTTTGTATCTGAAACTAATGCAGAAGTCAAGAGGGAAGTTTGGGGATGAAAGGGAACAATCTCCAAATAAAACACCAGAGGGTCAGTGCTGAGATTTTAGCAGAAATGTGGGATATTTGCCCTCAGAGCTGCCTCTGCCTGAGGTATTTATGATCTGGATGGCACATGTGGGAGCTGCAGAGCCTAAACTCCAGTTAAACCAGCAGAAAGCTCAGGCTGTGCTGAGGGTGTGTTCTCAGTGTGCACAGATGTGGCAACATCTGCCCAGAACAGAGGCTGGAGCTTGGGAACCCCAGAGTTCCCTGTCTGGGGGGAGAGGGTGGCTCTGCTCCCAAATTCTATTTATTTGGGCTGCTCCTTCTGTGAAAGAATTGAGAGTTAGGATTCTCTGCTGGATTTAGGGATTTAGGAGTAATTCTGAAGGGGGGAAAACAAAGAGAGAGGGGAAGGAAAATGACACAAACAGCACTGCAGTGATCCAATATCCAACACTGCTGAAAGGATCTGGCCTTGGTGAGGATCTGGGACAAATTCTATCTGGCCTCAGAACTGGAGCTCTCCTGCCTGACCTGTTTACCCTGGTGGATGAGCAATCCCAGGAAAGGAAAATAACCCCCTGAGAGGAGGAAGCCTCTGCTCCAGCCAACAGTTTACAGGACTGGGCTCTCCAGATAACTTGTTTAATCAGCTCCTCCTAATGAGGACAACACAAAAAGGAGAATCACCTTTTTTATTTAGAACATTCATGGTTGGTGTTTCTGGGTTGTGGGGCTGCTGCCTTCTCCCTTTTTCCAGCCCTGGATCCTCTTTTAAGGGCTGTAAACAAAAGGGGTTAATTCCTGCAATTCTTGTGGTCTGTGGAAGCCCTGCTGCTGTCCAGGACATGTTTCAGATTTATGGAATAGCTGCTCCCCTGGCCTCAGAACATGCTGGTACTTGCTGAGTGCTCTCCATATAAGGGAGGAGATCTGACTTTGAGGTCTGTGCCCCTTGGAAAATCAGGGGGAAGGCAGAGCTGGGGAGTAAATCATACAGCTGGGAGGAGAAGGGGTAATGAGAGCCAATACCTGATCATCCCTTTGTGTTTTCCCTGAGTTAATGGGTGTGTTTGTGATTCTGATCTCCCAAATATAAAACACACCTTGAAAGAATCAATGGGGATTTATCCTAAATTGTATGCAGAGATGGTGAACAGGCTTTCACCTTTTCAACCCTCAAAAAATGCCCCTCATCCTGCTGCAGAGGTGGAATCCTCCTTGCAGAGCAGATGCTGAAGGTCCTGGAAGGGTGGCCCCGTTTGTGCAGCACTGAATTCAAGCAGGGTCAGTTCTGCTGCTTCAAACTTTCTGGTTCAGATGCTCTGTGGCACAACACAGAGCTGGAATGTCCTGGCTTCCAGTTGCTGCCTTGTTTTCTTCTGCAAGGGCCATGTTGAGTTTTCCAAGCTGTGTTGAGTGGTGGTTTTTCTTGAGAAACCAAGATAAGAGGAATGTTCCTCACTGCTGTCACTCTGATACCGACCTGTTTACCAAACTTGGCCTTGAGGGCTTTGTCCAACTTCATTGCTTACAGTGGTTTAGCTGCAAGGTCATTTTTGCAGATAATGAGCATGAATTTTATTATTTTTCTTAATTCTGTCCCTTTGCTCCTAATTATTCTGTGCTGGTTCTGCTGCAGCTTCCTCTCCATTTGCATTCATTCCCTCCCTGCCTCAGTGCCAGAGTTTCTGGAGTCAGACACCCTTTGCTTTATTTCACCATGGACAGTCTGGCTGGCCAACTTCAATTATTTTATCTCCTTTCCTAATTAGCATTATCAGGCTTGGCTAAAACATATTTCACATTCCCATACTTCTATTTTGCCTGGTTTCCACCTGTTTTTCCTGGTTTCCTGCTGTCCTGGTGCTCTTTTCCCACATGCTTGGCTCCTGAGCTGATTCTGCTGTACCTGATTCGTTGGGAATTTATTTATTTTGTTTTTCAAGCTGAGTTCATGAATCACTGTGTCAACTGTTTGCACTGAGTTAGTTCAATGTACATTTGTGTGCCCTCTGCCAGGCGAATTTATTTGGATTTTCTTGTTCACTGTTTTCCTGTTATTAGCTTGGAGATGAGATTTCTGCTTCCACACATCTTTTTTCTGCTGAATTTGGACTGCAGGTGATTGACCTGTACAGGGTCACCTCCCCAGGCTCTGCCAAACATCTTCAGAAAGTGTTTACACACCAAGGCCCAGTTTGATCTGTATTTAATAATAATTCTCCTCCAAAAAGTTCCCCACCATTTCTCTTGGTTTGGCTTTTCCCTCCCTCTTCCATTGGTGTTTTTTGTGCTTTTGTCTCTTCCCCACTGCACTCCAACCTGCTCTGAACTGCTGGGATTTCATTCCTGCTGGAACCAGCATTTGTTTCGTGCTTTCTTGAGCATCCTCAAGACATTTAGGGGAAATCTTGGACCCTGTTTGAACCCCTAGAGGCTCATCCTGTTTTTTGGATGTGTTTTTTTTTGGATGTGTCCAGCTCCCAGGGAGGCTTTGCAGTGTTCTCTCACTGCATTTGTGTCGCTCTGGCTGCTGCTGTCAGCTCAACCCAGCACTGACAAAGCACTTTCTGTCCTTGTCAATGAATTTTGGCACTGCAGGCGGCAGTGGAGCTGGGCTGGGCTCTCCCAGGGCTGATTTCTTGCTCCTCATGTTTCTCCTGCACCCCTGGGGACCCATTTGACCCCCACTTTGCTATAGAAATCCAATGTTCTGTGTTTCCCTGCGTGCCTTTGCAGAAGCTCCAGAGCTGGCAGCACAGCTCAGAGTGTGTCAACACTTCTCCTCTTGCAAGAGAAGTTCCAATCCGTGGGGAGAAACACCTGGCTCTGAAGTTTGAGGTCACCCTGGGGGTCAGTGCTCTCTGGTGCCACTGGGAAGCAAATTCAGCCTTTTCCCCTCTGTCCCTCTGCAGCTCTCCAGCAAACCTTGGCCACTCCTTCCCCTTCAGGGGTGAGAAGCTCCCTGCAAAAATGAGCTGTCCCAGGAGCCATCACTGGTTTAGAAATCCTCAATGATTTATCCAAAAAGAGAGGGGTTTCATTTGATGATGCTGCGAGCATCTGCCACGGATTAACTCCTCTCTTTGTTTCCTAAATAAAATAAAATAGTTCTTGCAGTTAGGCTGCTCATTCCCTGGGGCCTCACTGATTGTGGCCATGGACAGAGAATCCCAGAATGTTTTGGGAAGGGACCTTAAAGATGATCTGATTCCAACCCCCAGTGGGGCTGAGATGGGATAGGGGAAGCCCAAACATCTCCAGCTCCAAGGACCCACATCCAGTTTGTTCTTGCTCATTCTGTGGCTTCTCCAGGACCTCCAGACAGTCAGGATCTCATCTCACACTGGTCCCAGGCTGTCTCTTAAGGGCAGCCCTGTCTCACCATCCCACTGCTCCATTCTGGTTTTCTGTTCCTGTTCTCTGCCTGCAAAGCTCAGACTGCTTGGAAAGCAAAGCTGTGGGAAGAGGGAAAGGAGAGCAGCTCTGCTGAATTTGGATTTGTGATCCCCTTCACCTGTTGGTGTCCCTCACACCTTCCCAAAGCCAAAAATGAGCTTGTGCTGCCACCAGAGAATCCCAGAATGGATTGGGCTGGAAAGAACCTTAAAGCTCATCCCATTCCAGCCCTGCACGGCAGGGACACCTCCTGCTGTCCCAGGCTGCTCCAAACCCTGTCCAGCCTGGACACTGCCAGGGATCCAGGGACAGCCACAGCTGCTCTGGGAATTCCATCCCAGTCCCTCCCCACCCTCAGAGCCAGGAATTCCTCCCCAATATCTGAATTCAACCTGGCTGTGATGTGGAGCAGGGCTGCCCCAACCCCTGCCCTGTGTCACTGTGAGTCCAGCTGGGCAGGAACAGCCCCCCCAGCTCCTGGGACAGGGCTTTCCTGTTGGAAATGCAAAATGGCCAAAAAAAAACCTCTGAAAGATGAGAAGAGCCAAAGCATGCACAGATGTTTTATCTTCCCACCTTTCCATCCCACTCCTGCTGTGCTGAGCTGAAAGTCCACATGAGGAACATCCATACTTGGAGTCTTACAATGCCAATGTCCTGCTCTGATGACTTTCCAGGATGTTTATGACTGTAGGATTTGTCAGAAATGTTCACATTTGTAATTACTGTTAAGTGACTAGTACTGAAGTTTAAAAATAGTTTGATGTACTTTCAGCTCTGCTAGGAGCACTTTCAGTATGGAAATTTAAGTTAGAGTAATTTGCAAAGAGGGACAGACCACTTCCAAAACAAACTCCACTTTCTAGGACAAAGGGGAGGGTTTTAAACTAAAAGAGGAAAGATTTAGATTGGATATTAGGAAGGAATTATTGTCTGGGAAGGTGGTGAGGCCCTGGCACAGGTGCCCAGAGCAGCTGTGGCTGCCCCTGGATCCCTGGAAATGTCCAAGGCCAGGCTGGATGGAGCTTGGAACAAACTGGGACAGTGGAAGGTGTGGGATGGTTTCAAGGTCCCTTCCAACCCAAACCATTCTGGGATTCCATCTTCCAGTTGCTTCTTTACAGCTGTTTGTTCAAGCAATCCCACCACTACACTCCACCAGTGTTTTCCCAAATAGTTTCACAGCTTCTGGGCAAGGTGAGATCCTGTTGGAAAGGGAATCCTTTGGGATCTGGGATGAGGCACTGGGGTGTAGCTGTGAGGGAGGGCTCACACTGAGACAGCAGCTGAAGATTTTGTGTTTCCAAAGCCTGTTCAGATGGGATGGTTCTGTCTCTTGGCAAACTCCTTGGGAATTCTCCTTTCTGCCTTCCAGGCTGCCCCTCTCCTCGCATGCAACTGAGTGTGGGGGGTTTGTTTTTGTATAAAACTGAGGCATTAAAAACCAGCAGGAGATGGGGAGGGAGGTGAGGCTGCTTTGTGGTGGTGCAGGAAAGGGAAGGGGGTAGAACCATCCTGCCAGAGTGTTCCACTGTCACAGATCCACCTTGGCCTTGGAGACACCACATTGCCTGGGAGGGGAGGAGGGGAGACAGCCCAGGCTGCAGAGGAGCTGATGAAATCAAGGAGAAGTTTGGCAGAGCTGGGGAACAGCCTGATGTGGATCAGCCAGCACGTGTGCAACACATGTCAGAGCTTGATGTTCACAGCCAGAGCCGTGGGTGTGCACAGGGCAGGGATGGGATGGGATGGGATGGGATGGGATGGGATGGGATGGGATGGGATGGGATGGGATGGGATGGGATGGGATGGGATGGGATGGGATGGGATGGGATGGGATGGGATGGGATCCATGGAGCTCATGGGTTCATTCTGCCCACAGTACCCTATGCTCATGGAGTCCTGCAATGGTCTGGCTTGGAAAACACCTTAAAGCTCATCTTGTTCCACCCCCTGCCATGGCAGGGACACCTTCCACTGTCCAAGCCCTGTCCAGGCTGGCCTTGGGCACTGCCAGGGATTTGGGGCAGCCACAGCTGCTCTGGGCACCCTCCCACAGAAGAATCTCTTCTCAATACCTAATCTAAACTATTTTCTTTTTGTTCAAAGCCATCAACATTTGTCCCACCAATTCTTCTATCATTCTACTCATCATGAGCACACCAAACTCACCCAGGTCTGTCTCAGTGCTTGTCCTGGTGGATTTAACTCCTGCACTGAGCACACACAGCTCTGCAAGGCAGCTGGTGTCCTGTGTGCTGAGATGGGATCTCCAGAGCACAATCTGTGTCCAGGGAACTGCTGGGCTCTGCCCCCAGGGAACAGGGACAGGACAAGAGGAAACAGCCTCAGGTTGCACCAGGAGAGGTTTGGGTTGGATTTTAGGGAAAATTTCTCCATGGAAAGGGTTGTCCAGCCCTGGCACAGCTGCCCAGGGCAGTGCTGGGGTGCCCATCCCTGGAGGGATTTAGAAGCCATGAGGATGTGGCACTTGGGGACAGGGGACAGTGGTGGCCTTGGCTGTGCACTTGGCCTTAGAGGGGTTTTCCAACCTAAACAATTCCATGATTCCCAGCCCACCCCAGCCCTGCTGCACCATCTCTAGCCCATTTTCAGTGGGCAGCCTCTCAGGAGCAGCTGATTCCTGTCCCAGAGCCTCCTGAACCTGGGAATTGATGGATGGCTTCACCCAGAAGGGGGAGATGTGGCAGCTCCCACCCAGCATCTCCAAGCTGCTTTCTAGGGATTATTCACTTCCCAAGTCCTGGGACTCTCTGAGAGTTACAGCTTTGACATCTGCAGCCACAGAGCCTTAAGGAAAAGAAAAAAAAACACATAAACCAAACAACCAGTTGAGGTTTCAGTGCTTCTTCCTGCAGTGAATTTCAGTTCCAGTGCCTGGGAATGCCTGGGAAATCTGCAGCCCTGTCAGTCCCCAGCCCTGCAATGCATCCCCAAAGAAAAGCAGAGTCATATGGATTTTGCAGCAAACATTTGGCCAGTTTCTAGTTCTCCCTCATAATCCTGATGGCATTCTTGGCCTCCTTGGGCTCAGGATTTATGGGGACATGTTCCAGCCCCCTGGGGGAAGCAGGAGCTCTGGCTGCAAGCTGTTCCTGAGGAAGGATCAGGCTGCTCCTGGGTTTATCCTGGGCTCTCAGGAGAAGCTGTCTGTGGAATCTGAGCAGGGATGGATTCATTTTGTGCATCAGTTACATCTGCAGCTCTCACTTGTTACCCCACAGCCAAAGCTGAGTTTAAATCAGGCTTTTTAAAGCCTAAAACCTGCTGCAAAATTTCCCCCTCTCCAAACAATTTAATTAATTATCCAGCCAGCTCAGCTCTGACTGGCTCTCCCTGCAAATACCCCATCCTGAAGGAGATTTTTCCTTAGATTTGGATGAAATGCAATGATTGAGTCATGATTTTTTTCCCTGGCTCAGTTGGTGGAGCAGGGAATGTTGTTCACAATACTGGCTGTTGCCATATGCTTTTTTCATCAAGTTAAAGGGTGCAACTTTCTTTTTTGCTTCCCCCTCCACTGACTCACTCCCCAAATATGTTTCTGGTTAGGATGCCTTGCAACTTCTTCCTGACATAAGGTTTTCTAGTTTGCAGGCAGCTTTGGGAATTGCCTCTATGAGTTCTAAAACATCCCAGCTCCCAGGAGAAGTGTCCTGGAGAGAAGGAGCAGCAAGATGCTTACCTGGAGTTTGGGTGCCTGCAGTTTTTGAGAGCTCTCCTGCCCCAGAAATGGTTTTCCAGAAGCCTGGAAATCCCACTCTGATGGTTTTTTGTGAGAGGATTGTTGTGCCTGAGGGGATTTTGAAGAGATTCCTCTTGTACAGAGCCAGGAGCTGGACTGGAAGATCCCTGTGAGTCCCTTCCAGCTCAGGATATTCTGTGATTCTGTGATTAGGTGAACTTGGCTTTTTATCTGTTTGCTTTCAGGAATGCTGTGAGTCCAATACAGGAGATGCTGCCTGCAAAGGATCTTGGAGGGACAGACAGACAGACAGATCTGTCCCTCTTGGAATTCCTTTAAGGCTTTGCCTTCAGCACATCCTTTTGCTGACCCCAGATCTTCACCACTGATGCCAAATCCCCTTGGAAAAGGTGAGTGAGGAGCCATCCCAGTGCTCCCAACATCCCAGCACGTGGCCAAGGGGAGGAAACACTCCCAAAAAAACCAAGCAGGCTACAAATCATTCCAGTGGCACTTCCTGATCCTGACCCTGCACCTGTGAGCGTGGCAGTGACTGCCTGAAAACCAATCCCCAGCTTGTGGATGTGCTCACTCCCCAAAAACCCTCCCAGCCCAGCAGATGCCAGAGGCTGGGAAGAAAATCCTGCCTCTCTTCCAGCTGCAGGAACTGAGATGCTGAGAGTTTAGTGACTGGCCTGAAGCCAAAGTTCCTGGGAATGAGCCCAAACCTTCCCTGTATTAGCTGGGATGTGACCCTGCAGCATTCCCTGCCCTGCTGGAAATGTCACCCATTATCTCTGGAGAAATTATCCTGCAAAGAACATCTCCTTTTTTTTTTTTTTTTTTTCGTCTTGAAATTGCTTTTCCTCACTGGACAATCCCCATCTGGTTATATCTTGTGGGATGAAGGAGGGCAGGAATGTGCCAGCCTGTCTTTTGTAGCACTTCTTGTTGGAACCTTGGAAATTGAGAATTTTTCTGTGCTGGCAGGTACTGATCCCCAAAAAAACACTGAGGCAGTGAAGAAGGCTCCCAAAATTAAATAATAAAACTGAAATCATTACTATATGTAGTTTGAATAGAAGTGTGTAATATCACATAGCAGAAAACATAAAATGTGAGGTTTTATAATATAGTAATATGTAGAAAGCAAGATAAAAGTTTTAAAGCAGAAGTTTTGTCTTTCTTCACCTTTTTTTTCATGGGTCTAAGTGATGTTTTGTAATTAAATAGAAAAATCCACATTGAGAGCCACAAATAATTAATTATTGAATTAAAAGTAAAAAATAATGTAGGTGTCCATTCTTAATTAAACAGTTTAGCCTTAAAAACCTTGCAAAAAGTAAAATACATCTCCATTTTTAACTGGCTGGCTAAAAGTACTGCAGAACTCACTGTAATGTTAATAAGCATCTAAGTGCAAACAAAAAATACCATATCTCAAACTTTTAATCACAACTCTAACAAAAAAAAAATGGAAAAAAAATATATATATTAAAAAAGAAAAAAAACCAACACAATAGCTTCTCATTTCCTACAGCCTTGCCTGGAAAGTTGACTCTGAGCAACCCCCCATATGGAGGATCCTTGGATATCCAGGAGTGAATCCTGCAGGATGCTGCCTAATTTCCATGTGATTTGATGGAACTTTGGAGATTTTTATTGTATTTTTTTTCCCCTTATTCTTTCCAGTGCTGCTGTCACAGTTTTTTCTTGGCCTGGCTCTGTCACCATCCAGTGTCACAGCTTGGGAGATGGAGGAGGAGGAGCAGAGGTGTTTCCTTGCAAGGAACAAATGTTGGAATAACCCAAGCACACTGGAGAGCTGGAAACAAACCTGGTCACTCCACAGCCCTGCCAGGAAGGACCAGAGGCTTGGAAAAAACACCCTGGCAGCACAACCTCGTGGATTTTCCCTTTAAGAAAAAAAAACAAATAATCCAAATGTGTCAGGATTTGGTTTGTTGGATGGGGATTCCCTCAAGCAGCCAGTGCTTGGTGCAGAGAGCTTTGGGAGCCAAGGAAGGTGAGCAATCCTGGCTGTTCATCACTTGACATCATCCCAAGGTGGGAGAGCAGCAGGGCCTGGGTTGGGATCCCAAACTTGTGCAGTGACCCCTGTCCATCCCTGAGAAGGTGGCTCTGAACTTCCCACCTATTCCTTCAGTTCCTGGAAATTACAGATCCTGGCTGGGAGCACAACATCCATCATGGGAATAACCACCCTCCACTCTGGTATGACAAGGGGAGATGGTTCACACTGCACAGGACAGGGAATTCTTGGGATATTGGGAAGGAATTCTTCTCTTTAAGGGTGGGCACAGGGTGCCTAGAGAAGCTGTGGCTGCCCCTGGATCCATGTCCAAGGCCAGGCTGGAGCAGCCTGGGACAGTGAAAGGTGTCCCTGCCCTGGCAGGGGTGGAATGAGATGGGATTGAAGGTCCTTTCCAACCCAAACCATTCCAGGATCCTACAATCCCATGGTGACCTCTTCTCACCTCAGCCAACTCCCCCCAGTGCTATCCCCTCCCCAAGAGCTCCCTGATGCCTGTTAAGGCACTTCAGAGCATTGACCTGATTTTCTCCTTGTCTCCAGGATGTTTCCTATCCTGCTGCCACGGGCTT
Source organism: Erithacus rubecula (assembly GCF_903797595.1). NCBI lineage: Eukaryota > Metazoa > Chordata > Aves > Passeriformes > Muscicapidae > Erithacus > Erithacus rubecula. Next base: position 58,242,096 of record NC_136688.1, read on the forward strand.
TGGCTTCTCCTCCCACCCTCCCACAGTGCATTCCTCCTCCTGGAATCTCTGCCTTGCTATCTAAGGAGCTGAAGGATAATTCCAACCCAGCCCTGCCAGAAAATGCTGGCACCCACCTCCATCTGCAGTCCTCCTGCACACACATCCAGCTCCTCCAGCTCTGATTCTCTGCCATGTTTAAACAACCATCACTGACAGGCAGCTCTCCATCCAGCAGGTTATTTGCTTTCCTGGCTGAAGGGTTTTTTTCCAAGCCCCAGCTGGTTCCTGCAGTTTCCTCTCCTAGTGATTGGGTTGGACTCTTCCTGCTGATTTACCTGCAAGTGGGACTGGAGCAAGACTGTGCCTGGCAGAAACTTCAAACCAACTTTGCAGAGGAACACAGAACCACAGAATGGTTTAGAAGGGATTTTAAAGATCACCTGGTTCCAGCCCTGCTGCCATGGACATGAAGCTGGAATGGAGCTGCTGCAGCTCCAGCATCCTCCAGTTCAAGCAATGAGCTGCCAAAAGGTTTTTCTGGACAGAGAATGTGGGAGAGCCCTGCTGGCACAGAGTGGGCACAGCAACCACTCAGGACTCCTGTTTCTGGCTTTTGGAACCCTCCGATGGTGGGGTCACCCCTTCACTGCCTCACATCTACACAGCCTCCCCAGAGAGCCAGTCTGAGCCTTTCTCCAGGTGATTTGTCCATTGTTTTTTGCCCATCCCTCGTGGAAAGGCAGAACAGGGCATTTCCTCCCTTTTGCATCCCTCCCTCCCTAGATAACCCCTCTTCTATCTACCTGAAGATGTTATCACCATTCTTTCTTTCTCTAGGGTAAAGAGCCTGAATTCTTTCAGTCTTCCCTCGCTGGTCACTGTCCTGTCCCACCAGGATCTGCTGAGGAACTGGGACTGGGTGTCCTCAGTGGGGCCCTCCATGAGCCCCCCTGACCCTTATTCTCCAGGGAATGTGGGGCTGCACCAGGAGCAGCACAGGACCCCCTGCTGCAGACACCATCAGTGTCTTCCAGGAGCTCACAAATCACCTCCATTTCATGGGATTTGGGGGATTCCCAACATTTTGCCCATTCCTGGCCACCTCCCTCTCCTGGGGGAGATGCTGATTGTTCAGAGTGCTCTGCTCGGAGACAGAGTTCATCCCACCCAGCTGATTCAATAACATCGACCTTATTAAACCACTCTGCCCTGCTCTGTCTCTATTTTTCCAGCCCTAACTGCATTACCATCCCTCCTGCATCCGATCTTTCCGGTGGAGGCTGGAGCTGGAAAAGCACAAAGCCCTGCAGCTGTCTGGGCATCATCCACCTCTCCTTCCCCCAGCACAACAGGTTCCTGAATGTGCTGCAGCTTCTCAGGTGGCTGAGGGGCAAATAAAAGCTATCAGCCCCTTCCACTGATGGATTTTTGTTTGCTGATTATGTTCCCCAAATCTCTTTTTTCAGCTCAGGGCACTTGTCTGAGAGCTGAAGTGATCCACAGTGGAGAGGTGTGGATGTGACCAGGAAATTTGAGCCTGGTCTCCATCAGGGCACAGTCCCCCTGTTTCCCTGCAGCCTCCCAGTGTTAATTTCCCTTCAAAAGGAAGCAATTTGGGGTTATTTTTTAACCAGTGCTGCACACAGGGGCTGTTGTGCTTTTTCCACCCCAGCCATCCTGGGCAGTGTGATCCCTGCTCCAGTCGGGATCTGAATCCTCAGGGAGTGTCAGTCACTGCCAGGTGTCCAGCCTGGACCTCTCCCTCTGGAAAATGGGGAGAAAATTGCTGTGATTCCCTTGGCTGCAGCCCTTCATTGCAGGACATGAATTTGAGTGACCACAGCAAGAACCAGGATAGAGAATTCCCAAAATCCCAGAATGGTTTGGGCTGGAAGGCACCTTGCAGACCACCTCATTCCAACCCCTATGCTATGGGCAGATATCATTGGTTTTGGTTAAAAACAAGTCAGCAGGGATTTTGGGGGGGCTGGAGAGCCCCATGGACACCCCAGTGAAGGAGTTGTAGGGGATGATGCTGAGTTGCTCCCCCTGGACCTGTGACTCGGGGTCTGGGGCAAATCTGGGTGCCTCACACAGGGTGAAGGTGTCCTTCTCCATCAGGGCTGTTCCCAAACACCCCCCAGAGCCCCGTGGGTCAGTGCTTTGCTCAGGGACCTGTTATCAGCCAGCTCTCCCAGAGCTCTGACGTGGGAATTGATAAAAATCCTCCTTTAGTGCTTTTTGGTCTCTGGCAGAGCATGAGCAAAGGCCACAGCTCCATCCTTGGTGCTCCTTCTCCTTCCTCCTTTCTCCTTTCTTTCTCCTTTCTCCTTTCTCCTTTCTCCTTTCTCCTTCCTCCTTCCTCCTTTCTCCTTTCTCCTTTCTCCTTTCTCCTTTCTCCTTCTCCTTCTCCTTCTCCTTCTCCTTCCTCCTCCTTCTCCTTCTCCTTCTCCTTCTCCTTCTCCTTCTCCTTCTCCTTCTCCTTCTCCTTCTCCTTCTCCTTCTCCTTCTCCTTCTCCTTCTCCTTCTCCTTCTCCTTCTCCTTCTCCTTCTCCTTCTCCTTCTCCTTCTCCTTCCTCCTTTCTCCTTTCTCCTTCCTCCTTCTCCTTCTCCTCTTTCTTCCACCTCCTCATCTTCCTCTCCTCTTTCTCTCTTCCTCCTCCTCTCTTCCTTCTCCTCCTCCTTTCCTCCTCTCCTCCTCCTCCTCTCCCCCTCCAGGCTCACAGTTTCCCACAGCAGGGGTGGGATTTATCCACAGGGTGTGATTTATAGGACAGGTGTGATTTATGGGGCTGCTGCCACACTCAGGGGGGCTCTGCAGCCTTGGAGAGCTCCCTGCACCTGCATGGTTTGCTTCAAGTCCTTAATTCCTGAGGTTTTGGATGTTTTTGGGATCAGGCAATGGGAACAAGAGGTGCTGTTTCTGCTGCCAGCCTCTCCTTCCTTCTGGATAGCAGACCCCATCCTTAGGGGGCTCGAGGCCACATGTGTTCTGCTCAGGATGCCACATGAAAGGGAGGTGTGGGATTTTTGGGGGATAATTGGTCCACAAGTGTGTCCCAACTGCTCTGCACATCTGGGTGTTGCCATTCCCCTCCCTGAGCTGCTGCTGTCATAGCCCTGGTCATGGGATGAGGAATAAAACCCTCCTCAGAGCATTTCTGGGGGATGTGGGGTGGGGACAGGACCTGGCAGCAGGTGGGTTGGTGGTGAAGCCAGCAGGGATCATTCCCAGTGCCATCCAGAGGGGATGGGTGGCCCAGGCTGGAACTTCTGGCAGTTCCACAGCAGGAAAATCCAATATCATCATGTCCCTTGAGCACTGCTGGCCAGCCCCATCCCCAGGGCTGGATTTCCTTCTCCATTCCACAATTTTGGGATTTTTGCCAAAGCAGCACCAGAGCACATCCATAGAGTGGGAGTTGTCCAGCATGTCTCAGGGATGCCCCAGGCTTCAGTTCCCTAAAAAAACTTGCCAGACCAGCTTCACCTCCCCCTCAGAGAGGGAAAACTGATGGGCTGGGAGCCAATTTCCCCAACGGCTGGGGAGGGAAGAGCTGGGGCTGGGCAGATAACGGGATGGGTCAGTGCCAGGGCTGGGCTGGTGCTGCAGCACCCAGAGGTGCCAAGTGTGGGGCTGTCCCTCTGGAATCACAGGGTGCTGGGGCAGGTTTCCTGGTGCCAGCACAGGGTGAGTTCCCACAGCTCCACTTCCCATCAAGTGGCTTCCCCCAAAAAGGGTCTGAAGAGCAGCTGTGAATAATTGATGGTGGAATTTGGGGATATTTTTTTTTCCAACTCTAGTAAATCATTCCCAAATAGATGTTTCACACTATCTGGCCAGAGAAATGTCAGCTCCATCAGAGGAATTATTTGGGATTTTTAGTGTTTCTTCTTGCTGATTAACAGTAGATAAATGATTCAGGGTGTTACATCTGACACCCCAGAGTCACCAGCCCCAGGGATGCTGATTGAGTGTTGCCTGACATTTGGATTTTCTTTGAGCCTCAGCTCCATGGGAGAAATTCAGCCTTCCAGCCTGGACTTGGTATTTGTAAAGGCAGAAGAATAGGAGGCCTTGTGGAGATGGAGGAGAGCCAGAACGGGAGTGGCAAAGGCTCAAAAAATCTGATGGACAATAGAAAGTGGTTTAATATGTTGCATATTGTGGGAGAAGAGGGGGTGTGGGAGATGTTTGAGCTTTTTGGGTTGGATGGAGGCAATGCTCCAACATCCCTGAGGGTCCTGGAGATGTCTGAAAGATGGATGTGGACAGCAGCACCTGAGAGGGACAAATTCCTGCATCCCTGTGCAGCTTTTACCATGGGAAGTCACAAGGTGAGGATGATGAGTGGTCCCAAAACCATCAGTCAGGCACAGCTGATGCAGAGGAAGATCAGCAATGGGAAGGATTCCTGGGCATGGCTCTTGGGAGATTTTGCAGCCCTGGGGATGAATCAGCTTTTAGGAGAATTTACCTGGGATTTATCCAATTTCTCCATCACATGGATCCAAATATTCAGCTAACAATTCCCTTTGGCTCAAAGTGATGTTTTAGGATGCTCTAGAACCTGCCAGCCTTTCCAGAAGGACACAAAAATTCAAGGACACTCCTGACACTGGGGACAACACACCAAAAAATGATTTGGGGCATGTTGCTTCCTGTGTGGGCCAAAGAAAGAGTCACACTGAATGGAAGTCACTCCTGGCAGCTGGAAACATCAGAAGGACACAGAAAAACCTGAATGATAAATGACAGCACAGGAATTAATGTCAGCAGGAAACCAGTGCCTGACAGGCCCAGCCAGAGAACCAGCAGAGTGCTGTGTTACAAAGAGCTGATTGCAGAGGAGAAAACCTCCCAGCCTGAGGCTTTGGGAGCTTAATTAACCCAAATACCTGGGCAAGAAGGTGAAGAGGGGACAGAGAAGAGCCCTGCAGGGAGGTTTGTCCTGCAGCACAAGCCTGGCAGGCTCCAGTGCACCGTGGCTGATTTCAGGAATTAGAGGCAGGAAAATGAGAGGGGAATTTGTAGCTGTAGGGCCTCAAAACCTCAGCTTGACTTGCCAAGGAGGAGGCACCTCAATCCAGCTTTGTGCATCTTATCTCAGCATAGCTATCTCTTGCAGCCTGGGATTTATCCCAGATGCTGCCAGGAGAAGCTGGGGATGCCCTGGAAATGTTCCAGGCCGGGTTGGACAGGCTTGGAGTGACCTGGACTATGGAAGGTGTCCCTGCCCATGGCAGAGGGGAAAAGGAATTATTTTAAAGGTCCCTTCCAACCCAAACTATTCCAAGATTCTATTCTATTATTTTGTAACTTTTGGGTAGGAAGGAGCAATGTTGAATCTTGATCCCTGGCTTCATCCCATGTGGGTTTGTCCATCAGAAAAGGGACATGGGCAAGGGATGGAGTGACAGGACACAGGGAATGGCTTCCCACTGCCAGAGGGCAGATATTGGGAAGGAATTCCTGGCTGTGAGGGTGGGAAGGTCCTGGCACAGGATGCCCAGAGAAACTGTGGCTGCCCGTGGATCCCTGGAAATGTCCAAGGTCAGGTGGGAGTGACCAAATCATAATCACAGCCTAGAAAGACTAAACCTCCCCATGTCCTGTGCCCCATCAAGATCCTCCTCACAAATATCCTTCATCTTTTCATTACAGGAACACTGGATTCACTCCATGCACAACCCAGGTGCTGGCATATTTCTGGGGCATGTAGCCACAACAGCATCATTGCTCTGCCTTTACATCCAGAAAAGTAGAAGAGCCACATCATGTGGATGCTTCTGAAATGACAAAATCAGGGAAGAACGAGTGTGGCCAGGAATAAACAAGGAAGCAGAGTTACCCTGCATGTTTCCTTTGCCAGGAGGGTGACCTTGTCCCTGCTGGGAAATGGTCATTTGTGAAAAAGGAGCCTTGGCTGAGGCCAAAAGATTCTTGGAGGCAGAAGGGGATGAAGAGGTGGGGGACTGGAATGAGATGGTCTTTAAGGTCTCTTCCAACCCAAACTATTCTGCAATTCCATGACTTTGTGAAGTAAAGAGCTTGCAAACCCCACACAAAGAGTGATACCAGTGGCAGCAGGTTTGGAAGGGAGAGTATGGGCTGGGAAGTGCTGGGGACACAGAAAGTGGAGGGAGTAACAAGCATTCTGCATTTCTCCTTTTGGGGTGGTTTTTTTTTTCTTTTTCTTGAATCTTCATCCTTTTTAAGAAAGAAGCTGCAGACAGTGAATATCAAAACCCAGGTGAAGCAGAGAGGTGACAGGAGCCTGCTCACCACCAGCTCAGAGCATGCTGTGCTCGGAGCATTTGAGGAAATTTGTTTACAGAGAGATTTGGGGGATTTCTCTGTCTCTCTGTGCATGGGCACTCAGCCCTGCTGCTTTCCCAGCTCCTGGCACCCAGCAAAGGCACCCCCATGTGCAGGGCAGGGTTCCATGGCTGGTCACCCTGGGAAGAGCCAGTCTGACCGGCTTGCCCGGAGCACTGAGCAGGAACAGCAGCTGCTTTCAACAACTGCCCATAACACTTCAAAAACCAAAATAGAGGTCACGAGCTTAAATTAAAAAAGGACAATGATATGGGGACATGGAAATGGTTGCACTGGTTTCTTAAGGATGCTGATGGAGCTGTTTCACTGGAAAAGTATCCTGCTTTGCAGGGAGAAGGGGCAGAGGGGTTGGCAGGTCTGGTAGGTATCATCCCATTCCCGATGGAAGCGGCCACGCGTTTCGGCACCTTATTTGGCCATTGCTGCTGGTAGGGAGCGAGGGCTCGCTGCAAACACTGGGAAGAGCCCTGGGGATGCTTGGCTGCCGCTGACGCAGGAGCTGCGCCGCTGCATTTTTGACCTTGCTTTGCCTCTCAGGCACTGGAGCTCTGGGAGCCGCTCCCTCCGCGTAGGAAAGGAGCTCCCGGGATGGAGAGGAGCTTCCTCAGGGAAAGGGAGACTCTGAGAGCGGGTTTAGGAGCAGGAGGAGCCGGCAGCCTTTCCTCAGCCAGCTGTACTAAAAGGTTACCAGCTCCGCGGGGCCGTATCCAATTGCATCAGCTGGGAAGCTCGTCCAACACGCCGGGCCGAGAGTAACCCTTTCTATTTATTGCCCTATTGTTTGAGGCTGGAGGAACACGGAGATAGCATCTGGGAAAGCTTTGTTGTTACAGACCGGCTTTCGCCTGCGCTCCAGAGTCACCCTCTAAACCACGCTGCGGCTTCCACATTCGGGGGATGGAATGGGGGCTCCTTCCACATTCGGGGGATGGAATGGGGGCTCCTTCCACATTTGGGGGATGGAATGGGGGCTCCTCTGACCCGGGATTGGGGCCCCAGGAGGGGGTGAGGGGTCAGGTCACCTGCTGCAGCGTCACCCAATTTCCCTCCGGCAGCATCAGCTGTTTTAGCAACAGCACTTCGATAAAACCTGGCTAGGTCTGCCCAGAGTGACCTCGGGAAAGGTTTTATTAGTATTAAAGGTGTATTAGGCATTGAAGCAGAGGAACAACCTTTATAAATATCTCCATTAGAACAGCAAAGTGAAAAGTGGGAAAATTTTACCATCCTGTTAAGAGGTTTTGTTGCCTGCATGGCGCCATGTGGAAGGTGCCCATGGCAGGGGGCTGGAACCAGATGGTCTTTACGGTCCCTTCCAACCCAAACCATACCATGATCCCATCCTCCTAAATCTCCCACAGCCATTCACCGGGAATGTGGCAATGGTGCTCACGGAGACATTGCTGGGCTGGCTGGCAGAGCATCCCCCAGGCTGCCAGGGCGGGCACAGCTCTGCCAGGATGTGAATTCCCATCACCTGGCACGGGCAGGGCTCATCCCCAGCGCTGGATCTCCAACCACAGCCCCTTCCGCGCGCTGGATTTTCAGGAAGCGCGCTTGCTTGGCGGGATGTGTGTATCACTGGGTGGAGGAGCTACAGGAAGCGGATAATATTTTTTTTTCCTCCATTTGTGCCGGTTCAGACCCTTTCATTTAAAGACAGTTCCCCATTTCCCACATTCACACAGATGATGAGGATGGAGGAAGGCAGCCCATCTCCCAGCCTCAACGGGGGCACGGGCTACTTCGCCAAGGTAGGGTTCTGCCGAACGGGAAGGATTTTTCCTATGAATTTAGGGCCAGTGTTAAAAAAAAAAAAAAAAAAACCAAAGGGCGCAGAGTGGGCTCGGCTGCCATGGAACCCACGCGTGTTTGGGACACAGAGGTTCCGCCAGCCCTAATGGATGCTCTGCGGGATGGCTCCCGAATTTCGCCCTCTGGGTGCCCTGGGACCATAAGCCGAGCTGGGCAGGGCTGAGCAAAGCCGGGCTTAGCGGGGCTGGGGGGAGATAAACTGGGATGAGCTGAGCTGGGTACAGCAGGGCTGGGATGGGCTGAGCAAAGCCGGGCTTAGCGGGGCTGGGATGAGATAAACTGGGATGAGCTGAGCCGGGATGAGCCCGGCCGAGATAGGCAGAGCCAAACCGGGATAAGCCGAGCTGTGCTGGGGCTGGGCTGGGCAAAGCCAAGCCGGGAAAAGCCGAGCTGTGCTGAGCCGGGCCGAGGCGGGATGGGCAGAGCCCAGGCGGGATGAGCCGAACCGGGATGAGCCGGGATAAGCCGGACCGAGCAGGGCCGGGTTGAGTCGGGCCGTGTCGGGATGGGCAGAACCCAGCCGGGATAAGCCGAGCTGGGCTGAGCCGGGTAGAGCTGGGCTGGGAAGAGCTGAGCTGTGTTGATCCGGGCTGGGCCGGGCCGATCCCGAGCCGGGCCGGACCGATCCCGGCCGGGCCGCCCCCCGGCGATTCCCGGATGTTGGAGCTGCCCCCACTTGCTCCGTCCTTCGCTTCCATAAAAGGCCAGGGGCCCGGCAGCCACAGGCGCGTTTTTCCTTTAATTATTATCCCCCTCCTCCTCCTCCTCCTCCTCCTCCCTCCCTTCCCTCTCTCCCCTCCCTCCGCCTCCCGCTCTGCCCGCCCGCGCTGCTCCTCCCGCCGCGGCCCCTCAGGAGCGGCGGCCGCGATCCCGCCCCACGCGCCGCCAGCGCTGCCCCGGGGCGCGGAGCGGGCACCGCCGGCCCAGCCCGCCCTGATCCCGCTCCCGCTCCGTGCCCGCGGCGCAGGAGGCCGGGGCCATGGCGCTGGACGGGATCCGCATGCCGGACGGCTGCTACGCCGACGGGACGTGGGAGCTGAGCGTCCATGTCACCGACCTGGGCCGCGACGTCACCCTGCGGGTCACCGGCGAGATCCACATCGGCGGCGTCATGCTGCGCCTCGTCGAGAAGCTCGGTGAGTGCCCCGGGACTCCGCCAGCAGCCCGGCATCCGCACAGTGCTCAGCACCCTGAGCCAGTGTTGATTTAACTCCCAGCACCGTGCTCCAGTACTAGTTTAACTCCCAGCAGTCTGCCCAGTGCTCAGCTCCCAGCTCCAGTGCTGCTTTAACTCCAGGCATTCTGCTCCAGTGCTGCTTTAACTCCCAGCGCTCAGCTCCAGTTCAGTGCCCAGTGCTCAGCGTCCTCTCCAGTGCTGCTTTAGCTCCCAGCACCCTGCCCAGTGCAGTGCCTGAGCACTCCAGTTTAGCCCCCAGCACTCTGCTCCAGTATTGTGCTTTAGCACCCACCACCCTGACCCAGTACCCTGTTTTAGCTCCCCTGCTCCAGGACTGTACTTTTGTCTCCCAGTACTGTGCTTTATCTCCCAGCATCCTGCCCCAGTACAGTGCCCGAGCACCCAGTGCTGTGCTCCAGCACCCAGTATTGCGGTTTAGCTCCCAGCACCCCATCCCAGTGCTGTGATACAGCATTGTCTCCCTGTACGTTGCCTCCCAGGTCCCAGCACCCTACTCCAGTATTGTGTTTTAGCTCCAGTACTCTGCCTTAGCTCCCAGCACCAGGAGCACCCCAGGTCCCCACACCCTGCCCTATCCCCCCATCCCAGCTCCCTTCCAGGCTCCCCCTCTCATCTCCTCACCAGCCAGGCTTTCCCACCCCGGGGCCTCAGCCCCATCCTCTGCTGCTGCACATGCAGGATTTTACACAGAATTAGGATTTCACACGGAATTAGGAACAGCTCCGCTTTCGGGCTGGAGCTGCGGCTTTGTGGGCGCTCCGCAGTTTACAGCAAAACTTCATCCTGGAGTTCCGTGCGAGCAAAGCGCTGCCGAGAGCCCGTGGGGTGAAGTGGGCGAGGGGACCTTGGGGACACGGTGGCTTTGGCCGCACACCTGGACAAAGAGCCCGCGTGTCCGGGACGCGTGGGAGCTCCAGGGCTCGATCCCCGCCGAACCTCCACCCCCTCCTTGTCGCTTTATCGGCTCCTTACGGCTCGGCTGTGTTTACTCAGCGGTGCAGCCGGGGCTGATGGCTGTAATTGCTCAAATAAAATATTAATTGCGAGGCCCCGCGCGTGCCTGCGGCTGTGGGAGTAGCGGAGCTGTCAGCTGCCGGTCCCGCTCCGCTGCGGAGCCCGCCTGTGGCTTTTGGAAAACCCATCTTTCCCCCCGCCTCCCCGTGCTTAGGTTTTGATTTATTAATTATCTGGAGTCGCAGGAAGGAAGAGATGGGTATAAATACGCTGAGTTTCGAAAGGAAGCGAGCGCTCGCATCAAAGGGTCTCATGCTGGAGGTCGCCTGAACTCCCCAAAAACTTGATTTTATTCTGGGTTGGTTGGGTTGGGTTTTTTTTTCTGGAGGTGCAGAAAGTTTTGCTGAAGTGAAGCACTCCATAGCTGGGAAAAAGCAAACAGGCTTTCTAGAGGTGCTAAAAAAATCCCCCCATGAGTGGAGGAGCGATGCTCCCCGCGGAGCCGGGAGATGCCGGAGCTGATCCAGGGCCCGAGCGTGTGTGCAAAGGAAAGCCAGGCATGGAGGAGCTAAATTAGCTCCTGACGTAATCCATCCCCCAAGAAATGTTTGCCCGGATCCTCTCCACTTGTTAAATTAGGGATTGTATGAGAGGGAAGGAATGCGGCTGATGGAGCTCCCCGGGGGGCTCATCCCTTCCCGGGATGGTCAGATCAGATGAGATCCATGGATATCTCCTCTTTGCCTTCCCTTTCCCCTTGGCTTTGGTCACCCAGCCAAGCTATACGTATTTAGTTCCTTTTAATCTTCCTGCGTGTCAGCTCTTCCAGCCCTCTCATTATTTTTATGGCTCCTCTTTGAGCTGCTGCCAGTGGAGCGGGGTCGGGTTTAGCGGAGCGGGGTGGGACAAGGCTCGTTCCTCATCCTCCCCTTCTCCTCAATGCCTCCCTTCATCCAGCCTCTGCACTGCCTCGTCTCCACATCCATTCATTTTGCAATTTTTCCACATTGAAACCCTTTCCCTGCATTTTTAACCTTTTCCTCCCTGTCATTCTTCTCAACAACTCTCAGCGTTAAAAAAAAAATAAAAAAAAATCATTCTTCTCCTGCCAAGGAGATTTTCTGCTGTGAGTTTTAAGGAAATTTGCTAAAATAAGGTTTCTTTGCAGTTCTGTGTTTCCCTGTGGGATCCCCCATGGGTATACTGGGGGAGGATGGAACACAGGTCAGTGCCTTGGGCTGGGGTTTGCCTGCTCCATCCTTTGGGACACTGCAGGCTTTGGAAAGGAGATTTCTGTGGTTTGCCTGGAGTTTCAGGGAGGTTTGGGACATCAGTGGGAATCTGCAGCAGATCAGCCACATTGTGGTTGTAGGGTGATGGTAGAAGCTTTTCACCATCAGTGAACAAAGGGAAAAAACACCTTTCCTTCTCTCAGCAGCAAGGAGAGCTCGGAAAAGAGAAAAATCTTGCATCTTACTGATGCTTGTAGGAGAAAGAGTGTAGTAAATATCCTTTTGGGATGAAGCAGGAGTCCAGCAAAGTCTCTCCTCCTTAACTTAAGGTTTGCAGGTATCCATAAATCCCATGGGCTCAGTCGCTGACTGTGCAGAGTGGCTGCACTCAGACTCCTTGGGAACAAGCAATTAAAATCTGTGGCTGCTGCAGGCAGGGCTTGGAGGAAGCCCAAGCAGCAGATAGAGATTCTGGTAACTCAAGTGAATTGCAATGACCTGTTGGCTCCCCTGTTATTCATCACCCGCTGGATTAAGCCACTCTGTTAATTGAGCTGTGCCAAGTTCTTGGCAAAGTCATCCCTGAAAAATAAGCAAAAAAACTGCTGAGGTTTTAAGAGCAGCAGCATTTAGTTGTTCAGTGAGGGCTGGGGTCTGTAGTGGAAACTCCTGGTGTTCTCTCAGGGTTTTTTAGGAATTTTGCCACTATTGACTTGCAAACAAAAAAAAAATAAAGCGAAGCTTAAAATCACTGGGTGCAGAGGAAGGAAGGAAGTGAACGCAGGTTATTGTTGTTGTCAACTTGTTTTAAACACATGGAATTAAAAAAAATCCTGCTATTTGTGAAACGTGCTTGGGAGGAGCTCTGTGGGGTTTATGGAATTCTGTGGGATGTATGTGGGATGTTCTGTCTGGTCGTGGGAATAAAGGAATAGCTGACAGAAACAGGGCAGGGGGGACAAATGGTGTCTGGCAGAGGCACAGCCTTAGACAGATGACCTAAATGTGCACTGAGCAGATTCAGAAAGTCAGTGGATAGAAGTTTTGTGATGGAAATGTGGATTTCTCTCTGGGATTCTTTTACAGGCAGGGTATGGGTGGCAAGCAACTCCAGCTCCCAAGGTTTGCTGGGAGCACTGAGCAACTTTTTGGGCTTGTTCCTGAGGAAAATAGATAAGTGAAAAAAATGAATTATCAATGTCCTTCGGGAGTAAAAGAGGTTAAGGATGGGTAGTGTGGTGGCATCCCTGTTTTAGTGACCTGGGATGGGCAGGAGAGCTGACACAGATAAATGTCAGAGCAAACCCTCTGCCCTCAGACAGGCTGGCAGGGGCAGGCAGTGCTGACATCTGAAGCCTTGGGGTTTTTTGTGAGTTGAAGCTGGGTTAAGGGTTTGTTCCTCTGGTTTAACCTCCACTGTTCCCTTTGGCAGCTCCTCCACTATCTGCTTTGTGTCACCTGGGAGAGGGTGGGATGTCACCTGAGGACTGCCACAGGAGTTGTCCATGCAGTTTTGGTTGTAGCACTTTAAGCTCTTTTTAAAAGTGGTTTCAGCCTGCAAATGTGTCTGGGTTTCACCCCAGGGGTTCTTTTCACCATCAAATAGACTTTGCTGCCTTATCTTCCAAGGATTTCAGCTCCATTCCTTGCAAGATCAATTCTAAATATTAGTGTTGTTCTGCCTGTGAACTCTCCTCTCCTTAATGGACCCCTGAAAGGTTTATGAATAAAACACCAGCAAAGTGCAGCATCATTGATTTACCCAGGTTTGTGTTTGAGGTTTTGCAGTGCTTGTAAACACTCCAGGCCTTCGTGAGACTGGCTGGGGAAATTCTTTGCCTTTGCAACTGGAATGAACTCTTGGAAACAGCTTAAGGCTATGGGGGAGAGATGCAGAGTCCTTGTCCCAGCCCATTCCTGTTGTAAACACGAGGCAGGAGGAGGCTGCAGGGTTTGTTCCTTCTGCTTTGGAGTTTGCTGGATGAGGCATCCAGATCTGGGGACTCCAGCACAGGAAGGACATGGAGCTGCTGGAGCAAATCCAGAGGAGGCCAGGGAGATGCTCCAAGGGCTGGAGCCAGGCTGGGAGAGCTGGGAATGTTTATCTGGAGAGGAAAAGGATCCAGGGAGAGCTCAGAGCCCCTTGAAGAGCCTAAAGGGGCTCCAGGAGAGGTGGAGAGGGACTGGGGACAAGGGATGGAGGGACAGGACACAGGGAATGGGACACTGCCAGAGGGCAGGGATAGGTGGGATATTGGGAAGGAATTCTTCTCTATATGGGGCTGGCACAAGTTGCCCAGAGAAGTGGCTGGAAGTGTCCCAGTCCAGGTTGGAGCAGCCTGGGACAGTGGAAGGTGTCCCTGCCATGGCAGGAGATGGGCTTTAAGTTCCCTTCCAACCCAAACCATTCTGGGATTCTCTGATTGTAGCCACACTTCCCAGAATTTGGTGTCTGAGCATCACTACTTGGTGCCAGGCATGAGCTCAGGGTGTTTCTCCAATCTGTGCCCACAGTGTCACCTGGGCACCTTCACCTGGGACATCCACAGGTGCTCATCTGTCCATCATCTGAGATGAGAAGGATTTTTTTCCTCCAAAATCAGCACTGGTCACTCCTCAGGGTTGCTTTCCAAGTGCATGATGGCCATGAGAGGACTTCAATGCTTGGGGAGCTGTTTGTGCTCCCTCTGGGGCTGAGTGCTGAGAGCTTGGCCCAAATCATGTCCCAGATGGGGATGGTGTTTGTGCTTTGGGCAGGCACTGACCCTGCTCCAGATTTCCCTGGAAAATTTCTTCCCAAGCTTCTAAACAGCAAAACCTGCCCAGCTGGCAGGCAGTGGGGTGGTGAGCACAGAGAGGGATCTGAGCACCAAATCCTGCTCCAGACCCAGGCAGGATTTTGGGCTGCTCTGAGCTGGAATTGGTACCTGGATTTTCCAGTTGGATGCTCCCACTTCAGCAGCATCCTCAAGCAGACCAGCAGAGCTGCTCCCATTCCCTGCATTTCCATATTGCCACTTGACTCATCCCTTCCCTGTGCTCATCCTCACCCTCCAGACAGCACATTTTTGGTGACATTTAAGTGCCAACATGCCAGTGCTGTGAGCACACTCCCCAGCCATGCACATTGATCTGTGAGGGGCCAGATCATTCCTTTCCATCCAGCTTTGGACTCCAGGAAGCTCCTACGTGAGCTCAAGATTGATCCTGGCTCAAATAAAGTCTTCTTTGTGAGCCTGAGTGGAATATTCAGCTGAGCTGCCAATGACCAGAGGAATTCAGGGTGGGGGGAGGTAAAAGCCACATAGAGGCAGCTCCAAGCTGCAGTCACAGCAATTAATATTTGTACTCAGAGTGGTGGCTATTCTTTAGGGGCTAAAACAATTAAAATGTTGTTTTTCTTTATTTCTATTTTAAAATCCTGTCACTCTGAGCCATCTGATTTGGCTGAGCTCTCAGGTCCCAGTGGGAGGGGAAGGAGTGCAGGGTGGGAGGGGGTGTTGGTGTTCCTGCAGGTCCCAGAGCCTGGGTTTGTCACACCACAGACAGGAAATTGTTGGGTTTGCTGCTCCCACCCAGCCCAAATCAGTAGTTTCCTCTTCCAGCTCCTTCAGGTTTTGATTTGACATAAGGCACGTGGGGAAGCTGGTGTGGGAAGCTGAAAAATCATAGAAATCATCACACTCACAACTTCCCCTTTTTCTAATCCTTTTTTTTTTTCTTCCTTTTTTTTTTTTCCCGTTTTCTTCCTCATCAGGGCTTATGTTTCACTGAGTCTAAACCATACAAAAACTCAAAGAAATTGTACTCAGAATAGAATCCCTGGAAATGTTCAAGGCCATGTTGGACTTGGAGCACCCTGGTCCACTGGAAGGTGTCTCTTGGGGTGGAATTAAATGTTTTTTTAGGTCTCTTCTAACCCAAACCACTCTGTGATTCCATGATTCAGCAAACCAGTCACCTGGATTTTAACCCTTGGTCTTTGATGTGATGATTAAAAAAAAAAAAAAAAAAAAAAAAAAAGGATGTCTGCCTGAAATAGTGGATGTGGGGAATGTTTACTGAGTTGGGAAAGATGAGGGATTATTTGCACTGCAAACTTCAGTTGTTTCAACATCACCAGGGACACCAGCACTGCCTGCTCCTGCTTTGGGTGTTTGAGGGAGTTTTTTTAGTGGTGGTTTTTCTGACAGATGAGGGGAAGGAAGGAGATTTACAGCCCTTGTGGAATTTACTGATTCCAGCCCTGGGAAAAGTCTCGTGGTGTGAAAACATCTTGGAGAAGCTGCATTTCTTCATTGCCATTCTGAAATGTGAATTAACTGATTGGGGTAGAGAAACAAAACTGAGCAAAACTCAGCTGGCTGAGAATGTTTCAGTTCTGAATGTTCCAG
Source organism: Erithacus rubecula (assembly GCF_903797595.1). NCBI lineage: Eukaryota > Metazoa > Chordata > Aves > Passeriformes > Muscicapidae > Erithacus > Erithacus rubecula. The sequence goes on from NC_136688.1 coordinate 58,258,011, forward strand.
TGGCTTTCAGGGGTTTATGGTGTGTAACTTGGAAAAATGCTGAGGCCCCCAAATTCCTGTTGGATGGGATTTTAGCAGAGTTGCTGTAATTTAGTTTTCTTGCCCAGGTTTGCTTTTGACACATTGATCTCATCCAGGCTGAAGCTTCTACCAGGTAGAACTGTTGGGATAGACCATGAGAAGTGCCCAGAAAACCAGAGGAAAGCTTTATTTATTTATTTTGTGTTTCTGGAGAACTGATCTTAGTTTTTCTTTCATTCACCCATTTTCCAGTGAGGATGCAGCTCCCACTCTGTGGCCATTCAGGTGAACCTCAGCTGGGAGCTGTGTGCATGGCATGGCCCTGTCCCAGCACTGATCCCACTCTTCCAGACCAGGTGGGATCTTGGGAAACCTCCACTTTTTGGTAAAATGTGGCTGAATTTGGCCAACAGCTTAAGAGCTGCTCTGGGAGGGGATGCACATAAAAAGCCACCCCACACCAGCAGCTGCAGAAACTTTCCTCTTTATAAATCAGCTGATTTTTTAGCTTGCAGAACATCCTGACAGCACCCAAAAAAATCTATTTTACCAGTGGATTTTAAATCTCTTCCCAGCCCATTACACCTGCTTGGCTGGTGGTTGTTTTCTTTCTTTTCCCTTGTTCCCTGCAGGCACTTGTACTTTGGGAAGGGTTAATTGCTGAAATTCCAATTCAGTTAGAAAGTTGGGAATGTGGAAGAAGCTTTGTCCCTGTCTTGCTCAGCTTCCCTTCCTGGCTGGTGCTCCACAGAACTGCTGCAGGAATTGTCCCCTTCCCTCAGTCCTGCCCCAAGGCTTCAGTGCCAGGATGTTAAAGTCCTTTAAAAGTGTTTTGTGTTCATGAATGAGCTTGGGGCAACAGGCAGAACCAAAATGAAATTATAGAATGGTTTGGGTTGGAAGGAATCATTTCATTCCACTCCTGTCCTAGCAGAGACACTTTGCATTATCTCAGGTTGCTCCAAACTTTGTCCAGCCTGGCCTTGGACATTTCCAGGGATCCAGGGGCAGCTACAGCTGTTCTTCCAACTTCTTCTTTTTCTTCTTTGGCCCTGTTCTTCCAACCATGATCCCACAGGGATCTGTAAGAGAAGGACCAACACTGATAATTATGGGGTGGGGTGAGGCTGCCTGAGGTATCCTCAGGACTCCAAATGTCACTTGGGGGGATCCAAGCTTTAACCAGGGATTAACCATCATTAAAGCACTTGGAGAATTTGGGAATTCAGGTTGCCCATCATCCTGCTTTCCCTTCATCATCCCTCCCAGGACATGTCCTCTGGCTCCCTTACTGCCTGTGATGTCTTTTTGGCAGGACCAGCTCCTCTGGCTTGCACATTCCTTGGGGATGAGTCAGGACTGCAGGCTGCTGTCACCCTGGGACACTTGTCCTTTTTGGAGAGGGAAGGGAGTGTGATCTGGGGTCAGGGTGAGGGAGGCTGGGCTGCTCAGGACAGCTCCCTGGAGAAGGGCCCTTCCTTCCTTCCTTCCTTCCTTCCTTCCTTCCTTCCTTCCTTCCTTCCTTCCTTCCTTCCTTCCTTCCTTCCTTCCTTCCTTCCTTCCTTCCTTCCTTCCTTCCTTCCTTCCTTCCTTCCTTCCTTCCTTCCTTCCTTCCTTCCTCCTTCCTTCCTTCCTTCCTTCCTTCCTTCCTTCCTTCCTTCCTTCCTTCCTTCCTTCCTTCCTTCCTTCCTTCCTTCCTTCCTTCCTTCCTTCCTTCCTTCCTTCCTTCCTTCCTTCCTTCCTTCCTTCCTTCCTTCCTTCCTTCCTTCCTTCCTTCCTTCCTTCCTTCCTTCCTTCCTTCCTTCCTTCCTTCCTTCCTTCCTTCCTTCCTTCCTTCCTTCCTTCCTTCCTTCCTTCCTTCCTTCCTTCCTTCCTTCCTTCCTTCCTTCCTTCCTTCCTTCCTTCCTTCCTTCCTTCCTTCCTTCCTTCCTTCCTTCCTTCCTTCCTTCCTTCCTTCCTTCCTTCCTTCCTTCCTTCCTTCCTCCTTCCTTCCTTCCTTCCTCTCCTTCCTTCCTTCCTTCCTTCCTTCCTTCCTTCCTTCCTTCCTTCCTTCCTTCCTCCTTCCTTCCTTCCTTCCTTCCTTCCTTCCTTCCTTCCCTCCTTCCCTCCTTCCCTCCTTCCCTCCTTCCCTCCTTCCCTCCTTCCCTCCTTCCCTCCTTCCCTCCTTCCCTCCTTCCCTCCTTCCTCCCTCTTCAGTTTTCTGCCATTTCTCCATGGAATTCTCCATGGATTCCATGGAAGCAGGAGCACCCAGTGAAAGCCTCCTCTGCAGGGTTGCTTGATGAATGGGGGGAAACAGTTGGCAAAATCAGGTTGTGAAGATCCTCTTTCAAAAAAAATTCCAATTAAAAAAAATTACTAATCCACCCTTGCTTTCCTTTGTTCCCTGCCATAGAAAAATTACTAATTCACATTTCTCTGGGTTGCTGGTGCAGGGATTTAAAGGAATTCTGCACAGAACTAGCAAAGACCTTCCTGAGCCCATCAGTGCTTGGGGTGTTGGGGACCTGAGGTGACCTCAGCTTTTGACTCCTCTGGAGAATTTCCCAACATTCCAGCTGGGTTCAGCATCACTGGAAAACTCCTCTCCCTACTCAGGATTGCTTATGGCTGTGCAAGCATTTAAATGAAACATAAAGCTACCAAATATCCAAAAAGCTAAAAGTTACAGGGAAGATTTTGCAGGAAAACACGTGGAAGTGTTCAAGGCCAGGCTGGATGGGGCTTGGAGCACCCAGGGATGGTGGGAGATGTCCCTGCCCATGGCAGGGGGTGGAACAAGATACAGTCCAAGTTAATAAACTTTCAATTGCTAATTGAGCAATCCTATTAACACTGGAAAGAGCTTCCTTCCTGGAGTTTACTTTAGAAAAACAGTGGCTTTTCAGGCTTGTTAGGATTTGCTCTTCTCCCTGTATCCCATGGGCTGAGCATCTTGAGCCCTGCACTGCAAGGAGCAGCACTTTGGGATAGCTGGTGTTGATGTATCAGCTCTTCAGGACTCAAGTTACCAGCCCTGCCTCATCAAGACACAGATTTTCCATTGCAAAGCTGACTTAGAATCCCAATAAAAGGCAATAAAAGAATCCCATTGTTTTTCCAGCAGTGCCTTTGCTCGTTCCCTCATTAGCAGCAGACACTGTGTAATTTCCCTGAGCAAGGACAGACACATGGGACATCCACATGCAGCATTGCATCCCAATGTGCTCAGTCTCCTCCACTGGCCTTTTCTTTTCCCTTCTCTTCTCCTTTTTTCCCTTGTTCTTGAATCATTCTGTGCCACTGCATGGGGGCTTTGAGGTCAGGTTTTTGCCCTGGCAGGGGGAGGGCTCCTGAACTGGGTCGTGCTCATGGAATCACAGAGTTGGGAACAAAGCTCCTTTTGTCCTTGTTTGTTTGGTGCTTGGTTTTTACTTTATTAAGTCAAACTATTTTTCATGCAAGAAATATCCTTCTCAGACTGAAATTCCAGCACAGGTCCACCCTTTTTTGGGCACCTCCGTGGATGGGTGTGGATTTTCTCCTGGACATTTGTTTTCCTGAAAATGAAGCAGGATGAAATTTTTGCAGGGGTTGATAGTGATAGGACAAGGAGGGATGGTTTTGAAGAGAGGAGATTTTTAATCCCAGCTCATTCCTGTTGTGAACAAGGCAGGAGGAGGCTGCAGGGGTCTTGCTCTTTGTGCTCTGGACTTTCTGCCTCCAGAACTGGGATCTTCATAGGGAGGACATGGAGCTGCTGGAGCAAATCCAGAGGAGGACACAGAGATGCTCCAAGGGCTGGAGCCAGAATGGGAGAGCTGGGAATGTTCACCTGGAGAAGAGAAGGATCCAGGGAGAGCTCAGAGCTCCTTGAAGAGCCTAAAGGGGCTCCAGGAGAGCTGGAGATGAGCTGGGGACAAGGGATGGAGGGACAGGACACAGGGAATGGGACACTGCCAGTGGGATGGGATGGGTGGGATATTGGGAATTGGGAATTCCTGGCTGTGAGGGTGGTGATGCCCTGGCACAGGGTGCCCAGAGAAGCTGTGGCTGCCCCAAATCCCCAGAAGTATCCAAGGCCAGGCTGGACAGGGCTTGGACACCCTGGGACAGTGGGAGGTGTCCCTGCCATGGCACAGAGTGGAACTGGATGAGCTTTAAGATCCCTTCCAACCCAAACCATTCCAGGATTCCATGGAAACAATGGGGAGAGTTGCTCATGGTGGCAGATCCAGGAGAATTTCAGATCCCGTTCTGTGTCATCCCTGGATAAAATCCCTGGTGGCTGCAGAGTGGCTGCTGTTGGAAGTTGTTTATGGAAAACTCAGGGAAAAAAAGGGGAATTCTATTCCCAGCCTCACACAGAGAAGAATTCCTTCCCAATATTCCAAATATCCCTCTCCTCTGGCAGTGTCCCATTCCCTGTGTCCTGTCCCTCCATCCCTTGTCCCCAGTCCCTCTCCAGCTCTCCTGGAGCCTCTTTAGTCTCTGAGCTCTCCCTGGATCCTTCCTTTCTTCAGGCTGGACATCCCCACCTTTCCCAGCTTTTTTTTTTTCCTCTCCTTTATTAATACTTTCCAACCACCCAACACATTTTTCCCCCCTAGAAAAAACTCAGGTTTCCTGGACAATTACCTGAATCTTGCCATTTGCCCTTTTTATTGGCATAAAAATCAGCTTTTATTCAGATTTTCTCATTTCTTTTTAATTTCCAAGAGTCTGGTTTGAAGAGTTTTTCCTACAGTTGTTCCATTCCCATAAAACCTTGAATTTTTTGAGGTCCCAACCTGGCCCAGTCTGTGATTTATTTGCTGTAAATTATCCAGGTGTCACATACATGTGGGAGATGTGATTAAAAACCCTCTCAAGTCCCATTAGCTGCAGGAGCATCAGCTTGTCCTGGCTGCAGCTTTATTTCATCAATCTGATGATAATTTTATGGGCTGTTTATCTCTTCATTTCAAAGTATAATTTCTCAAGTGTTGTGACCAGAGGCTGGAGGGATTTTTGTTCCATTTTGAACTTTGCTCTGCAGTTAAATCCCTGCTGGGGGATGGAGGGGACTCTACTCCAGTGCACTCTAGAACACTCATATTTTCCTAAAATTACAGATTTTGCCTCAAGAAAGCAGCTGTGTCACTCAGCAAACACACCAGCATTTTTGCTGGACTCGTGATAAATGAAAATAGCTCTGTTTTTAAATGTTTTGTTGGGATTTTTTTTGGTTTTTTTTTTGCTCCATAATTATCCTGGAAGGAGTGGCTTTGGCATGTTTAAAGGAATCCAGATTTCCAGGGGTCAGAGGGAGCAGTGAGGAGGTTGGAGGGAGGGAGCAGTGGGTTCAGATACACACATGCAAGAGTGTTACACTTCAGATATATATATATGAATAAATATAATTAAAAATCAATCTGTATATTTTAAGTAAAATCTTCAGCACCTTCAAAACTCTCTTGGCTGTTGGGGTGTCCAGGGCAAGGATTTGGGTTTGATGATCCTTGTTTATCCCTGCCTTTAACTCAGGATATTCTCCTTTCTTCCTTTCCTTTCCTTCCTTCCTTTCCTTTCCTTTCCTTTCCTTTCCTTTCCCCTTCCTCCTTTCCTTTCCTTTCCTTTCCTTTCCTTTCCTTCCTTTCCTTTTCCTTCCTTTCCTTTCCTTTCCTTTCCTTTCCTTTTTCCTTTCCTTTCCTTTCCTTTCCGTTCCTTTCCTTTCCTTTCCTTTCCTTTCCTTCCTTTCCTTTCCTTTCCTTTCCTTTCTTTCCTCCTTTCCTTTCCTTTTTTTTTCTATTTCCTTTTTTCCTTCCCATCTTTTTTTTTTTTTTTTTTTTAGTATTTCTGGATATTCTAGGGATATTTGCCCTCTTTTCTGATTTTTTAGTGCTCTGAGGCTTTGCCTTCCCCACTCCTGAACACCCAGAAAAAGAAAAACCCACCAGAGCAACCACACAAAGTTCTGTGCAGTGAATTTTGATGGTTGGTTGTGGTGGGGATTTTTTTTTTTTTTATTTTTCAATTTCAGCCTTAAATTTCTCTCCTCCCCAAGTTTTTTTTAATACTTTTAACCTTGTTTTCCATTCATCCCCAATGAACAGGGGAGGGTATCCCCCATCCCTGAGCTCACCCAGGGCATTCCCAGCTATTTATTGCTGGAAGTCTCTTTTCCTTTGAAGGATTTTTTCCCCTCCTCCAGTTTCCCCAGAGGGGAGTGGAGGCAGCCAACACCCAGCTCAGGGCTTGGATTAAAGTGTTATCAGCAGGAATTTGTGTTTTAAAGGTGCTTTAAACAGCTGCCTGCACTCAGTGCTTTTTTGTCTTTCAACTCAGTGTGAAGTGCACATTAATTTTAAAATCCAAAAATCAACCAAAAGAAAAAAAAGAGAACACTTTTATTTTAATTTTCTTATAAAAACCCTCGAGGAGTTTCAGCCCATCTGCACCAAACTCAGTGAAAAGGTAGAAAACTTGGGGTTGGATTTTCAAATACAAAAACATGTAGATTATCAAATCCAAAAACACTTTGTGTAGATTATTAAATAGAAAAAATGAAGTTTTGCAAGGGAAGTGTTTTGCTTGTGAGTTGGTTTCAGTCCCAGCACTGTATCTTGGAGATATATAATATACTATAATATATTATATATATATATATGTGTGTGTGTGTGTGTGGCATTTATATATTTATATATGTGTGTGTGTATGTGGATATATTTTTATATGCATTTATTTTGTGTGTTTATCTATAATTATATATGCATATAATTGTTTTGTGTATTTTATATATGCATATATAAACATGGGGTTAATGCTTATGTGTATGTTTATATGCATAGTATATTTTATATTTGTATATATATATTAGCTATATATATATAATTTATATATATATATTTGTATTTTATTTTAATTATATATAAAAATTTGAAATAATGGAAAGGCATTTTGCCACCTCAGCTTCCCAAGTGTGCCTAGAGCAGAACAGGGATAATCCTGATTAAATCCACCCCTGGGAAAAAGCTGTGGAGCAAATTCTGCTGCTGTGGAAAACCCCCCAGTGGGATGGATGAGCTTTGGCTCTGGTGCTCCAGAGGGGGATGGTCCTGTTGGATTGTTCCTGTGGGAATGCTGAAGATTTGAATCCATTGCTCTAAAAGCCATCATTTGTAATTAAAGAATGAGCTGCAGCCTCTGCTCCAGCTGCATCCCCTGCTTCTCCAAAGGTGGGGAGAATTCCAGGAAAAACAGCATCAGCTGCAAATCCTCTGCTTCCAAAAATCCACCAAAAATCCACCAAAAATCCATGATCCAACCCAGACAGGCTTGCAGAATTCCCACTGTATCTCCTCAAGCTTATGCAGCTTTTAAATTCTTTATTATTAACCCCCTGTGTTAAGGTGTTGGAGGCATTTGCAGGGTCCTGGCTGCCCTGTGGATTAATTCTGGATGTGAAAGGGAATTTGGTGCCCTGTGAATTAATTCTGGATGTGAAAGGGAATTTGGTGCCCTGTGGATTAATTCTGGATGTGAAAGGGAATTCGGTGCCCTGTGAATTAATTCTGGATGTGAAAGGGAATTTGGTGCCCTGTGGATTAATTCTGGATGTGAAAGAGAATTTGGTGCCACCCCTGCCTTCCAAACACCCTCCAGTGGGATTTAACCATGCACTGGGAAGGGGGAAAAAAAAAGAGATTTATTCAATCATATCAGAGCTCTGTTGTCCTGAGCAGTGCAGGGAAGGAGAGCCCATCTGCAACAGGGGATATCCCAAAATAACAAGGAAAATCAGTGTTTATACAGTGCTGGAGGCTGGTATCCTACTGCCTGTGAGTCCTAAGCTGGCCAGAGGAGCTGCCAAGTGATGGCAGAGCTTCTGCAGGAAGGAGCTTCAATAGCTGCTGCAGCAGGAAAGGGACTTTAAAAAACCATGGATTGGCAGAGGGAGAGTGTTTGGGAGCAGCCAAGTCCTGGGATAAATGGGATAAATGGGATATCAGGCAGGGCTACCTCCATTTTCTTTGCCCTTCACCCAGATTCAGCCTTGCTGCTTGAATGCTGATTGTGTTCAATTAAAACACAGCCCCTGTGCATCTCAATTCACACTTATTGCTGCTTGGATTCTAGGTGGGAATTTAGTGGTGGCTGTGGGAATTAAAATCTGCAATTGTGATTCATGCTGGGCAAGCAACTGCAGCCAGGCACTGGCGTGGATGGAAAGCTGAGGATGTTTCAGGTTTAAAACACTTGATGGAGCAGCTCTTCATTCCTTCTCTCACAGAGGTGCCTGCAGCCATTTGTGTGATTTAAGATGCCTCTCACATTCCCAGGACTGTCTGAGTGGCTTTCCAAGGGTTTTGCTGTATAAAACATCCTGATGTCACTGCCTCTTGGCACAGTTCTAGGAGGCAAATGCAGCAGCAGGATCTTCCTGGAAAAATTAAATAAAAAAAAAAATCACAGCTGGGTTTTCCAGCTTTCCCAGGCTCCAGAGGTTTGTGTTGAGGCTGCAGGGAGAGGGGGGAAGCAGGGAGCAGGGTTTATTTTGAGGCTGGGAAGGAAGTGCTGTGTTTCCCTTTCCCGAGGGTGTTGCTGCTGGGGTTGGGCTCTCTGAGCTCCCTAAGCCCAGCCCAGGCTCCAGCTGATGCTGACAGCTCCAGTTTCCACATCCCTGCTGCCTGCACCTGGGGATTCCTTCTCTGGAAGGGTGGCAGTGATTTCTGGTGACCCTTACATGTGTGCAGCTCATTTAATAGAATTCTGGAAGGGTTTGGGTTGGGAGAGAGCTCAAATACCTTCCACTGTCCCAGGCTGATCCAGCCTGGCTTTGGACACTCTCAGGGATCCAGGGGCAGCCACAGCCTCTCTGGGCACCCTGTACCACCTTCCTAGCCAAGAATTCCATCCCAAAATCCCATCCATCCCTCCCCTCTGGCAGTGGAAACCATTCCCTGTCTCCTGTCCCTCCATCCCCTGTAAATAGTCTCTCTCCATCCTTCCTGCAGCTTCCTCAGACACTGGAAGGCCTGAGTTAAATCAGCTCAAAGCTGCTTTACTCCAGGGTGAACAATCCCAATTCTTCCATCTTTTCCTCACAGCAGAGGTGTCCCATCCCTGGGATCATCCTGGTGATCCTGCCCTGGCCTCACTCCAGCAGCTCCATGTCCATCCCATCCAGCTCAGAGGGGCTGGGTCTGCAAACACCACTGGGATTTGCTGTAGTCAACTTCTAAATCCCAGGTCTGGGATCTCTAAGGTGAATTTGCAGTACTTGGAAACTTACCTGAGCTCTGACAAATGAATGGCCAGCTGATAAATTGATAATAGTTGATAAATATTAATACATTGATGAATGTGATGGGTTGATAAATACAAAGTGGCCAGTGACTGATGGTAGTAGATGGAAAGAGCCTGAGCTGAAATATTCAACCTTGTTGTGAAGCTGTAACTCCAACAAATCAGTAACTCATGAATTGGGACTCTGGTGAAGGTTTCTAAACCTTTGGTCAGGTTTCACCAGGCTGCTGGCATTCCCTGGCCTGCAGGGATTGCTCCAAGCAATCCTGGATCCCTTGCAAAATGTGTAAAACTCAGCCCCACAAAGCAGCTGCTAAACATTTGCCAGCCTCTTTTATATATAACTACCCCATGGGACAGGCACAGACCTTCCCCTTCCTGCTAAAACCAACATCTCACTGTTAATTGAAAGTGTTAATTACTCTCAGGCTCAGGGACTTGTTTTTGTGCCTGAATGGTTAATCTGCAGTGTAAACCCAAATCCCTGTTAGGCATGAGTGTTACTGATTTCAAATGCCTTTGGTTTCTTCCTCCCCCTGATTTTTGGTGCCAGCTGGTTCAGCTTTCAGTAGGGCAGAAGTTGGACTTCATTACCAGAGTCCATTGTAATGATTTCTTGGATTTTTTTCTTGGTAGACAAGGCTTGTGCAAGTTTGCATGCTTTTCTATATTTGGTTTTGTTTAATTTGATTGTACAAAGCTGTTGAAAAGTCCAGCTGAACGTTTCCACTTTCTGCAGTCCTGATTGTGCCATTAAACCAGGAGTTCAGAGGAAAAATCCAGCTCCTGCTGGGTTTTCTCAGTAACCCCAAGCTCAAGATCTGGGTTTGAGATAGGGACAGACAAAAGTTCATTTGTCATTTTGTTCTCATCTCAGTTGAATTCAGATGTGGCTCATGGGGATAATCTTCAATGTCACAGGATCCTGGAATATCCTGAGCTGGAACCATGAGGATCATCCAGTCCAGCTCCTGTACAGGAGATCAAGAATCCCAGCAGGATGTTGGTGCTGGAGTGTTTTCCTTGGTATCTTCAGTCCCTTTGGCATTGTGTCTGCTGGGATTTCACTTAATCCTGGAAATTCTCCAGTTCTCTGGAATTGCTCCTGCATTTCTGGCTGTGCTGAAGGATGGAGACAGGAGATGCTAGAATAAATGTCAGCTGGTGGTTTTAACTGGGATTAAACTGGTGTTTCATGATAGAAATCCAGGATCACGGGGGGAGCTGAAAACTGAATTTTTCTATTGCTAAATATATTATTATATTCCATATAATTCCATTCTCTTTTCCCTGTGTGGTGCAAGGGCATGGCACTGTTAGTGGTTGTCAGAGTGGAAAATGCTCTGCAGGAATGGCAGGGCCAGATGTGGGTGAAAAATATTCCAGGTGTGAGGGCCAATATTGCAAAGGATTTATCTTTTGGAGTTATCACCATGCTTTGGTTCCCCAAATATTTCCCAGCCTGGTGGTGACCTCCAGGAACCCCATGGTTCCATCCCTGCTGGAAGGAGATGAGGCTGTTGAGTTTTGTTGTTCCTTTGGGAAACAACTTTTCATTTCAGTTGGGAATTTTTAGGTTTTTTTGTAGAAACTCAAAGTCCTGTTGAATTTTGGAAACCTCCTCTGGGTTCTGTTTTCCATGTGTTCCAAGGTGGCTGGGCTCACCTTTGGATAGCACAGGTGTCCTGGATGGTGGTGAAAAACCCAATAATTGATAGTTAACCCCAAAAACTGAGCAAAATCCCTGCTGGGGGAAATTTTGGGTCACTCATGATCCCTTTGTGTTCCAGGTGGGATCACTGGTGATCCACAGACCCCTTGTGTCTCATCCTCATTCCCCTTGGGTTCTTCCCTGCTTTTACATCCCATCAGAACCCTACTGAATACAAGCAGTCACTTGCATCCAAAAAAAAAACTATTGGGAGTTTTTTTGGGTCAATAACTCCTCCTCATTTTAAAACTTCTTTTCTCCTTTGAAAGCTCATTCTGGATTTCCTTTTAACTGGGGAAAAAATGACTTCTTTGTTGTAGATGTCAAGAAGGACTGGTCAGATCACGCTCTGTGGTGGGAAAAGAAGAAAACTTGGCTCCTTAAAACCCACTGGACATTGGATAAATATGGGATCCAGGCAGATGCCAAGCTCCAGTTCACCCCTCAGCACAAGCTGCTGCGCCTGCAGCTGCCCAACATGAAGTATGTCAAGGTGAAGGTCAACTTCTCTGACAGGGTCTTCAAAGCTGTTTCTGACATCTGCAAAACCTTCAGTAAGTGCTGAAAAAAAACCCCCACCCTGTTGGTTTGGCTCCTGCCTGTCCTCTGGTGCACCTGTAAATTTGAGAAATCCTCAGTGTTTTCTGGGTTTGAACACACTGGAGTCACTTGGACATCAAACTGCTCAGATGTCCTTTCTTCTTCCCTTCCACATCTCCTTTTTTCTGTGTGAATACTTAATTAACAGGATCAATTGAGCCAAAAAGTGGTAAAAAAATGCTTTTTTTTTGTGTTGAATTCTCTTCCATAGCAGGGCTTTGTCACACATGAGGCTCTACCAGCCCTGCTTGATGTTCAGGCTGCTGGTGTTGGGTTGTGATTTTTTTTTATTTTTTTTTTTCCCCTGCAAATTTATGTGCTGGATGAAAAGCAAGCCCTGAAATGGGAAATCTGCCAGCCCTGTGGGTTGTCTTCTAGTGGAAAATCATATTAGAGATTAAGTGGTGATGCTTCACTGTAAAACTGTCTGGTGGAGGGAAGGAACTGAGTCTTGCTGTCTCCTCTTCACCCTCATTTCCTGGTGGAGGAGAAGCCCAGGAGAAAAGGAGAAATCATTCCCTACCAGGCATAATTTTTTTACCCATCTTCACAAATTCCATATGGGAATTCTCCCATTCTCCCCTCCCAAAAGAGCCAAAGAGCCTGTAACCCATCCTCAGCTGTAGCAAATCTATTCCTACTCTCACAAGGCAGCTGAGGTTACTCTTGGCTGACCCAGTTGTATTTTTAGCTGCTTACAGATCTTTGCTGTTTCTTTCCTGTTTTGTTGGGGTTTTTTTTGTTTTGTTTTGTTTTTTTTTAAACCCAAATATTGGGCAATTTCTCCTTAAAATAGAAAAGGCTTAGCCAGCATTCTGTGTGAGTGGATTTTGTTTCCCCCACCCCCATGTCCCACTGGCACTCAGGATGTTGTGCTAGACAGGGAGGTCCCAAGCTTGGAGACTGATGAATCTGTCCAGCAGTGACTCACATCAGGAAATTCTGATCTGCTTCATCACAGGACAGGAGATCTGTCACTGATGCTGTCACAACCTTACATGGGCCTGAAGCTTCCAGCTGCAGAGCTTTTGGTGGATTTATGAGCAAAGCAGCAGAATAATCCTGATGTTTAAAGGTTTGGGAAGGTGGAAAAGCCTCTGGGATGGCAGAGCTTGGAGCTCTGAGCAGGCAGCAGGGACACATCCATCAAGGGTGGTGCTGACTTGCCTTCTGCATCATATTGCAGTGAAGTTCCTGATTTTGGGGAAAGCAGGGCTTTTACTGGAAATTTCACTTTCCTTTGAGTGACTCTCAGCAGCCTGAGCTGCTTGAGCACAGACACAAACTGCAGTGATTAAGTTGATTAGCCCTGCCTGTTGTGTTTGCTGGGAGCCAGATGTTGAGCAGAGCTACTGGGAAGATGATACATGAGCTTGGCATCAGCTTGAGGGGAGAGGGATTGGGATGTGGGGATGCAGAAATGCTGGAGTTGGAGGGGTTGGGATGCTCTTCCCAGGACCACAGAGGTATAAATACAAATTATGTACAAACATGTTTTATATAAGTGGTAAAATGCCATTATAGATGTCAAAACAGCACTATTTTTATTTAATGTATTTTAACATTTATACACTTAATGTACATAAAATAAAAAACATGTAAAACTCCATATATTATAAATATATATATTACATATTAGGAATAAAATCTTGGCTGTGGTGGCCCAGAGAAGCTGTGGCTGCCCCTGGATCCCTGGAAGTGTCCAAGGCCAGGTTGGACAGGGCTTGGAGCAACCTGGGATAGTGGAAAGTTCCCATGGCAGGGCTTGGAATGGGATGATCTCTGAGATCCATTCCAACCCAGACTATTCTGTGATTTTGTGAGTTTATGATTCTCCTTTTTCCCTCCCCAGTTGTGTTTATCCTGCCCAATTTTTCTCCATTATTTTTCCCTGCCTCCCTCAGCATCCCTGCACAGCTTGGCTGCAGAGAGCTCTCATATCCCATATTAATCAAACTAATTGTCTCTCCAAGGAAAAGTCAGCAGATATTTCAAGGTGGAAGGGAAAGTGCTCCCAGCACAGTCTTTGTTTCTGAAATCCCTGGATTTCTGGGCTCCAGGGAAGTTAGGACAGACCTGTGCCTGGCAGTTGCTCAGATTTTGGCTGTACCTGTTTGCTGTTGCTGCTCCTGGATCATTTCATGACACACCTCAGCAACTCCAGCACAAAGCATCATCCACTGAAATAATTCCTGATGTTCTCAGGACTCTGGCTGGTTGTATTTATAAAATCCTCTCTACACAAGCACCAACACCCTTGGATGAATTATTTAGGGCTGTCCTTTGCTTGTCTTCCCTTTAAATTGTTACCCAGAGGTGTCACCCCTGCAGAGTGTGGCTGATTTTTAAAGAGAAGTCTCTGTTCTTGTGCAGGGGGAAGTTATTCCAAAGGGCAGCTCCCAGGGCTCCCAGAGGTGCCTGTGGGAAGATGCTGCAGCCACTTGCACACCCCTCACTCTCCTGGAGGTCGTGTGAAGCTGGATAAAAACCCAATCCCATTGCCAGGGGCTGGATTGCAGCCCCTGGATTCCCACAGAGCTGTTCAGGGGGTTGAGGCAGGGACTGACCCCAGCACACACGAGGAGAGGAGAGGGCACTGATGGGATGGGCAGCCAAAGGGTGGCCTGGAATCCTGCCCAGGAGCAGCTGCTGGCAGGCAGCTCCAGCCTGAAGGGCCAGCTTTGATCTGCAATAAAAGACCAGAGAAAGAGAAAGTAAAACTTCACTTTTTTTTTTTTTTTTCTGTTTTTTTCTTTGTGCTTCCAGCCTGGCCGGCAGCAGGACACGAGGGTTGGGATGGGATGTTCCCCTGTGCCTCCCTGCTCTCATCATCCCACTGGGAGATAATTCCACCCAGAAAACTGCCCAGCAGATACCCAACTACAATTTGAAAGCACTTTATTGGTGGGAGTGGGAATATCCTCATTGGGAAGTGGGATTTGGGGAGGAAGCAGGTGCTCATCCAACATAACCACAAATGGAATGTGGAGGTTTGTAAAGATCCCCTGAAATCTTTCTTTGCCCAGACCTGGGCAGTCTCTTTTGGATCAATCAGTGTTTGATTTTTAATAACAATCCTCCTGTATGAATAGGTAGGAATTCTTGGGGGCAGTGAAACACAGAGTGCCCAGAGAAGCTGTGACTGCCTTTGGATCCCAGCAAGTGTCCAAGAGCAGGTTAGACAAGGCTTGGAGCAGCCTGAGACAGTGAAAGGTGTCCTTGCCCATGGCAGGGAACTGGATGATCCTTAAGGTCTCTTCCAACCCAAACCATTCTGGGATTCTGGGATGGCTTCACTTGATTCCAGCCTTGCAGCTGTTCATGCCTTTAAGCTGCTTCCTTCCAGCATTCTGCCTGTATTTTTTTCCATGGATCCCAGGAGCTCCAAGGGACTCCAGGCAGGCTCTGCTGCTGCTCTGTGAGCACGTGGGACAGGAAAAGCAAACAGCAAGATGCAAGTGGGAGAGTTTTTTTCCCAGGCCTCAGCATTTCCTGCCCCAGCAATGCTCCTTCTCCTGGGGACACAACTTATGTTGGAGCTGCAGGGTGAGGGGAGATGCTGTGACAGCAGAAAAGCTCCCACCCTTCTCCTGTTCTCCTGGCTGTCAAGATTTGGGACCTCTGCTGCCCTCCAGCCTGAGAAAAGTTGCAGGGAGAATTCTGGTTGATGTTCATGGGATCACAGAGGGAACAACTCAGTGCCAGAGCTGGGAGGAGGCAGCTCTGGGAGGAAACACTCCAAAATTCATGACCAATATCTCCTTACACACCCTGAGGCTGTGTAAGACAGAGAAATTCCCTTCAGGCTCTTTTATTTCCCCAGAGCCTGGTGGAGCCTCACACCAGCTCCTGCCTCATGATCTGTGTGAATTAGTCACCTGCTTTGGAAAATCGAGTCTGGGACATCCTGTGCCCAGCTGTGGCACTTCCCATGCCCACATTCCATCCTGCTCCCCTTCTTGCACAGGCTGAGGGTGCTCTGGTCCTGAGGAGCTTGTGGGGCTGAGGATGCAGAGAATCCCATGATGGTGATGAGCTGCTTCTCATCATCCCAAAAATAAGGATGTTGCTGAGACTCAGGGAGTGCTGGGAGGTGACAGCCCAGCCTTGCCTCAGCCTCCAGCCACCAAATGCAACCTGAGCCCAGCTGGCAGTGGCATTTGGTGACAGTGGCATTTGGGAGTGGCAGGATGCCAGCCCAGCCCAGGCAAGGAGACACTGTGCCAGTGCTGAATGTGACCCTACCTTTTTTTTTTTTTCCCTTTCCAAACACTCCCCGCTCCAGGACAGAACGTCCTCTGACTCCTGAAGTATTTGCAATATTTCCACGCCCTCTGTTGCCAAAAAGACTTCTATAAAAAGCCACTGTTTGTTGTTTTTTGGGGTTTTTTTTTTTGTTTTTGTTTTTGTTTTGGTTTTTTTTTTTTGCAAAACTGAAACCCTTTGGTGGATGATGTGCAGTGTTCCCAGGGCTCTGTGACAGGCACATGGAGCTGCATCCCTCCCAGTTGATTTCCAAACTGCCTGGAGTTTGTGCAATCACAGATTGGATATTCTGGAAGGATCCCACAAGGATCATCAAGTCCAACTCCTGGCCCTGCACAGGACAAGAATCCCACCATCCCTGGCCACTGAAAACCTCCTAAACTTTCTTTTCTTCCTTCACACCCTGCTGGTAAATAAAGGAGTGTTTTCCCTAAAATTATAGAGTCCTGGTAGATGCACATGAGCATCTCAGAGGGAATTTGAGGAGCAACAGCAGCATTCAGGAGGATTTTCTTCCTGGAAAGGGTGGTCAGGCATTGGAAGAGGGAGGTTTGGATTCCCCATCCCTGGAAGTGTCCAGGGAAGGACTGGATGTGCCACTCAGTGCTCTGGGCTGGGCACAAGGTGGGGCTGAGTCACAGGTTGAACTTGATGATCCTGGATGTCTTTTCCAGGCTGAGTGACTCTGGGATCTGGGGATGCAGGCTGTGGATGCTCAGGAGCATCAGGAGGATGCTCAGGGATGACAGAGGCAGCAGAGCACCGAGGATGGATTTGCTGCCTTTCCCTGCCACGAGCAGAGAGCTTTGGCAGTGGCACAGCTATTTCTAAATATGTCCAGGGAATGGGTGTGGAAGGAAATCTTCCCATTTCAAGAGCTGGCCAAATTGCAACGTCCTCATCTTTTTCAGTGCAGGGCCCAAGTGTTCCCTGCCAGCAGCGGCGTTTTCCCTTTTCATTGCCTGCCCGTGCTCAGCTGTCCTGCAGGATCCACACCAGGAGCTGGGCTCAGGGAAAGAACCTGATTTAATTACAAAGTGTCTGAGATGGGAAAAAA
This sequence comes from Erithacus rubecula, assembly GCF_903797595.1. Taxonomy (NCBI): domain Eukaryota; kingdom Metazoa; phylum Chordata; class Aves; order Passeriformes; family Muscicapidae; genus Erithacus; species Erithacus rubecula. Next base: position 58,274,933 of record NC_136688.1, read on the forward strand.
TAAAATCCTCCCCATTCTCCCCCCCTGTCCTCACCCCAGTGGTGTTCTGCATGTGGAGGAGCAGCAGGTTTTATGTCACCGTGTGAGTCAGTGAATTTTTTCATCCTTACTCTGCTGTTGACTGAGACCCTTTAAATAGAATTATATCCTGAAGATATTAGGACATGCTGGCCAAGCCAGTGCTGCTGCCTTCCTTGGAATTTGTTGGATTGCTCTTTGATGCAGAGGGAAGGGTGGAAGTGGGTTGTTTTTTCTCTTGTTTGTGGGATTAAATTAATGGAGTTTAATTGGACTCGAGCTGCAGTTCAGCCACTTCAGGGGCAAGGCTCACAGTGCTGCCTGTGCTCCAAGAGGGAGCCTGGGGATTTTGTCCCACTTATGGAAAAAAACATCCAAACATTCAAGTGTTTGTTGACTCTGCCTCTCCAATGGCTCTTTTTATTGGCCTTGCAGTAATGCTTGGCTCCATCACCACTGCCTGCATCCTCCTCCTCCTCCTCCTTTTCCTTCTCCTCATGAGTCTCTCTGGACTGGTGGTGCCCAGTTTCAGCCCTGGGAGCCACTGGCAAAACCATTCACACCACTCCAAACCCTACTGACCCCATTTTTGGGTGGTTTTTGCACATCATTGCTCCCTTGGCAAATCCATAAGTCAACAGGCACTTGGATTTTCCACCCACAATTTGGGAAGGCTCCAGCAAAACCTCTGCCAGGATCAGCCCCAGCTGATTCCACACCCATAGCACTCCTTGGGCATCTCCAGAGGCTTTGTGGGATGTCCTGAGAGAGCTGCAGGGCCCCAGGCAGTGAGTGGAGAGCTTGGCTTTTGCCCAGATAAATATTTAAGTTCCTGGGCATCTGAAGAACCCATAATAAAATGTACTGAATGTACAAACCCAGTAAACTGTGCTGGGAGGTGAGGACCTGCTCAGTCAGATTCTGCCCAGTGTCCAGCACAACCACAGCCTTATCTCCTGGCACTCCTCAAGTTATGTAAGTCCTTTTTTAGTTCCTTTCTGAGATTTTTTTTGTTTTTTTCTCTCTGGTCTGTTTTGCAGAACTTTATCTCGAGAGAATTTATGTTGCAGATAAGTCAGATGCTTCATTCTGTTACACTGTGAAAAACCATCCACAGAATTCACTCATTCCAAGAAAAAAACAACAAAAAAACACCCTTATTTTTGGTTTTGTGTCTGAAATGGATGAAAAATGAGGTTTGAGGTCTCATTTTTCTAAGACTCATCAGAGTGATGCACAAAGGCTGTAATTTCTGTGAGTCACTGGTTGGAGGGAGCAGTGATGGAGTGCAGAGAAATCCCACTTCCCAGAGATATCCCACTTCAAAACACATTTCCTGAAGGAGGGTGGCTGGATCAGCATTAAAAAGAGGATTTCCCCTCAATGCTGTCTGTGCTACAAATCAATTTATGGAGTTTTTATGTTCAGGAATTAAGGAGGTGAACCAGCCCTGTGGCCTTTAGGGGAGCCAGAAATGGGGAAAGAAATTGGGTGCCAGAAGCTTCTTAGGAATATTAATTTTCTTTCTACATCAAAATTTCCTTTGTATCTCATATTATTATATGTATTTATGAGAACTGAATACTGAAAGTAGTGTGATTTCCCATAATTTCAGTTTTGGGGGAAGTTGGTTTCCAGTCAATGATGTCATGTTCTATATGTGGGTGATGTAAGAAAATCATAAATCTGGTTTCTTGTGGGAATGGGAGTCCCTGGGAGTGTCCAAGGTCAGGTTTGGATGGAGTTAGAGCTGGGACAGTGGAAGATGTCTCTGCCCATGGCAGGGGGTGGGATGAGATGAATTTAAGGTCCCTTCCAACCCAAACCATTCTGGGATCCCCATCACAACACACCTTGGGGGATACAGATGCAGCAGTTGCAAGATTGACTTGGTGGATTTAGTGCAAAAGAGCAAAAATTGGGAATTTTACACCCTCTAAGGAAGATTTATTATTTTTTTTTAAAGTCAGTTTGCAGGGTGCAGATGGTGCTTTGTGAAGGAAGAGGGTTTAATCCCAGCTCTGGAGTTTGTCTCAGGGTGGGAGATAAATGAGCACAGCTGGGCTGGGTGAGCTGTGCAGGGGCTGGATGAGAAATGAGGAATTACACAGGAAAAAATAAGGCCAAGGACCTCCCTTCAGCCAGAGACTCAGGCACAGGCAGGATCTTGCAGGCAAATGGAAGAGAAGATGCTGCAGGCAGCAAAATGGCTTCACCCAAGAGCTGTAAAATTTTCCTTTGGATATTCAAAGCTGCCTTTCTGATCATATTTTGAGCTCTAAAATTCTTCCTTCCAGGCTCAGGCCATTCTGTCTCCATGGAATCCCAGAAGGGTTTGGGTTGGAAGGAATCTCATCCTATCCTATCCCATCCCTTCCACTGTCCCAGGCTGCTCCAGCCTGGCCTTGGACACTCCCAGGGATCCAGGGGCAGCCACAGCTGCTCTGAGCACCCTGTTCCAGCTCCTCCCCACCCTCACAGCCAGGAATTCCTTCCCAAAATCCCATCTAAACCTTCAGTTTGAAGCCATTCCCTCAGCTGTTTGTAAAGTCCTGGATCCTGCAGCACATCCATGGGAGGAATTTGCCTCTGATCCATCAGATCCCTGCTGGGCTGCTCCAGCATCCCCAGGGTGTGCTGCCTGCTCCATGCCCTGCAGCCACACGTGCTGCTTGCAAGCAGCTGCCCAAAAACTTGCCCTGGATCCTTTATATCCCTCTGGGAGCATCAGGAACAACTGAGGGGCTATAAAAAGTCTCTTCGATATCAGATGGTCAAACCCTGGGATGATTCCAGGATTGCATCCAGAATCCCAGCCTGGCTTGGAGCCTTCTCCTGGCCTCCCTGAGTGCTTCCAGCTGAGAGGCTTTAATGCACCATAAATAAACCTCAGAGCCTCAACCTTGCTCCAAAATACCAGGGGAACTCCTCAATTTAGGCTGTGCTGCCTCTTGTCCCCTGCACGTGACCCCAGTTGTCCCAGCAGATTCCTGCTCCATGAGGTAAGCTGGCTGGGATAAATGGGAATGTGTGGAGCTGGCTGCACTCAGCCTCTGGGTATTTATTGCTAGAAATGGTCAAAAAGTTGGGCAGGGTAAGTGGTGGGGGCAGGGATGGGGTTTAGTGGCATGGTGTGTGTGGAGCGATGATAAATCAGGGTTAAATTGAAGTTGAGATTAGATAAAGGTTATAAATAAAAAGGAATCAAATAGTTAATATAGGAATAAATATCTTTAAGTACAGAAATAAAACTAAATTATAAGCTCAAAAAGATTATATATAAAATTATATATATGTGTGTATATATATATGTATATATATATGTGTATATATATATGTATGTATGTATATATATATGTGTATGTATTTTATATCTTTTTATAGATTTAAAATCCATATAAATATCAAAATCTATATATTTTTAGCCTGGAAGTGTTCAAGGCCAAATTGGACAAAGCTTGGAGCAACCTGGAGTAGTGGAAGGTGTTCCTGCCCGTGGCAGGGGGTGGAACTTTAAGCTGGACTTTAAAAGTTCCATCCAACCCAAACCATTCTGGGATTCAATAATATGATTGAAATAAATTAATAAAAATATATAAATAAGCTTAAAAGAAATCATGCTTTCTAAAAATAAATATATATCAATATATATACAATATCTATGTATGTAAATGCAGAGGTGGCACCAGGGGCTGCTCTCCACAGGGCATTCCAAAGGGAAAGCTTTGCTGCTGAGCATTTTGGGGTGATAGGTGCAAAAAAACAGAGCAAGGAACAACACAGGAGCTTCAGAGGAGACACCAGAGCTCCTTCCAGGCTCAGGCATGTCCAGGAACTCCATGAAATAATCAGAGAATCACAGGGTTGGGAAGGACCTTAAATCCCATCTCATTCCATCCCCTGCCAGGGCAGGGACACCTCCCACTGTCCCAGGTGCTCCAGCCCCATCCAGCCTGGCCTGGGACAGGGATCCAGGGGCAGCCACAGCTGCTCTGGCAATTCCAGCTCAGCCAGAAATTCCCAGTTCCCACTATCCCAGCCATCCCTGCCCTCTGGCAGTGTCCCATTCCCTGTGTCCTGTCCCTCCATCCCTTGTCCCTGTCCCTCTCCAGCTCTCCTGGATCCCTTCAGGCTCTGAGTTCTCCCTGCAGCTTTTCCTCTCCAGGTGAGCACCCCCAGCTCTCCCATCCCATATTTTCCCAATCCAAGCTGTACTCCAGAGCTCTCCAGGCTTTTCCCAGCCTTTCACCACTGTGGGATGGCTCCATGGCCAGGGGAATCCTTTTCCAGCTCAGCTCCCACACACTGAGCAAGCCCAGGGACTCCTGTCCTGCTCCAGTCCCTGGTGGTTTCAGTGGTGCAATGGACAGCAGGCTCTGCTTTCCCAGGAAACTCCTTCCCACTTGGAACTGAGTGCAGCACACCCAAAGAACTGCCTTGGTGGGGAGTGAAAATTCCCTTTTTCCTTGCTCCCCATATTCCCATAACTTAAAACACAAACACAATCGGATGCTCCTCATTTTAAATGGGTTTTACATTGTTCAGATTGGTCCCAGGCAGGAAAATGCTGTGAAAAGAAAACACTTCAGCCAAAATCCCTTTGAAAAGTGGGTAAATTATAGGCTTTAAACTTTCCAGTCTGATGTGTAAATAAATGGCTTAACTCTTGGATTGCTCCTATGGAAGTGAGAGGATCCAGCCTGTTACCTACATGGCCAAGTAGGGATTTGTGTGCTTATTTCTATTCTTTCTATTTCTTTCTATTATTTATATATCATAGTGTATTATTATATATTATTTATAATTTTATATTATTAACATGGGAGTTTTATTATTTTTGTTATTTATATTAAATATATTAAGGTGTTACTAGGTTCTGTCACAGGATTTGCCAGTGCTCAAATTTACATTTGAGTGGCTGTGCCTGGGAAATTCCACATTTTATCCAAATGTTGTTACCTTTCCAGCCAAGGACAATGCTTGTTTCAAACAGGCTTGCAGGGAAAATGTCCTCAACTTGATTTTTAACCATTACAGAGCAGGAAATTAATTGAAGGGAGATATTGGACATTGCTGGATGTTGTTCCTAATGGAAGGATATTCTTCTTTTTTCCCCGTTTTTCTCCTTTTTTCCCATTCTGCCATTCTAAAAGTGGTCCATTTTCCCCTCCAGACATCAGGCATCCAGAAGAACTCTCCCTTTTGAGGAAACCCAGAGACCCATCAAAGAAAAAAAAGAAGAAGTTGGATGATCAATGTGAAGATGACACCTTCGAGCTGGAGGGGCCACTGATCACGCCAGGGTCGGGTGAGCTGGGGAAAAAATGGGAATGGGGGAAAAACTGCCACAGCAACCTGGGGCTGATGGAATTTCTGAGGGTCTGTGCAAGAAACAGACCCCAGATCCATGGCACAAGCCCTGGCAGGCTGCAGCACTGGGTTGCACAAATGCATGTCTGGAGCTGGAGCTGTCACGCATTCCCTGGAGCAGAGCAACCCCAGGCCTCACAGAAGCAGCCAGAGCCCAAGTGTGGCCACTTGAACACTCAGATCTTGTTGCTGAGAGCTTTTCTTGCCCTGTTAAGAAAGGAGGTAAATGGAAAATCATTCCTAGTGTCACATTCCTGGTGTGGTTTAGGCTGTGCCACTGTTTGACTCCCTGTTTACAGCCCAGCCAGGGCAGTGTTTCATTAAGTTCATTAATTGCTTTAGTGTTGCCTTACCTGGATGGTGTAGCTGTGGCTGTGATGCTAAATAAATCCTTTTATTGCTGGGGGGTGCTTGGCCAGTCTGGATCCCAGAGCAGGACTGGGAAGGGAATTTGTGGTGGAGTAACATCCCTGATGGAGTCACCACAGGCAGCAAATTGATGCAGGTGTTTGCAGGCAAAGAGGTTTTTCAGCTTCTTTCCATGGCTGCTGGAAGTCTGGTGTCTGAAGGCAAATGGCAGGAGTTTAAACCATAATTTTGGCCAAGTGGGAGCACTTTATCCCAAATGGATTTGTGGAGAAAGCAGCAGTGGTGAGCAGGAGAGACGTGTCTGGCTGCCAGAGCTCTTGGGTTGAAATCCAGCAATCCAAGGGCAGCAGGGCAACTTTAATTTAAAAAACCACCTTGGAATTGTAAAGTTGTATTAATTGATGTTAAATCAGCTGCAGGGAAGGTCATGGAGTGTGGTTAATGCCAGTGGTGGCACAGGGCTTGCAGAAAGGAAGGTTTTGGCTGCACAGGGTGACGTGCACACAGGTCTGGAACAAGGGAAAATAATCCTCCTTTTGCTCTGTTCCCACTCTTTCTCCTCTCAGCTACTTAAAAATACTTCTGAACTTGTCCTCTTCCACTCCTGGCTCAGAGAATTTGGGCAAGGCTCCAGTCAATTTTCATTTCCATTTGGCATTTTCATCTTGAAAGTCCATTCTGAGCCTTTCCAACAGCCAGTGTTCACAGAGAGCATCTCTGTTAGATTAATAGCAAAGACTTGGCCACCTTTGAGGGAAATGTATGCAAAAGCTGGGGTTTATTTTAATTATTTATGGCTCTTCCAGTGAGTCACTTGGCTGCTTTTGCTCTCCTTGTGAATGAAATCACTCACAGCAGGTTGAATTCCTGCCTGTTCAGGTGCCATTTGATAAAAGTCGTGGGTTTCATCTGAATAAATCATTTCTAGTGTTGTTCCAACATCAGTTTGTGTGCTGAAAGCTTCTGGAAAACTAATTAATAATTCAGGAGGTGCTGATTTCAATGTCTTGGGAGTGTTTTGTCACTGAGCACCCCAAACCTGGAAATGAAACCATTTAAATCCCAGTGGGCAGGGTTGTCAATACACCCACAGGATGTGTTGCCCAACACTTTCCATTAGAAGACCTGTAGTCACTTGTTTATATAAATTAGCCAAATTTGTAGCTATTTCTGCTGGAACTTTCCATGACACTGCCTGCCTGGGGCAATTTTTTTAAGGGAAGCTTCTTTTGAGATGTTTCAGGTGTTTGGAGAAAGAGATGGGGAGAGCAGTGCAAGGGAAGCTTTGCTGTGATGGAGCAGACACTCAGTCAAGGAATGTGGAGGGATATTCATGGAAAAACTTGCCCAAAATTTGGGGTAAAAAATGGGATTTTCTTTTGCTGGCCCAGTTGATGCTCAGCCCTGTGTGCTTGAGCCATGTGAAGGCTGAAGCTGCAGTGAAAGTGGATGGGGGAAGCTCTTTTGGGAAGTGGTTTATGGATGGTGATGGGGCTTTAGGGCTGGTTTTTGTTGGAGTTCTCTGCTCCAGTGCTGTAACAATCCATGGGGAGAGCACTTTTCTCCTGCTTTTATAATCACAGGAATAGCTCAAGCTGGAAGGGACCCTAGGGATGATGGAGTCTCAGCTCCCAAAGTGCAAGTCTGAAAACCTGGAAATCATCCCTGACCTTTTCCTTGCAGATGAAGGTGGATTTTTCCATCCCTTGACCATTCCTGCTGCTTTTTTGCTCATGCCTGGTTTGTTGGAGCTCTCTTGGTGACAGGCACCCATGGTGCTCACAGGTCCCCAAATAACTCATCCAGCCTGGGATTCCAGCAAAACAAACAGGAGCATTAAAAGCATCATTGTTTGGTGGTTTTCACTTGCATTTTCCACCTTGCCAGGCAGTTTAGAATCAGGTTTGCAATTATTTGGAGTTTCCTAGCCGTGATGTTGGCTGTCACTGACATTGATGCTGCTGATTCACATTGTTCTTCTTGCTCCTTGAGATGAAAAATGAGGATTCAGAAAGGTTTTTCCATTGGTTTGGTCTTGGATTTTTCCAGTCTAGCTCAGTTTTCTCTCATGAGGGTGTGAGGATGGTGTGGAGCAAGGAGCTGGAGCATTGCCCGGGTGGCACAAAAAAATCTCATTTGTGACATCTCACCTCTGTCACCATCTTCAACACCCTCAGCAGAGCTCTGGGAGGGAGAGCACTGAACTGCAGGCTGGTATTTAGAAGGACACAGCCCTTTCCCAAAAACCCAGGGTGGTGTTGGACCTTGTGGTTCTGGTGGCAGATCTGTGCCCAGCAGTGATGCTGCTCCTTGCAGTGCAATTCCTGGCTGCTTGATCCTCCCTTACTCTGAAAATCTGGGTTTATATAAAAATTCAGTGTCCCTGTGAGGTGAAGAAGGGCTGTTTCATTAGATGGTTTGGGATGGAAGAGACTTAAAAGGGGCTTAAAGCATTTCTCACTCCACCCCCTGCCATGGGCAGGGAAACCCTCCAGGTTATCCAAACCCCATCCAAGCTCTCCTTGAACACTTCCAGGGGTGGGGCAGCCACAACCTCTCTGTTAAGCTCTCAGCTATTTTGATCCATGAGATACCAAGCTGGATTTGGTTATTTTTCCTCTTCAAATGAATAATTTTTAACTGTTTGGGTGTTTTTATGTCTGCTTTGAGTCGGTACGAGCTGCGAAGCTTCCAAAGGCTGGGGAGTAACACGTGCTTTGGGATCAGTTTGGCACCACATCTCACCACTCAGCACATTCATCCTCAGTTTGTGTGGCCACCTCAGCACCACTCAGCACATTAATCCTCAATTTGTGTGGCCACCTCAGCCAGCTTTTCCATTTGGGAATGGCACATTTCCATGCCTGGCTGTCCTCATCACCTGAATAAAATAACAGGAAGTCGCTTCAGCTGCTTTGCTGCCACCAGCACTCCATGAGGGTGGTTCAACCTCACCTGTGCTGTTCTGCCCTCTTCTAAAATGCTCATTTTTGGCTTCTGTCCTTCTCCTGCTCTCCAGGTGACTTTTCTCTCTCCTTCTCACTTCCCTCCTTTCTTTCCCTCTCTATAGGCACCGATATTCTTTACATCGGCCCCGTCAAAGGTGAGCTCCACCTCAATAGGACTTTTGCCCTCTGCCTCTGGTCTCTTTGGCTGCACCCTTAGTTTATTTTCCTGCTCCTCTAAAACTTTTGACTTCCAAAAAATCTTTAAGCAACAGGTAAAACCGGTAAGTTGGGGGCCACTCACATCCCAGGTGCCACAAAAACACAAGGGGCAGGAGCTTCCTGGGAGTGGGAGCCCTGAGTCTGGGCTGGAATTTTTTACTCTCGGAGGAGAAGAGAGAAAAAACAGGTTTTCATGGGAGAGAGCGTTGAGGAAAAAAAAACAAAAAGGAGGGAAATTTTTCCATCTGCTGGCTCTTGGAGCAGGCAGCTCAGCTAATTCCAGGCTTTTATTCCCCTCGCTGGTAGGAAATATCTATTCAAGCCCAGGACTGTATAGCAAAACGATGACGCCGACCTACGACGCCCACGACGGCAGCCCCCTGTCCCCCACGTCCGCCTGGTTCGGTGACAGCGCCCTGTCCGAGGGCAACCCGGGCATCCTGGCTGTCAGCCAGCCCCTCACCTCCCCTGAGTCCCTAGCCAAAATGTACAAGCCCCAGACGCTGCTGGATAAGGCCAAAATCAACCAAGGGTGAGTGCAGGAGTTGAGGGTTTGGGGGGGTTTTTGCGCTGGTTTGTTGTCGCAGGGCGCGGAGAGTCGCGTGTGATAAGCGCAGGGATTGCTTGAGTGTGAGAAGCTAAAGAAGCACTCTGTTAAAAAATTGAATCATGTTTATAGAGTGGTTGACAAGTCTCAAACAGGACAGCAGAAAACATCTCCTGTCATGTACAACACAAAACTTGTTTCTCAGTCAACACCAGGTGTTAATCTCTGTTTATTAATTCCTTTCTGTTTAGCAGAAAGTTATCATCCTCAGCCAGAGATGAGAAACTGCCTTAGCCTGGGAAAAAGCTTCCCAACTGAGAAAAAAGAACTCAGAACTTGAAAAAGGCCTGGCAAACTCTGCCTGGGCCTCCAGTTTTGGGCTGCACTGGGGTGTTCTGGGTGTGTTATCCCATGTTGGCAATCCACAGGTGGCTGGACTCGTCCCGATCCCTGATGGAGCAGGAGGTGAAGGAAAATGAAGCTTTGCTACTCCGGTTCAAGTACTACAGCTTTTTTGACCTGAATCCAAAGGTACAGAGCTCCTTGTCCTGCTTGCATTTTGAAATTTCCATCCTTTGCAGCCAAGGATGCCTGGATCTCTAACGTGCTGTTGTGTTGGTAAATCTCCCAAAGAATTTGGATGTTTGAAAATTGGTTGTGAAGGCATCAAACCCAAGATTTGTGCTCCTATATACACCAGGGGTTTTAGGTGTTGCTGGAGGTGCTTAAAGAGTTTTTTAAGCCACTTCTTGTCAATGGTAGAGGATTTTCAGTCTCAGATCAAAGTGTTGCGTTGAGACGAGAGATCACAGAATCCCAGAATAGTTTGGGTTGGAATGGGCATTAATGGCCACCTCATTGCAGCCCCTGCAGTGGGCAGGGGCAGTGGTGGGTGGTGTGTGCTGAGCTGGGCTCCTGGGTGTCCCAGCATCCCACGTTTCTGTGTGCAGTACGACGCCATCAGGATCAACCAGCTCTACGAGCAGTCCAAGTGGGCAATCCTGCTGGAGGAGATCGAGTGCACAGAGGAGGAGATGATGATGTTTGCAGCTCTGCAGGTGAGGAACCAGCCCCAGACACACCTGGGTTGGGTTAGACTTGGTTTTGTTTGCAGACTTTCTCTGCTCGTTAATCTGATGAGTGAAATTATGGAATCCCAGAATGGTTTGGGTTGGAAGAGATCACAACTCCCTTCCACTGTCCCAGGGTGTTCCAGCCTGGTCTTGGACACTTCCAGGGATTCAGGGGCAGCCTGTGCCTCCCCACCTTCACTGCCAAGAATTCCTTCCCAAGATCCCACCTAAACCATCCCTTCTTCAGTTTAAAATTGTTTTTTAAGCCTCACCTTGTCTCTGGTGGGAGCTTGGCTTTCTCATGCTGGTAGAAGTTGGATCATTTCCCATCTCCAGATCCTCACTTGAGTTTATGAGATAATTTAAATATTTGCTACTGACTATCCCTCATGAAAAAGAACTTGACCTGCTTCTACCAAACATGTTTATATCTATCTTAACTTTTAGTTTTGTCCTTCTTAACCCATCCCATACAAACACAAGGTTACTGAACTGTGCCTTTCTGGCTCTCTGCCCCCAAACCAGCTGGGGATAATCTGTGGCTTTTTAAACTATTTATTTATCTGGTTTATGAAATACTCAGTGTGATTTGGCATAAATGCTCCACCTGCTATTGACTTGCATGAGAGGCATGGCAGGCATTTGTTCCATGTGGTCTGGCACACCTTGGAGCTGTAGGATGCAGAAATATCCCCCTCAGGAGCAGGGCTGCCTGCTCCAAGGGCTCCTCCCAGGAAAAAAAGACAGGAAAGTAGAAATATAATGACTCAGTTTACATCCAAGTGCTGCAGAGTGGGTTGGGCACAGTCCTTCCTGTGAGATTTTATGGATGTTTTGGTTTTCTGAGATGAAAACAGATAGAAAGACACAGAATCCTACAATGGTTTGGGTTGGAATGGGCTTTAAAGGTCATCTTGTTCCACCCCCTGCCATGGGCAGGGACAATTCCACTATCCCAAGTTGTTCCAGCCCCATCCAGCCTGGCCTTGGGCACTTCCAGGGATGGGGAATCTTACAAATATCCATAAACACCTGGTGGGAGGCAGGAAAGGGGGTGGACAGTGGCAGGAGCAGAGTTCATGGAACACAGGAGGGTCCCTGTGCACATCAGGAAGCACCTTCATGCCAGGAGGGTGAGTGAGCACTGGCACAGTGTGCCCAGGGAGGCTGGGGAATGTCCATCCCTGGAGTTACTCCTAAGCCAGGTAGGTGGATGTGGTCCTGGACAGTGGGACCAGGTGACCTCCAGAGCTCCCTTCCTGTTGGAATCAGTCACTCACTCACTCTTAAAACCATAAAGATTCCCTGAACAGACTGACTAATCATCTGTCAAATGCATGGAGAAAACAAGGCACCATGATTAGCACCAAAAAACCTTTTCATCCATGATGCTGAATTCTCATTCCCTAAACCATCCAAACTGTACCATTCTGAGACTCATACCACTGACTCCAACAACACCTTCCAACCTCAGCCTGATGGAAAAAGCAGCTTTTTGTCCAGAGATCTGCAGGGATCAATACCTGGACACTGCTTGGACTGGAACCATCCATTCCTAACCCAGCAAACCCTCCCAGTATTTACTGGCTGTCCTAAGAGTGGCTCCTGCTGTCCTAAGAGTGACAGCTTGGGGGATCTTGGTCTCCCAGGTGTGACCCTGGCCTTGCCTTGCAGTACCACATCAACAAGCTGTCCATCATGTCCTCTGAAAACCACCTGAACCACAGTGACAAGGACGTGGACGAGGTGGACGCCGCGCTCTCGGACCTGGAGATCACCTTGGAGGGTGGCAAGACATCAACAATCCTGGTGAGGCCTGCAGGGGAATTTGTTTGTGTTTTTTTTTCCAGGCATCCAACATCATTTATTTCTAATTCTGATGAGAAAGTTGCCCACACCCCAGAAATATTTTGTTTAAAATGCAGGGGGTTTTAGATACCAAGGGGTAGTTGTGGAAAAGGGGGAACCCTGGGCAGCATCTGGAAAAGTCTTGGAGGAGTCAGGATTTTACTGATCCCCCCTGCACCAAGCCACCCTCCTGATGAAATAATGCAAATTAAATGGAAATTAAGTTGGTTTTTTAATCCTCACTACTGACTTGCCCAAATAACTTGAGTTTTCCACATTGAGGTTCCTCTTCCACTGTTTCTAATTCACGTTTTACAGCACCTCAAGCAGCTGCTGGATTTTCAGAACTAATTTAGGCTTATGAAACCCTATTTTTATTAGACTGGATTTTAGCCTAGGTCTGTATTTCAAAGCATTTGGGGTTTTTTTTCTTGATATGCTGTTTTAACACTGGTTTTCCACCTTTAAAAATATAAAGCCTGAAAATTAAAGTGCATTAAAAGGACTCAGTCCTGTCAGCCTTGGCCCAGCACAGCTTTTCCAGGCATTTTGCACGTTTAAACCATCTCTTTCCAACCCTAAAATCTCTGAAATTTTCCACTTTTACACTTCATATAATTTTTTAAGTGTTTATGATGGGTCTTTTTTGTAGCTACATCCATCCTTAGATGCTTTATTGCCATTAACAACAGCAGAGCTTTGCAGTATAAACCAGAAACAACAACAAATTTTTATCACCAGGACATATTTTCTAATTCCTTTTGCAAAACCAGATTTGAAACACATCAGTGAGGAGCAGTCCCTGCCAGACAGGAGTGAAGAGGACAATGATTCATCCAAAAAAAAAAAAAACCCATCTCTTTCCTGGGGCTTTGTAGCAGGAGCCATTTCCAGCTGCATTCGAGTAATTGAATAGGGATAATGGGCAATTACTGGATTGTTTGTTTAGATTCTGCATTTTTTTTCCCTGTGGTATCTGTAAACAGTTTCTCATTGCAGACTGAAAGTAAACTGTCCTGCTACTGGAAGCTCCTGGAGCAATCTTCCCTCAATTTTTTTTTTTTTTTTTTTTTTTACTTCCAGCTTCTGGGAATTGTAAATACCACCCTGGTGCAAAAAAAAAGAGAATTTAAACTCAATGTTTTAAAAATTTTGGTGGGGGGAGGGAATCTTTCTAGGCTTAGAAATCCCTTCCCCAGTCAGTTCTCTCTGAGGTGCCTCTTCCCCTTTTGTTGGGAGCATCAGGAATAAGTGGGACATGAATAAATAAGTGGGACATGAATGAATGGGACAATCTTTGATTTCCAGGGTGACATCACCTCCATCCCCGAGCTGGCTGACTACATTAAAGTCTTCAAGTAAGTGCTGATGGGAAGAGCTGCTTGTGGAACTGGTAATGGCTGTGAATAATTAATGGTCCTGCCTCTTCATTTCTTTTTTTTTTTACCTCTCAGCCTTACAATATTCAAAATATTCAATACTTAACTTGATTGGTTCTTAAATACAAAATTCAAGGTGCATCCCATAGCCAGCAGTGTGTGCTGGGATGTTTCTTTTAACACATTTAATGCCCAGGAGAGAACAAACCATCCTAAAATGAGGAGTGAAAGCTAAAAATCCTCCCTCAAAGTCTTCTCCTGGTCTGCAGGAGGCTGGAGGAATTCTGTCCAGCTGGGATTTTGGTCTCTCCATGCCAAAAGGAGCAGGTTAAGTTGACTCTGCCCCTCTCCCAGCCTGCTCAGGATTTAGGGTGGTTTTTTTTTTTAGCTTGCTTTGACTCAGTTGGTGGTTCATGGAAAGAAGGAATGGCAGCATCTGGACTTGGAGGAACATTTTTGGCAGCCACGACCTTCTTTTGCAATTTATTGCCTGCTGCAGTGAAAGTTCTGGAAGCTGGAAACACTGATGGGATTTCACAGCAGAGCTGTAGGATAGTGGGGAAAAAAAAAAAAAAAAAGCTGCAGACAGTGAAGTAGCTCTGGAACAAGCCTTTATTTTCTGAATTGTTTGGTTCTGGAGGCAGAACCTGGCACTCTCTGCTCTGAAAACTCCTTCTGCCTCTCCAGAGGTGAATTAACAAGATCTCTGCCTCTGTCTGGGCTTGTGGTCTGGCTTAATTGGGGCAAAGTTTCAGTGCTGTGCCCAGCCCCTCAGTGGGTGTTTCTTCCCTGCCTTGAACAAACAAACAAACAAGAAACTTGTTCTTCCCCTTGATCTGCTGATTTGCCAATCAAATTAGGCACCACTCTGGGAGCTAATTGCCTGCAAATTGGAGCAGCCAGAAGCTGCTGGTTCCTCTCTCAGTGCAAGCCCTAAACCCTGAGGTTGGGGTTTGAGGCTGTCAGATTAAATACAGAATTCTGTTTGCTCCTAAAAGTGGGGCTCAGGTGGTATTTTAGTGCCAGAAATGCAGTGGTGCAATGTTTGGAGCTGTCCCAGCTTTGGTTGTGCCTCTTGTCACACTTCAGCTGGGGAGGAGAATTGGGGGAGCAGTGCATGTCCCTTGTATTCCATAAATTTATAAATGTATCTCAGTATGTGCCTGGTGTGGCTGGAGAGATTTGGAATGGTTCTCTCTCCCCTGCCAGCCAGGTTACTGCCCTTGCCAGCTAAAATCATAGAATTCCAGAGTGTTGTGGGTTGAGATTGACTTTAAAGATCATCCTGTTCCACCCCCTGCCATGGGCAGGGACACCTCCCACTGTCCCAGGCTGCTCCCAGCCCTGTCCAGCCTGACCTTGGACACTCCACAGCCTCCTCATCCTCACAGAGAGAATTTCTTTCTAATACCCCATCTGAACAACTCTCAGCAGCTGTTTCTGAGATGAAAATACATGAAATGCATGAGAGGATGCACATCCAGCCTTAGAATATGGTTCAGAAATCAGAGAAGGTTAAAATATTCTGATTCTTGGAGCTCTGTGGAGTCTCTGGGCTTGTGTTGGGATGAGTTCAGGGTGCTGCACTTTGCAGGGCCATCAGTTCTCCTGCAGAATTGAGCAAAATCTGTGCTTTCTGCAGAAAAGAGCAGAACCTTTTGTGCTGTGGAGTGTTTAAAAAGAAAACAAGGAGTGCACTCAGGCATGTGCATGACCTGAAAGTGTTGCTTCCCCTCAGAGCCTGAGCAGAGAGCTTCCAGTTTCATGTGGTGGCAGATTTTGCAGTGGTTCATGGACTCCTCTTTTTGTAGCACAGTCCTCCAGCTCCCCCCCAACCTTGCCCCAAATTATCTCTCTGGGATTGAAGAGTCCAAACTTGGAATTGGAACTCAGCTCTGGCTGAGCCCCAGGGAGGGGTGGGAATAACCTGACAGCAGCTTGGCAGGGCTGAAATTTGGAGGAAATGCTGAGGTTTCCTGGGGAGCAGCTTGTTTTAGGAGCTCAGAGCAAGTGAGGTGTCCCTCCTCATGTCCTGCAGGCCCAAGAAGCTGACACTGAAAGGCTACAAGCCCTACTGGTGCACCTTCAAAGATACCTCCATCTCCTGCTACAAAAGCAAAGAGGAATCCAACGGGACTCCTGCTCACCAGATGAACCTGAGAGGTAAGAGAAGCACAGGGTTGGGATAAAAAAAAAAAGTTGGTTTTTATTCCAGGAATAGGCTGCTCCTGCTGCATCTTGTTTTCCCACTGCTTTATCCAGTCAGAATTCCATCCCAGGGTTGGGTAAAGGTGTGTAAAGGAATGAGGGGCTGGGTTGGATGTGGTGGCACAGGCTTGGATTTCTGAGTGTGATTATGTGTGACCCCATGGGGAAGCACCTCAATAACTTGGGAAGAGAGCTGGAAAAACCACAGAATTGTTTGGGTTGGAGGGAACCTTCCAAACCTTGTTCCAGCCTTCCACCTGCCCTTCTCCTTTTTGTCACTTATCCAAAGGATTGCACTGACTCCCACAGCAAAAACTGGAAAGAACAGAACCATTTTCTTCCTCTGCTTTATTTCTCCTTTATTTCCTTTATTTCTCCTGCTCTCCCTGCTGCTGGTTGGGGCAGCCTCACTCAAGAGCTGAAATTCCTGCAGTGTCCTTATGTCAAGTGAAACATTCCTGCTCCAGCAGCCAGGGAGCTGCAGGGAGCTTGTCTGTTCTCCCCATGGAGGCAGGAGCAGGGGGGGATGCCAGGTGACCTCAGGCTGCTGTAGGAGCAAGGAGTGTCCCCCGGACCTTTCTGGAAGCTTTTGACAAATTTGCTGTGACAGCACTTCCCAGAAATCTGGGAGGCAGCGTTGAGCGGCGCCATGGCTGAGTGGGTTCATCCCCCCCCTGTGTTTGCACAACCACTTGGAATTCTCTCCAGGCACCAGGAGCAGGATCCTCACACCTCACTGCTGGCTGCAGCAGCCACAGCATGGAATCCCTGCATGGTTTGGGTTGGAAGGGGTTTCAAAGCCCATCCAGTCCCACCTCGCTCCCACGGGCAGGGACACCTTCCGTGGTCCAAGCCCCACCCAGCCTGGCCTGAAACACCTCATGGCATCCCATCATTCATAAATAACATAGAGGGGTTTCAGGGTGAGAATCAACACCCATCCAGTCACCTTTTCCAGTCCTTTCATGAAGATTTTGGGGTGTTTGCCAAGCACTGGATCCATTTCTGAATCCAGGAGTTCTGTGGGTGCACGTTCGCTGTGGCTTCATTACTTTCAAATCAGGTCTTGCTTTTCCCCCCTGTTTTCCTGGCACTTGGAAAAAGGGACATCTTACACAGGGTTTTTTCTGTGCTGTGTGGAGTGTTCATCCCATCAAAGGTGTGGGACAAACCTTTGGCAGCTCTGAGGTGCCACCAGACACCCTTGAGTCAGGGAGCTTTGTCTTTCTTTTCCTGTTCTCACTTTCTTTGCCACTTTTTAAACCATAATTCCTCACATCCCTGCTAAACACCATCTCCCTCATTGCAGGATGTGAAGTTACCCCTGATGTGAACATCTCTGGTCAGAAGTTCAACATCAAACTCCTGATTCCTGTGGCAGAGGGGATGAACGAGATTTGGCTGCGCTGCGACAATGTAAGTTCCTCTCTTGGACTGGCCACCTCTTTGCCCTTTGCCCACCATGCTGCTCAGGTGCTGTTCTTAAAAAAAACAAATAGAAAATCCTCTCACCTGTCTCATCTCAGCATTCCAAATGTGCTCCAAGTCACCTGTGAGTTTGGAGCAGAAAATCAGCCTTGGTTTTGTCCTGTGGTTTTTGGCCACACGTTGGTTTCTGCCTTTGTGCATGTTGGAGTCTCCTGAGGCTGGGAGGGGAATGAGGGTTCTGTGGGGTGTTTTTTGAGGGGTCTGCTGGTCCCCCCATGGCTGTGACAGAGCTGTGTCCCTGTTTTGGGGGGCAGGAGACACAGTATGCCAGCTGGATGGCCGCCTGCCGCCTGGCCTCCAAGGGCAAGACCATGGCCGACAGCTCCTACGGCATGGAAGTGCAGAACATCCTGTCCTTCCTGAAAATGCAGCATTTGAACCCAGACCCACAGCTGATCCCAGAGCAGATCAACACTGACATCAACCCCGAGTGCCTGGTCTCCCCTCGCTACCTGAAGAAGTACAAGAACAAGCAGGTGGGTTGGGCTGGTGTTTGACCCAGCCTGGTTTGGATGGTTTGATCTCCTCACTCACTGGGATGCACGTGGGTACTAAAAATGAGGTGGGACTGAAGGGTGTGGTTTGGATCCAGCACCTGGGGATGGCACCCAGCACCGTGCTCTGTGTGAAGTGCATGGACACCTGCAATGGAAAGACATTGAAATTGGTTGGTGTTTTATTTTAAACACATGCTGGGAATGGTTTGGCTCCTGCTGATAATGGTTTGGTCCCAGCTGCCCCATCTCTGCCCGGTGCTGGGGTTAAAACCCCTTCCCCTGCACAGAATCCACAGAGAAACCCCTGGGATCAGCAGAGTTCCAGTTGCTTGCAGTGCTTTATCCACACTTGGCTGTAACATGGTTTGCATATTTCTCTCTCTGCTTTTCCACTGCTTCCAAATGCCAGTCCTTGGAACATTGCTTTGGTTTTGAGTTGCTGTGACTCGTGCTTGAACTCCATCCACGCTCCATCCGATCTCTGCCTGACAGGGCTGAACTTTTCAGCACTGGGAATAAATGCAGTATTCTCTCAAAGAGAATTATATGTCAGAACAGCAGTGAAAATAAGGAAAGCATTGCTCTGTGGCCTTTTGGTGACTTAAATCCTTCAGGCTGCTGGCTGAGGCTGGATATGATTTCTCCAAGCCCAGAAGAAGGCTGCAAGTCAGAGAAGCCGGAAAAATATAACTTTTTATTGGCACAGCACGATGATTTCCTGGCAGTGGAGTTATATTTTATATAGCCCTTATTATTCTCCTGAATAAGCCTTTATATCCACTTGGATGGAGGAGAGGCTGCATAAATATACTATTTTAACCTTCATATATAGATACATATATTTATATATATAAAATACTTTCTAGGTTTCCAGTAAAACAGAGGCACCTGGAAAAATATTAGCTTGGAAAACTTGTTTACTGTGCAGGTATCCTGGTTATAGAAATAAAATCTATGAAAATGGTGGGGATGGGGATGATCCCAGTCAGGACATGGCCATGGTGTGGACACCAGGACCCTCAGAGGCATTAGCTAAGCAGTGGATTTAGGATTTAGGATTTTGCTTGGTGGCCAGAAGCAAAGCTTGGAGCAGCAGAGGATGTTTGTGAGAGGAATGAGGGATGGAGGCTGCAGGAATGTCAGGAATTTGACCACAAGGGTCCTTCCATGGCCCCAGCACAGGGCAGGAGGAGGAGGAGGAGGGGGAGGAGCTGTGCAGCCCACAGGAGCTGCTGGAATGGGAATTGATTTATGGAGCCTCTGGGTCCTCACCAGCCCCAAACCCCCTGGGGTGATTTTTGTCTCCACATGCAGCAGTGTAGGGTTGGCAGGTTGGGATTGGAAGCACCAAATCCTAAATGAAAATAAACAAAGACTGACCCAAAAAAAGGATTTTCAGAGTTCCAAGGTGTCAGAGCCAGAATTTGGTGTGAGAGCCAGAAAGGGCAGACACATCCCTGGGAAGTGCAGCTGATGTTCCCTTCATCTGCTTGTTATCACAAACAGCATCCCAGTCATTTATCCACATATCCCAAACAGAAGGATCTGCTGAGCTCAGAGTGAGCTCATGAGTATTCCCAGCCAGAGTGGCCTTCAGTTTGTGCAGAGACATGGAGAGGAAAGTGAGGACATGAACCCACCTCTGAAGTGGCAGCTTCACCCTCCCCTTCACCCCCAGCAGGACCACAGGATGTCCTGAGTGGGATCCACAGGGATCACAGTCCAGCTCCTGTCCCTGCACAGACACCCCAACAATCCCACCCTGGGCATCCCTGGTGTCCAAACACTCCTGGAGCTCTGACAGCCTCAGGAATGTCACCATTCCCTGGGGAGCCTGGGCAGTGCCAGCACCTCTGGGGAAGGAACCTTTCCCTGAAATCCATCCTAAACCATGTCAGGACCAAAACCATCTCTCCACAAGGCCAGGGCTCAGCTGGGATCACTCCAGTGCTCCAGCAGGGCTGGCATGAGCAGCAAATCTCTGCTGGCTTGTCCCTGCTCACATTCCCTTTGGCTGCTTTTCCACCTAAGGAATTGTGCATGTGGTTTGTTTTGGTTTGTTTTTTTCTTTTTGCTTGGACTTTGGTTTGCAGTTAATTTACACTTTTTCTTTGCTTTATTGCCATATTTCTGATTGCTTTTTTTTCTTTCTGCCTCCTTTTCTTTTGTTTTTTTTTTTCATTTCGCCTTGCCATCTTCAGCCAGGCTATGTAAGAGGACTTGGTAAGTGACAGCAACAATAAAATTAAGATAAATTTAAATAAACTTAATCTAGAACCCCTTGGTTTAGAGAGCAGCAAATGAAAGCACTAACAAAACCTGCACCCTCCCATGACACTTGGGCCCTGGTTGGTTTTTATAACACTCCCCAGTGATTTATGGGGTAAAACTGGAAACCCCACACCAGAAATTTGCCTTGTTGTTCGCTCACATCCTTAAAGTTCCCAAGAGCACGAGTGGCTCTTTGCCTCCAGACTGCTCTGATCTATATTTGCTTTCCTGTATCTGGAGATGGGATTCTCCCTTGGGCTCTGGGCAGTGGGAGCTGAAATGAAGCCTCAGGGGAGGAATTGCTGACCCCGCTGTGTCGCGCCCGCAGATCACGGCGCGAATCCTGGAGGCTCATCAGAACGTGGCCCAGATGAGCCTCATCGAGGCCAAGATGCGCTTTATCCAAGCCTGGCAGTCACTGCCTGAGTTTGGCATCACACACTTCAATGCCAGGTGGGTGGGGCTGGGCTGGGCTGGGGGAGTTTCCTTAATGGATACAGGGAGTGGTTCAATATCCTGGAATCATTGTGGATTGGTTGGGTTGGGTTGGATTCAGTTGGGTTGGGCTGGGTTTGATTGAGTTGGGTTCAGTTGGATTGGTTTAGCTTGGCTTGGATTATTTGGGATGAATTGGGTTGGGATGGGTTGGATTGGATTCAGTTGGGTTGGGCTGGGTTTGATTGAGTTGGGTTCAGTTGGATTTAGTTGGATCAGTTTAGCTTGGTTTGGATTATTTGGGATGAATTGGGTTGGGATGGTTGGATTTGGTTTAGTTGGGTTGGGCTGGGTTTGATTGAGTTGGGTTCAGTTGGATTGGCTTAGTTTGGCTTGGATTATTTGGGATGAATTGGGTTGGGATGGTTGGATTGGGTTTAGTCGTGTTGAATTGGGTTGGGTGAGTTGGGTTGAATTTGGTTTGGTTGCATTGGATTGTGTGGGTTTGGATTATTTGGGTTGGATTGGGTTGGGTTGAGATGGGTTGGATTTGGTTTAGTCCTGTTGAATTGGGTTGGGTGAGTTCGGTTGAATTTGGTTTGGTTGTGTTGGATTGCGTGGGCTTGGATTATTTAGGTTGGATTTAGTTGGGTTGGATTGGGTTGGGATGGGTTAGATTTGTTTTAGTTGTGTTGAATTGGGTTGGGTGAGTTGTGTTGAATTTGGTTTGGTTATGTTGGATTGTGTTGGTTTGGATTATTTGGCTTGGATTTAGTTGGGTTGGGATGGGTTAGATTGGGTTTAGTCTTGTTGAATTGGGTTGGGTGAGTTGGGTTGAATTTGGTTTGGTTGTGTTGGATTGTGTTGGCTTGGATTATTTAGGTTGGATTTAGTTGGGTTGGGATGGGCTAGATTTGTTTTAGTTGTGTTGAATTGGGTTGGGTGAGTTGTGTTGAATTTGGTTTGGTTTTGTTGGATTGTGTTGGTTTGGATTATTTGGCTTGGATTTAGTTGGGTTGGGATGGGTTAGATTGGGTTTAGTCTTGTTGAATTGGGTTGGGTGAGTTGTGTTGAATTTGGTTTCGTTTTGTTGGATTGTGTTGGTTTGGATTATTTGGCTTGGATTTAGTTGGGTTGGATTGGGATGGGTTTAGTTATGTTGGATTGGGTTAGATTAGGTTGGATTGGGTTGAATTTGGTTTGGTTGCATTGGATTGTGTTGGATTATTTCGGTTGGATTTAGTTGGGTTGGGATGGCTAGAGTTGTGTTGGATTGTGTTTGGTTGAGTTGGATTGTGTTGGTTTGGATTATTTGGCTTGGATTTGGTTGGATTGGGTTGGGATAGGTTGAGTTGTGTTGGATTGGGTTGGATTAGGTTAGATTGAGTTTGGTTGAGTTGGATTGGGTTGGGTTTAGTTGGGTTGGATTGGGCCGGGTTGGGTTGAGTTGGATTGTGTTGGGTTGAGTTGGGTTTGATTGGGTTTGGTAGGGTTGGGTTTGATTGGATTTGTTTAGGTTGGGTTGGGTTGGTTTGGATTGAGTTGGAAGATGCTCTCACTCCACCCCCTGCCATGGGGAAGGACATCCCTGTGCACATCCTTGACTGGGGAAGTTGCTCTGCAGCTGAAATTAAAACCACCATCTGCACTGATCTATCAAAATGCCTTCCAGGTGAACTCAGCTGCTGGGTTCACGTGTCACAGGCTGTTTTGTCACTGCCTCTGGCAGGTTCCAGGGTGGGAAGAAGGACGAGCTGATCGGCATCGCCTACAACCGGCTGATCCGCATGGACGCCGGCACGGGCGACGCCGTCAAGACCTGGCGCTTCAGCAACATGAAACAGTGGAACGTCAACTGGGAGATCAAAATGGTGAGATGGTGTCTGACCCCGTCCTGTGCCCCTGCTGCTGTCACTGGGACCTGGAATCCCAAAGGGTTTGGCTTGGTCTTGGTCCAGCCTGCCCTTGGGCACTGCCAGGGATCCAGGGGCAGCCACAGCTGCTCTGGGCACCCTCCCCACCCTCACAGCCAGGAATTCCCAATTCCCAAAACCTCATCCATCCCTGTCCTCTGGCAGTGTCCCATTCCCTGTGTCCTGTCCCTCCATCCCTTGTTCCCAGTCTCTCTCCAGCTCTCCTGGAGCCCCTTTAGGCTCTGGTGGAGTGGTGTATGACCCTTAAGTAAAATCCCTGAATCTTTCTCTCCTGTAGCCAGGAATTATTTTCTCCATTCTCTGAACCCCACACAATTAAATGAAGTGAAACCTCAGCACTGATGCTTGGGCTCCATCCTAACCCATAACACAAATACACAGAACCTTATCCATACTAAAATTCCTTTCATTTGCTGCACAACTCAGACTTTCATGTAAATAGCAAAAAAAAAAAAACAAACCCTGAGTAGTTACCTCCCCAGGCTCTGAGATGGGCTTTTCCCCTGCTGTTACATTTGGATGCACAAATTTTGGGCTCCTTTTTGGCAGAACATACAATTAAAATTGCCAGGGATACATGAGGGCTGTTCTCCTGCAGTTTGCAGCTCATTAAAAGTTGCTGGAAAAATTATTCAGCTTCCCCCTCTGTCTCAGAGTCATTGTTTTGACTCAGTTGCAAGCCCTGATATCCCAATTATCCAGCTTGGGAATCCCCATCCCTCCTGCAGTGCTCTGAGTGATGGGGGGATAAAAAGAGAATAAGCATCAATAAATGAATGATTTGTTCAGCCACTCAAAAATGAGCTCCCCCAGCCCCCATAAAGTATTTCTGTGGCCAAAATTCAACTTAGAAAACCAGGAAAAAGTGGAAAAAATGCCCAGACTTCAACAGGTCTGTGCCCAATCCCCATTTCTCTGGAAAGAGGAAAAGTGTAGCCGTGTGCTCACCATGGAGAGGTGAAAACACACTGGGGGATTGTTTCTGAGTCATGGGGGAATACAAGGGAGAATGGTAATTTAAATAAATAGATAGAAAACAACAAAAAGGCATGAAATGAAAGGTATTTCAGTGTCTAATATTTGAATAAGGATCATAGGATATTTAAAGAGGGAAGGAACTCACAAGACCCTCAAGGCCAGATCACCATTCACAGAATCATGGAATGGTTTGGGTTGGGAAGCACCTTGAAGATCAAGCATGGAGCTTCTTCCCTTAATTCTGCTTTATGAGCTTTCCCTCCTTTCTCTTACCTTGTGGCACAGTTGTAGGGGAGGAGGAGGAGGCAGGAATCCCACAGGGTTGTTTTTGAACTCTGCCTCATCAGCAGCATAGTTTGGATTGACTTGGTCACAGAGGGCTTGGAGGACAATTAGACCCTTGGAGGTTCCAGGTGCTCTCATTTCCAGGCCCTGTGGGTATCTGGGACAATGAGGGTGTGGGAGCAGCTGGGGCCAGGCTCTGCCCTGTGCTCCACACTGTGCCAGGGGCACATCCAGCCTTGCTGGGGCATCACCTTGATATGGCAAGGACACCTCCCAGTGTCCCAGGCTGCTCCAAGCCCTGTCCAACCCATCCTGGGACACTTGCAGGGATCCAGGGGCAGCCACAGCTTCTCCGGGAATTCCGTCCCACTATGGCAGCCATGCTGTGGCAGTGTCCCATTCCCTGTGTGCTGTCCCTCCATCCCTTACCCCAGGGGCTCTCAGCTGTCCTGTGGCTCCTGTGGGCAGGCAGGGCGCAGGGCTGAGCGCTGTGCCCGCAGGTGACGGTGGAGTTTGCGGACGAGCTGCGCGTGTCGTTCGTCTGCACCGAGGTGGATTGCAAGGTGGTGCACGAGTTCATCGGCGGCTACATCTTCCTGTCCACGCGGGCCAAGGACCAGAACGAGAGCCTGGACGAGGAGATGTTCTACAAACTGACCAGTGGCTGGGTGTGAGCCCTGCCAGCCTCAGCCTGCAGGAACCCCCAGGGCCCTTTAACTTTCCAAAGCTGTCCTTTGAGATAATGCTGCTTCATAAAGTAAGCTTGAAATGTATCTTTTTTTTTTTAAATAATAATTGGATTTTTTTTTTTTTTTTTTATTACCAGACCAGTTAATCTGTGTGCACTAACGAGCACTTCTGTTAATTTGCTATAACCAGACTGTGTCTGGGCAGGGTGATGGTGACCCACAGATCCAGGATAAAGTTTTAACTGACTTAAAAAAGCCAATTTTTGAAGAGAACTCTAAGCCATCTTCTTGTAAAGCCATCCAGGGCTAAGCTATATGAAGTCTATTTATCATGTTTAGTGCATGAGTGTTTTATTTCTTTTTTTTTTTTTTTTGTGTTTTTATTCTGTACATTTGACCTGTTTGAAGTCGTCCTGCTCCCAAGCAGAGCTGCCATCTCTCCTCTCACACTACACAGGACTCTGAAGGTGCCTGACATGACTTTGAGGATAATTTTGTGTGGCCTCAAAGATGATCTTCTGTTAGTCTGTTATAGCTTGGTTTTATTTGTTTAACTTGCCTTTTGATAATCATTTATATTGTCTTTTTTTTTTTTTTTAATTTTATTTGTACACCATATTGTATTATGACACTTTTAGTATTCACCAGCATAGTCACTGTTCTGCCTCTGATATGCAAATTTTTTTCATTATGATATGAAGTAAAAGGTTTATGAAGTAAAGGTTTTTGTGTAACTAATGTAAAAAAACACAAATTTTATAAAATTGTACAGTTTTTGTAACTAGTCTCACAAGCCAGCTAGGATATTGCATAGATCAGCAGTAACTGTAGGATGTCTGCAAGGGGTACGGGGACAAACCAAGGAATAAAAAACCCACAAAAATCACAATTTCAGTCAATTTTGATCTAAGTTCAGGGGGATTCCAGAGCTGTGCCACAACACCCCCATAGCTGATCCCTGGGGCCAGCCCTGCCAGGTTCATTAAGCCATTCCCACATTATTGCTAATGAGGAGGGATCCTGTGCCCACCCAATGCCAAGGAATAACCAGTGTTGTGTTCCTGTAGTCCGTGCTATCAAGACTATGTTCAAATACATTTTATTTTAAATAAAAGTCAAATCTTTTATTTAACATTCAGCTGCCACTGCTGGTTTTTGGGGTCTAACTGTGCTGTGGAAAGGCCATAAACAAGTCCTGTAGGATGGAGCCATCCCATGTAAGCCTTGGGCTCCTTATCTCAAGTTCGCTGAAACAATTCCAACAAAAAGTTATAAAATTCTGGGATGGTTTGGGTTGTAAAGGACCTTAAACTCATCTCATTTCACCCCCTGCCATGGGCAGGGACACCTTCCACTCTCCCAGGTTGCTCCAAGCCCTGCCCAGCCTTGCCTGGAACATTTCCAGGGATCCAGGGGCAGCCACAACTGCTCTGGGCTCACCTCACCCAGGGAACAATTCCATCCCAACATCCCACCCACCCCTGCCCTCTGGCAGTGTCCCATTCCCTGTGTCCTGTCCCTCCATCCCTCTCCAGCTCTCCTGGAGCCCCTTTGGTCCCCTGTAGGTCCCACTCCCTGGCCAGGCAGTGGGAGCAGCCCAGGGAATCAGGGAATTGCAGGATCTAAGCCAAACCCACACTGAGCTGTCCCCAGCTGCCACATCCACAAAGCTTTCACATCCCTCAGTGACTCCCCTGCTACCCTGGGCCCCTGTTCAGTGCCTGCCCATCCTTTCCATCAAGGAATTTCCCCAAATATCCCCATGGCACAAATCCATCTCCCCTTTTCTGCACAGGTCCTTTCACACCATGTGCTGCACCCTTGCTCCGTAAAACCCAACATAAGGAGTGGCCTGGTGGGGCTGGGTGAATCCTCCCACTCCAACGGGGAGGAGCAGTGCCCAGGACGTGCCAGGGATGTTCCCAACCCTGCTCCATGCCCTGGGGCTCCTCTGGGGTGCAGCAAGTCTGGGCAGCTCAGAGCAGAGAGCAGCGAGCACGCTGCTGGCAGCCAGCACAGGATCTCTGCAGCAACCCTGGAACAGCCCCAAAAATAGGGGGTGGGATGGGGATGGCTCCCTGAAAAAAAATATTTATTGAAAAATATTGCCCTGCCTGAGGTTAGGCAGGATGGGGAGGTGGAAAGGATCTTTTCTAGATGAGAACTTATTTTTAACCCTGCTTCGCTCCAGCATCTCATTTTTTCATCCAAGGAGAAAGGAAGTTCTCATCTAGGAAAGATCCTGGAAAACCCAGCATGTGGTTTTCCTAAAATGTGGAGAAACAGCAGATAAAATAGGGCAGGGATGGGAATGGCTGAGGATGGATGGGAGTGAGGGGGAAGCATGAGGAGCACACTGGAAATGGGATAAAAGGGGAATGGTGAGAGCTGGAGCACACTGGAAATGGGATAAAACAGGAATGGTGAGAGCTGGAACACACTGGAAATGGGATAAAACAGGAATGTGAGAGCTGGAGCACACTGGAAATGGGATAAAACAGGAATGTGAGAGCTGGAGCACACTGGAAATGGGATAAAAGGGGAATGGTGAGAGCTGGAGCACACTGGAAATGGGATAAAACAGGAATGTGAGAGCTGGAACACACTGGAAATGGGATAAAACAGGAATGTGAGAGCTGGAGCACACTGGAAATGGGATAAAACAGGAATGTGAGAGCTGGAGCACACTGGAAATGGGATAAAACAGGAATGTGAGAGCTGGAACACACTGGAAATGGGATAAAAGGGGAATGGTGAGAGCTGGAGCACACTGGAAATGGGATAAAACAGGAATGGTGAGAGCTGGAGCACACTGGAAATGGGATAAAAGGGGAATGGTGAGAGCTGGAGCACACTGGAAATGGGATAAAAGGGGAATGGTGAGAGCTGGAGCACACTGGAAATGGGATAAAACAGGAATGGTGAGAGCTGGAGCCCCTGGGAAGGGAAGGAAGATGCAGCTCAGGGACAGGCAGCAGCAAGGACAAGGTTTGGGGCTGTTGGCTCCATGATCCTGAGCCAAAGGAAAAGCAGGATGTGGTGAGCACAGAGGGTTTGCAGTGATGTGGGAATCCCAGGCCAGGTGGGTTTGGGGTGTCTGGAGATCAAACCCAGCAGCAGAGGATGAGGAGGGTCTTGGCAAGACAAAGCACAGCCAGTCCCAGTTCCTGCAGCTCCAGCACTGGAAGAAGACACAAAATAAGAGATTTATTTTGCTGACACAGGGAAATCTGGCTGCGGTTGTTTCTTTTTGGGTACTCGAAGGAGTAATCCAAATTAAAAGCCAAAGGATTGCCAGGCTGTGGGTGTCCCCAGCCCTCGGGGTGACTCAGCCTCGGGGAGGAAAAGCTGCGATCGCCTGGCATCAGCACAAACTGTGCTTGGGAAAAAGGAATCCTTTCCAACTCCCAGCGATAAGCACATGATGGGGAGGGAGATTCAAAGCCAACAGGGCTGCTCAACCTCAGTCTAACAAATAAGTGGCAAAGATGCCTGAAAATGAGACAACTCCAGCCCTCCAACAGCAGCGGGGCCAGGGGGATGATGCTCCTCCCTCGCTGACCCCTCTCCAGGACCTCGAGGAGGGGAAAAGGAAAAAATAAATCACTTTTGGCAAGGTACTGATGCAAACCGGCTGGCAGGCTGCAGATGCACCTCTCCGAATGCAGCAGGGGATTTGGATGCCTGTGTGAGCCCGGGGGGTCGGCTGGGATTTAAACCCCGAGTAATTTAACACCGTGCAAAGGGGCGAGACCCGGAGCGGGATCGGCGGAGTTTGGATAGGGAGAGGTTTGCAGACGCACAGAATTTAAAAACACAGCAATAAAAGAAATATCCCCCCAGCAGGGCTGTGGCTGGGTATGGGGACATCCCGCTGCCAGGAATTGATGGGAAAGGACATTTGGGGACGTGCTGGTTTGGCAATCACTCCCATCCTTGGAGATTTTCAATGTGAAGTGGATGGGGCTTGGAGCAACCTGGGATAGTGAAATGTCCCCGCCCGTGGCAGGGGGGTTGGAATAAAATGATGTTTAAGGTCCCTTCCAACCCTAAATATTCCATGACTGGGATTTTCTAGCACAAAGGGATCCTCAAGCTCTCCAAAAGGAGCTGGGTTATTCCTTACACACAGGACACGTGGGGTTTCCAAAACCCTCCCGTTCCCCCTGCCCCTGGGATGGCCGCCCCAGGGGCTTTCCTGTGGTGGGCAGGGGCTGAAAAAAAGCTCCTAAATTAATCCCTACTAAACCCAAGGAGGATGAGTCACTGCAGTGTCTCGGGAAGCTCACTGGAGACTTTCCAGCCTTCAGGCCAGGGAAGGGGCTCCTGGGTGGCCACAGCACTTCCCTGGCTGTGTGCAAAGACACCTCCCAAATCCGGTGCTCAGAGAATTTATCCAACCTTGCCTCTGCCTCCTCTGGCTTCTCAAGCCCCTCGTGGGGTTGAGCATCCCAGGGATCAGCAGCACCTTTCACCCTGCCCTGCCCCACAGAGGGACTTCAGAGGGCACTCGGGACCACCAGGGATGTTCCTGGAATGGATCAGGGATGCAGCACAGCCAGACCTGGTGCCAACAGAGGCAGAGCCCAGCACAGAGCTGGAACCACACACGGATGTGGATGTGCCTGTGGCTCACACAACCCCCATTTCCCAGGGGTACTATCCCTCATCTCTGATGCAGGAAGGGATGGTGAGCATCCCAAACCCTCCAGAGTGACAGCACCAGGAGTGCTGTAATGGGTCTAATTAAATTCAGGCAGATCAGTGACCTCGCTCGTGCAGCTCCAAAACCATTCTGGAGACCAGTGGGGGTTTTATTTGTTTGCTTTCAGTCTCACAAGTGCCCTGGGTGCTTTGATTTGCAGCCCTGAGGCACTAAAGAGATAAAAGATCCATAAATATCTGCTGGATGTTATAGATCTGAAACAAACACTGTGCCCCCCCTTGCAGCTCTTTCCGTAAGCACCAGTGCAATGCAGCCCCTGCTCCCGTTTCCATTGGCATCCCAGCCTTCCCTTTGAAATCCCTGCATCCCTCCAGCTGTTCCACATATTTCAGGCCCTCACCTCTCCCCCCCAGAAACTGCTCCTTAAGGCTCTTCTGTCTGGGTTTTCATAATTGCAGGATGGAAACGGGACTTTTCCCAGGCCGAAGGTCTGCGGTCCCTCGGGATCAAACCTGGACTGAAACCAGCCCTGCTGAGGGGCTGTGGGGGGAGAGGATGGGGAGATCCAGTTCAAGAAGAATTGGAATCCCAGCATGCCAAATTCATCCCAGAAAAGCTGCCAGGGAGCATCACAGTGTGATCAGCATTTGGTCTGATCCAAGGAAGAGGCTGTGGAGCTGCATTTCAGGAGTTTTGCTTTTTTAGCTTGACACAGGAGCAGCAAAATATTTCCCAAATTCCCAAGTGACTGAGAAAGGCCATCCCATATATTCACAGTGGCTCAAATAGGCAGAACCTGTCAGATACTGAAATCATTCAGAAAATTTTCCCTTTGATCCCCAGCTAAGACAAAGAGTTGGTAACCGAGCCTCCCCTGTGCTGTCAGCTCCTGGTGAAGCTGCAGATTCCCAGCTGGTGGGAAGCTTCTGCTTGGAAAACTCCACTCCCCCTCCTCTGAGAATGCACGCAGTTTGAGCAAATAAAGCATTTGCTCTGGGTTTATTTTTGGCTTTTGGTCAACAGCTGGTCTGTCCCTAATGAGTGAGCTGGGCTTTGATTTCCTGCCTGAGAAGGGGGTGAGAAGTGGGAGAGGATTGGGTTAGAAATTTGACTCACACCAGTGATCCCAGCTGGGATTTACTCCCATTAGTCTCTTTGCCTGGAGATACATCTCAAGAGAGGCACTGGGAACAGCTCAGGAACCATGAACTGGGGGCACAGGGGAACTGCAGGTGGTGCCCAGAGAAGGTGAAGCTCCCTGACCCAGGCTGGGCCAAGGAAAGGCAGCACAGTGCCCTCCAAACTGGGCTCAGGGAATGGGATGACAGTGGCTCTGTTGTTCCCCTTGTGCAATTTCTTAGTCATCATCGTGGAAATCACAGAATGTCGTGAGTTAGAAGTGGCCTTAAATCCTCTTATTCCATCCCCTGCCATGGGCAGGACACCTTCCACCATCCCATGCTGCTCCAAGCCCCATCTCAACTGGCACTGAAAACTTCCAGGGATCCAGGGGCAGCCACAGCTTCTCTGGGCACCCTGTGCCAGGCCCTCACCACCCTCCTCAGCCAGGAATTCCTTATCTAAACTTATCCTCTTTTCCATGTTCTTTTGTTTCAGAAGCATTTGACCCCCTGAGCTCAGGTTTGAGCTCTCCCCCAGCAGTGGATGCTGGTCCCAGTGGAATGAGCCCATCTAATTCCTGCTCACCCAGGGGCAGGGATTGCTACAGCCTCACCTGGGACACTTGGGGAAACCAGGTTTTCTGGTATCCCTAATGGCTCTCAGCAGATTTAGGAGGGCAAAGAGCTGCTGGGACTCTGAGGAAAGAGTTGTGTGAGTTTTGCTTTTCCCCCTGACGAGGCAGTGAGGATGAGAACTCTTGGGAATGGCAGGCTGGGGAGAAGCCTGCTCATCCTTCCAGAGGGACAGGGCTACCCTGAGGCCACCTCCATGCTGTGTCCCACCCTGGGTGGCCCTCTGGAGGGACCACATCTGATTCCCATCATCTCCCAGCTGAAAATCCCCTGTCAGACACTTCCAGGGATGCAGCCTTGCAGCTGGGGGCTCCCTGGAACTCAGGAGGAGCCACAGGGTCCAGCTGACAGCCATGGGCAGCTGCTTTATCTCCTGGATGTTTTTCCCCTTCCCATAAACAGGAGGAGAGGGTGGGAATGTGTCTGAGACAGGGAAATGACAATGGGGAGGGAGAGGGATGTAAATCTTGCAAAGCACTGAAGTGACAGATAATGGAAGAGAACTGGGGTGAGAACAGGGAATGTTGCTGGTGGGGGAATGTGGAGATGAAAAGCCAGGATGCCCCAGCAAGGCTGGATGTGCCCCTGGCACAGTGTGGAGCACAGGGCAGAGCCTGGCCCCAGCTGCTCCCACACCCTCATTGTCCCAGATACCCACAGGGCCTGGAAATGAGAGCACCTGGAACCTCCAAGGGTCTAATTGTCCTTCAAGCCCTCTGTGACCAAGTCAATCCAAACTACGCTGCTGATTAGGCAGAGTTCAAAAACAACCCTGTGAGATTCCTGCCTCCTCCTCCTCCCCTACAACTGTGCCACAAGGTAAGAGAAAGGAGGGAAAGCTCATAAAGCAGAATTAAGGGAAGAAGCTCCATGGAGCACCCCTGATTCATGATTTTCCTCCCTTTTTGAGGGGCCCCCATCCTCCCCAGGTCCACACACCCCCAAAGCACAGCTCACCTTCCCCATCCCATGGGTGCAACACGAGTGAACTCTGCAAGGTTCTGAAGTGAACTCTGCACTGGGCTTCATTAACTCAGGTCACTAAATCCAGGGAGGCACCCAGGCAGTGGCAGGGATCTCTCATTGTCTGCACGGCTGCAGGAGCAGCTCCAGACACGGAAGAAGCTGAAATCTGATGTGAAATAACTCCACCTAGAGGGAAAAGGGACGGGAGAGAAGAGCCACGGGTGAGCAGAGCTGAGCAGAGCTGAGCACATTCCTGACCTGGCACAGAGCAGGGATCACTGCCTGGACACAGGGATGGGACAACAGGGCCATGAGCACAGAATTGTGGCATCACAGGATGGTTTGGGTTGGAAGGGACATTAAAAATCATCTTGTTCCATCCCCTGACACAGCAGGGACACCTCCCACTGTCCCAGGCTGCTCCTAGCCCTGTCCAGCCTGGCCTTGGACACTCCCAGGGATTCAGCCACAGCTGCTCTGGGCATCCTGTGCCACTCTCACAAGGAAAAACTTCTTCCTAATTTCTAATCTAAACTTCCCCTCATTCAGTTTAAATGCTCTGTCCCTTGGGTGTATCTGAGCCCATCAGTTCCCAGTGATCCCAATGGCTGGCTCAGATCCCAAAGTCACCTGTCCCTTTCCACCCCCAGGAACAGCTGCCCCTCACTGGTCTCACACAGAAGATTCTTCAAGTCCTTCACTATCCCTTAAATATATCCCACAATAGTCATGGAAGAGGGCAAGGGGTCAGGGCTGCATTTCCTTTGGAGAAGCTTCAATCAGGAATTGAATGGAGCTCATAGAAACACAACCTTTGGGAAACACAGCACTGATGGGACATCTGCAGAGACAGCACTGGGCAAATGTCACCTTGGTGGAAGGGGAAAAGGCAAAAGCTGCTATTTACCCATTTTATTTAATCCAGGAAAACAGCTGATGGAATCCCCAGTATGCTCATTTTGCATGGGAAGATCTGTCACCCCGAGTGCTCTGCCTCTGAGTGATGAGAAAATGTCCTTTTACCCACAAATCTCTGAAGTCACCTTCAGTGAGCACACCCTGTACCTGCAGCACTTTGGATCAGAAGCACCATTGGGGCTCCATCCCCCATTTCTCACCCCGAGGCCAGATCAGTGCTGGATCTGATCCCAGCTCCAGTTTTTGGGATGAGCTGATACTGTTTGCTTCCCATAGAACAGCCAACGGGAGGGGTGAGAGCCATAATTAAGTTTCTTGTTGGAGTTTTCTTGTTGCATTTTTTAAGCTTGATTTGGACTCTGAACCAGGATGTTGGAGCATTAATAAGAGGAGATGTTTGTCAGCTTTAGGTAGGGATTTTCTCCATGAATAAAAAGAGTGGGTTTGGGACATGGGCAGGAAAAATGGGAAAACCTGAAGCACACCAAACACTTCCAAACCTCCATGGATGGCAGGCTGGGGCTGCAACACCCCTGCAGCTCCAAACACTTTCTGGGCAGTTAAATATCATTTGTGTGCTTGGTTAAAGATGGGATAATTAGTTTCCAGCAAGGCCAGACATGGTCCAGATGCACTTCTCCTTCCACCAACTGCACTAACACTATCCAAACCCAAGGAAATGCATTTCCCAGGCCCAGGAAGCCAATCTGGATGGCAGCAGAGCTTTGCCAGGTTTCCTCTGACTTTATTAGCTGGAGCAGGTATTTAGTTTCTCATTATCTGTCTGCAGGAAATAATTGGGGAGACACAACAGCATCTTTCTCTGCAGGAGATAAACAGGCACTGGATCCTCTGCAGAATCCAGGTTGCCCAGAGCTGGTTTGTGCAGCTCTTCAGACATTTCCACCCCTCAGGATTTGTTTGTGGCTGGATACCAAAACAGAATGCAAACACTTTATTGTGGCAAGGATTGCTCCTTCTCCCTGCCTTGTGTCATGCAGCAAGGAAAAGAAGAGCACTTTTTCCTCTCCTCATAAAACAGGGTGTGTTCAAGCTGATTACATCAAACAAGTGCATGGCTCCCTTCCCATTTTTCCTGAGGTCATGGATTTGCACATTTCCCTCTTGGTAAATCTGGAGCAGCCAAAGGAGATCACTTTGCTGGAGTTTTTGGGCTGCAACAGAAAATGCCACAGTGGAACTGGCAGAGAGGAGATGTGGAAATAAGGAAAGAGTGGAAAGGTTTTATTTCAACTTTCCCCTTGGTCTTCAGCAGCCACATCCTGAGATACCAGGGAGCTGTGGATCCTTGCTGGCCTTGGAAAGAATTACAGAATATCCTGAGCTGGAAGGGACCCCCAAAGATCAGAGTCCAACTCCAAGCCCTGCACAGACACCCCAAAATCCCACCCTGGGCATCCCTGGTGGTCAAACACTCCTGGAGCTCTGGCAGTGCCAGCACCCTCTGGATGAAGAACCCTTCCCTAAAATCCAACCAGACTCCCCTGGCACAGCTCCAGCCCTTCCCTGGGTCCTGTCCCTGCTCAGCAGAGAAGAAGCAAAGCCTGTTTCAAGTGTGGACTCAGCTGTGTGGCTGATCCCAGTTTTTTCCCATTCTGGGAACACCAATTAATGTAATTGAGCTGTTGGAGTGAGTCCAGAGGAGGTCACCAAGATGATTAAAGGGATGGAGCAGCTCTTCTATAAGGAAAGGTTGGGAGAAGTGGGATTGTTCAGCCTGGAAAAGACTTCAGGGTGACCCAAGTGCAGCATTCCAGTGCCTGAAGGGAGCCTACAAAAAACATGGAGACAGATTATTTACCAGGCCTGGAATGACAAGGAAGGTTTTTCCATGCAGATCATTCCCCTGCTCTGGGTTAGACTCTTGCTGCTACAAAATCCACATGTAAAAAAGGTTTGTCAGCACCTGTGGCGGGAATCAGAACAGCCCTGGACTGACAAACTCAGCCTTGCTGGGGCAGAGCAAGAGTTTTAACCAAAATAAAGGATTTTCCCCTCATTTTTCAACATCCCACTGCACAGGAAAACTGGAGATCAGAAGCAGAGCCCCACACACTGCTCAGCTGTTAAATCCCACAGGCCAGATGCACATTCTGGGTCAGGAGGTGCCATCCACAGATAGTTGTTGGGAATTGGGAGGATGCACCTGGATAAGGATTGTCCAAAAGTCGCTGCACTCCTGCTGCAGGTCCAGGAGCTCTGCTCTGAGCCTCAGTGGGAGAACTCAGCTGAGCCCGTGTGCTCATGGCCGTGTTATGGGCTTTTAAAAAGCATTCACTTTCCACTTACTCAGGCAAAAAATATAAATCTCAAAGCCATAAATTCCATGGAGGAAAAGGCACTGTTGAGGGAGTTAAGCTAAACCTCTTCCTGTCATTTTTAACACCATGGAAATGTGTCCACACTCAGTTCAACCAGCAAAGCAAAAAATTTAATATTTATTTTTAACATGGATGGGACACTCCTAATCCTCGAATCCTCCAAAATAAATGAGAAGGGTTAGGAGGGGAAACTCCCAGCCAGTTTGTGCCTTTCCCTTGCAAGAAAAGGTTAAATATTTCAGTGGTTCATCTGCTGCAATCCGGGAGCTTGGCCCCCAGATTTTGGGTTGCCTGGATGGAAGGAGCTCTGTGGTGTGTCATCTGGTCACTCTGGGCCTGAAGAAGTCAAAAAATAAGGAATGTTGATGGTTTCCACGGTGACAGAATGATTCATTCTGATGGTAAAGTACAGGGGAGACACGTGGAAAATGAAAATCACGTCTCAGAAGGGTTTTGTGTCATTATTGCGTTCACTGCTGCAGCTACACGCATGTCCTGACCTCAGCTATTCATAAAAGTGTCTCTTGAGATGATCCCAAAGTTGGGGTTTTTTATTGAAATTGAAATCCTCACTCACAAAATCTCTCAGCTTTGGAGGCTGAACAAGGCCCAGTACAGCAAGCAGAGCAAGGGAGCCTCCAAAAACAATCCCACGGAGATAAAAATTATCAAAAAAGTGAGAGCCTGGAGGGACAGGACAAGAGCAGCAGCTTTAAACTGGAGGAAGGTAGGTTTAGATGGGAAATGAGGAATTGTTCCCTGTGAGGGTGGCAATGCACAGGGTGCCCTGAAAAGTCCAAGGGCAGCTTGGACAGGGCTCGGAGCAGCCTGGGGTAGTGGAAGGTGTCTCTGCCCATAGCAGGAGGTGGAACAAGATGATCTTTAAAGGTCCTTTCCCACTCAACCCAGTCGGGAATTCCACGATTCTGTAATTCCAAACCCATCAAACGCCCTGACGAGCCTGAGGTGGAGCGAGGGGGTGTGTGTGGGAGGTGCCCTCACCCTTTCCCTCGCAGAGCCCACTGCGGCTTCTGTGAGGGTGAAATGACCCTTCAGGCGGCGGGAACCGGGACCCGACCCGCCATCATCACACGGAGCCCGCCGCCATCTTGGCGGAGCCCTGAGGGCGGTGCTGGGCAAGGGGCGTGGCCTATGTGAGGGAGGGGGTGTCCACAGCGCTCCCGCCCAACCCGCGCGAGGGCAGCGAGGCGCTGAGGGGGAGTGGCCAGAGGGCTGGGAGCTCGGCGGCGATTGGCTGCGAGTGGCGAAGTTCGGCTGTGATTGGCTGTGCGCGGTGGGCGGGAGGGCGCGCGCGCGGCCCCGCCCACCCTGCCACTGTCCGTGCGGCGCGTGCGGCGGGGCCGGCGCGCGCGGTGAGTGCGGCCGGGGGGGCCCTGAGGGGCTGCGGGGGTGGGAGCGCTGGGAGGGGCTCGGTGTAGGGAGGGGTCCCGCCCTCCGAGGGGCTGCTGCAGCTCAGGGGCGCTCTGGGGGCACCAGCGGGGGCTGGCGCGGCTGTGGGGGGTGATATGACCCGCGCCGAAGGTCTGTGTGTGAGGCAGCAGGGCGCCCCGCTACCGAGGGGTGCCCTCAGTGTGGTCCAGCCCTGAGGGAGATCCCCCGAGAGACCGTGTGTGGGATGAGGGGGTGTGGGACCCCCCGAGGTCCTGTGTGAGCTGTGGGACCACCCAGGGTTCTGTGTGTGATGGAGGGGCTGAGGGGATCCCCTCAGAGGTGGGGGAGCCCCTCGAGAGCTCGCTGGTGCAGGGGGCTCTGTCCTCAGCTGAGGAAAGCTGTGGGGACCCTCCAGGGACAGAGCTGGGCTCTGTCACCCCTCCCCCGAAAGTGGGGGGCTGGCAGAGCTCTGGCCAAGCCACCCAGGGGGTTTGGGGGTGTCCCCTGGATGGCAGCTCAGCTCAGGGGTCTCTGCCCATTCCCTGCTCCCAACACACGTGGGGATCCCGGGATGCTCCAGGGAAACTGCAGCTGTGCACCAGGACAACCCACAGGCCAGAGCTCTTCTCCCTGTACCTTAATCCTTTTTTTTTTTTTTTTTTAATAAATTGACATTATCCTAAATCATATTCCTGCCTCCAGGAAATGAGAGTAGCTTGCAACTCCATCCTGCTCCAGCTGTGCCAGAGGTAGTTGGGAAAATGACTCTTAGTTGGTCACTGATTGCTCATAGAGCATCACAGTTTTTATTTTCTCCATGTGCTTTTCCCTTGGTGTGCTGTAACCCTGAGCTGGAGTTTGAGGTTTGCTTTATTCTGTACAGACACTGTTTGAATGTTGATATGGACACTTGGGAATTTTGGGGGACAGAGGAAAAGGACATTGGAATAGTTGAGCTGCAGGAATAGAGAAATGTGTAGAAATGTTTTCTTTGCAATTTGTCTTTCCCGCTGTTTCATTTTGAAAGGAAACTGAGTGAGAGTTTGTGTTGCTGTTTTAATTGCTATAGCAGCATTTTTTTTTATATGCAAATTAGGATGAGAGCTGGGATTCAAAGGCCAGTGTGTACCAGCAGGTGGCATAAAAAGATTTTGTTTTTAGTTAAGAAACTTCAGTTGGGTTTCTGGAGCCACTTTCACTTTTGAGGCTCATTACTGCAAACATTCTGTTCTTTCTCTAGGCTGTGAGGTGTCTTATTTTTAAAAGTGTCATCTCAAACACTTTTTTGCTGTTTATTTGGCCTGACCATTAGTGTGTGACTGTGTGCAGCTAAGGCAGTCTGAAGATTTAAAGAAATTAAAAGTGCTCATGAGCTCTGCTCTACCAGAACCCTGACCAGGTATTCCACAGGGGATAAGTAAGAATTCTTTTCCTTTATCATAGAATTCCAGGTTGGAAGGCACTTAAAGCCCATCTCATTCCCATGGGCAGGGACACTTTCCACTACCCAGGCTGCTGCAATCCCTGTCCAACCTGGCCTTGAATGCAATAAGGAAAACACATCCTTGTCACCCAGAAGAGCCCAGCTCCCCAGTGCCTTTAATCATTAACAGGAGTCTGACTGTCACCTTGGCACTGCTGCTTTCCCTGTCCATGGGCACAGTGGGGCTGTGCTTGGCAGCAGGGCTCTGTAAACACATGGAGCAAACAGGACAGGCTGGGCTGGGGCTGGGCCATCACCTGCTCTGGGATCACATTCAATATTTGTGAGCTGGGACTTGGGGAAAAAGTGCATTATTCATAACCACTGCAGGCTTTAAATTGACAGGAGTGCAAATGATGGTTAGACAGGTTGATGGGAGGTTTCTTGAGGGGTGATGCTTTCCTTGTAGAGGTTAATGTGGATGTTAAATGTGGATGTTAAATAAACATCCTCCAGGCCTTAGGCTGGTTTTTCCAGGATAAACACACAAAGTCCGTGTGCCGTGTCCGGGTGCACACGCTGTGTAAACCCAGCAGTGAAGGCTGAGCAGATAAAGAGAACAGCAGTGTATTCACTTCCTTGAAATCCCTGAGGAAAATCCCATGGCCTGCTCCAAGGGGAACAACTCATGTAGAGGTGAAACCTGTTGGGTTGTGTTGCAGATCTCTGTGTGCAGCAATGATGCCCGTGGCCACCGTGCTGCCCGATGACACGCCCATGTTTGACCCCAGGATCCTGCAGGAGCTGGACTGGAGTGAGAACACCACCACCTTTTCTCCTGCTATTTCTCCACTGGATCCAGGGGATGGGCTGGTCCTCAGACCACTTTGCACAGCTGATTTAAATCGAGGTAGAATCCTGGCTTGTCATTGCCACAAATGACACTGGGGGGCAGAGTTGGTGACTTCTGTTTCTGCAGGAGTGTTTATTTTCCCTGATTTGGGTTGTTTTTATCAGTAAACAATTTGATGGGATTTTAGAACATCCTAAATTGTAAGGGATCATTGAGTCCAACTCCTGAACCTGCACAGGATACCCCAACAATCCCACCCTGTGCCTTGTCCTAACATCCCTTGGGCTCTGGTAGACTTGGGGCTGTGAGCACATCCCTGAATCTCAGCTTTTGGCATCAAGGATTTGGCGACCCTGAAAATTTGGTTTACTGTTTTAATCCTAAAATTCAAATAAAATCTTCCAAATAATCCACAAGTTCCCATTCACCATGGTTTTGGAGAGGGAGCACAGTTGTTTATACTGTACCCTTTAATGCTGAAGCAACACTAGCATCATGGTGCATGAATTCTCCTTCAATTCTGGAATTTGTATAAAAACATTGGTTTTATCATTATTCCAGGCTCCCTTGAGCTTTAGCCAATCCTTCAGCACTCTTCAATCCCACTGTGATGGGATGGTCCCTCTCCAAAAGCTGTGTGGATTGTTCCTTGCTGTTTGTCTGCCCCTCACTGAGAGTTGTTTCCCCTCCTTTCCTGCCAGGCTTTTTTAAGGTTCTGGGTCAGCTGACAGAAACTGGAGTGGTGAGCCCAGAGCAGTTCATCAGTGAGTATCCCATTATTCCTTGGCATTTCCAGAGGGGCTGCAGGGAATCCAGGGATGCTGCTGCTGGCAGCAAAGCTGCTCAGGTGTGAGTGCCTGATGCCAGAGGGAGGGATTAGTTCAGCTCCCCTGAGGAGCCCTTGGCACTCAGCCTTGGATCCAGTTGCAGTTATCCCCAAGGGCTGCTTGCCTGGGACAGGCCTAAATTGTGAAACTGGTTTTAGACTGAGCTTTAGAAGATAGCTGGTAGGGTGGATTCTTTGGGCTGAATTTGGGTTGCTCCAAGCCCCTCCAGTCTGGACTGGAATACTCTCCAGGATGGGGCAGCCACAGCTTCCCTGGACAACTTGTGCCAGCCCCTCATCTCCCTCTCAGGGAAGATTTCTTTCCCAATATCCCAACTATCCCTGCCCTCTGGCAGAGGGAAGCCATTCCCCTGGTGCTGTCCCTCCAGCCTCTTCACCAAAATCCCTCTCCAGCTCTCTTTGAACCTGCTGTAGGTCCCCTTTAGATCCCACTCCCAGGCCAGTGGGGAGGCAGCTCAGGGATTCAGGGAGTCACAGGATCTGAGCCAAACCCACCATTAATCCATGTCCCCACGTGCTTTTAAATCCCTCCAGGGATGGGGATTCCACCACTGCCCTGGGCTGGACAACCCTTTCCATGAAATCCTTCTCTGTGAGGGTGGTGAGCCCCTGGCACAGGTGCCCAGAGCAGCTGTGGCTGCCCCTGGATCCCTGGCAGTGCCCAAGGGCAGGCTGGACAGGGTTGGAGCAGCCTGGAACAGTGGGAGATGAGCTTTAAGGTCCTTTCCAACCCAGAGCATTCCATATGTGCTGTTGTAGCACTCATGTGCAGAGCTGCTCAGCAAGGAGGGTTCTCTGGCAGATAAAAAAAAAAGAATTTGTGTAATTTCTGCTTTTTCATGAATTAGTCTGACTCTGGGGCTTTCATTTTCTGGAGTTTTGGGTGCATCACCCCTGTGATCCCACAGTGACTTGCAGTCAGAGACTGCTGCAAATACCAGAGTTCCCTGCAGTTTGCTGTGAGCCTGAATTGCTGTTCCTCACTGTGCTGCTCCCACAGAAACCTTTGAGCACATGAAGAGATCTGGAGATTACTATGTGACCGTGGTGGAGGACACAAACCTGGGGCAGATCGTTGCTACAGCAACGCTGGTTATAGAACATAAATTCACTCACTCCTGTGCCAAGGTAAGTCCTGCAGCTGGGAAGGGAGGAAAAGATCCTCACTCTGGGCAGGTGTGTGGTGACAACCTCAAGTTGTATCAGGGGACGTTTAGGTTGGATATTGGGAAAAATTTCCTTGTGGAAAAGGTTTGTCCAGGCCTGTACAGGCTGCTGAGGGCAGTGCTGGAGTCCCCATCCCTGCAAGGATTTAAAAACTCTCTGGATGTGGCACTTGGGGACATGGGTCACTGGTGGCCTTGGCAGTGCTGGGTTTGATGGTGTTGAATGGCTTCCTCTGAAGGAGTCAGGCATGGCTCTGAGCAGAAGCTGAGGATCTCAGTGCTGGGAGTCTCAGAACACAGGGAGCTGGGAGGGCAGTCCCCAGGCTAACACACACTTGCCTGTGTTTGCAGAGAGGCAGGATAGAAGATGTGGTGGTCAGCGGGGAGTGCAGAGGGAAGCAGCTTGGAAAACTGTGAGTATTGCCCTGACACATCACACCCTGCCAGGGAGCAGCTGGGCATGAAATGGTCTGCAGGAAAACACAGAGAGTGCTGGGATAATGGAATTCATGAAATACCACTGACCCAGCATTTAACTGCTGCCTTCTTGTCTTTTCCAGATTAACGTCCACCTCACCTTGCTCAGTAAGAGACTGAACTGTTACAAAATCACACTCGAGTGTCTGCCCAAAAATGTCGATTTCTACAAGAAATTTGGCTACTTGGTATCTGATGAAAACTACATGTTTCAACGGTTCTTTAATTAACAACTTCTAGGTGTTCTGGGTACTTTTTTTCTTTTTTTTTTTTTTCTTGGAAA
Organism: Erithacus rubecula; assembly: GCF_903797595.1. NCBI lineage: Eukaryota > Metazoa > Chordata > Aves > Passeriformes > Muscicapidae > Erithacus > Erithacus rubecula. The sequence goes on from NC_136688.1 coordinate 58,316,576, forward strand.
GACTGTTGGTGGAGGAACTTGTGCTACAAACATTCTCTCCATGGAAAATTTCTATAGTTTATTGCTGCAGATATAACAATCCCTATAAATAATGAACATCAAATGTGTAAATCTTGGAAAAAAAATTACTGATATTTTAGAAAGGGTCCTCTGGGTTAGAAAATAAGTTTGGAACTAATTTTTACTACTGTTGAGTCGAGGTGAAGCTTTTCTGTTCTAGCTGAGTTACAAAGGACTTGTTCAAGGGATGGTTTTTAACCAAAGGTCTATATTTTTATCTCAAATTTTTTCTTGCATTGTATTTTTCTAAAGGTTTGTGCTTCTTTTCTCAGTAGCCAAAGGACAGCCCCTGGGACTGTCCTGCTGGCTGTGCTGATGGAAGGATGAGGTAGCTGGGGAAGGGATGAGGTTTCTCTTATGCAGAATTAGTGACACACAACAGGCCTTAGTTCTGGTTTTTTTCCATGACACCTCATGGAAGTGCTGGTGGTGCATCAGAAGTTTTATAGGCACTGTTTTCCAAGACTGGATTTATTACTGTTGGTGCAGGTTGGGGAGAATCCTTAAAGGCTGTGCTGAATTCCCAGTCTAAAAATGGATGTGTGCTTCTTACTGCAGGCCTCCTGCACTTTAGCTGATAACTTGGTTTTCAGGATAATTACCTTTTTTTCTGATTAAAAACCCCAAATGTGGTTTGCAACAGGGCAGAGGGTAACTGGGAAACTGGAATGTCTGAAGGAATATATCCCATATGGAGTGGGGTTCTGGCTAGTAATCAATGGGGAGGGGATTGGGATGGGCAGATTCAGCTTCACCTGGGGGTGCCCAGCCCAGAAAAACCTTAAAGCCACTTCTGGTACCTCAAAAGGAGGGAGGCAGGACACAGGGAATGGCTCCCCACTGCCAGAGGGCAGGGCTGGATGGGATATTGGGAGGGAATTGTTCCCTGGGAGGGTGGTGATGCCCTGGCACAGGTGCCCAGAGAAGCTGTGGCTGCTCCTGGATCCCTGGCAGTGCCCAAGGCCAGGCTGGAGCAGCCTGGGACAGTGGAAGGTGTCCCTGCTGAAATGAGTTTAAGGTTCATTCCAGCCCAAACCATCCTGGGATTTCCTGAGCAGCCACTGGAACTCCAGAGGGCCAGGTGGGCTCTGGCTGTGCCAGGATGGATTTCCACCTGTGGCACAGCAGGAGAGGAATCCCCCCCTTCTGTTCCTGTGGAGCTTCCCTGGTGCTGCAAGAGTGGATCAATGATTTTAGCACTTTTGCCAGGGGTGAAAGCAAGGAAGGTCCAAAGGCTGTTGGCAACAGTGGTGTTTTGTGTGGGGAGTGACAAATGCCACAGCCATGAATAGGGCATTCTACCCAGCCAGCCCTTCCACACTGTCCTGCTTTGTGCTCTGGAGAGCAGCTCTGCAGTGCTGGGGGCTCTGCTTGATCTTCCTGAGGGTTCTCCACTCCATCCACTGTCTCCTTGGTGATGTCTGCTTTATTTATTGATTATTTTTTTAAAGAATATCTTTGTTTAAGCTGAATAAATGATTGCCACCTGTATCTGGACTGTTTTTCTTGGATGAGAATGTGCTTGTTGAGCATTACCTGTTCCCCTTCCCTAGGCTGAAAAGAACACTTTTTAGGAATCCAATTCCATGTGGAATTCTCTCCCAAGAGAAAGCAGATGTGCTCCTCTGACAGCACCTGCATGGCTCCAGCCCTGACTCTCATTCTGCAAAGCAGCTCCTGCTTTCTGCTGGCCCAAGTGACTGAGGTGGAGTCTCTTCCTTTTCAGTTTTAATTAACTGAGAATGATTTGAATTCCATGGTGTCTACACCACGTGAAGAGCCCCAGGCCCTCATTAAGGGTTCAAGAGCAGATCAGAGTGAGGAGCAGGTGCTGAGCCCTGCTCAGATCAGTGTCACACACTGCAGGGGCTGAAAGCTGCAGCCCCCTGGGGCAGCTCAAGAGCTCTTTGTTCTCCCAGAGGTGGGAAAAACAGCAGCTGCAGGGAGAGCTGCAAGTGCCCAGCCCGGGGTCAGGTGTGCCCTGAGACACCACAGGGACAGGGACAATGCCACAAGTGCCAGCTCTGAACGGCCCCAGGGGCAGCAAAACAGCCTGAAACTTACCCACAGTGCCAGGGGCTGGAGAGGGAACAGCACGGGCCCCTGTGAATTTATTATGTATCTATAGAGACCTAAAATACAGACACAAGTATCATCTTTTATAAAATATAGACTTAGATGTATATATAAATACATATGTGTATATGTAATATATATACGTATTTTATATATATACACATATATAGAGAGACTATATATGTATATATAAAATCAACCATGATCTCCCTGAAGCAAACACCAAACCTTTCATAAATGTTTTCCCCCTGGGAAGCTCTTCCCTGGACCACAGAGGCACCTGGGTACCTCTGGTTTAGATATATAGATAGCTTTATAGATATTTGTATAAATATATATGATCATACAAATAATATATTTATAAAAATAGCAGTATTTGGACACACAGTTGATTTATCCTGGAGAATCCCAGACTGGTTTGGGTTGGAAAGGACCTCAAGGCCCAACTCATTCCTTCCCTGGCCATGGACAGAGCCACTTCCACTATCCCACTTTGCTCCAAATCTTGTCCCGCCTTGCCTGGAACACTTTTTTTTTTTTCTGTCAGCCCTACCAGCTGCTCCAGAGGTTGTTACCTCCTCCCTGTGCTTTAATTTTTTGGCTAAGACCTTTCCCACCCTGAGGAAGGGATCTCCAGCTCTTCACTCTGCTACCCCTAAGCTGGAAAAAGCAATTTCAGCCCCTCAGTGAAGAGCTGTGGCTTCCCAAAGATTTGGGTGTTGCAGTTCTGTGTTTGAACCTGGGAAATAAAAAATAATAATTGACCCTCCACTTCTCTTTCCATTCCACAGTGAGGGATTCTGCTTCCATTTCCTGCCTTTAGTTCAACCCCCAAAACCAAATATTGAAACACCTCCTGGCAGTGAAACTACAGCAGACAGACACAGGAAGCTTTAAATAGAGAGCTTAGTAATAGATCTGAGGAAAATTAAATCTCAGAATCCCTTAGGATCTGACAGGCAGACAGACCAGAATGACTGTAAAAGGCACCAGGAGGGGGGTAATGCCAGGAAAAAGAACTGGATTGATGAAAAATCCTTAGTCATGGAGCTTGTGAGAAGCAAGGGAGTGTTCCCAGGAGCCCAGAGATCAGTCAGTGCCTTCCTTCCATCTGTGTTCCATCCCTCCCTCCCCAGGGACCTGCAGTACAGAGGGTTTGCTGCTTGCCAGCTGCAGCAGCAGCCCCAGAGCATTCCTGCAGAGCACAACCAAACCACACAGTGCAGCTCTCCAGGAGATCAATCACTTCCTTTTTTTCTGGCTGCAAAGTTCCTTACTAAAGCATCACACCATTTATTGCAATTTTTTTTTTTTTTCCTGAAGGAATTATGTTGCTCCATCAGTGCTGTAGGTGGCAGAGGGTACCAGCAGGAACAGGAATGTGCTGCTGAATGCTGGATGTTCTGATCACCAAACCCTGAGCCCATTTTTATCCTGTTAAAACACAAGCTCACACTTCCCAGACACACAAGTTGTTTTTTTTAACAGTTTAACTCAGTCACCACAGTGCTCCCAAATGATTCCAGCCCTGGCTTTTAGGCAACCAGCATTGGGAAATAAAGCAGATGCAGAATCAGGGCTGTGCTTGCACAACCTCAGTGCTGCTGAGACAGAGTTACAAACCACCCTGACAATCCCCTGAAAACCTTCAAGCCACAAGAAGTGTTTCCTTAGCTGAGTAAGGTTTTACAAGAGCTGAGGTGAATCTTTTAAGTCTTGATTCAGTTATGGGCAGTGCCCTGGGCCTCAGTTTTCAAACACAAATCCAATTTTTACCTCTAATGATGCCATTACTCTTTGAAAACCAGTTTGAGGATGTTCTAGACAGTTCAACTTGAATTAACCTCTTATGTTTCTAAAGCACATTTCTACCATAATACATACTGAGAACAAGGTGAATTTTAGCAAACTTTTTCTTTACTAAAGTCTCTTGTTATAAATTACACAAATAACTTTATAAACAAATCCCCCCCCGCTTGCATTTTGTTTAAAGTAATAACTTTATATCATACAAATAAAGAAATTTCAAGTATGAAAGTGCAATTATTGCAATAATACCTCTTTGCAAGTCCAAAAATCTTGGTTTAGATTAAACTGTAAAGTGTAAAAAAGGAGTAAAACAATCAGTGCCATCTATTCATTCAAGAAGTCCAACATCTTAAAAATGATGCTTAGTGTGTTGCAGAGGCAGATTTACATCTGAAAAGCAACATGTAATTGAAAAGAAGCTATGTGTGTTCATTGTTTTGCATTCATTCTTTTGTTTTTGTTTTTTTTTCCCCTAGTTTTCTTCACCTTTCTTGGCAGGAATTCTCACTACAACCAGTGCTTGTCCTCAGCCATTATCTATTCTGTGCTGCTGCCACCTGCATGGTGCCAAGATCTTCATCCTCCTCGTGCATCCTCTTCAAACTCCCTGCAGGAGGCAAGAGGCAACTTCAGCCCAGGATATTTAAATATTTCACACTGAAGTTGAAACTCAGCTTGCATACCAAAAGCTCTTCCCAAGAGTTTGGGATTCTGCTGGTTTGTTTAAAAAAAAAAACAAATCACCTCCCACCCCCAGCAGCAGCTTCTCACCTGTGCTGCCAGGTGGGACTGAGAGGGATCTCTCCAGCTGCAGAGGTGACATCATCTGGATGGTTAATTTTGCTAGATAGATGGCTTCATATTCCTGGAAAGGTCCAAAAATGTTGATTGGAATTACTTAGGCATAAAGCTTTGTAAAGGTAATTTAGAGAGTATCTCATATTCAGGCACAGATTTGGAAGGAGGAGAATTCTGTGTTGCTTTGATATGAATGACAAGAACCATCAGGAAATAAGAGGAAAAGTTCAAGGATGACTAAAGAAATAGCTTTAAAAACAAACAACATTTCCTTTGCAGCTCCTTCAGCACCAACCAAGACATTTCAGAGCCTCTTAATCACTGCACAAAGCAGGATTTTTTATTTCTCCTCCATTCCTGGATTTGCTTTGTTCAAAACTTAAGTCTAAGGAACTGAGGTGCCCACTCATCTTCCTCCCAAGCTTTACTCCAGCTCCTGACATTTCTTTGAAGCATATTTGTGTAAATGTCTGTTTGGCAGGAAGATGATTCATTAAATGGTTTTTAGTTATGATCAGGAATTAATAAAAAAAGTCACCTGAAGTTGATGGACAAATCCAGCATTAGGATTAATACAGAATCTTCTTTCTTGGACATAAGTAAATGCATCCCTTAAAAAGAGGAGAAAACACTTGAGTGAAAAATATATAAAAGTCTCTGTGTCATTTTGAGCCTTCAGATTATCAGTTTTTCAGAACTGCAGAACCTCTAAACTCTCCCCACAGGAACAACTCCTGTGGCATCTCCCAAGGTTTTATCCACAAATGGAAGTGGTGCCCTGATTCCCTGGGGAGCCTGATTCTTAAAAAAACAAAACCAAAAAAAAAGTATAAACAGAACTGCAGTGAAGTAAAATGGAATAATCAGCCCCTGGTAAAGTCTTACCTAAGGCACTGAGAGATTGAGTGAAAACACAACAGTTTCTGTTCCCTCTAAAATCATTATTTCCTCACCCTGAATTAAAACTGAACAGCTCTTCTTACCTGTACTTCACCCCAAATGTTTCCATTATGTATGCAATAACTAAGGCAGCACTGGGAAAAAAAAAACAAAAAAACAAAACCAAACAAAAATTAGTAAAATAGATTTCAATTGTTTAAAAAGATGAATATCAGGATGGGTCATTTCCTACCTTCTAGAAATCCCTGCATTCCCATGGACAAGAACTTTTCCTGAGATGGAAAAAAAAAAATCCCCAAATTAACCATATTTGTATAAAATGAATAAAATTCTTTGAAATGTGGTTTTGTTAAGGAGAACCAGGCAGCATCAAGACACATCACCCTGAATTTCTAACTACTCTGGGATACAGGGATTGGGATTCCTGCTCCTGGAGGGTTCTGAGTGTCACAATGCAGATTTCAGCTCCTACATTAGACAGGGGACAGGAAAACTTCATGCACAGAACTCAGTTGTGTTTCAAGTAAAAAAAACCCCCAAACCTCAGAGGTTGATTTTCCAGTTAGAGGCAAAAGGAAAGAACATTTTGCTCTGAATTTGTCTAAACCAAGCATAAAAAAATCCCCAAATTTAAGAAAAGCTCATATTGAAGAGCCTCTAATACACACCCCTAAGTTAAAGTTTTAACAACATCTTAATAAATGAGGGAAAAATTAAAATCATTTTACCTCCACTTTGTAAACTTCCATCAATAAACTCTTTAGTCTGAAAAAAAAAAAAAAAGAAAATACAAGACTCAAACTTACAGATTATTTCAAGTGCAAGTAGTAGCAACACCTACATTTGGTACAATTTTTATGTGTCTTTATTTACAGTGACAATAATGCACCTTTATGCAGACTTAAACCTCACTTCAACTGGACATTTGTATTTTCTTTTGTACTTTAAACTATTCCTAAAATTGTCAGTGCAAACCAGTGAGGCATTTGGTGGAAAAAGGAACAAAATCCTTTTGTTCAGCTGCAAACTGAACTAAAATAAAGATAGAAACCCCCAGCTCAAAACCAGGGGTTTGTTCCAATAATGGGCATTGTTTAATTTACAAGTTCCTTTTTAATTCCTCTGCAGCAAACATGTTTTAAGACACTATAAAAGTTTGTAAATATTTGGAATTTGATACAAGAAATGTAAATATTCTTGGGCTCAAAAAGAAGTTTCCCTCAGGTCAAGGCCCTCAGAATTTCCCCATCTGTTTTGAGGCCAGTCTTTTAATTTTTATTTTTTATTTTTTTTAATACCATAACAAGAAGCAGCTCTTACAACTCCACCTGTTTCCATTCTTGTAAAAAGGAGTTAATTACACTTATTAAAGTGTCAATAACAAAGTCAAGAGCTGGCAGCATTTCCAGGTGCCTCAGGCTGAAAATCCCAATTGTGAAACTGGAATTTGTTAGTTCAGAAAACCCCTGAGCAATTCCCTTCCCAATCCATCTACTCACCATAGGGAAAAATCGGATTATATTCTCCACTGGATTATCTGCAATATCCAAGACTAAATACCTGGAATGAAAATTGATTTTTATTCTTTATTTCATTATTTCATAATGGTGAGTGCATAACAGCACAGCTGACAGCACAACCCCTGATTTAATTCCTGCTCTAAACTCCACAAATTCCATCAAGAATATTGTGAGGAATCTCCTCCAACACTGACAGATTTCCCCTCTCAGAAATCACTTAAAACACTCCCTACAAATTATGGATAATTCTAATTTGCAGACTCATTCAGGATTAATAAAATTCATGGTTTGGATTTAAAGCTTTTCTGTACCTCAGCACATTTTTTAAATAATTCTGACAGAGTGAAAATATTTGGAAAGAACACACACACACACAAAAAGGAATTTTGATCATTTCTCACCTAAATAACTGCTGGAAGTTTGGTTAATAAAATTTGCTTCAATGTTTGCCTTATGCATATTACATGGGTTATTCCATGTTTCTGGAGTATAGATAGCTGGGGGAAAAAAAAAAAAAAAAGTATCTTTTTTAAAATTACAGATTAATCTATACACAAGCTGTACTTAGATACAAAATAAGGTATATCAAGGAAAATCTGAGCTGGTTTTCCAGAATTCAGAGTGTGCAAATGTTGTTTTTCCAAAGGGGAAAAAAATGACAAAAAAGGAAAGCATTCAATGAACTTGTATTTGTTTGTCTCTCCCCACTTTTCACTTTGCCTGAAATTTCAAGTCTCCACATGAGAGAAGAATTTGCAGCCAGCACTGAATTCAGATAATGAAAATAAGATCATTTAAACCATGAGGCAAACTGTGCCTGAGCAGTGCTTGACTCTATTGTAAATTTAATTTTAATGTCTATGTGTGAGTTCCCAGTTCTGATTAGTTTTAGCAAAGGAAATAGGAATTGGTAAAGTGTCTCAAATGGTTTCAAATCTAAGAAAAATTTTATTTAAGACTTAATTTTAATACAAACAGCTCAGACCATCCCATAAATGCATCACATATTCCTTCCACTCTGGCATTTTTCATGTTCCAGTTCAGAACTACAACCAAATTTACACCTCTACAGATACACTGAAGCAGATCTCCACAGTAACAAATCAAATCACCACAGCAGAGAATATTCTGAAAATCATACCTTGCTTTTCATAGCTGAAGATATGGGCCTAAAAATAACCCAGGTAAGATTTCCTAGAGGCAGGAGAAGAGCAGACATTTAATATTAACTGCAAATGATTTGAAATAACATATTTCACTCACCTCAGAACGTGGCCATGGACACAAATATTTACATATTCCTGAAATGTGTCATCAGTGTCATTTATAGCAGGACAAGGAAAAAAAAATGGTTTGGCAGGATAAAAGAAACATGATCTTGGTGCTGGAATCTTGTTTTGGACCAACAACAAAGTCCTTGATTTGAACTGAGTTCCAGTTTGATTCCTGCATCTCACCCAGCCCCAGATCAAGTGAAAGGAACTCTTAACTTGGTTTATAATTCTGACCTGTAATTAATTTCAAATTGCTCTCATGAAAAGAGATATAACCACAGAAATTCTTCAAGCTTTGGCCTAGCAGTGGGAAAATATCAGTTTTGAACCATTTATCTCCCCACCAATGAAGGTGTGCAGGTGTGTGGTTCTTATCTTGAGCAAAGGTTTGACTGACACCATGGTAGGAAAATTTTATTAGTCCATCCCAGGGGAGAACATTTTAAAGTTTAAGGTAGAAAGCAAAGCTCTGATACATTTTTAGTAAGACAAAAATGTAATATTTGGGGGATTCCTGTTTTAGGATCTTAACTAATTAGAGTTAACTAATTAACTCTGTCTCCCATGGTGCTGCCTGACACTTTACAGGTAAAGACTAATTTTAACACCAGATCTTTTTTCTCCTCATTAAATGTTCCATGGGTTTTGCCTCAAACAGTAAATAAACGTGTCCTACCTGCATCTCTCTCCTCATGGGATAGGTCCAATCCTTAAAAAAAAAAAATATATATATATATATATACAACTTTCCAAATAATACAACAGAGAAAAGCATTCAGGCAGAGATGTGTACATGCATTTTCTACAAAATAATCACAAGTTCTGTTCACAATCATAAGTTCACAAGCTCCCTGCTATTTTTCCATATGGATGCCAGCACTAACCAAGTGCAAGGAATATTATTTGGAAAATTAATGTGAAGAAACCTCAAGTATTCTACAAAGAATCTTCAAGGCTGGAAAAGATCCTTATCAGCTGTACATCCACACCTCAGCTTTCTGCTGAGAAACTTCCCTCTGAAGTGAGGAGGGGAAAAGGAGAAAGTGAAAAAGTTTTTGAACATTCTGTACTGGCTGATGCATTCCTGCAACAAGTGGAGCAGGTAACTCCCTTCAAATCCACACTGCCTGAATATTCAGGATTCAGATGAACAATTCCAGAGATGTGTGCTCTGCATGACCACAGCAGCCAGGAGTGATCCCCACTATTCCCAATCAGGAAACTGGGAAGGCTCCTCACACAGCCAATAAACACTCTGGCCATGATCTGTTGGGCATTTCCAGTCCTGGGTGTCTGGAAGGGGGTGCTGGGTTGGAAATCAGCATTTCCATGCTCTGCTCCATCTGCAGCTCTGCCAGAGCTCCACAGAAAAATGCTCAGGCACAAACTATTCCTGTCTTCTCTTCCCTCCAACTCCCACTGGCCTCTATTAACAGGCTCTTACTCATTCCTTGACCCTCACACATGAAGGAGTTGGAGCTGAGATCCCAGTTACCATCTGGAGGTAAAAAAAAAAAGAGGATTGACAAATATATCCAATAGACTGCATACATTTATTTACATAACTCTGTTGTTTGATTCACACACACACCAACAGCTAAGAAAAAACTTGCCCTATGTTCTGATGTCCTCAAAAGTATGAGGAAATTAAACTTCAAATATTCCAGTTGGGATGGGAGCTCTGGATTACAGCAGGAAGGATTTTTTTAAATTGCAGCACTGTTCACCTGAGCACCTACACTTGTCCCAGTAGCATTAATTTCACATTCAACCTCTTTTTACCAACACAATAAAAATCCTGGGCTTCCCTCAGACACCCCCACAGTGCACAGGGAGGATTTTCCAGCTCTTGGTAGTGGAATTAAGAAGGATTTAGTATCAGTAAGTTATTCTGGAAAAGAAAGCAAACAAACATTAAGCCATCCTTTGGCTAGCACCTAAAGTGGCAGCAAAACCAGGGAAATAAAATGCACTGAAAAATGGGCTTTGCTGAAGACACAGGAGTAGCTAAATTACTTCTGCTGTTCCAGCTGAATAATAAATTCCTGGAAGTAGAAAGGAGAAATGCTGTGACAAAAGGATGATATTTACAGAACTGTGTCCCCCTGAGAGGGTTCAGCACAACCCTGCTGGATTGCTCTGCACACAAAATCATCACTCACCTCTCAAAAGGCCAGAAAAGTCCAGGTTGCCCAAATTTAAAACCAAGCCTAAGAGCAATCAGCTCTGAAAAGCTCAAGCTGCACTCCAGGAATATACAAGCACTTTAGTGGGTTTATACTCTGTTTGTAGAATTTAGAAATCTTAATCTGGAGCACAATGAAAACATTAATTCATCACTATTTTGGCTTAATAACACATGGCAAATATTTCTTTCAAATGCATCAGAGGCAGGAATTTTTTTAGCTCCAACAGCTGTAAACTGTGCAAAATAAATAGGTAAGAATTGAGCAATGCAAGTCCAAAGGAAACCAAATCCCAAAAGACAGCACAGATGTTCTGAACAAGAGAAAAATATCACTACAGGCCCCAGACACTGGTCTTCAGTGCCCTCCAAGAAGCAAAAAAAATCTAATTTCCAATGGGATTTAGTCTGTAAAAATACTGAAAGACAGTGTTTAAGGAAAACATTTAATCTGAGACAAGTACACCAACTACTCAAAGAGTGATTTTGGTGACTGTTGACAGCCCTTCAAGGCTTTTAAAACCAACAATGCCAGATTATTCAAATGTTATGCAAAGTTATGTAAAAAACTCAATCTATTAATGGAGACTGAAGCCAAGCACAGGTTCCATTTTAAGGAATTCATCCATCAGCCAGGTTTTCCACACTGTCTGGAGCACCCAGCAGACAAATAACAACTGAAAGCTTCTCTTTTGATCAGATCAAATTCAAGAATTTTGCTAAGAAACAAAGGTGGAGGAAGAAGAACCGCATTCCTTGCTGCCAGAGGATTTGGGAGGCTCTCAGAGGAAGACTCCAACATCAATATTTGCAAGATACCAAGAGATGGAGGGCAAGAAAAACCTCAGAACTCCAAAGGTTAAAAGATGAGCCACCCTCCTCTGACAGATCACCTAGAAAGGGGAATAAAGCACATTCCAAGCTTTCCCTTCCCCATCCACAGCCAATCTCCAGATGAAATAAATGCAAGCTATGAATTAATGAATTAAGACTTAAAAAAGCCTCTTAGCATCCAATATCCAAACTACACCACCAGCAGCTTTGCCAACAGTTTGGATTATTTTGTCCATATTTTGCCACAGCTACAGCTGCTCTTCCTTAGAAGAGTTTAATGGCAAAAAGTGACTTTTTCAAAGAGTGATTTTGGCTAGGACTTCATCTAAAAAATGTAGATTTTTTAAATTAGTTTACCAGCCTGACGTTGAGGCTGAGTGTGGTTTTTGAACACAACAGCCAAGCTGCAGATGCCTCTCCAGAAGGAATGCAGTGCAATGGATGCAGGTGACACAGCTTAACTGCTCCCTCACTGACAGCTGAAGTCTGCAGACCCATCTGATTTTCACACACAAAAGGTACAGCTGAGCTTTGGCTAAGCTCAGCTCTGGCTGAAAAGCAAGCCCAGTTAGGATGGTTCAGCTCCTGCAAATCACAGGCTGGCCCAGGTGAAGGTGAAGCTCCCAAAGATGCTGCAAAAAGCAGCAGGAAAAGAAATCAAATCAGAACTTACTGGAGTTAACTACTAATCAGGAAGCCTCTTCTAGATTTTTCACTGCTGTTTTTCAGCTGCTCAGCACCTCCCATCCCCTGCAGTGACTCCTCCTGCTTCCAGACTATCACTCAAACCCTTTGGAAAAGCTGCACACAGCTCCCAGTAAAACCTTCCTCACCACTCCAGGTGTCCAACCCTTTCCCAACTCCCAGTTTTTTTTCTTGTTGATTTATAGCATCACTTCCCTCTCCACACACGTTTCTGTTTCCAGCAGGATTCCTGTGCACCTCAGAACTCCAGGGCTGTCAGTGTCAGCATCCTCTCCCTGAAGCTGTTTGTAACATTCCAGAACTGCTACAAAGTTCACAAGTGGTGAAGTTGGAGGAGCAGAAACTGTTACACAGCGCCAGCCAGGGGCTCTGACCTGCTCCTGCCTTTAACCACCGCACAGCAAATTCAAATTACAGAGCACTCAGAGGGCAGAATTCCCCCGGCTGGGATTGGGGCTGGCTCCTGATCCCACAACAATGAGCTCCACACAAAGGTTGCAATTCTCAGGCTGCTTGAAGTGTCATTGACACGATGAAATGAGATCACACCTTGGGTTGGAAAGCATTTTACACGTTTTACCCAACAAAGTGGAGGAGAGGGATGTTATCATCAAAAATCTAAATCTGCAGAAGAAATCTGGTAATAGTAAAGTAGTAGCAGAGCACACTCACTTGCCGTGTTTTAATAAAAAAAACCAAAAAGACAAACTAAACGAGGCGCTGAAAGAATATTCAAGGAAAATATTTGAGTATCACCAAAACCTGTCACGTCTATCACCGTGAAAGGAGGTGGTTAAGAGCCTCAAAATGAGCTACAAACAGGAATGAAGTGAAAGGTTGTGTCTTCAGTTTCAGTCATGCTTACTGTTCTTGGACAGTTAGATTAAAAATATGGGGGTTATTATATAAATAGAATTATTTCAGTTGGAAGGGACCTACAGCAATCATTTAGTGCAAATACCAGACTCAAATACATATATTTTTTGCCCGGGTAGAAATCCTGGTACAAGTCTATAAAACACACAAAATTAAACAAAATGCTTTAATTCCCAGAAGGTGTGAGCATGGCACTACCAGGAACAGAACTCAAGGAATGTTTGGACAGAGCTGCTATCCCAAAAGTGGCCGAGGGCTGGAGAAAAGGGGCAGGAGAAAGGGAGAGGTGACATTGCCACCCTTGTTCCATCCCAGGGAAACGATGGAAGCAATTTTACAGAGAATTCTGTATTTGTCAAGAGCACTCAGACAATGGGAAGTCCCCACCAGAGACATTTTTGCTATTGAAAATACAAAGGAATAAATACAAAAGCAGGAAGGTGGAAAAGAGGAATAATAGCAGGTGGGAATGACAGAGCATACAGAGGAAGGAAGGAATGAAGGACAACAGGGATAAAAAGGTTATTTTAGCAGAGAGAAACACAAACCACAGAAAAGGATAAAAGGCAGAATTAACAAACTATTTCTGAATAGAAATGGAAAGTAGAAACAAAACAATTCCTATTAGTCCCATGTTAGCACACAGGAACAGCAGCACTGAGACAAACTTTCAGCATATAATTTGTTTTTTCCCTAATAAAATTAGAAATAAAGCAAGCAGTGGAGGCAGAATCCTTCAGTTTACAGGCAGCACAAAGCCAAGTGCCTGGAGAGTCACACTCACATTATCAGAATTATTTATAATAGTGCAGGAATTGCCTTTTTCATGCCCCTCCTTTTTTTAATTCATGAGTTTGGGCTGTACTGAGACAATCCTCACTTAGCTAAAAAACCCCAAACATGCCTCAATTCCCAAATTCTACCAACTGCTCCTGTGTGGATCTCACCAGGCACAAATGAATCAGGACTGAGAGACTGCTCAACTTCATCTGCCTTTTCTGATTTATGCAAAGCAGTCTGATAGTATCCCACAGAGTTGTGATCAAAATCTGTCACCTGATTTACATTTCCCAGCACAACACAGCATTTGTTCCCCATTTTTTTGGGCTCTATTATGTGGGCAGGTAAAATAATTTGAATGATACAGGCTTCCTACTTATTTTAAAGAGTCTGCAGAGGAGGGAAAAAATCTGTGGTTTAAGGGGTTTATTTGTGTTGTCTGTCAAAAGTCAGAGTAAAAAAGAGTTTAATGGATTTGTTCCACCTTTAGATGGGCTGCATCACTTCATAGTTAAAAAAAGCATCAGAAATACATTAGCATTTCAGACTAAATATAGCTGTCAAAAATGTAAATTTCTTCTTTAGAAAAACCCCATGTGCTAAAAAGAACTTTGCTTTTATGCATAATAAAAAGGCAAATATGTCTGCTTAGTCAATAGGCTGCTAATTTAATTACAAAACCCATGGAGAGTCCTAAAAAAATTCTAAGTAGCTCATGAATACTTAGTTTGCTCAGCCTGACTGCAAGCAAATAAGTTTTAACAAAGAAATAAACTGGCAATTGTTGCTGTGTTCTCATTATATATACCCTAGTTCTCTTTTTTGTTTAAAATTTAATGGGAAAATAATTGATATTAAATTCCTTCAATTATTCCAGTCCTTACTGACCTTCTTTCCAAAAGTACAAGGATGTCTCAGAACTAATAAGCCAACATGTACTAATTGTTATATTAACCTGACTCTTTTTAATTGGATTTTAGCTGTAGTTTTTTCCTCCCAGTATAAACATGTAACATAGAATTTCTCAAGTTTAAGAAAGTTTGAGACCTGACATTGGAAAATGTGCTGATTTTAGAAAAAAAAAAATAAATTAAGCTTATAAATGGTTCCACATATAATCACTATTACTCATAAAACTGAGATATTCACCATCACCAGACTGTAAAGAACACACAGTTCACAGACATTCCCAGTATAAACCAGAAAAGCTTTACCAGAATGATCAGCTCCAGATTTTTCAGCATTTGCCAAGCTCCCAAAAAGCACCAACAGCCCAGAGGTTTAAAAATCCAGCAATCTCAAACACCACACTATGGATTAGGGACAGGACAAAAAACATCCAGGCTGGAAAAGTGACCTATTTATCCCTGCAGCCTCCAGGCTGCTCTCTCTCCATGGGCCAAGCAGTGATTTGGCTTTATTTTTAATGATTGTTATTATTATTGAAGCTGTGAGATGGAGAAGTTTGGATTGAGTTAAAGAAGTGACAAAGCTGCACTTTTGAGCAGCAGGAAGTCAGCCAGGGATTCCCCAAGTTCTCCCTCCTCCCCCTTTCCCAGGAACTTGAAAACAGATCTGTCAAGGCAGCATTAAACCATCCACCACCAACTTGCTGAAATATTGGGGATTGCTCCTCATTAAAGAGCCTCCTCACTGCAATGAACACGGGATTTTCTGCTTTCCAGGAAAATCTACATTTTGTGGGCAGAATGATTTTAGTTTCCTCAGTTTGCTTTTCTAAAGCACTGGCTTAAGAACTGGGCTTAAGTCTCTTTCACTTTGCTTTTAACAGAACTTTGATATCACCACTGGCTTTCACTTTCCTCTTTCCCTCACATGCTCCAACTATTTATTATCTTGTATTCAGAGCTTGGAATTTCTTTATGATGTTGTATTTAGATTGAGTCAGACATAAATGTGGCATATTGAAATTATTACAGTCTTTAGAATCAGTTTTTGAAAATTCAATCTGTGTGAAGTTCTAACTCACTACACATCATATTATTTACAGATAGCCCACAAAAGCAAAAAATAAAAACTACTCTGAAAGACACTATTAAAATCTCAGTTTTCATCAGTTAAGAGTTGTTAGACTGGCAGTGAGCTCTGGTTTCATTTTTATTTTAACCCCACACTCCTCTTTAGCCATTTTAGATGAAAAGCCACCCAGGCTAATTTACTTAACCATTCTCAGACAAAACTGTGGATAACATCATTAGTTTCTCCGGAAAGAAAAGATATTTTAAAACAAACAAATTATAAAGCTCGCAGGGTGGTAGATGATTTGTGTTGAGATACAAAGTAATTACAACTTCGTGAGAACAACTAAATGACTTGTAACACCTCCAGAGCTCTGAAGTGATGGGAGTATTAAATCCTGACAACAAAACCAGAACAAAAAGAGTCACTCCCATATTTCAGGTAATTTACCCCCATAACATCATTGAGCAACGCTGTTCAAATAGAAATAAATGCTGATGTTTAGAAATACGACAATCTCCAGACGCCTGAAGAGCTCAGACGCTCTCAGCCCGCCTCACGCGGGCTGTGACATTTCGCATTAAATATTTGAGGCCACCAAAGGGGGAACACTCGGGGACGTTTGTGCCACACAAAAAGCAAAGCAGCAGCGGCCAGGGTCAGGCGGGGAGTTCAGCCAAGTTCAGAAATCAGACACCCGGAGCGCCGGCCCGGCCGGGCGCACATCGCCACCTGTCCTCGGCCGCACACCAGCCCTGGAACACGGTGCAAATTCCTCCCCGATGGACTCGGCAGGGCTCGAAGGGACACGCGGGTACAGCGCGGGCCGGGGCTGCTCCCACAGGGAGCACAGGGCGGTGACAGACGGGCAGCAAACACAGAAAAGAGTGGGGGCCGCGGAGGGTGGGCAAAAGGCAAAGGAGATGAAGCGAGGGCGCTCCGCTCCCTGCACATGAGGGGAGCGAGTTGCCCAGAGAAGCTGCGGCTGCCCCGGCCCTGCAAGTGCTCAAGGCCGGGGCTGGACAGGGCTCGGGACAGCGGGACTTGAGGCCGGAGGCAGCGGGGAGGGAGATGCCGAAGGGCCGGGGGGCTGCGAGGGGCATGGAGGAAGCGCCCGGCAGCGACCAGGGGAGGAGGGATGCGGTCGGTGGTCGCAGGGCGGGACACGGAGCGCGGCCTGCCATGGATCCCAGCGGGAATGCCGCGGGAGGCTCCGCAGGGCGAGCAGGGCGGTGAGGGGAGCCCGGCGGGGCCGCGGGCCGGGCGTGTGCGGGGGGCCGGGACCGGAGCTGCCGCTCACCTCAGAGTCCTCTTTGGCCTGCGGCAGCGCGGGGAAGGCCGGCTTGGCGAGCTCCATGGCCGGGCGCTGTCCGGGCGGGGCAGGACCCGGGGCAGGGCGGCTATTTGGGCAGCGGGGCCGCGGGCTCCGGCTCGGGAGCGGCAGGAGATGGAGGCGGCGGAGGAGGAGGCGGCGGCGGCGCGCTCAGCCGCTCGCGCCCGGCCGCCATGCTGCTGCCGCTGCCGCCGCCTCTTCTTCCCTCCTCCTCCTCCTCTTCCCACCTCTTCCTCCGCCCCCTCCTCTTCCTCCTCCTCCTCCCAGCCTCCCGCCCGTCCCCGGGCCCCGCTCCGCCCTCAGCGCTGCGCCCTCCCCTCACGGGCAGCGCCGGCCGCGGGTGGTTTAATGGGCGCTCGCAGTGCGGGCCGCTTTAGTTTCGGTAACGGGCGCCTCGCGTGTTAACGGTGAGCAGGGCCCGGCTCGGAGCCCTCACGCCGTGGCGCGGCCATTATCGCTCGCTGTCGCTGTCCCCTGACAGTCCCAAGGGCTCCTTCTCCTCACACGGCCGCTTCCATCTTGGCTCTGTCGCCCATGGGAATGACGCCGCCGCCTCTCGTTGGAGCTGAAATCGCCAAGCGGGTCGTGCCCAGGGAGGTGCTGGATCCCCTCGGTGCTCAGGGCCGGGGATCAGGCACAGGTTGGACTCGATGATCCCAGAGGTATTTTCCAGCCTAAATGACTCTGGGATCTGCAGGCGGCTCCTCTTGGTGTGAGTGATGCCCTCAGACACAGAATGTTGGGGCAAGAACGTTTTTCTGCTTTTTGAGAACTGCAGGAGAGCTGGAGAGGGACTGGGGGGACAGGACACAGGGAATGGCTTCACTGCCAGGATGGGATATTGGGAATAACTGGAATTCCTGGCTTCGAGGACAGAATTCCCAGAGGAGCTGTGCTGCCCCTGGATCCCTGGAAGTGTCCAAGGCCAAGCTGGATTTTGGGGTTTGGAGCAGCCTGGGACACTGGAAGGTGTCCCTGCCATGGCAGGAGGTTGGAATGGGATGGTCCTTAAGCTCCCTTCCAACCTAAACTATTTTAGATTCTATGAGATTTCACTTTAAGCTGCTGTTTTTCATTCCTCTGCTTTTTGGTGAACCAAAATTCTACACTGGTGACACTGGAATTTCTGAGGGAAGCTTAGTTAAAGCAAGCAAAGTCAATGGGTTGGTTGCTTAAAATTGGAAGTGTCCTTTTGGAAACACTAGCCCTGGAATTTTAGAATTTCAATTTTTATTTCTATTTTTTTCACCTTTCTGCTGTTGTTACTAAATAAAACTTCGAGAAACCTCCAACAATCATGTTCCCTCAGCCAGAGGCTCAGCTCCTGTTTGCATCACTGTTGTGCTCAGAAATTGATTTTATTTTCATGTTCTCATTGTTCCAGGCACATGGATTTACGAGCTGCACTCGAAAGGGTGTTAAACTAAACCTGAGATTTGCATCTTTACACTCCTGACACAGCCTCAACAGGGAGAAAGGTCTGTAACAACCATAAACAGGGAAATATTGTTGCCTGTCCTGTTTGAACTGTTCTCCACCTTAGACCATCTGTTTTCTCTGTGATGGGAAAGGAAATAAAACTGCAGCTGTTAAAATTACCAGGGAGATGCTGTGTCTTTCCTGGGAAGTCAAGAGCTAATCTAATGTTCTTGCTTGTCAGCTGAGCAGGCCCAGAATAATCCAATTAGGATAATTAGAAGTAGCCAGAAGTGCAATTTAGTGCATTGCTGTTCCAGTCCAACATTCAGGTGAGCTGCACAGTGCAGTGGGTCTGTGTGCACCCCTTGGGATGGAACTGCTTGGAAAATAAAAATACAGCAGATGTCCTTAAAACCACCACCACCTTGTTTACTTCTTGTAATAAATAAACACCAGCTCAGGTAAATCTTTCCATGAGGGGCCCAGAGCTGTTCCCAGGGCTGGACTTGCCCTGCTCCTGTGGCCAGCTCTTGACACACTCATTTGCTGCTGAATTCTGGAAATAAGGTAAATCAGAAGAGTTCACAAAATTCACCAGAATAAACAGATTTAAACAGGTTTTATTCATAAACTGTTTGGGGGAAAGGAGATTTACTGATATACAAAAAGCCAAGAAATGAACTGACTTCTGTTTTGTGAATCCCTTCAGGCACGTTTATAAATTCCCACCATAATTGCTAAGAGAACAACACATCTCCACCCATTTTTACTGAGCCTGGGCTGTAATGAACATTGCATTTCAGAATTGTACAGAAAACACACTCCTGTAGCTAACTTGCAACTAGCATTCCCAAAATTACTAGCTACATGCTACACAAACACCTTTACAATGATAATCAAGAGGTACATTATTTCTCTCCTTGTTTTTTTTTTTGGTTTTTTTTTTTTTTTTTAGGCATTAACCCAGTAGGATGTGTACAATCAATCACAAATTCTATGGTTAATTTACACAGGTTTGTAGTCAAGTTTGGACTCCAGTTTCTTGGAATCAGCCACTTTCCTGACAGCTTTCATGAAATCTTCCTGAACTACGAAGTCATGATCAGCACGGATAGCAAACATCCCTGGGAGAGAGGATGGAACAGTGTAAGGATACAACAGGAAATTTCACTCAAATTCAAAGGAAAACTGATCCAGGTTATACTATCTACATGATTTTTCCCATGTCTTGGATGTTGGCAAGAGGGAATTCACCTTTCTGAATTAGGGGATTACTAAAAACAAAATTTGTTTAAATTCTGTGCATTTGCTGTGTTACTCAGCCTGCTCATGGAGGAAAACCATGAGTGCACAAATGTGGAAAAAAGCATAAAATAGCATCAACTCTCCAGGCAAACAGGTACCAAGAGTCCTGAATTCTCTCCAAAAAGGAGAAAAATGGGTACAATCCCTGTTTCTGCAATGGATCTGCTTCTAAGGGGACACATCATGATCAGCCAGCAAGTGGCTGGCTCAGATCAGCTCAACTAAAATGTTCCAGCAGAACATTTTTGATCTCCTGGGTTTAATCCACTGAGGAACAGCTCCAAGATTCAGCATTAGCCAAGATTGAGCAGATCCAAATGAAGAGTTAAGGAATTACCTGCTTCAGTACAGACATTTCTCAAGTCTGCTCCGTTGAAGCCATCTGAGAGCTTCACAATTGCTTCATAATCTGTTCATAAAACAGCAATAAATCACCCTTCCAGTTAGGGATGCCAGTAAAATACAGATCCAGCTCCCAAAGTTGGATTTCAGTGCAAGCAGAGAGCTGCCCACTGAGCTGATAAATTAGCTGGAATCAGCAGCTGTATCAGCCCTTCCATTAAAACACAAGTGTGTGGCAGCCAAAAGCTCATGTTATATAATTAAATCCCAAAGTTACCAACTTGTGGTTACAAGAATCAACATGAAGTGCAAAAGCTCCATCAAAGCAATGTTCTTATCATTTAAATGCTGTAAAAACCCAGAAAACTTATCTCCAACTGGTCATAACTCAGTCCCTTTCCACTTCCAACACTCCATCTAATCTTAATTATTAAGATTAATTATTAAGATTAAGACACTTAGTGTCTTAATATATTAAGCATGATATTTTATGCACATATATTTACTAAAAGAGTAGCCATGGTTATAATTCAGCAAATCAATTTCTAAACCACTGTTGAGCCTCCAGCAAGTTCTGATTTTTGCAAGGCTGTTTATTAAAATTATCAACTCCTTAGAAAACTTTTCAATTTCCCATCTGCATAAAATTCAAAACATTTGAACTGAATTTTATCTCGCTCCTAAACATGAGAAGTTCTTCAGCTCTATTTTAATTCCACATTGTACAATGTAATATAAAAAAATATTTTCATAATTGGAAGTTAAAAAACATAAGTGAGGGGAATGAACATTGTTGAACAGTGCAAAGTTTGTGAGTTTAGGGTTGAAGCAGGAGAATCTCATGCTGGAGCCTGAGCAAATCCTTATCTCTGGATTTTAATCCAATTTCTTCCTCACCCTGCTGCTAAATTCAGGCCTTCCTTGTGGGGTTTCAAAGCTGAGCATCAGTTTTTCCACATCACATGCAGAAATTTAACAGGGACCTGATCTCTCCCCTTGCTGAATGGCAGAAGGGATGATCCCACCCTGCTCCACTCCAGTGCAGGAGAACAGGATGAAGTAGAATTCCAAAATCCCACAATGGTTTGGGTTGGAAGAGACCTTCAAGACCATCTCCTTCCAACCCCTGCCATGGCCAGGAGCAACTTCCACTTGCTCCAAGCCTCATCCAGCCTGGCCTGGGACACTTCCAGGGATCCAGGGGCAGCCACAGCTGCTCTGGGAAAACTGAGCCAGGGCCTCACTGTCCTCACAGAGAAGAGTTTCTTCCCAATATCCCATCTGTCCCTGTCCTCTGGCAGTGGGAAGCCATTCCCCCTTGTGCACTCACTCCAATAAAAAGTTTCTCTCCAAGAGCTTTTCCTCAGCTTCACGATTTGTTTGGAGCTCCTTCTCTCTCCCAGCCTGCAGTCACGTGCAGGTTTAAGCCAACCCTGCTGCTAAGAAAAGCAATGGCCACCCCTGGCCCTCCCCCAGCTGACTCCTGCTGTCCCTGAGCTGAGCTGCAGCTGTTGGTGCAGCCAGATGGTGCCTGGATCAGCTCCAGGGGATGCAGGAATCGCTGCTGTCAGCAGGGAGGGGGTGGGGGTGGCACAGGGCCCTGGGGCACTGCTGCACTCCCAGGCAGCCAGTGCTGCTTTAAAGGCAAATCCCAGCCCCAGTTTCCTCCAGGAAAGCTGGGAGGAGTCACTGTGAAAGCAGGACTCTGGGCAGCTCAGAGTAACACAGTCCTTAAATAAACCTTCCTCGTTTTATCCTATTCTATTACACTCCTGAGAGAATAATCCACACCACTATTTTGCTTATGCCATCTGCAAACTCCAAGGTTTCTCCCTGATTTTTAAAGATTGCTGTTTTCAGACTTCTTCATTAACATTTCTTTCATTGAGGGATGAATGAAAACACTCTTTACTTGCACTAAGCCATTCCATTAGAAACAGGAAACTGCCTGATGAGAACCATGCTGATTTTCCAGTTTCCAGCTGGGCTCCAAGGGTTTACATTCACTTTTCCTTTGCAAAGACTTCATAACAGCTGAATCAGGATACATTAAAGAATAAAACAAGTAGAATTCCAAGAGGGGAAGTTGTGTGGGCAGTGTAGAGGTGGGAATAGCAGGAAGAATGACATCCAGGCAACTTCTACTCACCTATCTCACCATGTTTGGTGATAGGACCTGCATGAATCTTCAAAATATCTAATCTGGCTTGTTCATTTGGTAGATCAATATCTAGAAAGAATGACAGCTTCAATCAAAGCAGAAACCCACAGCTCCCATGGATTTCATCCTCCTTCCAGCCACTGGGAAACAGAAACTCACGGATTTTTCTGTCCAGCCTTCCAGGTCGCAGCAGGGCAGGATCCAGGGTGTCAGGTCTGTTGGTAGCCATGATCATTTTAACTCTGTGCAGAGTGTCAAATCCATCCATCTGATTCAACAGCTAACAGGGAACAGAAGTTGGGTTTTAAATAACCTCCAAACATTCCCAGTCTGATTTGTTTTCCTGCCTAAGTATTCGTCACCAAGATGAAAAGCTCTCATGTAAAAAAAAAAAAAACAAACCTACAAGGCCTTGAGCTCCCTGAATATTCCATCCCAAGCAATGAAGAGAGACACTGAAAATGCTCAGCCCAGAGAAAGAGACAATGAGCAAAGCTGAGCTCAAATGTGAAACACTTGACTAAAACAATGAGGCAAAGAAAATACTGCAAAGACTAAAGGAGCCAATGGCTGCTTCACACACTTGGATTGTAGTGCACCAAGGCCAGGACATTCCAATGAGACTTGAAGAACAGCCTCTGGAATACTAATCCACACACAGGAAGGCATTTCATTGTCAACACTCAAAGCACTTGCTCTTTGATCACAGTGATTTCATTCTCTGTGGAAGGCAGACACATTCTTTTGAATCAGGCAAACTGTTTGCAAACACAGGCCAAGGAAGGTTCCCATTAGCTTCAGAATTCTTAATTGTCACCAGTGGTTTTAATATTCTCTTCACACAACCCAGATTATCAAAGCAATTACTACAGAAACAAAGAAATACAAGTGCTCCTCCTAGCTTTGAAAATCCAACTACAACAGCCCAAAGATGTTACAGACTGGCTGTCTTTGGGACTAAGAGACAGACAGGGGGGTTCTCCAAACTTTCAAATATTCAGGGAGCAGCAGTCAGCAAAAGAAAATATCCCAAATCATCTCAGCAATTTAGAAGATTCAATTAGTCTCCACACTGAACTCATGGCTGATTTACCAGGATGTGCAGCTGCCTTTTGTAAAAGCAGCACTTAGTTCAGTTCTAGTTTAAGATTACTAACCCAGGAAAGGTTCAGCAAAGCCAGATGCCAGGTAACAACTGGCAGGTGTATTATTATGGAATGTGGCTGCTCAGGCCACTCACCTCCATCAGAGTCCTCTGAATTTCTCGATCGGCTGATGTGCCTTCGGAAAAGCGGCGCCCACCTGCAGCACACCAAACCCATCAGTTCTGCTACTTCATTTTTGCCTTTTAAACGGGGGGGGGATTGGCTTTAGAGCTGACTCCAGCCTTCAAAAGAGAGCCCAGGCACCCCCCAGGCCAGCAGCCTCACCAATAGCATCGATCTCATCCATGAAAATGATGCAGGGCTGGTGGTCCCTGGCGTAGTTGAACATCTCTCGGATCAGCCGAGCGCTCTCGCCGATGTATTTGTCCACTATGGAACTGGACACCACCTTGGGAGGGACAGAGGTGTGGATGAGGGGAATGGAGAGCAAACACACCCAGTGTGTGTGGGGACAGAGCCATTACACACCTTGAGGAAGTTGCAATCCAGCTGGCTGGCAACTGCTCTGGCCAAAAGGGTTTTTCCTGTACCTGGACAGACAAGAGATTGAAGATGTTTAATTACTAACTCAATACTGCCTGCCAGTGACTTAGGGAGGAGGGGGAAAAAAAAGGGAAAGGGAAAAAAGGAAAGGGAAAGGAAGAAGGAGAAAAAGGAGAAAGTAAAAAAAGGGAAAGGAAAAAACAAAGATGAGATAAAGAAGAAAGAGGAGAGAGGAGAGAGAGAGGAGAGAGAGAGGAGAGAGAAGAGAGGGAGAAGAGAGGGAGAAGAGAGGGAGAAGAGAGGGAGAAGAGAGGGAGAAGAGAGGGAGAAGAGAGGGAGAAGAGAGGGAGAAGAGAGGGAGAAGAGAGGGAGAAGAGAGAGAGAAGAGAGAGAGAAGAGAGGGAGAAGAGAGAGAGAAGAGAGAGAGAAGAGAGAGGGAGAAGAGACGGAGAAGAGACAGAGAAGAGAGAGGGAGCAAAGAAAGAGGGAGCAAAGAGAAAAAGGAAAAATGAAAAAAAGAAGAAAGGAAATAGAAAAATGAAAAAGAAAAAAGGAAAAAATAAAAAAAAAAAAAGGAAAAAAAAGTAGAAACTAAGAAGGCTCTTTCCAGCCTGGAAGCAACAAGCACACACTAGCTGGGACTCACCAGGGGGGCCATACAGCAGGCAGCCTTTGGGAGGGATAATTCCCACACGCTGGAATAATTCTGGGTTTGTAAGTGGCAGTTCAATGACCTGTGTAGGGACAGAGAACAAACTGAGCCTCTCAGGTTTACAACAGGTAATGATGCACCCTGCCTGTTTCTCATGTATCTGCATTCTTATTTATTGGCAGCATTTCTGTGTGAGAAACAGTTTAATAGGAAAATGGCAGAGATCCTATGGATCAATCCACCTCCCCTTCCCTGGCTCTGCAATGGCTGCTTCCTCTCAATGCTCTTTGCTCAAATCACATCCCTGCTGTCCTAATTCCATTCCCCAGAGCAATCCTGGCAGTATTTGAGCAAAATTCCAGTCTGCTTTGCTGGCCCTCCCACTTGACTTCAAGGCACTCCACAGCCTAAAGAATCTTGGATCCTTTAAACCCTCCTCTCTAAAGGATTATCTTCATTTTAATCCCAACCCAAGCACTTCAAATGAATCATGGAAAGCACTGATCTGATCTGAGAGGAGCCTAAAGATCAGAAAGGTGCTTTTGCCCTGAGAAGCTGCACTGAGAGCAGAGATCAGTGTCTGGGGGGTTGGAGGCACTGGGTACCTCCCGTAGCTCTCGGATTTGTTCCGACAAGCCCCCGATCTCCGAGTAGGAAACATCCCCTGGGTCTTCATGAGACATGTTATAAACCAGTGGATCCACTTCCCTGGGCAAGTATCTGCAAAATAGAAGTTAAGAGGAGAGATTTTTATTGTGCAGACATATTTATGAAGTTATTTCCATCAATTTTACAGCAATATGAAGGTTATTTCTTCTCTTTCCACCTTACCTGCTGAAAAAACAGAAAAAAACCCAAACGTAGCAACCTTCTTAAAGTTTTAAAACACTGCTTAAAATATAGCTGAAAATACTATAATTATTTTTCTAAACCTTATAAAACAGACACATAAATCTTCCCTCAAAGTAACTGCACTTACTTCAGCATTTGCTTTGCGGAAAAAGTTTACAAAATATTGCAAAAGTGATTATTCAATATTATTCAATATTCATATTTGTGTAATGTTTTCCCCCCTTTTTATGATGAGAAGAGCAGAATCCTACCTCATAATAGTCAGAGTGGTCATGTCCAGAGCAACTCTAGTCCCTGGCTTCAGCTTACTCTTGTCAAGCTAGTCCCAAAAAAAGGAATTCTGTTAGAACCCCACTCCAACACAATCCCTGATTTTAGCCAAGATAAACTGGAGTTTACACTCCTTGCTCCATCATACATACACAAAAAAAAAAAAAAAAAAAAGAGGCTGCAGAGTGACACACAAAGATCATTAACTTACCTCCACCACTTTTAAAATCCTGTTTTCTAACCCACCATTAATTTTTAATTTTGCTGCTGTCAATCTGACTGCACCAGTGGGATCTAATCCTCCCCTCTGCTCCACACAGGGACAGCTGTTTCAGACTAACCAAAGAACCCTCACAAGAAGTTGAACATTTATTTTCTTTCTTCTCTTTGAAGTCTCTTTCACCTCAGATGTCTCCTCACCTGCCTCAGCAGCTTTTATCTGCTTATTCCATTTTTTATGAGATTTTTAAACACACTCTAGTACACCCTACTAAATTTTGCTGGAATTAAAAAAGGATTTTGACAACCCTTTTCCAGCAGAGCTGCAAGTTTCCCATTGTCCCTGCTGGGGGATTTATAGGGTCCCTTGACCCTCTGGAAGGGTTTAGGATCAAGCTGCCCCCTTTCCCTCACTAGGGTCACTACTAAGGCCTCTTTCCAGCTTTCTTATCCAAAGAACTTTTTAACAGCTTGGAATTCTCTCAGATTCAACACTGCCCAACAGAGTGAAGTTATTTTGCAGTGAGAAAAAAAAAACAAAGAGAAACCACTTGACCTTCTTAGCTAATGCACTTGAGATAGGGAAGTAATTTTGCTCCCACTTGAACAGCCTTGCTCTCCTCCCTCCTGAGCAGCAGCAGCTCAGCCACGAGGGCTTTGATCAAAAACTTGTCCTTCTAGTCCAGGAGAAATTGTTTGTCTGTGATATTTTGACATTTTGAAAACAATCAGGAGGTTTTTTTGGTGGGTTTTTTTTTTTTTTTAGCCTCTGGGAGCAAATCAAGGATCTTTTAAGATAAAAGAGGGTTTTTAGTGAAGAATAAACTCCAAAGTGCTGGTTCATCTAAGGACAGCCTGTTCCTTAGGATTCACCTTTGTTTCAACACAGAACATCAAGATTACCTCACATGCCCCAGAGTGAAATGAATTTTACTTCTGTCCCAAAATTCTGCAATGAACATCAGTTTTTCTCCAGAAAGAGAAAAAAAATTAAATATACAGATAAAGACAATGTCTTTAAACAGACTTAGAGTAAGTTTGGATGGGATGTTGAGAAGAAATTGCTGGCTGTGAGGGTGGTGAGACCCTGGCACAGGGTGCCAAGAGAAGCTGTGGCTGCCCCTGGATCCCTGGGAGTGTCCCAGGCCAGGCTGGATGGGATTTGGAGCAGCCTGGGACAGTGGGAGGTGTCCCATGGTAGGGATGGGACTGGATGGACTTTTAAGGTCCCTTCCAACCCAAACTATTCCATAATTAAGATACATGATGAAATAACATTAAATCTAAAACTCAGCAGTATGATAGCAACAATCAGAGCATAGCAATAGTGACTTACACAATTATCAATTTTCATAATAATTCATTTTCAGAGAGTCCAAAATCAGGCACAAGGACAGAGTTTTGACTCAATAAAAAATCATAAAACACATGCAAGGTCTTGGGAATGCTGTGGATTATTTTGTCTCCACCAGGAGACTACAAAGGGAGAGGGGAGCAGGAACCAGTATAAAAAACTGGTATAAAAACCAGTATATATGTGATGTGCACATTACAGGAGAAAGAAACACCCCACTAAGGACCCAGTGGATGAACTGCAATAATAATAATTATTAATTAATATTCCAGACCAAAGGCAATGTTAATGAATATTCACACAAATCACTCACCTGACGGCGACAGCCAACCACGTATCTTGGTCCATTTGTGGCCTTCACAATGACTGGAGGAAGAAAATTAGAGAAAAAAAACCCAAATTCACTCAATTGACCATCTGATTTGTGCTTCTGAATTATCCACAATGCTTTTTCTGATCACCAATACTTCAATTCTTTGCTTCTCCATAACTTTAATAAGATTTAAACTTCAAAAACTTATAATTTTGTGGTTGCTCCATCCCTGCATTTGTTGCATGCCAGGCTGGACAGGGCTTGGAGCAGTCTGGGAGAGTGAAAGGTGGCTGAGGGTGGAATGAGATGAGCTTTAAGCTTTTTTCAACCTAATTCCATGATTTTTACAATCTCAGAGAATGTAAGAGTTCAGTGTACTTACACTTCTCCTCTGTCAGCTGTTTAAGAACCTCACCAACAATCTGTAAAAGATAAATACAGCATTAACATCATGAAAAATTAACATTGCAGGACTCAGAGACACTCTAACCCATCCCTAACCCATCAAAGCTCCTGTTTGCTCTACCTGCACTGTTCCAAATTTCTCTTTCCTGATGCTAAAAATGGATTCACTGTCAAAAGGCAGCACAGGATGCCAACACCTGCTCCCCTCACATACCTGCCCAACGCTCTGCAAAGCCTTGAGATCATTTTCTGACTTCTCATACTGCTTGGTGAGCTCTTTCAGCTGCTCCCTTACTAGAAGAAGAAAGAAACAAAAGATTTTGGTAAGCTTGAACACCACAAGAGCATGGGATGAAAGCTGCAGGTGAGACTGGGAGACCAGTAAGGAGCCTTGAAGTGATGTGGAGAAGGGAACAGAGCTGGGGAAGGGGCTGGAGCACCAGGAGAGGCTGAGGGAGCTGGGAAAGGGGCTCAGCCTGGAGAAAAGGAGCATCAGGGGGAATTTCTGGCTCTGGAGGGGACAACCAGGGGGGATCGAGCTCTGCTCCAGGGAACAGAGACAGAACAAGGGGAAATGGCCACAAATTGGTGCAAGGTAAGTTTAAATTGGATATTAGGGAAAATTGGTTGAGGGAAAGGGTGGTCACTCATTAGGAAAAGGCTGAAGACGAAGACAGTGGAGTCTCCGTCCCTGAAGGTGCCCAAGGAACTCCTTGAGGCTGCACTCAGTGCTCTGGTCTATTGACAAGCTGGTGACAGTCACAGGTCGGTGTCGCTGATCCCAGAGATCTTTCAAAGCGAAACGATTCCGTGCCCGTGTGTCCCCCCCGAGCCCTCCCGAGGGGAGCGGCACCGGGCCCGGCCAGGCCCATGACGAAGCGCGGGCAGCGCCGCGCTCCCTCTGGGGGCTCCGCGGGGCGCTGAGCGGCGCCCACCCCCCCATCCCCTCAGCGCCCGCCGTGCCCGCGCTCACACTCCTTGAGGCGGCCATCGATCTCCTTGTGCTCCAGCAGCTTCTTGCGGTAATCCTGCAGCGCCTTGTCCCTGGGGTCCGCCATGATGAGCAGCCGCCGCTCGCGGGGAATGCCGGGAAGGGCCATGGCGGCGGGGGCGCTCCCAGCCGGCCCGCAGCGCCGCGCGGCGCCCCCTGCCGGCGCGGAGGAGCGCGGCTGTCGCGACAGGCTGCCGCTGTCGTGAGGGGCCGCCGGGGTCACGAGCATCGGCTGCGATGGGCACGGGCTGTGCCAGCGCTCAGGGCGAGCGATAAAGAGCGGCCGCGGAGTGGGGTAAAGGCGGAGGGGCGAGGAGGTGCGGGGAGACATCATGGAGGTTAAGGAATCCTGGGGTGCTTTGGGTTGGAAGGGACATTAAATCCCGTTCCATTCCACCATTCCCACTGTCCAAATCCCCATGGACAGTGACCTTGGACACTGCCAGGGACCCAGGGGCGGCCACAGCTCCTCCAGGCTCCCTGTGCCAGGCCTGCAGTCTGCCCAGTCTCACACCCATCCCTGCCCTCTGGCACTGGGAAGCAAAGATAAAATATTGAGGTTTCACTCCCATCCCATAGCGTGTCCCTGTGGCTCTGCAAAGGACCTGAGTCAAATTCCAGCTGTTGCCCAAATCCTGCTTTACCCCAGGAGCTCATCCCAAATGTGTGCCAGGGAATGTTGGTGGCACGGGAAGCGCTTTTGGCTGCTGGCACTGCCAGGGATGATCACACCTTCTCCTCCTGCCTGCCTCGGAGTGCATGTGCTCTGGGTGAAACATGCAAGCTTTGATGTCCTACAATT
The DNA here is from genome assembly GCF_903797595.1 of Erithacus rubecula. Lineage (NCBI taxonomy): Eukaryota > Metazoa > Chordata > Aves > Passeriformes > Muscicapidae > Erithacus > Erithacus rubecula. The sequence continues at coordinate 58,346,440 of NC_136688.1, forward strand.
CCAGACTGATTTGGGCTGGAAGGGACTTTAGATCCCATCTCATTCCAACCCTCTGCCATAGCAGGAACACCTTCCATTATCCCACTTTGCTCCAAGCCCGGCCTTGGAAACTTCCAGGATGGGGCAGCCACAAAATAATAAACTTGTGGAATTTAAATCTGCTTAACGATATTGAGGAACCAGGAATTAAAGTATTGGTGATCAGATGATTGGCAGAAAAACACACTGGATAGTTCTGAACCACAACTCAACAACTCAGAGGGTGAATGAAGTAATTTTTTTTTTCTCTAATTTCCTCTCTCCAGTCATTGTCAAGGCACAAAATGAGCCATGATACAAATGGACCGAATGGTTGGCTGTTGCTGTCAGATAATTAATATTCATTTAAATTGGCTTTGGTGTGGAATATTAGCATTGCTTTTCATCCACTTGGTCCTTAGTAGGTTTGTTTTTTCTTCTGTAGTGTGCACATCACTGTTTTACATTGGTACCTGCTCCTCTCTGCCTTTGTAGGTGGCAGCTTTGCAACTTTCTGGTGGACACAAAACAACCCACAACATGCTCAGTACCTTGCACGTGTTTTATTTCTTTTGATAATGTCAGGAAAATTAATCCACAAACACCAGATGTTTATATCCAAAAAGGAGACAGAGGAATCCTTTTTGCTTTATTTGAATAAAGGGGGAGGCCATGGGGCATTCTTCTGAGATCTGGTGAATTTTGGGAGGACTCAGCCTCCCTTTTTATCCCAATTTCCCAACCCCACTGGCTGAGGTACTTGAGAGGCACAGACTTCCTGAAACACCTGATACCTGAGATTCCCCTCTAATGTATAACCCTCCCTTTTAATTTTTAATTATTATTGAATTCATGTTCTTTCCCCCCATTGCTTCTTTCACCTTTCAATATCCAGTGTCATTTATCAACAAACCTACAGCTTGTTAGTAAAGGCAAATTTATTTTTCCATTCATCAGTCAATGGAATCCTCCCCACTGTTTCTTTTCTCTCTCAGCACTAGAAGAAACAGACCCACAGCTTGTTTGTAAATCCTCTCAAGTCATTGTAAAGTCATTTCATTTAATAATAATAATAATAAAAAATTGTATCTGATCTCGAACAGACCCTGGGGGCAGGCTGGGGGGCTGCACCCGCAGTTTTGGAGCGCTGGCAGCCGCAGGTCCCTGGGGTTATAAATGAGAAACAAAGTCTCGATATTTAGCAAAATTTAGATTGGTTTGTTTTCTATAGACAGAGCAAGCAGCGCTGGGGATACGTGGAGCCACTGCCCACTCCATGCTCCACCCAACTTTGGTTTGCAGCTCCCTTTTTATAGTATTTTATAGTATTTTCCTTGTAGTAATCAATAATTGTTATTATTTTGTTGTAATACTGCAAGGTAAGCAGTGGTGGTTAAAGAAACTTCCAAATTTCCGTGGGACAGCTCTTGGGACAATTGGTCATGGAACCATCTGGTCTTGGTAGGTAAAAAACAGGAAAAGTGGGAAGTCTGATCTTTAGCAGAGAGTTTGTGATTGATTACACAAAGGCAGGAATCTGATTCTGCAAAAAAACCTTTCAGACTATGCAAAACCCTTTTTTGTTTTCTTTTACAAACTGGTATACAATATTCAATATACAAAATTCGTAACAGGGGGATTTAAACAGAGTGGGTTTAATCATATATTTCCCTTTATCTAGGTCCATGTTCTTTTCTTATTTTAAGTATTCCGGTTCATACAAACTCCGATACTTTTATAATTAACACGAATCATTATCAATTATCACACAGCCCTGTCCCGCTCCGTGCGGTCCCGCTCGTAGCCGGCGGCGGCCGCGCCCCGGGCGGCGATGGGGCGGCGATGGGGCGGTGCGATAATGGGGCGGTGATGGGGCAGCGATGGGGCGGCGATGGGGCGGTGATGGGGCGGTGCGATAATGGGGCGGCGATGGGGTGGCGATGGGGCGGTGCGATAATGGGGCGGTGATGGGGCAGCGATGGGGCGGCGATGGGGCGGTGCGATAATGGGGCGGCGATGGGGCGGCGATGGGGCGGTGATGGGGCGGCGATAGATGGGGCGGTGCCGTGGATGGGGCGGTGCCATAGGGCGGTGATGGGGCGGTGCCGTGGATAGGGCGGTGCGATAATGGGGCGGTGCGATGGATAGGGCGGTGATGGAGCGGTGCGGTGATGGGGCGGTGGCGTGCATAGGGCGGTGCGATGATGGGGCGGTGGCGTGCATAGGGCGGTGCGATGATGGGGCGGTGCCGTGCATAGGGCGGCGATGGGGCGGTGCGATAGATGGGGCGGTGCGATAGATGGGGCGGTGCGATAATGGGGCGGTGCGATAATGGGGCGGTGCCGTGCATAGGGCGGCGATGGGGCGGTGCGATAATGGGGCGGTGCGATAATGGGGCGGTGCCGTGCATGGGGCGGCGATGGGGCGGTGAGATAGATGGGGCGGTGCGATAATGGGGCGGTGCCGTGCATGGGGCGGCGATGGGGCGGTGCGATAATGGGGCGGTGCGATGATGGGGCGGTGCCGTGCATAGGGCGGCGATGGGGCGGCGATGGGGCGGTGCGATGATGGGGCGGTGCCGTGCATAGGGCGGCGATGGGGCGGTGCGATAATGGGGCGGTGCCGTGCATAGGGCGGCGATGGGGCGGTGCGATAATGGGGCGGTGCCGTGCATAGGGCGGTGCGATAATGGGGCGGTGCGATAATGGGGCGGTGCCGTGCATAGGGCGGCGATGGGGCGTTCCCAGCGCCGCCGCCGGGCCGGAGCTGCTGGCGGAGATGGCGTTGGGCGCGGTGGCGGCGCTGGCGCTGCTGGCGCTGCTGCCCCGCGGAGCCGAGCCGCGCTGCTTCTGCCAGGTGCGCACCGCGGGTCTGGGGGGTTCGGTGCCCAGAGACAGAGATGGGCTCTGCTCTGCTGGGGCACCGAGATGCTCCGAGGGCTGCGGAGCTTTGCTGTGCTCAGTCTGCTCCGGGCACACCTTACGGTCCCTTCCAGGGTTTGAAGGGGCTCCAGAGTAACTGGAGAGGGACTGGGACATAAGCTTGAAAGTCCCTTCTAACCATTCCAGGGTTCTGTGATTCTCTTCCATGCCATCCTAACTGTGTTCTCTCCCTGCTCTCATCAGAAGAGGGGAGTGCTCCAACTTGTTGAGCATTTCTTCCCCAGCTATCTCGCTGTTTCTCCTGGGATGTTTCAGGGATATCATTGCTGTCTCTGGGAGCTGCTGCTTCTCCTCTCCTGCTTTGCTGTTCTCCCCGCTCTGCTGTCCAGGAGCCACCCTGCTCTGTTCCTTAAAGCTCTTCCAGGGTTAATTCCCTTTGCTGCTGTGCCAGCTGCGGCACTGTGCACTCAGTACAGCTTCTGTGGAGGTACAGTAATGAGAGAACGGGGTACAGTCGATCAAGCAACTGCATTTAAGAAGAGATCACTCTGCAGTTCCTTCTAAAACCACTTTGCCCAAGCAAAGTGGCTGCCCCTGGATGCCTGGAGGTGTCCAAGGCCAGGTTGGAGCACCCTGGGATAGTGGAAAGTGTCCCTGCCCATGGCAGGCGGTGACATAAGATGGTTTTTGAGGTCCCTTGCAACCTGAATAATTCCTGGTTTTGCAAGATCAAGGACTGAAGATGTCACAATGTCTTTACTTCATTTTGTTGCCTTTAAAAACAGGAAGCTTTTATAAAGGCTACTCTTGCCATATTAAATTTCTAGTCCTTAAATGTGGGTCAGGAATTGAGAGTGGAGAAAGAAAACAAATGGAATTGCATTCTTGGCTTTGGTTTTGTCTTCTGGAGTGGCTCTTGACACTTTCAGCTTCCTCTGGATGTGGTAAATAAAAGCTTTGCTGATAAACAGTTGAAAACCATGCATTTAGATTCTGGATCTCTGCAGGGGTTTTCCTTGTAGCTTCCTGTAAGCAGAGTTTGTCTCCTAAGGATTGAAGTTGAGTCAGGAGTGTGGAATGGGATAAGGAGCCATAACTGAAGTGGCATTCTGGCATGGCAGTGACTACCAGGCTCTTTTCCTTGGGCTGGAAGAGCTGCCTTGGTGCTTTGTCCACTCTTGGGTTGTTGCAACACTCTTTTCATTCTGTGGAGCAGCTTGGTTTTCCCTGCAAATGTTTTGGTCAGGATTTTTTATTACCTTTAGGCAAAGGTGTCATGTAGGGCAGCATTTCTCAGCCTTTCTAACCATCAAACCTCTTAAATCACACCTGAGGGCTGCCTCATCTTTTGGTTAAAAATAATCTGCTGATCCCCTTGTGCAGAACTGGTCTGGTGGTTTTTATTTACCACCAAAGAAAATACAGGGTCAGCCTTGCATGATCTGTTTGCCCTCATTTGTTTAGCTCCTTGAAGGGCTGGTAGATCTCTTGGTTTCCTCATGAGTTTCTCAGGTGAAGAAGCCTCAATGTGGGGTGACTGGAACTGTCAGCCTGTGCTGGGGCAGTTGATAAAGACAAGGACTTTTGGGAGTGCTGCTCCAGCAATATTCCAAGTGCTGACTTCAGCAGGCTGATTCTGGAATGGGTGTTGCACTCCTGTCTGTCTGCACCCAGGGCAATGCCTCACCTGCTTTTTGCCACTGTTATTTTATCTCCTTTCCTTAGAGACCAACCTGAAGCTTTTATTAGAACCATCCATCTGTTGCTACAAACACTTGTGTCTCAAGTACTGTTTTCTGCTTTGCAAGCTCTGATTAACATTCCAATATTGAAATCCCCTCAAACTTCACAGGCAGCTCATCCCCCCCTCGAGATATTCCTGTTTGCATCACAGCTTTAGTCAGCCATGGATGTCTCCTGGATATTGCTGGTAATTAGTGTTCATTTGCTGTTTCCAGGCTGATGCAGCTGCATTAAGGATGTGCTGCAGGTGTTTGGCAGATGAGGATTTGTGAGGTTTCCTGTCTGCCAGGGGGCAGGTTCCCTTTGGGATTGTTTCTGTGGGCAGGATGCTGTCATTAGGGGTGAGTCTGCCCATGCAGAGTTTCCCCCTTGGTACCTGGGCAGGTTTTAGAGCTGTCCTTGTGTTCCTGCTGAATTGGTGCTCACTGGGCAGCCTCCAGGGCAGGAATTCATTGCTAGCACAGTTCCCAGCTTCTCTGGGGAAGCTTCAGGAGGAGTTTCCAGGTGGAGAGATGCAGATTTTTTTGAGGCCCTCTGCTCTTCTCTGGTGAGATCCCTCCTGGAATCCTGTGTCCTGCTCTGTGTCCCTTCCAGAGCAGGAGGGACATGGAGCTGTTGGAGCAAGTCCAGAGGAGGCACCAAGATGGTCAGAGCATCTCTCCTGTGAGGAAAGGCCTGGGAGAGCTGGGATTGCTCAGCCTGGAAAAGACAAGACTTCAGGGTGGCCTAATTGTGACCTCCTGTACCTGAAGGGAGATGGCAGGAAAGATGGAGAGAGAGGATTTACAAGGGATGGAGTATCAGGACACAAGGAATGGCTTCCCACTGCCAGAGGGCAGGGATGGATGGAAGATTGGGGAGGAATTCTTCCCTGTGAGGGTGGGGAGGCCCTGGCAAAGGCTGCCCAAAGAAGCTGTGCTGCCCCTGGATCCCTGAGAGTGTTCCTGGACAGGGCTTGGAGCACCCTGGGATGGTGGAAGGTGTCCCTGCCCATGGTGAACTAAAAGGTTTTTAAGCTCCTTTCCAACCCAAACCATTCTGGGATGCTGTGACAGCCCTTCAGGCCCTGTGGTTTGACCCCATCCTGAGGCTCCCATGTGAGATTTGCTTTTGTGTGAGTTCTGGTAAATCTAGTCCTTGTTTTCTGGGCAAAAGATGGGGATAAAGCACCTGGAATGGCAGATAATGCTTCCAGGGCAGGTGCAGGAATGACTGGCCTCAGCTGGCTGCCAGCAACTTGCTCCAAGTGCACTGACAAGGATGAAAGGGAAATAATTCTATAGAATCCAAAATATCCTGAGTTGGAAGAGACCCACAAGGATCACTGAAGTCCATCTCTTTGTGCCAGGAAACTTCTGCTGAGGGAGTAGGGAAGGAACCCTAACCCTCACCATCAGCTGGGACTGCTGTGGCTTGTCCAGAAGAGCAGGCAGTGCCAGGGAAGCTGGCACAGCCTAAACCCAACCCCTCAGCCTCTGGGGCATTCCCTTCCCTCTGCCCTGTTGTGTGGTGGGAGATGGAGGAAAAAGTTTTCCTTCTTCCCTGCCTGGCTGTGGAGTGGGACATAGCGAGAAGAAATCCCGAAATCCACAGCTCAGAGGATGTTCCTGTGACACTCAGAGGAGCAGAAAGGTGGGAAGAGCAGCCTGGTAGGAGGCTGGGATGGAGAGGCCAAGCCCAGGGATTGCACAGGAATTGGTGTTCCCAGCACACAGGTGGGTCTGCTGGAGCTGGGATTGTGAGCACTCGGCGGCTCCTTTCATCTCTCCCCAAGGCAAAGCCCAGCCCTGCCTCATCCTCCTGCAGCTCCTCACACCCAGGGCAGGTGCAGTTAAACCCCTCAGCCCAGTGATTCAGCAGGCACATGGCACCTGCTGGGGCTGGATCCAGCCTGGTTTATCTCAAACAGCTGCTCTCCTTGGCATGGCTGGGGATGTGGGTAAATAGTTTGTTTGTGGGGTGGGTGGAAGTGTTTTAAGGTACCACCCACGGTTGACACGTGCCAGAGTTCAACTGCTCTGGCAGCAGGAGGTGAAGTCCCAAATCCCAAGAGTCTGGTTACATCCAGGGCTGAAAAATGAGTTCTGGGGTGGTCTGGAGCAAGAGGAACCTCTGGAATGAAGAGCAAGTCCTGCCAAATGATCTGACACTGCCATTTGTCTGAGTATTGAAGTGGCTCAGCCTGAAGCTGTTTGCTGGGGCATCACTGGGGCTTTCAGCAGGTTCTGGATGTTCCTGGTGCTGCTTCTCCTCTGTGCTCCTTTGGCTGTGACCTTTGCTGGGCTGGGAAATCACCCATTTCTGCCCAGTCTGACTGAAATCCTTGGAGGAAGAAAGATGGAGCAGAGGTGGAGTTTTCCCAGCACCTTTTCCTTTTGTGTTCAGGGTGAGTCTGAGGTTGATCCCACCAATAAATTGGTATTTGGAGAGCTCCAAAGCACAGCCCCCATCCAGCCCTAAGGATTTTGGGATCATCTGCAGTGCTTCAGTCTGGGTTATATTCAGGATCAGGTTGGTTTTGGATTGGATTTGTCACCAGACAACAAAACCAGACCTGGCCCAAGTGATTCTTGCAGTGTGAGTTGGTGAGAGCTCCAATGTTCCCATTTACAGAGATGTCACTCCTTTGGAGTGTGGAGATTATCCCCAAATCTTTTTGTAGGTCACTTTTAGACCCAACCTTTAAGCTTCCTGCCTTGAATGATGCCAGGATTCCAGGAAATAAAAATGTGGTTGGTTGGTGGCTTGCTGTGGTTTGTTGTTTTGATGTGTTGTTGGGTTTTTTTTTTTTTTTAATGTATATATAATTTTGAAACAGCTTTAAATTGGGTAACTGGATTAGCAAATTGCTGCTGTTTATTTTTACAAGGGTGATTCAGGTTAGTGGAAATCTTAAATCGCTGTTAATCTTCATTACCATGCAAAATGCAGGACAGGATTCAGTAAATGTGTGAGGGTGACACACTGAGCTTCAGTGTAAACACTTAAAATATGAGTGAGCCTCCAAATCATGCTGCCTCAACAAAACAGAGTTGCTCCAGTGGGGTAGGGAATTCTGGCTATTTTTTCCCCCACCTCCCCATTTCATGTGACTCTCTGCTCCATTTCTGCCATCCTCCTCTCAGCTCTATTTCCATGGTGGTAAATATAATGGTTTTATTTAAGTTGTTGTGGAGCTCTTGCTGAATTTTGAGGAGAGGCTGAAGGAGCTGGGAAGGGGCTCAGCCTGGAGAAAAGGAGGCTCAGGGGGAACTTGTGGCTCTGCACAAGGAGGGGACAGCCAGGGGGGATTTGGGATCTGCTCAGGGAACAGGGACAGGAGGAAAGGGAACAGCCTCAAGCTGTAACAGAGGAGGGTTAAATTGGATTATTATGGAAAATTCCTTCCTGGAAAGGTTTGTCCAGCCCTGGCACAGCTGCCCAGGGCAGGGGTGGAGTTCCCATCCCTGGAGGGATTTGAAAGCTCTGTGGATGTGGCACTTGGGGACAGGGTCAGTGCTGGGGGAATGGTTGAACTCGGGGATCTTTTCCAGCCTGAATGATTTAAGGATTCTGTGATTTCCCCAAGGACTCACTGGGGGTGTGGGGGAAGCAAAACTCCTTTTGTGTTGAGCAACTTTGTCATCAGCCAGTAATGGATGTGTCAGGAAACCACAGCTGAATTTGTACTACTTCTTTCTTTGTTGTTTTGGTTTTTTTTCCCTTCAGGACTTGCACAAAGCCTGTTGAGTTGTTCAGGATGATGCAAGAAGGATCCATCAGACTTGGAACAGATGTTTTTGTGCCAAATGCCTCTCTGAGACAAGCAGGCTGAACAATCTCACCTCTCCCAGCCTTTCCTCCCTGCTCCATCCCTCTCCTCAGCTTGTTGTAGTTCTGATCAAATCCATAAATTCTGCTTAAATTTAACTTGACTTGCTGGGAAAAGGAAAGAAAATGATGAATTCTTTTATTGTCTGCAGTGTTAAAAAATCCTGACCCTATTGTTTATATTTGATTTATTAATTTTGATGGTTTTGATTTTATTGTTTTTTTTCTCCCCCAGGTTACTGGTTATTTAGATGACTGCACCTGTGATGTAGAAACCATTGATGCCTTCAACAACTACAAACTTTTTCCTAGACTGAATGAACTCCTGGAAAGTGACTATTTCAGATACTACAAGGTCATTCCCTTTTACAACAATTGTATTTATTTGTGTGTTGCTGTCTTTTTTTTTTTTTTTTTTAATCTCCCATGAATTTACTGCTGATTGTTTTAAAATCTGCATTTTAACCCTGATCTTTTAAGGGTGCAGTCAATAAGTTGGACCCTTCTGCTTTGAGGACAATCTTAATAAGATGTAATGTACTTTTAAAAGGATTTCAAAGAGATTTTCTTATCCATTTTCCCCTATTAATCAACACATTAATGAGAGGATTTCCTTTGGTGAGCTGTGATTTAAAGATGCTGATGTTTAAATGATGTTTAAAGATGTTGATGACCAGTGATCCATAATGAGAGGATTCACAGTGACTCCCCACTGACACAGAAAACCTGCATTAGTTACAGACACTCAGGTTCATTGATGGCTGTTTTTGCCACACATTCCATGGATTAGATTCCATCAGGTGGATTCTGCTCCCATTCAGCCAGATTCCCTTTATCCCCCATCTCTTCCAAACCCACCAAATCTTGGTAAATGTTAATTATTTTGGAAGAATGATATTTGATACCAACTCAAGAGAGAAGAGAATAATTGGGATTTGTTAAAGAAGCTCCTTTCCAGAGTCGGGGTTTGAAATAAAAATAGTGAGATTGGTCTGAATGAAGCACAGAATCCTGGAATTCCAGAATGGTTTCATCCAGTCCCACCCCTGCCATGGGCAGGGACACATTCCACTGTCCAGGGCTGCTCCAACCCCAATTGGCCTTGGGGATCCAGGGGCAGCCACAGCTTCTCTGGGAATTCCTAATTCCCAATATCCCACCCATCCCTGCCCTCTGGCAGTGTCCCATTCCCTGTGTCTGTCCCTCCATCCCTTGTCCCCAGCCCCTCTCCAGATCTCCTGGAGCCCCTTCAGGCTCTGGAATGTGCTGGAATCTCTCCCTGAATTCCCTTCTCCAACCTGGCTCCAGAGCAGAGCAAACTCTGCCCCTCAGAACATTATGGAATTATGGAAATGTCTGTGTGGGAAAACATCAGCATCAGCAGAAAGATGCAAGGAAGGATTAAAGGAATAACCTGCACTGATAACAAGGTTCTGAGTGATGTTATCAATCTGGGTCACCAAGCATTGCTGCTGGGGGAACAAACAAGGGCAGAACTTGGATTTCTCTTGGAAAAATGGGGAGTGGAAGGGTGGCTTGGCTGCACTGGGAGATGTGTTATTAAATAGGGTGATGTGTCATTTGCAGGTAAACCTACAGAAACCTTGTCCCTTTTGGGATGACAACAGTCACTGTGGAATGAGAGACTGTGCTGTACAGCCCTGCCCCTCTGTAAGTACCAAATCCAGTCTTTTACATCTTTTTTTTTTTTTAATTTAACTTTTGCAGACCAAGGGGAAACAGCAGACAAGTGGCTGAGTCTTGTTATTTTAGTTAAAATACAGCAAAACAGGCTCTGGATCTTTCATGGGTGCAGGAACACTGGTGGCCATAAGAAAAGCCAAAATACTAAATCCTGAAAGTTTCAAGGCAGGTTGGGATTTTATTAGCTGACCCTCTGCAAACAGCCAAATTCTGATCCTTTTTAAATTGTTCCCATTAGTAAGTAGTTTTTATGGCAAATCCATTCTGGTTTTTGTGTTAATTGACAGAATTTTACCCTGTTTGCCCATGAGCTGCACTGTGATTTAGTTTTGGCTGGTGAATTTGACTAAGAGCTTTCCAGCCCTCTTCTTGTAGGAGAAATGGCTCTTTCAGCATTCCAAGGGCTCACTTGTCCCTGTGTCCTGGACAAAAGGGTTTTGTTCTCTCAGCTGTAAGAAAACATCCTGAAAAGAAGGGGTGAGAAGGTGAGGGAGTCACAGCTTGGTGGCTGCTGCTCCCTTTGGGGACATTTCATGTTTTGGTGTTGACAGACTGTCTTACTCCCTCACTCTTGGGTTCTAAAATGGAATGATGAATTTTTTTTTCACCTCAAAATAACCTTAAATGTTGTTTAAATACTTTTTCTTCCTTAAAAAAAAAATCTATTTTTGGTAGTGATTATGAGTAATGTTGCAATTACCTAAGTTTTAGCTGAAAGTTGTTCTTATTTTAAGAACTGATTCTCCCTCCTGTTCTTAATTATTTTGATTTGGGTCCATTTCAGCCTGAAATCAATAAAAATAACTCTTATCGCTGAATTTTCCTTTTTGCCATCACAGTATTTGCTCCTGTAGAAGTGGTTCTATTGCCTTGGAATATGGAAGTTGAGGAGAATTTTGGGTCTGGTTGTGTGGGGCTGGCAGGGCTGACAATCCATGATGGAAATTTGGAATTTCTTGTCTCAGGGGTTGGTAGGTGCAACATCTGAGGAAGCTCTGGGCTCCTGCCAGGAAGGACTGACCAGAGGCAGCTCCAGCTCCTCTGCAGTTTGTTTTGGTTTCCCCAAATTCCTGCTTGGATAAGCAAAGCAGAACCTGATGTAGCAGCTGTGCAAGGCTGCAGAGCTTTGGAGAAGAGGAATCTTGCAAAATAAAAACAACCAAAAATCAAAATAAACCACTAGGAATGCTGCTTCTCCTTGGTGTGTGGAGGAGTGAGGAGCTGGATGTGTTTTGGTCACCTTCTCACCTGTGGCAGCTGTGACATCCCAGACCTTTCCCAAAGGCAGGGCTGGGAGGTCTCCTCAGCCCCACCTGTGGCACAGGCTTTGTTTTGTCTTGCAGGATGAAGTCCCTGATGGAATCAGATCTGCAAGTTACAAGGTGGGTGGACAAAAGGATGAGGTTTGTTTTGAGAACTGATGAGGTTGGAAAAGATCTGTAGGGTCATGGAGCCCAGCTGTCACCCCACACCCTGTGTTCATCCCTACCCCATGTCCTCAAGCACCACATCCACCTGGTTTCTGGTCACTTCCAGGGGTGGGAACTCCACCACTGCCCTGGACAGTTCCTTCTAATGCCTGGCAACCCTTTTGGTGAAGAAATTTTCCCTAATATTCAACCTAAACCTCCCCTGGCCCAGCCTGAGGCTGTTCCTTCCTCCTGTCCCTGTTCCCTGCAGCAGATCCCAAATCCCCCTGGCTGTCCCCTCCTTGTGCAGAGCCACAAGGGCCCCCTGAGCCTCCTTTTCTCCAGGCTGAGCCCCTTCCCAGCCCCCTCAGCTTCTCCTGGTGCTCCAGCCCCTTCCCATTCCATCCCCTCAAAGTCTATTTTGTTGTGAGGGGCCCAAAACTGCCCCCAGGATTTGAACACGGGTCCATATTTGTCAGGATGCTCATTAGGCCTAAATTTTTACTCTCTTCAAGTGCTTGGGATGCCACAGAGCCTGTGAGGTGGCTGTGTGGAGCTCTCCAAGAGCAGGTGTCACCAGGCACAAAGAGCTCCTGCAGCAGTGCCAGAGGCTGCCCTGAGTCCCTGCAGGACTCATCAGCATTGCACAAACCCTTGGAGACCTGCAGGCTTCCTGTGCCAACACTGGCTGGGGTGAATCATGAAAGGGTTGAACCTGGATAGTGCATTGAAGGCTGAATTTAAACAGCAAAAATTTTCCTTTTTAATCCTCATCCCTCCCCACCTCTCTGCTTTCCATGCCAGTATTCAGAGGAAGCCAATAACCTTGCTGAAGAATGTGAAGAAGCCAAGAGACTCGGAGCTGTTGATGACTCTTTGAGGTTTGACTTCTTCTGCCACAGTCCTTGCTTGTCTTGAAGGAGAGCTGGGATCAGAGCTGCCTCTCTGAGAGTTTTTCCCCATTTTTTTTTTTTGCAGCAAGGAGACAAGGCAGGCAGTGCTGCAGTGGGCACAGCATGATGACTCCTCAGACAGCTTCTGTGAGGCTGATGGTATGTGTGCTGTGGTGTGAGGGACAGGTGTCTGCCAGTAAAGGCAGGAGCTTCTCTTTGAAATGGAGAATGTAAACCCCCTCCCTCCAAATTATTATAATTTTGAAATTAAGGGGCTCTCAGGAAAAGATATGGGAATTAGGAATAACAGTTCTTTCCTAGGACAATTAAACTAGCAATGCAGTATTACACAGAACAATCCCAGCCCTGCCAGAGTCAGAATCCAAGCTGGCACAGTCAGTCAGTCAGGGTGGTGGCACAGTCCCATTCCATGGTGCTGCATCCTCCTGCAGGGGCAGATGTGGCTCAGCTGGAGCAGTGCTCCTGGAGAAGGGGCAGTTTCCTCTGAAGCTCCAGGGATGATGTGCAAGGCTCTGGTTTTCCTCTGGAATCCAGTGGAAAGAAGGTGCCTTGGTGTCCCAAATGTCAGTTTTTCTCTGGGTAGGAAAGGCTTGGCTCCTGCCCTGGCTGGAGCATCTCCCAGTGGGATGATGGAATTTTCTCAGCCATGCCCTGGGACTCAGTGGCCATGAACAGGAGATATCTGCTGGAGGGAGGATGGGCTGTGGGAAGATAAAGATGATTGCCCAGCTGGTTTAAAGATGGCCCATGAGCAGAGAATGTGTGCCAGGAGATCAGGGGCACTGCCCCAGCCAGGTCAGCAGATGGGACAGAATTCACATTGCTGGGCACAGGAACCCAGCACATTATGGGGGAGCTGGCAAGGCTTGCAGTGGGATTTAAGCTCTTCTGGAGAAGTTGAAGTCATGGAATAATTTGGGCTGGGAGGAACCATCCCACTATTTCACTGTCCCAGGCTGTTCCAAGTCCTGTCCAGCCTGGTCTTGGACGCTGCAGGGATCCAGGGGCAGCCACAGCTGCTCTGGGCACTCTCAGGAGGATTTCTTTCCCAATATCCCATCCAAATCTACCCTTTTCCAGCTTACAGCCATTCCCTGTGTCCTATCCCCACAGTTCCTGAGGCAGAGCTCCTCTCCCACTTCATGTAGCCTCTTCAGATCCTGGAATTTTACTCTGAGGTCTCCACACAACCTCCTGCAGGTGAACAGCCCCACTTCCAGGCCAAAGTGAAATATTTCAGCAAAATACCATTTCTGCTCCTTTCCACCTCCCCTGACCTCAGTATTTTGAAAATAGTACACAAATATTTCAGATAAAGCTTCCTTGCTGCTCAGGACCTTGCTGTGTTTAGCAAAGTGGGGAAGAGGTGGCTGGATCAGCCTTGGAAAATGTCATTTTCCCTCAGGAAATGGTTGTCCCTGACCCAGCACTCTGCTCCACAGATATCCATTCTCCTGAAGCTGAGTATGTGGATTTGCTCCTGAACCCAGAACGTTACACTGGCTACAAGGGGCCAGATGCCTGGAAAATCTGGAACAGTATTTATGAAGAAAACTGCTTCAAGTAGGTGCTCTGGGGGACAAGTTCCACGAGCCTGAGGGTGCTGATTTGTGCAGAGGTGCAGAAGTGAATCCTCACCCTCCTGTCTTTGCTGCAGTGCCTGTGCAGGGTGGATACACCAGGGACAGGTCATGTGGCTGTCCCAAAAGAAGACACTTGAGTTTTCCTGCCTGTTTTTTCTAAAAAAGAAGAAAGCACCACAAATCCCCACATAAACCCACATTTTGCTCTATCCTTTCCCTCCCTGAGCAAAGCTGAAGCATGGAAGGGTTTTTAGATCCCCTCAGGCTGTTTGCAGAAGTAGCTGCTTCTGCTCTGCTCTGTTTCTGCACACAAGACACAGTAACTTATTTACATCTCTTATTTAAATGATATTTTTCCCCCTCCTAGGCCTCAGAATGTAAAAAGACCTTTGGCATCTGGCAGAGGTGAGTCATTTATTTATCTCAGTGGGTTAGTAGTGAACTGTAAATGTTCTCTGGGTTCCTTCTCCTGCTGGATGAGAGATACCCTGTAGCTCTTGGCCAAATGTAGAATTTTATGGCACACCTGGAAGTGGGTTTTTCTACCATCTATTGTGGAAAAAGAATGTTTGATCTTCCAGTCCTGGAAAAAACATGAGTTTTGGAGGGTCTGGGAGCAGAGCTGACCCCTGAGCTCTCCCTGTCCCTGGTGTCTGTACTTGGCAGTGCCAAACCATCTGGGACAGACTGAAATGAGAACCTGGCTGGGATCCTGTGTGGGAAGCACCAGGAGGAGCAGCTCTGCCCCAGAGCCAAGGCCAGGCAGTGGAAATGAAAGCAGGGAAGGGGTTTGGAAACATGAGAACATCACCAGCCTCCCTCTGCCAGGATCTCCTCATTCCCCCCTAAATTTCAGAAGTGTTTCTCCCCCTCCTTTGACCCTGGTGTGAAGGAGATGTACAATGTCCCTGGAAATATCAGGTTTTACATCCTTTGCAAGTATTGATCTCTCCTGCCTTGCTCAGGTTACTCAGCACTGTTGCTCATCCTGTGTCTTCACTGCTGCACTTGGAGTTTTCTGTGTTCAGAACATTTCCACACCTCCCTGGAGAGGATCCTCTTGTCAGAGCAGATGAACAGAGCAGTGCTTGTGCTTTAGAGCTTAATTTTGGTCATGTGTAATGTTTTTATCCTCTTTTTCTCTCTCTGCCTCCACCCCTTGTGCTCTTTTCCACCAGGAGATGATGGAGGTGAGTGGCACTGTTTGTTTTTACTGATAACACAGAGAAATGGGGTGTCTTTTTCCTGCTGTCACAGGCTGTGCCATTAGATAATGCACCTGGTTAGCAAAATTATTAATCAGGCAGAGCAGAAATTAGAGTCATGGCATCATAGAAAATCCTGAGTGGGGTTACAGAGATCATGGAGTCCAATTTCTGCACAGACACCCCAACAATCCCACCCTGGGAGCAGTGTCCAAACTGTCCTGCAGCTCTGGCAGCCTGGGCAATGTCACATTCCCTGGGAGAAGAACTTTTCCTGAAATCCAACCCAAACCTCCCCTGGCACAGCTGCAGCTGTTCCCTGGGTGCTGTCCCTGGTCAGCAGAGTGAAAAGGAGATCCCTGGGAGCTCCCTATCCCAGCCCACCCTGATGTGAAGGGTTTAAAAAGTCCACCAGCATTTTTTAAACAGCAAGAGTCCAGTTAGGAGGCAGTCAGTGAAATGTGAGCAGCCTCTGGGAACAGGAATTGTCCTGGTTTTTTTCAGTGCTTATCAAAAAACTTTGAACAGACTCATAATCCCAGTCAGCCTCTGGAGCTGTAGGAGCTGGTGCCCAGTTCCCTCAGGCCCTGGGAATTCTCCATTCTCCACAGCTCCTTTTTGTGTCCTCCCCATCCCCAAATCCTGATCTCCAGATCACTTCCATGCACACAGCAGGGATAGTGAAACCCTGATTTGTTGGATTCTGCATGCTTGCTTGCACTCTGTGGTTTTTTGCTTGGTTGGTTTGTTTGTTTTATAAAAATATCCTTCTCCCTACCCTGCCCAGAAGAGGAAAGCAATCCCTGATCCTTGTTTTTCCCAGCCCCTTGGGGAAAGCCCACGTGCTGTTTTGAGCTGCTGCCATGCTGTGTTAGAGAAGCATCAGTCACAAGGGTGGGCAGGAAAACTCTTCTCCTGCTCTTTTAATGCTCCTTTCCCCATCTCTGCAAACTCCTCTGGGGCCAGCCTGGGAGGTGGATTCAGGGCATCAGGCTTGGGCTGTCCCTCACTGATGTGTTCTCCTTTCTTTCCAGGGCACACCTTTTACAAATGGCTCAAAGGTAATCCTTGGTCTGAACATGGGATGGCCAGGGACTGGCCAGGGAGTTTGTGGGATCAAACTCTCAGTGGGATGAGATTCCTGCCTCACAGCCAGGATTGAAAATCCTGTGGGTGCTTTCAGTGTCTTCAACTTCCCTTTTCTTTGCAGGGGTCTGTGTGGAGAAAAGAGCTTTCTACAGGCTCATCTCTGGTCTCCATGCCAGCATCAACATCCACCTGAGTGCCAGGTACCTCCTGCAAGGTAAATCCTGCTTCCTGCCCCAGCTTTGCTGCCTCAGCCAAGGCTGGCACTGCCATGGCTCTGCTAAATGCTGCCTGGAGCCTGTTCCAGCAGGATTCAGGCTGTTTGTGCTCCCAGCTTGTGCAGCAGGGTTGGAGATGCAGTTCCCAGCTCTGACAGGGGCTGGGCCAGGCTCTGTACCAGGACTTCAGCAAAGATTCCCTCTGTTCTTCCTCCAGGGTTATTTTGGAGTGGGTTTCTAGCTGTGGATCAAGGCTGTCCCTTCCCAGCCTGGTTTATGGTGGTCAGTGCAGGAATAACCTCACCTGGACTGGGAAATGCTTGGTTGAGTTTTCTCAAGGCCATTGATCCACTTCCACTTCCATTTCCTTCCCATGCCTGTCTCAGGAATCCCAGTTTCAACCCTGGGCTTGAAAATCAAGGTGATAGCTGTTGGAATTTGGGCAAATCTTTTAGATTGAACAAAATAATTGTATTTAAGTCTCTACACCCCACTTGGATGTCACCTCAGTGTGAGTCCAGGTTGGAGTTGGGAGATGGGATAATGTGAGAAACATCAGAGGCAAGAGATGAGTTGGGGCTGCAGCATCAGCTTGGTATGACTTTTATATCTTCCACTGTGTATTTTATAGAATAATCTTAAATACATGGTAAAAAGAGCAACAGAAATATTCTTTGTGGGATTGAAAATGGAAAATAGAGGTCAGTTTCCTCTGTTTTTGTTTTTCTGTATCTTCAGGAATTCTCCTAAGTTGTCCCTGTTCATTAGGAAATTTCAGGAATTACCTGAAAAAAGTCTGCAGGAGTTTTGTGTTTGCTGAGGTTTGAATTGAGTTAAAATCATGCCTCCCTTGAACAACTTTCAGGCAAAATTCCTTCACTGGAAGGGTTGCCAAGCACTGGAAGGGGCTTTCCAGGGAATCACCATCCCTGGGGGTTCAAGAAACAACTGGATGTGGCACTCAAAGGTTGGACTCAGTCAAAGGCTGATCTTGGAGGTCTTTTCCAACCTTAATGATTCTGTGACTTGGAAAAGCTGGGATCTCCCTGGCTGAAATCCCATTCCACATTCCTGGAGGGAGGAGATGAACCAGAACTAAACCCACCCCTCTCATGTCTTTGGGGTTTTTTTTTTCCTTTCTCAGACACGTGGTCAGAGAAGAAATGGGGCCCCAACATCACAGAGTTCCAGCAGAGGTTTGATGAAGTCCTGACCAGAGGGGAAGGGCCCAGAAGACTCAAGAATCTTTATTTTCTGTACCTGATTGAGCTGAGGGCTCTCTCCAAAGTGCTGCCCTTCTTTGAACGTCCAACTTTCCAGCTGTACACTGGGAATAAAAGCCAGGATGCAGAAATGAAACACCTGCTGCTGGAAATTCTCCATCTGGCCAAGTAATTGCACTCAGTACCTGGGGACAGTGGCTCTGGCACCATCTCTGAGTGTGCTTAACCTGTCACATAAAGCTCCTAGAAAGGCAGGTTCTGGTTCTTTCCTGGAGTGATTTGTGCAGTAGAACCACAGGAATAAAAAATGGTTTGGGTTGGAAAAAGATCTTTTTAAAGGTCATCTAGTCCAGCCCCCTTGCAATGAGGGATGTGGTACCAGTAGTGAAGTTTTGCTGGGAACACATTAATATCTGTATGCAAATTGCAGAATTTGGGTAATTAGTCCCACAGTTTAATTAGTCCCATGGTTTAATAGCCTCAGCTGCCTTTTGGGTTTAGCAGAATTGAATTTAATAACTGCCTACGTGTCAGCCCTAAAATTGGCTACCTGTGTGACTCATCTGTGGGATACCAGGCCTGGCTGCATGTTTGCAACTAGAAAAACATCCTGAATATCTTGGTAACAGAGCTTTGGGCTGTTGGAGTTTGGAGTAAAAGGAATGGGAGGACTGGAACCAGACAGAAAAGGGTCCTAAAGTGATCCATGTTTGGTTTATCACCCTCCTGTGCTTGTGTCTGTCAGAAAACACTGAAATTGCTTAAAAACCATCAAGCAGTTGCTGAAAATGTCTCCAAGATGAGATGCCAGCTCAGATTGGAAGAGAGAATAAAATCCCAGGCTGGTTTGGGCTGAAAGGGACCTTAAATCATCTCAATGCATTGCTTGGGATTGGATGTCAGATGAAAACACCTCTGGAGATGTGGCTGACTGCAGCCATACAAACATCCAGGGCAGAAATCAAACTCTGATCCTTCCCTTCCAGGTCCTTCCCTCTGCATTTTGATGAAAACTCCTTCTTTGCAGGGAACAAAAAGGAAGCTGCAAAACTAAAGGTAATTTCTGCCAAGAACCCCAGTGCAGGAGGATTAATTCAGATTAATAGCTGCAAAGAGCCCTAATTAGTGCATGACCATGACCAACATGAATGTCTTTTCCCTCAGGAGGAATTTAGGCTGCACTTTAAGAATATTTCCAAGATCATGGACTGTGTTGGCTGCTTCAAGTGTAGGCTGTGGGGGAAGCTGCAGGTGAGATTAGCTCTGGACACCAATCAGCTCCTGGATTGAGCTCAGGGCTGCTCATTCCTTACCTGTGCAGAAGCAGCTGATTCCACCTTGCTCAGCCCAAAATCTGGGATAAGCCAAGAGAGGGGAGGGCTGGGCTGAGTGAAATGCTGCTGCCCTGTTCAGATGATGTTGCTGAGGTGGAGGGAGGTTTGAATGCTGCTGTTCCAGGATCCTTTTTGATCCCTGCACAGACACAGGGCTTGGGCACAGCACTGAAGATCCTTTTCTCAGAGAAGCTCATTGAAAAGATTCCTGAGAGTGGCCCCTCCTATGGATTCCAGCTGACCAGACAAGAAATTGTGGCCTTGTTTAATGCCTTTGGAAGGTGAGTTTGAGCCTTTCCCTTCTGCTGTGTTGCATCCAGATTCAGCTCTAATTTCAGTCAGTTCTCAGCAGTTTTGGTGGGGACTCTTGTCATGGGCTGATAGCAGGTGTTGGGATGGAGTATAGTTGGAATGATTTCAAATATTTTTTATACTCTACATTTCTGTGAGGAATTCAAGGAATCATTTATGCTGAGATACAAAGAATTTCATCATTTTTAAGGGGCTGTGTGACCCTGTCCTTGGAGCACATTGTCCCAGGCAAGGGCTGCTTTCCTTAGGTCTTTCCACCATTTCATTCCCAGATGATTGAATTTAACAGGAATCCATCAGTCCAGCCTCCCTGATGAGGAGTTTTTGTCACAAAAGGAGGATAAAGAGGCCTTTAGGAGGGGATTTCAGGACACTCTGGTTATATATAAGAAAAAGAAAACAAAAAAAGCTATTTTTTTTTTTATAAAAACATCTTTGTGATGTTGAGAGACCAGGAGTTTCTGGCAAGCAGGTTTTTCCAAGGATGATTTCCTTAACATCCTATTCCACTGTGATTCCCAGTGTTTGCTTAAAAATAAACAGGGGAATTAGTGAAGGGCCTGGTTGTAACCCCAACCTAACTTAGCTGGAATTCCAAATCTTCTCTTCCCAAGAGCTGCTTGAAGCTTTGCTTGACACAACCCCTTTCTCCCAGATTTTAAATAATTCACCCCATGAATGCTGCTGGAATCTTTCCCTTTTGCTTTCCTTGCACACAGGGTTTCAACCAGTGTGAAAGAACTGGAAAACTTCAGGAATATCTTACAAAACATGAGGTGAATTCAGTGGAGAAGGACTTGAGGACAAACATCATCACTCCACCACTCTGACTTCAACCATGGAAACCACTTGCTGGGCCTCCTGCCCCATGATTGTCTGTAACCTGCTGAGGAGGTATTTTTTATAAGGGAAAAAAAAAAAAGAAAGCTATTTTTTTTTTTGTATAAAAGTTGGGGACTATATGTAAATTTTATTTTATATATTGGAAGATTATTTGGAATAATTATTTGAAATATTTGGATGGATCAGACCCATGGCCTTGCCTTTGGAAGGAGGAGGTAGGGTAAAAACTTTGCCATTGAATAAATTTGGGGGAAATTCCTTGTCTGCTCCATCATTCCAAGCACTCACAATGTGAGTACAGACACCCCAACAATCCCACCCTGGGAGCAGTGTCCAAATTCTCCTGCAGCTCTGGCAGCCTGGCCAATGTCACATTCCCTGGGAGAGAAGAACTTTTCCTGAAATCCAACCCAAACCTCCCCTGGCACAGCTGCAGCTGTTCCCTGGGTGCTGTCCCTGGTCAGCAGAGTGAAAAGGAGATCCCTGGGAGCTCCCTATCCCAGCCCACCCTGATGTGAAGGGTTTAAAAAGTTCACCAGCATTTTTTTAAAGCATTTTTGGAGGCAGTCAGTGAAATCACCTGGAGCTGGCTGGGGCACCCTGGGAGCCATCCCAGCAGAAAAAGTCCTTTTGGTTGGTTTTTTTTTAAATTTTATTTCAACAGAGTAGTGCTTGGTTACAGTTTAGTGAAGAACAAATAGGTACATTCATTGGCTACAGCTCCTGGGGCAGCAGCTGCTGCCCACCTGCAAAGCCAGAACACTGTTAAACCATCCCAAAAATAAAATTAAAAAAGGAAGAAAAAAAAAAAAACCAAAACAAAAAACAAAAGAAAGTTTAATGAAAGGCAACTATGCATTAAAAAAGTCCTTGTAACTTGTCAGCTATAAATTACTTCAGTAAAAGAGGGGATTGGCCCAGGAGGAGCCTCAGTTGGGATCCAGTGGGCAGAGGAGGGAAACCCAAACACTCAGGGGTCCATCAGCAACGAGCTCACTGCCCTGACTGCCAACCCAAATCAGCCAGGAAGATCAGAGTGGGGGTGTGTGCTTCAGTGCAAGAGGAACAATGAGCCTGTAGCCCTTGGATTTTGTAGGTTTTTTTTTAATGATTCTTTTTTATTTTAATCTTTTTTTTTTTTTTTGCACTACACTCCTTTCCCTCCAAAGTAAAACTTAAAGTGCTCCTAGTGCTTTGGAATTTAAGCAAGAACAGGGGCCACGAGTGTCACTTGCTGTCTTTGGAGATTTCTGGGAGCAGAAGGAAGGGTGGCAGTGCCTGGCCCTTCAGCAGCTTCACCATAAACCCAGCAGGGATTGAGATGGAGCAACCTGTTCCTGCCACAGTCAGGGGAGCAGCCAGGGGGGAGCTGCCAGGGCTGTGCTGAAAAAACAAAACAAAAGGATAAAAGCAGGACTTGCTGCTTTTTTTGGGCCAGCAGGAGTGCAGGAGGTGAGCAGGGAGAGCCCAGGCCACGCTCAGGGACAGTGGCACAAGTGACACTGAGCTCAGCACAGCCCCAGGGGGTTTTTCCTGTCCCAGCACAGCATTCCCTGGCCCCCAGTGTCACTCCAGGCAGGTTCACAGCAGTCCCAGGGGGGATTTGCCCCATGGTCAGAGCAGCTCCTCCCTGCTCCAGTGCCTTTATCCAAAGCTGCTCTGCTCATCCCCACAGCTGGCTCAGGGACAAGCCAGGAATAACACCAAGCCTCATCTCCAAAGAGCCCAGGCCAGGTCAAACTTGGCTATTTTGGTTAAGGAAAGACAGAGGGACCTGTCCCAGCCTGACCCAGCACTCCCACAGCTCTGGAAGGCCCCAGCTCCATGGGGAGGGCAGAGCAAGGAGCCCAAGGATCAGATCCCTGTGCTTTCTGCCCCTTCCCTCTGCAACAGCAACGTTCCACAGGCAGCCACACACCCCTGCACCTCAGTGGGGACCCAGCAGTTCACATTCACTTCAGGTTAAAACTCTTGGTTATTTGCTAAATGCAATTTAATACTGAGGGGGACGAGGGGAGCCCCACTGTGGGCAAGGAGGAGAGGGAGCAGGGCCACTCCCAGCACCCAGGGGTGCAGCAGCCCTGGAGTCACACCCATTCCTGCACACACACTCCTGCTGAGCCTGCAGGGAAAAGCCAGCCCTGTCCCTGTGCCAGGGGCCAGCAGCAACACTGACCTCAGCCAGCTCTGAGCCACAGGCCCAGCTAGGACAGGGCAGCAGCCAGGTGGGAGCAGCAGGCTGAGCAAAACCCCCCCCAAGCCCCCAGGCCTCACCCAGCCCTGCCAGGTGGGAATATGGCACAGTAAACTCGAGCATCCAGCCCAGACAGAGCCCCCCACTCCCAGGGAGGCAGGATGCAGAGTCCTTCAGGGAACATGTCTTTGCAGGAAGACAGTGCCTCTCCCAGCTCTGGATGTGCAATTAAAAGAGTAACTAGAACAGTCTCAGGCCAAGCACAGCCCGAGCAAGATTCGTTCCTTCCACGTGTGCAGATAAAAGTGCAAATATGCATTTGATGTTTCTTTTCTAGTGAGGAAGCTCTGGTGCATTTAGCTGCCAACATCTTGAAGACCAGACCAAGGAAAAAAAAAAACAACAAAAAACCAAAAAAAGCTTCCAGAGAGTTCAGCTTCACTTTGCTACATGGTACCTTAAAGTCACAGTTCTCTGACTCGACTGCCTGCAGCCCTGGGCTCAGTCCCGCGCCGCTGGGCAGCTAGTGGAATGTTTGTGTCATGAGTTAGATGCTTCAGGGGGAGAAGAGGAGGAAAAGAGGAAAATCAGGTTACAATCCTATACATGAGTGCCACTCTGGGAAGAGAGGGAGCCTCCTCAGTTGTGTGGGGCAGGCTGGGAGCTGTGCTGCTGCTGCTGCTGGTGGTGGTTGGTCTCCGAGCCGCCGGCGGCGCAGAGCAAGGGCGCGCTGTCCGTGCCAGCCAGGGAGCCATAGCAGCCCGAGCACTGAGGGGTGGCCAAGCTGCAGGAGAGACAGAAAAACACACTGAGGGGTGGACAAGGTGCAGGAGAGACAGAAAAACACACTGAGGGGTGGCCAAGCTGCAGGAGAGACAGAAAAAACACACTGAGGGATGGACAAGGTGCAGGAGAGACAGAAAAACACACTGAGGGGTGGACAAGCTGCAGGAGAGACAGAAAAACACACTGAGGGGTGGCCAAGGTGCAGGAGAGACAGAAAAACACACTGAGGGGTGGCCAAGCTGCAGGAGAGACAGAAAAACACACTGAGGGGTGGCCAAGCTGCAGGAGAGACAGAAAAACACACTGAGGGGTGGCCAAGCTGCAGGAGAGACAGAAAAACACACTGAGGGGTGGCCAAGCTGCAGGAGAGACAGAAAAACACACTGAGGGGTGGCCAAGCTGCAGGAGAGACAGAAAAACACACTGAGGGGTGGCCAAGCTGCAGGAGAGACAGAAAAAACACACTGAGGGATGGACAAGGTGCAGGAGAGACAGAAAAACACACTGAGGGATGGACAAGGTGCAGGAGAGACAGAAAAACACACTGAGGGGTGGACAAGGTGCAGGAGAGACAGAAAAAACACACTGAGGGGTGGCCAAGCTGCAGGAGACACAGAAAAACACACTGAGGGATGGCCAAGGTGCAGGAGAGACAGAAAAACACACTGAGGGGTGGGCAAGGTGCAGGAGAGACAGAAAAAACACTCTGAGGGGTGGCCAAGGTGCAGGAGAGACAGAAAAAACACACTGAGGGGTGGACAAGCTGAAGGAGATGCAGAAAAAAAACAGGCATGAACTTTTTAGGGATGAATGATTTGGTTTGTCCAGATTTCTGCTCCCAGCACTGGTCAGGATGCTGAAGTTTTCAGGTAAAATATCTCCAAGGAATTTGGGTTTGATGAGACAGTGACAAGGAGAAGAGCATCAGGCCTCACAGCCAGAGCCTCTGAACTGCTCACTACACCTCTGGGCAGCAAGTGAGAGACTTGGAAGTAAAGGGGAAAGGAAGCAAAGTGTTCCAGGCCAGGCTGAACAGGACTTGGAGCAACCTGGTGCAGTGGAAGGTGTCCCTTCCCATAGCAGGGGATAGAACAAGATGATCTTTAAGGTCCCTCCCAGCCCAAACCATTCCATGGAGACAGGTGACAGGATGCCCCATGTTTTGCTAGGGATACCTGAACATTCTCCCCCACACCAGTGCTTCCTGCAGAGCTTTGTCCCAGCTCCCACTTGCCAGTGGAGAAACCCCTCTGGAGATCATTTCAGAGCCCTCAGAAATGGATCCCAGCCCCCCTGGGTGAGGCTGTCTGCAATCACCACCTGGGAGCAGCATCCACCTCTCTGAGCTGGTCACTTCTGCCCAATAGAACCAGCTCAGAAGGGAACAAAAGCAAGGGAACAAAAGCTCTGTCAGGCTCCTTGCCCAAGCTGCCTCTTGCATGGGAGTTTTTCCTAGGAGCAGAAGCCAGGAGCTCTGTTGCTTCCCCAGAGGGCAGCAGAGCAGCAGCAGAGCCCTTCCTTACCCTCCTTCCCTGGCCCCGAGCCGTGACAAGTCATCGTCGCTGTCGTAGCGCCTGGGATTGTCAAAGAAATAGGCCCTGGAGCTGTAGCTGTGGCTGTTGACCATCCCTGCTGGAGTCTGCCAAGGAGAAAGGAGTTAGGCCAGAAGCAAAACATTGCCAAAAATCACCCCAGGCACCCTCCCAGCACAGGGGGATTCGCTCAGACCTACCAGGTTCTGGCTGAGTCTCTGAGCGCGGAAGAACAGCACCACGAAGGTGGTGGGCACCAGCTCCCACAGGAACAGCACCACTCCAAACACCACGTACTCCTCACTGCTCACCTCCACCTGCACCTGTGGGCACAAGGCACAGGGGGCTGTGGCATGCCAGCCAGCCACAGAGCTCCCAAAATGCAGAGAAACCTTTGCAGGATCAGGAGTCCCTAAAGCAGCACGGTGACCTTCACCTGGCTGCTGCTGCTGGTTTGGGTGAGCTGGTTCTGCTCACAGTGTGCTGCCAGGGCACTGGGAGCTCACTGCCCACACCAGGGACTCTCCCTCACACACAGCCATGCCTGATTAAGCATTGCTGTTCTGCTCTAGTTGAGCTGTCCCTCCTCTCCCTCAAAAGAAGAGTTAGCAGGCTGACAGGGAAGAGCATAACAGGGAATCCTTCCTGAAGAAGTGGTTGGAGAGAGGAGGACTCAGGTTTGCTGGGTGGAGAGAACAAGCAGCTCATATGGGGGCTCAGCCACCCAGACACCCCCCAGAGCCCCCTTTTCAGCCTCACAGCATGAGGAGTGACTGCAGGTTGGGGGTCACACACTCACCTTGTCTGAAAGGTTGTCCCAGCCATAGTTAAAAGGACCAGGAACATTGTCTGGAGATATGGCCACAGCTACCAGGTTATAGCAAGCCCTTGAGGAATACAGGAGGGCCACTACAGATCCCACCAGAATAGCCTGGCAGACAGATGTTCCCTAGGACAGGAAGAAATAAAAAGAGTTTTAATACAGAGCTGTGATGTTCTTCCCCATTCCCTTAAATGCATGAGCAGCTGTGCAGGCAAGAATGACCCAGAACATTTGTATGTTGTTGCTAAAATATTCAGAGCTGGGTAAGAGCTTTCTCATGTGATGAGTTCATTGCAGGAGCCACACAGCCAGAGCTGCCAGGGAAGGATCTGAGGCACTGGAGTGTCCCTGGCAAGGCTCTGTCAGTCAGCTCCAAATGGGGGTCCAGGGAGATGCTGTTCCACCCCCTGCCTTCCTCTGGGAATCTCCACAAGGCCAACAACCCACCAGCAGGAAAATCAACTTCTGTTTAGAGCCCAGACCCTGCAGAGGTGTTCACCCAGCCCTTTCACCTGCAGCCACTCAGCACCTCACCCATGCACAGTGTTTGTCCAGGAAAGCAGTTCAAATATTTGGGATGGGCAGAAAGACCCAGAGCTTGAACCCCAGTACCTGAAGGGAGCTCACAGGAAAGCTGGAGAGAGAGGATTTACAATGGGCTGGAGAGACAGGACAAGGGAATGGCTTCAAACAGACAGAGGGCAGGGTTAGATGGGATACTGGGAGTAAATCCCTGGCTGTGAGGGAGCTGAGGCCCTGGCACAGGGTGCCCAGAGCAGCTGTGGCTGCCCCTGGATCCCTGAAGTGTCCAGGGCCAGGCTGGATGGGGCTTGGAACAACCTGGGATAGGTAAAGGTAGCCCATGGCAGGGTGTTGGAACTGGATGGCATTTAAGATCTCTTCCAACTCAAACCATTCAGGAATGCTGGGACAAACCAGGTTTTGTTAATCCATTCATGAATCTTTTCAATGACTCCAAATCACAGTGAGGGGGCAAACACCCCTCAGCACCTGAGTTGCCTTTGTGTTTAAGCTCACCCCACTGGCCTGCTCTACATCCCAGCTGTATTTTCCCAGATTTGGAACTCAGGACAGTGTCTTCAGAGAGCCAACAGACAAGTGACAGCACTGAAGCTCAGCACACATCCTGCTGCCACTGGAAGCTGAGCCTGTGGTGCTCAGGCCAGCACCATGAGGCACAAAGGCTGCTGAAACAAATCTCCAGCTCACAAGGAGCACAGGATGGGCTGGCTGCAGTCCAGCCTCCTTCTCACAGCTCCAACATCCCCACCTTCAGTGTGGAGGCAGCAGCCTCCAGCCCTGCTGTGTGGCTTTGAGTTCAGGGCCAGTTCTGAGGCACCTGTGTAACATTTCTGCTCATCCCCAGGCTGTTTCTGCAGCAAGTTCCCACACACAAGAGCAGGGGATGCCCCCAGGGCAGGGGAGGGAGGCAGAGAGCTTTAGCAGACTGCAGGGTGAGTATCCAAGTGGGGAGCAGAGGCTTCCCTGGAGCAGGCTGTACACAGCCCAGGGGCAGCCTGGGGCATGTGAGGAGAGGAAGCTCCTGCACTGGGAGAACTGGGTGAGTTAATGAGTGTCCAGAGCCAGCTGGAGCTGGATTCCAGGCCAGCAGGGATGGGAGCAGCTTCTCTGCAGATCTGGATGCAACCTGCAGCCTCTGGACAGCTGTCACAGCAGCCAGGCAGGACACCAGGCCCAGCCCACACATCCTGGATTCCAGGAAGTCACCAATGCCTCTGCTTAAGGAGCCAGGCATCTCCTACAGAGAGCCTCAGCTTCAACTGGCAATGCCCAGGTGCTCTGGTTTTCCCCTGGATGTTTCCAGGCACTCAAGTGGATGCTGACTGCAGCTTCCTGCCACACTGCTGGTGGCTTTTCCCCTTTCCTATCTGCTGGAAAAGAGCTGTGTGTGATCAGACCCTCACCTGTCCAGCTTTGGGACAGGACCTACAGAAACTTCTTGTCCCATTCCAAAATACTCATCTCATCCAGGATATCTCATCCTACCCAAGCAGAGTCCAGCTAGAGCTGGATTTCTGGGGGATCCCCTTTGCAGGGAATCATGACATCTGCTACAGGTAAAATACACAGCACAAACTGCACCTGCTGCTCTTAGAGAACCTTCTCTTCAAGGCAAACCTGGGATTTTCTATGCCTGAAAAAAGCAGCAGCAGCTCATAAATCTGTTATGCCACAGCTGCAGACAAAGCATTCCCCTAAAGCATGCAGGAAACATCACTCCCACAGCAGGAGTGTGCACTTTGTGAAAGGGAGGAATCCAAGAGTTGCCACCTCCCCACTGGAAGAATTTGAGCAAGAGCAGCTCAGGTGCCACCAGGCCAGCACTGCCCTGAGTGAGCACCCCCAGATCCAGCTGGGCAGTCCCAGTGGGAATTCCCCAGGCATTTTCCCACCTTGGACTCGAGGTAGACATTGGCTGAAGACATCTTTCCCAGTTTGCACATGCAGCAGGCCAGGGAGATGGCACAGAGGATGAAGAGGCTGTCATTGAGCAGAGCCCTGGCCAGGACTGTCCATCTCAGCTGCTTCTCTGGGACCTCACCATGGATCAGCATTGCACAGGTTAAATTCACTACCAGGAACAGGAGGCTGGTGAGGATGGAGCCCAGGTACAGCAGGACCCTGCAGAGAGGGTGAGGGGAGAAATGGGCAGTGAGACAATCCTGCTCCTCCCTCCTGTGTCAGCAGACCCTCCCAGTGCTCTGCTTGCTGGGAAGTTCAGGCATTCCAGAAAATTTCAGGGGTTATATTGGGAAGTTCAGGCATTCCAGCCAATTTCAGGGGTTGCACTGGCAGCCCAAGGCTGCAGAGGGTTTGTTGGAGCCTCTCTCAGAACACATGAGCAGCATAAGCAGTCATGAGTTACAAGACTCATCTTCTGACAGTCAGGTTCTTATCTTGCAGATTTGAAGTGTTGCTCCAGCTCTGCATTAACTCCAGTCAATAAGCCATGAGTCATCACAACCACTGCAACTCCTTGAGAGCCACTGGAGCTTGCATTTTCCACCCTGGGTTTCCCTGGGAAGCACCTGGGCTGCACAAACCTGGGGCTCTCCCACTGCCCAAACCTTGTTCTGCAGATCTTTCCTGGGCTGGGACAGCTCAGAGTGACCCTGAGAGTTCATCCAGGGGAATTGGGATGTTTGAGCTCCCCTGGCACCCCTGAAGATCCCAGTCCTGCTCCAGGTCCAACTTCTCAGAGCACAGGTATGGAATCAGAGCTCTGTTCAGCTTTTGGGGCCTGACCCTCCCATTCCCAGTTCCCCTGGGAGCAGCTTTAGGGACAGCAGCACTTACTTGTACTTGTTGAATTCAGCTGCACATTTCACTTTGAATATGACCTGGAGGAGAGATTTGCACAGGGTTACTTTACATGGCTTACAGTTTCCTTTCAACTTTGTCAAGAGATAAACAGGGAAACCAGAATCCAGCTGGACATCTCCAAGGACTCTGAATTATTTATTAGCACCAAGTCTTGCTCTGGACCCAAAAGAATGATATTTTTCCCTTGTACAAGCCCAGGTTCCCAACAACCATAAACATATTTAACACCCCATATGTGACAAGCACTTTAACACCACACCTTAAAGACATCAAGAAAAGAAGGGAGTTTAGCATTTAAAAGTCCTTCAAAAATACATCTCCTTTCCCCAAATGTTTTGGGCTATTTTAGGACCTCATCCATGCTGGATTTCCATGTTAGAGGAGTAGGGACAGTTTTGGAAGGTGCAGATGTTCCCAAATCACAGCTCAGATGTGAATTCCTGCTGCAAAGGCACAGGGAACACATTGGTCAGGAACTGGGTTGTGTCCAGGAAGGATCCCAGAGATCCCATTCAGCCACAGACAAAGCTCATGTCCTGATTGAAGGAATTTGGGAGGAGGCACAGACACATCCAGAGTGATCCCACCTGTACTTGTGGGATCACTGCCCAGGTGTGGAGGTTCAGTCTCTCCTCTCCCACAAGGAGCCTTCCCTGTGAGCAGTGCAGGATCACTCATCTCCTCCCAGGCATCCTCAGGCAGATTTTATCCTGGTGGGATTCCTTGGCTCCTGCTTCCAAGGCAGCACTGAGGCACAAATGGCACATGAGCTTCAGGAACTGCTGCCAACAGGATTTCCAGAGACAGTCCAGGATCTGAGGCTTCTCTCAGCCACTGCAGTGGTTCCAAGCATTTCAAAGGATGTTGGACAGCTTCAGTGATTCTTTTCCAAGAGTCACTTCCACTGCCTGGCTCCTCTTCCCAAGGCTGAGCTCACCTTAGTGAGAATGAGGTGTGATTCCTCAGCAGAGGGAGGTATCCAGCCTCAGGAATGTTCTCTGGCCCACAGAAGGAGTGTGGCACAATCCACCCTGAGCCCTAAAACTCAGTTACAGGAAAATGAGTCTTGGAAAGGCCACATGGTGACTCCAAAAGAGAAACATCCCTGAATTCTCCCTTGTTTGCCTGTGGGTGACATTCAGGCACTTTGGGAGTGTCATGGAATCACTGAGGCTGGGAAAGCCCTCCAAGGTCAGCAAATCCAACCATTAATCCAGCAGCACCTCCTTCACCACTAAACCATGCCCTGAAGTGCCACATCCAGGGATTGGGACTCCACCACTGCCCTGAGCAGTCTGTTCAACTCCTCACCACCCTTTCAGTGAAGAATTTTTTCCTAACATCCTGTTAAGATCTAAATATTCCCTGGCACAACTTGAGGCAGTTTCCTCTTGTCTTTTCAAAACAGGCATTGGTGACATCCAGCTGGGAAACTCCTGGTTCAGCACCCATTCCAGCAGCAGGGAAATCCACTGAGGAATCTGCACTCCTGCTGGAACCTCAGCCTTTGAGCAGCTCTGCAGAACTCCCTGGCTTGTATCCCAGCTGGGAATGTTGTGTTTTCAGCTGAGAACAGCCCCTCAGCTGAGCAGGGAAGTGCCCCTGGCTCACAGGAAGATTTTTGGGCAGGATACTCTTCCCAAAGCCTCCCCTGCAGCCCCAGGGATTAAGGCACACAAAGCTGAGTCAGGGTTAAGAGTGCAACAGCAATTTGAGCCTCATGCTTGGCTCAGTGCCATGGAAAGCAAAGGGAGACCACAGCTCCAGCCTTACACTTTTATTAGCCCTGGATAGTTATTCCTATAACTTCAGGAAGGGAACAGACACCTCTGCTTTGGTGGGTTTGGTTATTAAGGCTGATAAGTTATCTGAAGGTTGCTTTTCCTCCCCAGGGACTGGGTCAGGAGGTGGCACAGTGCACAGGGTGTCTCTGGGTTCTTATCCTTGAGATGAGCTCTGAGCCTCTGCACAGGGCTCTGCTGCTCTCAGAGCCCAAGGACAGCTCAGCTGAGAGTTCTGCTGGGAGAAATCCAGCACAGAGAGCTCAGGAGCAATGCTGTTCTTCAGAAAAACAGGGGAAACAGAGCCCTGTGCTTCAGCAGGTGCATTAGGCCAAGCTGGGAGCAGCAATCCTTGCAAACTGAACAGCTCCTTCAAACCTGAGCTGAGCCCAGCTCCAGAAACATGAAAAGAGGGAACAGAGGTCTCAGCAGGACTGGGAGCAGAACCTTTTACAGCAGTTTGGAATACTCAGGTGCCTTCCAGAGCCATGGATCCCTTCAGCACTCCACAGCAGCCAGAAGGTGAGGCTGAAATGAGCCACAGACCCCAAAGCCCTCTGTGATGCCAGAGGCTTTTGGGTTTGTGATGAGTGGATTTATCCCATAAAATTGATTTCACATCACACCTAGATAATCCCTAAGGTGTGTTCCAGAGACACAATCCACCTTAGGAGGAGCACTGGAGGTGTCACAGCTGCTAAGGGAAGGTAAGTGACACATCCCAGACTCACAGATGAATCCAAGGACCACTCCCAGGACCTGCACAAGGCAGGATCTTCACCCTAACAGTGACACACTGAGGCTGGACCAAAACCAAGCTGGTCTCAGCAGATCTGAAAGATCCAGGAACTTGTTGCTGTACATTGGAATCAAATTCTTTTTTGCTTCATAAATACAAATGAATTTGGCCTCTGCATGTACAGGACACAACCAAGCCCTGCCCCACCACAGCATCCCCTCAGATCAGACACATCCCTCCTCTCAGCACAGGAGATAATGGGATCACACCTTGTACCAAGTGTGCAAACCCCACAGAGGAGAAGCTGGAAACACCCATGAGGATCCCTCACCATCCTCATGTTAACATGGTGATCATTCCATGCCACCCTGAGCACAGGCTGCAGTTTTGCATGTTCCCTGCTTTCCCAGAATAGCTGGTCCCCAGCAGGGCCACCTGTTCCTCTGGGAAACATGGGAATCATCAGCTATGGGATGGAGCAGTCTGGAGTTTCAGTGATCCCTCACCAGCTGTCCCTCTGAGGCACAGGGCACTGCCAGGTGTCTGCCACACAGGGAAGGTGAAAGAGGCAAAGGAAGGATGGAGATTTTTCCAGTTTTCCATCTGAGAAGGCAGAAGATCCAGGAGAGTAAAGACAAACATGTCCCAGGCTGGAGGCTCTCTCCATGCCAGTCTCCAGGGCAATCAGAGCAGGAAGGGATTGCAGGGCTGATGTCATCTCAGATGGAGCACTCAGAGGAACCCAGGCAGGTGAAGGGCTCTGGCCACACCATCAGCCCCACCAGGCCAGCATTCCTTACTCATCCCTGGGCTGCTGCTGATCCCCAGGACAACCAGGGGTGCCAAGGGCTCAGGAAGGTCTTGAACAGCAAGGTTGTTGTGGCTGCATTTCACAGATAAATTTGGAATGGAGAATATCTCCAAGGCCATCAGGTCCAAGCTCAATTCCTACCTTGTCACAAGCCCAGAGCACTGAGTGCCACCTGCAGGGGTTCCTTGGACACCTCCAGGGATGGGGACTCCAAACCTCCCTGGGCAGCTGCTTCCAATGCCTGACAAACCTTTCTATGGAGAAATTTCCCCTAATATCCAATTTAAACCTCCCCTGGCACAGCTTGAGGCCATTTCCTCCTGTCCCTGTTCTCTGGGAGCAGAGTCTGATCCCCCCTCCTCACTGCCCCTCCTGTCAGGGAGTTCTGCAGAGCCACAAGGTCCCTCCTGAGCCTCCTTTTCTCCAGGCTAAACATCCTGAGCTGCCTCCATGTATTTCCATTTCCATGTACCATCCTCCTGACAAAAACCTGGGGAAAAACAGAAGTGGCAGAGTCTTGGGAAAAGTGGCATTTTTCAAACAGTTGGCAACACAGGAGCTATTCCACAGGCAAAGGAGCATCCTAGGTTGTGTATCAGAACTGCTGTGGCAAGATTGGGAGTGGATCTAAGGAATTCTAAACCTGATGGACTGTGAGCTCCAGATTCCCAGGAAAGGATTCCTTCTGGCACAAGCTGAAGTAGAAAGGAAGAGCTCCAAAGAAAATGTGGAAAAAGTATCCCAAGGGAGCCTACAAGAGAGCTGGAGAGAATGAAAGGACACAGGGAATGGCTTCCCACTGCCAAAGGGCAGGGTTAGATGGGATATTGGGAATTCCTGGCTATGAGGCCCTGGCACAGGTGCCCAGAGAAGCTGTGGATGCCCCTGGATCCCTGGAAGTGGCCAAGGCCAGGCTGGAGCAAGCTGGGATAGTGGAAGGTGTCCCTGCCCATGGAAGGGGGTAGAACAGGATGAGCTTTAAGGTCCCTTCCAACCCAAACCATTCTGGGATTCTATGAAAAAGAAATGCTCACCCCACACTTATTCTGTCAGGTCTCTGCATCCTCTCAGCATTTTCAGGGGCCAAGATGGGATAAGAAGAGGACAGGGGGAACACCAGGCAGCTCAGCAAATTTAAATTTCAACCCCAAAACAACCTGGAGTGTTAAGTAACACCAGTTCCCCACAGGGATCTGTTTCCTGGAGCTTCTCCCTCAGCACCATTCCATCCTCAGCCTCTACACAGCCTGAGGAGCTCTGTAAATCAAACAAGATCAGCTCAAATAACAGCACAGGCCATTTTCTTCCCCAGATGCCATTTCTCCAGCATCTCCACAAAGGAGGCTCTGTGCACAGGGACAATGAGGCTCAGCACAGCAGCAGCCCCTGCTCTCATCTGAGCACATCTCAGAGCAGGATGCAGCAGAAGCTCAGAGTCCTTCCACAAGCTGCTGCCAAGTGGCCCTAAAAACTGGGATTCTGCTGGAGTCACACCAGTAAACACACCAGTCACCTCTAGATCACGGGAGCCAGAAAAGCTCCAGAGGTTTTCCATTTTTTTTTTCTCCAAACCCCTGGAACTTCAGCACCGAGATGTCCCCAAAACCCCCTGGAGTGATGGACACCCCTCCTGGTTGTTCCAGGAAAGTGTTCCCTCAGCTGAGCAAGCAGACCCATTTTCATAAGTCACTTTATCCTTCCCCACTCCAGATTCAGAGCTCTTATTTCCTCAGACAGGATTTCCCTTGGCTCTAGGTCTTCAAGGAGAAAGAAGTGGGATACATGCAGAGTTCACTGACAAACAGATACCGTGGGAGGAGGAGAAGCCTGGGAATCTATTTGGATTTACTTTAATAGGACCTTTAAACAAGCCTGCAGAGAGGCAAATCTGCTGTCAAATCCAGTGACCTAGAGGAAAACAGAAATCCAGCCACTCTGTGGAGCAAAGCACAGAATCCCTGCTTTTCAAGGGACACAAACCCCTCCTGGCTGGAGCAACTGGGAGGTCAGGCTGCCTTGAGCAGACAAGATGGATTTGTGCTCTCTATGCACCATTTGTTATTCCACCAACAACACCTCCAACAGCTTTTGCAACAGGCAGCTCATCCCCAAAGCCTCCAGGTGTCTTTTTTGGGGGGAAAAGAACCAAAACAGAGGAACAACCCCACTGCTCCAAAGATCATGTGAGCCTCGGTGTCCTGGGGAAAATGAAATCATAACTCCCGTGGGTGACACATCAGAGTGATTTTGCTGTGTGCTAGTGATTCCTTTGTGAGGCTGGGGAACAGCTGAGAGCTGCAGAGCAAAGAATCCCAACAACAACAACAAAGCTGGAAGGAAAAAGTGGTGACTTGGTTCATAAATAGGCAGCGAACCGGGAGGCAGGAGAGCAGAGGGCTGCTCAGGAGAAACTGGAGCAGAAACAAAATATTCAGGAGGAGGATGGGGAGGGGAGAGCCAGGGCTTTAGGAGATAAAGGCAAGTGGAAGGACTAAAGAAAGGAGGCTAAAAACCACGGCACGAGTGATGGGAAACCCAGAAAAGCAGGGACACAGCTCGGTGACAATAACAAGCAGCTCTGCACTGTCCCAGCAGCAATGCTGGTGCTGGGAAGGGGCCCCCTTGGGCTTGTTCAGTGAGGGATCTCGGGGTTTTTTTGTCTGACAAGCTGCAGAACAACAAGCCCGGCTCGCAGCGGAGCGATGGAGGGAAGGAGGGAGCGCAGCAACAATAGCAGAAGAGGCTCTGGCTGGTGACGTAATGGTTGGCATCACTCCAGGCCAGAGCAGCCCCTGCTGCTGCCACTTTCTGGTCCTCTGTGCAGAAGGGGAATCAATTAAAAAAAGATGCAGAACAGTCCCTCAAGTGACACCCCCCCCATACAAACACCTCGCCGTGGGTCTGGGTTGCAAAGGGGAAAATCCCACCTGGGAGCATCCTGCACCCCCCAAATCCCAAATTCAGGGCATGTGCCTGTGACCTCCCCTCCCTACACCGGGGTCTGCAGTCAGGGTACAGCCCTGCACCCCAAACCGCTAACGCTGGGATTTGGGGCACACTTATAGCTCACACCATCCCCCCCAAAATCCCACCCCGCCCCCCAAGATGGGATTCAGGGCATAATCCCCGTGTTTCTCTCCAAGCTTGGATTCAGGGCACAATCCCTGTGTCTCACCCCCAAGTCTGGATTCAGGGCACAACCTCTGCATCCCCCCAGCCTATCCCAAAGTCTGTAGCGAGGGATGGATTCAGGGCACAATCCCTGTGCCTCCTTCCAGCCGGGATTCAGGGCACAGCCCTGTCCCAAAGCCTCCACCGAGGGCAGAGCCCCGGCATCGCCTCCCTCCCTCACCTGCACCCTCACATCCCCATCCAGGCTCCAAGTTTGGAGAGGCGCTTCCAGCCCCGCTGTCCCGCAGGGTGGAGGTTTGGGCAAGGGAATTTTGGAGGGGTTTTGCCCAAAAGGGCAAAACTTACCTCAGCGAAATAGAGGTTGAGGAGGCAGAGGCTGGAGAAGAGGAGGCAGCCGGGCAGGCAGTAGAGGAGCCAGTGGGCGAAGGGCTGCTGGAGGCGGAGGGCCTGCAGGGAATTCTGCAGGTAGAAGGAGAACAGGGTGGTCCTGAGGGCTGCCCAGAGCAGGCAGAGGAAGAGGCAGAGCGTGTGGTAACTCAGCCGCCGCTCGCGGTAGTAGAGCAGCAGCCAGAGCTGCAGGTAGGCGAAGAGGAAGAGCGCGGCGTAGAGCGCCGTGTGGAGCACGGTGAGCCCCAGCTCCACGGCGTAGGGCACGGCCGCCCCCTCAGCGAGGGCCATGGGGCAGCGGGAGGCAGCGACCCCCTCCCTGCCTTCCCTCAGCCCCGGCTGGACACCCCCATGCAACAAAGGGGAGCCCCCCCTTCTTTTCCCCTTCTCCTCCTCCTCCTCCCGCCCGCCCGGCTGCACCGCCCGCCCGCCCGCCGCCAAACAACTCAGTGCCGGGGACAGCCGGCTGAGCCCGCTGATTTGAGGGGCGGCGGCGCGCGTTCCCCATTGGCCGCCCGACGGCCACGCCCCCCGCCGCGCCCACCCGCCGCGCTCATTGGCTGGTGCCGCCTGTCAATCACCCGCGCGACGCCCCCGCCGCGCCGCCGCTTTGCTTCTTGGGTTGGCGACGCCGCCCGCCCGCCATCCCTTCTTCCATCCTTCCATCCTTCCCTGAGAGGCGGCGAGAGGTGAGAGAGAGGGATGGGAAGGATGAGAGAGGGGACCGCTGAGGGAGGAGGAGCCGGGTGGATCTGGGCATCCCCACAGGCAGAGTCGGGGTGCGGGAACATCCCCGCTGCAGGCTGCGGCTGCGGCTGCGGCTGTGGGGATGTGGAGATGCCCGAATGTCGCTTACGGACCTTCTGGGGCTGTGGGATGTCCGGGTGTCATTCCCGGTCTCTCTCTGGGGCTCTGGGATGCCCGGGTGTCATTCCCGGTCTCTCTCTGGGGCTGTGGGATGTCCGGGTGTCATTCCCGGTCTCTCTCTGGGGCTGTGGGATGTCCGGGTGTCATTCCCGGTCTCTCTGGGGCTGTGGGATGTCCGGGTGTCATTCCCGGTCTCTCTGGGGCTCTGGGATGCCCGGGTGTCATTCCCGGTCTCTCTGGGGCTCTGGGATGTCCATGTATCATTCCCGGTCTCTCTGGGGCTGTGGGATGCCCGGGTGTCATTCCCGGTCTCTCTGGGGCTCTGGGATGTCCGGTGTCATTCCCGGTCTCTCTGGGGCTCTGGGATGTCCGGGTGTCATTCCCGGTCTCTCTGGGATGTCCGGGTGTCACTCACGGACCGTGTGTCATTCCCGGTCACCATCCCAGTGCAGCTCAGGGTCCCGCACCGCCCTGCCAGCTCTGGCTCCGGCTCAGGGATCCCGAGCTCGGGGGTCGCTTCCCGTGGCTGCTTTGGCCATTCCACCTTTTCCAGCCCTGCAGAGGGACAGCGGGGACATCGGGATGCTGTCCCAGCAGCCCGGAGCAGGGAGGAGGACATCGGCCTGAACGCTGGGGACACCAGGTGGGTGACAGCCCCGAGCTTGGTCAGTGATGTGCATCCAGTGCCAGCTGCTCTCCAGGGAATTCGGGGGCTGTTCCCAAGGACAGGCTGAATGGGGCAGCAGCAGCAGTGGGTGATGCTGAGTGGTGCAATTCAGCATGTGTGATGCTGTCAGGGAAGTGGTGGATTTATCATCCTTGAGAGTGTTCACAAACTGTGTGCATGTGGCACTTGGGGACCTGAGTTAGTGGTGGGTTTGGCAGTGCTGGGGAAATCGTGGGGTTTTTTCCAACCATGCTGCTGTGCATGAGAATTAAAGCCCTCCTCTCCTGGTGTGGGCAGAGGGAAAGGCTGCAGCCTGTCCCTCCTGCAGCCTTGGATAGCAAGTGAGACCTGGCTGCTGGGAAGTTGAACTTGGAAGTGAAACTCTTCTGGAAGTGGCAGGATTAAAAATCCAGGCAAAAAATTCTGCAAGATACCAGGCAAAGCAGAAACTGGGATGCACTTGGATCCTTCCCTGTGCTTCAAGATGCTCCCACAGCTGCCCCTGTAGGCAGTAGGGAGATGGAGTGAGTGCAAAGGGCAAGTGGTTATTTCAGTCCCATAATTGCAGGCTCATCCCAAAGCTCTGGAGAAGCATCTCATTGTTATTTCAGCTCCAAGTCCTGGGGAATTGTAGCTCTACCACCCTACTCAAATCACTTGTGTCCAAGGACTTGCCTTTGGAAAATTTGAAAGGGGTTAGGTTGAGCTCTGTGCCAGCAAATTGGGTAATGATAATAACTTCTGGTAATTACCATGAATTTGTGATTATTAACTTGTTGGCTGTGTAGGAAAAGTCTGGAGCAGGGAAGGGAAGTGTGTAGTGAAATATATGAAAAGTCAATACAATTCCAGGCAAGGAATCATAGGTTGGGTTGGAAGGGAGCTTAAAACTCATCCAGTTCCACTCCTGCCATGTCAGGGACACCTTCCACTGTCCCAGGCTGCTCCAAGCCCTGTCCAACCTGGCCTGGAACAATTCCAGGGATTTGGGGCAGCCACAGCTTCTCTGGGCACCCTGTGCCAGGGCCTCATCACCCTCACAGCCAGGAATTCCTTTCTAATATCCCATCTAACCCTGCCCTCTGGCAGTGATCCTTGGGGAATGGTTGGACTCAATAATCTTAGAGAGCTTTTTCCAACCTTTAGGATTGTGTCATTTTTCTGGATCACCTGAAGGAAACTTGTTTGCATGGACAAAAATGGGGAAAGAGCCATCAGTGTTCCTCTCTGCCTTTCCTTTTGGAGCAGCAGCAGAAGGGATATTTGTTCTGGGACATCCAGGTGAGCTGCAGAGAGACCTTCAGCCTGTCCATCCTGCTGTAGCTAAGGGATTGAGTCAGCTCCACATGGATTTGGGGTCTGGTTTGTGTCCCCCCTGCCAGGAAATTTGGGAGAGCAGCTCACTGGTTAAGTGCTGCCAGAAGGGCACAGAAGGCAGGTGAGAATCCTGCCAAAAATCTGTGCCAGCAGAGTGTGGGGTGAATGTCCTGCTGCAAGGAGAGGCCTGATTTGGGTCCATCAGCACAGGAGAGCTTGAAGTGACTCCATTAGGAGCATCCTAAATTCTCCTGGTTTAGGAACATCTGCCTAGGGAGTTAAAATTTACCTGCTGAGAGCTCTGCAGGATGGGAGAGGATGGAATGGGATTAAATGAGCAGAGTAGTTTATTTCTGAGGAAATACTGGCACAGGATTCCCAGAGAAGCTGTTGTTACCCCTGGATGCCTGGAAGTATCCAAGGCCAGGCTGAGTGCAGCTTGGAGCACCCTGGGACAGTGGAAGGTGTCCCTTGCCCCCGTGGCAAGGTTGGAACTTTGTTTTTTAAGGTCCCAAATAACTCTGGGATTCTGTGATGGTATTTGGACAAGACAAAGTGTGGATTTTACATCACTGGCATTAAAGTCCAGGGAAGCCCATGGATGATGGAGGTGCTACCAGCTGGCTGTGCAATCCAGAATTCCAGCAGGACAGCAGCTCATCCTTGTGGCTCTTAAATCCCACCCCACAACACCCTCCCTTGGGGAAGCTCAGCTTCCTCAGTGGTGAATCTTGGCAGCTGAGATCTGTGTGAGGGAATGTGTCAGGCAAAGCAGCTGGGATCAGAGATGATCCCAGCCCATGGATGCCACTGCAGGATTCCCAAGCAAAACTGATGTGCCACAATTTATGTCCCCACAAGAGTTTGGGCTGGATATTTCTGGTGGATTTGGTTTCACTTGAGGTCACCTACAGTGACCTTAAGCACCTTGCCTGGCTCTGCCTTGGAATTATGACAGTGGAAACATGAAGCAGGCCTGGCATTCTGTCAGTGCTGTGCTGGGCTGTCCCTTGTCCATGGGTTAAGGTTTCCCAGCAGTGACACAGAGCTGCTTCACACATCCATGGTATTTTCACACATCTCTGACAATCCTGCAAGTGTCAGTGCTGCAGGGTTCTGGCTGTTTCCAGCCCTAGGCTGTTAATTTTCCATTGATGGGAAAGAGGTGACAGAGGAAATGGGCTAAAAGCTGAATATTCAGGTCTGGGTTGGTGGGGAGCAGAGGGAAGCTGCTGGGCAGGATGGAGTGATGAGGAGGTGAGAGGATTTGAGCAGAGAAGGGGTGAGCACACATTTTTCACTGGACCCCACAATGGTTTGGGTTGGAAGAGACCTTAAAACCCATCTCATTTAAACCCCCTGCCATGGCAGGGACACCTTCCACTGTCCCAGGCTGCTTCAAGCTCTGTCCAACCTGGCCCTGGACACTGCCAGGGACCCAGGGGCAGCCACAGCTTCTCTGGGCACCCTGTGCCAGGGCCTCACCATCCTCCCTGACAAGAATTCCAGTTATTCCCAATATCCCACCCATCCCTGTCCTCTGGCAGTGTCCCATTCCCTGTGTCCTGTCCCTCCATCCCTTGTCCTCAGTCCCTCTCCAGCTCTCCTGGAGCCCCTTTAGGCCCTGGAAGGGGCTCTGAGCTCTCTTTGGGGCTGGAGTTAATTTTTTAACTGCTTCTCTTCCAGGTATAATCCTGTGACATCTTTGAGTCCTTGGAGGTTGCTCCTCTTCCTTCCTTCCTTGACAGTAAGCTCTCCCATTTGACCTGGGCTTGTTCCCATGTGCCAGGATTGTGTTTATTTTTCCATCCTGCTGTAGCCAAGTTTGTCATTTAATAAACATCACCCCCCCAGCCTGATCCCTGTCCCCTCTGTCAGCCAGGGCAACAGATGGGAGGGCACGGGACCAGAAATGCCTGACACTGCCCAAAGCTGGAAAGGAGACAACTGGAGATTTTGAGATGAAAAGAAAAAAAAATTAATTTATTTCCAACTCTGTTGTGCCCTCAGGCCTGATCCAAACCCCTCAGCTCCTGGAGAGGAGGAGTGAAGGCTGAGTGTGCCTGTCAGTAGCTCCTGGAGCATGGCAGAGGATCTTTCTCTGCTTGTTTTTGGAGTGTTTGAGCTTGGGCTGATCCCAGGGCAGCCTCTGCCAGGGTGTTGGAGGGAGTGACAGCCCATGGACACAGGGGTGTTTGTTGAGGGAAGCAGCTGCAGCTCATGATGCAAATTCTGCATGGATTCAGTCCCAGCTTTGTCCCTTTGTTGAGCAGGGAGCAGCCACACTCCAGCAGCACAGAGCAGCCCCTGAGGAGCTGGCTGGGAAGGAATGGAGTGGGAAGAAAGTGGCTTCTCATCCTTTAACCTCCTCACATCATCTGCCACAGCCTGAAATGAGCAGAATCCCAAAATCCCAGATTGGTTTCAGTTGGGAAGAACCTTAAAGATCATCTTGTTCCATCCCAAGGGCACTTCACACCAAAATCAAATTCACACATAATAAATGTATTCTCTGGGAAAGTCAAGGTAACCACCTTTGCTAAGAAGTGGCAAAATCAGTAGCCAGGAGCAGAAAAGATTTTACAGAATTCTTGTCTGACTTATTGCTACACATATTTTAGGTCAAGGGTAGTCTGATTTTGTAATTAATCCTTTAAAGGTTAAATTGTGTAGAATGTCTGATCACAGAGTAAAGAAAAAAACCCAGCAGTATATATAAAAATAGCATCCATATAAGTTACATAAATCCTTATAAATATAAGAGAGAAATCAGTTATTCTATAAAAAAAAAAATTCAGAACATGTGTTCCTGAAGCACCAGCAGAACATCCTCATGCTAAGGACTTCAGCTAGAAAATCTTTATAAATATACCTGCAAAATTCCTCCTCACCCTGACCAGAAACAGGTGTCAGAAGATGCACATTTCTATTTTGCACTGCAACAGGAGCTCTCCTGTTTGAATCTCAAATGGCCATTTGGTTTTTGGCAAGCACAGCATGTCCCATCCCTTTGCAAACACCTTTCAGGGCCACATAAATTCTATTGGCATCCTTGAAGCTTTTGAGCAGGAATTGAGACAGTTTGGGTGGGGGTTTGTGGATGATGCTGTCACTGCTTTGCTGCCTGTGCATGGAATTTTTTTGTTTAACTCAAAAGAAATAAAAGAGGAGGGAGGAAAATCAGCCCTGAGCTGGAAGCACTGAGGGTCTGTGCACTTGAAGGTGCCACTCAGAGACAAGAGAGTGGCTTCTGCTCTCCTGAGTTGTCTGAGTCACCTGTGGATTGAGTGACTAATTCATAATATCCTCAAGATGTTTGTGTCATATTAATAGTAATTTCCACAGTTGGAAATTATAGTCATGTAACAGAGACTAAAACAGAGAAACAGTCATGTATGTGTTTATGTATTATAATTTTTTTTTTTATTTTTTCCTCCAGTTGTGGCTCTCCTGTGCCTGTAGCTGGGAATAGCCATGTCAGCCCAAAAGGACAGATGGGTTTCTTCCTTGGTTTTCCTTCTCTTCTGTGCCTGCTCCATCCCAAGGAGTGGAAGTGCCAGCCTGCAGCAGGAGCCAAGCCCCCAGCACTATTTCAGTGCTTTGGAAGCTGGGAAAGCATCCCTGGCTTTTTTCACCCCCACTGGTAGGTGTTTAATGTGAGTTTCCATCAGCCTGGGGGCTCAGCAAGGCTTGGTGAGAGTGGAACAACCACAGAATCATGGAATGGTTTGAGTTGGAGGGACATTAAAGCCCATCCAATCCCACCCCATTTCCATGGCAGGAACACCTTCCACTGTCCCAGGTTGCTCCAACCTGGCCTTGGACACTTCCAGGGATCCAGGGACAGCCACACTTCTCTGGGGATTCAACCTCAGCCCCTGAGCACCCTCACAGCCAGGAATTCCTTCCCAATATCCCATCCATCCCTGCCCTCTGGCACTGGGAAGCCATTCCCTGTGCCCTGTAAAGAATCTCTCTTCATCTTTCTTGCTGGCTCCTTCAGGCACTGGAAAGCTGCAATTAAT
Source organism: Erithacus rubecula (assembly GCF_903797595.1). Classification (NCBI taxonomy): domain Eukaryota; kingdom Metazoa; phylum Chordata; class Aves; order Passeriformes; family Muscicapidae; genus Erithacus; species Erithacus rubecula. The sequence goes on from NC_136688.1 coordinate 58,389,151, forward strand.
TCTTCCCAGAGAATTCTCTTCTATTTTCCAGCTCTCAGCCTATCCTCTAGCACAGCTGCTCCATCCCTCTAATCAGCTTGTGGACCCCTTTAATGAAGAGGCAGTTCTTGAGATTTTAAACCCAGAGGGGTTTTGAGGAGCTGGCTGAGCACTGTGTTCCAAGTTTGCACAGTTCCATTTGCTCCTGACAGGCAGAGATCTCTTGGGATGGGCTTTTCCCTGGTTGTGTCCTCAGGCACAGTCCTTCAAACATCTCCATTCATTTTCTGGATTATTTTCTGGAGGTACTGTGGAGGAAAAATCCAGTTTTTTAAGGAATTTTCCATAATACCTGCTAGAAAAAGGGGAATCCCTTTCATGAGGAAGAACTAAAGGCTGTCATGGATTAGGAGAAGACCCTTGTCCTTTTGTTCTTCATGGTCCTTGGGTGTTGTTTCCCAAAAGTGAGCTGAGGAACATCTCCCACATCTCAGTGTGTGGCAGGAGGATTCTCTTCACCCTGAGGACTTGCAGAGGATTTTTTTTTTGTGTGTTTGTTTCAGTTTCTCCTGGTTCCCATCTCTTCTTGGAGCAGATTGAGAGCTCAGCTGAGGCCCTCCAGGACTATGGCATTTCTGTGGTGAAGGTAAAGGGCTCAGGGAAGCTGCTGAGTGAGTAGGAGATGAGCAGGGAAGGGATGAGCACAGATTTTTCATGGAATCATGGGCTCTCAGAACAGCTTTGGCTTTCAGGGAACCTTAAAGCTCTTTCCACCTCACCTTCCATGGGCAGGGACACCTTCTACTATCCTGAGTTGCTCCAAGCCCTGTCCAGCCTGGCCTGCAACATTCCCAGAGATGGAAAATCCACAAATTCTCTGGGCAGCCTGTGGGAGTGTCCATGTTCCATGATGGATGAGGTTGGTTAACTTCTTTTCAGCTCAGTGCAATGAATATTTCATACAAAGGAGTTTTTAGCTGGAATTTTATGCAGATTCACATGAGGGGATTACAAATTCAGGCAAGTGTAATTAGCTAAGAAGAAGCTCTAAGAAGTGCTTATATATTTATATTTGGATTTATTTAGATTCCTCCAGCTACAAACCAAGTTCAGTAAGGAAGCAATGATCTGTCACTTTGAATATGATGAGTAAATAAGGGGATCTTTTGATCCCACCTGACCCAAACCAGCAAACTGAGCTGGAAAACTGAAGTACAAACTCCACTCTCCATCTCTGGTCTCCATTTTGGTGGATTTTTCCCTCCCAGAAGGTTTGGAAAGGCTGGATTTCCACTCTTGAATGGGAGAAAGCTGTAGGGTGTGTGTGTGGTCATTGTGGGGCTGAATCTGTAATTACACATATTTGCTGTTTAGGTGAATTGTCCCAAAGAGGATGTCTCAAGATATTGTGGAAAAGAAAATGCATTGAGGAAAGCCTTCCTGTTCAGGTGAGGGGCATCTCTGGGCACTGCACTGGGATTGTTTTCAAGTGCAAATGTTTGAAGAAAACACTTCCAGCAATCAGAGGAATGAGAGGAGCATGAGCACAGCAGTGACCTGCATAGTTTAGCTAAAGGTACCCCCAAAATTCCAACACAGGCAGAGGAGATGCTTTGCCCTCAGTGAATTCTCTCATCCTGCCCCAAGTTCCTTGGAGCAGCAGAGGGATGAGCTGTGCAATGAACCACAGGAGAAACCATCCATCAGTGTTCTCCTGTTCCTCTGGCCTCCCACCTCCAGAGATATACTCAGGCCACAGGATTTTGGGTTTAGTCCAAGGAAGAAACACATTTTGGTGCTCTGCTTGTTGGTGGGGTTAACTCTTCTGCCCTGGGTGGGAAGGTTCAGCTCCTGATCTCTCCAAGGGTTGTCACTTGGAAATTTTTCCATGTATCAGCTCAGTTCTCATTGACTGTTGTACTGATAATCATGGAATAATTAAGGTTGGAAAAGACCTTTAAGGTCATCAAGTCCAACCATTCCATTTTAAAATCATAGAGTCCAACCCTTCCCCCAGCACCCCCAAGTGCTTAGTCATAAGTCTTAACATCCTTCTTAAAACAACATTTCATTGAATCTATAATAATACATGATATTCATTACTGTACATACAAATATATTTTTTAAAAGCAAGAACTTTTAGTGCTGCAGGAACCTGCTCGACCGGGCCTGAACGATTCCCAGCTCAGATCAAAGACATCTCAAGTGTGTTCTGCCATTTCTCCCTCATCCTTCTGTGCCTGCCCTGGCTCCCTGTTGCTGTGTGATCCTGTCAGTGCCTGTGGCTCAGTTCCTCTGCTGATTTCTCTCTCTCCCTGCAGGGGACACAAACTGATCCGGGAGTTCCCCACCGACGCCCTGTTCGACCTCGACTCCATCGTTGCCAACGTTCTGTTGTAAGTCCAGCCCACATCCCACCCCCTGAAATCCTTTTGCTTTCTATTCCCACTAAATGCCAGCCCCAGGTATTCCAGAGGCTGCTCTCAAACTTCTCTCCATTATGGTTTGATCCTGTTTTTCCTTGAGATCCTTCCCCTGGGCACCTCCACTTGTGAATCCTTAATCTGCCAGCAAGAAGCTGGAATTTTATCCTGTTTTTCCCATCATAGTTGTGTGGCTGCAAATTTAGTCTTCAACCTTCAGCTAATGAGGTTTTTTTTTGCCTCCTCAGTGCCCTGCTCTTTAATGAAGTTAAATATGTTGAAACACTGGCAGATCTTGAGAACATTGAAAATGTGTTGAAAGGGAAGTCCAACATGGTCTTTGCCTATGTGCCTGCTACTGGGACAGCAGGTATGGACACTCAGCTTTCCATCTTTCCTCTCTTCCCCCAGACTTTTTTTTTTGGCAGAATATCCAGGAGTTGAGTTTTTTGACCCAAAATTCTGCAAATGAAAACCTGAAAGGGCCACCCAGCCACAGGATCTCTGCTTCTGTATGTCTTGCTTTGTTTCCAGAGGGATCAGTTGCACCAGAAGAGTTTTGCTGGGAGCATAAGCCTTGAGAGATGGGCTTGGAGAGGGAAAGCAAGGCAGTAGTTGCTGTCTTAAAAATAATAAATCCCTGGACAGATCCTTGGCTCTGCAGTGGAATGGATTCTCCCACTGCACCTGTTTGCCGGGGATCAGGAATGGGATCCAGCTCCAGTTCTCACTTCCATTACAGTGTGCTTTCAGACAGACTCTGTGACATTGTACTAAGAGTTTCTGAAAGCCTGGGAATTGATATTTACACCTGGGAAGGATGAAACAGGAGATGTGGAGGGAGCAGAGCTGAGTTCACCTTGCCTTTCCCTTTCCAGAGCACAGAGCTGTGATGGAGGCAGCTTTTGTCTATGGGACCATCCACCAGTTTGTCCTGACAACTGAGGCAGCACTGCTGAAAGCCACCAGGTACATCCAGACACACCCTCACCATGGAGAGCTGCTCCCATGCACTGTTTGCCTCACCCCTGGTGTCTCAGATTCCCAAATCAGCTCTGGGATGGCATTAGGATGTTGTGCCAAGAGTGGGCAGTCTGATCTGTTTCCAAAAGTTGCTGGTTGTGTTCCTGGCCTTGGAGTTCCCTGCTGTTTGTGGCTGTTTTGGGTGGGATTGCACAGGAGAAGAGCCTCTGTCTCCTTTCCATGGCTGATCAAACTTCAGCAATGGATTTTCAGGGGAGTTGTTGTTGAAATCCTAAAGCACTCCCACCTTGTGCTGTGATATCCAAGAGCAAGAACTGTAGCACTGCTCATGGATTTGGGAATTCCCATCCCATGGCCTCACTTCCCACACAGGAGGAGCTGCTGTAGAGTGGCAGATCTTCCATGTGCTTGCTGATGTGACCTCCTGCAGTCAGGAGTGTGAGGGAGGAGATGGGAACATCACTTGGGGTGTTGCTTCCTCAGCCCACAGTGTGCCCAGCTGGCCAAGAGTACCAGCCCAGGGCAGAGATTGTCCCCTGTGCTGACACTGCTGAGGCCACACTTCAGATCCTGGGCTCAGTGCTGGGCCCCTCATGAGAAGACACTGAGGGGGCTGGAGTGTGTCTGGAGAAGGGAATGGAGTGGGGAAGGGTCTGGAGCACCAGGAGAGTCTGAGGGAGCTGGGAAGGGGCTCAGCCTGGAGAAAAGGAGGCTCAGGGGGCCCCTGTGGCTCTGCACAACTCCCTGACAGGAGGGGACAGCCAGGGGGAATTTGGGATCTGCTCCCAGGGAGCAGGGACAGGACAAGGGGAAATGGCTTCAAGTTGTTCCAGAGGATGTTTAGATTGGATATTAGGGAAAATTTCTTCCTGGAGATGGTTGTCATGTCACAACAGGCTGCCCAAGGCAATGGTGGAGTCCCCATCCCTGGAGGGATTTAAAAGCCCTGTGGATGTGGCACTGGGGGACATGGCTCAGTGATGGCCTTGGCAGTGCTGGGGAATAGCTGGACCCGAGGGCTTTTCCAGCATTAATAACTTTATAACGATTTACCTGGGATTTTGTCACAGGTGACAGCAGGGCAGGCACCAGGGTGGCCCTTCCCGAGATGCCATTCCATCCTTGCAGGATCTCAGGAATTGTGCTGTGGCTCCCACTAGGTGGCACAGTTGTCATTGCACAGGAATTGCTTTAACCCTCCTCCAAGCAGCTCTGCCCCCTCCCGGGCTGCTGGAGTGGTGGGAGCTGCTCCAACAGGAACAGCTCTCAGCCAACTGGGACAGCAGGATTTGAGGTCTCAGTGCTGCACTTTGCTCTTCCACGGAGAGCTCCTAAATCCTTATCCAAAGAAGGTGATCCCTGTTTAAGAGATGGAGAACAGGGGCATTGGAAAGGGAAAGGGGCTTCCCAAAGGTTAGCAGCAGTGATGGTGTCACATCTTCCACTGTCTCAGCTTCCTCCAAGCCCTGTCCAACCTGGCCTGGAACATTTCCAGGGATCCAGGGGCAGCCACAGCTTCTCTGGGCACTCTGTGCCAGGACCTCACCACCCTCATAGCCAAAAATTCCTTCCCAATATCCCATGTAAATCTACCCTGTTCCAGCTTAAAGCCATTCCCTGTGTCCTGTCCCTCCATCCATTGTTCCCAGTCCCTCTCCAGCTCTCCTGGAGTCCCTTCAGGCACTGAAAGAGGCTCTGAGCTCTCCTTGGAGTCTTCTCCTCTCCAGGTGAGCACCCCCAGCTCTCCCAGCCTGTTCTACAGCCCTGCCAAACCCTGAGCTAGACGATAATCTGTGAAACACTTCACCAGACCTGGTCCTTCTGTCAGGGCACTTTGATCCCCTGCTCAGGGTGGGTTTTGTTTCCTCTCTCACAGCCTTGATGACCCTGATGTCTCTTCTGCCTGGCTCTTGTTCTGCCACTGCCAGCAAGCCACAGAGCCAGGCCAGCCCTGCAGGAGGACAGCCCTGGCACAGCCCCTGACCCTGCTCAACATCCACAGGCACCTCAAGCTCATGGGGGCTCCCTTGGTGGTAGGAATGGGAAGGAGGAGCTGCTGGGCCCTGGGTGGGAGGGCAGGAGGGATGTGAGGAGGAGGGAGGTGTGAGCAGAGAGAAAAGCTGAGTGAGAATCACCTGGTGCAGCTGCCTCACCAGCCCAGGGCTGGCCAAAACATAAATAAATTATTGAGGGTATTTTCCAAATGACTCTTAAGCACTGCCTAACTCAATATGAAGCTTGTTCCACTGCTCTTGGTAAAGAAACCTTCCTGATGTTCTGTCTGAACCTCCCCTGATGCAGTTTTGAACCATTTCAAAGAGATATCAGTGTTTTCCTCTCCACATCCTCTCAGAAAGCTGTGGAGAGCACTGGGGTCATCCCTCAGCCTCCTTTTCTCCAAACTAGACAACCCCAAAGTCTCAAAGGCTCCCTGCAGGAGTTTCAGCAATTTGATATCAATCCTTCATGCTTTGCTGACCACAAGGAACAGGAGGTTCCCTCCTTTTTCCTCCTTCATGAAGAGAACTTCAGCAGCCTCCTGTTCCCAGTGGTCATGCCTGCCCATCCAAAAGGAGGAGAAGATGAGCTGGGAATGCTCCTTCAGCCATTTTCCTGGGTTTGGCCCATGGAAGGAGGGCTCTTCATCAAGCACCTCTGTGCTGTCATGAAGCAGCATGCCCAAGGCAGGAAGGGAAAGATTCCAGCTCTTGCATGTTGTGGCTGGGATTTTCAAACTGCCCCAGGTAAATAAAAATGAGTGGGGATTTGACATCTGGAATTGCTAAACCACAAAAAGCCCCACAGAAAAGAAAGCTCAGGTTTTTAACAAGGAAGGTTGTGACATGTTGGAACAGTTTAACTGGAAGTGTTTGGGTTTTGCTTCCATGGATATTTTAGAATTGAGGTTGGGAGCTTATTCCTGAGAATTTTTGTGGCTGGGGAAGAGCTGAGGTATCTTTAAAGTGTGGAGCTGTGCTGCAGCATAACCCTGGCTGTTCTCCAGACAGAGGTTGTTGAGGACCCAGAGAAGATCTCCACTGTTCACTTGCAGCTGGGGCTGCCCTTGGTGTTCATCCTGAGCCAGAAGGAGACCTATGAGGCTGACAGGAGGACAGCAGAGTTTGTGGCCTGGCAGCTCCTGGGGAAAGCAGGAGTTGCCCTTTTATCCAGGTATTTCTCTCAGGTGTTTTGGGGTTCTCCTTGCTTTTTGTGAGGTTTCTGAGCTGGGTTACTCCAACACTCAGTGGACTCAATCACACTTGGATGAGAGGCAGTAAAACCAGGCTATATCCTGTGACAAAGGATTTGTCCAGAATTGGATTAATTTGGAAATTGCTGGTTTAGGGGTGGAAAAATATTCAGCCTAAGAGAGATTTTGGAGAGAAAACTTAACACTGATGGAATGAGAGCAGAAGGAGGAGGGGTGACCTCCCATGTCCCACCATCTGATGTTGATTTTGTGTTTTGGAAGGGATCTGGTCCATCTGAACGTTCTGCACCGATCAAACGTGGCCCTCAAGACACCACATGAGGTGGGATGCTGGATTTCTGCATTGGACACTCTTAGCTCTGGAGAGGCTGGTGGGATGGGATGGATTTGCCAGCATTCCCTGAAGCTCAAGGGGAAATGTCTTTCCCAAGTTGCACACGTGAATCTGTGATTTCCCATCTCTGGAATTGTTCCAGGCCAGGCTGGACAGGGATTGGAGCAGCCTGGGATGGTGGAAGGTGTCCCTGCTCATGACAGGGGGTGGAACTGGGTGATTTTTAATGTCCCTTCCATGATTCTATGATTTGGGTGCTACAGAGTCACTGTGCCTGCTGGGAAAGAGAAAATAGTTTATTTTGGGATCAAAACATAGAGTGACATCTCCACTACACCTTAAAGCAACACAAGGTTGTGAATTACATCCAAGTGCAAATTCCCCAGAGATTTGGATTTCTGAAGGCCTTAGGAAAGGTTTAAAAAGATGGGAGAGGGAGTGAGTGTGAAACAGAGAGCAAACAACCAAAGGTCTGTGCTGATCTGATGTAACCCAGTGCCTCTGGCAGGGAGCTGGGGCAGGGTGTGGGTTAAATGAGGTTGATCAAGATGAGTTAAACTCTGGAGGGACCTGACCCAGCTTGTGAGGCAGGCTGGAATTGGGTGCTGGCAGATGCCAGGGAACATGGCCCAGATTACCTGAACTGTCACACTTGTGATTTCAGGTGCAGGATCAGACCTGAGCATCCCCTGAGGGCTTCCCATGGCCTGCTGAGAGATGTGCACTTGGGTGGCTCAGGGAGCCCTTGGGAGGTGCCAGCACTTTGTCATTTCTCTCAGCTCCTGATGAACTTTCCATTTTCTCTCCAGTGCCTTTGTCTGAGGTGCTGCCAGCACTGTTTTTAAGCTGACAAGGTCTCCTTTCTGAGAAATTCATGTTGATTTTTTTGCTTCTTTCCATGGGTTGGCAGTTCCTGTGCACTTGGGAGCATTTCTCCTGACTGAGCTCCATGAGATAAAGGATTTTTTTGTGCTGATTTCCCAGGCTGGGATGGACTCCTTGGACCCAGCCTGACCCCTTTAATGAGGGGACATCCAAGTGTCCCCTGTACTTCCCTGCTCTTCTTTCCTGCTTGGCCACTGGGATTTTTCCTGCAGTGCTGAATCTGGGAGATGGGGCTGGTGTTCACTTTCACCACAGGCTCCCTCCTAACCACATTTACTTCCTCACAAGGAAACATCAGCCTGGAGTGAGAAAAACTCATGCACAGGAGAAACTGGGTCAAAGAAACATAACCCAAACATTTCCCCTGTTTGGTAACTTCAGGGATCTGTGGCATATCCCAAAAATCAGGAGTTGGGAGATAGTTCCTCATCAGCCTTGAGCTTGGTCTGCAGATAAAATAAGCAGATTTATTGTTTTCCTCAGGGAATGCCAATCCAATACCTGGTCTTGGAAGACACTGATGAAGTTATAACCCTGGTGGAAAATAAGAACAAGGTCAAACAAATCCAGGAGGATGAGCAGGAGGAGGAGGAGGAGGAAGATGAGGATGAGAAAGAGAATAACAATCAAGGTGTGCAATTAATTAGTGAAAAGCTGATTGTCATCAGACAGAAGGTGCAATCAGCATCAGACATGGCAAAGCATTAGAGAACACTTACAAACCATCACAGTCACTCCATGGTGGCCACAAAGTGGCTCCTTCATTCTCTGAGGTCATTGGAATGTGACAGATCTGAATTTTAGTGGAAACACCAGGAAGGAAAATCAGAGCTGAGAAAATCAGAGGAGCAGTTGCTGTGTGAGGCTCCAAAGGCATGGGGGAGGTTAAAATGCACCCAGCACTGTGTCCTCTACAGGCAGCTCAAAATTATCCATCCCTTTGGAAGGGTTTGAGACATGTTTTTGTAAGAGCAGATCCAGACCTGTTTCCTCCAGGGAGAAACCTCTGGTCCCTGCAGTGCATAATTGAAAATGCATTTGTTCTCTGTGTTTTCTTTAAAAAAGGAGGGGCAGGACCCTAGAGGAGCTTAAAGAATATTGTTCCAATCAAAGGCAGAGCTGGTGTGAGATGGGATTAGGGCATTTTGGGGGGTTTGTCTGGGTGACTGTGCCTCCTCTCCCCATACAAGATTTCACTCACTCCACATCTCTGCTGAGAGATTCTGGATTACAAAATCAAGCACTGGGGTGGCCCAGGGGGTGCAGCTCCCCCTGCCCTGGACACACCTGTGGGTTCCTTGCAGATATTCAGGATGACCAGGTGGTGGAAGCAGTTGCCAGGGACAAGAAGAGAGAGCTGCCCCTGGAGCAGATCCTTGTCCTGACAGAGGAGAACTTCCACTCTTCCCTCTCAGAGGCTGCCAGGACAGTGGTGCTGTTTTATGCCAGCTGTGAGTATGAAATGTGACCTTCTCTAACTATGGGATGCTCTCTGTGCTTTCCAGGATCCTAGAGACAAGTTTTGACCATTAATCCATGCCACATCCTGTGCCATGGGCACTAATAAAAATCAGATTTAATCAGTTCTTATTGGCTGGTTATAGCAGATATCAATGTCATATTTAGAGATTTTTAACTTTTATTTTATAGGAAAAAAATGTGGGACAAGAGGGGAAATTTATGTAGCATGGACTCATGGGCTGGCCTAGACAGCCTGGTGTCTGCTGAAGCATAAAGTTACATTTTCCTTATTTATTTCAAATTACAGAGCTGGAAGCACCTGAGGATGCAGAGATTGATAATGTGACATTGTCAGGGAGCAAGGTGGGGCTGGCTGTCCCCTGGCTGTCCCTCAGGGCTGTGTTTCCCCTCTCTGTGTTTCAGGGGAAGCTGTGTCCCTGGCAGTGCTGCACTCTTACTGTGAGGTGGCTGCTCACCTGAAGGGTAAGGAACCCCAGGCCTCAGGCACCAGCAACCAAATCACTGATGGCACCTCATTCCCTCACCTGGAATACACTCATTTTTCCCCCCTCAGACTCCTAAGGAAAGTCATATCCACACCAGGTTTTTAGGAACATTCATTTGTGTCTTATTTAGGGATCTTTGGAGAGTCTCTGCTCACAGGGAAAAAAACACAGGACAGGAAGAAATGGCAGGTGGATATTAGGGAAAACTTCTTCATGGAAAGGGTTGTCCAGCCCTGGCACAGCTGCTCAGGACAGTGATGGAGTCCCCATCCCTGGAGGGATTTAAAAGATGTGAAACATGGAGCAGTGATGGCCTTGGCAGTGCTGGGGAAACAATTGGGCTTGATGATCTTGGAGGGCTTTTTCCAAGCTAAACAATTCCATGATTTTATGATGCTGGAAACATTCAAAGCCAGGTTGGATGGGCCTTGAAGCAACCTGGGATAGTGGAAAAATGGGACAGACAGGTGTGGGCAGGCCCAGATCTGGACAGGACAATGTCAGAGGGAGAATTTACACTGATGGTGCCTCCAGGGCTGGCTCAGTTATGTGGGAATTCTCACAGGTGGCCACAGAACTCCTTGAATAACAGGGATGGTGAAAAACCTGCAGCACTTAGAACCAGCACATCAGGGAATCTGGGAACATAGGCAGGAGGGAGGGATCCTTCAGGAGTGTAAGCCCCACATTCAGTCCTTCAGCCCCATCCCACTGTGGTTTGTGGAGAGAGGTGGGTTCTCACAAGAGCTGAATCTCATCCAGAGGTGCCTTTTTTCCTCCCCTTGGCTGCAGGGGACACTGAGGTGGCTCCACCCTACTGTGACAGAGTGGGGAAGTCACATGGATCTGGGCAAGAGCTATTCCAGCACCTCTGGAGGTGGCTGGTGCCTTCTCCTGTTTTTTTTTTTTTTTTTCCTCCATCAAGGCTCATTTTTCCTGATGCTGGCAGCCCCCTGGGACTGGGCACAATGTCCTGCAGGATTCAGCAGTGGGGACAAGAATGGAGGGTACAGAGAACCCTCAGATTTCTGCAAGAAAGCTCTCCTGGGAATGCTGCAGACAGTGCTGAGGGCTGGAGGAAAGCAGCTCTGCATTGGTGGTTTGCATGAAGGGAAAGTCACCAGCAGCTTTGGTCTGGACTGAAATCCCAGGAATAAACAGGAAGGGACAGGAGAGGTGGTTGTTGTTGTTAGAGATATTGGGGTTGGTTTTGGGGTTTCTTTTGGACTTCCCAGCAGCCAGAGCAGCTAAAGGAGAAACACAGGAGAGTCTGTGGGTAAAACCCAGCCTCTTCCCAAGCCAGTGGCCAGCCCTTGGTGGGTTCTGCATGGCCAGGATTTCACCATGTGTGTTCTGAATCACTTGATAACCATCTCAGGGCAGGGAAGCAGCCACAGACAGACTCTCAGCAGAGATCATGAACTGCTGGGGTCAGGGCCTTTCCTCTGTGATCACTGAGGTCTCTCCAATGACTCCCAGGCCAGACATGACCCTATGAATGATTCCAGTCTGATTTCTCTGCCATGACCTTGGTGCAGACACAAAACATTGGTGGATCTGGAGATGTTTTTTCCCTGCTGCTAAAGGAGCCTCAGGGAACTGGGAGACCCAGAGGAGCTGGACAAGCTCAGGAGATGCTGCATCAGGAAGACCTCAAGCTGTGCAGGACTGAGAATAAAAGGTTGGGTATGGCTTGGGGCACTCCCAGTTCCCCAGAAGCACTGACACTCCTGCCTGCTCCGGGGTGGAGCTTCCTTCCCAAGGGCTGGCAATCCACAAGCAGCTGTCTGAGGAGTGACTCACCCATGCTGGAGGCACATTCTGAGTTGCAGAATCAGGTCCTGCTCCCCGTGGCAATTCTTTGTGCAAAATGGCACTGAGAATAGGAGAACAGGCCACGTGTGATCAAACACACAGGAATGGGGGAGGCTGCAGACTGCAATGACCCCGTGAGTCATCCCATACCAGATGCTCAGCAGATCCTCACCAAGTGAAACTTCCAGCCCTCAAGTGTTTTCCATTTGTTGAGAGATCCAGTTTAGCAGAAGACCTTGCTGAACTGAGCACGTTTTCTACCCTTGGAGCAAGAATTTCCCACTGGGGCTCACTGCTGCACCTCTGGTTTGCTTTTGCAAATGGGAATTTTTGGAGGCAGCAGGGTTAAGAGTAGAGGATGTGAAGGTGAGACAGTGCTGAGCATTTCTTGGGTGGGTCATTGGCCTTTTGAGCAAAGAAGAGAGGAAATCAGTATCTAAGAAAAGCAATATAGTGATGGAAAATAGTTCTGCTTCCCTCTGTGCTCATGGGGTCTTCTTGACCAGGGACTTGCAAAGACAGGGCATGAAATTGGAGCTCAAAGGCAGGAAAATCAGCTGCATGATTTAGCAATGGATATCCATGGTGTGTAACTGGGGTGAGGATTTCAGGGTTCACTGTGTGCTGTTTTCTAGGTGTTTTTTCCCATTCTGTGTTGGATTCTTCCTCCTGAAGTGCAGCACTTGGTGCATTACTCAGCACTTCCCACTCAGCAGTGACCACAGGACTGGACAGTTCTCTGCTGAGTTCCTCAGTTCCTGAAAGTTCTGCTGGTTCAGTCATTACTGAAATGGTGCAGGTTGGGATGGGAGAGGAACCATCCTGTACCAGGTGTTTTCAGACCAGATGGGGCTCCTTCAGCACATGGTAGATAATTCCCTGAGCTGATATCCAAATATTAAATTCATCTTTGAAAGAGCTTTAAGCAGCCTCACAACTGGATTTTAACAGGACATCAAAGCCCCATTTCCATGGAGTTGTTTTCCAGAGTTGGGCAAGACACAAGATGATGTGGTAAGAGATGATGAGAACCAGCTACACTGGATCAGAGGTGTGAAGTAAATCTGAGGTCAGACTTTCAGTTTGAGATCTTCTTGCAGAGTCTGGCAATGGCACAAACCATTTCTGCTCTTGTGCAGTGTTTTAACAATTCCTGCCTGTCTGAGTGGATTTGCAGACCCTTCACTTGTGCTGCCTCCTGCCTTTTCTGCACAAGGGTTTGACACAAGGCAGAACAGCAGCAAACTCCTCGTGTGCACAGCAGTGCAGAACCTCCACTGAAGGCTGCAGAAAATGGTTCTGTGGGAGGATAAGGATATGGAGTAGGAGCTAATGCTGAGGTCACCTCACCCCTCATGAAATCCCAGAAGGGTTTGGGTTGGGAGGGACCTTAAAGCTCCATCTCATTCCATGGGCAGAGAGAGATGAGATTTCCTCTACAAACCCAAGATCTGTTTAACTCCAGCATTTCCTTCAGCAAATAGCCATGGAGTACAGAAAGTTTGGCTTGGAAGGGACCTTAAAGCTCTTCTCATTCCACCTCCTGCCATGTCCAGGGACACCTTCCACCATCCCAGATTGCTCCAAGCCCTGTCCAACCTGGCCTGGAACCCTGCCAGAGGTTGGGGGCACCCACAACTCCTCTGGGTGACAAGGATTTGTGCAACACTCAGCTGTGCTCAGTTCTCAGGAACTTGGTTTAATGTTTGGTCAGCCCTCCCAGCCTGGCATGGGTTTCTCCATGAGCCTGCCCAGTGATGTCACTGTCCCCTCCACAGCACCCTTGACGTGTTTTTAGATTTTATTGTTTCTCTCTCACTGGTGACTTCCAAGCAAAACTTGGTTGGGTTTTTCCTCAGGAGGGAACTAAACTGCTCCAGATTCTCATTTGCTTAAATCTTTCCAAAAACATGTTTCCCTGGCTGGCTTGTTGGACTCTATAGAGGTTTCTCCAGAACAGAAGAAAATAATTTTCTTCCCATGGGCTGCAGATGCTGTTGAGTGTCCTCCCATTCCTCTCCTGCAGCACTGGTGGTACCTTTGCACCCTTCTTCTCCTCATGGAATGCTGCTGTCCTAACACCTTGTCCCTCAAATTGCTGTCTGCTCCTCTAGGCTTGAGATCAAAACCAGATTGGATGTGTTTTATTGCATTCATGAAAATAGTGATTAGAATCAGACCCAGGACAGGGAGAGAAGAAAGCTTGGCTGGTTTCTCTTGAGCAATCCTCATCATCTGCCCCAGCTCTGGTTTCTGGAGGACTCTTTGCTTCCATGTGTGTACTTGTCTCTAGGTTTTATCCCATCTTTCCCATGCAGCTTTTGAGTCCTGTTCAAAGAAATGTAGAGAAGGAATGAAGATTTCTGAGATAGAGCATTCCTGCTGTGGGCATGGAGAGCTGCACACTGCCCTTGGTCAAGCCCCTGAGGCAGCTCAGGTGAGGTGGAAGCCAAGGGAAAAGAAGGAGAGAAGCTGGTCAGGATTTAGGCCAGGCTTAGCCATGGACCAGCAGCAGCAGCTTTACCCAGCCCAAAGATGAAAGAAAGGCTGAGAAGGTCCCTGGAATTGTCCCAGGCCAGTTTGGACAGGGCTTGGAACAACCTGGGACAGCAGAAGGTGTCCCTGCCCTGGCAGGGGTGGAATGAGATGAGCTTTAATGTCCTTTCCAACCCAAACCATTCTGTGACTCCAGGATTCTTTATGAAGGAAATGCTGGAGTTGCACAAATCTTGAGCTTGTAGCAACAACATTTCATTTGCTTCACTTCTTACCAATCTTTTGAGTTTCTTGTGAAGGTGAGATCCATAAAAACCTTTTTAGGACATTTCCCAACACCCACAGTTGGACTGACTGCTCTGTAATTCCCAAGTGCTTTTCCTTTCCAACTTTCTTTCTTGTGAGACCCTTAAGCTCCTACAGGTGTCTGCTGATGGCTTGGGTGGGATCACAGAAAATCCTGAGTTGGAAGGAACCCACAAGGATCATCAAGGCCAACTCCTGGCTCTCAGGACAGAGCCCACCCTGTGCCTGAGGGGGGTGGATGGGAACATCTCTCTTCCATCCCATTCATCTGCTCCATGTGCATTTGCCTTCATGCTTGAGGTAGAACAGAGATTTTTCAATAAATGCAAAAATTTTGGCTGCATCCTCCTCCTCCATCATGCCAAGCTTTATCTTCCCTCTTTCCTATAAATGAGTGCCTGCATTATTTCTCTCTCTTGGCCTTGTTCCTAAGGGATTTCCAACACCTTTCCCCACTGCCTTTTAAGCTCCTGGACATTTGCTTCAGGATTTTGTGATGTTGCTTGGAGTTAGCAGTCAGATGGGAACATTTCTGGGAATGAGTGTTTTCAAGATGGAGATGAGCTGTACTCAAAGGGTTTGTGTATTTGGGCTGTTCAAATACAGACAAAAAATATCCACTGAGCTAAGAAAAAAGCTCTATTTAAAAAAAAATTTTTGCTTATTTATTTATTATAAATAATGTTATAATTTTATTTATTACTGGGTTTTTATTATTGTTTTTTTGTGTCATTCATGAATGTTTCTTTTCCACTCTAGGTACCCCAGGGGTTTTGCTGTCTCGGGTGAACTGCTGGGACTGGCCTGGCCTTTGCTCCCAGGAGAATGTCACCCAGTTCCCCACCCTGAGGATTTACAAGGAGGGACAGCAGTCAGTGACATATGGTGGCATGTGGGGAGCTGAAGAGCTGAGCAGCTTCATCCTGCTGTGAGTGACAAATCCCCAGTGGGACATCTGCCACATCTTCTGTCACCATCCCTGTCTTTGCTGGAATTCCCTCTTTGTTTTAGTGGGGATCCCCAGGCTCCCAATTCACTGTAACCAGCTCCAGCTCCTCTCTGGCACTTCCCAGATGACAATTTTTGTCCCTAAGGAGGTGTCACACTTGTCCCATTGTGACTGAGGTTGCCCTGTTGTCTCTCCATCCCAAAAGCAGAGAAGACAACAGCCCAAGTTGTTTCTCTGCCTTTCCACAGGAGCCAAGTTTCCTGCCCACTGAAGTTGGCCACCATGGATGAAGCAGAAGGATATTTAAGAGGGGAGTTTCCATCTGAGCTCTCATCCCAGCAGCACACCTCACTGCTGGGAGTTTTTAGCACAGCCACCAGTGAAGGTTTGTTGGGATTGGTGGGTTAAGCACTCTCCAGCTCCATTCCTGCTGGGACAGGGATGCTCCCAGCTGCTGGAAGTTCACAGCACACCTGCCTGGCACTGCCTTTTTCAGTTTTACAGTGAGAGGGTAGCAGGTGATGCCAGGTGTGGGATTTCAGAACCATACCCTGGCTCAGAGGTGTGTTTGCTACACCCACTGTGGGAGCAGAAACTTCCCAAGCCTGTTGTCCCTGTTGTATCTCCTGCCCCTTCCCCCAAAAGTTTGGCTCTGTCCTCTTTATGAGTCCCTTCAAAGGAGTTGCAGCTGGCAATAAATTCCCTTTAGCCTCTGGTTTAGGCCAGATCCATCATCCTCTTCCATGTACAACATGTCCAGAATATTCTTCCTTGAAAAAGGAAAAGATCCACTCTTGGATCTTGTTGACTTCTGAAGAAGTGGTAGCCCCAATTCTTGTAAAAAAATCCAAAACCTTAATTTTTTAAAAAACAGAGCAGCAATAAGGTAAAAAAGAAGTTTCCTGCATCAGAAGAAATGAAATGTGAATAACTAAATGATATCCATTTGTGGATTTTGGAATAGGTGTACACAGAAATGCAATTGGTTACCAAGAGTGAGGGAACAAAGCCAGTCTGGAGAGAGAACAGGAAAATCACCTGGAATGATTTGGGTGGGAAGAGACCTTAAAGTCCATCCCATCCCCCCCTGCCATGGCAGGGACACCTCCCACTGTCCCAGGCTGCTCCAACCCCAATGTCCAACCTGCCCTTGGACCCTGCCAGGGATCCAGGGGCAGCCACAGCAAATCTGGGCACCTGTGCCAGGGCCTCACAGTGGAGAGCTGAGATCTTCCAACCCCACAGAATCTCAATTGCCACCATCCCCTGGGAAATGCTGCCTTTAAAATAGGAGAACTTCCTGATCTTGCTTAAGATCAAACTTTCAGACTGTTTTCCATTTTAAAGCTCCCTTGTGCTTCTAAATTTTGACATAATGCAAACCAAGCTACTTTCTCACATAAGAGGGTCCAGAGGAAAGACCAAGATAGGGTGATTGGAACCTGCTAAAAAACTCTTGGGCTGTGTTCCCTGAGCCAGCTCACAGCCAATTCTCTGCCTTCCTCTGGAGATTTAATCTGGTAAATACAGCAGGAAATCCTACTGATCCCAAAAAACCTTTAAGAAGCTGTGCCTGCCCCTGGATCCCTGGAAGTGTCCAAGGCCAGGCTGGATGGGGCTTGGAACAGTCTGGGGTTGTGGAAAGTGTCCCTGCTCATGGCAGAGGTTTGGAACTGGATGGACTTTGGGGTCCCTTGCAACCCAAACCACTCTGGGATTTTACAGAGAAGTTTTCATTCCCTTCCCTGCAAACAGGAGCCTTGGAGGTTTCCAGGCAGCTCTTTGTGGATCCTGTAGGATTGCCTCTTCCCTCAGAGCACATTGCATCTGCAATCCAGAATGGCATCCTCAGGCTGGGGTAACTCAGCCACAGGCAGGGGAAATTTGGGAAATTTGGGATTTCTTCTCCACCCATTTCCTGGGGGTGCTGCAGCTGTAATGCAGAACAGCCTGAGGGAGCAGGAACCTGCAGCTGTTGTGGCATCAAACCAGGCTGGAGTCAGGAGAACCACATTGTTCCTCTTACTAACCTGCAGATTTATCTGGAATTCCCAATCATTTTCTCATGGCAGAATTTCTGCTCTAACCCCGAGCAGCAGTGAACTGTGTCATTGCCATTTCTAGTGAACTGAAACAGTCCTGCTAAAAAAATCCTGGATGTTTTCCAACCCTTAGCATCAGGACTATGTTCAGAAGCTATTTGGGGGGTCTGAGCTAAAAGAAGCTTGGTAGAAAAAAATCCTAAATAAAATTTACTAGGATGTATTCTGAGGGCAATGAACGAGCGTTTTCCTGGAAACTCAAAAGAATTTTTAGGACAGAAATTTGGTTTAGATGCAAAAACTGGGAGACTTTGGGAAGTAAAACTGTCCTAAAGCCTCAAATATCCCTGATCCCTGGTGCCTCACAGGGTTTGGCAGCATCAGTGGAAGCCAAGTGAGGAAGGAACAAGAGATGCTGCAGGAGCAGAGTCAGGAGATGCCAGAGGGATAAAAAGTGGGGCTCAGATCCTGCTTCCCAAAACTCTGCAGGGATTTTAGACCCTTCCTCATCTGGATTCTTTCTTGTTCCCAAATCAGTGAAGTTGTGCTTGTGCAATTCAGGACATCTGGGATCCCAGCTCAAGGAATGTGCTGCAGAGCATGATCAGCCCCCTCAGGGAATTAAATTGTGCTTTCATGGGGGGATTAATTTCCTAGGAAATGTTTAAATATATTTTTTGAAGTGCTTCCTGTCTGCAGCAGAACTGTATGAATTTGGGGGGTTTTGGGTATGATGCAAAGAACCTGTCACTGGAGAAATATAGGCTGGTGGGGAGCTCTGGGTCTAGTACTGCCAGAAATAGGGAAAAATTTGGAAGTGGAGGAAAAATTTGGGGAGGGAGGATCTCATCAAGGAATAAGCCTGAGATTGTTCTGACTTAGGAGGGAATTCCTGCAGCCAGGGCTGACCCAGGGCAGCACTTCAAGACAACCTCATATCTCAAGTGAGGGTTTAAAGCTTGGTAAAGGAATTTGGAAAGGGAATTTTTCTTTCAACACTGATAAAATCAAGTAACCAAAGACCAGAAGAGCTGGAAAGCAACATCCAAGAATGGTTTCTCTGTAGCAGCTGGAGAGGGACTGGGGACAATGACCTGGAGGGACAGGACACAGGGAATGGCTCCCACTGCCAGAGGGCAGGGATAGGTGGGATACTGGGAAGGAATTCCTGTCTGGGAGGGTGGTGAGACCCTGGCACAGGGTGCCCAGAGCAGCTGTGGCTGCCCCTGGATCCCTGGGAGTGCCCAAGGTCAGGTTGGACAGGGCTTGGAGCAGCCTGGGGCAGTGGAAGCGTCCCTGCACATGGCAGGGAGTGGAATTGGATGATTTTTAATATCCCTTCCAACCCAGACCATTCAGAGATTCTATGATAATGACTGAGCCCTCAATGAGCCACTCCTTCCATTAAAAAAGGAAAGCAGTTTAAATGAAAGTTTATGGGCCACATGGGAAACAGTGGAAAATACAACTTTGAGTGTGGCTGCAAAACAGGAATCAGAGAACCAAAGAGGGACCAGTTGTGAGGCAGCTCCATCCTTTGAGCTCTGAGTCACTGGTCCCAGGAGCTTGGGCTGGCCAGCTGTGCTGTGACAGTGCATGGTCTGAGGAACAGTCACTGTCTGTGACAGCAATTTATATCATATTTATATCTGAGATACCCCCTTAGTTCTCAGAGAAAACCTGGCTTCTCCAAAAAGTGACATTTCTGCCTCTCCTTGGGACAGAAGAGCCATTTTTGTTGCTGTCAGTTGCTCAGTGCAGAGGAGGAGGGGGGTGGTGGTGTTGAAATCCTCCCTGTTCTCACCCCACCTTTGGCAGCAGCTGTTTGGAGCTCTGATCTCTGCATTTCACAAGCTCCTCACAAAGCTTGGCTGTCCCATGGATCCACTGCACAGCCAGGCTGGACAAGGCTCAGAGCAGCCTGGTCTGGTGGAAAGTGTCCCTACCCATGGCAGGGGGTGAAACAAGATGAGCTTAAGCTCCTTTCTAACCTAAATAATTCTGGAATTGTGTGAAATGGGAGGGTTTTTATAAGGGAGGAACCCAGCTCTGCAGTTTTGGAGCTGTGCTCTCCCTCTGAGCTGTGATCAAGAGAGCCCAGTCTGGTTTTTTTCCCTATCCTACAACAACCCCAGTGTGCTGGGAGGAGCTGGATAAACCAAGAACACTTGAGGGAAAGGCTGGTTTATCTCCAGGCTCTTAGCCCTACTCCAGTAAAACCATCATCCATCATTTCTCAAAGGTCACTGGGATTTATAAGATTTCTGTTTAGACTTAAAATTGGTCTCCTGTTTCCAAGAACGCTTACAGACTGTAAATCCTTAAACACATTTCATTTTCCAGCAGTGCCTCTGTCCTGCACATCCTGGAGGCTCAGTGCTGGTGGCTAAAGAGCAAACACTCTTCTCATAATGGGAATTTTCCCCTGATCTTTACTCTCTGCTTGCTCCTCCTCCCATGGCCTGCAGCCCTGAACTGTAGTAATTTCTTGTGAGCCTCTAATCCTGGTTTAGATCTTGAAATCTGCTCTGGCAAGATGTTATGTATGCAAAGGCATTGATCAGGTTTCCAGGAATAAAAACCTCAACACCTCTCTTTCTGTTATTTATTCTTGTATTTTTGTCTTTTTCCAGCCAGGGAAACTTTTGAAGAGGCAGGAAACATCCTAAGTGGCCACGTAAGGATGGGGATGTATTTTGAAGATGATGCCTTGGCTTTGTAAGTGGTTTCTATTTTTCTCTGGGAAGAATTGAAGCTGATCTGCACTTAGTGAAAGGCAGTGCCTGGAACAAGTCCCTGTGCTGAGTGACAGCTACAAGTGACATTTTCCTGCAGGGAGATGGGTCAGGAGTCATCCAAAGGGAATTGTCACCTTGGCCAGTGATTCTCAGGCTGTCCATGGTCACCTTCCTGCTGTCCATGTTCACTCTGGGTGTTTTCAGTGCTTCAGCCACCAGGGATGTGGTTGTTGTGTTCCTCACACAAACAGGAGCAAATAATGAAAATAACAAACAGGCTGGAAAAATGATACCATCAGTGTGTGAGGGAAAAAAATTCTTGCCTTTCTCTTTCCATGAGAAAAAAAAAAAAGATGGATAGTCACTGCAGTGCCTTCCCTTGCTCTGGTGGTTGCCCCCAGTTGCCAAAAAAAGAGGGTGCTTGTGACTATTTGGGCTAGGAGTGGAGTGGACATTGAGTCTGGGTGCTGGAAAAGGCTTTGGGAGCTGGGAAATAAATGCTGTCTTGCCATGGAGCTGCATTCCTGGTGGAATTGCATCCCTGATTTAAGCCAAGTGGGAGTTAATGGGATCTTACCTGTGTCATGAAGACTCCAGGTTGGAATGTGAGAGGTGCTTCAGTGCCTACAAATGCTACTGGATCCAGGGGGAATCTCCATCTTGCCCTGGCATCTCATTTCCATCAGGAATTAGCTGTCAAGGCAGAGTTAAAAATCCCAGGAGGTTCTTGACCTGTTTTCCAGGTGTGGGTTTAACAGGCTGCAGTGCAGCAGGGAATTATTTTCATTAGTTCCTCAGAGGTGTGATGCATTCCTCATGAGACATGGACATTTTTGTGGTGAGAATAAAAATGCAGATACCTTGGGAATACATCTCTATTAACCAAACTGCTCCAGGAATCAGTTAAGACTTTTCTTCCCTGAGGATTTCAGCCCAGCTGATAGAAGGAAAAAAAATAAAAATGAAAGGACAGGGTGATCTCTCAAGGTACCAGTAGAAGAAGCCTGCATTCTCTCAGAGCTGACACATGCAAGAATCCACCTTCCTGCTCCTGCTCCAGGAGTCTGCAGCCTGCTCCTGTTGAGCAGGAATATTTAGTGCAGTTTATATTGATAGTCCTTCTGCCACATTGGGATTTTGGCTGTGATTTGTGGGTGAAGCTACTGTAGCTGATGGGCTTCTCAAGTGTAAGCAGAAAGTAAACACTTACAGGAATTCCTTATGCAAGAGCCAGGCTCACTTCCCTTGTTCAGAAAATGAGAAACCATTCTTCAGCTCAGTGCTCAAGGAGAAAATATTTGTGGCTCCCAGGTCACAGCAAGCTGATTTCCCCTTTGTGCATCTTGCAGACCTTTTCCAGAGAACAAAAGCTACAGGATACACAAAGGCTGCTGTCAGCAAAGCTGTTTGCTCAGCAGGCCCCTGCTGGGTTGGCCACTAATGAAGGGGAAAAGGGGCATTGAGGAAGAAATGCTTTGCATGAGGTTGTTATTTGCTTCCACATCGATGTCAGGGGTTCCTGCCAAGTATTGGTTTGCAGATGGTTTTGATAGAAATGCAAGACTTGTGTTACCCACTCAATGGTCCTGCTGTATCAACAGAAAGCAACAACACAGCCTTCAGTACCAGGAAGAGGAGAAGGGATTTCAGGATTTGGTGATTTTCTGGCAGTATAGAAGATATTTCCTGATAGAATCATAGAGTAGAACCCCAGAATGGTTTAGATTGGAAGAAATCTAAATCTAATCCACTCCTACCCCCTGCCATGGGCAGGGACACCTTCCACTATCCCAGGCTGCTCCAAGACCCATCCAGCCTGGCCTTGGACACTTCCAGGGACCCAGGGGCAGCTGCTCTGGAATCCTCTTCCAGTGCCTCACCACCCTCACAGATGCTTGTCAAAGGCTGCTGAACAAGGTGATGTATTTTAGATACAGGGAATAGGAGTCCTCACTCCTCTGAGCCATAACCAAGCCAAAGAATCTCTTTAAAACCCATAGAAGTTTAATAAGTTCCAAATGCCTGAATTAAGTGTTTTTTAGGGTTTTGCTTGACTTAATCAACTGTAAATACATCAGCTCACAATGAAGTTTGCAGTGGGTGTGTGATAGAGGTTGGTAAAGGCCTCCATAAGAGTTGGACACCATGGAAATAAATTATGTACAGTTCCCTCCTTGCTGTGTCATTGATGACCTGAAGAAATTCTTCCCTGTGAGGATGGGAAGGCCCCTGGATCCCTGGGAGTGTCCAAGGCCAGGCTGGACAGAGTTTGGAGCACCCTGGGACAGTGGAAGGTGTCCTAGCCATGGCAGGGGTGGAACTGGCTGAGCTTTAAGGTCCCTTCTACCCCAAACATTCTGGGATTCTTTGTTGTCACAACCTTTGAAAAACAAGCCAGACATGCCTCCCAAAAGTGCAGAGGCAGCTGGTTTCCCCTGTCACACCCTTCCTCTGGGCAGTGCCATCTGAGGCCTCCAGGGCTGAAGTTCCTCAGACTTCCAGAAAATTGCTGTCCTGGCTTGGTGTTCCCCCTGCCCTTTCATTGCCCAAACTTCTCCTATTTTTGCTTTTCCCACTTTCTCAGCTTTTCTTTGAATACCTTGAATCATCTTACCAGAAGGACACTGTGGAATGAAGGATAATCTGGATAAACTCCACCAAGGGTGGCTGGGTGCAGCCTGTGTGTTTTGCTCCAATGTGAGGCTTGGACTTCACAACATTTTTGGGATTTTCATTGAGAAAAAATTGGATCTCCTGGAGGTTGTTTTGTGTGGGTTGTGTCCTTTGGATGGAATCTGGGACCTCTGTTTGCCTTGGCTGGGGAGGCAGAGTGAAGCCCTGGGTGGGAAAATGGAGGAGAAGCAGGAATAAAATCCCAGAATGGTTTGGCTTAGAAGAGACCTTATAGCTCATCCCATTCCACCCCTGCCATGGACAACACTTCCCACTATCCCAGCTTGCTCCAACCTGGCCTTGAACCTTTCCAAAGATGAGACATATCTCCAGGGGGATGCCAGCTCTCTGTGCAGCATTTTTGGGGTGTATCCAACCCCCCCTGTGCCCATCCCTCTTTTTCAGATCCCAGAAATACTCAGTGTCCCCCCCTGCCCTGCTCCTCGCCCGCAGCGGAGGCCACGGCGTGGAAGGCATCACTCTGTCCAAACCCAGCCTGCAGGACATGCTGCAGATGATCAGATATCAACTGCTGGACAAGTTTGTGAGTAAAAATAAAATCAAAATGTCCTTTTTTTTTTTCCATTGCAGGCATTTGCAGAGCCCTGATTATAGTGTGGAGTTCCACAGAACGGCCGTGGCCGCTCATTATTTTTATCGTGCTGAGTTTGTTTTCAATTTTATGACTTGGAGCAGGGAGTGGGGACAGAAATCTGCTGTTTGCTGGGTGGTCTTGTAGCAGGAGACCCTGGAGTTGAGGGACTGAGAGTCACTCACCTGCTGCAGCAGTGGCTTGGCCTTCCACAGGATCTGTTCCCATGGAACCGGGAATTTTTCCATGTGCCTTTTGGAGTCTCTCCCTGCTCTGCTGACATCCCCATCTCCAAACTCACAGCTGCTCCCACACTTGGGTTCTTGGCTTGTTCTTTGGGTTGGGCAAAGACATCTCCAAGTGCTCCAAAATCCCAGCTTCCCACATTCCACAGGGACACTGCAGCCTTGCTTCACCCCTGCACTCTCATGTAAGAGCAGAAAGTGGAATTTTCTCCTGTTTTCTCCTCCTCATATCCCCAATTTCTTGTTTATTTTGTCCTGCAGCCAGAAATCACTGTGCCAAATCTGCCCCAGTACCTGCAGCTTGGAAAGCCCTTTCTCATCCTGTTCAGTGCTGGTGACATCAGCCAGGTGGAAAGCAAGGAAATGCTGAAGCTGGCAAAAGGAAAACCCCAGCAGGAATTTGTGGCTTGCTGGTTGAACCTGTGAGTGTTTGAAAATTTCTCCTTTCCATTAACTCACTCTGAGCCTTGCAGAAAAAAAAACCAAAAAACAAAAAAAAAACAAAACCCTGAAGTTGCAATTACTGAGAACACGAGCTGGTAATGTGATTATTTGGTCTGAAATCATCAGGAGTTGGGAGGTCAAACCATTGAGCAATGGTTCACTCAGTGTTCTGGGCAGCTGCAAAAATTGCCTGACAAAGTAAAATTAGTAAATATTTAATTGATTGCAGAAATCTTCTTCAGTAGAGGAAAATATCCTCTAGTCCTTGTAGTAGCTTGACCCTGGGTCTGGTGTTACTGTATTTTTGTTGCATGTGGGAAGAAAAAAATGGAAGTTTGCCCTCCTGGAATGTCTTATGGTGATTTTCCACCAGCAATTAGAGGGGATTGACTGGGGAAATAAAGTTTTCACATGAAGGTTCAACCAGACGCCCCATAAGATAAACTTAAAAAATATTCAAGCAGCAAAATTAATTCAAGACCTAAGATATAGAAGATTGTGGGAAAGGGGATTTTTTTAAAATCCTCCTCTTCTTAGTTGCATTTTGAGTTTTTGGCCTCTATTTGTTTTGCCCAAGCCCAGAGAAACTTCAGTGGTTTAATCATAATGTGTTTGAAGTCTGGGAAGGGCTGTCCAGCGTGGGCTGGAGCTACTGAGGGGGAAAATGCACATGTGCTCAGAGAGAAGGGGACTGGGCTGCCAGTAATGCAGCAGGAACAAGAGCCCTGGAACTTCCCCACCTACACATCTGCCTTTGCTCTGCCTGCCTGAGACACAAAAAGCCTTCCTGTGCCAGAGCAAAATGGCACTGCCACAAAACAGGGCAGAATGCCAGGGTGGTTTGGGGTGGGAGGGAATTAAAGATCATCTCATTGCACCCCTGCCATGGCAGGGACACCTTCCACTGTCCCAGATATCCCATCCAGCCTGGCCTTGGACACTGCAGGGATCCAGGGACAGCCACAGCTACTCTGGGCACCCTGTGCCAGAGCCTCACCACCCTCACAGCCAGGAATTCCCAGTTCCCAATATTCCACTCATCCCTGCCCTCTGGCAGTGAAGCCATTCCCTGTGTCCTGTCACTTCATGTCCTTGTCAAAAGTCCCTCATCCTAAAAAGAGTCCCTCATTCCCAGGGCAAGAACCAGCTCAGACCTGGAGCCTCAAAACAGTGCTGGAATGTCTCAGCACCTTTGTGAGCTTGCTGTCCCTCTGTCCTCTTTCCACTCTCTCTGTGTCACTTGAGGAATTTGCCTTTCCATCCCTGTGGAATTGTTGTCACCATGGGGCAGTGGCAGCAGCTGGGCTGGAAGGAGCTGGCAGCTCTCCCTGCAGTCAGGTTCTGACCCTGGGGGCTGCAGGAGCTGTCCCACTCTTGTCCCACCTGTTCCTAGAAGCTGAAGGTGGAAAACATCTCCCACCTTCCTACAGAGTTTGTCCTGCTCAAGGATTTCTTCACACATCCAGGCTTTGTCAGCTCTCTCTCCATTGGATCCTAACAGGTTCCTTAAGCATCAAGCTTAGAGAATCCTGGAATGCTTTGGGTTGAAGGGACCTTAAAGCCCATCCTGTTTTTCCATGGGCAGGGACACCTTCCACAATTCCAGGTTTCTCCAAGCTCCATCCAGCCTGGCTTTGAACACTTGCAGGGATGATACTTCTGCAATCCAACCAAATTGTGCCTTGCTGGCTGGGACCTAAGGGCTTTGTTGGTTTTTTTGCCTCTCAGACCTGGTGTGCTGCCAAACCTGATTCTCCTCTTCCCAACAGGAAGAAGACTCCAGTGGGATATGGGATCCTGAGGACCTATTTTCCCACCACACCTTCCTTGCCTGTTCTCCTGTGGGTGAACCTCCATGCTGGGGGTCAGGTATTCAAGTTCCCATCAGAGCAGTCCATCACTGAGATGAACATCTTATCATGGCTGGAGAGGCTCCAAGCAGGACTGGAGATTCCCAGCAGTAAGTGGACACAGGTTTATAACGTTCCCAAGCACACACTGTGAGCTCCAGTCTGTTTATGAGAAGATACTACATGCAATAAATTGTCTGCCCTGGAATTTAATGATGGAAAAACCAGCTCTGCTTGTTAGAGCTGGAGAAGTACAAATAGTCCAGCCAGGAGAGAATGCCCACACTCACAAGTTTGCTTTGGGACTGTTTAATGCTCAGAGCCAAACGTGGATAGTTTGGAATTGACATCTTTTCCCTGTGATAATCCCCAAATCTGGCTGTGTTTTCCCATTCTCAACCACAGCTTGCTAATAAAAACCCTCCCAGCTCCCAGCTGTCAGTGTAAGAAGTAGCTGCTCTTTAGGCACCTTCCTGCATTTTTTTTTTAATAGGAAAGGATGAAGAAGCTGGTGTTTTACTGGGGGCTTTGGGACATAAGGGGTTGGCTTGTTCTGTGGAGCTTTTCACTGCATTCCTGGTGTCTTGATGAGCCTGATGAGGCTTTGGAGGAAGCCAGAATGGATCTGCCTTCCTCAAGAGAGCTGGAGAGGGACTGGGGACAAGGGATGGAGGGACAGGACACAGGGAATGGCTTCACTGCCAGAGGGCAGGGATGGATGGGATATTGGGAATTGGGAATTCCTGACTGTGAGGGTGGGCAGGCCCTGGCACAGAGCAGCTGTGGCTGTCCCTGGATCCCTGCAGTGTCCAAGGCCAGGCTGGACAGGGCTGGGAGCAACCTGGGATAGTGGAATGTGTCCCTGCCCATGGCAGGGGTTGGAGTGAGATGATCATTAAGGTTCCTTCCAACCCAAATTGTTCTGTGCTTCTGTGATCTTTCAGAAAAGATTTTAAATTTTGTATTCATTAGAATGGGGAGGAAGAAAGCCATTATTCCTCAGAAAGGGAAATATCCTTGGAGGTGGGGCATAACTCTTTCCCTGCTAACTGGGACTGTCTTTGCTGCTCAGGTACTTTGTCTGAGGAAGATTGGAAGCCACCACTCCCTGCTTACGACTTCCTGCAGATGATGGAGCATTCTGTGCCTCACCCTGGGGACACCCCGGCACAGCACCCGCCCAAAAGCCCCGGAGGGGACACTGCAGGAGGGGACACTGCCAGCCGGGAAGAGCCATCCCAGCAGAGCACGGCAGAGGAAGCTGCCTCCCCTGGGAGGGGCCTGAGGGGGACAGCCCCGAGGATGGCAGCCAGGGACAAGCAGGGCAAGAGGCACAGCGAGCTCTGAGAGGTGTGGGGCTGCCCTGGAAAACATCACACTCTGCCAGCCTTTTCTGCAAGGAGAAAAGTGGTTTCAGCTGTCAGGGAGTGCTGAAGGGAAAGGCCACTCCCTGCTGCAGAGTGCTGGGGGCTTCTGATGCCAGGAACGTGTCTGTACATCCCTCATGCTGTTCCCTGGCTGCTTGTTCAGCAACAAGCTACACTGGGAAAGACAAATCAGCCCTGCCCTGTAGATTCCCCAAGGCTCAGAGTCACTCAGTTGTCCCTGAGCTGGAAGGGGTGAGTGATTCCAAGATAAAAAGCCCATTTCTCTCCTCCCTGGTTGCAGGAGAAGCTCTGCTGATGTGTGACAGAAAATCCTGCAATTCCATCTGCACTGAAACCAGCATTCCACCACCCCAGGGCTGCTCCAACCAGCCCCCAGTTATTTTAACACCTGACTTGTGACCTGAATTCAGGGGCAAGAGGAGGGTCTGATGGGAGCAGATTTATTTCAGAGGCCAGAGCTCAGGTCACACAACAGTCCTGAATAGCTGGGACAAAACTCTGCCAGCAAATCCCAAGGCTGGGCAGGTTGGGAGATGGCTTTCCTCACTGCTGGCATTTTCTTGGGCACAAGCCCAGGGGGTTATTTGCAGCCTCCATTTGTCTTTGCTCTCAGTGACAGCAGTGAGGTTGGTGCCTCCTGAGCTGGGAATGGTGCAGGGAGCAAAGTCTGTGGAAAGCTGTGCTGTGGAAGAAGGGAGGGAGATGAAGGGCAAGGCTGGACCCTTCCAAGGAGGGATGGAGCTGCTTCACATCCAAAACTTAACTGGGGAAATGCAAAGCCTGAGGAAGTGGATTTCCAGCCTCTGCACATCTGGGGACAAGAAATGGCTGGGGGTTGAAACTAGATGGGCTTTAATGTCCCTTCCAAATGATCATCCCACTCCCTTCAATGAACATCTTCCTTCCACAGCACTGCTGGGTGTCAGATCCTCCTCCTACTCCTTAGGGCTCTGAAATTTCTGGGAAGAGGAAAAAATGCTGATAAGGGATGGCAAAGAGCATTGCAAACTCTCTGTTTCTCATTCTGCAAGCAGCACACATGGCTGTGAGGCTTCTGAAACATCCAGAAATAGATCATTATTCCTGGGCTCTCCTGGAAGCCCTTAATTGAGAGAGACCATTTTTGGACTGAAGGCCTTGAGCCAAAATGTATGTATTTAAAGGAATAAAGTGCAGCCTGCTGATCAAAGGCATTATTCCCAAGGGAAGGGTGTGAGCTGATCCTTCGTGTGTTCCCGTCATTGCTCCATCAGGTCCTTACACTGCTGAGTTCCATCAACTCTACATTGCTCATTTCCCATCCTGTCCCTGATCATCAGCATCAAATCCCAGAATGGGTTGGCTTGGAAGGGACCTTAAAGCTCATCCCATCCCTGCCATGGGCAGGGACACTTTCCACTATCCCAGGTTGCTCCAAACCCCATCCAGCCTGGTCTTGGACACTCCCAGGGATTTGGGGCAGCCACAGCTGCTCTGGGCACCCTGTGTCAGGGCATCACCATCCTCACAGCCAAGAATCTTCCAATTATCCCATCCCCACTGGCAGTTTGAAGTGCAATAATTGGGTTTTTCATTACATCCAGTAAGCTCCTCTGCATCTCTTTTGGGTGGTGGGAGCAGGGGGCCTGTGGTGGGTGCCCCTCATCAGCAGGATCCTTTCCCTGCTCAGGGTTTGTGGAAGACAAGGAGCATTCCCATGTCCCCTCTCTTATCCACGTATCCTTTTCCAGGCACAGCCCTTCTCCCGTGCAGGGCTGGGGCAGGAGTTTGTCACTAGGGGTCAGTGCCACATCTCTTTGTGCCTTCACAAATCCCTGCCTCTCCCAGTGCTGCTGGACTGAGGCTGGAGCATCACCAGAGAGTGCTGGAGGTCAGGAACAGCTTCCCAGTGGGATCCTGCTGGCTTCCTCTCCATCATCACCAGTGGGATCCATCAGCTCCAGCCTCCCAGGCTGAGCTGGGATGCTCAGAGCTTTGGGCTGAGTCCACTTTGCTGGTGCCAGTGCAGAGACTTGGGAAGGGATGTGGTTCTCCATGTCCCATCACTGCCAGAACCCAGCTGTGGGTTTGCTCTGGATGCAGGCCATGGTCCTGGACCACATCAGGTGACTTTGGGTTTCTTGGGGTTTTATTTTTCAATACCAAATGTCTTTTCCACTTTATAGCCCAAAATCTGTGGAGGCAGAAATGTGCCAGGTTATGTATGGACAGGGGGAAAATATTAAAGATACTGAGGGCAGTTTGATGGGGTCTGCATCCCAAAGTTTCCTCTTCCACCAGAGGAAGTGCTCCAGCACTTGGCTGTTTCCAACACCTCCAGCTCTGGAGGGCAGAGCAGAGCAGAAAGAAACACCCTGAGGGTGTTTATGGAATCAATCACAAAGTGGTTTGGGTTGCAAGGGACCTTTAAAGGGCATCCAGTCCAACCCTGCCATGGGCAGGGACACCTTCCACTGGACAAGGCCACCCCAATTCCCATCCAGCACAGCCTGGAGGTACAGCCTGGGGTGAGGAGAGAGGCAGAGGGGGCAGAGCTCCTGTTCTGGAGAGACAGAGTGATTCCCAGGAGGCTGGAGGAGCAGGACCTGTCCTGCACACTGAAGATCATCAACCTCCCTGTGTCAATGCTGCTGCTCAAGTGATGTGAGATCACCTCCACAATGATGTTATCAGCTCACTCTTCAACCGTGTAGCAATAAAAGTCGTGTTTGTCTGGATAAACCAAAACCACAGCTCTGCCTCCCTCGGGGGTGCAGGCTCAGCTGAAGATTTCCTGGCTGATAAGGATCAACTGTGGCTCCAAACCTGGTGGGACTTCATTTCAGTGGACATTTGGATGTGCTTCAGGAGCCTTTCAGGGAGTGTTTTAATTATCAGAAGATGAAACAAAGATACACACACACCCAAAAAAGGATTATGTGCTTGTCCTGAAAGCAAAACAATTTATTGTTCAAAACAACAGGAAATTCTCTTTGCACTCCTTGTTGGCCCTTCCAGCTCAGGATATTCTGTGATTCCCTGGTGTGTCCCCATCCTTAAGGAACAACACAAAGCCAGGCTGGCAGCAGTGCTCACTACAGGGCAGAGAAAATATTAAAAGTATCTGTGGTGTTTTCCATGTTTAAAAGCTTTTAGAAGGAGTGCTCTCAAAACCGTGGCACATTGGAAGCAATCACAGAATTTCTTCCAAGTTTTTCACCCTTTGATTAGAACCAGAGTGGTTGTCTTGGAATGTAGATTTTCCTAACTGGCTGCGAATTTCCAAATTCCCAACCCATCCTGGATTACTGATGAGCAGCCACAGTCCCTCCTGGCAAACCTGGTGTGGGATACAGCTGCAGGATGGCAGAAGAGGCAGGACAGGATGCGATCCCCGGCAGGGAGATGCTGCCAGGCAGGAGCAGAGCCCCGGGAAGGACAGATCTGCCTGGACAGATTCCAGCAGCGCTGCCAGGATGTGGAGCAGGACAAGACCTGGTGAGCTGGCTCATGTCCCCTGGGCTGGGTGGGGACAGTGACAACCGATGCAATCCATCCTGGTGCCCTGGATGTGTTCCCTGTGCCCTTGGCATCACCTGAGGGGATGGGGAAGGATCCCGCAATGTCCATCATTGCCTGTGTGACCCCACCCCAGCGTGTCCCCACCCCAGGATGTCCCCACCCCAGTGTGACCCCACCCCAGCGTGTCCCCACCCCAGGATGTCCCCACCCCAGTGTGACCCCACCCCAGCGTGTCCCCACCCCTCCCAAACCAGCTCCCGAGCCCACACAATGCCCCTGCTGCCTGTCAAACAGGGACAGTCTGGGGACAGACAGACAGATGTCGGTCCAGGGGTGGGATGGAAGAGGTTGATGCCAGAATAGCAGAGGTTAGGGGCTGTGCTGGGGAAGGGGGGGAGCAGTGCAGGATGGAGCTGGATGTGAGGGAAGGGGTGGTGGCTGAGCAGGATGGGGCTCCTCATGACATATGGAGGCTCTTTCACCTCTGCCTTCATTGCTAAAAATACAAATGGCCCAGGAAAGTACCCCCAGCCCCCAGGGAAAGTACCCCCAGCCCCCAAGCTGTTGCTTGCAGGGTGGCCAGGGTGGGGTCTCCATCCCTTCTGGGGGATGGACAGGACACCACTGGCTCCATCCTCCTGGAGCTGGAAGATCAATCCAGACCAGCTCCTCACAGAACACCTTCTGTCTCTATTTTCTCTCCCCACAGACGTGTTCCTGGTACTGCACTCGCAGCTCTGCTCTCCTGCTCCATTCCCACTGTGCAGGCTGAGGCTGGAAGAGCAGCACCCCCAATAATCCCTTCCCAGTGCCTTTCTCAGGAGCCCCCAGGTTCTGTGGGGCCCTGGAGGGAGCAGGTCCCCTTTGGGACATTGTTGCTCATTGTCCATTGTTCCCTCTGGGCTGGCTGGGAGCGATAAGTGGGGACAGGGCAGCGCTCGGTTCCTGCTCCCGACAAGTTATTTCCCGACCTCTCCTTAGGTAAACTCAGCCCTTCACCTCCCTGAGAGTTTGCTTTGCTCTCCCTCACCCCTCCAGCACGGCGTGGGGCCCAGGAGAGCAGCCTGCCTCTATTAATAGCCCATGGAATTGCCAAATGCCTCCTGTGTGTTGAAAGAGTGGCTGCAAGCCCGTGAATCAGCTCCGTGGTAATGCATGGGACAGTTCCCCAGCCTGGCTGTGCTGGGAAAGCTCCCGGCTCTGCCCCAGCCCTGCAGGGCAAGCTGGGCTCTGCAGTGGGGAGGTGGGAATCCAGGAGGGGCTGGGAATTTGGAAATTCGCAGCCAATTCGGAAAATCCACATTCCAAGACAACCACTCTGGTTCTAATCAAAGGGTGAAAAACTTGGAAGAAATTCTGTGATTGCTTCCAGCATCCCACGGTTTTGAGAGCACTCCTTCTAAAAGCTTTTAAACATGGAAAACACCACAGATACTTTTAATATTTTCTCTGCCCTGTAGTGAGCACTGCTGCCAGCCTGGCTTTGTGTTATTCCTTAAGGATGGGGACACACCAGAGAATCACAGAATATCCTGAGTTGGAAGGGCCAACAAGGAGTGCACAAAGAGGGGAGATGGGGAAGAGCCCATCAGATGGGATTTCTTGGCTTGCTGGCAACACAAGTGGTTCTGTTGCTAAACTCAGTGTTGTTCTCTGCACTGGCCACTGCCTGAGCTTGCTGTGCACATGAATCCACAAAGTAAAATCCAGGAGCCCCAGAGAGGCCAAAGCCATGGAATCCTGGAACCACTGAAGTTGGAAAAGTCCTCTGAGATCATCGAGTGCAGCCATTCCCCCAGCACTGCAAAGTCCCACCAAATCATGTCCCCAAGTGTGTCCACACAGCTTTTAAATCCCTCCAGGGATGGTGGCTCCAGCACTGCCATGGGCAGCTCCCCCAGTGCTTGGCAACCCTTTCCCTGACAGCCAATCTAAATCTCTCCTGGAGCAACCTGAGGTGTTTTTTTCTTGTCCCCAGGGCTGAATCAGGCTCTTGGGGTTGAAATCCCTGGTGTCCCTATCCCAGCCTTGCTCCATGAGCAGTCCTGCCTGGAGGAGAGGGCAGAGCAGAGCCTCTGTGCAGAGCATGGAGCATCACCTCAGGCTCCTGCTGAGTTTGAAGTCTTGGAGTCTCCTTAAGTTGGGCCTGTGAGTGATTCAGGTTGGTGAGTGGGAGCTTTGCAGGGCTGAGGTGACTCCCTGTGGATCCTGGTGTAGGGACACAGGTGGGAGAAGGGACCCATGGGGAGAGGTGGGATCCTGGATTTGGAAATACAAGGGATGCTGCACTGGGAGAGTTCAGCTTAGCACAGCAGGGAGCCCCAGCTGTGAGCAGGGGCAGGCACCAACACCAAAGCAAATATTTGGAAAGGCAGTTGCTGCCCAAAAATAGCTGGAAAAGCTTTCAGGAACAAAGCTGGAACTGTGGGCAGCTGCCAGAGTCCCCCAGCCCAGGACAGAGATGAGAAAGGGGAATGACCAACATCTGTTCATGAATTACCCTTCCTGTGGCAGTGGGGAGATCTGTGGGGCTGCTTTTGGAGACATCCCACCCCATGGACCTGGAAACTAAATGGGGGAAAATAGCATCATCTTCCTTGTCAATACAGGGATGCTGAAATGTGGGTACCAGCAGCCAGATAATCTCATTTGCTCATAGAAATCAGGTGACAGAGGGATGGAGCAGCTTCCCCACTCCAGACACCCAGCTTGGAGCTCAGGAACCTCAGAGCTGGGTGTAAATCCAAGCAGGCAGCAGGGCCAGGCACCAGGAATATCTGGCTGGGATTCCTTGCCAGGCAAATGTGTCCAGAGTCAAATCCTGTCTCTTCCTGAGCCATCCCTGGGCTCCTACATTTCCCTCCTGCTGAACCCAGTGTCTCTCCCCAAACCCCTACACACTCCCCAGGAAGGGCACAGCCCCAAAAGGACACGAGGTGTGTGACAAAACCCATCTCCAGGTGTTGGGGGTGAGCTGAGAGCACAACCAGGGTGGCACCGACTGCTTTGAGTCACTTGGCTGTCCCCTCCTGGGTCCCGCCCTGGTGACACTCATCCTTCCTTCTCCTTTCAAGAAAAGCATGAAAAAGATGAGCTGGCAGCTCTGCCACAGCATCCTCAGGGACTCTGGCTCCCGAGGGACAAATCCCAGCAGCTCCAGGGCTCTGCCCCTCCTGCAGCCCCTTGCTCTTCCCTGGGGCTGGGGAGGAGGCAGCAGTGAGGCTCCACAGGCTCCAGGTGCAGGCAGGATCCTGTTTCATTCCTTCTCTTCTCTGAGGCCAGACCGAGCTCCTCACCAGAGTCTTCCCTTCCAGGGATGCACTCAAAGTGCTTTTGGAGCTTAATTAAGTGCTGGCTTAATTATAGGGCTGGCTGTGACATTCCTGTGTCCCACCTGGCAGTGCTCCATGTTCCCACTCATCCCCGTCCCTGGGGCATCAGCAAAACCCAAAATCCATAAATAAACAGCCACCAAAACCCACCCTGTCTGTTTATCCTCACTCCATGATTCCAGTGGTGCTGGAGGCAGGAGCTGGGAATGTCTCTGGCTTCCAGCTTGGACATGATGCTGCAGCCTTGGCTTGTTGGATGTTGGGAGATTGGTCCCAAAAGGTTTGGAGGTCCCAGCATTGCCTCCTGTGTGGCACCACCACCATCCCCAAAGACACCAGGGTGGCCATCCTGGGTGGCACCTGCAGCAGAGACCCCCAGGGTGAGGGTGGCATCCAGCCCTCCTGTCCATCCAGAGGGACACACAGTCCTTTCTCCCAGTTTGGAATTGGTGTTTGCAGCTTTCTGGGAGAAAAGTCCCAGCAGGGACTGTCCCCACTGCTGGGAATGGGCAAACAGGGATGTCTCTCCCTGGCAGCAAAGCAGCTGAGGAGAAAGCCATGGAGAGTGAAATGGGAGGGTGGGAATGTGATTCAGGCTGTGTCACCCCAGGGCTGCCCTGGCTGGAGGAAATCCCTCTTTGATTCATGGCCTGGGAAGGGCTGTGGCTTTTTGGGTGACCCAGCCATGCCACCCCACAGCAGATGGGACAGGGTGATGGGACACTGCCAGTGCCAGTGTCACCCTCACTGGGGCAGCCTGGCCCTGGAGGATGCAGGAACATTCCAGGGATGACACACAGCTCACCAAAATGCTGCTGGGCTGAGTAAGAGGAAAGCTGGAATTTTCCCCAGCAGGGATTTCTCTCTTCCTCTCTCGCAGCCAGCAGTGCTGTTTGCAGGAGTCTGCTCCAGCTGGGACAGGTCTCACATATTTTACTTTATCTGACTTGACTCTGCAGTCTGGTTCCCAGGGAATGGGAAGGGCTTCCCAACACAGCCCAGCACAGCTCCTGATGGCAGAGCTTCAACTATTCCCCATGTCCTGCCGTGTCAGAGGGGCCAGCTGGCTGCAGTTCCTGACTTTTCCCCCTGCCAGGACACCCCCTACCCCCCTTGCCCCCACAAGGTGTGTTCCCCACCCATGGACAAATCCCTGGATACCCCCCAAGTGCCTTGGGGCTGGGGATCCCTTCAGAAAGGGGCTGGATTGGCTTTTGGGAGCCACAGTCCAGCTCCAGCTGAGGTTGTTCTGGCTTCCCTTATCCTTGGACTCATTCCCTAAATCCCAGCTCATGTCTGCTGATGGAGACAAGCTACAAAGAGTCCTTCAGTGTGAGCCAGCAGGGCCAGCCCTACACATTCCTGTCCCCAAGCAGCTCCCCAAGCAGATCTATGTCTTTAGGATATGAGTTAAAGCCATTTAATCACAAGCCTCCTGTTGTCCATTTCCTTTGGACCTCCTCAGCTTTCCATGATTTTTTTTTCTTGAGCAACATCTCTCTGAGATCCCGGGGATGGTTGGGGATTGAGTCATCAGATGCAAGGACTGTGTAACCCTGCTCTGCTCTCTGCCACTCCATGGATCTCCCCTGATCCCCCAGAGTGCAAACCCCTCTCTGCACCCTCCTGTGTAGGGAATTCAGTGCTCCAGTGAGGCTGGGAATGCCCTGCTGCTTGATATCTGGGATATGGAGCCAGGCTGGGTGAGCTGGGGGTGCTCACCTGGGGAGGAGAAGGATCCAGGGAGAGCTCAGAGCCTAAAGGGGCTGCAGGAGAGCTGGAGAGGGACTGGGGACAAGGGATGGAGGGACAGGACACAGGGAATGGGACACTGCCAGAGGGCAGGGATGGGTGGGATAGTGGAAACTGGGAATTCCTCCCTCTGGGAGTGGTGATGCCCTGGCACAGGGTGCCCAGAGCAGCTGTGGCTGCCCCTGGATCCCTGGAAGTGTCCAAGGCCAGGCTGGACAGGGCTTGGACACCCTGGGACAGTGGAAGGTGTCCCTGCCATGGCAGGGGATGAGATGAACCTTAAGGTCCCTTCCAACCCAAACCATTCCATGATTCTATGACAGGAGATAGTTTTTATTAGACTTACAGGCAGTTCCATTTTTTACCAGATGGAGAAAAGTGACTTTTTGTCCCTCCCAGCCCTCATTCCCAGCTGGCAATGCTGAGATTGATCACTTTATCCTCTGCAGAGCTCAGCTCTTGCTCATCCCTCTTTGC
The DNA here is from genome assembly GCF_903797595.1 of Erithacus rubecula. Taxonomy (NCBI): domain Eukaryota; kingdom Metazoa; phylum Chordata; class Aves; order Passeriformes; family Muscicapidae; genus Erithacus; species Erithacus rubecula. The sequence goes on from NC_136688.1 coordinate 58,425,534, forward strand.
TCTCCTGGCCATTGCCCTCTCACAGTGACCTCTGCCTGCCCTGTCCTGCTCTAATACCCCCCAACATGAGGCTCTGTGGGATTTTCCAGCCCACAGCAGCTGTTGGTCTCTGTTGGGAATGTCCCACAGACTGGATTTGCAGCCAATTCCTTGTCCCCTTCCATCCTGGCTGTCCCCCCTGGAATGTGGCTCCCTGTGGGAGACACCAGCTCCCCTCAGCTGCTGCCATCCCCTAAGAGGGCAGGGATGTCCTATTCACAGGAGGACAAGGACACTCTAAAAGGGGTTTAGACCCTCTGTGAGGATGAGAATCCCACGATGATCCCCTACAAGGACAGAGATCACCCAGAGAAAAACAGGGACCCTGATGCCAGGACAAGGATCTCACAGACAGGATCTTCCCTGCAAAGATGGGGATCCCAAAAGTGCCCCCTGTCCATTATGTGGACAGCCAGCAACCTTCTCCTCTCAGGAAGGAACCAGTGAAAGGGGTGAAAGGGCAATTAATTAGGATTTTAAAAATGCACTGGGCACTGCTGTGTGAAGGAAAGTCTGAGAGAACACACGCCTGCAAGAAGAAATCCTCCCTGGCTTAGCACATCCTTCTAAAAACACACAATGACTTCAGAAAAATGTGAGAAAACACATTTTCTCTCCCCAGAGGGGAAAAAAATAGAGAAAAGCAGCAATGTGATGGTGGTTGGTGACTGGACCTCAATCCTTGTGCTGGCAGGGGGTGGGGAATGTGCTCCAGGGTGGGGGTAGCAGATATCCCTGGGAGCATCTCTGCCATGCTCAGGCAGAGCTGATCCCCCTCCAAAAGTTGCCAGATGCTCAATATTTTCTCCAGTGCCCCAAACAGAAGGGATGTTACACCCCTGGGCCCTGCAGCCCCCTCTCAAAGGGAGATTTTTGATTATAAACATTGTAAATCCTGATTTATTCCAACAAGTGCTGCACATTAATCCCAATCATGAATAATTAAGGGAGCAGCTCTTGTGAAGCTCTGGAGAAGTGTTTGGCACTGTGGGAACTCTGGCTGCTCAAAGCTGATCCCAGTTTCTCTGTGCTGCAGTTGGAAGTGGCAGCAGTGGGATGCACTGGCAGGAAAATGCCCAGGGAGGCAGAACTGGCCTGGTTTGAGCAAAAAAAACCAAAACCCAACCAAGAGGAAAGTGTTGAGCAAACCACTTGGGGAAGTACCTCTGTGAGGGGGAAAGAGCTGCTGGAAGCAGCAGATGTCCTGCCTGGATGTCCTGGTGTTTGGTTTTGATCCCTGAACCCTCTCAGGCACATCAGGGCTTCTGCATTTTGCTGTCCCAGGATATTCCCAAACTCCAGTTCCCACTGGATCTTGTAGGGAATGCTCAGGTTTGCTAGGGCTGACCTGGCTGCCAAAATTGGGGAATGCCAAAGGTAATGAATGGAGGGACGATGGCAAAATGCCACACACTGAGAAACCAGCTGGGCACAGCAATTCCAGTGTTCAGACACACCAGGACAGAGCCTGGAAGCTTTTTCCTTGTCCTCTTTCCCCTTTTCCTTTTACCCTTTGCCCTTTCCCATTCCATTCCCCTTTTCCTTGTCCCTTGCCCCCTTTTCCTTTCTCTTTTCTTTTGCCCCTTTCCCTTTTTTCTTTCATTCCCCTGAACCCCTTCCCCTTTCTTTTGTTCCCTGTCCCTTGTCCCCTTTCCACATCCTCTTGCTCCATTTCCTCTTCCCCATTTCTCTTTGCCTTTCCCTTATCCTTGTCCCCTTTTCCTTCCTCATTTCTCTTTGCCTTTCCCTTGTCCCTGAACCCCTTTTTCTTTCCCTTTTCTCCTCCCATTTCCCCATCTTCCTTCCCTATCCTTTATCCCTTCTATCTTTTCCTTTCCCTTTTCTCTTCCCTTTCCCCCATCCCCTTCCCCTTTCCCTTGCTCTCCATCCCTTATCCCCCTTCCCTTTTCTCTTGCCCCCTTTCTCCTGTCCCCATCCCTATTTGCAGAGCTGCAGGAGCTTTGCAGAGGCTCTGTGCTCCTCCTCATCCCCATTGTCCCTCAGCAGACAGGAGGGATTGCAGGAACATTCTGGGATGGTGGTGACCTGGGGGTGCTGGAGGAAGCTCCACAGCTTTCCAAAGCAGCCCCTCAGCAGGGCACAGGCTGCTCCTGCCTTCCCCAGGCATTGATTTGCTGGGAGTGAATCCCAAAGACTCATCCTGATGGATCTGTGCCTCAACCCAGCCTCTGCAGAGCCCTCAGAGAGACCTCACAGCTCAATTCCCAGCTCCAGTTGCATGGCAAAGGTCTGGAGCAGAGGAAACAGCAGCTGCTCATGACAAATAAATGTTGTCTGGTGTACACATCCCCTCCCCATGACAAACCCCCCTGCTCTGCAGGGCCAGAGCTCTGGTAGCACGAATGTCCAGGGATAAACAGGCTCCAAACCGCCCTGGAATGGCTTTTTATAAACAGAGACTTCTCTTTTTAACCCTGTTCAAAACCCTGTCTGCTTTGATGTTTCCCATCTGTGCTGGCTCTCACCATTTCCTCCTGCCCCCACATGAGCAGATTGATAAAGCTTTGTCCCTGCTGTGGTGTTTGGGATAGTGGGGTCCCAATAAATGACATTCCTGGTGGGTTTATCCATCCCAGTTCTGCCAAGCACTGCTGTGCTGCTTATCCAGCACCTTCCAGCTGCAGAGGGAGGAGGGTGGTGAGGAGAGTGATGCTGGAATGGGTTTGGGGAGGATGATGGAATGGGTTTCTGGAGGGGAAACTGAGGCACAGCAACCATAGGATCCCAGAATGGTTCATTTTGGAAGGAATCTTAAAATCCCATCCCATTCCAGCCCTGCCATGGGCAGGGACACCTTCCAAAATCCCAGGTTGTTCCAATCCCTGTCCAGCCTGGCCTTGGACACTTCCAGGGATGGGACGTGCCAGACCTGAGGGCTGGAATTTTGGCTATGGCAGGAGCTCACTCCCAACCCAGCTGCTCAGAAAAACATCATTTTCAGGTGGTTTTTCAGAGAGTTTTTCATTCAGCCACAAATTGACACCTTCTGCATCTGGAGCAGCCCAGTGGGAACCACAATGAAACCAGAGCCACAGTGCTGGGACATGAAACCCTACAAAGATTTATGGCCTGACTTGCTTGGAAACCCCAGGAGCTTTGCTCTCCTCCTGATATGAGCTCAGCTCACAAGGCTGCCCTTGGGGTTCTGCTTTTTCCTAATAAGTGTGGGTTTTTTTGGGAGAGGTCACAGGTTCATCACACTGAGCAGGATGGTGAGACATCCTCCACCATGCCTTGAAGCTTTTATGGCCCCTATAAAACCCAGATGCTGGATGTGAGTTTGACACTGTTTAGTCTCTTGGTTTGGAAGATTTAGCTGGATTTGGGAACAGCCCCAGCCCTGACAGATGGGCAGCATTTCCCCATGGGTTTGATGGACTTGGATCTTTGCACATTTCAGGGAAAGCCAGTTAAAAATAAAAATCAAAATCAGTCTGGCAGGGAAACCCTGGAGATTTCCAGGAGTGTCCCCAACACATTGCCTGCCTCAGGCTGTTAAACAGGGACATGAAGTGCCCCTCCCAAACCTCTGGAAAAGCCTGTGGGCTCCAGGAAAGTGCAATCCCACCCTCCCTGCAGGATGCATGGAGAGCAGGGAGTTGAATATAAATCCCCTCACACCTCATCTGGAGGCTCTGCAGGGCCAGGACTTTCTCTGGGGGTGAGCTGGGCACAAACAAGAGTGGCCCTGGACACCCAGTCCCTCCCCGAGGCACAGCCACTGTATTTTTAGCTCCATGTCCCAGTCAGGCTTGTAAAACTTTCCCTTCTTTCTGTTTTCAGTCACTTGTGGATCATCTGGGAGCTCTGGCTGGATTTTTCCCAGTCCTTCTGTTTGGTTTTCTGGTTGGATGTCTCCCAGATGGAGGGGGGGACTCTGGGGGGATTCTGGGGGGGAGCTCTGTTCCATCCTTTGCCTGAGTGTGCATTTTGGATAAAGGATGGATCAGGGAATAGCAGGGATTCAGGGATACAGGAGTATAGGGAATAGCAGGGATGCAGGGATACAGGGATACAGGGATACAGGGATACAGGGATGCAGGGATGCAGGGATGCAGGGATACAGGGATACAGGGATACAGGGATGCAGGGATACAGGGATGCAGGGATACAGGGATGCAGGGATACAGGGATGCAGGGATACAGGGATGCAGGGATACAGGGATACAGGGATGGAGGGATAGAGGGATACAGGGATGCAGGGATGCAGGGATGCAGGGATGCAGGGATACAGGGATACAGGGATACAGGGATACAGGGATGCAGGGATGCAGGGATACAGGGATGGAGGGATAGAGGGATACAGGGATGCAGGGATGCAGGGATGCAGGGATGCAGGGATACAGGGATACAGGGATACAGGGATACAGGGATGCAGGGATGCAGGGATACAGGGATACAGGGATACAGGGATACAGGGATGCAGGGATGCAGGGATACAGGGATACAGGGATGCAGGGATGCAGGGATGCAGGGATGCAGGGATACAGGGATGCAGGGATACAGGGATGCAGGGATGCAGGGATACAGGGATGCAGGGATACAGGGATGCAGGGATACAGGGATACAGGGATACAGGGATGCAGGGATGCAGGGATACAGGGATACAGGGATGGAGGGATGCAGGGATACAGGGATGCAGGGATGCAGGGATGCAGAGATACAGGGATACAGGGATGCAGGGATGCAGGGATACAGGGATACAGGGATGCAGGGATACAGGGATGCAGGGATGCAGGGATACAGGGATACAGGAATATAGCTATTCAGGGACACAGGGATACAGGAATACAAGGATGCAGGAATACAAGGATTTAGGCATTCAGGGATACAGGATCCAGCCCCATCCCAGGATCCTCCAGCTCACCCTCCCAGCACACTCAGCTCCATCTGTGAGGAAAAATGAGCAGCAGGAGAGCTGCAGTTCCATGGAATCATGGAAAACAGACATTAAATCCCATTTTATTCCAAGCCTTGCCATGGGCAGGGACACCTTGCACTAAACCAGGATGTTCACGTTGTTGTTTTCTGTGTCAGAGTAAGAGAAAAACAGAGTTACATAAGGAAATGTCTGGGCACAGCCCTTCAAAGTGAGGAGGTCACACCCACAGCTAAAAAAAATTAGTTAGACTTGAGAAATGGACAGTTTATGGTAAACTGGGGAAAAGTCATATGAGAGATTCACCCCCTTGCAAAGCTGAACCCAAAAGCCAGAATGAAAATTGTTATTATTATTTGTATTGTTAAAAAAAGCTTGTAAATTCAAGGCTCTGCTGGGAGAGCTAGGAGTATTCACATGGAGAAGATTTTTGGGTCTCAGTGTTGGGTGCTAGGCTCTGATTTTAAGCCTATGAAGTTTGGGATACCACAAAAAACAAAACACCAAAACAAACAAACAAATTAAAAAAAAAAAAAACCAACAAAAAAAAAAAAAACAACCAAAAACCTGGAAAAGGCTGATCCCTCTTTCAGAATGGTGACCCAGAGGAGTCAGAGGAAAGGTTTCCCATGAATATGAGGGGATGCAGAGGTGCAAAACCAGCTGCAAGAGCAGAAGGCAGCTGTGGTGAAGCCAAATGTGACTTTGTCCTGTGTCATGGGAAGCCCTGGAACCACAGCAGAACCAGATGGGAAGCCCAGCCATGCCATGGCCCCATAAGTCACTTCCTTGGCTAATTAATGGAATCCAATTTAACTTGGATCACACCCTCTGGAGCCCAGGGAGGGCTCCTGTGCCTGGAAAGGCAGCTCTGCCTCACTTCCAGCATCCCAAACTGGTGCAGCAATTCCAGAAATGCTCTGTAGGAATGCTGGGCTCAGACACACCACTGCACCCATCCCACTATCCCATCCCATTATCCCATCCCATTATCCCACCCCATCCCATCCCATCCCATCCCATTATCCCATCCCATCCCATCCCATTATCCCATCCCATCCCATCCCATCCCATCCCATTATACCATCCTATTATCCCATCCAATTACCCCACCCCATTATCCCATCCCATTGTCCCATCCCACCCCATTATCCCATCCCATTCCATTATCCCATCCCATCCCATTATCCCATTATCCCATCCCATTTTCCCATCCCATTGTCCCATCCCATCCCACCCCATTAACCCATCCCATTATCCCATTATCCCATCCCATTATCCCATCCCATTATCCCATCCATACCCCACCTTTGTAGGGTGCTCCCAAACCTTGCCCACATTTCCTGACCCCCCTGAATGGGGTGGACAGGATTTTATGGCCCCAGTAAAACCAGAGCCAAAACAGCCAAAAATGAGAATTTCCTCCCTGCTGAGAGCACAGAAATGAGATGTTCCAAACAACTCAGGAAAGGAGGGAGGAACAGGGAAATGCTTTTCCTTTCTTCTCCACTCTCCCAAAATCCCTATTTCCCAAAACCAAGGCGTGGCATCACCATCATTGGGGGATGGAGAGGGATTTTGGCAAGGGGCTGAATGCCAGAATAAGGGGATTTCCACTGGCAGAGGTTAGGTGGGATATTGGGAAGGAATTCCTGGCTGGGATGGAATTCCCAGAGCAGCTGTGGCTGCCCCTGGATCCCTGGAATGTCCCAGGCCAGGTTGGGTGGGATTTGGAGCAGCCTGGGACAGTGGCAGGGGTGACACTGGATGGGATTTAAATTCCCTTCCAACCCAAACCATTCCACAATTCTCTGTCAGATTTTGGAGAAGATCCCCACTCCCTCATCCCTCCAGCCACTGTGGAAATCTCACCATTTTTAGGAGTCTGAGGGGCAGCTGATGCTCCCTGTTGCCTCCTGGGAGCAGCTTTACCCTCCCTCCCTCCCCTCCAGCAGCAGATTCCCAGATGGAAATTCAGGATTAAAGACCTGCCTGCAGCTTCCCTGCACCAGCAGGTTTCCGGTGTGGGAATAAAAAAGTCATTAAGGGCCAGCACAGACAATGAAATGAAACTTTGTCATCTTGTATTTGAGCTGAGGGAGCTGATGAGAGGCAAATTAATTTGCTTTTTCCAAAGGCTGCTGCCTGACGTTAATAAAAGCAGCATTTTGTGCAGGCTCATGGCTCAGCATGCAGAGATTCACAGTCCTTGTCCTCACACAGCTCTGGGGAAGGCTCTGCCTCTTTTCTCCTTTGCAAGCAGGGAAAGGAAGAGGTTTTTTTTTATTCCAGAGCTTGGGGGTAATCCCTGCCCAGCACCTCAGGATGCATCCTGGCAAAGGGACTCAGTTTAAGGAGTTCTTCTCCTTGCACACATCAATTTCTCTTTTATTTTGGCATTAAATTGATGCAAATCATTTCCCTGAGCCAAATTGCCAGGATTGCTGTCCTGATGGTTGGGGGAATGACTCTGCTGCAGCAAACAGCAGATCCCAGGGGATGGATGCTGGGAGGTTCTCTCCCAGCCCTGCATTTCCTGATCAGGAGCCACAAACCTCCCAAAAAAAACCCCAAGCAACTGGTAATTAGTGGTCAGCAGAGGAGCTGGGGGCTGGCAGGAGAGAATCTTTGGATTCTGGGAGAATCCTGCCTTTGGGTTGTGCCCCAGATGCTGCTGGCTTCTCTTCCCACCCTGTCACGTTCTGTCCCTGCAGGATGTGACCTCCTTGCCATTTCCAACATTTTTCCCATTTTTTAAAAATTTTTTCTTTCTGTCTTTTGCATGCCAGGCAGCCATTCCCTCTGGCTTAGAGGAGAATTAGGCAACTGGTCCTGAAATTCCAGCGTGAGCAACCAGGTCATGACCATCCAGATAAATAAAACTCAAGGACTCAAGGCTCTTCCCAAATTTTTTTGGCTCCTTTTCCAGCTGAGCACACCCTGAGACACGAAGGGAGCCCAAAAACTCAGCCCAGAATGTGTTTTTCCTGCTGCTGTGTACATGGAGGAGGGAATAATTTGGGAAGGAAAACTGTGCCCTCCAAATGGATGATGCCAAATTTGGGTTCCCAAGGTTGGCACCAGGATTGGTGACATTCCATTGGTCCCAGCTTCACCCCCAGGGGCAGGCACATCTGGAAACCCTGTCCCTAAAATTCCACACCCCCTGCAAAGCCCCCCCAGCCACAGGGTGCTGCCAAAAAAAAACCCATTTGAGCAACAGCAGCCCCTGCCTGACATCTGCCCACACTCATTTGGGAGGCCAGGAAACTTCCTGTGGATTTTGGCTGCCTGACAGAAGTGACCTCAACTCTGCCTTTTTTTAGGGTGGGTATTTTTGGGGGTTGTGTTTTGATAACAGGTGGGAGGTCTGTGCCTGGCTGTGGGACAAGCAGGTTTTAGGGAAGAGCTCAGAGATGGGAGGGGGGGGGTGGATTTCTGTAGCTCTGGTAAAAAAAAAATGTCATTCTGCATCTGAAAAATACAGTTTATTGCCACTTTTTAGGAATTTGGAGGCACCCACTTTCCCCAGGCAGCCTCTCCTGCTGCCCTCTCCCCCCATTCCCATGGTTTCATCCCACATCCAAGACATTTCCTCCAGGAGCCAGATCTACCCTGAGGAGCATCACAAGCACAAACCCATGCATGATTCAGCAGGCTCCTTTGAGAGAGACATTTATTATTTAAATAACAACTTTTTTTTTTTTTTTTTTTTTTTTTTTTTTTTTAACATCACCTCGACTCACAAACCACAGAAAAGCCCCAAATCTTGGCACCTTTGGGCTCCCTGAGCAGAGCTGCAGCTCCCAAATGAGACTCCCCACTCAGAACTGCACACTGGGTGTGCTGGGTGCTGCTCAAGTGGGAGCCACAAGAAAATTCCTAATGGCACTGGTGGCCTTGGGGTGTGCAGCTGGATGCTCCTCATCCCAGTGGGAACAATCCTGGAGTCCCAAAGAGCAAGAGGAATCCCAGAAAACAAAATAGTGGTCTTGAAGGATACTGCCAATGGGGCAGGATTGATGACCTGGATGGTTTTGCTGTTGGTTTTTTGCTTTTTGTTTGTTTTTGGTTTTGTTTTATTTTGAATAAATATTTGTCCTAATCAAGGACACCAGCAGCAGCACCCTGGATGTAGAGCTGTGACCATTCCCTGGTCAGGCTCTTTATTCCCTTTGTTGGCTCTTGCAAAAAATCAGGGGGAAAAGGGAATTTCCAAATGGGTGCTGAGGAGGGGCTGCTCTGCTCCATCACAGCGCCAGGGAAGTGCCAAAATTTGGCTTTTTTAGTACCTTGGTGCCCCTCAGGGACCCATCAGTGCCTAAATCTCAGGGGTGTTGGACAAACAGACAGACATGAGCCCACAGACCTGCCCCTGAAAAAATGCATTTCTTTAGGCAACCTGCCTTTAAAAAAAGGAAATTTTTTGAGGATACACTGCTCCCTTCCTCTCCTTCCTAATCCTTAGGGATCTGGGGGCACCGACAGGTGTTTGCAGCCATCTCCAAATACCCTCACTGGGAATAACCCCAGCAGGAACCTCTGCTTCCCAACACCCCCCAGCCTTGGGGTCACAGCAAAACCCCCCAAGCTTCAGGGCTGAGCCTTTCTCCAGCTGCCACGGCAGCACCCAAGGGACTCCAACCCTCCCAAACTCATCCCTGTGAGAATTCACCAGGTGACCCCTGCGCCACCGTTCGAGCCCTAAGGCAGAGCTCCCTCGGCCCCTCCCAGGAGGCAGGATTCTGCTGGAATCCCACACCTACTGCCCGCAGAGGTGTGGCCGCGCCAGCTTGGGGACAGCAGGGGACACGGTGTGGCCGCCAGGGGCGGCGGGGGCGAGCTGGCAGCAGAGCACGGAGCGCAGGAGGCGCAGCACGGGCGGGCGCAGGATGGCGAACACCCAGGGGTCCACGATGGAGTTGATGGATAGGAAACGCAGGGCCAGCAGGTCCCACTCGTGATCCGCCTCCTCCTGGCTGAGCTTGTTCACGTAGGCTCGGATCTGCGGGGTCAGGGGTGGGGCGGGGTGGGGAGGAGCTCAGAAATCTGTTTTGCCACTCCCCGCCACGGCGCTGCCCTGGAGGGATGTACTTTGAATGGGGTGTCCCTTGAATGGGGTGTCCTTTGAATGCGGTGTCCTTTGAATGGGGTGTCCCTTGAATGGGGTGTCCTTTGAATGGGGTGTCCTTTGAATGGGGTGTCCCTGGAATGGGGATGTCCCTTGAATGGGGTGTCCCTTGAGTGGGGTGTCCTTTGAATGGGGTGTCCTTTGAATGGGGATGTCCATGGAATGGGCATGTCCCTGGAATGGGGATGTCCCTTGAATGGAGTGTCCCTTGAATGGGGATGTCCCTTGAATGGGGTGTCCCTTGAATGGAGTGTCCCTTGAATGGAGTGTCCCTTGAATGGAGTGTCCCTTGAGTGGGGTGTCCTTTGAATGGGGTGTCCCTTGAGTGGGGTGTCCTTTGAATGGGGTGTTATTATCTCATCCCACCTGGAAGGATGCTCCTTAGCTTGGCACATCTTCCCTTATCATGCTGAGCTACCCCCAAAGGCTTCAGTGATGCCACCCCATACCCATGGAAATCCTTTGTAACCCATTGGCCTTTTCCCCTTGGTACCAGCCCTGCTTTCCCCCATTAAAAATCCAGTTTTTTCCCCCAGTTCTCCAGTTCTTGTCCCTGAACTCTTCATAGAGATGCTGGATAATAAAGGAATCTCTGTGGAATTGCCATACAATGCTTCTGTTTACCCCCCTATCCCAGGTTTATCCAAGCCCCATCCAAGCTGGACTGGATCCCTTCCAGCCACAGCTTCTCTGGACAATCTGTATCACTGCCTCACCACCCTCACAGTAAAGACTTTTTTCCCAATATCCCATCCAAACCTCCTTTCTGTCAGTTTGAATCCATTTCTCCCGTCCTGTCACTCCAGGTGTTTGTAAAGAGTGTTTCTCCCTTTTTCCTATAGTTCCTTCCAAGTTCTAGAAGGTCATAATTAGGTGACCCCAAATCCTTCTCTTCTCCAGGGTGAGCAATCCCAATCTCCCAGTCTCTCCTCACAGCACAGCTGCTCCATCCCTTTAAAGAACTTGGAGTCTCCTCTGAACCCACTCCAGCAGTTCCAGGTCCTTCCTGTGCTGGCAGAACCCCAGAGCTGGTCACAGTGGGGTCCCACAACCTCCTCCCTCAACCAGGGACAACTCACAGGGAGAAACAACTCCAAGCCTGGGCTCCCCAAGATCTGCCCCCAGGCAGCTCTTTTGGGGTGATTTGGGCTGTCACAGGCAATGTGCTGACTCTGTGGGTTTAAATGACCTTTAAATGGCAGCCAGGCAGGTTCAAGAACCACAGTGGCTGCTGGAGGAAGTGATGGAGACCACAGGGGAGCAGAGAGGGAGAGGGAGAGGGAGAGGGAGAGGGTGAGGTGAGGATGAGGATGAGGGTGAGGGGCGCTGGACCTGCTGCTCCTTCCTGCCACTGCCGACTCATCCCAGCCCTGGGGCTTCCTGGAAGGGTGACTCAGCACTCCTTACTCATTTGGGTCACTCCCACCCCCTCACTCGGGGCTGGGGACATGCCTGGATGGGGATGGGCAGCAGGAGCATCCTCCCCTGCCTGGGGTCTGCTGGGTACCACCCATGGCACATCCACAGGCAGCATTCCCAAACTCTGCTGGTTTTTGGGATGGAATTTGTGCCCTCGTGGCCTCATGTGCCTGGATTGCCCCAGGGAGGAGTGGTGGCTGCTGTGGGCAGCTGGGGACAGGAGAGAAAGTGTCACCCCAAGGAGGCAGCTGGGTTTGAGCTGCTGCCAAGAGCAGCCCCAGATGGGAGCAGGGTGGTGGGAAAAGGGAAGCTGGCTCTGGATAAGGCTCTATCTGCCACCACAGGGCCCATGGGATCCCAGCCAGCCCTGCTTTCCCAGCCCCTCTGCCCCCAGCACACACACAGGGCCCTGCCCACGTGGCCCCACCGAGGGGTTCCGCTTCCCACTGACCACAGGCAGCCAAACTGGGGCTTTTTTGGGACACGGGAAGAGCTGTCCATCCTCTGTGGGTTCATGGTCAGCAGCTGGAGTGTCTCTCAGGGCATTGAGGCTCCTGGGATGCTCATCTGGACACTACTCCTTTGTCCTAAAACCCTGGCTTGGCTGCATCCTGTGGTTATTTCCTTTTCCCTAAGGAAAAGCAAGGGAGTGTGAAGGGAAGGTAGAGTCTATTTAACACCAAGAGTATGAAATCAGCACTGGCTGTGCTCCCAGCCTTGATGGGATCACTTCTAATGTCTAATGGGACCAACTGGCCTCCTGCACTGGGGGCCTCCCACACCTGGGCAGAGGCTGGAGCTGCTCCAGAGCCATCCATGCTCCTGCTGGAAAAGCACTTGGAGAGGTGAAAAGTGGCCCTTGGGAGGGGAGAGCCCAGACAGAGGCAGGGCACTCACTCTCTGCACTTCCTCACTTGGTTGTTTTGATTCTGGATTTCTGCTGGAAGCCTCGTGCATGGATGGGATGGGATGTGGGCAGATCCCTGGGGATGGCACGTGCTGTGGCTGCTGTGCCAGTTCTCTGTTCCCAGAAACCTCCCAGCTCTGTGCCTGTGCCTCGGTGCTGCTGCAGGGGAGCAGAAATCACTGTCTCCCTGCATCTCCAGGGATGGAATCTGTGCATTTCCATCCACAGAAATCTGGGATAACTCATCCTGCCCAGCACAGATATCCACTGCCTCCAGCCCAGGGCAGCTCCTTCATCCCATCTCTAGAAGTGTAATTGGTTGTTTTGCCATCCCTCACTCCTTCACCATAAGTTCCTGGATCCTGGGAATCAGTGATGCTGATCCCCCCAGCCTGTCCCTGCCTGAGGCACATGGCCTGGACTTGGAGCCTCTGTGGGGTGGGAGAGCACCTCTACTCTTGCCACCCCATCCTCCTGCTACCCCATCCTCCTGCCACCACATTCTCCTGCCACCCCATCCTCCTGCCACCACATTCTCCTGCCACCCCATTCTCCTGCCACCCCATCCTCCTGCCACCCCATCCTCCTGCCACCACATTCTCCTGCCACCCCATCCTCCTGCCACCACATTCTCCTGCCACCCCATCCTCCTGCCACCCCATCCTCCTGCCACCCCATCCTCCTGCCACCACATTCTCCTGCCACCCCATCCTCCTGCCACCACATTCTCCTGCCACCCCATCCTCCTGCCACCCCATCATCCTGCCACTCCATCCTCCTGCCACCACATTCTCCTGCCACTCCATTCTCCTGCCACCACATTCTTCTGCCACCACATTCTTATGCCATTCCATTCTCCCATTTTCCCATTCTCCTGCCACCCCATCCTCTTGCCACCACATTCTTCTGCCACCCCATTCTCCTGCTACCCCATCCTCCTGCCACCACATTCTCCTGCCACCACATTCTCCTGCCACCCCATCCTCCTGCCACCCCATTCTCCTGCCACCCCATCCTCCTGCCACCACATTCTCCTGCTACCCCATCCTCCTGCCACCCCATCCTCCTGCCACCCCATCTTCCTGCCACCACATTCTCCTGCCACCCCATCCTCCTGCCACTCCATCCTCCTGCCACCACATTCTCCTACCACCACATTCTCCTGCCACCCCATCATCCTGCCACCACATTCTTCTGCCATTCCATTCTCCCATTTTCCCATTCTCCTGCCACCCCATCCTCTTGCCACCACATTCTTCTGCCACCCCATTCTCCTGCTACCCCATCCTCCTGCTACAACATTCTCCTGCCACTCCATTCTCCCATCTCCCCACTCTCCTCCCACCCCATCTTCCTGTCACCCCCTCCTCCTCCTGGCACTGGGGATACAGGGAGTGATTCCCCACTCCCCAGGTGATGTGCAAATTGCCAAGCTCATGGCTGAGCTGGGCTCTCCCAAGCTTTGGGAACAGCAGAACTTCCACTCCAAGCCTCGAGGTTTGTCCAGCAGAGCTGGGGGAAGCTTTATACAAAGCAGGAGAGAAACGTGGGTGCTGGGGAGAGGACAGAGGACAATGACACTCACCGTGAAGGGCAGGGAGCAGATGACGAAGGTGATGGTCATGATGGAGAGCAGCAGCAGGTGGTCGATCTCCTCGGCCATGGAGAAGATGCGGCGGCCGCAGCCGGCGGCGCGGGGCTGCTCGGGGCCGGTGACCCGGCGCGTCCTCTGTCCCCGCCGGTGCATGCGGGCCAGGTTGGCGATGACACTCAGGTTACAGAGCAGCACGGCCACGATGAGGAAGAGCAGCAGGGTGGCGTAGAGCAGCGAGAAGGTGACGTTCAGCCCCGCCACATCCACGCCGGCCTGGTGGTGCATCTGGATGAAGCACCAGGTGCCGGGGCAGTACTGCACGAAGCGGCCGAAGCCCAGCAGCGGCAGCGAGCAGAAGGCGGCCGAGAAGCTGTAGATGGCCGGCAGGGCCACCAGCCCCGTGCGGGGGCTCAGGAAGCGCTCGTAGAAGTAGGGTCGCCCCAGGGCCAGGCAGCGCTCCAGAGCCATGGTGAAGAGGATGAGCATGGTGGCGAGGCCGAAGAAGCTCATGGCGAAGCCGAAGTAGAGGCAGATGTGCCCCCCGCGGGCCAGCGCGGTCAGGGTGAGGTTGCGGTGGTAGGATGCCAGCACCAAGGGGCTGACGGAGCAGGTGCCCAGCAGGTCGGTGACCACCAGCGCCAGCACCAGGACGTGGAACAGCGCGGGCGGGCGCTGCCGGGGCCCGCGGCGGCCGTGCAGCAGCAGCCCCAGCGCCAGGAGGTTGCCCAGGAGCCCGGCCGAGAACATGAGCGCGCTGACCAGCGGGCGAGCCCCGGCCGGCAGCGCTGCCCCGTCCCGCCCGCACGCCCGGCCCGTCCCGTTCATCCCGCCCGACTGCGCCCGCCTGCCCCGGCACCGGCACCGGCACCGGCAGCGCCCGCCCCGACCGCACCGCCCCCGGCACCGCCCCGGGCCCCCGGCACCGCCCCGGGCCCCCGGCACCGCCCCGGGCCCCCGGTACCGCCCCGGGCCCCGCCGGCACCGCCCCGGGCCCCCGCCGGCACCGCGCTGCAGGGATGGACGGAGCGCAGTCGGGGGATGCGCACGGACCGAGCGTGGCTGGACCGAGAGTCCCGGTACCGGGCTGAGAGCTCCGGACGCGGCCGGTCCGGTGTGGGAGCCCCGAACACGGCCAGTCCCGGTACCGGTCCGACCGTCCCGGTACCGGTCTGAGAGCTCCGGACACGGGCAGTCCCCGTACCGGTGTGAGAGCCCCGAACACGGCCGGTCCCGGTGTGGTCCGACAGTCCCGGTACCGGTCTGAGAGCTCCGGACACGGGCAGTCCCCGTACCGATGTGGGAGCCCCGAACACGACCGGTCCCGGTGTGGTCCGACAGTCCCGGTACCGGTCTGAGAACCCTGGACACGGCCAATCCCGGTACCGGGCTGAGAGTTCCGGACACGGGCAGTCCCGGTATCGATGTGGGAGCCCTGAATACGGCCGGTCCCGGTGTGGTCCGACAGTCCCGGTACCGGTCTGAGAACCCTGGACACGGCCAATCCCGGTACCGGGCTGAGAGTTCCGGACACGGGCAGTCCCGGTGTGGTCCGGGAGTGCTGGGGCGGCCCCGGGATCGCTGGGACAGTCCCTGGTCCGAGCCAGCCCCGGCTCCGGCACGCCCAGCCCCGCTGCCCGACCGGGAGCGTCCCTACGATCGGCCCCGGTGCCGGTCCAGCAGCCCCGGTGCCGGTCAACGAGCCCAGTGCCGGTCCAGGAGCGCGCCAAGGCACGGGCAGACCCCGTGCCAGACCGGGAGCAGCTCTCACGGCCGATCCCGGCACAGCTCCAGGAGTCCTGGTGCCGGTCCAGGAGTCTCGGCTCTGCCCTGGGATCTCTCTCACAGCCAGTCCTGCTCCCGGTCCTGGGTCACACTCTGTCCCAGCGCCAATCCAGGAATCCCAGTGCCCATCCAGGAGCCCCTGGCATGGTCAGAGATCCCCAGTGGTATCCAGGATTTTTCGGAGGTACAGCCAGCTCCTGTCTGGCCTGAGAGTGCCAAGGCACAGCTGGCCTTGGGGCTGGCTCCAAAACCCCAAAACCCTCTGAGCCCAGAGCCCCAGATGAGCCCAAGGGAATTCCCGTGGCCCCCAGAGGAACCCATGGAGAGCTCCCTGCCCCATGGCTGGCCCCATGCCATGTCCCCATTGTCCCCATCTCCTGCAGGTCACTATGTCTGGCCATGACCTTAAAGCCCATCCAGTCCCACCCTCTGCCATGGGCTGGGACACCTTCCACCATCCCAGGTTGCTCCAAGGCTCATCCAGCCTGGAACACACCCAGGGATGGGAAATCCACATTCTCCACCCCAGTGTCCTCAGATGCTCTCTCCATCTTCCAGGACACTAGCCCTCACTCAAGTCCTCACTAACAGTCCTCACTGCCTTATTTAAGCAGCTGTAACTTCCAGAATGCCTCAAAGATAAAAAAATCTTTCACCCCTGTGCCCTGGGGCTGTTCCAACAGCTGTACCAATTTAATTTCTAATTTACTCCATCCACCTGATGCCCCGAAGCTCAGTGCAATCCTGCAGCAGGGATGACTCCAGCCCTGACACAGCAGGTTGCAGACCCAGCAGTGGGGTTGGCTGTTATTGTTAAAACCACGCTTTTGTAACAGGAACTTCGCAAAGGAAACGCGGGGCACGGCAAGCTGGAGGGAGCTGCGGTTTGTGACAGCCCTGAGGGGCCGCTCCTCGTCCTGCCTCTGCTCTCTCCTCTCACACAGCGTGCTGGGGAGGAGGAGCTGAAGGTGTGGTGGCAGCTCCAGCTCTGTTCCCATGTTCAGATCAATGGAGGGGTAAGGAAAACACAACCAGGAGCTCTTTTCACCCTGTTTCCAGCCCTGATCCATCACAGCACCAAAGCACATAGGCACATCTGTTTGATTCCAGAGGGTTGGGTGGCACCCTGGCACGTTCAGCCCTCCTTTGTGCCACCCACAAATTCAGCTGAGGCTGAATCCTGCCCTGATCCACCCATTCTGCCCATCCAGAGACCTTTTCCGAGCAGGCACCCTGTAGGGGGGTTGCTCCAAGGCTTTTCCCAGCCTCCCACTCCTTTCTGGCATTCCGTGTCACAGCTTAGGAAGGGGGTTTTGGCTTCTTCTGGAGCTCATTTTCCTGGCAGCTAATGGAGCCTTAAATACCCTTCTGGGGCTTCAGGCTTCTCCACTGACAGTTGTCTCTGATGGGATTTTTCTGCAATAATAGGAAAATTGCTGGGCTTTTGTTTTTTCATTCCCCCTTCTGAGCTCAAAACCAGGAACAGGCTGCTTGGTACAATCTGTCCTGCCTTGGAAAGTGTTTGTTTTCTTCCCTTTGCTTCCATGTTTAGCTTGTGTCTTGCTCCTAGCAAAGGCCAATATCAAATCCTAGAATTATTTAAGTTGGAAAAGTTCTCTAAGACAAGTCCAACCATTCCCCCAGCACTGCCAAGACAATCACTGCCCCATGTCCCCAAGTGCCACATCCTCACAGCTTTTAAATCCCTCCAGGGATGGAGACTCCACTGCACTGGGCAGCTGTGCCAATGAAGAATTTTTCTCCAACATCCAATCTAAACCTCCCCTGGTGAAATTTGAAGCCATTTCCTCTTGTTCTGCCCCTGTTCCTTGCCTGTCCCCTCCTTGTCAGGGAGTTGTGCAGAGCCACAAAATCCCCCCTGAGCCTCCTTTTCTCCAGGCTGAGCCCCTTTCCAGCTCCTTCAGCCTCTCCTGGTGCTCCAAACCCTTCCCAGCTCCATTCCCTTCCCTGGTCACACTCCAGCATCTCACACATCCTCTCAAGGTTTGCTGGCATTGTTTTCCCTAAAATAAGATTTCCAGGCTTGGTCCAGTTGGAGAAAACACTCAGGGCTTGTAGGAAAGTTTAATAAACTCCTGACTCAACCTCTGGAGTTTGCTGCCTGTGGCTGGGGAGGGTGTTGGGATCCTGCTCCATCCCTGGTGGATTTTAAAGGATGGCTCTGGCACCAGGACATGGAGGAATCCATCCCTCCTGTTCATGGTGAGTGGATTTTTTCCTTTTTTTAACCAAACCCCCAATCCTGACTTGTGCTGGACAAATCCAGGCAACACTTCTCATCCAAAGCCTTCCCATCCTTTCCCTTGTGTTCCAGCCTCACTCCCCATCCTGGGAAAGCAGAGCCAGGTTTTGGTGCCTTGTTTTGTTATCCTGTACCAGCACCTGGGTGCAGGGGTTAAAAAATAAATGAAGCCACTCCTGAGCTGGGCTCCTGGCAGGCCTGGCACAGCTGCCTGCCCAGGCATGCAGCTCCCTGCCTCCAGAATAGCTGAAAAATGCAGGCAGGCAACAATTAAAACAAAAAAAAAAAAAAAAAAAAAAAAAAAAAAAAAAACGGGCTCTTTGCAAGAACGAAACAATTTGTCGGGAAATGAGCTTGAGGTAAAGTTGTGCCTGGATTTTGTGAGCTGAGAAAAAAAAAAAAAAGAATAAACACCCTGAGAGTGATTTATATCCAGGGAAGGAGCGGGATGCAGGGAGAGGTGATGCTGGTGGCAGCTGTGACAGTGTGGGACAGGGCAGCTGGCGGTGCTGGAGGGTGACAGGGACATCAAAGAGCCCCCAGAAGAGCATCGCTGGATGGAGCTGCAGCCCGAGCCGAGCAGCGATTCTTTATTGCCTCCATTAAGAGGCAGGTCCGGCCCCGCGGGAGCGGCTCTGGCACGGCGGGGTCCCCAGGGGAATGACTGAGCACTGCGGGAGCCTGGGGGGAGGATGGGACCAGGGAGGGCTCCACAGCCCCCTCCCCTCCTCAGCTGCAGCTCCTTGGGCTTTTTTTTCGTTCTTACTCAGCAACACTTCCAACCAACTCGCGCCTTGTCGGGATTTTTCATTTCAATTTTTATTTGATTTATATTTTATTTTCCTCTTCCTTTGATGGTTCCCAGGCTCAGTAAGAAGGGGGATCTAAGCTTTGACATAACTCCTGAAGCCCCAAACTGGGGCACAGAAGGATGGGATGCCCAAGGGACCAGCTCGGCGTGAGAGCATCAGCAGCCTCCTGGCTCCTTGCGCTCGGCCAGCCGGAGCCAGCGCTGGCTGGGGACGTGCTGCCATCTCTGGCGGGGACGGGGACACGGCAGCCCGGCCCCGGGAGCAGCCGGGAGCGAGCCTTTATCCGCCGGGAATCCGCCCTGGCTGCAGCCCCGAGCCCAAACCTCGCTGGCTGCAGCCGCCGCTTGGCTCGCCCGGAGACTCCAGGTCTGTTCCCACAGCAGGCAGGACACCAGCAAGGGCAGAATTCCGATTAAAAGTGCTGCCCCAGCCAGAGGAGAGTGTCAAGGTCGCTGGGAAATGTGTGGTCCCAGCCAGGGAATGGGGATTCTGCAGGGATGGGGGGGGTCACTCGTGGCTCCATGATTTATTTTCTGAGCTGATTAAATCACGGATGGGTCAGTGATGTGGTATTTGCATCATCTTGGGGCTCGGGTGGAGTCTATTTTTGCACCTTAATAAAGAACCTGATTTGGTTTGTGTCAGCTTAATTACTGATTTCCATGGATCATGGTTATCCTGGGATGTAAACACACACATCATGGGGCAGGGATCTATCCTGGGGCAGGGATCTCTCCTCGGACAGAATCTCTCCTGGGACAGAATCTCTCCTGGGACAGGGATCTCTCCTGGGACAGGAATCTCTCCTGGGACAGGGATCTCTCCTGGGGTAAGGCCTCTCCAGGAGTGAATCCTCACAGGAATCACAGGCAGATGATCCCTGCACACCCAGAGCAGCCTCAGCTCAGGTTAATGCTGGATCCACGAGCTTGGAAATCTTTCCCCACCCCATGATCATTCCATGATTCTGCATTGCTGAACACTCCCAGCCTGGCCATGGCTGCTCCATCTGTCCTGAGTGGAGCACGGATCTGTTTGGGGGAGCAGATCCCAGTGCAGGGGGGACAAGAAGAAAGTTTTAAAGTTTTCCAGGGCTCTTATCTCATCCGGCTGCGGTGCCACAGATCCCGGGAAAGGCACGGAGCAGGCTCAGAGCTGTTGACTCTGCAGCCCCACGTGAGCCATCTCCAAGTCAATACCAGGCCAGTAACATGAAACCAATCCCCAAACCAACCCTCATTTCCTTCTTTCTCCTCGGAAAACCCCGAGGAGAGGCACCGAGCCAGCAGCTCACAGGTACCCCCAGAACATCCCCAAACACAGCTCTGTCCTTTCCTCCAGCTGGGAGAAACAGCCAGAGCCAACCCCAGCAGGTCACCTCCAAAAAGCTCCAAGATATTGTTCCTTCAAAACCAGAATGTGTTTGACACCAAGAGTAAACATCACGTGAGAGCAGCAGGAACACGGCTGCACCTTGCAAGGCTTAGCTAAACAGAGGAGAGAAATTCTCTGTCTCCTCCAAGGGCACTAAACAGTTGGTCATCGTAATTTTTTTGGCCTAAATGGTCACTTGAGGCAAAAATTAAATCCAGTTATTATATGTGGTTGAGCAGAAATGGATCTTCCATTAAAACAATCGCTCACTTGCACACTGGCAGAGAGCTTGTGCACGCCAGGCTCTGTGCTCTCTCAATTACTGCTCTCATTAAGGCTCAGGACAGACATAAATACTGGATTGAAATAATTACAGCAGAACAGGTGCAGCTGAGAGACACAAATGCAACATCAGTGCTTGGAGTTTTCTAGAGAAGAGCGAGATAAGGGTGGATAAACCACAGCCCTGCCCTGGGAATAGGGAATATCCTGGGCAGGGATGGGGGGTGTGCCAGGGAGGGATTCACCTGCATTCAGGAATTGCTGCCCAAATTTCTGAGTCCCTCCTGCCCCTCACGCAGTCCCAAACCAGCTCTGGATAAACCCCCCTGGCATGGAATGGGATGATGCACAGGACAAAGTGATGAAACACCGAACCACCTTTATTCCATGGGGACACAGCCACACTTCTCCTCGCTGTGTGTCCCCACTGCCCCCCAAAACACGCCTCCAAACATCCCTCCAAACCCTTCCTGCCTTCCTGGAGCCGGGCGCTCCCCAAACCCTCCCCACAGCGCTGCTGCCGCTCGGAACATCCCAAGATCCCCGGGAGCCCCATCCCGGCTCTTCCCTGGGACAAAACGCAGCTTGGGGAGGGGCAAACCCATTCACAGCCGCTGTCTGGACGCTGTCCCCGCCTGCCACCGCCCCAGGGCAGGGGCGCGGGGCCGAGGGCTCGCTCCTCATCCTCATCCTCATCCTCATCCTTCCTCCGCAGCAGCGGCGGCGCGCTCAGGGGATGCCGAGCTGGGGCGGGTCTGTCCTGCGCCAGCCCGGGGGACAGAACTGGCGCTCAGCAGCCGGGCTGGAGCCGCCGAGAGAGGCTTTGCGGGAGCCCAGGCTGCGGCAGACGCGGCGCACGAAGCCGCGGAACACGGCGGTGCGGAAGATGATGAACACCCAGGGGTCCACGATGGAGTTGACGGAGAGGAAGCGCAGCGCGCTCAGGTCGGCGTTCTCGTTGAAATCCGCGGCGAAGGCGCCCATGTAGGCGCGGATCTGGCGAAAAAGAAAAATAAAAAAATAAATATCCAGGGTCATGGAAATAGGGGGAAATTAAGGGAGGTGTTGCTATGGTCCTGTGAAGGCAGCGAAAGAAGTTTTCACATGTGTGTTGTGGGGCTGGATGAGGGATGGTAGCACAATATCAGAGCTGCCAATCCAGTCCCAGAGACCAAGATTTTTGGTGAATGAATTAATCATCCAAGCTTGGCAGGTGCTGCTCTGTCCCCGAGGCTGGGGCTGACCCAAAATTGGATCTGGCATCCACTGGATAGCACAGCAGGGATTTATCCTGACCGAGGACCACCGGGGTGGTCACAACACCAGGACGAGCCCAGCTGTGCCAGGCTGGTGGCTGATACCTCACGGTGCCGTTCCAGAGGTGACACAGGTGACAGGAAGAGGGTGTGGAAATCGTCACCAAAGGCAATGGCAGCACCCCCACACACCCCCCACCCTGATCTCGGGGTGGCCCTGCCTGTGGCACCAGCTCTGCCGGCAGAGGTGATGGAAAGGTGGCACTGCAGGGTCCAGACCTGGGAATGGGGGAGAAAGGGGGAGGGAAGGGCTCTCCCCTGCCTGGGGCCTCCCTTCCTGGGGAAGTGAGAGGATTTCAGGGCATCATTCAGTGGGGTTCAAAGGGAGCTGGATCTACCCAGCAGCTTTGGGACATGGGGTGGGAACTAAGGATTTTGGGGGGGTCTGATAAGAGTGGGGATTGGGGTTTTGGAGGGTCTGATGGGTTAAGAATGGGGAATTATTGAGGGGTTTGATATGGGGGGAATGGGAAATTATTGAGGGATTTGATTCAATGAACTGACACCCCCTCCCAAATCTTAAACCCCTCGGGGGCAACCTCAGAGGAAGGAGGGGGTGAATTTTATTCCAATGGAGTTAAAACAGCAAACTGATCTCTGGGATGGGGGACACTGAGATGGGACTGATGTAATTACCTGAGACCTCTGGGACAGAGTGGTGGTGATGGGGGGATTGTTTCAGAGGGTTAAAACAATGAACTGATCCCTGGGGATTTGGGGATTGGTTTTTCCAGGGAGGGGGCAATGGAATGACTCTCCCTGGGACAGAGTGGGGTGGGGGGTGCAAATATTCCAGGGAAGTTTGAGCAATAAATCAACCCCCAGGACAGAGTAGTGGGGTTGTTGTTGTTGTTCCAGGAGAATTGAACAATGAATTAATTTCCCCCATCCCAGAATGGGTGTTGGGTGTTATTCCATGGGGGTTAAAGCAACAGTCACATCCCTGGGACAGGGTGGGGACACTCAGAGGGGGGACAAAATAATTACCTGACCCTCCCCCAGTACCAGAGTGGTGATGCTTGGGGGTTATTCTATGAGGGTCAAAGGCCAACCTTTAATTTAAATAAATTTAATTTATTTAATTGCTTTTAGTAAATTGAGGACTGGGGATGTGGTGCTTGTGTTCAGGGCGAGCAACCTCCCCACATGGGATAGTGGAGCAAGGGGGATTTATTCCAAGGGGATTAAAGCAATAATCTGACCCTTGGAGAGGATCCTAGAGGGTGGCAGGGGTGGGTTACTCACAGGGGACTAAAGCAATGAACCCCCTGCACATCCAGGAGTGGATGGTGGTTCCAGAGTTTATTCCAAGGGGCCCAAACAACCTCTGACCCCTGGGAGTGGGTGGTGGTGATGGGGGGGTTATTCCAAGGAATTTTAGGCAATGACCTGGCTCGTGTGGGCAGAGTGGGGGAGGATTCAGAAGGAGGAAAAGTCTTGGCCCCTAGGAGCTGCTGGTGGTGTCAGTTCATCCCAAAATCAGTGCTCTGACACCCCCAGGACTGAGTGGGGCTGGTGGGAGGGATATTCCAGGGTTCTTAACAACGATCTGACCCCCATGGACAGGATGGGGGATATTCCAAGGGGGCCAAATCCTCAATCCAACCTCCGTGGGTATTTGAGAGGGGCCAGCAAGGGCTAGGGGGATATTCTAGGGTGCTTTAACAATGGCCTGATCCCCATGGACAGGGTGGGGGATTATTCCAAGGGGGTCAAATCCTCAGTCCAACCTCCCTGTGAGGAGGTGGTGCTAAGAAAGGATATTTTTCCAAATGGATTAATGCAATGACCAACCCCTGGGGCATGGGGTGATGGGTATTTGAGGGGGATCAAGGCTCCCAGAGCCAGGAGCTGGGGGTGGGGGAATATTCCAGGGTGTCTGACCCCCATGAACAGGGTAAGGAACTATTCCAAGGGAGGCAAATCCTCAATCTAACCTCCCTGGGAGAGCATGGTGCTGAGGAAAGAATATTTCCCAAGGGATTTCACACAGTGACCGACCCCCAGAGAGGGACCACAGCACCCACACACCCTCCCAGCAGCAGGGGGATTTTCCCGGGGGGCAGCGGGATTTACTCACGATGAGCGGCAGGGAGCAGACGGTGAACAGGACGGTCATGAGCCCCAGCAGGACGAGGTGGTCGAGCTCCTCCATGCGGGGGGCGGCGGCGGGGGGCGCCCCGCGGCGGGGCTGCCTGCGGGCCATGCCGTACAGGTGCCGCATGCTGCTCACGTTGCACGCCACGATGGCCAGCACCAACAAGCCCATCAGGCTGGCGTAGAGCACGGGGAAGCCCAGCTGGCGCGGGCCACCCCCGGCCATGCGGATGAAGCACCAGGTGCCCGGGCAATACTGCATGGGAGCCCCAAAACCCAGCAGGGGCAGGGCGCAGAACAGCGCGCACAGCCCGGCCACCAGCGGCCCCAGCGTGGCTCCCAGGCGGCGAGTCAGGTGCCGCCGGTAGAAGTAGGGATGCCCCAGGGAAAGCCAGCACTCCAGAGCCATGGCCAGCAGCAGCAGGGTGGGGGCCAGCCCGAAGAAAGCCATGAGGAAGGCGAAGAGCTGGCACAGCACCCCCGGCTGCTCCTCGCCGCGGCCGCCCGGCCCCAGCTCGCTGAGGCTGCGGTTGTAGGCGTAGGCTGCCAGCACCATGGGGCTGATCAGGCACTTGCCCAGCAGGTCGGTGACAGCCAGCCCGCTGACCAGCACGTAGAACGCCGAGACCCGCGGCGGGCGGCCCCCGGGCGAGCGGGAGCGCCGGCGGTGCTGGCCCAGCAGCAGCAGCGCCAGCACGTTCCCCAGGAGCCCCGCAGCGAACAGCACCGAGCTGGGCACGGCCGACTGGCCGCTCTCGATGTGGCGGCTGCTGCGGCAGCGGTAGCCCTCGGTCTCCATCGGGATGGGCTGCGAGGGATGCCCCGCTCCGCCTCGGGATGGCCCGCGCTGCAGCAGGGTGCGATAAAATCCCGCAGCGCGATGGATGGACGGATGGATGGACGGATGGGATAAAACCCCGCACCGCGCCCGGATGGATGGGATAAAAGCCCGCACCGCACGGGGGTGATGTCCCGCAGCGCTGGGATGCGATGGGATGGACGGACGGATGGACGGACGGACGGATGGATGGATGGATGGATCGCTCCGCGCCTGCCGGTGGCGACTGTCCTGGCGGGCCGGGTAGCCCTCGCCGCGGAGAGAGGGAGGAGGGAGAAAGAGGAGGGAGGAGGAGGAGGAGGAGGAGGTGCAGTGCAATCGGGCACGGCCCCTTCTCGCCGCCCGGCCCGCCCCGGCCGTCGGAGCTCGGCTGCGGGGCGGGGGGGCTGCGCTGCTGCCCCGGGAGAAGCGGGGATCCCGGGAAGAGGGAGGGGAAGGGGCCGGGGGTGAGTGCCGGGGGTGAGGGTGGGGGACTCTGGGATGAGAAACTGGAGGGGAGGGAGCTGGAGCTGAGCCCCTCGGGGATGGGAGTGACGGAAAGGGGACAGGGCTGAGCTCCGGGGGGGTTGTGTTGGGGGAGTTACGGGAGAGGGGAAATTGAGCCTTGGAGGGGTGACAGGGCCCAGGGCTCAGCCCCGGGGTGACAGGGGAGGGGGTTGGGGCTGATTCCCGGGGGGTGACACAGGACAGAAGCCAAGCTGATGCTGTGGAAAGTGTCTCTGCTCGCGGCAGGAGGGTGGGAACGGGATGATCTTTCAGATCCCTTCCAACCCAAACAATCTTGGGATTCCACGAGGTGATTCAACCTGAGCAGGTGCCACATCTCCTTGCAGCCCATCCCACAGCTGTGCCGTGTGCTGGTGACCCCCCAGCCCCTGGCACTGCTCCTCTGTAACTGGGAAACTCCGGGAGAAGCCCCCAGAGCTTCTTCCAGGAAAAGCACTTCCGACCGCAGCAAACACGGCTGCAAAACACACACAGCGCCTCGCAGGATGCATGTGATGATGAATAAGCCTGAAACCGTGCCTGTCTGCTTTCAAACCGCTTTTTGCTGCTCCGGGTGAGTGTACACGAAGCACAGGGAAGTATCAAGATGACAGCAGGGGTGGGAAAAGGAGGTTTAAGGGGCCAGACGTCAGCATGGCAAGTTTAGTGATGAGCTGCAGTTTTAGCTGGTGATTCCTCCAGCAGCAAGGGACTGTCTGTGGCAGTGCAAGCGAAAGTCCCGGGTCTGGAAGAAATCAAGATAAACTCGTTGCAGCTCAGCTCTCTCCCACGGTTGGTGTTGAAGTGCTGCCCTCATTAGGGCTGAGTGTGAACCCAGAGACTGTTTCCGGCCTGGGGCCCCGGGGGAGAGGAAATTCAGCCTGCCCGGGAAGCAATCCGAATGAAACCATCCAAAAACAGCTCCTGAAACACCCACTGCCTTCCTCAGCTGAACCTGCACTCCAGTCCCACCGACTGCTGGAAATGCCAGCAGCAGGGAATAGGGGGAAGGGAGATGTGGTGGGATCCCTCAGGTTTTCCCCAGGATGAAGGTTGGGAAGGAGAGCCCAGCACCTCTGGAGAGTTGATTTACCAGGAGCACAATGCCTGTCCTGATCCCTGGAGCGATTGGTGCCAGCCCTGCTGTGATGCTGCAAATGCCAGAGAGGAGGGCCTGGCACAGAGCAGCTGTGGCTGTGCCTGGATCCCTGGAAGTGCCCAAGGCCAGGCTGGATGGGGCTTGGAGCAGCCTGGGACAGTGGAAGGTGTCCCTGCCATGGCAGGGGGTTGGAACTGGGTGGACTTTGGGATCTCTTCCAACCCAAACCATTCTGGGATTCTGTGACGACCCCAGCTGCTGGCTGAGCTGTGACCCTGCACACTCCCACTTCTGCTCTGATGGGGAAGAGTCTGGAGCTCTGGGCTGCTCCCCCACCACTGGAAAGTCCCTTCACAGCCACCAGAAGGTCAAATTCAGTGGCAATTCAATTCTTGGCAAGAGGAAGAGGAAGAACAGGGACAAAATCCAGTCTCTTCTGGAGGTGGGTGCTGCCCCCACTTGCACCAGCCATGGCTGGAAACCCCAAAGGACCTGGGGAAGCTGCTGCTCCTGACCCTGCACTGCTCGGTGTGGAAAGCCTGGGGTGGAGAAGGGACTTTTTGGGATGCTCTGATGCTCTGGGAGCAGGCACAGGAGGTGCCCAATCCATGCAGATGTGGCTGGGGGTGTCAGAGCAGGTGGGCAGGGGGATGGTTTCACCTGGCCTGGATTCCCTCCCTGCTGCTGAAGGAGGATCTGACTCTGAGGATGGTCAAGCACACTATTTATAGTACATATAGTATAATATATATATATATATATATAGAGAGAGAGAGAGAGAGAGAGAATATATATATATATATATATATATATACTTTATACAGTATAATATATATAATTCATACATACATATATATAGAGTGTATAAATATATGCACACTATATATAGTATATGTATAGTATATATATAGTGTATATACACACTATATATATACTATATATACTATAAATACATAGTATATACACACTATATATACTATATATACATACACACACACATACACACATATATATATATATATATATATATATATATATATATATATATTCCCTGTGGAGAGAGATGGATCCTCATTCCAGGCTCGGGACTGGGATTCTTTCCCAGAGTCCAGCCGGGAATGTAACCGCAGACTCATCTCCCTCCTCCCTCTCCGCTGGGAGAGAACCCGGCGTGGGCAGCCAGGTTGCATCAAACCCCCATTTAGCTCTCCTTGAGGTTCATTTGCATAAATTGTAGCTATTAGGGGAGGGGAAAATAATTTGGAGAAAGTCTCATCATCACGGGTGACGAATCTCTCCCGTTCGTCACGCTTCCGACGTGACCCTCTTCAGGCTGGTCACATTCCTGGTGGAGAGGTGGGGGAAAAAAAACCGGAATAGAAACAATTCAAAGCGGAAGAAAAGGCAGCCACAAACCCCAGAGACAAATGAGGAGCTGGAAAAACTTGAAGCATTCACAAAGAATTTTAGTTGGGTTCGTTTTTTTTTTTTGTTTTTCTCCAAAACTTTTGTTGACTCCCTACGGCTTGTCCTTGCCAGATTTTGGTGAGGAGTGCCTGCTCTATTGCTGTGCCAGGTTTTTTCCAAGCCTGGCTTTTCCCAAAGAGCCGCTGCTGCCCAGAGGAGCCGTGCCCGCCTGCTCTTTGTCAGGGATTTTCTTCCTCCAGCTCAGCGCTGCCTTTGGAAGTGTTTATCCCGGTGTTTGAATAACCTAATTTAGAGCCTGCAAGCCCAGGAGGGTTTTGGAGGGATGCTCTGGCCGGGAACTGAGGTTTTGGCAGCTCCTGCTGGATAATCCCGTGAGGAACAAACCAGGCTGGAAGTCCTGAGGGAAAAAGCCTCTTCCTTGGATCTCCTCTGCTGCTGCTTCCAGACCCACCCCAGACTCTCTCCCTTCCCTGGGGACCCTGATCGGGGGCAGAGCGGTGCCCTCCCCACCCCGGGCTCCTTTCCCAGGTCTTCCCCAGCTCTGTTTTCCCCAGACTAAACAGGATTTCAGCCTTTCCCTCTTTGCAGGCGGCGGGATTTGGGGATTCACAGCTCCCCGGCGGGGCCAAAAGGATGCGCTGAGAGCTTGGGGAGGCACCCAGGGCTTGGAGCACAAGGATGGGGAACCCTCGGGTTGGGGATACCCCGGGGTTTTTCCTCCCTTAGAAAAGTGGGAGTTTTTGGGGGTTTTTTTGTTTGTTTGTTTGTTTGTTTGTTGGGTTTGGTTTTTTGTTTTTGGTTTTTTTTTTTTTTTTTTTTTTTTTTTTTTTTTTGTTATTTTTTGGGGGGGGGGGGTTTGGGGTTTTTTTTTTTGCGTTTTTTGGTGGGTCTATTTAATTGCTTGTTTGTTTGGGTTTTTTTTTTTTTTTTTGTTTGTTTGTTTGGTTGGTTGGTTTGGTTTTTTGTTTTGTTTTCTGGGAAGATTCACTGAGCATCTTGAACGCGATTTAAGCCGATAAATTGAGACAGGGCTGCTCTCCGTGTCTCCTCATCCTGACTCTGACATTGTCACCAGCAGAGGGAAGTTTTGGTGCGCGGTCCCTCCGCTTTGGGAAGACAACAAACCCGCTCTGAGTCACCGGCTGCAATCCCGCCGATTGTTTCCAGCTGCGGGCTCGTCCCTTAGCGGTGGGGGGGGATGAAAAAAAAAGAATAAAAAGCCCTGGAAAGTTGAGAATTGTGCCGACAGCTCATCCCGTGGGGGGTCCCGGGGATGCAGCCACCTCCTCCTGCCGTGTTTCCAGCACCGCATCCCGCCAGGGGAGAGAAAAGCGGGAGAAGGAAAAGCAGGGGAAATAAAAGCAGCCCCGAGGTGGAGGGAGTTGGGCAGGAAGGGGGCGATGGAGCAACGCCTCGGAGTTGCACAAGGGCAGCTTGGGTTTGTCCCGGCCGTGGGATGGCCGGAAAGAGCAGGGAAAGTGGTTTTTGGAGTTTCCAGCACCACCAAGGGCGAGTCTCGGGGAGGCTGCAGCAGGCGGGGCTGGGGGCGCAGGGAGGGGTTGGGGTCAGGGTGGGACTGGGGAGGGAGAGCAGGGAGGGGTCACCGCTGGGATGGGGATGGGGAGGGTGAGGGGGAGAGAAGGATGGAGGGAGACAGGGAAGGGAAAAGGAAAACACCTGTTGGAGGCGGATGTGTGCGTCGGGCTGGGCGGGGGCCAGCCCTGCGTGTCTGCGGGGTGGGGAGGGGGTTTGTGCCGAGCAGGGGGCACAGCGAGGGGTCCCGCCGGGGGTGGGGGGCTGTCGGGGTGTGTGTGTGTGTCTGTCTGTCTGTCTGTCCCAGTGTCCCATCGGTGCGCGCTGCGCGTCCCCGTGCGGGCGGCAGGCGGCGGCAGCGACCGGGATCAACGGGATTATAAAAATGATCGGGATTACAGGGATCACCGGGATTACAAGGATTACAGGGATCACCGGGACCGGCCCTGCTCCTTCTCCTCCCCTCCATCCCGGTGGAGCTGCCCAGCGCCGATGCCACCGAAACAGAAGGATGTGGAGCTGCTGGAGCGAGTGCAGAGGAAATGCTCTGGAGCCAGGCTGGGGGAGCTGGGAATGTTCACCTGGAGAGGAGAAGGCTCCAGGGAGAGCTCAGAGCCCCTGCCAGAGCCTGAAGAGACTCCAGGAGAGCTGGAGAGGGACTGGGGACAAGGGATGGAGGGACAGGACACAGGGAATGGCTTCACTGCCAGAGGGCAGGGATGGGTGGGATACTGGGAATAAGGAATTCCTGACTGCGAGGGTGGTGATGCCCTGGCACAGGGTGCCCCGAGAAACTGTGGCTGCCCCTGGATCCCTGAGAGTGTCCAGGGCCAGGCTGGACAGGGCTTGGAGCAGCCTGGGATAGTGGAATGTGTCCCTGCCCATTGCTGGAGGTGGAATGGGATGATTCTTAAGGTCTCTTTCAACTCAAATTCATTCTTCCTTCTCTCCATCCATCTCTTTTTCCCCCCCCATCTCTTCTTCCTTCCTTCACGAGCAGCCTGCACTTCCTTGGTGAAAAAAATCCCCGAATATTTGAATCTCAGTTTAAGGGGAGAAGAATCCCGAACTAAAAAACAAAATCTCAGGAAACATGACAATAATTAAATCCAAGTGGGCTGGCTGATTGCTTTAGGCATGGAAAGGTTGTGAACCCCCCACATGCGAGGACTTCCACCCCTCTGAGTGTCCGTGTGTCCCTGGAGCTCCCCTGCCTGTCCCCAGGAACGGGCTGGGCGGGGCAGGCAGCTCCCAAATGTGCTGCCCATGTGTCCCGCTATTCCCATTGAATTTCCAGCCACCCCAAAGCCCTTCTGTCCCCATTTAGCCGGATCGCTCAGCCCTAAAATCCCTTTTAGCCTCAAATGCCGCCGGGGCTGCATCCGTCTTCAATTTAAAGAACAAATCCTCCCGCCTGCAAGCGGAGCGGGTCCTGCCGGGCTGGGTGACCTCGGTTTTGGTCACAGCGGATGCAGGGGACACGTGTCGGGGGGGAATAACCTCTTCACCCAGCCCCGAGAGGCTCGGCGGGACAAAGGCTGGCGGAGCCAGGGAAATGCGGCCGGGAGCGGATTTGCTGGGAGAAGCTGTCAGGGGCAGACAAAGGCAGGAAGCAGATAAATGCAGGGAACGAGGCTAATTGCTGGGATTAGTCACCCCCCGAGCCCTCGGGGGCTGCAGGGGTCAGGGCTGGAGGCCCCAGGTCAGGCGAGGAGAGATGAGCTGGAAAGAGGATTTGGGGGAGGCTTGGGTTGGTTAGAGCCGTGGGAAGGGCTGGATCACAACTCTGATGGTGCCCCCAGGGCAAGCCAGGGGATCCCAGCTTCCCCAGGAGCTGCTCTAGGTGAAACAATGGGATTTAAGGTCCTTTCCAACCAAACCATTCTGGGATTCCCTGTCCACTTCCAGCTGGGGAGGAGCTGGGCAGATTCCAGGGGCAACTAAACCATGCAGCAAATAAAGCCTAATTTGTCAGTCAAATTCTGCAGCAAACTCTTGATTCTGGGTATAAACACCCGAGGAAGGGTCTCAAAGCTGCAGCAGTTCAGCCCAGCAGGTGTTGGGGTCAGAGCCCTGGGATGGGGCAGGAGCAGGTCTGTGCTGGGGGGTTTAGGTTGGATATCAGGAAAGGTTCAGAGCATGTTTGGCACTGCCCAGGCTCCCCAGGGAATGGTGGCATCCCTGAGGCTGCCAGAGCTCCAGGAGTGTTTGGAAAAAGCTCTCAGGGGTGCCCAGGGTGGGAATTTTGGGGTGTCTGAGCAGTGCCAGAAGCTGAACTCTGATCCTTGTGAATCCCTTCCAGCTCAGGGAATTCTGTGACTCTGCCCTGTGCCCTGTGAGTGATGGGGACAGGCAATGTGTGTCTGCTGTGCCCTGTGCTGTGGGGACAAACACCAGACTCCTTGGAAACAGCACTGGGCTCATTTTCTGATTTTATCTCTGCTGTGAACCCGCTCCCTCCTGGATGCTCCAGCACAAACCCATCCAGGCTGCTCTGCCTGCAGATGCAATCCCCTCTGCCAGGGAATTTGCTGGAGCCTGGACCAAATAAGGAGCTGGTGGCTAATCTTGGGGAGCAGGAATCAGTCAGTGTCAGGCTCAGCTCTGTGCTGGGGGCTCACAGGGCTCCTCACGCTCATCCGGCAGCTGCTGGAGTAAAAACAGCTTTGCAGCAATATTTAGAGAGAGGAAGGAAGGAAGGAAGGAGAGCCCCAGAGATTTGAAAAAAAAAAAAAAAAGTTTTCTTTACCTTTATGTCTTAAAATACATTGTAAAATCTGGAGCATTTCTTTGGGCTGGGGCTCAGATGTCTCAGAAAGTTTTTCCATGTGGGAGCAGAGTTTTCATCCTGTGAGCTCTCTGGGGTGCTGGGAGATCTGAGCTCCACTTTCCAGCTGGGAGGACTCAGCAGCTTAATCCTGGAATGCCAGAAAGGTTTGGGTTGGAAGGGACCTTAAATCTCAACCCCCTGCCATGGGCAGGGACACTTTCCACTAGACCTGGTTGCTCCAAGCCTCATCCAACTTGGTTTTCCTCTTCCCCATGCACTGAAACCTTTTCCTAAATTTCTCTCTAGCCAAGTTGCCCAGGGTGAAGAAACCCTCATTTTATAAAAATCTTGTTTGTCCATGCACCCCATTGTGTTCTGCACCCCATAATTCCAACTCTCCATAAGGAAAACCTCTCTCCCACAACACCTGTGATGCCCTGAGCAGAAAGATCCGTGCTGGGTCAGAGCTGGAGGGTGGAAAATCACCTGCAGCAAGGGTGGTGTCCTTGAGGATGCACCTCAGCAAGTCCTGGATCCATGGGAAGTGTGTCCATCCCTGGATCCATGGAATTGTGTTCCTGCAGTGAGCCAGGCTAAGGAGATGCTGAATCATGAGGCAAAGCTGAGTCAAGGAATTGAGAGCAAAATTAATGAGAAGTGTTCCCAAAAATGGAGATGTGGAGAGCTGGGTACTCCTGCTGTCAGATCTCTCTGGATGCTCCCAGGAAAAGAAACAGCCCCAGGGAAGGCAGGGAGATGGAGGCAGCAGGAGAAATCCCTCAGGATGGCCTGAAGGGATGCAGAGCCACCCCACAGGAGGGGCACAGCCACCCAGAGAGTCCCAGAGCTCAGCTCAGAGCTTGTTCCTGCTGCTGGAAATCTGGGCTGGGGCTCTCAGATGGTTCCTGAGAGTTGAGCTCAAACCCAGAACTGTGCCCACCTTCCTGGGCCAGGGGTCTGGTTTAACTCTGTTTAATTCTGTCTGTTTTTATAGAGCCTCAGAAATGCTGCTGTCACATTTGGCTGATATTATCCAGTAGATTCCAGCTATTAAGGATGGAGGGAATTTCTTTCTATCATTCCATGAAAGGAGGGAGCAACCAAGTGGGGGTCAGGCTCTGTTCCCAGGAAACAAGGGACAGGGAAGAGGAAACAGCCTCAAATTGTGCCAGGGGAGGTTTAGATTGGATATTGAGAAAAATTCTTCCCAAAAATGCTTGTCCAGCCCTGGCACAGCTGCCCAGAGCAGTGGTGGGGTCTCCATCCCTAGAGGGATTTAAAAAACATGAGGATGTGGCACTTGGGGACAAGGGACACCGGTGGCCTTGGCAGTGCTGGGGAATGATTTGACTTGATCTTAGAGGGCTTTTCCAACCCAAACAATTCCATGATTCTCTGAGGGGGGTCCCCAGAGACATCTCTTTTCCTTAGGACACGAGGCCAGAGCAGTTTCTGGTGCTGATCCAGGGAGCTCAGGGGTGCAGAGCCCTATCCTGCAGGAGCCACTGGGATGCTCCAGGCACATCCAGGGTTTGTGGCCCTTGCTGCCAAATCACCTGACCTTGAGCAGGGCTGGTTTCTGATATCCAGGGGGAGAAATGCTCCCAGGGCTTTATTACAGTGACCCACTAACCCAGCTGGCAATGGGACACTGCTGAGTGAGCCTGTGCCAGCACTGCCTGAATCCTGCTCTTATCCCAGCCCTGCAAACATCCCAGCCAGCCCTGGTGCATCCTGTGAGCCTCTGCTGTGCTCTGCAGCCCCAGGCATGCTCCCACCCCCTGGAATCACGCTTCCTTTCTGCCTGCCCCAGGAGAGCTGCTGGTTTCCTGCTGCTCCCCTTATCTCTGCAGGGGCTCAGCAATTCCAGCACTGCCAGGCTTTGGGGGAGAGGCTGCCAGGATTTCCTGCCTCAGCAGCCCCTGAGCCAGGGATTCCTCTGCTTTTCCTGCAGCCCAGGGGAAGGTGAGCCTTCAGCAGGACAGGGAGGTGCTGGCCCCCCTGGTAGCCACATCTGGCAGGAGTGGGACCAGTGGTTTGTCCTGCTTTTCCCAGTTTGGCACAGGGAGTGTCTGCTGGGTCGGGACAGATCCATCCTCAGCCCCATCCCAGATCTTCCCCCACTTCCATAATGTCAGCACATCTGTTTCTGCCCAAAATGCCTCCCAGGAAATGGCTCTGGATTGTTTTCATGCCCAAGCTGAGAGAAGGGATGAACCCTGCAGCCAGAGGCACATGGAAGTGATTACAAGGATCACCACCACCCTTCCCAGCACAGGGTGTGGGCGAGCACAGCCTGTCCCATCCCCATCTTCATTCTCACCCTCCTTCCCAGCTCCATCCTCATCCCTATCCCTACACCCAACCCCATCTACATCCCAGGACCTATTTCTGTGCCCATCCATATCCCCATCCTTGCCCTTTTCCTCATCCTTCTCTTCATCCTCATCCCATTCTCATCCATATCCCCATCCTCATCTTTGTCTCCATCTTTATCCCTGTTCCCACACCCTCCCTGTTCTTATACCCATCCCTGTCCCCATCCCAATGTCCCTCCTCATCCCTGACCCCATCCACATCACAGTCCCCACCCTTATCCTCATCCTATTTCTTGTCTCCATCCTCTTCCTCATCCTTATCCCAGTCCCTGTTCCCATCCCCACTAAAGCTCCCAGTTTCTCCCAAAGCCACAGGGATGTCCATGCCAGCAGCACTCTGCTCCCAAGGCCAGGCCAGGACTCCAGCTCTTCCCAGCTGCCAGTTTTTTAACTGACTGGTGTCAGTTCAGCTCAGGGAGAAAAGAAATGCACTTTTTAGCATCCTAAAGACTGCAAGAGACCTGGCAGCTCCTCCTTCCTGGTCCAGAGGATTCTCAGGGCCCATGGTTTGGATTTTCAATAGCTCCCAAAGATCTCATGGAGCAGCAAGGCTTTCCTCCCTTTCCCTCCCCCACTCCCTGCCCCCTCTGCCCACTGCCACCATTCCCCATGGGAGTGACATCCCAGCTGGGATCTCACCAGGCAGAGGAGCTGCTGGCCCCCTGCAGCTCCCAATTTCCCTGGAGAGCCATGGAGGTGTTGGAGCTTCAAAGAAAAGTCATATTTTGGCACATTTGGAAGGCTCCTCAAAGGCTGCAGATCGTGTCCAGCTGGCCTGAGCCCCACTCAAAGTCCTAATGGTTTTCCATGGCCAGGCAAATGTCTCCTTCCAGGGGCTGGAGCCAGGCACTGCTGCAGCCAAGGGCCAGTGGCTTCTCCAGATGTGGCCCTGGCAGTGACACTCCCTGGAACAGCCAGACTTCCAAACCAGCTCAGTCCCAGCACCAGCAGGAACTGCTTTCCAGGCTGAGCAGGGTGCAGGGGATGGCCCAGGATGGAGGGGACAGTGACAAATCCCTGTCACTGCAATAAACAGGGATGGAGAGTGTCCAGCTGCTCCCCATGTGAGGATTCCTGTCGGGAATGCCATGAATGTGTCCCTGATTATTTTCTCTCGACAGCCTGCGGTGGTTTGACACTTCCCTCCTTGTTATCTGGCATTCCTGTGCATGGCTGTGCCTCGGACAGATGCAGCCTCCAGGCCAGGGAAGGGAGAATCGCTGCAGGAAGCTGGAGCAGAGCTCTTGGCTGCTCCCAGCCCGGATTTCCAGGGAGTGCAGCTGCCAAGATTTCAGCTCTTCCTCCCCTCCACCACTGTGGGTGCTCCCAGCCCGAACCCCCGACCCCAAAGCAAACCCTCCCGGCTCCATCGGCCTCCCTGCAGGGAGATGATGGATGATGGGACAGAGAAAGGATAAACAGCGCTGACCCCGCGCTGGGGGGCCGCTCGCTGAGCGCCTTCCTTTCTGCCGAATTTTGGCCGGGGGCTGCCCCTGTCCTCCCCCCCCTTGGCTGAGGAGTCACGTTTCTTCCCGGCTCAAGGGAGCGGGATCCGAGGGAGCGAGCGGGGAGCGGCCAGAGCCTCCCGCCCACGCCGCGACCCCGGCCCCGACCCCGGCTGGACGCGGGCCCGGCCCCGGGGGCGGCGCGGAGATGGGGGGATGAGGGGCTCGGGGGAGTGATGAGGGGCTCGGGGGGTGATGAGGGGCTCGGGGGGGATGTGGAGCTCGGGGGGGATGCGGGGCTCAGGGGGGAATGCGGGGGGCATGCGGGTGGGAAAATGCAGAGCTCCGGGGAGGGATGCGGGGCTCCAGGGGGGATGCGGGGGGGAAAATGCGGGGCTCGGGGGGGTAATGAGGGGCTCGGGGGGAGGATGCGGAGGGGATGCAGGGTGGGAAAATGCAGAGCTCGGGGGGGATGCGGGGCTCCAGGAGGGAATGCGGGGCTCCGGGAAAAATGCGGAGCTCGGGGGGGGTGATGAAGGACTCGGGGGGGGGATGCGGGGCTCGTGGGGTGATGAGGGGCTCCGGGGGGATACGGAGCTCCGAGGGGATGCTGAGCTTCGGGGAAAATGCGGAGCTCCGGGAGGAATGCGGGGCATGGAGAAGGGATTCCACTCCTGTTCCCGCTGTGGTTCCCCGCTCCCCCCAAGATGCCGGTACCGGCCCGGGGGATGCGCGGGGATGCGGAATGTGGGGGAGGCCTCAACCCTGGACGGATTTTGGGTAAAAGCTGATTGGCCCAGGGCGGGGACGGCCGCTGTTGGCCCCGCCCCTCGGGCTACTCCCTGTCCCGCCCCGCGGGGCCGGGGTCGCCCCGTCCGGTCCGTGCGGCTCCGCTGGGCTCCGCTGGGCTCCGCGGCTCCGCTCGGCTGCTCCCGGTACCGCCGGCGTTCCCGTGGCCGGTGTCGGGATGCGGGCGGTGCTGGCGGTGCTGGCGGCGCTGCTGGCGGTGGGGACAGCCCTGTCCCGCCCGGGGCTGCTCCCGCACGGCCCGGCCCGCGGCGATGCCCGGCTCCGGCCCGGGGATGACGAGAGCTCTCCGGGGCTGCTGCTCCGCAGCGCCCTGCGCCTCTACGGCCGCTCCGCCCGCCGCCTCTACGTGAGTCCCGGCTGCCCTCTCCTTCCCTGCCCTCCGCCCCCGGCCCCGCTTCCTCCTCTCCATCATCTCCCTCGCTCCGTCCATCTCTCCACCCTCTGTCCCTCGCTCCTTCCAGCTGTCTCTCTCCATCTTCCCACTCTGCTTCCCTCCATCCCTGTGCTTCACCATCCCTCCTTCCTTATGGCTTTTCACCCTTCCGTCTTGCCATCCTTCCTCCCCTTCATCCCCTTCCTCCCCTGCCTTTACACCCCCTCCTCCTCCTCCTGCCCTCCCCTGCGCGTCCATGCGCACCTTCGCTGTCCCACCGCACGTGTTTTTCCCCATCCATCCATCCATCCATCCATCCATCCATCCATCCATCCATCCATCCATCCATCCATCCATCCATCCATCCATCCCGCGGTGTGCTGCCCGCTGTCCCCGGCTGCGGAGGAACAAGAGCGCTTTCTCCTCCGCAGCTGTTCCCCCTCCAGCCGCGGCTGCAGCCGGGATGGCCCCCGAGCCGCAGCTCCCTGGGGGATGGAGGAGCCCGAGGTCTTTGTTTTCTGCCCGGCCGGATGGGGCCACGCGGCCCCGGGGCTCTCAGTGCCCCGAGGAGTTGGGGACAGGGCAAGGGGACAGCAGTGGTGGCACCTCTGCAGCTCCTGAGCGCCCTGCACCGCTCTCCCTGCAGGTGGGGACCAACGGGGTCATCTCCACCCAGGATTTCCCCAGGGAGACCCAGTACGTGGATGACGATTTCCCCACAGACTTCCCCGTCATCGCCCCCTTCCTGGCCGACCTGGACACCTCGGGGGACAGAGGGAACATCTACTACCGGCAGGACAGCTCTCAGGACGTGCTGCAGCAGGCTGTGGGATACATCCAGGCTGGCTTTCCCCTCTCTGCTGGAGCCTTTGTGCCCACCAATGCCTTCATTGTCACCTGGGAGGATGTGGGTGCCTACCAGGAGCTCTCCCAGGACACCCAGCCCTCTACGAAGGTGAGGCTGAAGGGCTGAGCTTGGATACCCATCCTGTGTGTCATGGGAGGATGAGTTTTTCTGCTGTGGTACCCAAATGTTGAGGTTTTTTCTTCCTGAGCAGCTGGAGGGTGGCTCCATCCATCCATCCTCAAAAGAACATGGAGCTGTCCCCCTCTGCTCAGAGCTGTTGGCCAGAGGAGGTTTAGGGGTCCTTGAACAAGGACATGGAGTGTCAGGATGGCTTCACATTGCTTGGATCAGGTGTTAGGAAGGAATTCCTGGCTGTGAGGGTGTGATGGCTCTGGCACAAGGTGCCCAGGAAAGCTGTAGCTGCCCCTGGATCCCTGCAGTGCCCAAGGCTGGACAGGGCTTGGAGCAGCCTGGGATAGTGAAATGTGTCCCACGGGAGTGAAATGGGATGAGTTTTAAGATCCCCTCAACCCAAACCATCCCACAATTCTGACTCTTTTCAGACAAAGCTTTCCAGTGCTGGTAGCTCAGGCTTAGCAGGGCAGGGGGTGGCTGGGGGCAGCTGGGGGAGGCCCTGGTTTAGGTCACCCATTGTCCTCCTGACCTTTACTGGTGGCTCAGGACTGGTCTTTCCTTCTGCCTCTGTGCTGATCACACTGGTGAGGAACCAGCTTTGGAATTTCCACTGTGGGCTGATTTTTTGGAAAACAAGCTCATAGATGGTCTGCCAGGTCAGGGGGGTGACCTGTGCTCTCCACCCATGGGACTGATATGGTTCCTGTCCCCAAAAACTGAGCCATGAGCTGTGACATCAGGCTGACAGTGACACTGACAGTGCATGGACTCACTGAATAGGATGAACTGCACCAGGAAATCTCTGGTGATGGATACCCAGAGCTCTGAGGGGCTCTCACCCAAAACCCAGCAGCAGCCACCAGGTCCCCAAGGGCCACCAGGAGCCATCCCCCCACTCCAGGGCCCTTTGAGAGGGAAGCCAAGCAAGGCAAGAAACTGAGGTTTGGAAGGAGACAAGGCACATTTTTTTCCTCTCATTTAAAAGTTGGGAAAACAGCTGAAGAGATGCCATCAGGGGCCTCACAGCGACCTCGAGAAAGCAGCCTCCTCTTCTTTTCTCTTCCCCTGTTGTGGTTTTTCTTTTTTTCCTCTCTGAGAAGTTTGGATCAGGCTTAGAAATGAAACTCGTTTGGAAATGAGGAGCTCCAGGGAAAGCTCCTGAAATGTAGCTTGTGCCTGTGCTTTGTTGAGCTTCCCCTTCACCAAAACTACTAAAAAACTCCCCAAACATCACTTTTTTTTTTTTTTTTTTTTTTTTTCCCCTGACCAAATGTGTTTATGGAAACGCTGCCCTCCTGCTGCTCAGAATCAGGATTGACTCCAAAGCTTTTCCCCCTGCCCTGGAAAGTCACAGCTAATCCCTTTGGAGCCCCTAAAGTAGAACACAGGGTTAAGATGGGGAGCAGAGGATCCCCAGACCCCCTTTTTGGGGTCCAGCTGGGGTGGGAGGTGTGGCAGTGTCCCCCCAGCTCCTTGGGACATGCTCCTGGTCCCTGCAGTGACATTTTCCCGGGCTGCAGAACGGGACCAGGCTCATGCAGGAGCCAAACTTGCCCTTTTGGGCTGGAATTTGCCCTTTGCAGCTCTTTGCTGGGGGCTGCCCCCCTCCTTCCCTGCATCCCCCCGTGCCAGCACATGGATGTCACCGGCGTGTCCCCCGAGCAGGACGAGCCCTGCAGCTGCTGCGTGGGGGAGGAATCCAGCCCCGGGGGCAGCGGGGTGACTCCACCCCCCCTCCGGCTTTTTGGCCGCCTTTTCGGGGTCTCTGAATGCCCGAGTGTGTGACAGGCACAACAAGGCTCTTTATATCCCGCGGGGCTGCCAGGAAATCCAGCCGTGCAGCGGGGGCCCTGCGCCCCAAAATCGGGGAATGGGGGTGGAGAATGGGGAGCCCCCCGCCTCCCTCCCGCTGCTCTGGGGGTGACATTGAGAGTTTAATCGTTTTTCCATCTCCAGCTCGGTGGGCAGGACTCGGAGCTGTTTCCCGGGGGAGAGGGGCTGTGTGGGGTTGGTCTCTCCCTGTCCATGGGTTGTGGCCGTGGTGCTGCTGCCTGGCACGGCCCCAAGGCTCACAGGGCTGGCAGGGCAGGCAGCCAGCCTGCCTATAGAGGGATGTATGGGAAGCTGGGAATGTTTTTTCCGGAGGAAACCGAGCTAAAAATTGTTCTCAGGGACGAGCAGGGGATGCGGGTTTTCCTCTGGAGCAGGGGGGTGTCAGTGGGGGGACGGGAGTGAGGGGCTGCCAGTGCAGGGGTTGCATGGCCAGGGATGCTCTGGGGACAGCCTGGCACTGAGGGAGTGGCCTGGCTGTGCCATGGGGCCCGAGGAGGATGCTGAGCATCTTCCCAGGATGTCCCACTTGGGGATGAGAGGCCCCAGCTCCTGCTCTTCCCCAGGCTGAGCCTGGAATGGTTTGGGTTGGAAGAGACCTCAAAGAACATCCAGTCCCACCCCTTGTCATGTGCAGGGACACCTTCCACTGTTCCACACTGCTCCAAGCCCTGTCCAACCTGGACAGTTCCAGGGATTCAGGGGCAGCTACAGCTTCTCTGGGAATTCCATCCCAGCCCCTCCCCACCCTCCCAGCCAGGAATTCCTTCCCAATATCCCACCTATCCCTTCCTCCTGGCAGTGGGAGCCATTCCCTGTGTCCTGTCCCTCAATTTCTTGTCCCCATTCCCTCTCCTGGAGCCCCTTAAAGCCCTGGAAGGGGCTCTGAGCTCTCCCTGGATCCTTCTCCTCTCCAGGTGAGCATCCCCAGCTCTCCCAACCTGGCTCCATGGAGGAGCTCTCTGTTGCAGGGCCCTTTTGGGGTGTTTGCATGTCCTGTGGTGTGTGTGGGGCTGCCTCTCCCATCCCTGTCCCCTTCCTTCACTCTGCTGTGCTCCTGCCCCTCCATCCCACCCACGTGTGCCACTCTCCCTTTGGCAGCTCAACACCTTCCAGGCAGTCATAGCCTACAATGATGAGGACACCTACACCATCTTCCTCTACCCCAGTGGTGGTCTCCAGTTTCTGGGGACACGACCCAAGGAATCCTACAACGTCCAGCTGGAGCTGCCAGCCAGGGTGGGCTTCAGCTGGGGGGACGGTGATGACCCCAAGAGGGACGGGCTGTTCCACAGCCTGGCCAGCAGTGAGCAGGCTCT
This sequence comes from Erithacus rubecula, assembly GCF_903797595.1. NCBI lineage: Eukaryota > Metazoa > Chordata > Aves > Passeriformes > Muscicapidae > Erithacus > Erithacus rubecula. Next base: position 58,466,741 of record NC_136688.1, read on the forward strand.
GAGGAGGCTGGAGAGGTGAGTGGCACCTGGGGGGCTGTGGGTGTGGGCAGGGGGAGCAGGGTCACCTTCTGCCAGCCCTGGAGCCTTTTAGAGCTGGAAAAATTTGGGGAGTGAGCTGGAGGTGCTTTGGTGCATCAGGAGCTCAGCCCCAGGTGCACAGGAGCTGCTTTGGGGGTCCTGGAGGGGTGGTGCCACCTTTGGGGTGGCTTTTCCAGCACGGCTGTGATGATTTTTGTGTGTGCTGTGTCCACAGGGAGAGCAACACGGGAATTGCTGGCGTGTGGGTTTTCCACGTGGGCAGCGCCGAGCAGGTGGAGCCGGGGGGTGGCGAGGGAGCTGCTCCTGCTGTGCCTCACCCCAACCCTGGCACTGCCAGCTACCCCCACCCACCCTCCAGCCACACACCCATGGCCCAGCGTCCCAGCCACGCATCCCACAGCCCCATGCTCCTGGGCTTTGTCCCAGGAGGGAGGAGGGACGGTGGCACCCAGCAGAGTCACTCTGCCAACCCCTCCTCCTACAGCTCTGGCCACCACGGCGTGGGCGTGGAGGAGGACGTGCATTTCAACCCAGATGGTGAGTGAGCCAGAGGGGACAGTGACCCCAGGGTGATGACCCAGTGGGGACAGTGATTCACTGAAAAAAGTCCCTGGCTGGAAGTTCACCCTGTCCCGAGTGGCTGGTGCTGGAGGAGCCAAGCTGCTCAGCCCAGTCCCACTGCTAAGCCTGCAGGGCTTGCCAAGGGAAAAGACAGGAGCATGGGATGGGGTGAGATGCTCAGGGGACAGGTCACAATTGGCCTGGCCACCCTCCCCGCCACCAAGCCAGCTGTGGAGCCGCCGTGGCACGTGCCTTGGGGATCAGAGCCCCGTCCACAGCCAGCTGCCTCCCAAAAATACCCTCAGCAATCTGATCCCAGTGCCCTCTGTCAGATCTGCCTGAAATCAGTCAACAGGTTCCAAACCCTCCACCACCCTCTGCATCCCGGGTGACTCTCCTGGGAGACTCAGCTGGCTCCTCTCCAGGCGGTGTTTTGGGGCCAAGAAGGCAAAACACCCGTCCCCCATGAAGAGTGGCTTTGTCATCGTGTCCCCAACCCTTCCCCTCTGTCCCCAGCGTTCACCTACAGCGCAGCCAGCAAGGAGACCTGTGCCCAGCACCACGGGCGCTGCTCCCCTCACGCCTTCTGCACCGACTACGCCGCCGGCTTCTGCTGCCACTGCCGGGCCACCTTCTACGGGAACGGGCGGCAGTGCCTGCCCGAAGGTAGGCGGGGTGGGCACGGGGCACGGGGCACGGGCAGCCCCCACGCCGGGGCAGCCGCTGCCAGGGGTGCCCATCTCCCCCCAGGGGCCGTGCATCGCCTCAACGGCAAGGTGAGCGGGAGCCTGCGGGTGGGCCGGGCGTCCGTGCGCTTCCAGGCCGTGGATCTGCACGCCTACATCGTGGGCAGCGACGGCAGAGCCTACACGGCCATCAGCGGGGTGCCCCCGCCCGCTGCCCGGGCCCTGCTGCCCCTGCTGCCCCTCGGGGGGCTCTTTGCGTGGCTCTTCGCCCTGGAGGAGCCGGGCGCTGAGAATGGCTTCAGCATCACCGGTGAGAGGGGATTTGGGGTGGGGGTGATCAGGGAGCTCTGGGGTTTCACCTGTCCCTCTGTCACCTCTTGCTGTGACCTGTCATTGGCGTGCTGGAGGATGCTTTGGGTTTGTCCTGTGTAGCTGCCTGGGCTGGGATGGTTCTGGCTTCAGGCTGCTACAGGAGTCCAAATGTCGCTGTACGCTGAGAGTCTCGTGTGATAACCACAATGACTTCTAAAGCGTGAGAAGTGGAAGAAGCACTTTGTTAAAAAACAGAACCATATTTATAGTGTGGTTCACAAGTCTCAAACAGGACAGTAGCTCATTGGACAATAGGAGAAGACATCTCCTGTCACGTACAACACAAAACTGTTTCTCAGTCAACACCAGGTGTTAATATCTGTTTATTAATTCCTTTCTGTTTATTAGAAAGTTATCATCCTGGGAAAGGCTTAGGCTGGAGCTGAGAAGTTGTCTCAGCCTGGGAAAAAGCTTCCCAAATGATGCATCTGGTTGTTGCTTGGGTGATAGCAAGTAAAGGAGCAGGAAAGGCCTTTGCAAGAGTTTCATAGAGATGTTAATTTCAGCTACAGATCTGCAATGTCCAGAGTTCAGGGAACAAAGGCAAAGGGGCTTGTGAAGGTCTAGGTTTAGGGGATGGGATGAACAGGATGGGGAGAGCATCAGGGATCAATTACCAGGGGACATAGGGGTGGCACAAGGGTGAGATTAGGGCAAAGGGCCAACAGGGAATCAGGGTGGGAGTGACCAGAGACTGAGGGACAGATGGAGGGGCTGACCCAGGGAACAGAACAGGAGTATCAAGAGAAGGCCATGAGAGAGGCCTCTCATGTTCCCTAATTGGGAATTCCTTTCTGGGTCTCCACACCCAACCTGAGAAAGAGAAAAAGAACTCAGAACCTGAAAAGGGCCTGGCAAACTCTGCCTGGGCCTTCAGTGGTGTCCACATCTGGATAGCTCCAGGAGCCCCCAAGGCAGAGGTCAGATCCTCAGCCAGGAATGAGATCTTGGGAGTCACCATAGAGGTTCTGAAGACAGCTGTATGTCTTTGAAGGGTTCTACCAGCAAAATCTGGATACGTAGCATAGCAAGGGGTTTTTATAGGATTTAGGGGGATTGGGATTCTAACCAGTAGAATTATAAGTCGAGAACTATCCAATTTTTGAGATTTTTTAAATCTAATATTTGAGATCCTAGGTGAGAAAAGACCAATCATGTAGTAAAGACCAATAGAAATCCTAAATGATAGCAGGAGGTTCAGTAGTGGGGGCAACATTTCTCATGAAAAGTTTCATTGTCTCAGGGTATGAGATCCCTTTTCAGGGACAGTTGTATCATCCACATCCCTCCAAATGGTGCCTGTTCCGTTTTCCTGCCCAGGCGCTGAGTTCACCCAGAGCCTGGAGGTGACGTTTTACCCCGGTGGGGAGACGGTGCAGGTCACTCAGACAGCCGAGGGCCTGGGGCCGGACAATTACCTAAACCTCAGGACACACATCCAGGGTGAGGTGCCGTTCCTGCCGGAGAACGCCACCGTCCACATCACCCCCTACAAAGAGCTCTACTCCTACTCCAGCTCAGGTAAGAGCGGCTCCTCTCACGCCACCCCTGAGCAAACCCCCGAGACACGTTTCTAACACCCTTTCCCCCCATCCCACGGCGCTTGGCAGCCGTGACATCCTCAGGCCAGCGGGAGTACGCGGTGCTGGCGGGCACTGCCAACCAGACCTTGTCGTACCGGCTGCGCCAGAACGTCACGGTGTCGGGGTGCCCGCACGCGCGGCCGCCGGCGCGGCAGCAGCTCTCGGTGGCGCGCGCCTTCGCCCTGTTCGACAGCCACGAGCACGTGCTGCGCTACGCGCTGGCCGCCCGCATCGGCCCGGCGCCAGGTGAGCCACAGCACCACCCGCTTTCTTCTTCTTCTTCTTCTTCTTCTTCTTCTTCTTCTTCTTCTTCTTCTTCTTCTTCTTCTTCTTCATCTTCTTCTTCATCATCTTTTTCATCTTCTTCTTCATCTTCTTCTTCATCATCTTCTTCATCTTCTTCTTCATCTTCTTCTTCGTCTTTGTCTTCCTCTTTGTCTTCCTCTTTGTCTTCCTCTCCGTCTTCTTCTTCATCTTCTTCTTCATCGTCTTCTTCATCGTCTTCTTCTTCATCTTCTTCGTCTTCTTCTTCATCATCTTCTTCGTCTTCTTCTTTGTCTTCCTCTTTGTCTTCCTCTTTGTCTTCCTCTTTGTCTTCCTCTTCGTCTTCTTCTTCGTCTTCTTCTTCATCTTCTTCTTCATCTTCTTCTTCATCTTCTTCTTCATCGTCTTCTTCTTCATCTTCTTCGTCTTCTTCTTCATCATCTTCTTCTTCGTCTTCATCTTCTTCATCATCTTCTTCTTCGTCTTTGTCTTCCTCTTCGTCTTCTTCTTCATCTTCTTCTTCATCGTCTTCTTCTTCATCTTCTTTGTCTTCTTCTTCGTCTTCTTCATCTTCTTCATCATCTTCTTCTTCGTCTTCTTCATCTCCTTTGTCTCCTTGGTCTCTGTTGTCTCCTCCTTCTTCTCCTCCTTCTTCTCCTTCTCCTTCTCCTTCTCCTTCTCCTTCTCCTTCTCCTTCTCCTTCTCCTTCTCCTTCTCCTTCTCCTTCTCCTTCTCCTTCTCCTTCTCCTTCTCCTTCTCCTTCTCCTTCTCCTTCTCCTTCTCCTTCTCCTTCTCCTCTCTTTCTCCTTCTCCTTCTCCATCTTCTTCTCTTTTTTCTTCTTTTTCTTCCTCTTCATCTCCCTCTTCATTTCTTTTTTCGTCTCCTTCTTCCTCTTCGTCTTCTTCTTCATCTTCTTCTTCTTGTTCTTTGGGATTGAATGCACAAGAGATACAATTTCTTGCTCGGAATTAGAGGTTTATTAATTCTTGTCTCTGTTATGGTGGGTTCTACAGCGCTTGTAGCTAGCAGGATAAAAATGGAGACCTATCTCTCTCTCTACAAGGTCTTTTAAGGCCTGATGGTCCAATGTCCTGGTTTGAAGGACAGGTGTCTGTCAATAAAGGCAGAAGCTTCTCTTTGGAATGGAGAATGTAAACCCCCTCCCTCCAAATTATGATAATTTTGAAATTAAGGAGCTCTCAGCAAAGATGTGGAATTAGGAATAACAGCTCTTTACTAGGACAATTCAAATAGCAATGCAGTATTACACAGAACAATCCCAACCCTGCCAGAGTCAGAATCCAAGCTGGCACAGTCAGTCAGTCAGGGTGGTGGCACAGTCCCATTCCATGGTGCTGCATCCTCCTGCAGGGGCAGATGTGGCTCAGCTGGAGCAGTGCTCCTGCAGAGGGGTGCAGGGTTTTTTGAAGGTTTAAGCATGATGTGGGAAGGTTTGGGGTTTTTTTTCCTGGAATTTAGTGGAAATATGGTGTCGTTCTGTCCCAAATCTCAGTTTTTCTCTGGGTAGGAAAGGCTTGGCTCCTGCCCTGGCTGGAGCGTCTCCCAGTGGGATGATGGAATTTTATCAGCCATGCCCTGGGACTCAGTGGCCATGAACAGGAGATATCTCCTGGAGGGAGGATGGGCTGTGGGAAGATAAAGATGATTGCCCAGCTGGTTTAAAGATGCCCATGAGCAGAGAATATGTGCCAGGAGATCAGGGGCACTGCCCCACCTGGCTGCAATAGATGGGGACAGAATACACATTTATGGCCACATCAACCCAACACATTAAATTAAGAATGAACACCTAAATTATTTTTGCTTTTAACCCAATAACTAATTACCCATCACCTGCAATGCATTTTTTTCTATCCAATCACTAAAAGTACTGCCTAGTCCCATGAAGCCGAAGGTGAAAAAGAAAAAACTTCTGCCCTCAAGCCTCCATCTTGCTATTGCTAGAATATATTAGAATATATATTAGAATATTCAGAATATATTGCTAAATTCTAAAACCTTAAATCCTAAGTTTTCCACCATGTGATTACACACTTCTATTCAAACTACCCCTCTATTACTCAATTTTGGAGTCTTCTTGGTCAAAAGCAGTGTTTTCTTGGGGATCAGTGGCTATCAACACAGCCTAAAATTCCCAGGGTTCCAACAAGCACCCACCCCTGTGTGCCAATCCGTGTGCCAACCCAGGGTGCCAACCATCAGCAGGGATGCCTGCACGGGGTATAAGTGTGGATCATCACTCCCAGTGCCTCCCAGATCTTTTAGTCCCCCCAACACCCCCCTGTGCCCGCAGATGACGCCGAGAGCCCCGTGGTGAGCCCGTGCCACGATGGCAGCCACGCCTGCGAGGCGCCGGCGCGCTGCCAGCCCGGCCTGGGCACCGGCTACACCTGCGAGTGCCCGGCCGGCTACCGCCCTGATGGACGGGGCTGCCAAGGTCAGAGGGGCTGGGGGAGCTGGGGGGAACTGGGGAGAGCTGGGGGAGCTGGGGGATCTCTGCCCCAACAGGCACCATAGTGCTCAATGGTATTTGGGGTGCTGGGATGTCACAGAGCTTCACCGAGCAGGAGGATGCAGCAAAAAGGGGAAACTGAGGCAGGGTGCTGGAGGTCCCTGGGGAAGAGGAGGGAAGAAAAGGAGAGACAGGAAAAAAAGCAAAAACAATGGAAAATGAATACCTGTGTTTCATAAATCCAGCCATCTTTGTGGTTGATTTCTTATCACATCAAACTTCACATCGCAAATTTAGCTTCCAAATTTGGGGCCCCTTTCCACATGAAGGTGCCCAGTGCCAGTGATGCTGGTGAGGAATTCAAGGATCCTGCCTTTTGGTAAGGAGCAGGTTTCCTTCTAAAATCCCAGGTTAAGTGACCAATCTGATCACTTAATTTCAAGAGAAGGAAACCAAGTTTTAAACCACAAATAGTCGAGAATATTGATATGCCTTGAACAAATGCTTCTTTATCAAAATGATCACTTTATCACTTTACCAAAAGCAATCTCGTTCTTTTTTCCCTTCTATTTTAAACTGATTAGAAAGTTAATTTTGTAGTCGATTCAGTTCAGTGGCAGACATGGGATGAGCAGCGTGGGGCAGGATATTCCCTGCCAGACCACAAAAAAGGGGGTGTCCCCTCACCATCGGGGTGTCCCCTCCTTTCCCCAGATGTGGACGAGTGCTCCGAGGGCCTGAGCCAGTGCGGTCCCTTCTCGGTGTGCCTGAACGCGCCGGGCAGTTTCCGCTGCGAGTGCCGCGGTGGCTACCAGCCAGCAGGGGACGGGCGGGCGTGTGTGCGTAAGTGCTGACCCCAGCCGGGGTGTCCCCCACTCCTGTGCCCCACGGACGTGCCCTGAGCACCCTGGCCTGTCCCCACAGCGCTGAGTGACCCGTGCGAGGCCGGGCGGCACCCCTGCGCTCCGGAGCGGGCGCGCTGCCTGTCCCGCGGTGACGGCCGCGCCACCTGCCAGTGCCTGCCCGGCTACAGCGGCGATGGCATCCACTGCTCGGGTAAGGGGGGACCCCCCAGCACGGCTGGGCCCAGCAGGGGGGTCCCTGTCCCCGCTGATCCCATCTTGGCCCTGCACAGACGTGGATGAGTGCGCCGAAAGCCCGTGTCACCCGGCTGCCACCTGCTACAACACGCCGGGCTCCTTCTCCTGCCACTGCCGGCCTGGCTACGCGGGTGACGGCTTCCAGTGCACGTACGGTGAGGTGTCTGCTCACCCCCGTGCACCCTCTGCCTGGCACAGCTTCCTTGGCCTCACTCCCCTCTTTTTCCAGCAGCAGAAGGGAACCCGCAGCACCTCACGCCCTGCCAGCACGCACGGATGTACCCGCGGGAGGTGCCACCCCTGGGGGACGGGCACGTGCCCCAGTGCGACGAGCAGGGCCGGTACCGACCCCTGCAGTGCCACAGCAGCTCCGGGCACTGCTGGTGCGTGGATGCTGCGGGGCAGGAGATCGCCGGCACCCGGACAGCGCCGGGCACCACCCCGCCACGCTGCGGGAGCCCAGGTGAGAGACACCCTCCGGGCTGAGGGGAGCAGGGCTGGCTCCTCGGGCATCTGGCTGGTGTCCCAGTGTGTCCTGGTTTGGAGGAGAGGTGTCTGCCAATAAAGGCAGGAGGTTCTCTTTGGAATGGAGAATGTAAACCCCCCTCCCTCCAAGTTATTATAGTTTTGAAATTCAGGGGCTCTCAGGCAAATATATGGAATTAGGAATAACAGTTCTTTACTAGGGAAATTGAAATAGAAATGCAGTATTACACAGAACAATCCCAGCCCTGCCAGAGTCAGAATCCAAGCTGGCACAGTCAGTCAGTCAGGGTGGTGGCACAGTCCCATTCCATGGTGCTGCATCCTCCTGCAGGGGCAGATGTGGCTCAGCTGGAGCAGTGCTCCTGGAGAAGGGGCAGTTTCCTCTGAAGCTCCAGGGATGATGTGTAAGGGTCTGGTTTTCCTCTGGAATCCAGTGGAAAGAAGGTGCCTTGGTGTCCCAAATCTCAGTTTTTCTCTGGGTAGGAAAGGCTTGGCTCCTGCCCTGGCTGGAGCGTCTCCCAGTGGGATGATGGAATTTTATCAGCCATGCCCTGGGACTCAGTGGCCATGAACAGGAGATATCTGCTGGAGGGAGGATGGGCTGTGGGAAGATAAAGATGATTGCCCAGCTGGTTTAAAGATGGCCCATGAGCAGAGAATGTGTGCCAGGAGATCAGGGGCACTGCCCACCCAGTTCAGCAGATGGGACAGAATTCACATTGCTGGGCACATGAACCCAGCACACAGTGGCATCCCACTGTGGCCCAGCTAGCTGCCAGCCCAGCCACAGTGAGTGGAGGGAACCCATAAACTAAACAGCCATAAATTAAAACTTGATATGTTTCAGCTCAGCACGAGGAAGAATTTCGTAAATTCTGGAGCCCTGGAAAAGTTGCCCAGGGAGTGTTTGGATTCTCCCTCTCTGGAGAGATTCCAAACCCACCTGGATACATCTCTGTGTCACCTCCTCCAGGTGACACTGCCTTGGCAGGGAGGTTGGACTAGAGAATCTCCAGAGGTCCCTTCCAACCCTAAAACCCTGTGACTCTGTGACCCTCTGCCCATCCACCCTTCTGGAGCTTCACTGAGGGCTGTTGAGTGGGTGCATTGAGGGGCTCCAGGGCGTTTATGGTGCTCTGGTCCATTGGGTTACAGTGGCTGGGACCATTGGGCCACCTCCTGTTGTGATGGAGGGAACAGCCATGGGGACTGCCCCAGAGCAGGGGGTGCCAGGCAGCTCCAGGTGAGCAGTGTGACACCCCCTGAGCCCGGGCTGGGGGCGTTTGCTGCCAGCAGAGTCCATCCAGCAGCTGACACCCTGCGAGCACGCACGGATGTACCCGCGGGAGGTGCCACCCCTGGGGGACGGGCACGTGCCCCAGTGCGACGAGCAGGGCCGGTACCGACCCCTGCAGTGCCACAGCAGCTCCGGACACTGCTGGTGCGTGGATGCTGCGGGGCAGGAGATCGCCGGCACCCGGACAGCGCCGGGCACCACCCCGCCACGCTGCGGGAGCCCAGGTGAGCGCCCAAAAACCATCCTCAGCCAGCAGGGAGACGGGACACACGGCTCCGCAAAGCGGTGACCGTCCCCTTCCCGCGGCAGAGCCCACGGAGCGGCCCCCCAGCATGTGCGAGCGCTGGCGGCAGAGTTTGCTGGAGCACTACGGGGGCAGCCCCCGCGGGGACCAGTACGTGCCGCAGTGCGAGCCCGGCGGCGACTTCGCCCCGCTGCAGTGCCACGGCGACAGCGGCTACTGCTGGTGCGTGGAGCAGAGCGGCAGGGAGATCCCGGGGACGCGCTCCGAGCCCGGCACCACCCCGCCCTGTAAGAGCCAGAGCGACCCTGCCGCGCTGACACTGCCCTGCTCTGGGACAGTGACACCTGAGTCAGCTCTGTCCCCTCCAGGTCTGCCCAGTGTCGCCCCGCCCAGCGTCCGGCCCCAGCCCCGGCCCGATGTGTCCCCCCCGAGCACGGGGACGTTCCTGCTCTATGCCCAGGGCCAGCAGATCGGCTACCTGCCGCTGAACGGCACCCGGCTGCACAAGGAGGCGGCCAGGACCCTGCTGTCCCTGCATGTACGGTGCCCTCGGGCTGGGGAGGGGCTGCACAGGGGGTTTGGAGTGTCTGATCCTCTTGTCTGAGCTGGTGGGGTTGGTGTTTGGCTGTGCTGGCTGATTTGGTGGGATTTTGGAGAAGTGGCAGGGCAAGGGGGAGTGGATTCCCAATGACAGAGGGCAGGGTTGGATGGGATGTTGGGATGAAATTATTGATTGGGGGTGGTGAGGCCCTGGCACAGGGTGCCCAGAGAAATTGTGGCTGTCCCATCCCTGGAAGTGTCCAAGGCCAGGTTGGAGCAGCCTGGGACAGTGCAAATTGTCCCTGCCCATGGCAGGGGTGGAACTGAGTGATCTTCAAGGTCCCTTCCAACCCAAACCATTCTGGGATTCTATGGATTCTATTTTCACCTCCCTCCAGCCATCCCCAGCAGAGAGACAGGGCTCAGACAGGTCCCAGACCTGGGACTGCTCACAAAGGGAAGGAGTTCAGGTGCTCCCAGAGCTCTCCAGGGTTGGTCACAGCCCAGACTTCCAGCTGCAGGGCTGGCCTTTCTTCTTTCCTTGGACTCCCTTGGAGCATGGCCATGTTCCTCTCCAGCCAGCTCAGACCAAGGCAGAGGAACAGGGAAATCTGAGCCAGGACCCTCCCTGCTCCCTGGGGAAGTGGAGGAGTTTGCCAAGTATTCCCTCTCCCCATCCTGAAGGTCATTCCTTGGGCTGGCTTCACCCTTGGAGCACCCTCTGCTTCAGACAAAGAGTTCAAATTCATCTGGAAGTGGTGTGAGCCTGCACCAGCTGGGATAAAACCCTCTGCTGCAGGACTCAGCTGGGCTAAAACCCTCTGCTGCAGGGCTCAGCTGGGCTAAAACCCTCTGCTGCAGGGCTCAGCTGGGCTAAAACCCTCTTCTGCAGGACTCAGCTGGGTTAAACCCTCTGCTGCAGGATGCATTTGGGCTAAAACCCTCTGCTGCAGGACTCAGCTGGGTTAAACCCTCTGCTGCAGGGCTCAGCTGGGATAAACCCTCTGCTGCAGGACTCAGCTGGGTTAAACCCTCTGCTGCAGGACTCAGCTGGGTTAAACCCTCTGCTGCAGGGCTCAGCTGGGATAAACCCTCTGCTGCAGGACTCAGCTGGGTTAAACCCTCTGCTGCAGGACTCAGCTGGGTTAAACCCTCTGCTGCAGGGCTCAGCTGGGATAAACCCTCTGCTGCAGGACTCAGCTGGGTTAAACCCTCTGCTGCAGGACTCAGCTGGGATAAACCCTCTGCTGCAGGACTCAGCTGGGATAAACCCTCTGCTGCAGGACTCAGCTGGGTTAAACCCTCTGCTGCAGGGCTCAGCTGGGCTAAAACCCTCTGCTGCAGGACTCAGCTGGGTTAAAAGAGGGACTCAGCTGGGAGGGTGCAGTGGGAAGGGCTGGAGCAGGGTTTTGCTGTGGGAATGGGATTTGAGTGTCACTCCCCAGGGCAGCTGGTGGGCTGGGGCTGCCCCTGAGGCTCCTGCAGGATCTCACCGTGCCTGTGCTGCCCCTGGCAGGGCTCCATCGTGGTGGGCATCGACTATGACTGCAGGGACAGGATGGTTTACTGGACTGACGTGGCTGGCAGGACCATCAGCAGGGCTGGCCTGGAGCCAGGCTCCGAGCCAGAGACCATCATCAGCTCAGGTGGGCTCCTGTCCCCAGTGTCACCTGCCCAGGGCCACTGCTGCTGCTCCCACTGCGGCTCCGGGCTCCTCCCAGTCATGGTCACCTAAAAACAGAGGCCAGAATAAACTGAGGGAATAAAAAGCAGTTATTATAATATATTGTTATTGTATTATAGTGTATTATTATATTATAATATATTGGTTTTAATATATAATATAATATAATATAATATAATATAATATAATATAATATAATATAATATAATATAATATAATATAATATAATATAATATAATATAATATAATATAATATAATATAATATAATATATATACATTATTATATTATATTATATTACATACAATATATATTATTACATATATATAATATATAATATATATTATATATATTATATATATGATATATAATCATATGTAATAATATAATATATTATTATAATATTATATTATAATATATTATTATATTATATTACATACAATATATATTATTACATATATATAATATATATAATATATATTATATATATAATGGTTATATGATATATAATATATGTAATAATATAATATATTATTATATTATAATATTATATTATAATATATTATTATAATATTATTTAAAGTGCCTTCAGGTACATTTAGAGCAGACAAAGCCCCCCCAGTGGTTCCACCCAAAACAGACCATGGCTTTTCACACTTTTATAATTTTGGTCCATTTGCATATTGGTGGTTAATCTTCCAATTACAGCTTCAGGTAATGAAGTAATTATTGGAATTTGCAGCTCTCAACTCACTTTTGTTTGCATTTCTTGGGGTCTTGATTCCCAGGAGAATGTCCTTGATTTCCTGGAGAGGAATTGTTTTGTCTGACCAAAATAGGAAAGCATCAGCCAACACTGAATATGGAGTTTAGAGTTATCCACTAAAGATTTACAGTATTAATGTAATTATATGAAAAATATATATAAACATATAAATACATAAGATACATAAATATAGGAAAAACATAACATCTTAAGTCATCACCATCCTTCAGAAGCTACAATCCATTGGCCTCACAGGAAATCCCCCTCCCCCACATATATATTTATATATATTTTGATATATGTATATATACACACAAATATTTGGGTTAGCAGCAATAAATGATCACAGGTTAAGCTGTGGGAAAACCCTTTGCAGTAGTGGTGAGGATAAAACCACCCCCAGAATCCTCCAGTTCTAATATGCTGATCATTGCCAGAAAGTTCTCTGCTTCCCTTGTTTCCCTGGTTCCTTTTTGCTGCAAAATAAATAGAGTTATATTTTTACTTTTATTTTTATATATTTATCTATATATCCGTATATCTATTTTTTCTAGTTGTCTGTATCTATGTTCATGTTTGTATTTATTTTTGGTATTGTTTTTAGTTTTAGTTTTATTATTATTTATAGTTATAGTTATCTATATATCCATATTTATATGTATTTTTAAATTATTATTATTATTGTCATAGTTAGTTATCTATATATCTATATTTATATTTAGTTATTTATATTTATAGTTATAGTTATATTTTTACTTTTACTTTAATTATTATTTTTATTCTTTATGTTTATATCTATATAGTAATAGTTATAGTTTAGTTATAGTTATAGTTATTTATGTCTATATATTTATATCTATCTTTATATCTATAATTTGTTATTTATATTTACATTTAATTTTTATTTTCATAGTTATCTATATCTATATATCTATATTTATATTTAATTTTAGTTATTTATATTTATGTTTATATATTTTTATAGTTATAGTTATGTTATAGTTATTTATATCTATATATCTATATAGATATCTATATTTATAGTTATATTTATATTGTTATAGTTATATTTTTACTTTTACTTTTATTTTTTATATTTATAGTTATAGTTTAGTTATAGTTATTTATATCTACATATCTATATCTATATATATCCATATTAATATTTATATTTATATTTATTATATTATATTTTTAATTTTTATTTTTATTTTGATTTTTATTTTCATAGTTATCTATATCTATATCTCTATATTTATATTTAATTATAGTTATTTATATTTATGTTTATATATTTTTATAGTTATAGTTAAGTTATAGTTATTTATATCTATATATCTATATATATTGATATATTAATAGTTATATTTGTATTGTTATAGTTTTATTTATATTTTTACTTTTATTTTTTATATTTATAGTTACAGTTTAGTTATAGTTATTTATATCTATATATCTATATTTATGGTTATATTTATAGTTATGTTTATAGTTACTGTTGTAGTTTTATTTATATTTTTACTTTTATTTTTATATATTTATAGTTATAGTTAAGTTATAGTTATTTATATCTACATATCTCTATATATCTATATCTATTTGTATCATATTTATATTTATATTTATATTTATATTTATATTTATATTTATATTTATATTTATATTTATATTTATGTTTATATTTATGTTTATTTATTTTTATCTCTATATTTATTTTTATTTTCATATTTATATTTATATTTATATATTTTTAAATTATTTTTAATTTTATTTTTATTTTCATTTTCATTTTTATTTTTATTTTTATTTTTATTCTTATATTTATTTTCATTTTCATTTTAATTTTTATATTTATATTTATTTTTTATTTTTATTTTTATTTTCATTTTATTTTTATTTTTGTTTCTATTTTTGTTTTCTATTTTTATTTCTATTTTTTTAATTTTTATTTTTTTTTTTTATTTTATTTTTATTTTTATTCTTTTTTAAAATATTTATTTTTATTTTCATTTTTATATTTATATTTATTTTTATTTTTATTTTTATTTTTATTTTTATTCTTATTCTTATTTTTACATTTATTTTTATATTTATATTTATATTTATATTTATATTTATATTTATATTTATATTTATATTCTTATTCTTATTCTTATTCTTATTCTTATTCTTATTCTTATTCTTATTCTTATATTTATTTCTATTCTTATTTTTATATTTCTTTTCCTGTTACTGTTTATTTTGATGTTCATTTCTATTTTGCTGTTTATTTCTGGGGTGCCGCTGCGGGCAGGGCTGCTGAGCCCCGAGGGGCTGGCGGTGGACGCGCTGCGGCGCGCGCTCTTCTGGACGGACAGCGGGCTGGATCGCATCGAGCGCGCGCGCCTGGACGGCTCCCAGCGCCGCCTGCTCTTCCACACGCGGCTGGTCAACCCGCGCGCCATCGCCCTGGACACGCTGCACGGGTCAGCGGGGGACGGGGGGAGACATGGGGACAGGGGGAGACATGGGGACATGGGGAGACATGGGGAGACATGGGGACAGGGGGGAGACATGGGGACAGGGGGGAGACATGGGGACGGGGGGAGACATGGGGGGGACATGGGGAGACATGGGGGAGACATGGGGACAGCATGGGGGGGGACATGGGGGAGACATGGGGACAGGGGGAGAGACAAGGGGGAGACATGGGGAGACATGGGGACATGGGGACAGGGGGAGACATGGGGACAGGGGGAGACATGGGGGAGACATGGGGACATGGGGGAGACATGGGGGAGACATGGGGAGACATGGGGGAGACATGGGGGAGACATGGGGAGAGACATGGGGGAGACATGGGGGAGACATGGGGGAGACATGGGGGGGACATGGGGACAGGGGGAGACATGGGGGAGACATGGGGGAGACATGGGGAGAGACATGGGGAGACATGGGGGAGACATGGGGGAGACATGGGGGGGACATGGGGACAGGGGGAGACATGGGGGAGACATGGGGGAGACATGGGGAGAGACATGGGGAGACATGGGGGAGACATGGGGGAGACATGGGGAGAGACATGGGGAGAGACATGGGGAGACATGGGGGAGACATGGGGGGGACATGGGGGGGACATGGGGGGAGACATGGGGGGGACATGGGGGAGACATGGGGAGACATGGGGGAGACATGGGGGAGACATGGGGACAGCATGGGGACAGCATGGGGACAGCATGGGGGACAGCATGGGGGGAGATATGGGGGAGACATGGGGACAGCATGAGGGGAGACATGGGGAGACATGGGGGAGACATGGGGGAGACATGGGGAGACATGGGGGAGACATGGGGGAGACATGGGGGAGAGACATGGGGGAGACATGGGGGAGACATGGGGACAGCATGGGGAGAGACATGGGGGAGACATGGGGGAGACATGGGGGAGACATGGGGGGGGACATGGGGGAGACATGGGGACATGGGGACAGCATGGGGGAGACATGGGGACAGCATGGGGGGACAGCAATGGGGGACAGCAATGGGGGACAGCATGGGGGGAGACATGGGGACAGCAATGGGGGACAGCATGGGGGACAGCCTGGGGGGCAGCAGGGGGGACAGCCTGGGGGGCAGCAGGGGGAACAGCATGGGGAGAGACAGCAATGGGGGGACAGAAATGGGGGGACAGTAATGGGGGGGACAGCAATGGGGGGGACAGCAATAGGGGGGGACAGACATGGGGAGAGACAGCAATGGGGATCCCTAATGGGGTGACCAGCCCTGGGCCCTGATCAGAGCTCCTGATCCCTGGGGTGATCCCTAATGAGCAAAGCAGCTAAAGGCACAAAGGTTATTTATCACAAAACACATCACTCTCAACAGCACACAGACAAGCAATGGCAAAACCAATGGAAACAAAGCAGAAAGGCAAGAAAGGCAAAAGCCACAATGGCTCAAAGCCACAATGGCTAAAAGCAACAATTCTCCCTATACATAGTGTTATATTGAATTTTTCTAACAAGCTGAGACCACCATTCTTTAACCTGGTAGAATTCTAGTTTCTTAGCACACATAGTGTTATACATATACATATACAGGTACATAGTGTTATACATAACACCACACATACAATCTGCCTTGTTCTAAGTGAAAAATGTCAGCAATATTCTTAGTATAGCTCTGTTATTTCTCAGTCCTGTCTACAGCTGTGGGCCTGGAGCCTCTGCTGAAGGGATCAGTGTGTTTCACCCTTCACTTGAACTCACTGGTACTCTGCATTTGAAACCTTTCACTCACTGAAAGCATTAGAACTCACCCTGAAACTTATTCAATCCCTGCACTCTGATTTCTCTCTGAAGGATTCAGACAGACCCCAACTCACTGACCAACAAAATCCCACAGGGGTTTTTTCATGGGGCTTTGCAAGGTGCACAACTTGAAAAATGTTGGGAAATGAAAGTTTAATAAGAAACTTTTATAGATGAGTGTGTATAATAGTGTCCTGGTTTAGGGCAAATTTGGGGAGAAAAGCTCTGAATGGGGTCCCCCTCTAGGAAACAGATTCAAGCAGTCTCTCCCCCAGCAAGTTCAGGGAATTATTTCCTTGGAGAGAAGTGGAAAAAATCCTTTTTATTTAACAGGCAAAGCATTTCCCAGCAAAGAAATGAACAATACTAAACAACAAAACCTCTTGCTGCCACTGCAGACAGCACAGACTGGGTGAAGGATGAGGGGAGCAAATGCAGTCTGATAAAAAACTCTGCACTCTTCTCTCCCCCTTCACTCCTGGAAACGGTCTGAAAGCTGCAGAAATCAATATTCAACACCAACAGAACAGGCAATTTGGAAATACAACATCATAAAGTCACCCCAAGACAAATAGAAAGATTTTTTTGAATGTAGAATTTGAAGAAAGAATAGAAGTGGTAGTAAGTTTTGATATAGAAGAATTGTTGAGCTAGTTTTATTAGATGATTAAGAAGTTAAAGGGCAAAATGAGTTGAAAGGGGTTTTTATGATTTAGAGTAAGGGATAAATTTATTTTAAACAAAAGATGTTTTTATTAAGCAAAAGGATTTTTATGAGTAAACAAGAAATTAAAAAGTAATTAAAGTAATTTAAAAAATAGTAACATAAATATGGTGATGTTAGTAGTTATAATAATCTATAGGTAAAAGTATTGATTAGTTGTTATGAAATATGATATGTAATATATAAAATATTGTAACTGGAACTAGAATGGGCTTTAAACAAACCTACAGCTGATGCTGACTGCTGTGGGCTTAACTCTTGTTACTCATGACCTGTAAATTACTGAATTATCTGAATACCACAAACTCCTAAAATACTGAATTATCTGAATACCACAAACTCCTAAAATACTGAATTATCTGAATACAACACACCCCTAAATTACTGAATCATCTGAACACAATAAACAGAATTTTTTGGAGAATTTGGAGCCCTGCATCCCTCCTCTCAACTCTTACACTGCCCATCCTGTAGGAGGGGTTGGCTCTGCTCCCCAGCTCTTCTTTTTATTTAATAATTCAAGATTTGGCTAAAAGTGCTGTTTTAGTATCAGGATGTAGGTTATTTTGAAAAGCTGTGCCTCCAGGGTGCTGTTGGGATACAAAACATGCTCCTCCTCCAGGAGCCACAGTTTGGGTCATAAACATGTTTGATATTGTTCTGCTTTGCTTGGAGAGGTTGTTTTTTTTTTTTTTCTTAATGAAATAAAGATGGTTCAGGCACTGATAAGGGGAAAACCAATCCTTGCTCCTGGATAATGTCCCAGCACTCCTTACTGTGTGTCCTGTTTGTGCATTATCTCCCAAGCAACCTTTACTGGACGGACTGGAATCGTGAAGCTCCCAAAATTGAAACTTCCACTGTGGATGGAGCCAACAGGAGGGTTCTGGTGCACACAGACATTGGTTTGCCCAATGGCCTGACTTTTGATCCCTTCTCCAAGCTGCTGTGCTGGGCAGATGCAGGTAATGTCCCCAAGGATGGAGCAGGAATGTCCCCAAGGATGGAGCAGGGAATGAATGTCACAGAGCCTCGAGGGAAAATCCTGGATGTTTTTAGCCCAGTGCCACCTGTGGGCTGTGCCAGATGAGGTTTAGATTGGATTTTAGGAAATATTTCTTCATGGAAAATGTTGCTCAGGGCAGTGGTGGAGTCCTTGTCCATTTTAAACCTGTGTGGATGTGGCACTTGGGGACATGGAGCAGTGGTGGCCTTGGCAGTGCTGGGGAATGGTTGGACTTGGTTTTAGGGAGTTTTTCCAACTTGAATTTTATGATGCTACATCTTTAGGCTGAAAAGCTGGTTCAAAATGTAATAAATCAGCAAAAGGGGCTCTTCCCCCAGAGGGTGCCCAGGGAATGGTGACATTCCCAAGGCTGCCAGAGCTCCAGGAGTGTTTGCACAGCCCTGCCAGGGATGCCCAGAGTGGGATTGTTGGGGTGTCTATGATCCTTCTGAGTGTGACACACAAAATAACACATTTGGTGTGGCATTTCCATGGGCTGGGGAATGTTTTGTGTTTGAACAGGCACCAAGCACCTGGAATGCATTTTCTGGGTTATCTATGATCCTTGCAAGTCTGTGACACACAAAATAACTTATTTGGTGTGGTATTTCAATGGGCTGGGGAATGTTTTGTGTTTGAGCAGGCACCAAGCACCTGCAATGCACCTTCTGGGGTGTCAATGGTCCTTGCAAATCTGTGACACACAAAGAACACATTTAGTGTGTCATTTCCATGGGCTGGGGGATGTTTTGTGTTTGAGCAGGCACCAAGCACCTGGAATGCACCTCCCCTGATGGCAGCGGCCGGCGAGTCATCCAGAGCAACCTCAACTACCCCTTCAGCATCGTCAGCTACGCCAACCACTTCTACCACACGGACTGGAGACGGTGAGCAGGGCTGGCCCTGGCTCAGGGCTCTCCTGAGATCATCTCAGAGGGATAAATCCTGGTTTTTCCCCAAGCAGCCAATGAGGGGTTGCAGTTTTCAGAGGTTTCAAGGATTGTTTGTTGTTTTTTATCTCAGCTGGGCATCCAGGGTGGAATCTGCCTGGTGAAGGCAGGGTTTGGTTTATATAGTCTAGATGAGGTGTTACATGTTTATAACAATTTTCCAATGTAATACAATCTTGCTAAATGGTCCAGCCCTGTCCCCATCCAATCTAAAGTGCCAGCATGACACCCAGCATGGATGACAGGGAGAAGGAGGAAGAGGTATTCACACCCCAAATTCTCCATCTTGGCCACTTATCATAAACATTCCCAAAAGTCTATTTATCTATGTTTTAACAATCTAATTTACTAATTTTGGTGGCTTGTGTCCATTCCCTCTGTGTTGGTAATTCCCCCCAGGGATTGGAATTCAGCACCTGTGACATCAGGGTCTCACTCAGGAGTCTTTGAGACCCTCACCAGGGGGTTTGAGACCCCCAAGGTGGCCAGGGGGACACCCTGGGGTCCCACAGGGACAAACACCAAACCCTGCAGGGCTGGGAATGCTCAGCTGCCCTCCCTGAGAGCAATCCCCAATCCTGCAGAGCCCAGAGCCCTCCTGAGCAACACCTGCTTGTGAATCTCAGCACAGCATTGTTTAGACACAAGCTCAGCTCCCTGGGAGGGACAGAAAAAATTTGGGATTGTTTTTTTTTTAACTAAACTTGGCTCAGTCTGTGGATCTAGATTAGGTCCAAGGAAAGATCCTGTCCTCAGCTGTTCCCTTTGCCTCTCTTCCTGCTCCAGCTGGAAACTCTCACAACTCCCATCCAGGCTTAGGTTACAACAAACACTTAAGAGCTTGCCAGGCTTGGAGGAGACTCTCAGGGAGATAATCTCTCCTTGGAAGGCTTTTTCTGTGGCTGCATCAGCAGAGAGAAATGCACTGACTGAGCTGGAGGAGGATTTGACAGGGCAGATTTCATTCCACTTGTCCTGCAGGTGTTCAAGTTTATCAGCTTCAACATAAACAGGGGAGAAAAACTCAGTTTCATAGGTGAATAAAACACTTCTTCCTTTTTTTCACAGGGATGGGGTGATAGCTGTAAATAAAGAAACAGGTTCCTTCACTGATGAGTATCTTCCAGAGCAAAGATCCCACCTCTATGGAATCACAGCAGTGTATCCCTACTGCCCTGGAGGTAAAACCCACCCACACCCCCCCCTGGGCAATTCTGCTGGCTGCTGGCACACTCAAAATCTCCATTTCTCCCCACAGCCAGGAAATAGCAACTCCATTTTCAAGGGAACAACCATCTTTGGAGGAATTTCAGACCCAGAGAACTGTCACTGCATACAAAGGGGGAAAAAGTCCCTCCAATGAAGTGCCCTGCTTTCCTGCAAAAGATTTTCAAGTATTTTTTATAGTTATACCTCAAGACTTTACTACTGTATGTTTTTTACCAAGTGGAAAATGTTGAGATATCACAAAAAAATTTAAAAAAAGAGGTCCTGGGAAGCTCAAGCCATCTTGCTCATTCAAGATTTAAAATGTAGTTTTTTGGGTTTTTTTTACTCCAGTGTTGTATTTTATTGGAAGAAGAATGGATTCATTTTTCATACTCTTGACAATCTGACCAAGAGGTCCTTTTATCCAAAATAAATTAAGTGCCTATGGGAAGCTGTGGATGCAGTAAATTACAGGGTCTAAATAAAAAACAGCCCTGAAGACAGAGACTGTGTGTGCTCCAAAATCCTGCAGAACAGGGATGGGATGTGCCAAAGGCATTGAAGATTTTTCCAGAGGATGATTCTGTGTTTTCACCACTGCCTCCATGCATGTCTTTTAGTATTTATATTAGAAGAATATGCTAGAATTGATCTGTTCATGCTTGTTGGGTTTTCCAAGTGCCTTCCTAGACCTACCCAGTGTAGAGCAATACATGTTCAGAAATGCCAGTTACCTTGTAATGCTTCACTTTTTCTAGGTTACTTCAATAATTGAATAAAAGAGGTTGGTTTAAGTTTCTCTTTGGATTCACTTTTTCACTGTTTCAGTTGTAGGGGAATATTTCAGCAGCAAGCCATTCCTCAGGAAAAGAAGATTTTATGTAACATTCCCCAAAAAAGAGACACATACACACACTCAGAGCTCACCAGAACAATTTGTCTGTTTCCCTCAATTTCATTTATTTAAAGGAAAAAAAAAAAAACCAAAAACCTGGTAATTCATCAGCAGTCAGGATTCAATTTCCTGTTTTCTTTCCCAACAGGCAAATTAATCCCTTTTCCAAGTGCATGCTGCAGTGGGAGCTGTGATTGCTAATTGCACTAAGCACACACAGAGGGCTCCAATCTTTCTTTTTCTCCCTTCATCTCCCCACTTTGCCCAGTCTGTGGTCAGTTTTGGGGTCAGCAATGATGGCCTGGACAGCCACAATGGCCTCGTTGATTTTGGTCTGCAGCTCCCGGAGCTCCTCGATGTGCAGCAGCCTCAGGATTTGAGCAGCTTCATTGACAACAGCATCTGGGGAGGGGCACAGAGAGGAACTGGGATTATTTCTCCAGCATTAAGGAAGTTTTAATGCTCTGCATGTTGTTCCTGGTGTTGGTTTTCAGGTTGGAAATAAAGAATTTTTCCTGCTGCTGGAAAGGGATTAAGGGTGGTGTCCAAACCTGCAGCTCTGGGTCAGGGAATCACTTAAGGATCATCTCATTCCATTTAAACCAGCCTCAGGTCTGTTCCTTATCAATAATCCATCCAACCTGAGCTGCCTCCATGGGATTTTAGGAAAAAAGAGGCAGCTGAGATCCAAGGAAGCAGCACAGCTGTCCTCTGCTGGTAGCAGCAGGATTTACAAACAGCAGGATGCATTCCTTGGGCTGCCACTAAAACTGTTATTTAAACAGATTCCAAACAGCTTGGATGGAGGCTTTGCTGTTCCAAACCCAAAATGCTCATAAATAACCAGCTGGGAGGGAGGAATTCTTTCCACTCCAAGTTTTTTTTTTACTGTCCACATCAGCTCTGGATTTGACAGTAATAACTCTGTCAAAGGCAAACATTCCCATTTAAAAATCACATTAGGAGCAGTGCTCACCTCCCGTGTCAAATCCAAGAATGTGCTTTTCCAGAGCAACAGGCAGACCCTGGAAAAGGAAAAAAAAAATGTTTAAAATGTCATTTTAGATGTTTGGTCAATAAAATCAAGTACTACAGCAGGTAACTGGAGGAGAAAAAATGGGTTTTGCTTCGAAGTGTGCAAAGTTTAAAGTGGTTGATTAAACAACTCCCTTTGTGTCCCAAAACACCAAAGGCAGAGGGTTATTAAAGAAAAATCTTCCTGCTTAAGAATCCCTGACTGGATACACAGAGGCTGCATTCAATCCTTAAAAGGCCAACAGCAGGACTGGGAGCCATCACCCAACCCTGCAGCTTCCCAGGAAAACAAAACTCAGATTTCTCAGAAACTTCTGCCTTTCAACAGCTGCCAGCCTTTGAGCAGGGGCTGATGGCAAAGAGCTGCAAGAAATTCTCTGTAATCAAGTTTTGCTGAGCTCACAACATCCCATTGAGCATCTGCTCAAGTGTTAAGCTTGGGAATAAAGGAAAATATTCCATTTTTTAAATATTGTCTCTATTAAAATGCTGCAGGGCAAAATTTATTAGTGGTCGTTTCTAAGCATTGCTTGTGTTTCCTTTGCCCCTGACCAGCTGCAGAGGAGTGGTTACATTAAATCATGACTCAGGGAGCTTCAACATGCACTTAAAATTCAATTTAAATTCCCAGAATTGGTTTTTTAGTACCCTCAGGAAGTTTTTTCAACATTTGTCAAAAGCTTTGCATTTTGCACAAGAAAAACATCAGAGTTCAATACCATTAATTTCTGCAGGGATGGGGTTGTGAAAATTTCCTTTAAAGGCTTTTGTACAGATGGGGAAAAAAAAAAAAAAAAAAAGAATCTGAGTTGATCAAAACACAAATTAAACACAAACTGGTGGCTGCAACTCATTTGCAATAAATGAGGTTTTTTTCCATGGAATTTATAGTAAAATCCAATCTTAAAAAAAACCATCTCCACTGTTAAAATTGGTGATAAAAATGCCACTGAAGCCACTTCAGAAAGATTCCAGAAATATCAGAATTCCTACATGGATTTTTTTAAGAACTGAAGTTTGTACTTAAGGTTTCAAAAAGCTCCATGACAGCCTGGGGTGTTCTTGAGGAAAAATCCTCTTTTTTCGTCTTTTTTTTTTTTTCCCTCCAAGCTCTTTGTGGATAAATTCTTTTTCCTCCCTTCTTCCCACACTCTCTGAGTTTGTTCCTTTTTGGGAAGCTGCCTTTGGAATCCCCACAACAAGCTCATGATCCTTCAAACAGGGAATAAAGTAAAAAAAAAAAGAGCATTTTTACATCAGGAACTACACAAAACTTCATTCCCAACTAATTTCATTTATGAAATGTGAGAATAAATCTAATTTTCTTTTTTTTTTTATTTTTAATTCCCAACCCAGCCATCCTCTCTGCTTTGGTGATATTTCTTTTTTTTTTTTTCCCCAGGAAGATGCTGATGGTCCCTCCTGGCACAAGATTTTCCTGCTTCCAACCACCCCCTTTTCCTCCACACCCCTTGGAATGTGACATTCCTAAGGAAAATACTCTCTCAGATTATTTCACAGAGACATCTCAGCCCTGCTGATGCTCTGAAGATTTATCAAATATGAACAATTCCCTGGCAGGAAAAAAAAAAAAAAATTCCCTGTTCCCCCTAAAAAAATCCCATTTTGATGCCATCTGTGCAGCTATGAAAACAACAACTAAAAGCTGCTTTTTATTAAAATTACAGAATCCAAAATGAAGACAAACAGGCTCAGCTGCTTTTTTATTTTCCTGAACAGTTTGATGGATTTGCAAATCCAGAGTTTTGATTTATCCTTCCAATGCTTCTGGAAATGGCAGCAACTCAAGAGCACCTGTGATTCTCATTTGTTGGAAAAACACCATCAGGAGAGAGATGATAAATAAAGAAATATAAAAATAAAGAAGTAGAACAATAGATATAAAAATAAATAACCATCAGCAGAGTGATGATAATAAATAAATAAATAAAGGATTATTATGAGTAGCTGCCACAAAAAAAAAAAAAAAGAAAAAAAAAAAAAGAAAAAAAAGGGAAAAAAAGAAAAAAAAAAGAAAAAAAAAAAGGAATTTGGGTTCTTTGAGCAGATCCAGCTGCTTTAGCAGAGATGCTCATACTCATACACCTGCAGGACAGGTGAGGTTGCCTTTCCCAACCTGTGCCAACCTTTCCCAACCTTTCCCAGCTTTTCCCAGCTCTGTCAAATACTGGAAAAATGTGGGATGATGAGGAAATCACAAATTCAAAACCCACAATCATCCCCTGGAACATCTTCCCAACAGACAGCTCATGGTTAGCAAAGAATTCTACAAAAATCTGAGTTGGAGGGTAGAAATTTCCTTCCCCACTCCTTTTTTTGGGGGGGGGAAGAGAGGAAGGAGGAGATGGATTTCCAACATCCCATTCCTTCAACATGCATGAAGTGTCCACATGAAGCAAAACACTCCACACAAGGAATGTTTCAACATCTTTATGTTAATTCCAAGGAAAAGCCATTTTTCCTCACACTCAGGATAATCCTCTGGAAAAGAACTCAAGAGCTATCCCATAATTTCTCAGCCAGGTGTATTTAAATGGAACAAAAGCAGCTTTGTGCTCTGCTCTCCATAATCCCCCAGATCTGCTGCCATCAGGATGGTTGGGATAAATAAAGCTCCTCCTGAATGAAGTGTTGGAACAGAACTGGTTTTGCTGGAGATAAGAGAAGTTAATCTGCATTAATTAACATGGATTAATTAACCCTGGCCATGGGTACAAACCTCCTTGGACTGGCTGGCTTTGGCTATGGCATCCTGTGTCAGGCGTTCCTGAACCAGAATCCGAATGGCCTGGGAAAAAACATGGACAGGGAGCAGAAATTAATTCATATCCTGAGGAATTTATCAGGAATTACAAGGGGGGAAAGAGGCAAAATTAGAACCTCAAACCCAGTTTTGTGACAGGGTTTTTTTTTGTGTTTTTTTTTTTTTAAACTCTTCTAGCTCTTAAGCCTTTTCATTTAGGAATAATCTTGGCATGTCAAGATTCAACATGTCTCAAGACAGTTTAACCCAAAAGTGACAATGACATTGATTTCACACCAATAATTGCTGCCACTCCTGGGACAGAAGCTGCAAAATACAAGGAATAGCTTGGAAAGTTTGGGATTTTTCTCCTGGAGAAAAAGGAGGCTCAGGAGGGTGACAGGAGGGAGGAAGCAAGTCAGGATTTCCTCACAAGAGACAGGACAAGAGGAAATGGCCTCAAGCTGGATTTTAGGGAAAATTTCCTCCTGGGAAAGGTGGAAAAGCATTGGAAAGGGTTTCACAGTGGTGGAATCCCCATCCCTAGAGGGATTTCAAAGCTGTGTGGATGTGGCACTTGGGGACACGTGGCACTGGTGGCACTGGCAGTGCTGAGCTCAATGATTTAAAAATTTTTTTCAACCTAAACAAATCCATGATTCCAAAATGATCACAACCCCCAAAGCAGCCACAATCTTCTATCCCTGAATTCTCACACCTTTAACTCTGCAGTGATGTAATTTCCTTCCTCTGGGAAGGAAATTCTGCCTTGGGAAGGAAATTCTACTTTGGGAAGGAAATTCTACACTGGGAAGGAAATTCTACACTGGGAAGGAAATTCTGCCTTGGGAAGGAAATTCTACATTGGGAAGGAAATTCTGCCTTGGGAAGGAAATTCTACATTGGGAAGGAAATTCTGCCCTGGGAAGGAAATTCTACTTTGGGAAGGAAATGCTGCCCTGGGAAGGAAAAGCTGCTGGCAACAATTTTAGGAGGTGCTGAACCACTGAGAAAACCAGAGCAAGACATCCCAGGCAAGCTTGGAAAAGACTGAGAGCAGAAAAAATAATTAATTTTAGCTTTGGGGAACAAGAGCAGCCTTGACTTTGACAATCCTGGTGCTCATCTGTTTTTCCCTGGCTGCAGCACAGGGGGGTGAAATCCTATCAGAACTATCAGTTACTGATACCTACAGCTCCAAATGCCTCCAAAAATAAGCAGGCAGGCAGATTTCCACAGGAAAGAAAAACTGGCTCTGTCAAACACATTGCTCAGACTCTCCCTGATGAGCAGCCAAAAGTGACAGAAGCAGCTCTGTGCTTCTCCCCCAGGATTTCTCCCAGTTTTGGTCATGATTAAAGTTGAGCTGATACCAAAAAATTGTCACTTAAATACTTCTAGAAATCTGTCAGTGAAGGAAGTGGCCTGGACAAAAGGAATGGCAGCAGTGAAAGCAGATCTTGGGGAAGAGAATTCCAAGTGCTTTTGGAATTAGGAAATATCCAGCTGTGTCCCACAGATGTTTTCTGACCAACTTGCCCCAGGTTTCAATGAAGAAAATGGGATGTAAATCTCTGCTCACCCTGGCCAGATGTCTGGCTCTCCCAAATTATCCATCCCTGAGTGTCCAAACCTGAACAGGGAACAGAAATTCCCTGCAAATCTGTTAATTGTGGGGGGGAAATTCCAGAGTTTGATTGACACCTTTTAATAGCATCATCTGAACCCCAAAAGCAGCTTTGCATTGTTCCTGGAATGTGGATTTGCACTGCAGGAATCCACTCTTACTGGAATTCCAAGAAAATTCAGGCTGGTTTAGCCCAAATCTGTCTGACAAAAAGAGATGTGGAAATAGTGACAGAACTGTAAATACATTTTATGCAGAATTTGAAAGTTTGCCAGCTCTGGGTGAAGATCTGAAGGAATTTTTGGAAAGACTTGAGCTCATTCATGCTGCAAATCCTCAATATCACCACACCCAGGGGCTCCTCTCCTGATATCTCTTTTCACTGATTTTTTTTGAGGGTTTTGAGGTGGTTTTTGGTAGAGATCTCTACTCCTGAAAAATTAAAAAAGGATATTTGGGGAAGGAAAGTAGGAAATTATATAAGAGAGAAGGAGAAAAAAATGGATGGAGTAACTGCAGGTTGAAAATTCCTTAAGAAAACAAGTTACCATAATGTTCTTCCAAGAATTACAGCCTTACATTAAATAAATTTCAATCCCCACAGATTTTGGTTTCTCAAAAATAAGTTTAGCAAATATCACAACTATTGTCATCAACAGAACTTTATGGGTTTTTTTTTTAATCAGTGAAATGCTTTTATTTTTATGCCAAATAAAACTAAGTTTATTCCCATCTTATGACATGATCAAGTAGGAATTTGGGATTTTACACTTTCATCAATAACGCATTTTTAATTTCAAAAAATACAGTAGGGATTTGACCCCAAATTTATAGAATTCCACCAAAAAGTCAAAAATTTTCTTAAAGGCATAAAAAAAAAAAAAAGGTTTAGAAAATTAATTAGTCTATTTAAAAACTTGTAATTAGTTGTCAAAACTAAATTAAACTGATTTCAGTAATGACAAGGAGTAAACAGTTGATAGGATCAAAAGAAAAAAGAAACTTTTAACTGTAGCTCCTCCCTTGGATGTTGTTTTAAAACATCCTTGGCATCATTAAAATTTATTATTAAAATTTTAAAATAATTATTAAGAATATATTAAATTAATTTAAAATTTATTAAAAAAAAAGCTTTAAAATTTTCAAGTTTCTCTTAATTTTTAGCACTGGAACAGAACCTTGTCCATTGAGGATGTTCCTTAAGGAACTCAGCTAAAATTGTTTACCAGGATAATTCTCCCTGCATGAATTTCCAGGATTTATCTTCTGTGCTTTTGAAAAAACACTGAGATTTTTTTTTTTCCCTATTTTTGCTTAAAAATTCATATTTATCAGCAACTGCACCTCAAGCTGTGAACACATACCAGGCACTGAGGAAAAAAAAAAAGGAAAAAAAAGAGGTGGGAAAAGTGGGAAACTCACCTTGAGCATCACCAAATAATCATCATGTCTCTGGATTTGAAGCAGATTAGCCAAAGCCATCACCCCAGCCTTGAAATCAGGATTATTCACTGGAAAAATAAAAATTAGCATTAAAAATAAATGATAATTAAAAAAATAATTGGCATTTTTCTTGGTGATGGAGGAATGGAAAAAAGATTTGGAAGATTTAGGGTTGATTTTTGCACTTTTGATTTATTGTGACTGTGTCTAGCAGGAAAAAAAAAAATTAAAATTATTATGACAGAACAGCTGGGCAAGATTGAACCAACATGAAAATCCTGCCTTAGATATTTTTATTTTTGAAGGCATTTTGCTACTTCTTCCTCACCTAATAATTATGATTTACAGAACAAAGATGTTCATGTAAATACTTAGCTCTGCATTCTTAAAGCTTTAAATTTTTTAAAAAATCTGAATTACAAGATTAAGTAAATTCCAGTGTGAGGCACACACAGGTTGGGCACATTCCCACCCAGCAGCTTGTGGTGATTTAGGGTTGATTTTAGCAGCTCTTTCCCCACTACTTTTAATTTATTGTGACTGTGTCTAACAGGAAAAAAAAAATTAAAATTATTATGACAGAACAGCTGGGCAAGATTGAACCAACATGAAAATCCTGCCTTACATATTTTTATTTTTTAAGGCATCTTGCTACTTCTCCCTCACCTACAACAATTATGATTTACAGAAACAAGGTGTTCATGTAAATATTGAGCTGTGTATTCCTAAAACTTTGGTTAATCTTGTAATTCAGATTTTTTTATAAATAAATTCCAGTGTGAGGGACACCCAGGTTTGGGCACATTCCCACCTGGAGCTTGTGGCACACTCACCATCCAGGTTAATCAGTGGCTCTGCATTTTTTGCTGTGTTGTCAGCATTTTTAGCACCATCAGGGGTGGAATCCTTGTATTTATCAGCTGCAGAATGAGGAGGCAAACACAAAAATCATCAGGATTAATGGCAGAAAGAATTAATTCTAAGTTTAGCATGGTGTTACAGCTGGATTTTTGGGGTGGTTGCACAAGGGCCTTATGGGTTTTTGATTTTTAGGTTTAAAAACTGGGATTTTGGAGCTCCCCATTAATGATATCAAAAGCTGCCCATAATAAGGGACTGAGATTCACATCTCAGGTATTTATATCCCATTCCTGTCCTGGGCTGAGCTCAGCCCTGCAGGAATTAATGGTAATGGAAAAACAACACTTTGGTTGTTGTTATTTTGCCACCAATAATTACATTTGTATTCCCACTCTCTCTGCTGTGACTGGGGACATTGAACTGCACTTTTTCATAACCTTGTCCTAGTTCCCAAGGGTTCCACATCCACTTAAAAAAATAAAAAAAAAAGGGGGATGAGTCTAAGAATAACTTCTCTGAAAAAATGCAGTACTAAATATAATGCATTTAATACACTCCACAGGAAGTTCTCATAAAGGCAATCCCACAGGGAGAAGGGGATAAATATCTGCAAGGAGATTGGCTCTATCCAGAAATAAAATATAATTAATTAATAAAATATAAAATAAAATATAATAGCCAATGCAATTATGCTGCTCCAGTCCTGTGAGAGCTGAAAACAAACAGAGTGTGGGGGTGGAAACAAGCACAAGAAATGGTGTTTTATTTTTTTAAAGAAGTGAAACATACTTTTGACACTGAGTGATTTTAATGGAAACTGAAAAGGGGAAGGAGCTGGTGGTGTGTGCAAGGGCATTGTGACATCACAGCACATTTGGTGACAGGGTGGGGGTGACACCTCACCTCCCCAGGCTGCAGAGCTGCCAGGGATGGCCTGAGCAGGATCCCAGCAGGATGCCCAGCCTGGACCAGCTCCTGTTGGTGGCCCTTGGGCTCAGCTGTTTCTACTCTGGCAGCAGCAGCAGATCCTGCCCACCCTCCTGGGCCACCCTGGTGTGGGATGTGCCCCCCCTGGAGAAGAAGGGCAGTGCCCACAAGGGCATCTCCATGATTGAGGTGCTTTTTTGGAGCATCTCAGCCCTGTGCCTGCTGCTCCTGGGGGTTTTGCTTGGCTGGAAAGCCAGGAAGTGCTGGAGAAAGGTGAGGGGTGGTGCCAGGTGAGGATAAGGAAGGGAAGAAAAGCAGGACTGGTTTAGCATTCCATGAGATGGGGTTAAACCATTCCATGATTCCCACACTCTGGGGCAGCCCAGCCAGGCCTGAGGTCCCTGTCACCACCCTGTCACCCTGTGCCTTCCAGAGATGGAAGCATGGATGCTCCTGCAAGACCTCCAAGCTGCTCTCCAGGCTGAAGGAAAACCCTGACTCACTGAAGCACTACATGAAGCACCTGCAGAAGTGCAGAACATCCTGTGTGGAAGTGCTGCAGGTCAGGCTGGATGGGGCTGGGAACAACCTGGGCCTGGGGTTGGACTGGAAGGTCTTTACAGGTTCCTTTCAACCCAAATCTCTTTGTGATTCTCCAGAAAAAGGAGGAAGAAAATACAGGAAAGCTTCAAGGAAGAGACAACACGTTTTGCTCTTTGCCCATAAATTCCCAGCCCTAGCAAGGCTCCCCCAGGAGGGCTGGAACTGTCCCCAAGCACAGCTTTGACAATAAAGGTTGTAGGTGACACTGTCTCCAAGGTAAATGGAATGTGGAATGGATGCTCCAAGAACAGAGGGAGTGACTTTGCACTGGGACTGCTGCAAAATTCCTGCAAAGGGGAGGAATTCCTGACTGGAGGGAGGTGGCACAGGGTGCCCAGAGAAGCTGTGGCTGCCCCTGGATCCCTGGGAGTGTCCATGACCAACCTGGATGGGGCTGGGAGCACCTTGGGACAGTGGAAGGTGTCCCTGCCATGCATCTTTAAGGTCCCTTCCAACCCAAACCATCCTGGGATTCAGTGAAATCAATCAAAAACCCCCATTCCCCTCCCATTTTGGGATGTTAAACAGATCCCCTCCTACCATTGTCTCCATATTCCAGCCTCACAGCCAAGCCAAGAAGCCAATCCACTGTCTCTTGTCGTTCCTGTATTTTGAAGGGACAGTTCACATCTTTCATGTACTGGGGAGCAAAAAGAAGAGAGGAAAAAAATGGATTTTAGTGACCTGCATCAAGCAGTTGGGAGCACAGAACTGTTGTGTGAACAGTCTCACTTTCCCACAGGCCTCACAGAAAATATTAATTAACAAGAGGTGTCACTGTGAAATTCCTGCTGTGGCATCTGATCCGTGTTGGAGTGTCCCAGTCCACCTCTCAAGCTCAAGTCTGACACCTGTTAATGGAACTTTCATTTTAATTAATGTTTTTTAATTGTCAGACTGCACCCAGAGAAGCCAAAATGTCCTTGCTTTACTCTCTGCCCATGTCACAGAGCAAATGGAACAAGGGAAGGGGGCAACAAATTGGAACAGAACCTTCCCACCTGGAATGAAGCTTCCACAAACCTGAGGATTCCCTGGAGCAGCAGAACTCATTTTCCCTTTTTTCAGGGGTTTTGTACAAGAAGAGAGGATAAAAACAGGCTGAGGTTCTGTCTGTGCTGTTCTGAACCCACAACATGAGATCCAACCCTGGCTGCTGCCAAGGATCCCAAAAACCAGTGGTGACATTCTGCTGTGTCCCTTTGCTGCAGGGCCAGAAGTGCCACACAGCTGGGAAAAGGATGCCAGGGGTTGGAAAAGCAGGAATTCCCTGGAAATTATAGAGAGGACACTCTCCCCAAGCCAGGAAAGGCAGCACTGCTGCCAGGAATTGCAGATATTCCCATTCAGGTTCTCCCTGAGCACTGCAACTCCTGGGCAGTGAGCAAAGCAAGAGTTTCCAGGAAGGGGAAAAAATAAAGTTGGGATGAATTGGGAATTAAAAAGCAGGGAAATGGGAACCAAGAGCTTTGTGGTGGCTGGAAATGCTCAGGAGAACCATGGATGCAGAAAATAAATGTGGGATGCAGGAGGTGCAGGATGACCTTTCCCCAAAACTGGAGGAGCCTCACCCACCTCCTTTGGGGACAGCATTAATGCAGAAAAAAAAAAATTATTTGCAGTCAGCTTTCTTTCTGCTTCAACAGCTGAATCAAATCAGCCAAAAAAAAAAAAAAAAATTAGAGATGGATACTCCACCTATTAAACAAACAAAGGAAAACCATGCAGAAAATTCTGCCATTGTAATAAACTCCCCCAGTTTGGCTTCAATAATACATTGAAATTCCCTAGAAATGGAGCAGGACAAATCTCCAGGGTTATTTCTGTTCCACGATCATTCCCAGCACACGGGAAATACCTTCTCCAAGGATTTGGGCCAGTCCTCACTGTGGATGTTCCTCAGGTTCCCTCGGTCCTCGATCTTGTAGTGTCTGATTTTCTGGTCCTCCAGCCAGACAATGAAATTCCTGAACTCTGTTTCATCTGTAAGGAGGAGGAAATTTTAAATAGTTTGGGTTTTGATCCCATTCATGTAAATCTGAGTATTTTTACCATTAAAATCCTATACTTATATATATAAAAAAAACCACTAAAATTGTGCATTCTCTGACCAAAAATCGACCCTGAATGTTTTTAATTTTTTTTTAAACTGGTTGTAACTGGCTGACCTCATTAAAGGCATCAGCCAAGAGGTTATTTTTTATTGGTAATATAATTACAACTCATGAAAAACAGAAAGGTGAAAAAATAACAGAAAATTTAAGTTTCTAACTCTGCTTTCAGCACAAACACAACTTGTATAGCACCCATCCCTAATTAATTTACAGCATAAATATTGTAGCTGGATGAGGTTTTTATGGAATTATGGGATGGTTTGGTGGAAGGGGCTGTAAAGTAAAGCCAAGCGCGTCCCATCCGATCCCTCACCCCTGCAGTTGAAGCCGGCGGGGTTGTGGTAGTCCAGCGCCGAGAGCTTGCGGCGGAACATGGTGCCGGTACCGGAGCCGGCCCCGATCCCGATCCCGGTGCCGATCCCGGTCCCGGTGCCGCCTCCCCCGTTCAGGCCGCGCCGACGGCACCGCACGGGCCGGAAGGAGGGGAGCGCCCGCCCCCCGCGCGGCGTTCTGATCGCTGATTGGCCAGCGCGGTGAGCGGCGGCTGCATTGACCAATCAGAGAGCGAGATGGGCTGCCGGGAGGGGAAGTGGCCTCTGTGCCTCGGGTATGGACGCGGCGGCGGAGGGGGCGGGGTCAGTGGGGGCGGGGTCAGACCGGGGGGCGGGGTCAGTGTAAGGGGCGGGGCTTGGGCACTGTGTGCGCCCAGTGGGGAACTGGGGAGCGCTGGGCTGTACTGGGAGCTGTACTGGGAGCTGTACTGGGAGTACTGGGAGCACTGAGCTGTACTGGGAGCTGTACTGGGAGTACTGGGAGCTGTACTGGGAGCTGCACTGGGAGCACTGAGCTGTACTGGGAGCTGTACTGGGAGTATTGGGAGCTGTACTGGGGTACTGGGAGCTGTACTGGGAGCTGTACTGGGAGCACTGAGCTGTACTGGGAGCTGTACTGGGAGTACTGGGAGCTGTACTGGGAGCTGTACTGGGAGCACTGAGCTGTACTGGAAGTACTGGGAGCTGTACTGGGAGCTGTACTTGGGAGTGCTGGGCTGTACTGGGAGCTGTACTGGGAGCTGTACTGGGAGCACTGAGCTGTACTGGGAGCTGTACTGGGAGTACTGGGAGCTGTACTGGGAGCACTGAGCTGTACTGGGAGTACTGGGAGCTGTACTGGGAGTACTGGGAGCTGTACTGGGATCACTGAGCTGTACTGGGAGCTGTACTGGGAGCTGTACTTGGGAGTGCTGGGCTGTACTGGGAGATGTACTGGGAGTATTGGGAGCTGTACTGGGAGCTGTACTGGGAGCTGTATTGGGTGCTGTACTGGGAGTACTGGGAGCACTGAGCTGTACTGGGAGCTGTACTGGGAGTATTGGGAGCTGTACTGGGGTACTGGGAGCTGTACTGGGAGCTGTACTGGGAGCTGTACTGGGTGCTGTACTGGGAGTACTGGGAGCACTGAGCTGTACTGGGAGCTGTACTGGGAGTACTGGGAGCTGTACTGGGAGCTGTACTGGGAGTACTGGGAGCTGTACTGGGAGTATTGGGAGCTGTACTGGGGTACTGGGAGCTGTACTGGGAGTATTGGGAGCACTGAGCTGTACTGGGAGCTGTACTGGGAGTACTGGGAGCTGTACTGGGAGCTGTACTGGGAGCTGTACTGGGTGCTGTACTGGGAGTACTGGGAGCACTGAGCTGTACTGGGAGCTGTACTGGGAGTACTGGGAGCTGTACTGGGAGCTGCACTGGGAGCACTGAGCTGTACTGGGAGCTGTACTGGGAGTATTGGGAGCTGTACTGGGGTACTGGGAGCTGTACTGGGAGCTGTACTGGGAGCACTGAGCTGTACTGGGAGCTGTACTGGGAGTACTGGGAGCTGTACTGGGAGCTGTACTGGGAGCACTGAGCTGTACTGGAAGTACTGGGAGCTGTACTGGGAGCTGTACTTGGGAGTGCTGGGCTGTACTGGGAGCTGTACTGGGAGCACTGAGCTGTACTGGGAGCTGTACTGGGAGTACTGGGAGCTGTACTGGGAGCACTGAGCTGTACTGGGAGTACTGGGAGCTGTACTGGGAGTACTGGGAGCTGTACTGGGATCACTGAGCTGTACTGGGAGCTGTACTGGGAGCTGTACTTGGGAGTGCTGGGCTGTACTGGGAGATGTACTGGGAGCTGTACTGGGGTACTGGGAGCTGTACTGGGAGCTGTACTGGGAGTATTGGGAGCTGTACTGGGGTACTGGGTGTACTGGGCTGTACTGGGAGCACTGAGCTGTACTGGGAGCTGTACTGGGGTACTGGGAGCTGTACTGGGAGCTGTGCTGGGGTACTGGGAGCTGTACGGGGAGTACTGGGAGCTGTACTGGGAGCTGTACTGGGAGTACTGGGAGCTGTACGGGGAGTATTGGGCTGTACTGGGAGCTGTACTGGGATACTGGGAGCACTGGGAGCTGTACGGGGAGCTGTACTGGGGTACTGGGAGCACTGGGAGCTGTACTGGGAGTTACTGGGAGCGCTGGAAACTTTACTGGGAGCTCTGAGAGCTGTACTGGGATTTGTACCTTCATCAATATTCATCAATATTCATCAATATTCATCAATATTCATCAATATTCATCCTGGCATTTCCTCCGTGCCAGCCCTTCCCAGTGCTCCAGCTGGCACTGCGATGGATCCAGGGGGGTTCTGCCTCCTTTTCCCTTTAGGATCTTTCCTCTCCCATCCCCTGGATCTCCTCCAGCTTCTTCCTGGGGTGGTGTCAGCAGGGCAGGGACTCCCTGGCAGCTCAGACTCCATCAGGTTTTCTGGAATTCCAGAATTCCACAATGGTTTGGGTCGGGAGGGACATTAAAATCCAGTTCCCTTGTCTCAGGCTGCTCCAAGCCCTGTCCAGCCTGGCCTTGGACTCTTCCAGGGATCCAGGGGCAGCCACAGCTTCTCTGAGCACCCTGTGCCAGCTCCTTCCAACCAAGAATTCCATATCCAACCCAAACTTCCACTCTTTCAGTTTGAACCCATTATTCCTTGTTCCTGAGGAAGTGTCCCTCTCCATGTCCCTCTCCCACCTGTGTTGGGTTGCTGTGCCCAGAAATGTGAATTCTGTCCCATCTGCTGACCCGGCTGGGGCAGTGCCCCTGATCTCCTGGCACACATTCTCTGCTCATGGGCCATCTTTAAACCAGCTGGGCAATCATCTTTATCTTCCCACAGCCCATCCTCCCTCCAGCAGATATCTCCTGTTCATGGCCACTGAGTCCCAGGGCATGGCTGATAAAATTCCATCATCCCACTGGGAGATGCTCCAGCCAGGGCAGGAGCCAAGCCTTTCCTACCCAGAGAAAAACTGACATTTTGGACACCAAGGCACCTTCTTTCCACTGGATTCCAGAGGAAAACCAGAGCCTTGCACATCATCCCTGGAGCTTCAGAGGAAACTGCCCCTTCTCCAGGAGCACTGCTCCAGCTGAGCCACATCTGCCCCTGCAGGAGGATGCAGCACCATGGAATGGGACTGTGCCACCACCCTGACTGACTGACTGTGCCAGCTTGGATTCTGACTCTGCCAGGGCTGGGATTGTTCTGTGTAATACTGCATTGCTAGTTTAATTTTCCTAGTAAAGAACTGTTATTCCTAATTCCACATCTTTGCTGACAGCCCCTTAATTTCAAAATTATAATATTAATTTGTAGGGAGGGGGTTTACATTCTCCATTTCAAAGAGAAGCTCCTGCCTTTATTGGCAGACACCTGTCCTTCACACCAGGACACCACCCCACATCTGGAGCCACACCTGGGCCAGCAGTGGCATTCAGACACTCCAGCATGGAGAAAAGCAGCTTGGCACCATCCCCAGGCATGCCACACATTGTCCATGCCACCAAGGGTGACAAGGATGGAGGCAGTGAAACCTCCTGCCTTCCTTGGATTTCACCCACATTTGAGAACTCTCCCCATCCCCTGGTGGGTCCAGCCCTCCCTGCAGCAACACACGGGACAAATCCACCCATGGGACACGAGCTGTGCTTCTCCTCTCCCTGCTGCAGAGCTGTGGGGCTGGCAGCTAATGAGTGCAATTAGTGCAGATGGGTTTATTGTCATTAGGGAGCCGGGCAGGGCCCCACTCTGCATCTCACCCACGCTCTCCCTGGAAGCTCCACAGCTCCTCCTGCTCAGCAGATGCTGCTGCTCCGAGGTGCTGCTGAGCCTGGGGAGGTGAGGATGGAAGGGAGTGAGTGTTGGAGCTGGAGGGGAGCCAGGGAACAGCTGAGCTGCCTGGCAGGCGAGGAGAGACTTGGCTCCTTCCTCCCCAGCCACAGTATTTTGCTTTGAAGCTGCTCTGATGGGCAGGGAGAAGGATGGAGGGGCTGAGAGTTGGGATTGATGCTCATCAAGGTGCTTGGATCAGCACAGATCCATGCTGGGCTCAGTGCTGGTGGTTTTGATTCAGAACCCACGGTGGTACTTTGGTCCTGAGGCTCCTGTGAAACTGAAAGGAGAATTCAGGATGTGGGGAATTTGCTCACAGCAGAGTAGGTTTGATTCTGTGACCAGGGAGGGGTTTGGTAGTAGAATGAGTAAGAATCATGGAATCATAAAATCCTGGAATGGTTTGGGTTGGAAGGGATGTTAAAATAACCCAGTTTCACCCCATGCCATGGCAGGGACACCTTCCACTGTCCCAGGCTGCTCCAAGCCCTGTCCAGCCTGACCTTGGGCACTTCCAGGGATTTGGGGCAGCCACAGCTGCTCTGGGTAATCTGTGCCAGCTCCTCCCCATCCTCCCATTAAAATATTCTTCCTTATATCTGAGTCTGAATCAACCCTCTTTTAGTTTAAACTCCTTTTTGCTGTCTCTCCAGGCCCTATAAAAATCTATCCTTCCTTAAAAGGTTCCTTTAGGCTCTGGAAGGGGCTCCCTGGAGCCTTCTCTTCTCCAGGTGAACATTCCCAGCTCTCCCAGTCTGCTCCAGCCCTTGCAGCAGCTCCATGGCCTCTCTGGATTTGCTCCTGTGCTGAGTGCCAGGGCTGGGAGAAGAAGGAAAGAGAGGGGAGAAGGGATGGACAATGAAATTGGAAATGTTAGATATCTCTCAATTTGGGAGCAACCTTGAACGAGCCTGTTCCCCCTAAACCCCAAAGGCTTCACTTCCCTCCCTAACAGCACCAAAACTCCTGCTAAAGACAGGGAAAACCCCCTTGGGAACAGCATCCCACCACACCCAGGACAGGATCCCACCTCCCCAAGGGTCAACAAGCACAGAGCAGCATCTCCAGAGGCTTGAAACAAATCCAAAAGTTTATTTCCAACGAGTACACAGACCATGTGGGATGGGGATGCGCTACACCACGACTGGCTTTGCCTACACCCACCCCCTCCCCAAAATCCTGCTGCTGGCAGGGTGGCAATCCACAGACAGACACCACCAGCAACCTCTGCAGACTAAAAAAGTCCTTTTTCCAGTACTCCAGATATTTTGTTTTCTTTAAAAGCCCCGGGGGGAGTGGAATGTTGTTTGAAGCCAGGCTGGAAATCCAGCATGGGGATGGAGGGATGGGTGGGATTTTTGTTGTGAGGAGGGGGAACAACCTTGGCAGGTGATATCTGTTTGGCTAACAAAGGCAGATCTGTGTAAATAGAAATACTGGGGTGAAATACCTGGCAGAACACCAATGGCAACACCACAACCAACAAAAAAATTCAAGCCCAGCAACATAAAACACCTTCAAGGAGTAGTTTGGGTTAATTCAAAATCTCCCCCTCCCCGCTCCCCCATATTCATGCAGGTTTATTTCATCCTCTAAGTTATTAAGAATTCGAGTTGTAAAATAGGCAAGTCCTTAAAAAAATTATTACAAACCAGTTTTATGACAGTGCTTGAGAAGGGGTGGGGTGGGAGCCCCGGGTCAGACCGGCTGCACTTCACTCTCTGTGACAATAAATCAGATTAAAAAAGAAAAGACAAATCTCAGGATGGGGTTTTGACATCTCTGCCTGGTAACAGCAAGAGTGAAACCAGCTGCAGAGCAAACCACTTCATCCACCCTTCATCCCAAAGCCAGGGGAGCTGTAGTAAAAGGATCAAAATTGGATGAATTAGGGAGGGCTGGGACCATCTAGGCTACTCGTGGCTTATAAACATTCCCAGGTGCCAAAAGTTTGGAGTCCAGTGTGAGAAGAACTGGCCTTCCCTGTAGAAGAACTAGAAAAAGAGTATGAAAAGGTAGAAAAACCAAAAAGCACTTTTTTTTTCACGGGCTAGAAAGAGTTACCAAAAGGTACCTAAAGATTTTTGCCCTCCAGGATCCATGGGGATTTTAAAGCTCACTCCTGATTCAGAACTGGTCCAGCAGGGTCACCACAGACCCCCAAACCCCTTTGTGACACCCAGCTCACTTTGTACACAAATCCCCACGTTATGATTCCCAAAGTTTCCCAGGAGGATGGATGAGCAGGGGAAAGCCAGGAGCTGTTTAGCAGCAGGAAGGAGAGACAAGCCACGTCCACAAAAGCAGGGACCCAAGGAGGAGCCCAAAAAGGTGGCATGTGTCCCCCAGGAGCTGGGAGCAGAGCTGGGAATAACTCCCCAGGCTGGCAGGGAGCCCAGGCTGTGTGTAAACAGGGAATCAGGCACCTCTGGGAAGGGGCAGCCCCACAGCTCCCCTGGCCCTTCCCAACGTGGGGAGGGGGCAGTGGGAATGGGAGAGGAATGGAGCAGGAAGGGGCAGAAACATCCCAACAGAGAGCAGCATCCCATGGTGGGACAGCATCCCATGGAGGAGCAACATCCCATGGTGGGACAGCATCTCGTGGTGGGACAGCATTCCATGGAGCAGCATCCCATGGTGGGACAGCATCCCATGGTGGGACAGCATCCCATTTTGGAGTAGCATTCCATGGTGGAGAGGTATTCCATGGAAGAGAAGCATCCCATCATGGAGCTGTATCCCACCATGGAGCAGCATTCCATGGAGGAACAGCATCTCACCATGGAGCAGCATTCCATGGAGGAACTGCATCCCATGGACAAGCAGCATCCCACCATGGAGCAGCATTCTATGAAGGAGCAGCATTCCATGGAAGAGAAGCATCCCACCATGGGGCTGTATCCTACCATGGAGCAGCATTCCATGGAGGAGCAGCATCCCATGGAGAAGCAGCATCCCACCATGGAGCAGCATTCCATTTTGGAGTAGCATCCCACCATGGAACAGAATCCCACCATGGATCAGCATCCCATGGAGGAGCAGCACCCCACCATGGAGCTGTATCCCACCCTGAACACCATCCCAGCACTGAACACCACCCCAGCAACATTCCAGAGCAGCCCCAAGGGAAGGAAGTGCTAGCAGGAGCCAGGAAAAGAGCAGGACTGAGCGAGGAGGGCAGAGGCACAGAGGTGTAGGAGGAAAGGAAAGAAGTGATTTTGATTTGATTTTGGGATTTCTGGCTCGCCCTGCAGCTGGGCTGGCCCCTGCCCTGTGGCAGGAGGAATTTCAGGCACGTCTAAGGCATCTCAGGAGCTCTCTCTGCTTTCAGAATCACCTCTGGTTCCTCCCTGCAGCTTCTTCCACCAGCACGTGGTGCCCAACGCTAGAAAAGAAAAGTCTGGAGCGGATGAACAGAATTCAACTCTCATGCACTAGCACTGAATGTCATCACAGGGTATGGAGCACCAAGCACAACACAGGAATCACTTGCACTTGCAGAACCAAAGCTAACCACAGAGAGGATGGGAAAAAGTGGGGTTTTACTGGGGACACAGAGCTGACCATGTCCCCTGGACCCCCCCCCCCCGCTACGCTACAGCCAGAAATGGAAAAAGCACAAGACCAAACATTGAGTAACAGCACAGCCACCTAACCTGTCGCTATATATTTGACAAATCAAAAGTATTAGCTTGGAAAGAAACCAACAATATCATTCCAAGAGGGTTATACACATCCCTAGCAGTTAACTTTGCTCAGCACAGCTCTGGTGCTTTAAATATGGAACAATCAAACAATTTTGTGAGCAGAAAAGTGACACAGATTTATTCTTTACATGGTTTTTTTTGTTTTGTTTTGTTTTTCTCTTTCTAGGCAACTCTACAGACTTCAGATCTTTTGCCTTGCAATGCAGATCATCTGATTCCCCCAAAGGTGGCCAGGTTCTTTAAACATGCACATCTCTGTAGCTTCCAGGCTGTGTTTTTTTTTTTTTTT
Source organism: Erithacus rubecula (assembly GCF_903797595.1). Lineage (NCBI taxonomy): Eukaryota > Metazoa > Chordata > Aves > Passeriformes > Muscicapidae > Erithacus > Erithacus rubecula. Next base: position 58,507,482 of record NC_136688.1, read on the forward strand.
TTTAACTTATTTTTCTTTAAATTCTGCGGACCAGCAGGTCGTCCCCATTCCTAAAAACTCTACATCAGTGTTCAGGGTGGCCTGAGTGCCCATCAGGCTCCTCCAGGGTTTACAGGATCACACAGAAGAACTTCTTCTCTCTAAAGGGGTTTTCTGAGGCTGGGACTGGGGTCAATAGAGGGTCCTCCTTGGCATGGGCTTCACAATAAGCCATCAGGTCTGCTGCTGCTTTGGACACCTGCAAAAAGGAGCCAGGAAATCAGGGGTTAACTGCACCACCTCATCAGTGCCTTGGTGTCATTTTCTTCTGTCTTCACTCAGAGGCAGGATTAAAATGCAGGAGATGAATTTTCTCATGTTTGGGCTTGGTTGTTTATTAAATCTTATCTAAAGTACAGAGAGTTCTGTAACACTTCCAACTACCAGCTAAAAGTGAGCAAAATGGAGATCAACTTAGCTGGTTACAAGGTCTTTTAAAGCCAAACAGTCCAATAGAGAATTAACACCTATATTATTTATACTTTTGACCCAATACTAAATTTCTGTGACTCTCACTGCAGCACTAACTGTCCAAACAAAAATTGCAACCTGAAATCATGAAGAAGGAAGAAAAAAAGAAAAAGACAACACCCAAAATCCTCCATCTTGTCCCATATCTATTACTATATTCTAAAACCTCAAATTCCAAACCCTTCACCATGTGAAATCACACACTTCTATTTAACCACACACCTGTGGTTTTAACTCCATCACCCAAATTTAGAAGCTTCTCCAAGGCCCCAGGTCAAAAGCAGTGTTCTCCAGGGGGTCAGTGCCAGAAAGCTCAAAAATGTCAAAATTCCCAGATTTCTGGGTTCCAACAAGGAGGAACCCTGTGTTAGGGACATGGAGAGGTGCCACCAGCAGGGAAGGGCTGGCAGCATCTCTGGGCAGGTTGAGATGAGAATCTGACTGATGGTGCAGCAGCACATCCCTGCTGGGGCTGGTTCTGGGCTGTTCTGGGCTGGTTCTGGGCTATTCCTGGGCTGGTTCTGGGCTATTCTGGGCTATTCTGGGCTGTTCTGGGCTGGTTCTGAACTGTTCTGGGCTGGTTCTGGACTGTTCTGAACTGTTCTGTGCTGTTCTGAGCTGGTTCTGGGCTGGTTCTGGGCTGTTTCTGAGCTGTTCTGGGCTGTTCTGGACTGGTTCTGAACTGTTCTGAGCTGTTCTGGGCTGGTTCTGGGCTGGTTCTGGGCTGGTTCTGGGCTGTTCTGAGCTGGTTCTGAACTGTTCTGAGCTGTTCTGGGCTGGTTCTGGGCTGGTTCTTCACCTCTGGGCTCTGAGCTGCTCTGTCATCCTGCATTCTCATTCCCAGCCTTCCCCCATCCCCATCCTTCACCTGACAAGGCTGACTGGAGCATCCCTGCTGCCTCTCCCACGCATCCCTTGGCAGGAACATCCACAGCAGCATTTCCTGCCCTCACCCACCAGCCCTGCTCTTGATTCCAGCAGCTCCCAAGCCAGCAGGGCTCATCCCACCCCTGGAGCATTTCTCTCCCTGGATTTAAGCTCCCAGCAAGGAGCTGGGATGCCTTGGGGACAGTGAGCCCACAGGTGATGCTCCTCACCCCTGGGAATACCCAGGGATGGGGCTTGGAGCAACCTGGCAGGAAGATGGAACAAAAAGGGCTTTAAGGTCTCCTCCAACCCAAACCATTCCTGGATTCTCTGATCCCACCTCCCACTGCCTTCAGCCAGGATCAATTAAAACAAGAGCATCCCCCACAAACACCACCTGTCTCCACATCCCACCAGGCTCTCTGGGCAGCACCAGCCACCTCCCAGCCCCCCCAGGAGCAGCTCCCAAGGATTCCCACCTTTATCCTGTCGATGTTGGCCTCCATCTTCAGCTGCTCCACCAGCTTACGTGCTTGTGCTATGCTAGCAGTGTTGTTGCTAGCCATGGGCAAGCCAGGAGCTCCTCTGCAGGCAGCAACACACCAGGATCAGCAGCTGGGCTGCTTCCAGCCCTGCAAGCCCCCCCAGAATTTAAAATCTTACAGGGGAAAAAAAATAGAGGATGGGAATTATAATGAACTAAGCAAAAACCCAGCAAAAAAAATATATAGGGGAAAAGAGAGGAAGGAGTTAAAGAGAATAAAGATGGATAGAACATTCAGAGTGTGTGTGTTGGGTTGCAGTATAGGATGTGACCAGAAATGTGAATTCTGTCCCATCTGCTGACCTGGCTGGGGCAGTGCCCCTGATCTCCTGGCACACATTCTCTGCTCATGGGCCATCTTTAAACCAGCTGGGCAATCATCTTTATCTTCCCACAGCCCATCCTCCCTCCAGCAGATATCTCCTGCTCATGGCCACTGAGTCCCAGGGCATGGCTGATAAAATTCCATCATCCCACTGGGAGATGCTCCAGCCAGGGCAGGAGCCAAGCCTTTCCTACCCAGAGAAAAACTGAGATTTGGGACACCAAGGCACCTTCTTTCCACTGGATTCCAGAGGAAAACCAGAGCCTTGCACATCATCCCTGGAGCTTCAGAGGAAACTGCACCTTCTCCAGGAGCACTGCTCCAGCTGAGCCACATCTGCCCCTGCAGGAGGATGCAGCACCATGGAATGGGACTGTGCCACCACCCTGACTGACTGACTGTGCCAGCTTGGATTCTGACTCTGGCAGGGCTGGGATTGTTCTGTGTAATACTGCATTGCTAGTTTAATTGTCCTAGGAAAGAACTGTTATTCCCATCTCTTTGCCTGAGAGCCCCTTAATTTCAAAATTATAATATTAATTTGGAGGGAGGGGGTTTACATTCTCCATTTCAAAGAGAAGCTCCTGCCTTTTTTGGCAGACACCTGTCCCTCACATCAGGACAGGGTGGAAGGGAATGGCACATTCAAAGGGAAGGGAAAAGAATGGAGGTTAATCTGACAAATAGTCACACCTGTCTTGATTGGTGAGCTCCAAAACTCCAAATGTTTATGTGCAACCACCTGGTAATTTTTAATTGGAGAGAGATGGGGAGGGAAGAGCAAATTAAAGAGGTGCTCATGGATATCACTCAACATCCCAATTCCCAGATTTCATCCCACAAATCATCCTGTGACTCTGGGCCACAGACACAGCCTTGACATGTTGGTGCCAGCCCTGCAATACCCCAAAGATGGGCTGGGGCTGCACGTGGGGAGTGTTGGAGCCATCAAATGAGGGGCTGAGGATGGGAGAGGCCAACCCTGGACACAAGAGAAAAGAAACAATGGGATGGATCCCACTGATTGATGAATGGAAAAAGAGATTTGCCTTTACAAACAAGCTGCAGGTTTGCTGGTAAATGAAATTTGATATTGAAAGGTGAAAGAAGCAATGGGGAAAACCATGAATTCCATAAGAATTAAAAATTTAAAGGGAGGGTTGTACATTAGAGAGGAATCTCAGGAAAGTCTGTGCCTCTCAAATAGGGAAAGTGAGAGGGAAATGCAGCCAGGAAATTGGGATAAAAGGAGGCTGAGTCCTCCCAAAATTCAACAGACCCCAGGGGAATGCCCCATGGCCTCTCCCTTTATCCAAGTAAAGTAAAAGGACTCCTCTGTCTCCTTTTTGGACATAAACCTCTGGTTTTCATGGATTAATTTTCCTGACCAGGGACATCCCTTAGGTGACACTGGGACTGTCCAGAGCCCAGCCTGCAGCAGCAGGAGCCCAGCTGAGCTGTGCTTTGGGGTTTGCTGTTCCATGAGAACCTGTGACAGCAACACCCAAGGGAACAGGATTTCTGTGCCAGGCTCAATCCCTGCCCACCATCCAGCCCAGTGTGTGCCCAGCATCCCTTGGCCTCCCTGGCTTTGTCCCTGCTGCCAATTTGCACATTGAGATGCTAAACAGGATGCTGGAGTTTCCTGTTTCTGGAGATTTCTCCCCCAGGCAGGGGGGGGATGCCAGGCTGGATCCTGGATGTTTTTCTGGCACTTTCTGCCAGCAGTGAGCTCTGGCAGAGGCAGCAGAGCCCCAGCATCAACTCCTTCAGCAGCAATCCTGCCTGATTTGGGCTGCCTGACAGCTCCAAAATGGCTTTTTTATTTTTTATTTATTTTTTGGGGGGGATGTCCTGCAATAGCAGGGCACAGTGAGTGATGGGACAAGCCCTAAAATAAGGGAATTGTGGTGTTTTAAGGAAAAGGTGAGGGCATGCCCAGCTCAAGCTCATCTTAGGGGGTTTAGAGTGTTTGGAGAGAGGGATTTATAGAAGGAATCAACCTGGCACTGGTGCTGTGCCTGGAGCAAAGTCCTCCAGGGCCAGCTGGGCTGTGAGGATGAGGAGGGGAGCACAGGAGGGTCATTTTTTACCAGAAGCTGATCTCTCCAGTGGTTTGTGCCTCTCAGGGAAGCTCTGCTCCTCTTGGCCCTTCACTGCCTTCAAATAAAGAGAGCAGAAAACAAAACTCAGCTCCAGGGGTGCCACATCCCTGCAAGCCCAGCCCCCAGGGACATTCTCTGTTTGCATTCAGGGAGGTTCTTCAGCACAGGAAGAGGTTTCAGTCAGTGGGCAAGTGGCCCAGGGCTGCTGGCAACCCTGCAGCTGAGCAGGCTGGAGGATGCACAGGGGCAGGACAGGGGTTTGGGGCAGGGGTTTGGGGGCAGGGATTTGGGGGGCAGGGATTTGGGGGAAGGATTTCAGGGCAGGGATTTCAGGATATGGATTTTGGGGCATAGATTCTGGGGCAGGGATTTTGGGGTAGGGATTTTGGGGCAGGGATTTGGGGCAGGGATTTCAGGATATGGATTTTGGGGCAGGGATTTCAGGATATGGATTTTGGGGCATGGATTCTGGGGCAGGGATTTTGGGGCAGGGATTTCAGGGTATAGATTTTGGGGCAGGGATTTCAGGATATGGATTTTGGGGCATGGATTCTGGGGCAGGGATTTTGGGGCAGGGATTTCAGGGTATAGATTTTGGGGCAGGGATTTCAGGATATGGATTTTGGGGCATGGATTCTGGGGCATGGATTCTGGGGCAGGGATTTCAGGGTATCCCTTTCAGGGCATGGATTTCAGGGTATGGATTTTGGGGCAGGGATTTCAGGGTATGGATTTTGGGGCAGGGATTTCAGGATATAGATTTTGGGGGCAGGGATTTCAGGGTGTAGATTTTGGGGGCAGGGATTTCAGGGTGTAGATTTTGGGGGCAGGGATTTCAGGGTGTAGATTTTGGGGCAGGGATTTCAGGGTATGGATTTTGGGGCAGGGGTTTTGGGGCAGGGATTTTGGGGCAGGGATTTCAGGGTATCCCTTTCAGGGCATGGATTTCAGGGTATGGATTTTGGGGCAGGGATTTCAGGATATAGATTTTGGGGGCAGGGATTTCAGGGTGTAGATTTTGGGGGCAGGGATTTCAGGGTGTAGATTTTGGGGCAGGGATTTCAGGGTATGGATTTTGGGGCAGGGGTTTTGGGGCAGGGATTTCAGGATATGGATTTTGGGGCAGGGATTTCAGGGTATCCCTTTCAGGGCATGGATTTCAGGGTATGGATTTTGGGGCAGGGATTTGGGGACAGGGATTTTGGGGCAGGGATTTCAGGATAAGGATTTTGGGGCAGGGATTTCAGGGTATCCCTTTCAGGGCATGGATTTCAGGGTATGGATTTTGGGGCAGGGATTTGGGGACAGGGATTTCAGGGCATGGATTTTGGGACAGGGGTTTCACTGTCTGCTGCACAGAGCTTGGGGTGGGATAGGAGGAGCATTTCCTGGGGAATGCTGCTCCTGGCTGGATCTGCTCTGCTTCATATATACTTTATATATTTATATATCCTTTATATAAGAAAGTATTGCCCAGAATGAGCAGAGAAAGCTCCAAAAACCCAGAGAGATCCAACACAGACAACAACAAATTCCCTCTCATACACAGGACCTGCTCCAGTGGCAGGGAATCACTTCAGGGATGTCATTCCATCTTTAGGATCCATGGGAGCTGAGAGCACCTGCATGGTTGCTGCAGCCCTGACCCTTGAAATAATTCTGTATATCCCACCCTGCAGCCCTGACCCTTCAAATAATTCTGTATTTTCCACCCTGCTGCCACCCTTCAAATAATTCTGTATTTTCCACCCTGCTAGGGACACTAAAATGGGGAAAACAGTCCCAAAAATGAGGTGAGGGAAGGGTGGGAGGGGTGACCTGTGAGCACAGGGCTGCTGGGACAATGTTGGGGACTCTGCACCTGCAGGTGCAGAAACAGGAACCAGTTTGGGGCCAGTGATGGTTTTAGAGCATTTCCACCCCTGGGGAGAACCTGGGCTGTTGATAACATAAATAACAAAATAAAATAATAACAAATAAATGGCAAAGTTATCACAAAAATGAGACAGCAGATAACAAAATAACAATATAATAATAAATAAAAATATTTTAAAAATTAAAAAAAAAAAAAAAAGCAGCAGGTGGCACTTCAAAGTGAGCTGGTAAAAGAATGTCCTACCCTGAAAAACAGTTCTGGTGCAGCTGCTCCAACAGGGCAGCCAAAAAATCAACTTTTAAATGCCAAAGAGAGGATGTGCCCCCAGGAAGGTGTGGGACCACCAGGAGCAACCCCAAAATTCCACGTTTTTTTAGTCTGGATTGGATTTATCATAGAGAGATGGAATGGTTTGGGTTGGAAAGGACCTTAAATCTAATTTAATTTGCATTTAAATTAAATTGATTTAATTTAAATCCTTAAATCCAATCCCATTCCACTCTCTACCATGAGCAGGGACAATTTCCACTGTCCCAGGCTGCTCCATCCCCAATGTCCAGCCTGGCCTTGGGCACTGCCAGGATTTGGGATTTGCCAGCCCCTCCCCACCCTCCCAGGGCAGAATTCCCAATTCCCAACATCCCACCCATTCCCTGTGTCCTGTCCTTGCCCAAAATCCCTCTCCAGCTTTTTGCACCCCTTTGCACACACAGTGAATAACCCACTCTGCCCAACAAACAAATACCAAAACAACCTGGCAAGATCCCAGAGTTGTAATTACAGTGCAGAGCCCAAAAGAGACAAAACCCCATGTCCTGCCTGTGTTAAACATCATTAGCATGAAGATAATGAGGAGGGACTCATTAACCTGAGGAATCCATTATCCAGGCACACACCTGCCTTTAAATGAGGGAAATCAGGCACTGCCTGAATCCCCCTGGGAGTGGCACAAAACCTCACTGCAGGCAGAGCTCAGCACAGCAGGGTGTGATGATGGGAACACCACCAAATTTGGGTGGTTTTTACCTTCATGCTTGGGATTTTTGCTGCTTAGAGCTCTGATGGAAGGGATTTGGAGATTAATTGGGATGATGCCATCACTCCAGCAGCCTGGGAATAGCCAAATTCCCCAAATGGGGTCAGGCAGGGCTCTCTGCATCCATCACATCTCCAGTTCTGGCTCTGGAAGTTCCCATCCCAGTGCTGGGAAATACAATAAACTTCCCTCTAAATGCCACACTCAAATATTTTGCCTTTTTTTTTTTCCTTGGATCTGAAGATATTTTGCAGGGTGTTGTTGGGTTGATTGCAATGAGTAAAGAGGAATTTGAGCTTGAAGGAGTGGAGGATGCTCCAGCAGCTTGGCTTGGCTTAAATCTCTTCCCTGTGAGGGTGGGGAGGCCCTGGCACAGGTTTCCCAAAAAAAAATGGATCCCTGGAAGTGTCCCAGGCCAGGTTGGACAGGGTTTGGAGCACCCTGGGACAGTGGAAGGTGTCCCTGACATGGCAGGAGTTGGAATAAAATGGGCTTTAAAATCCCTTCCATTCTGGGACTCCATGAAAAACACTGGCAATAAAAGTCTGAACAGCAAAATTTTGCTGCTGATTTTTGCTAGTTGGGTCCCTAAGCTCCAAAAAAACCACCTCATTTGTTGCTGTCTGCTGAATGAAGAGCCTTTGATGCATTGGAATGACTTTTTTTTTCCTGTCACCCACCCCAAACAAGCACCAAAAATTGGGGTTTGAGCAGGCAAACAGCATCCCCCTGATTGTGTGAATTCTGTGAATCCCTGTGCAGCTTTCCCCAAATCATCTTTTGGATGCTTGTTGGATGGGATGGGGTTTGGAGTGCTCTGAGCTAAAAACCAAGGCACAGCTCCACCCCAAAAACCAGCAAAAGGAGCATTTCAGAGCCCTCCTGCTAAGCTGCCATCCATTCCTCCCTGCCAAACTGGGGGGGCTCTGGCACCCCAGGGCTGCCAGCTCTGCAGGAGCCATCCAAAATCCCTCTGCCAGCTCCTGCCAGCAGCAGCTGCTGCTCCCCCAGAGCTCAGGCTGAGCAGATCCTGGATCTCAGTGCCTGCTGCTGGATCCATCACCAGCTCCCAGCCTGTGCAATCACAGCTAAACACCCCCAAAAGGGTTTTATCCTTTTTTTTTGTTGGGTTTTAGTTCAAGGTCTGTGTGGGTGGAGAGTGGAATTCTCCTGGATGTTTTAAAAAATGGCATTTTCCCATCTCTGGCAGTGTCCCAGGGTTGGTTGGATGGAGTTTGGAGCATCCTGGGATGGAGGAAAGTGTCCCTGCCATGACAGGGGGAGGGAAAAAATGAGATTTAAGATCCCTTCCAACCCAAACCATTCCACAATTTCATGATTTTAAGGGTATTAATTAATGCAATCACCCCAGAAGGGGTCTCACAGCACATTTTGCACTGGCTTGGCTCTGTCCCTGTCCAGATTCAGGGAATCATCCCTGGGAATCACTTCCTGCCATTCCTGGAAATGCAAATCAGGGGACAATGACCTCAGAGAGCTTTTCCAACCTGAATTTTTCTAGCATTCAATTTTCCAGACTTTATTTTTTTTTTTTCACCTCCCAGCAAGGTTTTTTTCTCTGCTTTTCACAAAATCCATCTCTCCCCTCTGAATCAAAAGGAAAAGTAGGAATGAAACAGAAAGTGCTGGCATCACCCACCCCAAAAACAACTCATTTTGGGGTGAAAGCAGCAGCTCCTTGCTTTCAAAAAAAGTCATATTTTCCATCCCTGATGCACCAGAATTTTCCACTCAGTGATAGAAAAATGGGTGAATCCCAGTGGGGCAGCCAGGATTTTGGGGAGAGCAGGCAAGCATCACCCAGGGGGGGTTGATCCAGAAAAAAATGGGTTTTTTTTGACAAAAAAACTTTTTTTGGACAGAAAAGGGATTTTTTTTTAGACAGAAAATGAGGTTTTTTGGACAGAAAATAAGGGTTTTTTTGATAGAAAATGGGATTTTTTTGATAGAAAAGGGTTTTTTGATAGAAAAGGGGTTTTTTGGTGCAGGAATGGTTCCATGCTGGGTATTACAACAAAGAAATTTCTCCCAAATCTCATTCACACTGGGATTTCTCCATGTCCCTGTGCTTCCCTAGGGCTGAGCCCATCAGGCTCTCCCAAAATTTGCCTTTTCCTCCCCAAATCCAGCCAGGTGCAGCATCCAGAAGGGATAAGTGGGAGCAGGGCTGGGGAGTGGGAATCCCTCCTGAGGGGCTGGATGGCTTTGCCAAGCATCTTGTGGCTTCTGCTAAAAGCCATTGCTAAAAATAGGTGGCTCAGCTGAAAAAAAAAAAAAATAAAGCTAAATATATCCAGGAAAGTATAAAAATACTGCAGGCAAAACAGAAAATAGCAGAGCCACGTTTTGCAGGGGGTGGGAGATGGGAGAGTCCCACTGATCCCAGTTCTGGCTGGGAAAGGAGGCTCAACACACCCAAATTCCACGTGTTTCACTTTTCCTGAAGGAAATAAAATGCTCTGAGCTCAATTTGTGCCTGTGAGGCAAAAAAAAATAAAAACATCCTGAGTGGTGGTTTAAGGGATTTTATTCCCTTTCCCAGCCTGGAAATGGGAATTTCCTTTTTTTTTTTTTTTTTTTTTAATCCTGAATGTCCAAAACAGTGTTTAAATCCCAGGGATGCAGTTTGCAGGTCAGAGATGTGCTGGTAGATAGAGAAATAAATTAATTAAAAGATGACAGAGTGGGAAAAAAACAAAAAAAAAAGAGCCTGTTTCCATGGAAACAGCTTCATTATCCCAGCAGCATCTGATCCCTCCTGCCAAAAACACAAGGGGTGGGGTGGGCACCCAGTTATCCATCCCAGAATATTCTGGGTTGGAAGGGACCTTCAATCCCATCCAACCCCACTCCCTGCCATATCCATATCCTCCCTCCATCCTAGGCTGCTCCTTGTCCAACCTGGAATTTCCAAGGATGGGAATTATCAATTTTTTTTAATCTTTTCCCAAATTTTGCTCTGAAGGAAGTCAGGGTCTCACATTCCTGCCCTGTCCCTTCTCCTGGAGCATCCCTGTCTCTGTGGAAAATCTGCTCTTTGTTTTCTCTCAGGCCCCCAACAGCTCAAACTGAAACAAACAGGAACTAACCTCGACTTCCTCTTCTTGTTTTTTAGGGTTTTTGTGGGTTTTTTAAAAAAAGATTGTTCAGGTGAAGGACCAGCAGACTGAGACACCTCCTCTGGTTCTTCCTGCCATCATCCCTATGAGATTTTTTGGTTCTCTCTCCATCCCACAGGGAGGGAGCACAGATCTGCTCCAGGGTTGGAAAAAGGGTCCAGAACCATGGGAATTCCACCAGGGAATGCACTGGTTCTTGAGCAAACCCCCAGCCTGCTCTAGGGTTGTTATCTGGGGGAAAATAAATAAATATTGGTGCACAAGGGATAATCCCAGTGGTGGGAGCAGATCAGGCTCTGGGTGTTCCCTCACCTTGGCCAAATATTTGGAATAAGAATGTCCAAATATCAAGGAATAACATGCCCAAATACCAGGGAATAAGGATTCTCAAATACCAGGGAATAACATGCCCAAATACCAGGGAATAACATGCCCAAATATTGAGGAATGCCCAGTTACTGGGGAATCCAAGGATGCCCAAATACCAAGGAATACAAAGAGTAAATAAGGAATTCCCAGGTGTCTGGGGAATTATGATTCCCAAAGAGTGAGGAATAAGGATGCCCAGATAAAGAGGGAAAAAATAATTCCCATATTATTGGGGAATAAGAATGCCCAGATAAAGAGGGAAAAATAATTCCCACAATCTTGGGGAATAAGGATGCCCAGATAAAGAGGAATTAGATGTCCAAATATTGGGGAACATGGACACACAAATAGTGGGGGATTAGGGATACCCAAACACTGAGGAATAAGGATGCCCCTGTGGAGGAAAAAAAGGATTCCCAGATACTTGGAATGTCAAAATTCTGAGGAATAAGGATGTGCCAATACTGGGAAATAAGGATGCCCAAATGCTGGAGAGCAAGGTTGCCCAAGTACCAGGGAATAAGGATGCCCAAATATTGGAGAATTCAGGACTGCCCAAATATCTGGGAAAAGGGATGCCCAGATACTGAGGAATAAGAAAGCCCACACAAAGGGAAATACAGATTCCAGATATTTGGGGAAAAAAGGATGTCCAAATACTTGGGAACAAGGATGTCCAAATTTTGAGGAATAAGATTGTTTGAATACTGAAGGATCAGGATGCCCAAATACCAGGGAATAAGGATGCCCAGATATTGGAAAAAAAAGATGCCCAAATACTGAAGGATAAGGATGCCCAAAAACCAGGGAATAAGGATGTCCAAATATTATGGAATAAGGATGCTCAGATACTGGAAAATAAAGATGCCCAAACTCTGAGAAATAAGGATGTCCAAATTTTGGGGAATGGGGATGCCCAAATACCAGGGAATGAGAATGTCCAAATCCTGAGGAATAAGGATACCTAAACACCAGGGAATAAGGATGTCCACATACTGAAAAATAAAGATGAGCAAACACTGAGGAATAAGGATGCCCAAATTTTGGGGAATGAGGGTGCCCAAATACCAGGGAATAAGGATGTCCACATACTGAAAAATAAAGATGAGCAAACACTGAGGAATAAGGATGCCCAAATTTTGGGGAATGAGGGTGCCCAAATCCTGGGGAGCAAGGCTGGCATATAAATCCTGTCACACACCCCCAGCTCCAACCCTCTGCTCTCCACCAGGGCTCAGCCCTGCCAGGGCTGCATTTCACTGAAAATAAAAGTACCTTAAGGTTTGATGGGTTTTTTTTTTCACATTGGGTTGGGTTTTTAAGGTTTAATAAAATGTTAAACAGCCCCCAGAGGTCACTGGAGCACAGGAGAGCACACAACTTCAGAATTTCCCCAAAATCCATGGATGGATCAGAGTATCTCCAGCACACAGATCACAGAATTCCAGACTGGTCTGGGGTGGAAGAAACCTTAAAATTAATCCCATTCCAACCCCTTCCACTGTCCCAGGGTGGCACTGAGCATTTCCAGGGATCCAGGGGCACCCACAGCTTCCCTGGGCACCCTGTGCCAGAGCCCCACCACCCTCCCTGCCAGGAATTCCTTCCTTATCTGCCCATCCAGCTCTGAACTCCTGACCCTCAATTAAAGGAAGCAGCCAGGAGCAATGATTTAATGTTAATTAACATATCCAGCCATGGGTTTCAGTTTTTAACATCCTGCTCTTAAGTATTGGCCAGGGTCAAGATAAAGATCTTGATGGGGAATGAGGATTGAAGGGGAAGATGAAGGGAGAGCTGCAAATTGAATTGTTTCTCCAAGAGGATTTGAAAAGAGACAAACCCACCCTGAGCCTCATGCAAATCACCCCAAATTCAAGGTTTGACCCCCACAACCTCAGGGATCTTCTCCAACCTACATAATTCCATGATTTACCAATTCCTGCTCATTGGTGTGGGGACACAGCCAGCCCAGAGGAATGGGGGCTAAACATTTCCCTGATTTGGTTACAAGATCCCATTTTAGGGGCACCCTCCATGTGAGCACAGCAAATAGGAGGGAAAATGTGAATTTTTTCTTGGCTGGTGCTAGCTTGCTGAGCCCACCCCTCAAATCAATTTTCAGCTCAAATAAACCCCAAATCCCTTCTTTTTTTGGCTAGAGCCTCACCATTTCTCCCCCCCAAAAAAAAACCCTCCTGCAGCAGGCAAAGCCATTTCTGGGCTGCAGAAATCCTCATGATGAGAAATCATCCTCCAATGATTTCACCCCAATCAAACCTTTATTAGAATTTTATTTTAAGTAACACTCACAGGGAGCCCAATGACCCTTTCCAGCCTCTGGGAATCACCCAACAAGTTGCATCAGCAGAGAAACAACCCCATTAAGCAGCCCCATTAATTTGAGCCCCCCCACCTCCCAGGAATTACCTGAGACTGCTTTAATTAGGTATCCACCGTGCAAAAGAATTAATTAATTGGTGATAAGCACCTGAACCACATTACTCATAAGGCTCTATTTCAAGCTTCAAATACAGCAAACAGGTCACAGCCCAGCTGAGAGTGGAGGCAGAATTCCCAGGGCTGCTGCCTGGTATTTCTCTTCCCATCTTTGTCATGGAAGGAACAAAGCTGGGATTTTTTTTTTTTTTTTTTTTTTTTTTTTTTACTTTTTTTGTTTGTTGTATTAATTTTCCTTCCATCTTTGGCCAAGCTGGACAGGGTTTGGAACAACCTGGGATAATGGGAATTGTCCCTGCCCATGGCAGGTGATTTCAAGGTCTGCTCCAAGTCAAACCATTCAGGGATTCCATTTCTTGTCCAGGTTTTTCACAGCATCCAGAGCTGGTGTCTTCAGAACTACTCCAATAGTGGCTGCACCACATGGAGATGGGAGTTGTGTGATGATTTTGGGGGGTTTGGTGTGTTCTGGGTGTGGGTTGTGGGGTAAAACCCCATTGCCTTGGGGCTGTGAGGGTTTCACATCCCGTGAAGGGAGTGAAGCATCTGCTGAGGGCAACACACAGTGTGCAGGAGAAAGATCCACATGGAATGGGGGAGGGTTTAGCAGGTTCCTGAAGTGGGGAAAAACAGAAAAAGGAGAGGAAAAAAAGGATATAAAAGGAGGAGGGAAAAAAAAAAGATAAATAGAGGGGAAAAAAAGTAAAAAGAGGGGAAAAAAAAAGGAAAAAATTCCCCGTGCATTCTGTATTTCCACAATCCATAACTTTGAAAAGGAATTTACTGTGGCCTGTGGTGGCTCTGACATTTCACAGCCTGAGTCTGTGAGGGGGGGTTCCCCAAGCCAATGGGGATGAGGGCAGGGATGGAGAAAGAGATGGAGAGAGGGAAACAGGGATGTGGGCAGGGATGCAGCTGTGGGTCAGGGCAGAAATCCAGGCAGGGATGCAGGAACTGATGCAGGCAGGGATGTGAGCAGGGTGTGGGCAGAGATGCACACAGGGATTTGTGGGGGGGGGGGATGCAGGAACTGAAGCAGGCAGGGATGCAGGAGTGGATCAGGGCAGGGATGCAGGTGTAGATCAGGGCAGAAATACAGAGGAACTGATGCAGGCAGGGATGTGGACAAGATCTGGGCACAGATGTGGGCAGGGATGCAGGAACTGAAGCAGGCAGGAATGCAGGTGTGGATCAGAGCAGGGATGTGGACAAGATCTAGGCATGGATGTGAGCACAACGTGGGCAGGGATGCACAGAGGGATGTGTGTGGGTATCTGGGCAGGGATGCAGGGATGTGGCTGAGATCTGGGCACAGATATGAGCAGGATGGGGGCAGGGATGCAGGAGTGGCTCAGGGCAGAGATGTGGACAAGATCAGGGCAGGGATGCAGCAGTGGATCAGAGCAGGGATGCAGGCAGGGATGTGAACAAGATCTGGGCATGGCTGTGGACAGAGATGCAGGCAGGGATGCCTGTGTGGATCAGGGCAGGGATGCAGGCAGGGATGTGAACAAGATCTAGGCATGGATATGAGCAGAAGGTGGGCAGGGATGCACAGAGGGATGCGTGTGGGTATCTGGGCAGGGATGCAGGAACTGATGCAGGCAGGGATGTGGCTGAGATCTGGGCACAGATATGAGCAGGATGGGGGCAGGGATGCAGGAGTGGCTCAGGGCAGGGCTGGAGCCTGCACAGCTCAAAGCAGGTTATTTGGGAGGGCTGGCAGAAGTAGGTTGCTGCTGCTCCCCGCTCGGTCGCCGGGCTGACCCACATTATCCCAATTAAATTTCACTCCCGTGCCCCTCTGCTGCCTCCCTCCCCTGTGCCCTGCAGCATTCAGGGCTAAAGTAGGCCCTGCTTAGGGAGGCAGAGGAATGAGGAGAGGAGGGCAGGGTGGCAGAACTGGGGCAGGGACTGAGCAGCAGCAGCAGTTTGTGCTCAGCAGCTCCCCTTGCTCCAGCCTGACCCACCTACACTCCCCTGACCACAGTGCTCCTGCTAAACAGCACAAGTGGCTTTTCCCTCCCCAGCTGCTCCCTCTGAGCCTTTCCCACATCACTCCCTGCCCTGTCTCCATCCTCACCCACCCTGATAGCTCCACATCCAGCACCTCACCATTCCCAGAGCCCTGCACCCCTGAGCCAGCCTGTTTTCCTCCCAGAGCATCCCTGCCAGGCTTGCTGCTGACTCAAGGGCCCTGCCTGTGCCACCACCCTGGCTTTGGATGACACATGCTCAGCACAGGGAGCAGCCTCTGCACTTACATGGCAAAAAGCAATAAAGGATGGAAATTCTGCAGCCTGAGGAACTGCAAAGCCTGGGTGAAGCAGGTCAAGGCAGCTGGGTTCCCTCCCTTCCCATGCAGGGATCCCTCATGTGCTGCATTTATTCCCTGCTCACTCCCAGAGCTTTAATCCTTCTGGCAGCACTGCCTTCCCCAGGATTAAACACCTTTCCCTGCCTACCTGCTGCTGGGAAATCTCACTTTCAGTGGGTTTTTATATTTTTTTCTTGATCTGTAAAGTCACTGCAAGCAGCTGCTCTTTGGGGGCTCTCAGTTCCAGGCAGGATGTAGGATTCAAAACCAGCCTAACTTTTACATCATTTCACAGGAACACTTGCACAGGGCTTAGATTTTAGGCTTAAAAAAATAATAATCAGCACCTCCCTTATTTGCTGCTCATACCTCTCCTTAAGCCTAGCTCGCTGCATTAAAATAATCTTTTTATTCCCTTTATTCCCCATTTTTATTCACAGTGTGGATGGAGGAAGGAGGAGGGAGATTTTCCCCCACCACTGGCATTAAGTGGGGAGTGAGGGAAGCACCAGGGGTGGATACAAATCCCTGAGCAAGGATGTAAGGCTGAGCAATTCTATTAAATCAGCTGATAAATAATGCAAGGGATTTGGATGGGACCCACCCTGCCAGCATCACACACACACCACCAGGTCTCCAGGATATTAAAAATCCAAGGGATGCAGCACAGGAACTGAACCCAAAGCCTTTCCCAACACCTACAGCTGTCCCAGGGTCCCACTGCAGCTCTGTCCCCACCAGGTTCCACACAAAGCCATGGAATCCACCAGGGTTTCCCAAGGTGGGGAAACTCTGGGTATTTTCCAGCTGGGTCAGAGCTGCTCCAGCAGCAGCCACAGGGCTGGAGATGAATGAGAAGAGGATCAGAGAGGTGGTGATGGCTGCCCCTCAACTGAGGAGCCCAAATTGCTGCAGAGCCAGCAAAGGAAATCCCTGAGCAGGAATGTGGAGAAGACCTGGCCACGCTCCTGTGGGACATCCTGGGGACACCTGGACTCACAGCACAGCCATGGGGACACTTCTGGTGTGCCCTGAGTGCTGGGGGACAGCAGAGATTCCCAATTCCCAACATCCCACCCATCCCTGCCCTCTGGCAGTGTCCCATTCCCTGTGTCCTGCCCCTCCATCCCTTGTCCCCAGTCCCTCTCCAGCTCTCCTGGAGCTCCTTCAGGCTCTGAGCTCCCCCTGGATCCTTCTCCTCTCCAGATGGGCACCCCCAGCTCTCCCAGCCCTTGGAGCATCTCCCTGGTCTCCTCTGCACACAGAGGATTTTTCCTGTCCTCAGGCCAAGCCCTGAGCCCCAACATCTCCCAAGGTTTCTCCCAAGGTTTCCCCCTGGTCTCCTTTGGCTGCAGACATAGCAAAGCCCAAACCATGACAAATGTCACATGAAGACAGGCTGGCACTGTCCTGCTCTCCCCAGGTGACAGTGGCACTGTGAAGACATTTTGCTGGTTCTCAACACCTTCTTTATCCTCCTTCCCTCCCTTCCCTGCACCTGCTCCAAAGCAAAACCAAAGAGAAATCAAATCAACCCTGAGCATCTCCCATCACTGACAGCTGGTGCTTTTTTACCCCAAATGACCCCAAACCACAGCTCCTCCAAACCCACAGGAATTCTCTGCTTCAGGGAGGATTTTAAGACAAGAAGAATCCTTCCAGCACTCCTTCAGGATTCCCCTTAAGTGCCATTCCAGGGAGATGCTGCAACAGGTTAAATATTCCTGATTTTCACCCAGCTCTGGGATAGCTCAGATGGGAACAGGAGAGCAAACACAGCTCCTCCCCATAACTGCAGGGTGCACAGGGACACTGTCTGTCCCCAGGGAGCCACCACCATTCTGGCTTTTCCCTGGCTGCAGGCTGCTCATTGGAAAAGGAGCCAGGGAAACAAATGGTTAAAATTATTGGTGTGAATTGAACAGGAATTTCAAGCACTGGCCATCACAAGGTGGAGTCCCCACCCTTGGAGGGATTTAAAAGCCTTGTGGATGTGGCACTGGGGGATATGGGTGGGAATGGATTTGGAAGATTTGAGGGGGGTTTTCCAACCTGAACAATTCCAAGATTTTAAGCCTGAAGTTTCCAGGCACAGCAGCAGAGACAGGACCCAACCATAATGACCTTAATGATCATAATGACCATAATTAGCACATGAAGCCACCCCAGCAGTGTCACCATCCTCCTGGAGGTGCCAGCCTTGGGAACAGGGGCTCCAGCTCCTCCTACCCAGGCAGGAGAGGGAGGAGGGGGATCCTCAGCACAGATTTACCCTGGAATGTGCCAGAATCCAGTGTGGTGGCACAGGGCACCAATGTCCCCATGGTCTGTGCCTGCAGGGATGGGCACAGGCAGCTCAAAGCACAGGAAAAGCAGGAAGCAGCCAGGTTTGGGCTGGGATGCTGCAGGAGGAAGGATGCTGAGCACCCTGGTGAAACCAGGAACAGCAAGGAGTTTGCATTGGGAATATCTCATATTCCAAGGATTTTTTTTTTCCCATTTGGAGGGATCTCATGTGAGCCAGGAAGGAGCAGGGGCTCAGGCAAGGCAGCCCCACCCCACACACACCCCTCCTGCAGGTCCATCCAGAACATTTCCAGCCAAAAAAGCTGTTCCCAGGGATCCTCATGGGATGGACAGAGCCAAATCCCCTTCCCAAAGCCCTCAGGAGAGCAGGAGAGGGCAGGAAGATAAACCTGTTAAAATGAGACACCAGCTCATAAAGGAGCTTATCCTGCAGCACCCCTGGAACAACCAACCCACAGCACAGAACTCCAGCCAGGAGAGATTCCCCTGGATCAACTAATTAACCCGGGTTCTAACGAGGATGATGATGGCAGACATCAGGGGAAGGAAAGTGCTGAGTGAAAAGCCAGGGAAGGATGAGATAAGGTGAAAACTAATTGTGTTTGGGAGGATCAGCAGGTCCTGGTGCCCAGGAATTATCCAGGGGGTGGCAACTGCAAGGTGCTGGTTTTTTAAAGGTCCAGTGTCATTTCAGAAGGGATTTTTATTCCTGTATTGCCATGGTGCTTGGAGTCCATCATTCCCTGTGAAATGCAGTGATTTTAGACTCCAGCCTTGGCAGGGCTTTGTCCCCTCTGAGATTCCTGCATCCAGCTGCCTCCTCACCCACCAAGCACCAGAATTCCCTTGCACATCTCTAATCAAAGGCATCACTAATTAATCACTGCCCTGATCCAACACCCACACCCAACCAACACCATCCCAGACACCCTGGATGGGGTTTGGAGCAAGCCTGGATTCTCCAAAGAGCCAAATCCATGTTCTGCTGGCAGCTGGATCCTGAGCTTCCCCACCAGGAGACCCCCTTTGGGATTTTGGCCACTCCTGTGCCCTGAAGGGACTGGGTTTGGGGGTTTGGACCATGCATGAGGCACCCAGATGGAAAAATGCACATGGAAAGCTGGGCTGGAAGTGAGCAGGGGGTAAAACTGCAAGGCCAAGAAAAAATTCCTGGGTGAAAAAATTCCTGGGTGAGTGGAGCAGGATGCACCCACATCCTTTTCCATGCAATGGGGTTTTATTTTTTTTGCCCTGATCCCTCCTCCTCACAAAGAGCCCAGAGAGGGAGAACAGTGAGAAAAGAGCTTGAAAAGAAAAACTGAAAATCCAATCTAATCCTTCAGTTGGTGTTTTCCCAAAATTCCAGCCCAAAATGGGGAAATAAAAGAGGCAATCCCAGCCCCAAAATGGGGCAATCCCAGCCCCAAAATGGGGCAATAAATGGGGCAATCCCAGCCCAAAATGGAGCAATCCCATCCCAAAATGGGGCAATAAATGGGGCAATCCCAGCCCCAAATGGGGCAATAAATGGTGCAATCCCAGCCCCAAGTGGGGCAATCCCAGCCCAAAATGGAGCAATCCCATCCTAAAATGGGGCAATAAATGGGGCAATCCCAGCCCCAAATGGGGCAATAAAAGGGGCAATCCCAGCCCCAAATGGGACAATAAATGGAGCAATAAATGGAGCAATCCCAGCCCCAAATGGAGCAATAAAAGGGGCAATCCCAGCCTCAAATGGGGCAATCCCAGCCCCAAACGGGGCAATCCCAGCCCGGTGGTGGCAGCACTGTGTCCTCCTGGGGCACCCCGCCCTGGGCAGTGCTTTTTGGGGACACGGCACCGTCTCTCCAGCCCTAATTACTATGGAAACCGGCGGCATCGGGCTGTGCTCCCGCCGTGACTCACCGGCATCCAGGAGCCCCTGGAATTCCAGGTGGGATGGCCCTGCCCCTCCCGGGAAAATCGCCTTTTTATCGCCTTTTCCACTGGGCAGGGGGTGGCAAAGCAGCAGGCAGGATTGGGGGTTAATAACAGTAATAATAATAATAATAATAATAATAATAATAATAATAATAATAATAATAATAATGATAGAGATTCTTCACCAGCTCACAGCCATCAATCCATGAGAATTCCTTCTGGGATTGCCTGCTCCTAATTTCCATGCCATGAAAAAGCCTCGGTTATCATCTCCTTTCCCCTCCAGATCCAAAATGTGCCCAGGAAAACACCAGCAGCAAGGAGAAACCCCAGGAGATCCTTGCTGCTGGTGCATGATCCATCGGGAGCAAAGCTGGGAGCTCCCAGGGAGAGAGGATGGGCAGTCCCAAACTGGGAATATCCCATTCTGAGGCCAGGCTGCCTCCAGGTGATGCTGAGACTGCCAGGCTGGTGTTCCAGGTGAGAAGCACATTGCATCAAGCAGCATCCCTGCCTCCTCCTTCAAGGCTGGAAATGCCTCAAAAAGCCCCAAAAATTGGTGCCAAGGAGCAGCTGGGGCCATGTAGGGGCAGCACAGAGGCTGGGGTGGGGTGGGGCTGAGCCACACCCCTGAATCCCACAGCACAGGGTGAGAAAAACCCCCTCAGAACCCCCAAAATCTCCTCCTGGAGAAAGGCTTGGCCCCAGGGCTTTCCTGGCAATAATTAATTGAGTCATATTTCAATCCAGCCAGCGGCCATATGGTAGGAAAGAGGATTAAAATCGCATGCTCCAGTTGCATTCAGGGAAATCCATTTATAAGGAAAAATCCTCAATGCCTGGCTGCAGGCTGCTGCCAGGGGATGGGCTCCTGCCACCCATCCACACAGCCCCAGCCCCTTTTCCAGGAGTGAGGAGCACGGGATGGCTGCTGAGGAGATGGATCAGGAGCAATTTGGGAGAGCAGGGGGGGAAATAGGGGAAGAAATCACCCAGAGCCAGCAGCAGGGACAGCAGAGGCAGATCACTGCTGCTCCTAGCCCTGCCCTTTGGGTACAGTGCTCTAAGTTCATTAGGAGCTCATTAGTAATTGATTAATGAGGGGGTATGCTGTGTGTCAGGATTCTCCTTAAATATAAATCATTTTCCACCGAGGAGGTGATAATTATGGAATCACTGGTATAGATTGGAAGGGTCCTTAAAACCCATCCACACCTTCCATGACTCCAGGCTGCTCCAAGCCCTGTCCAACCTGGCCTGGAACAATTCCAGGGATTTGGGGCAGCCACAGCTCTCAGGGAAACCTGTGCCAGGGCCTCCCCACCCTCACAGCCAGGAATTCCCTCCTAGTATCGATTCCAGATTTTCCCTGTGTCCAGTTTTTTTGCTGGATTCCCCTCTCCCACTGGGGCAAGAGAGCCCTGGACCAGTTTTCCTCGAGCTCATCTTTTCCTGGGAATCTTTCAAAGCACTGCTGGGAAAAACAGGGATTTTGATGGAAAGGGATAGATTTTGATGGATGGGAGAGGGACAGTGCTGTAGGGATGGACATCACCCCCAAATCCCCCCAAGCCGGGCTGGGGCTGATCCCAACTGCATGGATTTGGGGTTGGGAAAGTCTCCCTGTTCCTTTCCTTCCCGTGATTAAAGAAAAAATCGGAGAAGAAAGAACACTACGTCTCATTCATGCACACGCAGAAAGCCTCGCCTGTGATGGCAAATCAGCTGATTTAGGAGGATCAAAGCCCCTAAATCCAACCTTTGTTGGGAGGCTGAGCTCCCGGTACGAGGCACCTTCCCGGGGAGCGGGGCGGGACCCCCGGCCCCCATCGCCCCCCGGCTCGGAGGGTGCGGGGATTGCGGGATTTGGGGGGTTTGTGCCGGTTTAGGAGCGGCTGGGTGCCCACGGGGGGGAAGTGACAGGGGTGGGGACTGCCCTGCCCAGTGCTCCCAGTGTGGCCAGTGCCAGCTCTCCCAGTGCCCCCAGTGCTCCCAGTATGGCCAGTGCCTCCAGTGTTCCCTGTATGGCCAGTGTGGCCAGTGCCAGCTCTCCCACTCCTCCCAGTGCTCCCAGTGTGGCCAGTGCCAGCTCTCCCACCCCTCCCAGTGCTCCCAGTACCAGCCCTCTCAATGCCAGCCCTCCCAGTACCCCCAGTGCTCCCAGTGCCAGCCCTCCCAGTGCCCCCAGCCCCGCTCTCCCCCCCTGCCCCCGTACCTGGATGCGATGCCCCGGTCCCCGCGGGGCGGGCGGCGGCGGTCGGACAGACGGACAGAGGGATGGAGGGACGGACGGACGGGCGCTGGGAGGGATGGAGGGCAGGATGGAGGAGGGATGGAGGAAGGGATGGAGGAGGAATGCGGCCGCGGGAGGAGGAGGAGGGTGGTCAGCAGCAGCAGCAGCAGCAGCAGCCCCGAGCGGCGAGTCCCCACCCAGCTTTGTCTGCGCTCATCCCGCTGCCTACAGGAAGCGGCTCAGCCCCGACTTCCTCCTCCTCCTCCTCCTCCTCCTCCTCCTCCTCTCCTCCTCCCCCTGCTCTCTCTGCTCTCTCTGCTCTCTCTGCTCTGCGATCCCGGTTTTTGCGGATCGCTTTTGCCCAGACCCCGCTGCCTCCTGCGCTGCCCGCGCCCTGCGCATCTCCCGTCCCGTCCCGTCCCTTACACGGCCCCTGGTCCCCCGCCCGCCCCATTCCCGCCCCCACCCTGCACCCCACACACGCTCCGAGCCAGCCCCGCACCCCTCAGGGCCAGCCCTGAACCCCCCTCCTGCACCCACACCCACAGCTCCTACACTCACCCCATTGCACCCCATATTCACCCCGAACCCCATCCTATACCCATCACACCCCTAAACCGCCCTGTACCCATCACACCCCTAAACCCCCCTGTACCCATCACACCCCTAAATCCCCCCTGTACCCCATCACACCCCTGAACCCCCCTGAGCCCATCACACCCCTGAACCCATCCTATACCCATCACACCCCTAAATCACCCCCCCTGTACCCATCACACCCCTAAATCCCCCTGTACCCATCACACCCCTGAACCCCCCTGAGCCCATCACACCCCTGAACCCCATCCTATACCCATCACACCCCTAAATCACCCCCCCGTACCCATCACACCCCTAAATCACCCCCCCTGTACCCATCACACCCCTAAATCCCCCTGTACCCATCACACCCCTGAACCCCCCTGAGCCCATCACACCCCTGAACCCCATCCTATACCCATCACACCCCTAAACCGCCCTGTACCCATCACACCCCTAAATCACCCCCCCTGTACCCATCACACCCCTTAATCCCCCTGTACCCATCACACCCCTAAATCCCCCTGTACCCCATCACACCCCTAAATCCCCCTGTACCCATCACACCCCTGAACCCCATCCTATACCCATCACACCCCTAAATCCCCCTGTACCCATCACACCCCTGAACCCCATCCTATACCCATCACACCCCTAAATCACCCCCCCTGTACCCATCACACCCCTGAACCCCCCCTGTACCCATCAAACCCCTGAACTCCCTCCCAAACCCATCCTGACTCCAAAGTTCCCATTTAGGGCACAGCTCAGGGGATCACTCAGTATTTTATATTTTCTTTGCAGTCAATATGAACCCTCATGCCAAATTTGGGGGATTTCAAGTGGAATATTTTGGAGGCATGAGGAAGCTGATGGGGTTTTTATAAGGAGGCTTTTCCCTTTCTTCCAGCTGTGTCCTCATGGAAATCCTTCCCTGTGAGGGTGGGGAGGGGCTGGCACACGGTGCCCAGAGAAACTGTGGATGCCCCAAATCCCTGGAATTGTCCCAGAGCAGTGGAAGATGTCCCTACCCATGGTAAGGGATGGGATGGGATGGGATGGGATGGGATGGGATGGGATGGGATGGGATGGGATGGGATGGGATGGGATGGGATGGGATGGGATGGGATGGGATAGGATTTAAGGTCCCTTCCAACCAAACCATTCTGGAATTCCATTATTTTATAAAAGGGGGTTCCTGTGCCCCCCAGGCAGGGCTGGGGCAGGGGGCACAGCAGAGCTGGGGAGGGGCACAACCCCCAAAACACCCCAAAACACCCAAAACACCCCAAACCAGCCGTGCCAGTGCCCACAGCAGCAGCGGGGCATGCAGCTCCCTTTGGGAACATCCCAAAAGGTGACAGCAGGAGCCCCAGCAGGGGACAGGGGGCTGTGTGCCACCTCTCCCGTGCCAGGCTCGGCTCCAGAGCCTCGCTGGATGCTCAGCCCGGGTTTCCCCTCCGTTTCCACAGCAACCCCTGATGACTGATTTCCTTCCATGACCGATTTCCTCCGCTGCCCTGCACCAGGGGACATCACCCCAAAAACGCACCCAGAGCTGTCCCTGAACCCCCCTGGCACCCAGGGTCCCCCCACCCCTCCACAGTGACCCACAGAGGTGCGGCATTAATTCAAAGGGATCATTTCAGGGTGCCAGGAATTCCCTAAAAAGCCACCAGCACAAAGGGGGGAATTTTGTGATCACCAGTTAGTCACTGGTGCCTCACTGGGGTGGCACATTCAGCCGTGCTTGTTTTGGGAGTGCTGATAAAAAGAGGATGCAGTGCCAGCAGGAGAAAGCAGGGAGAGGGAAATTAATTAGTAAATTAAGGATACCACTGCAACATTTCCCGTTTTCATCGTGCATTTTGCAGTTGACTCCATAAAACTGGAATTTGCCCGTGGTCGCCCTACAAATCCCAAATCTCCGGCTGCCCCGGAATAGTGATGGGAGCTGCAGAATTTGGGAGTGAAGAGGTGGCCCCAGGGCAGGTTTTTTGTCAGGATTAAATCCCTGGGATGGTCAGGCAGAGCTGCAGGAGGGCTGCCAGCAGCAGGGAGCATCCCAGGGAAAAGGGCAGCGTGGGTGCCTGGGGACACGCTGGGATGGGAACTCGAGGACCTTTCCCTCCCCCGTGCTGGGATGAATGGAGTTCAAATCATCAAAGGGAGGGGGATTCATTAAAT
Organism: Erithacus rubecula; assembly: GCF_903797595.1. Classification (NCBI taxonomy): domain Eukaryota; kingdom Metazoa; phylum Chordata; class Aves; order Passeriformes; family Muscicapidae; genus Erithacus; species Erithacus rubecula. The sequence goes on from NC_136688.1 coordinate 58,532,257, forward strand.
CCATTCCCATTTAGCCTTTTCTAAGCACGGGGAGGGGAGAGCTCCCTCCCCTCCTCACCACAAACCCTTCCCCATCTGGTTTTAGGAAAATTCCGGGTTTTTATAGGGCAGGGATGAAATCTGGAGGCTAAACTTAGCAGCAGACAATGCAGTCCCCCTCCCAGAAGTGTCTCATTCCCCTCGTGCTCCTCCCTCCTGCCCCGAAAATGTTGGGTGGATGCAGAAATCAGCAATTAGAGCCCCGGCCCCGCGATGGTCAGCGCCCGCCCCGCCACGGCCCGGGGATATTTTTAGAGGACAAAGGGAATTTGCTGGGAACATGCAATTATTGCTGCAGCCCGTGGAAAAGGCACTGGATGCTGCTGGCAGGGGAAGGGGGGCAGCGGGGGCACAGCCCCACATCTCCATCCCTGTCCCTCTGCCAGGGTTTGGGGGAGGGATGGATGGCAAAGGATCCAGGGGGAAACAGGCTCTTCATCATCATCATCATCATCATCATCATCATCATCATCATCATCATCATCATCATCTTCATGGAATCCCAGAATGGTTTGGGTTGGAAGGGACCTCAAATCCCATCCCATTCCACCCCCTGCCATGGGCAGAGACACTTTCCACTATCCCAGGCTGCTCCAGCCTGGCCTTGGACAATTCCAGGGATCCAGGGGCAGCCACAGGTTCTCTGGGAATTCCATCCCAGCCAGAAATTCCCAGTTCCCAATCTCCCATCCATCCCTGCCCTTTGGCAGTGAAGCCATTCCCCGTGTCCTGCCACCCCACACCCTCTCCCTGTGAGAGGATAAATCCAGTTTTTATGAGGATCAAGAGATGCTGCAGAAACTGGAAATGGGGGCATGGAAAGGCTGTGGGTGCTGGTTTTCCAGAGTTTTCCTGGAGGTGCCAGGATCAGCAAACCTGGCAAAAATCACATGGAAAAAAACTGGCCAATTATTTTCTGAGTTTAATTAGATGGGAGGGGGGTCCTGGCTGCTGTGGAAGAGAAAGTCAGCACAAACCTTCCATCAGACACTGGAGAATCCACCTGTACCACCCAAACCCAACTCAGGATCCTGCTCAGAATCACATCTGGAACCAGCACTGTGGAGCTCCCTCCCTGGGGAAAAACTTGCCTGGGTGAGTTTTCCAAATCCCACCCAATTCCACTATTTGGGGTCCCAAATCCCATCCCACTATTTGGGGTCCCAAATCCCACCCCACAATTCCACAATTTGGGGTCCCAAATCCCATCCCACTATCTCGTTCTTTGGGGTCCCAAATCACATCCCATTGTCCCACTATCTGGGGTCCCAAATCCCATCCCACTATCCCATTCTTTGGGTTCCCAAATCCCACCCCACAATTCCACTATTTGGGGTCCCAAATCCCACCTCACTATTTGGGGTCCCAAATCCCACCTCACAATTCCACTATTTGGGGTCCCAAATCTCATTCCACTATTTGGGGTCCCAAATCCCACCCCACAATTCCACAGTTTGGGGTCCCAAATCCCATTCCACAATTCCACTATTTGGAGTCCAAAATCCCATCCCATTATTTGGGGTCCCAAATCCCATCCCACTATTTCCCACTTATTTCAGGATCTCCCCTGTGCCTCTCCCTAATTCCAGAACACAGGGACTGGCTGGCACACCACAAAAATCACCAAAAATCAGGACTGAAAGGCTCAGCCCTGCCTGAGGCAGGATTCCCCTGAACCTGCTGCTGGGAGCAGAGAACACAATAAATGCAATATTCTCCTTAAATTCAGCAGTGTCCCACCTCTCCCTTAAACCTGGGAGCATTTCAGATCTGCAGGAGTCCAAGTGATGCAAACAACTGTCACTTTATTGTCAAGTCCAGCCCTACTGCAAAAGGCACACAACAAACTTCATTTTGGTACAAAAGAGTTTTGCTCTGGGGATTTTCCACCTGATTCCATTTTCCTTGAGTTTTCTTTTTTATTTTTTTTATTTTTTTTTTTTTTTCTCCTTTTGCAACACAGTCCCTGGGCTGTCTCCCATCACCCTGATGGGGAGATCCTTTCACAGAAAGGATTATTTTGTGCAGACAGACAGCTCCTTATTGCAGGGGGAACAGCCCCAAGGGCAGGCAGGCACAGCCACCTGCAGAAAAACTGGGAATAAATGGCACCTCTGTGTCCCCCTGCTCCAATGGCACCTCTGTGTCCCCTGGTTGTGGGGACAAACTCCATCCCAGCCCCCAGCCCAACCCCATCACTCCCCTCCAGCTGCAGGATAATGGGATCATTCCCTCCCCATTTCTTGAGCATTTCTTTACACAATTTATCCCTTTTTTTTCCCCCTCCAGCTCTGTGTTTCTGCAGGGTGAAGGTCCCGTGGCAGAGGGGGGATGAATTTGGGGGATTTTCCTGCATGGGAACTCACCCTGCTGGTGCACAGACTGCAAACCCAGCTGTGCATGGGGGGCTGGAATCACAAATGGTATCCCAGAGCCCACAGAGAGATTTTTGGGGTTTTGTGGGGTCCCTGAGCCCCAGCAGCATCCCTCCAGCTGCCCTGTGTGGTTTCAGGGAGATGCTTTAGGCACCCTGCCCTGCCAACACTGGATATTGACATTATTTTCCATAAAACCCCTCAGGCAGGGCCAGATCAATGTCTGGGGTGGAGACACAGTGCCCACAGCAGCTCTCCCATATCCCAACATCCCAAGAGATTTTTTTTTTTTTTTTTTTTTTTTGCACTGTGCCTATAGCTATGTTCCATTTCTTTTGGTACCAGCTCCCTCCCCCAACATTTCTTATAAAAATAAGATTGTGCTTATTTATAAAAGAATTACAATTTTTTTTTTTTGGTTTGTTTTTCTAAGAAAAGCTTCCAGTTTAAAAAAAAAAAAAAAACAAAAACAAAACAACAAACAAACAGTGGTGTATCAAAATATGGCAAAACTTTGGCTGTAAATGGCTAAACTCTAATTAAAAATATCCACTACAAAGGCATTGTGCTGTGATAATTAACTCCACAGTGCTTCACCCTCTGGTACTGACAGCAAATATTCCACCTGAGCTGTTCTGGCTTCCCTGGGACACACTCAGAAACCACTCCTGGATTTTCCTAGCACGTCAGCATCATCCTCTGGCAGAATTATTCCAGCTGTAAGACCCCTAAAGATGCATGAAAAGCCTTGGGAAAAGATGCAACAGGAAGAGCCACAGGGACAAGGTGGTGGGATGCATGTTCTCCTCGAGAGGAAAGTCTGTTTTCTCACCTAAGTGCTTCAGAAAAAATCAGGATTTTTGATAGAGTTTGTGAAAAAAAAGGCAGATCATTTGTATAAAAGGTGTTTCAGAGCAGGAGTAAAATGCAGATGGGTCTATAAGATCCAGACATATATAAACATACATACCTTGATATATTTATATATGTATTCTCTAGATATTCAATGTTTGGGATGCATTATTGCAGTATCCTTATAGGGGATTTATTTTTTCCATCCTCCTTTGCTTTTTTTCTTTTTTTTTTTTTTATTTTTTTTTTTTTTAGGAGTGGGTTCTCTTTTTGGTCTTGGGGTTTTGCTTTCCAAAAAAAAAAAAGTTGCAAATGGCTCTGAGAGCTTCCAGTCATCATCCACCTGGCTGGCACTGCTGTGGTCTGACCTCCAGCATGTGTTTTTTGGAAAAACTGGGATCATGCTATGCCCCAGGAGCTGCTGGCCATGCCTTCCTCCATGGAACATCACCATGCCTGGAGATCCCTGGCTGGTTATTGCTCAATTCTCCCTTCCCATACTGGCCTTTAGGGTTATTTACATTTCTTTGGCTTGGCTTGAACACAGTCTGACCTTTTCCAGCCACCCCAGAGTCCTGTGGGGGCAAAGAGGGGGAGAGACCACCTGGCCATGAGGAAACACAGGTGGGCTCCACTGAGCTCTGCTCCTCCCTGTAGGAACAACTTGTGTTGGGCACAAACTCCTCAGGAATCCCCTCCAGGCCTGGGCAATCCCCATTTTTATCTGGCCAATCCTCCAGCACTGTGGTTTGCAGGGAGCAGGGCAGGGCTCACACCACGAACTCGGGGACTTCATCATGGGTCAGGTCCAAGGAGAAATATTTGCTGGTTCTCTTGCCAGGGAAGGTGTCCTGGATGTTGAGGCACTGCTGGGCCAGGCAGCTGTTGCAGTAGAGCCCATCCTGCTCCAGGCTGTGGGTGCAGCCAAAGGTGAAGCTCTGAGCTGTGTCCTGGCACAGCCTGGCCAGCTGCAGGAAATCCTTCTGGTACAGCCTGATGTCATCCAGGCTCAGGCTGTGCCTGTCTGTTGATGTCTTGGCTTTCCTGGATGATGTCTGGGGAAAAGAAAGAGGAGGTTCAGGTGTTGGGAAGAAATAAAAAAATCTTAAGAGTGCTCAGCAAGTAGTTCTGAAACAACAGGTAAAACAGAGATGTAGCATTTTTCAATTTAGAGGCTGAAAACAGCCATGTGAAGATTTAGGGCCTCTTTGTTTGTTTAGATGATGCCAAATGCCATGAATACCAAAGAACCAACAGACATCTTGTTCCAAGTATGGCAGGAAAGGTCTGAGGATAAGGGTTACAGATAAGAAAGCCATAAAACATTTAGTTTTATAATAATTTAGTGATTCCTATAGGTTGCATGCAAATATTAGGAAATGAGTATATTGTATTAGATTGGTTAATAGAAATTAGAATACTCATTATAGAAGAATACTTATTGTATTGTCAACAGGAAATTGCTCTCTTATCTCTTACTCTTTCAATTCTCTTACTCTTACCCCTCTTATATTCTCTCTACTCTCCATTCTCTACACTCTCCCTTACACCCACACCCTTATAACAAACTACAAACCTGAAGAACAGAAATTACAGAGCTCCTGAGTCTGTCCAGAGACCATCCACCCAACATTACAACCCCCCCATTCAGGGTCTGCCAGGGGGTTTGGGGGTCCCCAAAGCCCCCCCAGCCCCACGTACCTGGGGCAAGGAGTCTGTGCTCTGCCCACGCAGCTTCACCACTGTCTCTGAGGAGCTGGAGGTGGAGGAGCTGATCTCCTTCACGATGAGTCCTGCACAAAGGAGGGTGCAAAGGTTGTTTTGGGGTGGATCAGTTCTCTTGGGACCCACTCCTGTTTTGTCCATGGGGCAAAAAAGTCCCTCAGCACGATGTGGTGCCTTCTGCTCCACTGGCAACCAGCATTACTTACAAAGCATCCCAAATTTGCCCCAAAATGGCATCCAGAGCTGTCCCCAGGGAGCCTGGCATCCCCAAAGATCTCCCAGCTCAGAGCTGGAAATGCAGGTGACTTTCTGGGTGCAGGCACAGCTCCAGAGAAGATCTGGAGTCCAACTGCTCACCAGCACTGACCCTGTCCCCAAGTGCCACATCCTCAGGGCTTTTAAAGCCCTCCAGGGATGGGGACTCCATCCCTGCCCTGGGCAGTTGTGCCAGGGCTGGACAAACCTTTCCAGGAAGAAATTTTCCCTAATATCCAATCCAAACCTTTCCTGGCACAATTTGAGAGAGGTTTTTTTCTTTACCCCATCTCTCCTTCAACCCATTGGGGTTTTTCCCAGCATTCCAAAAGGACTCCTTGGGCTAACTCTGCTCAGACAAACACCAAAGAACCATGGAATGACCAGGTTTGGAAGGGATCTTAAAGATCATCTCATCCCAGCTCCCAAAGCTGTGACTTGCTGTCCCAGGTTACAATGTAAGGATGTGCCCAAAAGCATCTATTCTATCACCATATGCTGAAACCAGGTGGGGCAGTGATTCTTTGTGGGAGGTATCTTCTGTTAATGGGCCAACTGTTCAAAACCAGGTGAAGCAGTGCTCTTTATCTTTTCCACAGCCCACCCTCCCTCCAGGAGATATCTCCTGTTCATGGCCACTGAGTCCCAGGGCATGGCTGATAAAATTCCACCATCCCACTGGGAGATGCTCCAGCCAGGGGAGGAGCCAAGCCTTTCCTACTCAGAGAAAAACTGAGATTTGGAACAACAAAGCAGCCTTTTTTCACTGGATTCCAGGGGAAAACTGGAGCTTTACACATCATCACTGGATCTTTGGAGGAAAACTGAACCACAGGAGCACTGCTCCAACTGAACCACATCTGCCCCTGCAGGAGGATGCAGCCACCATTGAATGGGACTGCTATCAACCATGCTAACTAGCAGGGTGTGAGGTTCTGACTGTGTCAGTGTTTTTTTCTTTTGTACTATTGCATGTATTTTATTTTTCTCTTTTTTCCTATTAAACTGTATTTCTGACTTGGAGTCTCTCACTGGGTTTGCTTTCCAAACTGGGTTTGCCTGGGGGATTTTGGGAAGCGAAGCAGCCAGCCCTTACCCGAGTGCCCGTTGAACTTGCGGGACAGCAGCATGTCCTCGGTGATGTAGACACACATGTCGGGGCTCACCTCCATCTCCCCCGCCTGCTCCAGCTCCCGTGGGTCATCCACCAGCATCTCAATCTCTGCCAGGCACGACAAGTCAGCTGTGCCCCTTCAGAGCAGCCTCCAAGCCCAGAGAAAGGAAAACCCAAAACCCCCAACACACCGTCATCCTGGGAATCCTCCTCCAGCCGCTCCTTGCCGCCGCTCTCCACGCCGGACGTGTGCGAGCTGCCGTGGCTGGTCATGGAGCTGCAGGTCCTCAGCTTGCGGTGGGCACCAGCACCAGAGAACCCATCCTCAGGCCCCACCTCACGGGGTTTGGGGTCAGCCTCGATGCCAGAGGTGTGGGAGCTGCTGTGGGAGGCCGTGGAGTGCCGGGACAGCCTCTTGTGCCGGGCGCTGCCGGCGCTGCTGCCGCTGGCGCGCGAGCGCTTCTCCAGCTGCTCCATGTCCAGCTCCAGCGTGTCGCTGATGTAGGATTCCCGGTACTGCTTCTTCTCTGCAGGGAGGAAACAGCTTGATTTTCTCAACCCTCAAGAAAAGTGGCTGCCCTGGAAGGGTAGGGATGTCCTGGCACGTAGGGGAATTGTCACCCAGAGTGGTGGCGATAAGGGGGTGGCATTAAGGGAGGTGGGGTGGGAGAGCCAAACCTCCTGTGATGGGCTGGTCCTCCAGGAGGAGGAGGGGGGAGAGGAGGAGGAAAAGGTGCCAAGGAAGAAGAGAAAGAAGAGAAAGAAGAAGACAGAAAATAAGGAGGAGCAGTAAAAGAAGAAAATAAACAAGGAAGAAGAACATGAGGATAAGAAGGATGATGAAACAAGGAGGAAGAAGATGAGGAGGAAGAGGAGAAGAGAGTAAAGTGGAGAATAAGGAAGAGAAAGGAAGATGAGAAGGGGAAAGATGAGAAGGAGGAAGAAGAGAAGGAGGGAGAGGAAGAAGAGGAGGAAGAGAAATAAGAGAAGGAAGAAGAAGAAAACAAGGGAAGAGTAGGATGAGGATGAGAAAGAGCAAGGAGATAAGGAGGAAGAAGATGAGGAGGACATGGAAGAAAAAAATGAGGAGAATGGTGAGAAGGAAGATTAGACATGAGGATGAAAAGGAAGATGAAACAAGAAGGAAGAAGATGAGGAGGAGGAAGAAGAGGAGAGGAAAGTGGAGAATAAGGAAGAGAAAGAAAGATGAGAAGTGGAAAGACAAGAAAGAGGAGCAAGAAGAGGAGGAGGAGGGAGAAGAGGAGGAGGAAGAGATGTCAAGGAAGAAGAGAAAGAAGAAGACAGAAAATAAGGAGGAGCAGGAAAAGAAGAAAATAAACGAGGAGGAAGAAGATGAGGATGAGAAGGAAGATGAAACAAGGAAGAAGAAGAGGAGAGGAAAGCCAAGACTAAGGAAGAGAAAGGAAGATGAGAAGGGGAAAGATGAGAAGGAGGAAGAAGAGGAAGGAGAGGAAGCGGAGGAGGAAGAGAAACAAGAAGAGAAGGAGAAAGAGGAAGAAAACGAGAAGGAGGATGAGAAGGAGGAAGAAGATGAGGAGGACATGGAAGAAAAAATAAGGAGGATGGTGAGGAGGAAAAAAACAAGAGAAGAGTTGGATGAAAACAAGGAGGAAGAAGAAGATGAAGAGGAGGAAGAAAAGGAGAGGAAAGAGGAGAATAAGGAAGAGAAAGAAGATGAGAAGGGGAAAGCTGAGAAAAGAGGAGCAAGAGGAGGAGGGAGAGGAAGAGAAACAAGCAGAGAGGGAAGAGGAGGAAGAAAACAAGAGATGAGTAGGAAGATGAGAAGAAGGAAGAAGATGAGGAGGACATGGAAGAAAAAATGAAGAGGATGGTGAGGAGGAAGAAAACAAGAGAAGAGTTGGATGAAAATGAGAAGGAAGAAGAAGATGAGGAGGACATGGAACTAAAAATGAAGAGGATGGTGAGGAGGAAGAAAACAAGAGTTGGATGAAGACGAGATGAAGGAATAAGATGAGGAAGACATGGAAGAAAAAGACGAAAAGGATGAGAAAGAGGAAGAAGTTGAGGCGGACGAAGAGGAAGAAGAGTTGGACAAGAAACACAAACCAGAAAAGGAGGAAGAACACAAGAGTTGGATGAAGATGACATGAAGGAATCAGATAAGGAAGACATGGAAGAAAAAGACAAAAAAGATGAAAAATTGAGGCGGACAAAGAGGAAGAAGAGTCGGACAAGAAACACAAACCAGAAAAGGAGGAAGACGGGGAAGAGGAAGAGCACGAGGATGGGTGAGCGGGGCAGGGGTGGCCCAGGGCTGTCAGCAGAGGGGCTCTGCACGTACCCTCGCTCTCCTCGAGCCGGCGCAGCTGGCGCAGCACGGGCTGCAGGTTCATGTAGAGCCGGTGGCTGCTGCTCAGCAGCTGCAGCAGGTGCCGCGAGCGCAGCGGGCAGCCCGTGTAGTAGATGAGCTTGCGCGCCGAGGGCAGCCCATCAGGCAGGATCTCAAACTTCTTACCCTGCAGCACAGCAAAAGGCACACAGAGCTCAGCACTCACCCTGTGGGAGCCCTGGCCTCCCTGGGGGTCTCAAACACCCCCTGGTGAGGGTCTCAAAGAACCCTGAGTCAGACCCTGGTGTCACAGCTGAATTCCAACCCCTGGGGGAATTACCAACGCAGAGGGAATGGAAACAAGCCACCAAAGTTGGTAAATTAGATTGTTAGAATGTAGATAAACAGATTTTTGGGTTTATGATTAGTGGTCAAGATGGAGAATATGGAGAGTGGACACCTTTTCCTCCTTCTTCTCCATGTCATCCATGTTGGGTGACACGTGGGCACTCTTGGATTGGATGGGGTCAATAAAATTGTATTGTATTGGAAAATTGTTGTAAACATGTAGCATGGAATCTAGACTAAACCCTGCCTTCACCAGGCAGATTCCACCCTGGATGCCCAGCTGGGCAGACCCTGCTGGCCAAGTAAAAGGTCTCTGAGTAAGAAACAATAAACAATCCTTGGAACAAGAGAAAACCATCTCCTGCAATCTCTCTTTGGCTGCTTCAGAGAGAACCAGGGTTTGAACCACCTCATGTCCCTCTGGGGGGATCTCTGAGAAACCCCAGACTGGGACATCCCCCTGCCCTGCTGCAGGGTCTTGTTAACCCCATGGGTGTGATCAGCCTCTGCAAAAGCAGAGAGAGATGGCCTGCCTGGGGATTGTGGAATTACTGAGTGGTTTGGGGTGGAAGGGGTTAAAGAGCATCTAGACCAACCTCCTTCAACCCTCCACTATCCCAGGGTGCTCCAAACCCCATCCAGCCTGGCCTGGGACACTGCCAGGGATCTGGGGCAGCCACAGCTGCTCTGGGAATTCTATTCCAGGGCCTGCCCACCCTCCCTGGGAGGAATTCCCAATTCCCAATTCCCAGTTCCCAATTCCCAATTCCCACTATCCCATCCATCCCTCCCCTCTGGCAGTGAAACCATTCCCTGTGTCCTGTCCCTCCATCCCTTGTCTCCAGCTCTCCTGGATCCCTTCAGGTGCTCAAAGCTCTCCCTGGATCCTTCTCCTCTCCAGGTGAGCACCCCCAGCTCTCCCAGCCTGGCTCCACAGGTAATGGATGCTCCATGGAGCATCTCCATGGCCTTTTGTAGACCTGCTCCAACCCCCAGAGCTGGGAGCAGTGCCCCAGGTGGAGATGGTGGCACTCACCACAAAAACCAGTTTCCCCACGTTTGTCCATGGGAAGTCATACAGCAGCTGCTTCTCCTCATCCAGGTTCTGTGAAGAGAGGAGAGGGAGCCATGGCTGAGGATTGTTAGGGGTGTGGAGCTGAGCTGAGCCACCACCTTCATTCAATCACCCACCTGGAAAATCTGGATGCCCCGTGTTGTCAGCCCCAGAGTCAGGGAGGCCTCCACTTCCCTTTTGTCCTAAGGGGGAAAAAATGGTTTGAAATACACAATTTGCAGCCTGAAGTGGATAAATCACCCCACTCACCATTCTATGATTCACTAAAAATGGAAATTAAAAATGGGAAGTGACTTTGGACACAGGCAGAGAGTGACAGGATAAGGGGGAATGCTTTTAAACTAAAAGAGAAGAGATTTAGATTAGATGTGAGGAAGAAATTATCCCTGTGAAGTGGTGAGGTCCTGGCACAGGGTGCCCAGAGAAGCTGGAAGTGTCCAAGGCCAGGTTAGATGGAACTTGGAGCACTCTGGGACAGTGGAAGGTGTCCCTGCCATGGCAGGGGTGGGATGAGATGATTTTTAAGGTCCCTTCCAACCCAAACCATTCTGAGATTCAACAAAACACCTCAAACAAACTGCTTTGTTCCAGGAGAAAAAACCCAGCATGTATCTCTCAGAGAGAACATCTCCAAAATTAAGATCCCAACAAGCCCAGGGCTCACCTTGTACAGCCTGTAGTAGTGCACAGCCACATCATCCAGCCTGACAGCCTCCTTGATGTACTTGAGATGGGCTTCTGAGGCTGTCAGGGCAAACTGGTCCTTGTGCATGTTGGGCACGTGCTTCAGGATGTAATCCTTGCCCCTCTTGGCCACCACCTGTTTGGAGGAGGAGAGAAGCTTGTCCAGCTGCCCTGGGCTGGCTGCCAGGAGGGCTGGTTCAAATTGGAGCTTTGTTCTGGAGACCTCCAGGCACTAATGAAATAATTGCAGCAGCCAGTGAGTTCTTGGCAGCAGGATTTCCTGCTGGGAAGTGAGTTCTGTGTGCCCATTCCATGGTGACACCTGTGCTGGGGCAGGGAGGGTGACACAGGGGATGTGGGCCAGGGCCACACACTCAGTGATGTGTGAGAAGAGAGGAGAGGGGGCAGATTTTGGGAAAATACCCAGAAAGAGGTTGGGAAAGAGAAGAAAAAACACCAGGGAGAGCTTTGAGCACCTGAAGGGGCTCCAGGAGTGCTGGAGAGGGACTGGGGACAAGGGATGGAGGGACAGGACACAGGGAATGGCTTCAAATTGGAAAAGGGGAGATCTGGGTGGGATATTGGGAAGGAATTCCTGGCTGGGAGGGTGGTGAGACCCTGAAATAGAATTCCCAGAGAAGCTGTGGCTGCCCCTGGAAAGGGTTAAAGGCCAAGGTGAACAAAACTTGGAGCAGCCTGGGACAGTGGAAGGTGTCCCTGCCATGGCAGGGGTGATCTTTAAGATCCCTCCAACCCAAACCATTCTGTGCCACCAGCCCCCAATGGGCTGCACCTGATGGTGGTGGAGCAATGCCTGCAGAGCATCCCCCAGCAGCATCCCTGCAGCTCCCAGGGAATTCCCCACCCCAACCCCAACCCCATCCCCCTCCCCACAGCCATCCTGGGTTATCCATAACCAGGATTCACTGCTCTGAGCAGCCCAGCATCAAGCCCAGAGCAGGGAGCACAGCAGGATATCTTACCCAGGCAGGGAAATAAGCCTCAGGCTCGAAGTACTTCCCATAGTGCTTGTTCCTCTTGAAGTCCCCCAGGTCAGCTTGGAGGGCAAAGGCAGTGAGCAGGAAATAAGCTTCTTCCCTCAGCACACACTGGGAGTGCAGCACCTGCTTCCTCAGGTGCCAGTAGTAGTAGTATCGAGCTGTCCTGTCACTGTGGGGACACAGGGGACACTGAGCAGCTGGGATATCCTCAAGGAGGGTCACCAAAGGGGTTTTGCTCCCTCTTCACTATGTATTAACATTCCCACAAATGCACAGCAACTTCACCAGCCAGGTGGAATGAAGCCCTCAAAAGGTCTGTGCAGGTGACACTGTGTCCCCAAAGCTCTGGAAATCATTTTATCCCCAAAGCAGGAGCTGCAGCTCCCACCCTAGGTAAATTCAGATTGGGCTGTGCTGAATCCCTAAACACACTGTCCCCACCCCCCAGAAGGATTTGTCATTGCTGGCTGGGGACAGTGTCCCCACCTGGCACTGGGAGAAACCACCCAGCACTCAGGCAGAAGCAGCCCCAGCTTTTGGGATGTGCTCAGCACCCCAGAACAGCCCGAGGGACACACCCAGCAATGGGGGGGCCCTTGGAGGGAGGCACACCCAGCCCAGGAGGGGGACACACCCAGCCCAGGATGTCACACCCACCCTGGAGAGGTCACACCCAGCTCAGGGGGACACACACCAGAATAGGGACTGTCCCTGGAGAGGGGCACACCCAGCCCTGGAGGGGGTCACCTGGAGGGTCACACCCAGCCCAGGGGGGGTCACACCCAGCCCAGGGGGTCACACCCAGCCCAGGTGGGTCACACCCAGCCCGGGGGGGGTTACACCCAGCCCAGGGGGGGTCACACCCAGCCCAGGGGGGGGTCACACCCAGCCCAGGGGGTCACACCCAGCCCAGGTGGGGTCACACCCAGCCCAGGGGGGTCACACCCAGCTCAGGAAGGTCACACCCAGCCCAGGGGGTCACACCCAGCCCAGGGGGGGTCACACCCAGCCCAGCGGGGGGTCACACCCAGCCCAGGGGGGTCACACCCAGCTCAGGGGGGGGTCACACCCAGCCCAGGTGGGTCACACCCAGCCCAGGGGGGGTCACACCCAGCTCAGGGGGGGTCACACCCAGCTCAGGTGGGGTCACACCCAGCCCAAGGGGGGTCACACCCAGCCCAGGGGGTCACACCCAGCCCAGGGATGTCACACCCAGCCCAGGGGGTCACACCCAGCCCAGGGATGTCACACCCAGCCCAGGTGGGTCACACCCAGCCCAGGGGGGGTCACACCCAGCTCAGGTGGGTCACACCCAGCTCAGGGGGGGTCACACCCAGCCCAGGGGGGTCACACCCAGCTCAGGGGGGGTCACACCCAGCCCAGGTGGGTCACACCCAGCCCAGGGATGTCACACCCAGCCCAGGTGGGTCACACCCAGCCCAGGTGGGGTCACACCCAGCTCAGGTGGGTCACACCCAGCTCAGGGGGTCACACCCAGCCCAGGGGGGGTCACACCCAGCTCAGGTGGGTCACACCCAGCCCAGGTGGGGTCACACCCAGCCCAGGGGGTCACACCCAGCCTAGGGGGGGTCACACCCAGCCGAGGGATGTCACACCCAGCCCGAGGGTGGGGGGGTCACACCCAGCCCAGGGGGTCACACCCAGCCCAGGGATGTCACACCCAGCCCAGGTGGGTCACACCCAGCTCAGGGGGGGTCACACCCAGCCCAGGTGGGTCACACCTCACCTGATGAGCCGCCCATTCTCCACGTAGTACTGCACTCTGAAGTGGATGATCATTGGGGGCCCAAACTGGTCGATGCCCTGGAATGGAGGAGCTTTTCAGGAATCCCCTGGGGATCCCAGCATCACACCCCAGCCCTCACCTCACCCCTCTGGGGTAATGCCAGCCACAGCCACCCCTCACCCACTGTGGCATTGTGGTTCCTCAGTTAAGGCTTCAGCACCCATTTCCTCACACAGAATGCTGGAAATGAGGGGGATTGGGATTTTTAAAAAGCAGGTGGCTGGGTGTGACAACACCAGGAGTTCTGCAACACCTCAGTGCTGCTCTCAGATCATCATCCACCAGCTCAGTGCCAGCACTTGAGCCTGGGCACCACCCCCTCAGCACTGAAAAAATGAAAAGGTGCTTTGGGAAAAAAAAAAAAATTTAAAAAATTGATTTTAGAATTTAGAAGAAGGGGACCTCAAAAATGCTGAAGGATAAGGGAAGAGAGGAAAAATCAGAGGAAAAAAACCCCCAGAGCTCCAGGGATGGAGCGTGGAGGATGCACCCCCAGCTGGGGCACGTGGTGGCACTCAGAGTGACAACCCCAGGGGTGGGATTTTGCACATCCACCCCCCAGCCCCACACTGACTGAACACCCCCCACACCCCCTGGCAGCATTCCCGGGTCCTGGAAGTGACCTGTGATGGGGACAGAGGTGGCCTTACTGCCGTCAGCTCTCCATGCAAGACCTCACTGCTGACCTTGCTGGCCTCCTTCTTCCACTCCTTGGGGCAGTACTTGTAGAGTTTCTGGGCCAGGTCCATGTACACGTGCTCATTGTCTGCAAGGGACACAGGTGGCATCAGCATCCCCACCTGTCCTTGTCACCAAAAGTGTGAATTTCCACATTCAGCCCCTGACTTACTCTGGATGACGCTGAGCCCGAAGAGGTGACAATCCTTCAGCCTCAGGAGGTCACACACCTGCACCAGTAACTCTTGGCACAAAATCTTCACCTGTAAAAACAAACCTTAAATGAGCCCTGGGTGTATCTGTGCCCACCTGAGCCAGGCAGGACCCTGAGCAGGATGGGGGGTGACAGGATGGGCTCAGCTGTCCATGGGGAGCCCCCAAAAGTCTGGGGTGCAGGAGCAGGGGTGGGATGCTCAGGGGACCACAGGGCAGCTCTAGAGTAGCAGGTGGTGGAGGAATCCAACACTGGGGAGAAATTCTGGGGGCAGAAATCAGAACATTCCCAGTCTCATTCCACCCTCTGGACACCTTCCATCATCCCAGATTGCTCCAGCCTGGTCCTGGACACATCCAGGGATGGGACAGCCACAGCTTCTCTCTACCCTCACAGGGAAGGATTTATTCCTATTATCTAATCTAAATCTTTCTTCTAAATTTAAAACCATTCCCCTTATCCTATCATTATCAGCCTCTTTCCAAACCATCTTTTTTATGAGCTCCCTTTAAGTTTTGAAAGGAATTTCTTAACTCAAAAGCAACACTGGGTGGGGGTGAATTAAAAAAAAACCAACAAAAATTTTACATTCAATGCTCCACCCCAGTCAGAGCCAAAGGACAACAAATCCTGTTTATTCCCTGGGCAAGAGGAGGCTGAAGTGCCATCCAGAAGGGATGCAACCTTCAGGGGTGTCTTTGGCTGCAGTACAGGATGTGCCCAGCAATGTGCGTTCTGTCCCCATCTGCTGAACTGGGCAGTGCCCCTGATCTCCTGGCACACATTCTCTGCTCATGGGCCATCTTTAAACCAGCTGGGCAATCATCTTTATCTTCCCACAGCCCATCCTCCCTCCAGCAGATATCTCCTGTTCATGGCCACTGAGTCCCAGGGCATGGCTGAGAAAATTCCATCATCCCACTGGGAGATGCTCCAGCCAGGGCAGGAGCCAAGCCTTTCCTACCCAGAGAAAAACTGACATTTGGGACACCAAGGCACCTTCTTTCCACTGGATTCCAGAGGAAAACCAGACCTTTGCACATCATCCCTGGAGCTTCAGAGGAAACTGCCCCTTCTCCAGGAGCACTGCTCCAGCTGAGCCACATCTGCCCCTGCAGGAGGATGCAGCACCATGGAATGGGACTGTGCCACCACCCTGACTGACTGACTGTGCCAGCTTGGATTCTGACTCTGGCAGGGCTGGGATTGTTCTGTGTAATACTGCATTGCTAGTTTAATTGTCCTAGGAAAGAACTGTTATTCCTAATTCCCCTATCTCTGCCTGAGAGCCCCTTAATTTCAAAACTATAATAATTTGGAGGGAGTGGGTTTACACTCCTCATTTCAAAGAGAAGCTCCTGCCTTTATTGGCAGACACCTGTCCTGCAAACCAGTACAAGGAGAACAACTCATGTGCATTTCCCCAGCAGGGCAAGCTCCAAATGAAACCCAGGAGGAAACCCAAGGTTTGGAGCCACAACCCTGGTGGGTGATGGAAATGTCAGTGCTTAGGGAGGCTCCTTACATTGATGATGATGTTGAGGGAGTCGTCGTTGGGGAGGAAGATGCACACGCTGCGCCGGTCCTGCATGACTCTGTTGTTGTGGAAGGGCAGCTTGTTCATCGTGCTCTGGGCAGGGGGCTCGGGGTGGGAGGTGGGGGGCACCTCACCAGAGGGCCAGGGTGGCCTCAGGCTCTGTGGGTGCCATCCCTGTGGGGAAAAAGGGGGATGAGCCCTGAGAATGGCATCCTCAACATCCCCCATCCTTGCCACCCACCAGCATGTCCCACATGGTCCCAATGAGGTCCCAAAAACCCCTGAGCACACCCCATCACAGCCACCCCCATGATTTTTGGCACAGACTCAAAAATCTGAACCAGCAGTTTGGTTCTCCTGGCTTGGATTCAGAAAAAACTTCAGGAAAGGCTTTTCTGGCATAATTACAATAAACAGAAGTTTATCTGCTGGGAATATCCTGGTTGGGCCAGCAAGGAGCAGTGCTGGAAGCTGGAGGTTTCCCTGGCAGCCATGGAAATGCTGTGGGGTCCCATAAAAGGATCTCCACATCCCTTCCAACATCCTTCCCCCCATTTCTGACTCTTTACTGAGGTGAAATAAAACAACCCAAGCACTAACAAAAATTTGCAGATGGGAATTGCAGAGCCAACAAATCCATCCTAGCACTGATCCCAGGAAACTCATTCCCAAGGGTGAATATTCCCAAAGCACTCCACATTCACATGGACATGAATTCCCACGTGACACCACGAGGATGGACTTCAAACCCTGACCTAGTTCAGCCTTTTCCTACCCCAGATTTGGGCTGGCACCCCGACAGCAGAGTGTCTCCCTTGCCACCAAATATTTGTTTTGGTTGAAGTGGAAGCGCCTTTGGCTTCCAAAAGCCTGGAATTCATCAGCAGTGCAGGGGAAAGTGCCCCCAGGTGACTTTTTGTGGCAGCTCCTGGGGTTCTGCAGAAGTTGGGAAATCCCAATTCCCATGGCCAGGGAGCTCTGGGACTGCCCCACAGAGGTTGTGTCTGTGCATGGCACCCATGCATTTCATGCATGTATCCGTGCTGTGCATTCACACCTTGAGGGGGTGTATTGTGTATTGCATCTGTGCATTGCAGCCCTGCATCCTGGCCCTGCACTGCACATTGCACTCGTGCATGGTGGCACATCATGGATTCTCTGTGCTGCATCTGTGTGCATCACAGCCCTCTGCTGCATCCATGCATTGAGCTGGAACATTGTGGCACCTGTGCATTGCAGCACTGCATTGTGGCATCCATGTATTGAGCTGGAATACTGTGGCACCTATGCATCACATGTGTGCAGCACAGATGTGCAGCCTGGCCATGCACTGCACCTCCACCATGCATTGTGGCATCCCTGCATTGAGCTGTAACCTCGTGGCATCCATGCAGTGCATCTGTGCATTCCAGAAGTGCATCATGGCAACTATGCATTGCAGAACTGCATTGTGGTATCCATAAATTATGTTGGAACCTCATGGCATGCATGCATTTCATGTGTGCTTTGCAGCAATGCACCATGGCACCTGTGAATTGCAGCACTGCATTGTGGCATCCATGCATTGAGCTGGAACACCACAGGATCCATGCAGTGCATCTGAGCATTGCTGCAGAGCATCATGGCACCACTGCAGTGAGTTGGAACCTTATGGCATCCATGCATAGCACATGTGCAGCACAGAGGTGCATCCTGATTATGCATTGCACCTCTACATTGCACCCATGCATTGTGGCATCCATAAATTGTGCTGGAACACCATGGCATCCATGCAGTGCATGTGTGCATTGCAGCAGTGCATCATGGCACCCATGTATTGCATGTGTGCATTGCAGCAGTGCATCATGGTACCCATGCAGCGCACCTGTGCATTGCAGCACTGCACTGTGGCATCCATGCATTGAGCTAGAACACCACAGCATCCATGCAGTGCATCTGAGCATTGCTGCAGAGCATCATGGCACCACTGCAGTGAGTTGGAACCTTATGGCATCCATGCATAGCACATGTGCAGCACAGAGGTGCATCCTGATTATGCATTGCACCTCTACATTGCACCCATGCATTGTGGCATCCATAAATTGTGCTGGAACACCATGGCATCCATGCAGTGCATGTGTGCATTGCAGCAGTGCATCATGGCACCCATGTATTGCATGTGTGCATTGCAGCAGTGCATCATGGTACCCATGCAGCGCACCTGTGCATTGCAGCACTGCACTGTGGCATCCATGCATTGAGCTAGAACACCACAGCATCCATGCAGTCCATCTGAGCACTGCAGCACTGCATCATGGCACCCGTGCATTGCAGCACAGCCATGCATCCTGGCCATGCACTGCACCTCCACCATGCATTGTGGCATCCCTGCATTGAGCTGGAAGCTCATGGCACCCATGCAGTGCACCCCTGCACCCCAGCTCTGCCATGATACCTCTCCATGGTCCCCACACTCTGCCCTGTGCCATGCCTGGCACCTCTCCATGGTCCCCACACTCTGCCCCTGGCCATGCCTGGCACCTCTCCATGGTCCCCACGCTCTGCCCCGTGGCTGATCCCACCAGGAGCAGGCTGGTTTCAGGGCTCATTAACAATCCCACATGGAGAACAGGCTGAAGGGATTTGGCACGTCCTGGCCCGGCAGCTCCCGGCCCCGGCGTGATGTGACTTGTGTGGGCTGGGCAGGGAGGGGCCGCGTTCCCAGCCGTGTCCTGGGGCTCCTCCTGTCCTGCCCCCACCCAGAGGGCTCCTCCAGCCCCAGTGCTGCACGAGAGCTGCTTCAGCCAGCTCCAAATCCCAGCCACAGCCAGCACCCACTGCTGAGCTGCTGGAGAATCCAAATCCATCACCAGGATTCTCTCCTCAACATGGGCAGGACACTTCACTACCCCAGGTTGCTCCAAACCCTGTCCAACGTGGAAAACTTCCAAGGATGGGGCAGCCACAGCTTCTCTGGCAGCCTGTGCCAGGCCTCTCCTCCCTTACAACTAAGAATTCCGTGCCAATATCCCAACCTTGCCCTCTGCCAGTTTAAAACCATTCCCTCGTGCCCTGTCACTCTGGCATTCTGAGGCTGTTCATCCCCACACCAGTCACTGCATTTCCTCCTCCTCCTGCAGCCTGGATTGGCCCCAGAGCACCAGGGATTAAACCACACGAGCTGGCGTCAGCAGAGCACGGACATCAGAGGGGAAAAACCCAACCCCAAACCGTATATTTTAATTTTTTTATAGAAAACATCCCAGTTCCTGCTGCTCAACAGGAACATCCCATCAGCCCACCACACAGGGATGGAGATCCCCTCAGCTCCAGGTGCTTCCCAGGGGCTCTGGGAGCTGCAGGGACTCAGTGAGGGGGCACACAAAGCCCTTTCCAGGGTGCTGTGCCTGCAGCAAACCCGGCCAGACGCCGGCAAATTCTTTCCAAGCATCTGCTGCTCCTTCTGACAATGTGGGCTTTGATTGCTGCTGCCCTCGCCCAGCCACTGCTGCTCCAGAGGAAGTGTTGAGAGGAGGCACAAACATGGAAGCATGGAATGGTTTGGGTTGGAAAGCACATTTAAAAATCTAGCCCAACCTTCCCAGTTCCAAGCTGGAAAGATCCTGGATTAGAGGCAGAGCCCCCCTGGATTGCCCTGCAGCACAGATCACACTCCAAGCAGGAACCTCCACCCAAAGGTTTTCCACCCAAAATCAGCTGGAAAAAAAAAACTGGGAATGAGGACTTGAGTATGGGTCAGCAGAGTGAGGAAATCCAGGTTTTCCAGCCCTGTTTTCCCTGCAATGAGGAAAATTACAACTCCATAGGAAGGCACCACAAACTGACTCCAGAGCCGTGCCCAGAAAATTCCTCAATCCACCACGTTTTCCAGGCCCAGGCTGCTGGAATATCACCTCCCTCTCTGGTGCTGATGCCATGGGATAAATCCTGTCACAAAGCTCCTCTGCAAAGAAAACATCCCACAAAAAACCTGGGAAAAGCAGCCGGGGCCGGCGCTGCTGACTTGGCGAGGGATTTGCTCATCCCGGATCCTGCAAACACATCCGAGGGCAGGCAGGGCCTGGGACTGCTTCAGATGGAGCTGCTGGCTCTTGGCAGAAATAGAAATTTGGATGTAAATCCAGGGTGGGGATGGAGCATGGCTGGAACTTGCTGGCTGAGGTGGGGTTTTCTTCCAGATTCCGTGCATGAGGAGCGAGGCTGGGTGGATGTGCAGCGTGGGTCCCTCTCCGTGGTTGAAATGGATTTGAAAGAAGTGGATGAGACTCCAGGCTCCTGGGTTTGGGACAGGTTTGTCCCTCTGTGGTTTCCACCAGAGATCCCAGTGCCCCTTGTTCAACCCAGCCAGATCCATTTCTCCATCAACCAAATCCATCCCTTCTTACCAAAATATCCACTTTTCAATAAAATTCAGCCCAAGCAGAAATCTCCACGCCTGGAGGAATTTAACAGCTGTGTGGCTGTGGCACTTGGGGACACGAGTTAGTGGCTTTGGCACTGGTTGATTACAATCCTAGAGGTTTTTTTTCCAACCTAAATGATTCCATGATTCCCTGATTCCAACCCACCACCAGGCTTTTGTTGCAGCCCTCCTGGAGCAGCCCAGGGGCGAGGGAAGGGATCCAGCCCAGGACCCACACGTAGGCAGGGGCCAGAGGCTGCCCAGAGCGCGGGGCGAGATGGGAAGATGAATTCACAGGGCAGGAATTTCTTGTTTTGAAGAGTCTGGAGTGGGTCTCACCCCACATCACAGGCACAGGTATGCACAGAGCTGTTATTACAAGTTTTAGGGCCGTCCCTTAATGCAGCTTCTCCGAACCCAAAAGCCAGATTAATTCCTGCTTGCGGTTGCCCCGTAATTAAAATCGTCTCCAATTCTTCATGAACTCAACAGTTTCCTCCTAATGAAGAGAGGCAGATGAAAGAGACCTTCACTGGGAAAAAGGACTCAGTTATAAATATTCCATTACTTCATCTGCCACAAAAGCTATTTGGATGCTGGAAACTCAGCCTGGGCAGCCGGGGGCCAGCCCCCAGCAGATGCCCCCGAGTGCTGGGGGGATCCAAAAAGTCTCTCCAAGGAAAGTTCTTTGTCTGTCTCCACCTCTTCAACATTCCTCCTCTTCCTCATCCTCCTCCCCCTTGCAGTGGGACAACAGGCATGGGCAGGAATGGCTGGGCCATGTGGATCATCCTAAAATGGGGTGATGTCCCCTCCTGCCAGGGATGAGCCCCATGGGACATCACATCCCATGGGGAAGCACAGGCTGAGCTCAGGAAGCTGCTGCCCTGCCTGTCTTGTCATGCACAGAGCAGAATCCAGCCTGGAAGTGTTGATTTTCCATCCAACTCACAGCAGAGCCTCCTCATCCCCTGACTTTGGAGCACTAAAATATAAATAAAGCATCCCAGCCTCTGCCAGGGATGGACACAGAGATGGATTTCTCCTGGCAAGGGCTCCAGGGAGGGGAGGGACATTGCCTGCTCTTCCTCTTCCCTCAGATTCCCCTTCCATCAGATTTCCTTCTGGGAAACTTTGGGAGCATTTGGGATGGAACAACATCAAGACTGGGCAGGGGAGGGGTGAGCACATCCCAGCTCCAGAGCCTGTGCCACATTCCCAAACATTTTAGGAACCATCCCTCAGCACTGAGAAGCCCAAAGCTGGCAGAGCTCTGATCCCACTCCCAGCATGACAGGAATCACTCCCAGGGTGATTCTCCACACGTGGGTGTGCAGCTTTGCTCCCCTCTCCCTGGGCAGGCTGCAGCTGCCATCAATCCCTTGGGATTTTGGCTGCAGGATCCCTGGACCACAGAGCAGCCCCAAGGGCCAGAGTCACCATCCCAAATCCCTGCAGCACAGAAAGCACAGCCCTGAGTCTCCAAACCACAGAGCTCCCCATTTAGAAATTAAAGTCGTACTTTAAATTTAATTAGCAATATAATATTATTTAATTAATAATGCCACTTAAATATTAATATTAATAACGTGCAATTATGAATATTTACGTTATTTTCTATAACAACACACCCCTCCATGATGCTCTGACCCTGAGCAAACCCTTCCTGCCCAGCAGCAGGCACTTTTGGGGAGCCCCATTCCCAATATCCCCCACACAGGCACACTCCTCTACATGGGATTGGTGCCCAAACCCATTCCCACCCTGGGGAATGTGCACACAGAGGGGAAAAAACCAGGATGCCAAGTGTTCTGCAGACACACAAGAACCCCAAACCAGCTCCATTTTATGCCAAAATATTCAAATCCATGCTTGGACTATCCAGAGCTCCTGCTGCCCTCTGTGGCGTCCTCGCCTCCAGCTCCAAATCCAACAAAACAAAGCCAAACCAAGTTCCTGGTTTTTTTAATCCTGGGGTGGGCAGAGGGAGATTTGTCTTCCCTCAGCAGTGCTGCTCTCCAGTTTTCCAGCTGGGAAAGCTCCTCAGCCACGCCACAGCCTCCATCAACTTCCCTGCCCCAGCCACGAGCAGGGAAAGATTTTTGGGAAAAATATCCTGAGCCCACTTTTCAGACAAGGGGGGAAAAAAAAAGCAGCATAAAACTCAATTAAGGAGCAGGCAGATATTTTAACCAGCGCCATGGTTTGTATACTCCATCTGGAGTCCAAAGGCTGCCGGGTGTTTTTTTTTAGCAGGAGGGAACTGACATCATCTTAATTTCAAATTCCCATTTATTTTTACATCTGGTCTGAATTAATCTTTCTCAGCGTCCTGACTTTCATGTAATGGAATAATTGCTTACAGACTCGGGGTTTAAAGAGTCTGAATAAACCCAGTTTAAAAAAAGAAACCCCTTTAAAAACTGATAGTAAAAATCCAGTACCTAGAACCAAACTCCAATAAGCCTTCGGGATTGGGAATTTGAAATGGAACATCTCAGGCAAGAGAATTAATCCAAGATTTCGGAGAGGGAGAGCGAGCCCTGTGGAAAAACACCAAGACAGACCAGCCTGGAATTAGGCAGAGCAGCAAAGCTCCATCAGTGCCACGAGGAAGCATCTCTGGAAAAGGAGAGTTTGGCTCAGAGGGAAAAACATCCTGATGGCCAGAAAGGGATGAGCAGGAAGAGGATGATTCAGGAATGGGAGAGGCAGTGAAGGTGGAGGGGGCCAGGGTCAGGATGTGCCTCACTCCCACGGGACAGTGTCAAAGGACACAGAACAGCAAGGATGGGGCTGGCAAAGATCAGCCCCAGTTTGCCCAGTGCCACGAGGGCACTGGGTCAGATAAAGGCTGGCTTAGTTGGGTTTAGCCTGACTGCTTCCAGAACGTGTCAGGGACAGGCATTCCCAGTGGGAAACGCAGAGAGTGACACCAGTGACACCAGCAGGGGCCAGCTGGCACCCTGAGAACCTCCACGGGGTGAGGGGCACCCCTGGGTGGGGAGAGCCCAGGGACAATGGGGTCCCACAGGTGGCTGTGACCCAGGAACAGGAGGATCCATGGATGAGAGGAACACAGGTGTGGGAACCACGAGATGATGGGAACGATGGCTGAGGGGTCACCAGGACCCACAGAGAGCTGTCACAGGGACAGAGCACCCAGGGGTGAGGGGACACTCTGGGATGTGTGACCCAGGGTGAGGGGACACACTGGGGAAGAGGACAGGGGTGAGGGGACACTCTGGGATGCGTGACCCAGGGTGAGGGGACACTGGGGATGTGTGACCCAGGGCAGAGGGGACACACTGGGGAAGAGGACAGGGGTGAGGGGACACTCTGGGATGTGTGACCCAGGGTGAGGGGACACTGGGGATGTGTGACCCAGGGCAGAGGGGACACACTGGGGAAGAGGACAGAGGGGTGGCCCAGGGACAAGGGGCCCTGTGGGTGAGACCCAGGGGCAAGAGTGGACCCAGGGACAAAGGAACCTCTGGGCACCTGTGAACCAGGAATGAGGGGACCTGGGATCAGTGTGATCCATGAGCAGGGGGTGTCATGGCTGAAGTGACCCGTGGGCCAGTGTGACCCAGGGACACAGGGACCCCACTGCAAACCAGGAATGAGAGGACCCATGGATGCTGGGTGAAAGGACCTGTGGGTGAGTGCGACCCGAGAGCAAAGGGTCCCGTGGGTGAAGGGACCTGTGGCTCAGTGTCACCCAGGGAAAAGGGTCCCAGGGGTGAGTGAGACCCGTGGGTGAGGGGACACGGTGGCCCACGCTGTGTGACCCAGGGGCAAGGAGATCTGCGGGCGAGTGAGCCCCAGGAGCGAGGGGTCCCGCAGATGTGGGGTCCCGTGGGCGAGCGGGAGCGGGTCCGGGTGGCCGTGGCCGTGTCGCGGCGGTGTCGCGGCGGTGTCGCGGCTGTCGGGGGCCGTGGGGGGGCTCCGGCAGAGCCGCAGCTCCCGCGGGCGGGCGGAGGAAATGACTCGCATTCCTGCAGCCGGGGCCGCTCGCACCGCTCCGGCTCCAACTCGCCCCCGAGCGCAACAAGCGGCCACGCCGGGCCCACTGGCGGGGGCGAGCCGGGCCGGGCCGGGCCGGGCTGAGCCGGGGCGAGCCGAGCGGAGCGGGACGGAGCGGAACCGGGCTGAGCCGAGCCGGGCTGAGCCGAGCGGAGCGCGGTGCGGGGCGCCGGGCACGCACCTACCTGCGGCTGCGGGAGCGCGCTGCGTGCCAGTCGAGCCGAGCCGAACCGAGCCGAACCGAGCCGTGCCGAACCCCGCCGTGCCGAGCCGAGCCGTGCCGAGCCCAGCCCAGCCCAGCCCATCCCGCCGCCCCCGCCCCTTCCCGCACCGCCCCGAGCGGCACCGGCACCGCCTCCCGCCCCGGCGCCGGGCCCGGGACAGCGGGGAGAAAACCTCGGGAACCGGGCGGGCCCGGGCGGGACAGCCGAGTGTTGGCCCCCGAGGAGCAGTGGGGAGCTGAGCAGCCCCGGCACAGTGCCCAGGAAAGGCTCGGGAAGAGCCGGAGCAGCGCATCCCTGGGGATGCACACGGGCACCGAGCCTCCGAACGCGCCCGGAGCGGAGCGGAGCTGAGCATCCTCTGCGGGCACCTGGGGATGCTCCCAGGGCTGGGAGAGCTGGGGGTGTTCGGCTTGGATTGAACCCCTCCAGCGGGGCTCCAGGAGAGTTGGAGAGGGAGTTTGGATAAGGGGGAATGGCTTCCCAGTGTTGGAGGAAAGGGTTAGATTAGGTATGAGGGAGAAATTCTTCCCTGGGAGGGTGGGGAGGCCCTGAATCCCTGGCAGTGTCCAAGGCCAGGCTGGACATTGGGGTTTGGAGCACCCTGGGATAGCAAAAGGTGTCCCTGCCATGGTAGGGGTTGGAAAGAGATGTTTTTTAAGTCACTTCTAATCCAACAACCCTGGGATTCTATGATCTCCCAGGGAAGGGACTCCCTTTTCCTCTGGGGTGGTCCCAACACCCTTGTGTAGGAGTCCCCTCACACCCATCCCTGTATCTCCATCCCTGGCTGCACCACTGGCACATTAAACCAGTTCTTAGGGTTCAGGTTGAGGCAGGAGCAGAACTAAACCCCATTCCCATTAAATCCCCCCACTGATACCCCAGCAGCTGGATGAGGGTGAGTGGGGCTCACTCATGTGAGCCTGGCCACCCTTAGGAGCTGATGCACACACAGATCCCTCTCCATAGGTGACCCAGGCCCGGAATAGCAACAGCAGCAGCACCATAAATTAGCAGCAAAGCATCTCTGAGCTGCTCCTCCTTCAGAAGTGCCATCTGGCGAGATTGTTTTTGGAGTAGTTATTTATTCCTCACTTTTAACCGTCTCAAGGCGTTTCTTGGGCTGACCTGTGAGGCTGCCTTGGCCCCCACAGTCTCTGTGAGGCTCCTGGAGAGAGGAGCTGCTTGTTCCCAGCCCTAAATTAAGAGCAGCTCTGCTGTGAACACCCTGACACTCCTTGCTGAAATCTGTTTGCAGCTCAACAGATCGTGCTGGGTAATTCCATTATGGGAGTGCACGGTACCAGTGCTGGGAATCCAACATGGAAAAAAACAGCCTGGGGCTGGAAATCCCTTGGTTTTGGGCTCAGTCTCATGCTCCTGTCCATGCCAGGTGGAATTGGGAGAAGGTTTCTACCCCACACCTTCTGCTGGAGGTGTGATGGTGTCGCTGCCGAGGGCACGGGGAGCATCCTGCCCAAGCAGGATGTCATTCCAGCCAGAAATGTCTTTTTTTCCCCAAAAACTCCCTGTGGAAACGCCCACCCTGCAACCAACCCAGGGGGATAACCAAGCAAAGCCTCCCTTTGCCTCATTTATCCGAACCCACAGAACATTTTAGGGCAGTGGGGAGGCACAGGCGGGACGTGACCCTGTTACCACAGCCCTGAGGAGGACGAGTGGGTCCTGCTGAGCACATCCCAGCCCCATTGCAAGGCCTGTGGAATCCAGGGATCCAGGAACCCAGCGGCTGCCTTGCTGCAGAGGCTAAATAAAGCAGCAGGAAGAGCTCTGGGATGCCAGCGAGGCGATGGATAAACACCGACGTGGATGGAGCGGCTGCGACGCCGCCCCGGAGCCCAGAGAAATATCTCAGCTCATTCCTTGGGAGATGCTCCCAATATCTCAGCTCATTCCTTGGGAGATGCTCCCAAAGCTGGAGGAGATGCTCTGGGAAAAGCCATCCCAGGCTGCAACATGAGGAGAGCTCAGAAAGATGGAGCTCAGCCAGTGTCCGCTCTGCCCCTCCTCTCTGGGAGAGGAAAAGCCCAAAATTCCAGTGACATTTCTCTCACAGTTCTGGAATTAATCCCTCTCAAAGTCCCAAGGAGCAGAAACACAGATGGAAAATGGAAAAAAAAATTGAATTCCTTTGAGGTTTGTTTTTCTTTTTTTTTTCTTTTTTTTTTTTTTTTTTCTTTTTTTTTTTTTACCTAGCTAATGGCATCCCTAGGCCTATTTCAAAATAATAATAATAATAGTAAAAAAAAAGGTGGTGTGGTTAAGACTGAAAATACCATTCCCATAAAATACACGGATTTTTCTGGCACTGGATGTATTTATATGCAAAGGACAGGAAATAGCAGTGGCTCACTGTGATCCTGCATTATCACCAGCTGAGTGTCTCCCATCCCAGAATTTCAATGCTGGCATTGTCACTGGCAGGGATGGACATGGAGACATGGGAGCTCTCTTATCTCACAGTTTCCCTTGGATTTTGTTAATGGCGTAAAAATTACTCAAAAAGCAACAAAATAACAACTAAACACATCCCTCTCTGCATCCCATTCCCTTCCCAAAGGCTGATGGATCAGCTGTGCCAACTCAGGCTTGCTGCATCCATTTCTAGGGATTTTTGGGATGTCCTGCTAGGAAAATATACCCTGGAGCAGCAGCACAGGGACCTCAGCACTGAGCACTTGTGGGGTGCATTTGGGGACAGGGGTGTCACTGCTGCTCGATGGCACCTGGCACAGACTCCATGATCCTGATGGGCCCCTTCTAACTCAGCATATTCCAGGGCTCCAGCTCTGGCTGCAGCTGGGATTTAGAAATTCCTCCCTGGACAAGAGAGGAAAACAAATCCCAGCTACTGTGAGCCGGGCTGTGCTGGGGCTGGGAAGGTTTCTCAGCCCATAAGGGGAAGAAATTAAATAAAGAAACCCCGGCGTGGAGCCACAACAGCCGGAGCGTTGCTATAAACTCCAGAGAGGAGCTGGAGCTCCCTCCCATTCCTGCATTTCACGGGGATTTCCAAGGGAGCTCTTCCTCCCTCCCTCTCCAGCCTGGGCTGGGTGAGTCCCTGTCCCCCCAGCACAGGAGTAACCAGGGTGGAGGGACCCTCTCCAGCGTTTCCTGGGCTGTTTAGGAGAATTCCGTCTGATTTTTGGCCATAAATGCCCAATTAACAAAGATCTGATCAAGCCTCTGTTTCAATTTGTAATTAAAAGCCTGAGCACACATTGGGACCCCTCTTCAGGGGTTTTGCCCATGGATGTACCCACTTGGGGACAGCTGAATTTTGGGAATTCAGGACGGTGCCCAGCGTGCAGGAGCCAGCCCTGGATGGTGCTGGGGAAGGGGGGTGACCTGGGGACACCCCAGCTCAGGAGCCAGGGGGAGAGCAGGATGGCTCCTTGAACATTCTGGAATTCTGGCAATGCCAAACCACCCCAGGAACTCAGGGGATGCTCCCAGAGGGGCTGTTCCCATCAGATTTTAGCTGGGAGAGGATGTCACCACATTAACCGGCCCCAAAAAATCTCCTTCTGTATTTACCATACCCAGGTTTTGCTTGGGGAATCAGCAAGGATGAAAACAAAAAGGAGCTGTGTGAGCTGGAACGCGAAAAAATCCAGCCTGAATCCCCAAGTGCTGGAACCATCAAGAAAATCCAGGCGTGCATCCTGCGGGGCAGCATCCCCCGGCTCGGCATTGCCGATCCCGTGCCTTCTGCGAATCTACCCCGCGGTATTCGCAGCTCCTCAGCCCAGCATCCTCCCCAGCAGCAGCAGGGATGCGATTGCAGCCCGGGAGATTCCTCGGGAAAGGCAGGATGGCCCCCCAAACCAAACCCCCCGGGGCTTTGTCACCGAATTATTAATCCGGGGTGAGGAGGGCAGCGATTTTCTGTGGGGTAAATCTGTTTTTGTCACAGTTCATTCCTAAATCCACTCAGCGTTTTCTTCTTTTAAAAGCCATTTCCCCCTCCCACCGCATCCTTTCTGTTTTGTGGGTTCCAAAGGGGTGTTTTTTCATGGCTCTGGGCCTGGGGGTTATTCCTAGAGTTCACTCTCAGCCTGCCAGAGCCGCTGAAATCCCGTGGAATTGTGGTATAAAGCAGGAAAGGGCGGCGGGGAGGAAAGATCAGAACAGCGAGCGGGGGAATATTTTTAGCCCGTCTGTTCTCAGGCTTCAACACCACTCCATGATCCCAATCCCATTTGACAGAGGGGCAGATGCCTCAGGGCTGCTGAAACAGGAGAGAAACCCCAGCAAGGGCCCCCTCAGGGGGGTCACCAACAGCTCTGACATTGCAAGACATCAGAGAATCCCCCCTTGGTGGGGTGGGGTGGGAGGAAAACTGGGGATTTCACTGCTAAAAAAAAGAAAAATGTGGAATTTGGGTGGTGAAAGAGCCAGGGCATCCATCAGGGACCAGGATGCTCCAAAGGAGGAGGGGGGGGGGGGGCACATTCCCCCCTGGCATCCTGGAGATGCAGCTCAGGGCTCACCTGTGTCCAGGTGTTTCCATGGGTTTGGGTGCAAACAGGAGCCGTGGTGAAATTTGGGAATGGGGTCATGAAGCCACAGGTTTTGCTTCAAACCTGATCCAGGGAAATGTGGATGCAGGATAAATCTGGGATGAGGGGCCAGTGCTGAGCAGGTCAGGGGAGAAGGGCTGGGTTTGCTCTGTGCCCATGTGCTCTTCATCCCATTCCTGATGGATCAGCTGTGCCAACTCAGGCTTGCTGCTGTCAGTGCCCAGCATCCATTTCTGGGGATTTTTGGGATGTCCTGCTAGGAAAATCAGGAATAAATTGGGCACGAGGGGTCATGGACCAGCACCACAGTCACACTGGGAGAGCTGGAGATCCTCCAGTGCACTGCCTGAAGCAAACTGAATACTCACACCCTGAGCCAGTTAAATTAGGATTTCCCCAGAATTTAAACCCCAACTCCATCACAGAAGGACACAAAGGCTCCCACCCTGTCCCACCCCATTCCCTCCATGGCACTGACCTGCCAGGATGTGCTTTCCTTGGTTTATAACAATCCTGGTGCTAGCCCAGCTTTCTGGGGTGCTTTGGGAAGTGCTGGTGCTGTTTCCATCCCCAGGGAAAACAGGGACAGCAGCTTTGCAAACAGGGAAAAGGCAGCCCAGGCAGCCACCCCCGGGGACACAGAGCCCAGGGAGCCCAGGCAGCTTGGCCGTGGCCCCAGGGTCCATCAGCCACCCATCAATGATTTACTGCTGCTGTGAAGAGCTGTTTGTGCTCCGGGGCTCCCCGGCGGCCCCAGCCAAGGTCAGAGCTGCATTTGGCAGGGGAAGGGATGGGTGACAAAGGGGACAGGGATGGGAGTGCAAGGCAGGGAACAGCAGAGCCCCCTTGGACCCCAGCAGCTCCACGGGCTCATCCTCAGCATCCCTGCTCCCACCAGGAGACAAAGCATGGAGATGTGGAACGATTTGGGTTGGATCTTAAACCCATCTCATTCCTCCACCTAACCCCACTCTGCCACCCCACACTGGTGCCAGCAGCCCCTGCCTGAGCTCTGAGTCACAGCAGGGCTGAAATCCCCTTTGGAGACAGCAGGAATCACTTCCCACCAGGGTCACTGACACCATGGCCAGCACAGCTAAAACCAGTCCCAGGATGTTTGGGCTGGATCAAAACAGGCACTCACACGAGGGGTTCCAAAGGCAGGATTTGTGCAATTCCTCTGCTTTTTGAAGCTGCCGTGGCCTCTCCCCCATGCCTGCCCAAAAGCAAATTGATTTTTATGAAATGGACTGAGGTGGCCTCCAGGAGGATCCATAGCTGGGCTAATATTTGTCTAATGGCTCCCACAAATAGCTCGTTAATCCTTTTGTGTTCATTAATGGCACACAGGAGCCAGACAGCTGCAGCCCAGCTCCCTGTGTCCCTCAGCCCCCAGGGACCCCAAATTCTTGAGTCTCCAAGCCCCCCAGATCCCTGAGCTCCCAGGGACCCCAAGGTCTCCAAGCTCCCTAGATCCTCCCAGAGTCCCCAAGTTTTGGGGTCCCCAAGCTCCCCAGATCCCCAAGTTTTTGGGTTCTCCAAGTCCCCCAGATCCCTGAGCTCCCAGGGTCTCCAAGTTTTTGGGGTCTCCAAGGTCCCCAGATCCCTGAGCTCCCAGGGACCCCAAGGTCTCCAAGCTCTCTAGATCCTCCCAGGCTCTCCAAGTTTTTGGGGTCCCCAAGCCCCCCAGATCCCTGAGCCCCCAGGGTCTCCATGCTCCCAGGGCACTTTGCTGTGGTCCCATATCCCTGCACCCCTCCACTGTGCTCACCCCCTTTTCTCTCCCCACTTCTCCCAGAGCTTTTCCTTCTCCCTCCTTCATTCCATCCCACCCCAAGGAGATCCCCCTCTGCTCCATCACCCCCCTAAGGCTAAAACCCCAATTTTTGGGGCTGCACAGTGAACCAGCACTGGACACCAGCTCTGAAACAACCACAAGCTTTGGCTGGGCTTTATCCCAGGGGATCTCACTGGAGATGGGTGCTCTGGCACCCATGGGACACTCTGGAGCTGGCACCATATCCCAAAAATCCTTGAAACCCCACAGCTTTAGTCATGGATTGGGAATGTCTCCCTGCTGTTGCAGCAAACACTTTATTTATGTGTTTATTTGCTTATTTAGCTGTAAATTAATATCAGAGCTCAGGAATGTTCTTGTAAACCTGTAAGTGAGCAAATGCATTGGAGGGCTTGCAAAAAGCTCAGTGTATTTTTCCAGACAGGATTTTGGGGTGCTCCTTGGGCAGAGAAGCCTGTGGATATGTGGATATACATTTTTATATATGTATATATAACATTTAGTCATTTATATAGAAAATTTGAGCAAGTTGGGTTAGTGGAGAGTTTCCCTGCCCATGGCAGGGCTTTGGAATGAGATGGTTTTTAAGATCCCTTCCAATCCAGACCATTCTGGAATTCCATGATTCCATGATTCCCTCCCTTCTCTGCAGCAGAAAGAGGGATTTTGTTTTGGTTTGAAGGGCAACTTGCAGTGGAAACCTTTCCCAGACACTTCCCCAGGAAACAGCAGCTGTGGCATCTCCAGCTGCTTCCCCCTGCCAGCTCCACAGGCTGCTCCAATCCATGGCTCAGAGGAAAATCATGTGTTTGGCTGGTGAAAATGTCATCCCCAGCTTTCACCCAGCAGGGTTATCCTGCTCCAAAAAAGATTTATCCCTTGGGAAGCTGGCAAAGCCCCTCCTGGAAGAATGTTGTCTGCCAGACCAACACCAAATGGAATTTGTGGGAAAGGTGGCTCTGATGTCCCCTCATGTCTGGGATGTGCAGGATACCTGAAAGGGCTGAGGGGACACCAGGGCCAGCTCAGGCTCAGGGATGTGTCCCAGCCCAGCCTGCCCAGGAGGAAGGGATGATTTCCATCCTGGAGGATGGGTAAATTCAGTGCCCAAGCCACCCACTGTGGGTGCTGGCACCCTGTGGATGGGGGAGTGCTGATCCCAACCTGGGTCCTGCACTTCCAGAGGGAATTTACTCCATGTTCAGACCCTTCCCTCCCTTCCCAGGCTCTGGGGAAGCTGGGATGCTCAGCAGGAGCCCAGGCACTGGCTCCATTAAACTGGCTCATCCTTCCCCAGGGCTGTCTGAGAGCAAAGCAGGAGGGAGGAATCTCAGCTTTGGGGATGGATCTGGGTCACCCCAAAAATCTCCCTTGCTGCCCTGGAAGCTCCCAAACCTCTGCCCCACCCCTGGAAGTGTCCATGGCCAGGTTGGATGGGGCTTGAAGCAACCTGGGACAGTGGAATGAGTCCCTGCCCTTGGCAGGGGGTTGGAACTGGATGGTCTTGAAGGTCCCTTCCAACCTAAATAATTCTGGGATTTTAGGATTCTACCCCATTTTGGTGCAGCAGCCCTCTCCTCCATCCCTGGCAGGACCTTTGTCCATGGGCAGGGCATTATCAAAGCAAGCCCCAGTCCCCAAAATCCCAATCCACTCTCCCATGAGCTCATATTTCACAAATCTCTGGGTTCCTACCCCAAACATCCCACAGCAGCTGGACCTGCCCCTCTCCACTTCCAAACCCAAGCAGTTTATGAGCTCTGTGAGCACAACAAACCAAAAGCAGCTGTGGCTACAGCCTCCTTTTATGTGATTCATTTTTTCTTTCCTCCTTCCTCTGAATTTTTATGATCCAGATATAAAGTCCTGGGAAATAGAGGTTTAAAGGAGAACCCTGACACCCATTACTGCAGGGGCATGAAATGCAGTGCCCTGACTCTCATCCATCCCAGGAGATGATTTCCAATGATTTTTTTTTTTTTTTTTTTTTTTTTTTTTTTTTTTTTTTTTTAAAGAAAATACTAAAAATAAAGCACTGGAAGATGGTGATGGGCAGTGAGAAAGAAATCCCAGGTGTTCCTGGTCCAGCCTTGTTTGCACAACTCTGCCCTGTGCCAACATTTCTTTGTCCAAGGACTTCCCTGATCCAAGGAAAGGGGTGAAGGATGCTGTGGGCATCCCAGGAAAACACTGGGAAATTTTCACTCCACTGAATATTAGAGCACCACTCCCCACTGCTCCAACAGCACTTGCTGCATTTCAAATTAATGTTGTTTTTGCAGAGGAACCAAATCCTGTTTTATCCCATCCTATAAACCCAGTCCTGGCTCACCCCAGATCCCATCCTGCTCCAAAGCCCAAGGACAGGTGCCTCCATCTCCAGCCACAGTTTTCTGCAGCACAGGGCACCTTTGCACCTTTCCTGGTGCAAACCCAGCTCTTGTTCTGAAGGGATTCCCTAATTTTGGTGCTTTGCAGAGGGGAGTCCCCAGACTCAGCCATCCCAGCTAAACAAGTCCCCACAGCCAGTTCCCTCGATTTATAGAATCCCAGAATGGTTTGGGTTGGAAGGGACCTTAAATTCTATCTAGTCCCAGCCACAGCTTCTCTGGGCACCCTGTGCCAGGGCCTCCCCACCCTCCCAGCCAGGAACTCCTTCCCAATATCCCATCTAAATCTACCCTCTGGCAGTTTGAATCCATTTACACCCCAAAATTCTCCCATTTACATCCCAAAATTCTCCCATTTACATCCCAAATCCTCCCATTTGGATATGGCAGCACATCCCACATCCCTGATTTCCACAGACCCTCAGCACACACTTGGAGCAATTTGTTTTATGCCACCAGTGCTTAGAAAGATGCTGCCTTGAGGAAAAGAAGGATTTGGGCTGTCAGGGCAGGAATTCAGGGCTCTGCCCAGCCCCTGGTGCTCTGGAGAGCCTGGAGGTCCCCAGGGCTTCTCCTGACATCATCTGCTTGGCTCATCACCCCCAAACTAAAAATCTCCCCCAAATAAAATGAAAAAGATGACAAAGTCCCCAATTTTGTGCTCTCTGTGAGGAAAGGAGGAGTTTCACTCCCTGGAGCAGCCAGGACTCCTGTGCCTGGCACAGGCTGTGCCAGGAAAGTGCCCCTGGAGGAAGGCTGGTGCCACCTCCTCATCCACCCCCACCCACATGATTTCCCCTCTTTACAGCAATATTCCCTGTGCTGAGGCTCTCCCAGGCTCTCAGGAACATGGAATGCTGCTGCAGACATGGGTCTGCACACCCAGTGCTCCTAGGAGGATGGACAAAGTAGAGAAAAAAACACTCAGAGTTTCTTTTCTGAGTATAAATCTCTGTTTTTCAGGTATAATCAGACCGGTTTCCAAGGCACAAAAAGTCTTTTCCATTCCTCCATCTCAGCAGACAGCCCTACCTGCAGAGCCAGCTTGGGTTTATCACATTCCCATGGCTCTGTTTATGACAGGGCTGCATCTCAGGCTGTTGCATGAAGAACACCAGGCCTGTCCTCCCTCCAGCTAGGCTTCACACCCAGCCTAAATCTAAGCCTAAACCACCTCTCATCCCTCAGCCACCCCAATTACCCTGTGCAGGGATTGCTCCCTTACCAGCTCCTGGAATTGTGCTGCTCCTTGGAGAGATCCTTTCCTCCCCAGCCATCCCAGGAGAGGACAGCACATCTGTGGGAGCAGCAGCATCCCATCCTGGAGCAGCAGAATCCCATCCTGGAGCTGCCCCATCCCAGCAGCGTGGGAAGCTTCCCAAAGCTTCCCACACGTGTCCAGCCCAGCCGGGTGGGGTGAGCCTGGAGAAGACATTTAATTACACAGGGCTGGGTGTTTTTCCAGTTGCAGAAGCCCAGCTGCATATTCCCCTCCCTGTGCCAGGTACCATTAGTGCTGTTTGACTACTAATTGGCAATTAATAACATCTTTGCATTATGCAAATGTGTTCTAAGCACCTGCATATCGATTATTTTCACACGTTTGGGAAGCGCAGCGGTGTTTGAGGGCTTGGATGATGGGGTATTTTTGGTTGGTTGTTTTTTTGCTGTGAGCTGGAAAAGTGGGTGTTTAGGGGTACAAAAGGATCATTCCCACAGCACCCAGCACGAGTGGCCAGCCCAGGGAATGGCTGGCTGGGGAATTTCCCTGGCTGACCCACGGGATGGGTGCGATGGCTGCAGGGCAAGGCTGGTGCTGATGAAAAACCACTGGGATGTGTCTGTCTGCCCATGGCCAGGCTAGTCCTGCTCCAGCTGCCACAGGGGAGGAGGGAATGACATTAAAAACAGCCCCAAATCCCAAGAGGAGCAGCAGCCGAGATGGAAGGCAGCATCACACCGAGACAGCTTTGCTTATGTTAATGGGGGAGAAAACTGCAAACAGCTCCAGGTGAGAAGATTGGGCTGGGATTTTCCATGGGCAGCCAGCCAGCCCCAGTCCTTTCATCTGTTCTTGGGAATGTCTGATTCCTGGGGGGATGGCTGCCCCTCACCCTGAGGCTCTCCAGCATCCTTGTATTGCCCCATTCCCCAGGTTGGGGTTTTTTGGGGGGAATTTGGCTGCCCCTGAGCACCTCATTCCTGCAAACATCTGGGGAGAAGCTGGATAAGCAGCACAAGGTCCACCCACGGTGTTCCAGAGGATTTGGGGTTATTTTTGGGAAGGGCAAGGAACACAGCATCATTTTATTTTCCTATTCCAGGGATTTTCATGCAGGGGGGAGATTGTGCAGAGAGATTTCCCCTCCTCAGCCCCATCCCAGCAGGATCAGCTCCCTTGGGACTGTAAAAAAAAAAAAAAAAACATGGTGGTGGCAACCCCTCCTCAGTCATTTACCTGCTTTAAATCCATCAGGATACAAAGCTGAGGTGATTTTTCACAGCACAAGCTACTTACACTCCAAGCTGTGTTCCCACACTCTCATTCCCTTTAATTTTGGGGATCAGATAGTTCCTGTCAGCCCTAACTCTGCTGGCTGCCCAGCAAAACTTGCTCTAGGTTTACAGAGGCATCTCTAGGAAAGATAAGCAAGATAAAGGAATTCCACACCCCAAAAGAAATGAAGAGGCTCCCCAAGTGCAGTGGGAACACCTGCCTGGAATTCTGCCTCCCTGACTCCAGCACTGGTTTTGCAATCAGATCTCCCAGAGCATGAATTCACATAAAGAACATGGAAAACCAGCAAAGGCCCCATTTTTCCCTCATCTGGGCAATTCCCAGAGATAGGTTTGCAGACCTGGAGAGCAGGAAAATATAAGTCACTTGTGCAATGGGCTGTGTGATGCTGTCAAGTGCTCAGGGAGATCTTTCAGGGAAGGGAAAGTGAGTTGGGAGCAGAGCAAAAGTAATTTTTTCCCTGTTTCTGCCCAAAAGCTTTGTCTGACACTGAGCAGACCCTGCTCAGAGAACACCTCAATAAACACTTTCCTTCTCAGGCTATATGAACTTCTCACAAAAAAAAACCCAATCTGTGTTCCTTTGATGAATCATTTGCATTCAAGGTAATTAAACTTTAATCAGCAAAGCCAAAGAAAATGAGATTTTTTTTTTTTTTTTCTCCAGCAGAGATGAGATAGAGCTGGACCTGATTCCTATCAGACCCAACTTGCCCCATTAACACTGCCCAGCTCCTCCAGGTCTGCCCATCTCCTGTGGGAAACAGGGTGAGGAAGAACAAAGGGTATGGGGATTATCCTTGAGTTTTCCAAGTGAAATGGCAGCGCTGAGTTCACGGGGATAAAAATTACCTGCTCCTTCCTGTCTGCTTTCTGGTGCCTCCCTTGCAAACCCTCAGCGCTGGAAAAACCCTCCGGACCCGAGGGCAGGGAAGCTGCTCCTTAACCTGAGCCGGCAGCCGCTGGGAATGCGGGAAGGAGGCTGCTCCCTTTCCCTTTCTGTCCCCTCCCATTCCCATCACATTCCCATCCCTATGCTTGTTCCTGTCCCCATCCTTATCCTTGTTCCCATCCCTGTCACCATTCCCATCCCCTTCTCCGTGCTCATCCCTGTCCTTAGGTTTGTCTCTGTCCCTATTCCCGTCCCTATCCTCATTCCCATTTCCATCCCTATTCCTCTTCCCATCTCTGTCCCAATTCCTATTCCTTTTTATTCCTTTTCTATCCCAATCCCTGTACCTATCCCCAATCCCTATTCCTTTTTATTCCTTTTCCCATCTCTATCCCAATCCCTGTACCTATCCCAAATTCCTATTCCTTTTTATTTGTTTTCCCATATCTATACCAATCCCTGTACCTATCCCAAATTCCTATTCCTTTTTATTTGTTTTCCCATATCTATACCAATCCCTATTCCTTTTTATTCCTTTCCCCATCTCTATCCCAATCCCTATACCTCTTCTTATCCCCAATCTCTATTCCAATCCCTGTACCTATTCCTATCCCCAATCCCTATTCCTTTTTATTCATTTTCCCATCTCTATCCCAATCCCTGTACCTGTTTCTATCCTCAATCTCTATTCCTTTTCTCATCTCTGTCCCAATCCCCATTCCTAATCCTATTCCTATCCCCAATCCCTATTCCTTTTCCCATCTCCATTTCCACCTTCATTCCTGTAACCATTCCCATCCCTTTCCCAGTGAAGGACAAACCCTTTCCTGCAGTTTTTTTTTTAGCCAGCCCTGGTTTTTATCAGGATTTCAGTTAAATTCCAAATTTCTAGCTAAATTACAGGTTTTCTTAGTGAGGACAAAGCTGATCCATGTGCAGGGCTCAGCCAGGGTGTGGGACATCCCTAAGGGTTAAAACTCTGGGAAGCAGAGATGGATGATCCTGATCTGGTGGGTGACATCCCTGCCCTTCCCACCCAAACCATCCTGGGATTCCATGAGTGTGTGGAGAGCATGGATATGGAGCAAAACCAGCCCTGGGGACAGTTTGCAAACCACCAAGAATTCCTCCAGTTCCCTGCAATCCTCAGCACACTTCCCCCTCTGCTAATAACTCATTGGGATGTCACAATAACAGCCTGCACCCTTCCTGTGTCACGGGGCACGCCAGCTGCTCTGCCAGGGGAAAAAATAACTTCACTCCTCACATTGCAGGGCTAAAATTGAGTCTTAGTAGGGAAAAAGCTGGGATGGATCCTGGATTTTCTGCTGGGAGCAGCGTGAGTCCCCCCTGCCACCCACTGCATGGAGAGGGGAGAAGAGCTGAGCCTCTTGCAGGATGGTTTTGGAAGTGGGTGAAGGGGATATTTATGGGATGGAGGTCCCCAAAGTTTGCTTTGCAGGGAAGACGGGGGAGAGGGCTTGCTGTGAAGGGAAGAGAGGAGGAGGAAATGCAAACTAATTAACTAATAAATATGCTGGGTTGGCTCGGGCCAGCAGGAGAGCAATCCAGAGGACTGACTCACTGTGACTCAGGCACAGAGGAGTGGGATGGAATCTGGCTCAGGAGCATCTCCTGCCCCAGCCAGGCTGCCAGGACACAGGGACTGATCCCAAACCTGCATCCCATGGGGACCCTCTTCATGTGGAGAAATCACTCTCTAGAGGGAAACAAAGCTAATTTCACCAGCTGAAACGGAGTCAGGATTTTAGGATGCAATTCTCTGTCTCTCCATTTCCACCTTAAAACCAGGCCAGTGCAGGACAGGTGGGAAATGCCCTTCCACACAGCCAAAGCAGCTGTGGCTGTGGGAGGAGGTGATGTTGTCACCAGTGCTGGGATCCCAAAGCATCAAAAATGTCCAGAGCCAGCAGGATGGCCAAAGGGATCATGGAGTCATGGACTGCCAGAATGGTTTGGGTTGGAAGGGACTTTAAAAAACATCTTGCCATGGCAGGGACACCTTCCACTGTCCCAGGCTGCTCCAAGCTCCATCTAACCTGGGCTTGGACACTGCCAGGGATCCAGGAGCAGCCACAGCAAATCTGGGAATTCTGTGCCAGGACATCACCACCCTCACAGTCAGGAATTCCTTCCCAATATCCCATAACCCTGATCTGAGTGAAGTCATTCCCCCTTGTCCTTTTGTCCTGTCCCTCCATCCCTTGTCCCCAGTCCCTCTCCAGCTCTCCTGGATCCCTTCAGGCCCTGGCAGGGGCTCTGAGCTCTCCCTGGATCCTTCTCCTCTCCAAATGAACATTCCCAGCTCTCCCAGCCTGGCTCTAGAGGTGCTCCAGCCCTCCAAACAACCCCATGCCTTTCTCCAGACTCATTCCAGCAGTTCCTTTTTGCAGCATCTTTCTGGTGCTGGCAATGCCCCTCTGCAGTGAGGAGAATCCTGCCCCTCTCCCTGCTGCCCACGCTGTGGGATCAGCACCCAGCTGGACTTTTTGTGCTCCCAGCCCCAAATCCTTGTCCTGAGTGCTGTTCTCTCTCTGCTCCGTGGTGCTGGGGTGGCTTTGAAGGGTGGAAGGAGCTGGTTTGTGTGGAGTCCATTGGGGAGGTGCTGCCTTCCCCAGCTCTGCTCACCCTGGATTCACCCTGTTCCTGCCCATGACAGGCTGGATTGATTCACCCCACACACTCCAGCCCTGGGAAAATCCCCCCTTGGCACCCCCTCCCTGCTCCCAGGGACAGGCACACCATGGATGGAGGGATGAGGGATTTGAGTGCATGGCCTGAGATGTGCTCAACAGCATCACATCTCTGCACCTACACTTCCTAAAGGCTCTGATAAAAATTTTTGGAGGAGTTGAGGCTCTTCCAGAGGGGACACAACCCTGATATTCCCCCTCCACCCCACAGCAGTGACAGTGCAGGGATGTGATGCTCTTGTCCACATCTCAGGCCATCCCTCCATCCATGGCTGTGCTCTGCTCACCCTAGATTTGCCCTGTTCCTGCCTAATGACTGGCTGGGATTGATTCACCCCACACACTCCAGCTCTGGGGCAAATTCCCCCTTGGCACCCCCTCCCTGCTCCCTGTGGTGCCACCCCAGGGAACAAGGCACAGCCATGGATAGAGGGGATTTGAGTGCACGGCCTGAGATGTGCTCAAGAGCATCACATCTCTGCACCCCCACTTCCAAAAGGCTCTGATAAAATGTTTTTGAGGAGATGAGGCTCCCCCAGTATTCTCCCTCCACCCCACAGCAGTGACAGTGTGCTCTTGGACAGACCGAAATTCAGTGAGACAAGTCCTACCCTCAGCACAGGCACGAAGGAAAAGGGAGAGAAAAAAAAGTTCTGCAATCAGCTTCGGTTTTTTTTCCCACCCCCAGAGGCTTTTGCATAGTCTGACTTTTTATTTTTTTTAATTTTATTTGTTCTCGCTGCCTTTTTTCTTTTTCAAAATATTTTCAACCGACGCGTTACTGAAGTCGTTTGCCTCCTGACAAAACCTGGGCTGCCTGCCAGCACATATTTCTGATAATTCATCCATTATTAAATGAAATCAAAGATACACATTTAAAAAAAAATAAAAAAAAAAAAAGCCATGGGAGTGTTTGCATCCAAGAGAGAAGCTGTTTACAGCTGGGTTGGGAGTTTTTCCCCAGGGAAAACCCACCCAAAATTCCTGCCCTGCTCCTCACACTGCAAACATCTCTGTGCAGTGCTAAAACCCAGGGATTCTACAGAGTTTTTCCTGCCTGGATAAAGGAGATTCCAGCCTGACTTGGGTGGGTGCTGCTGGATTTTCCCCTTCCTCAGGGAGAGCCATGGCCAGAGACAGCCTGACTGGATCAGCCAGTCCTCTCCAAACCAGAGTGAGAGGAAAATCTGATGGAGAGGGAGGGGCCCAGCAATTACAGACTTTTCTCTTTAATAACCCTCGCTGCTTCCCCGAGTCCATATTTACATCCTTGGCACCAGAGTAGTAATTAAAGTCTCTCCACTCAGGTCTAAACAACAGCAGACCCTCCTGTCATTAAAAGCAGAGGCAAAGCTGGACATAAACCTGGTTTTCATGGCTTTGGAGCCTCAAATCTCTCTCTATCAGCTGACTGGGCAGCAGGTTTTAAGGTCACACATCAGTGCTTTGCTGTGACATCAATAAGCTGCATCCATCCCTATGGGATACTGGGAGTGGAAAATTGTCTGGAAAACTTCCCCATGCCACTGGTGCCTTCTTGTGCCATTTTTTGGCCATTTCCACTGCCCATAAGGGAATAAATGGGCCTCAGGGTCTGCAGGAACCAGCTGAAGGACTGAGCCTGGTCCTGCAAGGAGCTGCTCAAACCCTCTTGCTTTAAAGAAGCTATCAAAAAAAAAACCTGTGAGAAAATTAATTATTCACTAAGACTGCTAATTAAGCTGATTTGCTCTGTGAGGGCATTGAAGGAAATGAGCTGGAGAAGCTCTTAATTGTTTAAAAAAAGCCATCTTACAAATGCTCCTCCCAAGCTGCTCTGCTTGCCAAGAGAGCCTGGTCCGGTGTTCCTCTGGATCCAGAGCAGTTTCTTGGAGTCATGGAATTGTTTGGGTTGGAAAGGATTTTAAAAACCATCTTGTTCCACCTCCTGCCATGGGTAGGGACACCTTCCACTATTCCAGGGTGCTCCAGCCTGGCCTTGGACATTGCAGGGATCCAGGGGCAGCCACAGCTCCTCTGGGCACCCTGTGCCAGTCCCTCCCCACCCTCACAGCCTTCCCAATATCCCATCTAACCCAGATGAAGCCATTCCCTGTGTCCTGTCCCTCCATCCCTTGTCCCCAGTCCCTCTTCAGCTCTCCTGGAGCCCCTTTAAGCTCTGCAAGAGGCTCTGAGCTCTCCCTGGATCCTTCTCCTCTCCAGGTGAACATTCCCTGCTCTCCCAGCCTGGCTCCAGCCCTTGGAGCACTTTCATGGCTCCTCTGGACTCTCTCCAGCAGTTTGTCAGTGTCTGTGCCAACATCAACCTTGTAGATGATTTCAAGTTAGGAAAGATCCACCACAAAGCATAAAGCACTCCTGAGCCCTTGTCCCTAAACTGTGTGACCCAATGCAATCCAGAGGGGATCCCTGCCAAAA
Source organism: Erithacus rubecula (assembly GCF_903797595.1). NCBI lineage: Eukaryota > Metazoa > Chordata > Aves > Passeriformes > Muscicapidae > Erithacus > Erithacus rubecula. The sequence goes on from NC_136688.1 coordinate 58,574,197, forward strand.
ACACTCAAGGAACTCCTGCCATACACATGTATAAAACCCCAAAGGCCACGGGCAGCTTGGAATTCAGCAATCCCAGCTCATTCCTCAGGTTATGGAAGCTTGGAAGCAGCAGGAACCAGGATCCTAATGCAGAGCCACTGCCCAGAGCACCCTTGGGTGGGTGGCTGTGGAAAAGGAGCTCTGGATGCTCTGTGCCAAGGGAACTGGATCCCTCCCAGCTTCTGGGTGCAGGGTGGGAGCAGAGGTGCCCCCAGGACCTCACCCAGCCTCCCACAGCAAGGAGTGGTCCCCTGCCCACACCCAGCCTTGCCCTCCCACTCCCACCACTGTTTTGCTTCAATCCCACTTCAGCAGGACCTTCCCTTCTCATCCTGTAGGGGCTGGTGGAGGAAAACTCCCCGTGTGACATGGCAGAGAACAAAAGGAGCTGTTTGGAACCGAATGGATTCATTTTTGACAAGAACAGGGCGATGCCACACCAGCCTCGCTTCCCCCACAGGGATCAGAACAGCACAGACAAGGTGGGTTTGCTGACAAGGAGCACATCCCATCCACTCCAACCCTTCCAGCTCTGGCACTGCCAGGATGGGACAAATCTGGGGCTGGGGGCAGGCAAAAGATGGAAATCACACCAGGAAAACCAAGGGAAAATCCAAGATCCAAGGAAACTGCATGGCACTGGGAGCTCGGGGTTTTCCCGAGACTATGCCATCCTCCACAAGAATTCCCAGCCATCTTCAGCATCCCTGGCACAGCTCTGGTGCCAAAATAAAGGATGATAAAGGTGATAAATGGTGATAAAGGAAAAACATGGCTACAAGGAGCATGGCTGCCAATGCTTGGCCAACCAAGGAGAAGGCAAATCTTTCCCACACTGTGATTTCCCTGAGATCCTCTGCTGAGCTCCCAGCAGGCAGGAAGGATTTCACAAGCCATGGCAAACACCTGGATAGGCACCTCTGAGTCAACACCACAGCCCCACATCTCCCATGTCCCCCCAGCACTCCCTTCCATCCCCATTAAATACCATTAAAACATTTTCCTACCTGGTGCTGGGAACATTTATGAGCCAGGCTCTTCCAGCAGCTCCATGGTGAGCTCGGGGCTGTCTCAGCACAGCTGGAAGATAAAGCCACCAAGAGAAAAGCTCAGTGTCCCTGCAGAGGTGGGGTTTTCAGGGCAGGCTCCTCCTGTGTGGCTGCTGGCAGCCCATCCCGTGGGGCTCTCCACGTCCTCCTGGGCTGCTGGGGCACCAGGATCCCTGGGAATTGTGCTCTGCTTGGAAGGACCTGCCCTTTTTGACTGCTGTCCAAGCCCAAAGCGCATGTTCTTACCTGCTGGGTGGAAGGCAGAAGGCTGGATCACCTTTCTGAGAAACACATGGATCTCAGCAGGGTGTGGATCTCCTGCTCCTCACCCCAAAGGTTGTTTGGGAGAAAAGGGGGCTGAGGAGTTGTGGGAAGCTGGAGAAAAGAGGTCGGAGGTGCAAACACCCCTGCAGCTGGTGCCAGCACAGCTCTGCTGGTTGGTTCACAGCAGAGCTGTGAGCAACAGGGATGGGGATGTCAAGCTGGGACTTGTCTCCTCAGCAAGGAAAGGGAACAGCAGAGATTACTAAGCAATGCAGGAATGTGGTTTGTTTAATATGAGCCATCAACACAGAAGAGTAAAATAATGACAGATGTGTAATCACATTTCCTGAGTCTAAAACCATGAGATGGAGAATTTAAACACCACTTTTCCCAAGATCAAGAAGAGGAGCCGTTTGGCTAAGAACTGATTTGGTTACTAATTTCCTCAGCATTAAATCAGCTGTTTCCCCAATCTCTTGACAAGCTTTGCTCCAAGGACAGGGCTGGTCCCTGGCTTGCTTTGATGTGAGGGTAAGCAGAGAGGGAAGATGCTTTGGAAACAGGGATTCACCAGCTGACCCAGCTGGCCTGGATCAGAGGCTCCTCAGCATTGCCTAATTGGTTTATTTTAATGAAAGATGGCCAGATAAATTTCACAGGGATCTTTATCAGGAGAGACAGAAATCCAGAGTTGAGTTAAGCCAACCAAGGGCAGGATGGGGGGAAAGGGAGCCCTTTTCCCAGCATGGAAAGCCAGAATTCCTGCAAGGTTGGATTGCAGAGGGCACAAGATTGGGGGATGAAATCCCTGCTCAGCCTTTTCCCAAAGGTCAGGGGTGCAGGACCTGGCAGGGAGCAGTTCCATGGTGGGGAATGGCTGGGAGGGAACGGTGTCATTTGATTGTCAGATGTTTCCATTTGTCTCTTTAGATCAAAAGTGGGAAAAACACAAGTAGGGAAGGTGCTGCTGGCCTCAGAGGGAATCCAGTCTGCCTCTCTTCTGGATTTGGGAAGCATGTTCACACTCCAGAAGAAAAGGCTGAGGGACCAGGAGGTGTTTACTTGAAGAGGAGGCTCCAAAGTGCCTAAAGGGGCTCCAGGAGAGCTGGAGAGGAACTTGGGACAAGGGATGGAGGGACAGGACACAGGGAATGGCTTCCCACTCACAGATGGGATACTGGGAGGAAATTCTTCCCTGTGAGGGTGGTTATGGAGCTGGGAAAGCCCAAAAAAAGATCCCCAAGGATGCAGGACCACTCTCACAGGTCATGGGAGACACAGAGGACATTTAAGGCTTAACAGGGAGGATAAAGAACAAAACATATTAATTTATTTTGTGTTTTCCTTCATGACCCTGTGTTGGAATCACTGGTGCTGGGGGGTTTCATCCCTGCTCTCAGCTGGAAAATGATGTCCCTACAGAGCAGAGAAGCCACCAGCTCACACCTCCCTGCTGAGAGCCTGGGAATGTTCCTACATTTCAGGTAATTGGGCAAAAGTGGTTCCTCCTCTGAAGGTTGTTAACCAGCAGTGTTCCTGTATCCATGACCAATCCATGCTTTCCTCCCTGGCTTTATTAGACCCCACAGAGCTGCTGTCTCCTGCCACAGGAAAGGCAGCTCCTTCCCCTAAATGGACTTTAATTAGTTCAACTCCCTGCTAGCAGCTATTTTGGTGACACCCATGCTCCAGTTAAGTCATGGCTTCACCCCAAATTGTGCAGAACTTGGACATGACTGGAACCATGTCCAGCCTGGGGAACTGGGCAGCAAATGCCCAGGGCTGGGGTTGCATAGGATTGTGGAATCCCAGGATGGTTTGGGTCAGAAGGGACCTCAAAACCAGGAATCCCAGGATGGTTTGGGTCAGAAGGGACCTCAAAACCAGGAATTCCAGGATGGTTTGGGTCAGAAGGGACCTCAAAACCAGGAATCCCAGGATGGTTTGGGTCAGAAGGGACCTCAAAACCATCCCACTCTTCCTCCTGCCATGGGACACCTGGACACCAGTCCAACCTGGCCTGGAACACTTAATGTGGCCTTGAACTCTCATGATGCAAACAGGTAACAGGGAAAACATCCCATGCAGTGGATTTGGGAGCCTGTGGAAGCATCCATGGAGCACCTGCCTGTGTGGAGCAGCTCACCCTGTGCCTGGGGCACTCCTGGGAGCCTGGTGGCCTCTGTTCAGGGCTGCCATTCCATTGTCACCTCAGCAGGGTTGGGGATGATGCAGATGGGCTGAGTCACCCCCTCCCAGCTGTGCACAGTCTAGACAGCTGCACAGAGACATCTCTGCAGGTACCTGTGCCTCATCCCCACTTCAAAGGGCTCTGAGCTGCTCAGCTCAGGCTGTCTTTGAGCCACCCCACGGCAAGAGTTTCTCCCAGGGCTGGCTCATCTCCCTGCATGGCTCTGTCACTCAGGGTGGTGGCCTCTGTCACCCTCCCAGGGGGTTTTTGGCTGCAGCAGGGTCTCTCCTGTCCCATAGTTTGTGGCTGTTTTATGCTGACCCTGCTCTGAAAGTCAGAACCCAAAACATTTTCTGAGCCAACCCTGCTCAGTTCCAGCTTCTTGGCAAGGAGAGGAGCTCTGTGCAAAGACAGAGGTGTCAGGAGCTCCTTAAACTCTTTTTCCTGACAAAAGCCAAGGGACAGCCTGGACAGACTCTGGGAAGAGCAGGGGGAAGCTGAAACCCTGGAAATCCTTGCAAACACCACCACAGCCTGCCAGCCACTCACTCCATGCCTGACTGAGCATTGAAATGCAGCAGGATGCAATTTTCAGTTCAGGAAGAGTCCGGGAAAGCAGACACATAACCAAAGGAACCATCTCTGTGTCACTCCTTGATGTGAAAAACATCAAAATCTCATTTTTTTACCTGTGCAAAAAGCCCCAAGAAACCCAATGCCTTGCAGGTGAGAGATGCAGGATGGTGTTTCCCTCTTTCAATGTGGGTTTGTGCAGCTGGACTGTTGAGCAGAGCCAGCTGATGACCACAAAAAAAAAAAAAAAAAAAAAAAAAAAAAAAAAAAAAAAAAGAGAAAATTGGCACAAAGAAGAATTTAAGCTCTGGTGGACAGGGAGAAAGGATCCCACCATGGATTCATGGATTCTACCTGCAGCACCAGCAGGGCCAGGTGTAACATTGCCTTAACAAAGGCAGGGAGGGGCTCCTCAGCTTGCTGTTAAAACCTGAGCTCCATAGAATATCCATGAAGCTCACATTAAAGGATTAAAGACTGGCAGGAAGATCCCAGGAGGCAGCTGTCCTTCAAAAAAAACCATAACAAAACAAAAAAAAAAAAAGAAACAACCTACTCCATGAGGTAGAGAATTGCTGCTGTACTCTAAATTACAAAATTAAAGAAAATCATGTATTAAAAGGTGGATTTCATCCACCCAGCTGGCTCTGCAGATGGATTACCCCACAAAAGGGGGATCTTTGGTAGGGTGATGTTCTCCCTATACATGATTTCAACCATCTGAGCCTTAAGTGACGTGTTACAGAATCCCTGAATGGTTTGGGTTGAAGGGACCTTAAAAATTGCCCAGTTCCACCCCCTATCCATGGACATCTTCCACTATCCCAGGGTGATTCAACCCTCATCCAGCCTGCCCTTGGGCACTGCCAGGGATCCAGGGGCAGCCACAGCTGCTCTGGGCACCTGTGCCAGGGCATCACCACGCTCACAGGAAAGAACCAAAGCTGTCCTGATGGATTCACAGTCATCTTCTCTCACCTTGGAACTGATTTTCCCCTCTGTTTTACCCTCTGTTAAATCCAAATTCAGCTGTGAACACGATTTGGGCTCCTGCAGCTGCACAAGAGCCTCATTTCCCAGCAGAGGCAGCCAGGGAAGGCTTACCTGGGAAGCGCGGTGGGATTAAAAAAGAACACCCCTTTGAAATGTGGAAACTCATTTTAAGCTGGGTAAGGATTTAAGGTGAGGAATATTCTAGGAGTGAGCCAATGCAAAGTGACTTTCATGATTCATTCTGTCTCCAGCCTGATCTGGGAATCACTGCAGACGTAGATGGTGGGTGACATTGAGATGAGAGGGACAATCCAGATGCAAAGGGAATAAAAGGTGCAGTGACCTGATTTTATGGGCTAGATAATATTCTACAGGATATAATAATAAATGGAGTATGGATGTATCCCCTGCCCAGACAAGAGTTCATCCATGTGTTCATCCCTGGGGATGCTGGACAAAAAATGAGAGCTGGGCATCAACTTCCCTTTTCCAGGAGCACAAGGGGCCAAGGGGCAGCAATTATTCACCAATTAATCAATTATTTCACTCCAGAGGGTGAGCAGGAGAACCTCTGGCCCGATGCTGTGCTCCCAGAGCCTTTGCCCTTCCTCCCACAGCTTTTGCAGATCTGCTCCTCATAGAGAAGCAAAACACCAGCTTGGCTTGGAGGCAGGAGGAATTACCCAACCTGACTGCCCTGAGCAGTTCTAGGGCACTGCAAATGCAGGAACTTGTCAGAGCTGCAGTTGATTTGCAGATTATTTATTTGCTTATTAGATGACATTTGGCTGATGGCTGCTGTGATCCTCTGAGCACGAGCTCAGAGATCTTCCCTGGAGACCCACCAGCGTCTGGCTTGATGGCCAGCTCCAAAGCATCCCTAATTAACCAGTTTTGCCTCTCTAATTGAGCCCTGGAAGTCAGCCAGCAGGAGCAAGAGGCGTTCACCTGGCTGCCAGCCTCTGATGAGAGCAGTGGAGGTGAGGAGGAGGTGCTGGCCTGCCTGGAGCTGTGCCATGTGTCCTGTCACAGCCCTGACCTGCTGAGACCTCCTGTGGGGCCAGAGCTCAGCTCAGCCTGGATGTGTGTGCTGGAAAAATGTCCTTCATTGCCATCCCACCACCTCTCCTGGCGTGGGATGGGGTGGAAGGGGCTCTCAAGGTGAGCAGAGTTTGCACCAAGTGTCACCCCAGTGTTTGCCAAGGGAATTGCTTTGTGTTTATTCTGGTGGGGCATCAGAGCTGTTGTAGAGATGGAGAGTCCATCAAATGCCTGGGAAAGCTTTCCCTGCCTGGAAAAGTTTGTACACTTCTCTGGTGCATCAGGCACTTCTTCCCATCTCACCTTCTCCCCATGGCACAAACATTCTCTTCTCCAGGGACCAGATATTCCTCCCCAAATCCTGCTCTTCCTATCCCACCTTCTCCTCATGCCACCAATGGTATCTTCTTCAGGGCCTTGATGTTCTTTTCCAAATCCTGCTCTTCCCATCCCAACTTTTTTCCTGCACCACCAATGGTATCTTCTCCAGGGTCTCCATGTTCTTTCCCAAACTCTGCTCTTCCCATCCCACCTTTCCCCTGCACCACCAACATTCTCTTCTCCAGGGACCAGATATTCCTCCCCAAATCCTGCTCTTCTCATTATTTCTTCTCCCCGTGCCACCAATGGTATCTTCTCCAGGGTTTTGATGTTCCTTCCCAAACCCTTCTCTTCTCATCCCACCTTTTCCCTGCACCATTAACAAGGACCTGACATCCCTCCCCAAATCCTGCTCTTCTCATCCCACCTTTCCCCTGCACCACCAACATTCTCTTCTCCAGGGACCAGATATTCCTCCCTAAATCCTGCTCTTCCAATCCCAACTTTTTCCTGCACCACCAACATTCTCTTCTCCAGGGATCTGGCATTCCTCCCCAAACCCTGCTCTTCTCTTTCTTTCTTCTCCCTGTGCCACCAACATTCTCTTCTCCAGGGTCTCCATGTTTCTCTGCTCTTCCCATCCCAACTTTTTCCCTGCACCACCAACATTTTCTTCTCCAGGCACCAGATATTCCTCCTCAAATCCTGCTCTTCCTATCCACCTTTTCTCTGCACCATTACCAAGGATCTGATGTTCCTCCCCAAACCCTGCTCTTCTCATTCTTTCTTCTCCCTGTGCCACCAACATTTTCTTCTCCAGGGTCTCCATGTTCTTTCCCAAACCCTACTGTTCCCATCCTGCTTTTTCTCTGCACCACCAACATTCTCTTCTCCAGGGACCTGATATTCCTCCCCAAACCCTGCTCTTCTCATTCTTTCTTCTCCCTGTGCCACCAACATTCTCTTCTCCAGGGTCTCCATGTTTCTCTGCTCTTCCCATCCCAGCTTTTTCCCTGCACCACCAACATTCTCTTCTCCAGGGTCTCCATGTTCCTTCCCAAATCCTGCTCTTTCCATCCCAACTCTTTCCTCTGCACCACCAACATTCTCTTCTCCAGGGTCTCCATGTTTCTCTGCTCTTCCCATCCCAACTTTTTTTCTGCACCACCAACATTCTCTTCTCCAGGGTCTCCATGTTTCTCTGCTCTTCCCATCCCAACTTTTTTCTGCACCACCAACATTCTCTTCTCCAGGGTCTCCATGTTTCTCTGTTCTTCCCATCCCAACTTTTTCCTGCACCACCAACATTCTCTTCTCCAGGGTCTCCACGTTCCTCCCCAAACCCTGCTCTTCCCATCCCAACTTTTTCCTGCACCACCAACATTCTCTTCTCCAGGGTCTCCACGTTCCTCCCCAAACCCTGCTCTTCCCACCCCGCTGAGCCTGTGCTTTGTCCTGTCCTGCCCCTCTGAGGCACGCTCCCCTCTGGCACAGGCAATGCCTCTTCTTGACACAGCTCAAGCATCACAAGAATGCATTCTGGCTGGCTGGGGCTGGGCCAGCAGCAGCCGTGGGCAGGGATCCCAAATCCGCCTCTTCTCCAGCTCCATCCTGCCATCCCTCACCTCCCTCTTCCTCTCTGCTCTGTGGAACAAGAAGGCTTTGTCTGTTCTCCCCGTTTGGAGCAGTTCTGAACTTTCCCTGAGTGAGTTTTTCCCCTCCAGCAGGATTTTGTGCTGTGCCGGTGCCAGGGATTAACTAAGAGCATGACTCAACGAACCAGTTCAGACCAAGCAAGAACAACCCTTCATTTTTCTTCCAAGGCTCTGGCTCAGCCCAGCACAGGCTGTTCTGGAGCATCAGAAAAGGGTAGTTAACTTGAAATATGACTTTTTAAACAGTTTATTACTTTTCCTGTCCTTTGTGTTGCAGCTGATATGGGAGGATGATGGAAAGGCAATCAAGCAGATCATTGCAAGGTAGTTTTTGCCTACATTTTCTGTCTGATTCCAAGGTTTCCCTGTGAGATCCTGGCTTGTATTTCACAGAAGTGACACGTGCCAGGGGATGGAGATGAACATTTTCAGGAAGGATGAGATCCCCAGTTTTGTTTCATAGAATCATGGCATCATTAAGAAAAGATCTGTAAGATCAATGAGTCCAATGTCAACCTGGAACTAAACCCACCACTAAACCCCATCCCATGGCTGGGGCTGGAGCTGCCCTTTGCCATTTTCATGGAAAGCATCCTCAGTGTTGTGTTTCTCCTTTCTGTCCTAGAGCTGCTTCCAAGCCTGAGAGCCCCAGTGGTGCCAGGAGCTCAGCAGGAACAACCTGCACTGCTTGGGATTGCCCAGCTGGGATCCCACGTGTGCACTGCTCATCCTGGATGAGAAACAGCCAGGAGACATTGCTGAGGGTGCACAGGGTGCCCAGAGAAGCTGTGGATCCCTGGAAGTGTCCTAGCCCAGGTTAGATTGGGTTTGGAGCAGCCTGGGATAGTGGAAAATGTCCAGGTTCATGACAGGGGTGAAAACAAGATGAGCTTTAAGGTCCCTTCCAACCCAAACCATTCCACCATTCTGATTCTGCCTCTCACTTTGCTTTCCTGTGGATGACATGGAAAAAAAGAAGGGGGCAAGGCAGGAGAGTGGGGTGTGAAGCAGCAGTGCCCAAGTGTGGGGCAGGAAAGTCTCCTCAGGTTTGGGAAATCCAGGGGTGGACAAGAGGTTGATCTGGAGCCAAGGAGGTTTGTCCTGCCCATAGCTCAGGCATTTGGAGAGGAAAGCAGCAGGTCCTTGATGGAAACCTGACATCTACAGCCAGGAGAAATCCTGCCCTCATCTGGGACTGTCCCAGCAGGGAAAGGAGCCAGACCTGGTGTCCTGGTGTGAGGGACAGGTGTCTGCCAATAAAGGCAGGAGCTTCTCTTTGAAATGGAGAATGTAAACTTATTTTTTTCAAATTATTACTATAATTTTGAAATTAGGGGGCTCTCAGGTAAAGAGATGGGAATTAGGAATAACAGTTCTTTCCTAGGACAATTAAACTAGCAATGCAGTATTACACAGAACAATCCCAGCCCTGCCAGAGTCAGAATCCAAGCTGGCACAGTCAGTCAGTCAGGGTGGTGGCACAGTCCCATTCCATGGTGCTGCATCCTCCTGCAGGGGCAGATGTGGCTCAGCTGGAGCAGTGCTCCTGGAGAAGGGGCAGTTTCCTCTGAAGCTCCAGGGATGATGTGCAAGGCTCTGGTTTTCCTCTGGAATCCAGTGGGAAGAAGGTGCCTTGGTGTCCCAAATCTCAGTTTTTCTCTGGGTAGGAAAGGCTTGGCTCCTGCCCTGGCTGGAGCATCTCCCAGTGGGATGATGGAATTTTATCAGCCATGCCCTGGGACTCAGTGGCCATGAACAGGAGATATCTGCTGGAGGGAGGATGGGCTGTGGGAAGATAAAGATGATTGCCCAGCTGGTTTAAAGATGCCCATGAGCAGAGAATGTGTGCCAGGAGATCAGGGGCACTGCCCCAGCCGGGTCAGCAGATGGGACAGAATTCACATTTCTGGGCACATCCTGTACTGCAGCTTAAGACACCAGCTCAGGACTGAGCCAGGCTGGGCACAGACCTGCGAGTGCAACACAGGGAGAGCAGCTCCAAAGTGTCCTGGAGTGGGAAATCAGCTCCTGGTGCACCTGCAACAGGCTCCAGGGTGAGAGTGTCCAGAGAGGGGCTCTGGAAAAAGTGTCCTGAGGGTGAGGAGCACACAGCTCTGTGTGCCTTTGGGAATTCTGTGTTGGAATGTCCCCAGCCCCTCTGGAGTCCCAGCAGAGCTGTGTCACCAGCATCACCATCCCAAACACAGCCTGTGCTGCTCATCATCAGCAATCAGATGGGCTGGGAATTGCCTCCCCTGCCATATTCCATGGGGATGGACCATGTCAGAGCAGTGCTACCTGAGCTGGGGCAATTCCAGCCCCGTGTCCCTGATTCCCTCTGAAACACCTGCAGAGTGTGCAGGCACCTGCTTCGAGCCTGGGATGGAAAATCAAATCCACTTCCATCAAAAACAACCTCCCTGGGCTTCCCAGGAAGCTGATCAGGGACTGAACACACTCCAGGTCTGTGCTTGGCAGGAGGGGTGAGCAGGGGGAAGGTGCTTTGGTGCATCCCAAGCAGGGCAGGGGGACAGGGATGAGCCCTGGGTTTGCAGCACCAGGGATTTTCCATGGGGAGAACCAAGCAAAGCCAGAGTGGGTGGGAGGGAAGGTTTCCCAGCTCTGAAATGTTTCATTTGGATGTTTTTCTACAGGAAACTTTCTGCTTCCAAACAACTGAGCTTTCTGTTCAGCAGTGACCTCAGTGGGAAGAAAAATTGCTGCACAAAAGGGGCTGGGAGCTGATGCCAGGAGCAAAACCTCAGTGCTGGTCCCACGAGCAGCTCTGGGTGGGTCCAGACAAAGTGTTTTTCAGAGATTTTGTAAAAGCTGTGGAATAAAAATCCCTCAAAAATCTGCCTCTTTTGTTTGGTTTTTTTTTTTTTTTTTTTTTGAGAAATCTAGAGCATAGTTGGTTTGGATCCCCAGCACCAGAACCTTCCCAGCTTCTTGGCTTGGCCACTGCAGCAAAAGCATCCAGATCTTTGCCATTGCTTCATCTCTCCAGGCTCCTTTTGCTCACCCATGTTAATTGAAAAAACAACACCCCAGTTAATAAACTGCAGGAATTCTTCCCTGTGAGGGTGGGCAGGCCCTGGCACAGAGCAGCTGTGGCTGCCCCAAATCCCTGGCAGTGTCCAGGGCCAGGCTGGATGGGATTTGGAGCAGCCTGGGACAGTGGGAGGTGTCCCTGCCATGGCAGGGGTGGAATGGACAATTTTTAGAGTTTCTCCCAACCCAAACCATTCAGGGACTGTGTGATGTTGATCCACCCTCAGTGCATTGATCTGATTTTATTCTCCTTTCTGTATTTTTGACTCCTTTACTTCAGTGGGAATTGGGGCAATTTATATTCATATATTCATCTATTCTGCATTTTGGTGACTACTGATGGCCTTTCCCAAGAAAACCTTCCCCAGGTGGAAGAGATTTCCCAAAAGATCCTTCACTATTTTGACCCCTGAGCAGTTGATTTGGGTGAATTTTGCTCTCCAGAGAAATCCACCATGGATCTCATCCATGGCATGAGACAAATTTCCCACTGCAGCAGCCAACAAAACCAAGCCATGGTTTGGCAAACTGTGCACTAAAAATGGCTCAAAAAGACTTTTGAACTAAAAAGTCCTTTTTTTTTTTTTTTTTCCTGTATGTTTTACAACTCTTTCACTCCAACACTGAGCTCAATTAATTCCAGAGTACACTTGAGAGAAGATGAAACCTGCATTCTAATTTTCCAGAGCATTAGGCCTGTGGCAAAACACATCTCAGCTAAGCCATCCATGAGATTTGCTTCCCAATCCCAGGCCAGGGAATTTTCCAGAGGACACATGGGCAAGGAATTCCAGTTTGGGAATATCACTGGGATTCAGAGTGGCTTGTTGGAACCCTAAAACCTGGGAGTTTTGAATTTTCTGTTCTTTCTGACACGAACCCTGCTTTTGATTTGAGGTCTTGGAGAAGCTTCCAAATTTGAGTAATAGAGTTGAAATTATGTGTGTAGTTTAATAGATGTATATCATTTCACATGGTTAAAGGTTTTGAATTTGGGATTTTTAAAATGTAGTAATAAATATGGGACAAGATGGATGTTCTTGAGCATTATCTCTTTCTTTCTTCTTTCTTCTTCTTCATAATTTCAATTAATAGTTTTTAGATTAGATAGTACCACAGTGCAGGTCACAAGTGTTTGGTTATTGGCTCAAAATTATAAATAATATAGATGTTAGCTCTTCATTAGATAATTAACCTTTAAAAAAACCTTGTAACTAACTAGAATACACCTCCATTTTCTCACTTTTGGCTTAATAACTAAAAGTGTTACAAAACTCTGTGTACTTTAAAAAAAAAAATTAATAAACAACCAAGTCAAACAAAAAAATCTGTCACTTAAATGTTCAATCCTGACTTTAAATAAAAAATAAATAAGAAAAAAAAAATGAAAAAAAAAAACCTGGCCATTTTCAAGAGTGGCTTTCCAATAAAATGTCCCCCAGGTGCTTTTCCACCCTCTGGGGGTTTCAGGATCCCAATCCTGGAGTGGTTGCTGCATCCAGGATTGGGCATCTCCAATTCCCCAATTGCTGTCATGACCTCATTTTACTGCTTTGATTTGTGATGTTTTCCACAATTTTGTGTGGATAGAAATCCCAGCATCTCCTGCTGGGGATCCTTGATGGAACTTGAAGGAGTTAAGGTTGGAAAAGTCCTCTAAGATCTTCAGACCTTAAAAGCCTTTAAAGCCACCCCAAGTGCCACAACCACAGGGTTCTGTTACCATTTCCTTCTCCACTTTTTAATCAACTTTTTTTTTAAAGTTTTTTTTTTAATTGCAGCTCTGATTAAAAAACCTTTTACTGTGTGGAAATTATCTACTTTTATTTAACTACACATTCATCATTTCAACTCCATCACTCCAATTTGGAAGCTTGTCATGGGGAGGGAAGTTTGTCCCTAAAAGAAATTCCTCCCTCGTGAGGAGGATCAGCCATATTCCTACAAAACACCTCATTTTTGATGGAATCCTCCTTCCCTGCCAGGAAAATTGCTTTATAATAAAACACCAACCCCTGGGAGACAGGATGTGACAGAAACCATCCACCAGGATGCCAAGGAGGAGGTGGCACCAGGGAGATGATCCCAAGTTTTCCTTGGCTCCAGAAGACCCTTGCAAGTGATCTGGGTGTCTCTGAGCTGACATTTAAATTTGGGAGGTTCTGGCTGCAGGACTCTGCTCTAATTCCATCCCAGTGTTTTCCTCCTCATGAGTTCATTGCTGGCCTGACCCAGAGTCATGTTTTCCCCAGGAGCAGTCGTGTTTTGGATCTCCTCCTTGTCAGAGTTTGTCCCAGGAGGGCTTTGAACCAGAAGGATTTTTTTTTTTTTTTCCCCAGTTTTCAGGACTCTCAGTGACCTCATCGTGTTTTCTCGGTGCTGATCTGAAGTTTAACATCGAGAAAAAAATCAAAGTATGGATCCAAAAACTCATACAGAGAACGTGGAAAAAGCAGCAAGCTGGGAAAAACAAGACATGAGAATATCAATTCAATTCCACAAGAATTAAAAAAAAAAAAATCTCGACCCACAGACAACCTCCCACTCAAAAAAAAAAAAAAAAAAAAAAAAAAGTGAAGAATTCCCACTGCTCCACAGGAAGTTTGCTATGCTTGTTGTTTTCTCTTCTAATATTTTGATTTTTCAAACTTCTGTCACGAGCACCAAGCCACCTGCTCCATGCCCAAGAACCAGCTGGGTTTTGGGTGTGATCCCTTGGATGGTTTTGGGAGCTCCAAACCAATTCCCTTGGCTCTTGGGCTGGAAATTCAGATTATTTTTTTTATGGAGCAGCACAAATTTTCATCCCAGCTATCAGCAAAGTGGGGTTTGATGCTGCTGCTGCTTCTTCTCAGGGTGGAGATGGCACAAACACCCCTGGGAGGATCTCAGTAGGCAGCTGGGGCTGTGCAATGCTAAGCTCAGCCCAAAAAGGTTTTTTTTTTAATGTTTCTTTCTAATCACAATGCTCTTCAGCACCAGCAGAGCAGGAGCAGGGGCTGCTTTTCCCTCCCCAGTCATCTCAGTGCCATCTATCTCCCAACAGTTCGTTTTAATTATGCAATTACAGTGTGTACAAAGCTTTCTGTGAGCTCCAGTGGATAATTAAAACAGATGGGGAGCTTAATGGGACCAACTCCTTTTTCTTCTTTTAATTAATGTGTTAACAGTTTATGGGCCAGCCTGTGGAGATCTGTTCATCAGCATCTCTGGGGGGTCCAGGGTGTGCAGCCCTGCCATGGGTGTGGAGGTGCTGTCCCAAAAGGAGATGAGATAAAATCCACCAGGATTTTTAAAAAAAACCCCATCAGGAGCCACTGAGCTGGACAAGTGAAATGAAATATCCAGCTCTGAGTGGATATGTCATGGGACAGGATGGGCTGGGAGAATTAAAGGGTTTTTTCTAACCTAAATGATTAGGTTTAGGATTAATGGGATTGATAATTTAATTAATAAATTAATAGGATTAATTTAATCATGGAAGGAAGGAAGGAGGGAAGGAGGGAAGGAGGGAAGGAGGGAAGGAGGGAAGGAGGGAAGGAGGGAAGGAGGGAAGGAGGGAAGGAGGGAAGGAGGGAAGGAGAAGGAAGGAAGGAAGGAGGAAGGAAGGAAGGAAGGAAGGAAGGAAGGAAGGAAGGAAGGAAGGAATGAAGGAGGAAGAAGTAAGGACAGAAGGGAAGGAAGGAAGGAAGGAAGGAAGGAAGGAAGGAAGGAAGGAAGGAAGTAAGGAAGGAAGGAAGGAAGGAAGGAAAGGAAGGAAGGAAGGAAGGAAGGAAGGAGGAGGAAGGAAGGAAGGAAGGAAGGAAGGAAGGAAGGAAGGAAGGACGGACGGAAGTAAGGAAGGAAGGAAAGGAAGGAAGGAAGGAAGACAGGGAGGAAGAGGAAGGAAGGGAAGGATCTGGAAGGGGACAGGAAGGAAGGAGGAAGGGAAGAGGGAAGGAAGGAAGGAAGGAAGGAAGGAAGTGAAGGAAGGAAGGAAGGAAGGAAGCAGGAAGGAAGGAAGAAAGGAAGGAAGGAAGGAAGGAACAAGGAAGGAAGGAAGGAAGGAAAGGGAAGGAAGGAAGGAAGGAAGGAGGAAGGAAGCGAATAGGAAGGACAGGGAAGGAAGGAAGGAAGGAAGGAGGAAGGAAGGAAGGAAGGAAGGAAGGAAGGAGGAAGGAAGGAAGAAGGAAGGAAGGAAGGAAGACGAAGGAAGGAAGGAAGGAAGGAAGGAAGGAAGGAAGGAAGGCAGGAAGGAAGGAAGGAAGGAAGGAAGGAAGGAAGGAAGGAAGGAAGGAAGGAAGGAGAAGGAAGGAAGGAAGGAAGGAAGGAAGGAAGGCAGGAAGGAAGGAAAGGAAGGAAAGGAAGGAAGGAAGGAAGGAAGGAAGGAAGGAAGAAGGAAGGAAGAAGGAAGGAAGGAAGGAAGGAAGGAAAGGAAGGAAGGAAGGAAGGAAGGAAAGGAAGGAAGGAAGGAAGGAAGGAAGAAGGAAGGAAGAAGGAAGGAAGGAGGAAGGAAGGAAGGAAGGGAGGAGGGTTTGGAGAGCAGCTCCCAGTCCTGTGGGTGGCTGTGGGATCATTCCAGGAGTGTTCTGATAAATATTTTGTGAACTGGCCCTGATTGCAGCAACAAGCAAAGCACAGGGCAAAACTGGAGGAGAATCCACCCAGCTCAGCACTGGACTGGGGATAAATCCCAGCACCTGCCCTGGGCTCCACTGGGATGAGTTTCCTGAAAGAACATCACTTTTGTGGGAATGATCCCTGAAGAAAAATGTGCCTTTTTTTTTTTTTTTTTTTTTTTAAACAGGAAAACTTCCCTGCAGAGTTTTGCTTTGCTCAAGCCCTGATGCTCCCACCAGGAGCTCCCACACCAAGATTTTCCTGCCAAAATCATGAGGGATGAGCAGGGCTGGTCTGAGCCAGCTGAAAAAACAACCCCACGGTCAAGGGGAAAGCAAGGAGTTATTCCTGAGAGCCCTGGGGTGCTGTGTGGATTTATTTCACAATTTTGAAGGGCAGAGTGGCTCTGCAGCTTCCTGGAGGACTCAGAGGTGCAAAATGAAGGCTGAGCTGCAGTCAGGGATGTGCAGAGGGCAGGCAGGGCTGCAGGGGACAGGGACACACACACACACAGATGCTGCAGGCTGGCTTCTCCCACATCTGCAGCCCAGCTGCTGGGCCACTGCTCAGCTTCTCCAGCTGAAAAATGTTAATAGCAGGGAGAGGGACAGCTCAGTGGGGGCAAGCACAGCTCAGCAGCCACATTCCAGAAGATCTGCATGGCACTGGGGGCATTGGGGTGCTGGGGAATGGACTTGGAAACATCCAAACCTTTCCACAGGGATGTTCTCAGCCCTGCTGTCACTCAGCTGTCCCTGTCCCCCTCCTGTCCCTCTCCAGCCACGAGGAGCTCGTTGCTACAACAGGAATTGAAAAAAAAAAAAAAAAAAAAAAAAAAAAACCCCACAGAAAGTGCTTGTCTCAGCCAACCCCAAACTCCACTGTACACACAGCATAAAATTTAGTTGCTTTAAACTTGCATTTTTTGGCTCAACTCTCCTGGCCACATCCTGAGCCCGAATGGATTGAATTACTGAGCACAAAATAAATTCCATCTGAGCAGGCTGCAGCCCTTGTCTCCCTGAACAAAGGCTGAGGTGTTTGCTTTGCCTTTTTTATTTTTCCTTTTTGGAAGAAAACGAGCTGATTTTGTCCACGTGGAGGGAGAGAGGCTGGGACTCTGGGAAAAGCTGTGTTTGCCATAATTCCCTGCCAGAGTGACACTATCCTTTGCCTGTGGACCAGCCCAGGGGTGACTCTGAGCCCCCCCAGCCAGACCCAGCACACAGAACCTGGGCAGGGAGGGACCCCAGAGATCCCAGGGGCGCTGGGATGGGGCAGGAGGGGCTTGTCTGCTCCCAGCTATGGGATGGGGGATCAGCAGGGCAAGCAGAGCTCATCAGGTGCATCCTGCTGATCCCAAACCCAGGCAGATTCTGTGGCCACACTGGAAAGGCTGATCTGGAGCAGAGACTAGATAGAGCTAAATCCACAAAATAGGTATTTATTGTTTATTGAAAGGCCTTAAAAGGATGCACTTGGGCAGAGCAAGAGGCTGACTGGGGCTACATCAAATCAGATCCAAGATGGATCCTGGTCATGAGTTTTTATATTTTTATAAGTTTTGGTTCATCTACATATTGGGGTTAATTGTCCAATTACAGCCTCAGGTTTTGAAGTCTCAGCCCCTGCCTTGCCCCCCTTTCCCTCATTGCTGTTTCTGATTTTTGGGTTCTGGGTGTCCTTGATTCTCCAGCTAGAAGGGAATTGTTTTGTCACCACCCTGTGAACAGAACTCACCAACACCTAAAATGAAGTTTGAGAGTCACACACCAGGCAGCAGAGACTCTGAAAAACACAGAAAAGCCCCAAGGCAGCCAGAGGAGCAGAGGGAGCCCCAGTGCTGTCCCCAGAGCAGCATCCCCGTGTCTGGGCGTGGGAAGCAGCTGAGCCTGCTCTGCCTGTCCCTGCTCCACCCCTCAGCCTCTCCTCGGGCTTGCACACTCCTGCAGAGCCATCCCATGCTCTCCTCCATGAAAACATCTCCACAGGGTCTCACCCCAAGAGCCACCACCCCCCTGGTCCGTGCTGGGATGAGCACAACCTCAAAACGATCCCCAAAATGTGCTGCAGGTACCCCCAGTGCTCATCTCCCAGCCCTGCAGAAGTGTTTTGGGAAAGGGATCTCTGGCTGAGCCCTAATTTAATCTGAGGAACCAAAATGCTTCATGATTTGTGCAATTAATTCTCTGGCTTGTGGACCCTTCAAAAACTGGAGCATGTGCCTGTCCAGCTTCCCTTGAGGATGTTATTTATTGACTTTACTTGTATTGCAAGTGTTTATGTACTTTATTATTGTATTCTAGCCCTTTTTGGAGGGAAAAGAAAAGCCCAAACAGGGTTAGCACTGGCACTGTGGGGTTTGTGCTTTGCTAAGGCTGTGCTGGCCACGGTGTGGTGTCACCTCTGTCCCCATTGTCACTGTCCAGAGTCAGCTGGGAACGATGGGACAATGGCTGAGGATGTGGGGATGCTCTTCTGGATCCACCCCATCCCATCTGGCACAGTGAAAGGGCAGGAATCTCCCTGCCCTGCAGCAGGAGCATCCCTCAGGGGGGCAGAGCCACCCAAACCCTCCTGCACACCAAGGTGTGACACCCTCAGTGCTGAGGCTGAGCCAGGTGGGCTGAATCCTTCCCCACACCTGCTCAGGCTTGGGGTTTAATGAGGGATTAATAAGCACTTAATGACCTGCACACACTCTGTGGAGGTGGAGCAATAATCACCCAGATCCTTTATCAAAACCCACATCTGGTCAGGAGGGTTTGGCACAGCTGTGGCTTTGATCCCAGCACGGGGACACCCATCCCTGGAGTGCCAGGGAGTGATGGAGCAGCTCCCAGTGAGCTCTCCCCAAATCACAGCACAGCAGTGACATCACAGAATCACAGAGTCAGGAGTGGTTTGGGTGGGAAGGGACCTTAAATCCCATCCCATCCCACCCCCTGCCAGGGCAGGGACACCTTCCCCTGTCCCAGGCTCCAGCCCCAGTGTCCAGCCTGGCCTGGGCACTGCCAGGATCCAGGGGATCCCTGCAAATCTAGGAACCTGTGCCAGAGCTCACATCAGGAACTATTCATATATCCAAGCTAAATCTCCCAGCTTTCAGTTTAAACCCATTCATACTTGTCTTATCATGAGAGTTCCTGATGGAGAGTCCTTCCCCAGCCCCTTCAGGGACTCTGAGCTCTCCCTGGATCTTCTCCTCTGCAGGTGAGCACCCCCAGCTCCCCCAGCCCTGGCTCCACTGGCTCCCCCAGCCCCTGGAGCAGCTCCATGGAGATTTTCTGCTCTGTGCTGAGCAGGTGAGGCTGGAGAGAGGATATCTGTGAGAGAAAAATATTGAGAACATCAGAGGGTTCCCTCCTGCCCCATTGAATCTCCTTTTGCAAGTGCTGCAAACCTGTCCTGTGGAAGCCCAGCTGTCATTACAGTAAATGAGTTTGCAAACAAGGATGAGAAAAACAAACAAACAAAGGGCCAGCCCTCCTCCTTGTCAGGGAAAGAAGGGAAACAGCAACTCTGTGTGGTCTGTGGCCTCCATCCCAGCCCCATGGAGCCCACATCATCCCATAGCCAAAATATCATCCCACAGCCAGAATTTTGGGATAAAATGGGGAAATTCACCCATTGAATAATGGGATTGTCCCCTAAGGAGAAGCAATCTGGGGTCTCCTCTGTCCCCACAGCTGAAACATCATCCCACAGCTGGAATTTTGGGATGAAATGGGGAAGTTCACCCATTGAATAATGGGATTGTCCCCTGAGGAGAGGCAGTCTGGGGTTCTCTGTCCCCACAGCCCTGGGGCAGATCTATTATCCTCAGAGCTTGGCTTTTGCTCATTCCCAGCAGAGGACACAGCACGAGGTCAGGATGCACCCCAGGAATCCAGGAGCTGGGAAATCCAGAGGAAAATGTTGTGGCAGCCCCAGCAGGAGGGAGTGAGGGAGCTGCAGACACATTCTGAGCACACAAAGCATCCTCCTGACCCCTCATTATCCACGTCTGAGGAGCTGCTGCATATTAAAATAATCCCTTCAAAGAGACCAGAGGAGAGGAGCACTGAAGTATTGATGAGCCAAGCTGGCACAGGGATGGATCTTGGTGGGTTTGTGATTTTTTTTGAACACTTTAGAAAGGACACCCAGCACACAGACACATCCCCCTCGCTGGGTTCTGAGGGCTCCCCACCCCAGGATGAGCCAAAGGTCCCCTGGTCCCACCCCAGGCTGGTTCTGCCTCCTCTGGTGCTCTCAGAGCCTTGGAGACAGGGGAACAAACAAGAGATAAGGGCAGAATTTGATGCTGCAGATAAACAACCAAAATCAGAGGGAGGGGAAAAGCAAAGCCTCAAATGAGGTTCCAGCTCTGCCTCCTCTGGGCTTTCTCAACACCATGGAAATCCCCCACATTCCCATCTTTGTGTCTCTCCTCCTAAAGCCAGGACAATTTTTGCTCTAGCACAGCATCCCAGCACCAGGAGAGGCTCTCACCACTCCAGTGGGGAAGGTTCTTCCTCCAGGGAATGGGGACATTCCCAGAACTCCAGGAGAGTTTGGACACCAGGGATCCCAGGGTGGGATTGTTGGATGTCTGTGCAGGGACAGGAGCTGCTCTGGGTGATCCCTGTGGGTCCCTTCCAGGTGAGGATATCCCACATTCTGTAATTCCACAATTCTGTCACCCTGACCCAGCTCAGCTCTGCTCCAGAATTCCTGTCCTGATAGAGATCAGAGAATTTCCAGGGCTCTGCTGGGAGACTTGCTGTGTCTTGTTTGCAGGCTGGCCTGTGTCTGCTCTCCTGGCTGGGCTTCACAGAAAAACCAGGTGGATCTCAAGGAGGGTTTGAAGTGACCCCCAGCCCTTCCTGCAGATAAGCCAGGGGCTGGTGGGGGCAGCACTGCCAGTCCTGCAGCTCCTGGGCAAATCTCATTGAAATATCCTGACAAATGTCACTGAAATCACTGAAAACTGCAGCAGGAGCCCAAATCACCTCCATGGGTCATTTGAGGAGCAGCTGCAGGAATCCCTCAGGAGCCTGGAGTAGGATCTGCCCTCCTTGTGCTCCTGCCCTTACCATGGACTCCTCTTTCTCCAAACCCCACTTTTGGGAGAATAAGCAGGCAAGAGAATAATATCCATTACTTTTATGATCTCTTCATTGCCCAGATTGTTCTTTTCTCCCCCTATTTTTTTCAAAGTCACATTTCCATCTCTCCTGGCTCCTTGGGAGCAAAGCTCTTCCAGCAAAGCCATGCCTGGTTTCCATGCAGTTCACCCCAAACCCCCCAGAGCTGCAGCCCCCCCAGTTTATTATCTGGTGACTCCTTCCAGCTCCTTACCCAGCCTCTGATCCCTGTCTTTGTAAATCCTGGGAGTGCACACAGGGAGCAACTGGAATGTTGCCATCTGGGGCTGCTCTGACTCTCCAAAATATGGGAACAGCCCAGACCCACCATGAGCAGTGATTTACAGCCTGGCTGCTGCTTGCTGCCAGCCCCAGGGTGATTCTGTCTGTGAAGGGAGGAGATTTATAGGGCCAGAGTTTTTTCCCCCACACCTGAGCTGTCCTGGGGGTGACAGGGCTGGCAGGGACCTTAAATCCCACCCAGTGCCACCCCAGGACACCTCTCACTGTCCCAGGTGCTCCAACCCCAATGTCCAGCCTGGCCTGGGGCACTGCCAGAGATCCAGGGGCAGCCACAGCAAATCTGGGAATTCCATCCCAATATCCCAGCCATCCCTGCCCTCTGGCAGTGTCCCATTCCCTGTGTCCTGTCCCTCTCCATCCCTTGTCCCCAGTCCTTCTCCAGCTCTCCTGGAGCTCCTTCAGGCTCTGAGCTCTCCCTGGATCCTTCTCCTCTCTGGAACATTCCCAGCTCTCCCAGCCTGGCTCCAGCCCTTGGATCAGCTCTGTGGCCTCACCTGGACTCATCCCAACAATTCCCTGCCCTTTGTAGGAGCCCAGGGAGCCTGTGATGCATCACCCAGCTCCTGGCCATGGTCCCAGCAGGGTGTCACATTCCCAGACCTGGTTTCCTCTCCCCATTCCATGACTCCCTGACTCTTCTCCTGGGCTGCATTTGAACCCCTCAGCCCTGGGGCTGTGGATTATGCAGTGACTCAGGTCCCAGGATGAGGATTCAGAGGGAAATTTGCAATTCAGAGCAGCTCCATGAGAGTCCCAAGTGGGCCAAACTGGGCATCAGTGACAGGGACAAACACAGCTTGGAGTGTTCAGCCAGTTGGATGCAAAGCAGTGACACCATCAGGGCTTCATCCTACACCATTCCCACCAGGAATTCACCTCCATGGGGATGCAAGTGCTGCAAAGGCTGGGAAACCTTTTCTTAGGTCAACCTGCAACCCCCCTGAGGATCCCATGGGATGCTGGAGAGTTTGGCTGGGGGCTCAGAGTCTTGCAGGACTTGCAGGAAAACCTTCTGGATAAAGGCAAGCTCCAGGAGCTCCATCTGGCAGCACTTTTTGGATTTACTGATGAAGGTATCCAGTAAGAAAAGATCCCCACCAAGTGCTGTTTCCTCAGCTTGAAGAAAATTATTGCAAGAACGAGTGAGCAGCTGACACAGGACCAATTAATTTGGGAGATAAAGTACAAGGGGTGAGCTCTAAGGAGGTGAGGAGGAGGGTGGAAGTGTCAGCTCCCCCCAAGGGTGAGGGATGGGACAAACCAAGGGAGATGAGGTGGGGTTTCATCCAAAAAGGAGCAGTGACAAGCTGGTCACAAAGAGGAAAGGAGAAACAAGATGGCAGGCTACAAAACCCAGAATTTCTCATGAGTTTGTTTGGGGATGAAGGGAAAAAAAAATCACAGAAGAAAAAATGTACTCTTATCAACACTTTCTTTTTTTTCTTTTTTTTTTTTCTTTTTTTTCTTTTTTTTTTGTAAACACCCTCCCTCCAAATTATTATTATAATTTTGAAATTAAGGGGCTCTCAGGCAAAGAGATGGGAATTAGGAATAACAGTTCTTTACTAAGGAAATTACAATAGCAATGCAGCATTACACAGAACAATCCCAGCCCTGCCAGAGTCAGAATCCAAGCTGGCACAGTCAGTCAGTCAGGGTGGTGGCACAGTCCCATTCCATGGTGCTGCATCCTCCTGCAGGGGCAGATGTGGCTCAGCTGGAGCAGTGCTCCTGGAGAAGGGGCAGTTTCCTCTGAAGCTCCAGGGATGATGTGCAAGGCTCTGGTTTTCCTCTGGAATCCAGTGGGAAGAAGGTGCCTTGGTGTCCCAAATCTCAGTTTTTCTCTGGGTAGGAAAGGCTTGGCTCCTGCCCTGGCTGGAGCATCTCCCATGGGATGATGGAATTTTATCAGCCATGCCCTGGGACTCAGTGGCCATGAACAGGAGATATCTGCTGGAGGGAGGATGGGCTGTGGGAAGATAAAGATGATTGCCCAGCTGGTTTAAAGATGGCCCATGAGCAGAGAATGTGTGCCAGGAGATCAGGGGCACTGCCCACCCAGTTCAGCAGGTGGGACAGAATTCACATTTCTGGTCACATCCTGGATTATAACCCAGGAGGAGCAGGATCATGGATCCAGCTCTGCACTGGGAACATTCTCTCTCACACAAGGGACACCCAGGAGTGTTCAGCAGGAGGAATATTTGTGCCAGTGCCTGGGAAAAGCCCTGGGAATCAGAGAACACAAATGTTTTGGCTCCAGCCCCATCTGGGCAAGAGCTGCCCAGTGAGGGAGGGTCTGCAGGGAGGCCAAGCCATGGGAGGGGGGCTGGAAGCTGCCAAGGATTCGGGGCCAGGAGGAGTTTCCTCCCTGCTGGAGCCAAGTGATGCTGATCTTCCATTGATAAACAGGGCTGGATCCAGGAGCAAGGAAAATGAGCTGTGAAGAGCCAGGCTCTGTGACTCTGCAGTGCTTGTTCCAGTGGGTGTGGAATTTGGGGGGAATCAGGGCCCAGCAGGGACAATCCCTGTGTAACACTGCTGGGAGCTCTGCACCACTTAATCAGTGCTTTGTCTCAGTCTCTTCTGCCTTCACTCAGAGCCAGGATTAAAAATCACACAAAAGGAACTAATTTTCTTGTGTTTGGACTTGGTTGTTTATTAAATCTTACCTGAAGTACAGAAAGTTCTGCAACACTTCCAGCTACCAGCTAAAAGTGACCAAAATGGAGCTGAACCTAGATTGCTACAAGGTTTCTTAAAGCTAAACTGTCTAATAGAGAATTAGCATCTATATTATTTATCATTTTAACCAATAACTAAATTTTCATGACCCTCAGTGTGACACTGACTGACCAATCAGAAACTGCCTGAAACCAGGAAGAAGAAGGAAGATAAACACCAAAAAAACCACAACCCAAAATCCTCCATCTTGTCCCATACCTATTACTATATTATAAAAGCCTTAAATTTAAAACCTTCCACCATGTGAAATCACACACTTCTATTTAACTACACACCTGTGATTTTAACTCCATCCCCCAAATTTGGAAGCCTCCTCAGGTCAAAAGCAGTGTTCTCCATGGGGTCAGTGCCAGAAAGCACAGAAAAGATCAAAATCTCAGATTTCTGGGATCCAACATTCCTGCTCTGGCATCTACTGGATCTGTTAATGCCACACCTAAGAGCAGAACTCCTGTGGGAAAAGCTGATGATAAGAGACAGAGGTTGACAATATCTGCTGGTTCCTCATGGGCTCAATGGTCTTCAAGGTCTTTTCCAGCCTCAATGATTCCCTCATTCTCCACTTTCTTTCCAAAACAAGGAAATTTGCAAACGTGATCACTTTGGTCGGATAAATAAAATAAATTTTAAAATAAAGCAATTCAGCACTAGTCTGGCTTAGTGTATTAGCACTGACAGTGCTGATGAGAAATGTGATTATTCCAAAGCTCCTACATATATCAGGGAAGTGAAACTGCAGAAATTGGCAACCCTTGGGCATTCTTCTTTTCCACCTGCCATTAAATCAATTTAAAGTTCCCATCTCAATCTATCAGAATTAATTATGTGTTTTCAGGCAGCAATTACTGGAAGAAGTCCTTCATTTTGGGATTGTTCCAACTCCAGGGCCCACAGCAGAAGGGGGATGCAGGGATCAGGGTGTTGGGGGGTGGATTTTGCACAACTCTGGGGTTCCTTTTGCTCAGGAGGGTCTGAAGGTGCTCCTGGACTCATCCCAAAACAGGGCACTGAGCATCTCTGATCCACAGCAGGAAGGGACTTGTCACAGTCATCAAATCCAACAGCTTGATCACCTCAGGGCTGACCAAAATTAATTATTGAGGGAACTGTGCCTCTTAAACACCCCTGGAAATGTTGGATGGGGCTTGGAGGCACCTGGCCTGGTGGAAGGTGGAATGAGGTGATTTTTAAGGTCCTTTCCAATCCAACCCACTCTGGGATTCCATGGAATTCCAGGCTCATTAAGGAGCTCTCTGAGCAGCTTCTTTTCCCTGCACACAGCAGAAGTGGAGTCATTCCTGCCCAGAAGAATTCCATTCCTGCTCCACTTCCAACCCATGTCATGTGCTTTGGGTTTTTTGTTATTTGGTTGTTTTTCTTTTTCCCTGCTGCCTATTTTTTTTTTTTTTTTTTTAAACAACCAAGTTTGGAAAGACTCAGGAAATAAAAACAAGAAATTGCTGACAAGTGTCCCACTGTAATTGAGTGAGAACACAGAGCTCAGCTCTACAGATTCCCAGAAACACAGTCCAGATGTGGCTCTCCACGGTGGCTCAGCCAAACCACAGCCCCTGAAATGACATCCCCAGGACTGGGAAACTTCCTCAGCGCCCCTTCCAGCCACACACCACAAAATCTGGTGCCCAAAACACGCCCAGCCAGAGATTTGGGAAAGCACAGAGCTGGCAGCAGAGCCTGGAGGGGCCCCAGTGCTGAAGGTCTGCAGCAGGAATCATGGAATGGTTGGGGTTGGAAGGAATCTTAAAAATCATCTTGTTCCACCTCCTGCCAGGCAGGGACATTTTCCACTATCCCAGGTTGTTTCAAGCCAAATCCAACCTGGCCTGAGACAATTCCAGGGATTTGGGGCAGCCACAGCTCCTCTGGGAATTCTATTCCAGGGCTTCCTCACCCTCCCAGGGCAGAATTGCTTGCCCTGCTCTTCCATGGCAGAGGGATATGTTTGGCAGTGTCAAAAAGAAATGCGCCCTCCCATGGGACATCACAGCCCTTTGGTCTGTGTCTGCCAGGGCTCATCTCACCAGGATTCGGCTGAAATGTGAACTCTGCTCTTCCCAGAAGTGAGAGAGGTGTCCACTGACCCATCTGAGTGGCTTTTGGAGCTGTTAGGAATCCAGGTGTGTGGGGTTGGGGCAGCCAGAGCAGAGCTGTGCTGCTGAGGGACATCCCTTCATGGTGATGGATTTGCTTCCAAATTAAATAATGGAGGAGCATCCACTGGTTTTGGTAAGTTTTTCACCCAAATTGGTTCACTGAGCATGGTGCTCTTGTTGAAGCAGTGATCCTGTAGGAAGGTCTGGTAGCTCTTGTACTCTGAAAACCAGTGGGAAAAAGATTGTTCTGATGTTCCAAACCTCAGTTTTTCTCTGGGTAGGAAAGGCTTGGCTCCTGCCCTGGCTGGAGCATCTCCCAGTGGGATGATGGAATTTTATCAGTCATGCCCTGGGACTCACTGGCCATGAACAGGAGATATCTCCTGGAGGGAGGGTGGGGAGAGATGAAGAACACTGTCCCACCTGGTTTTTAACAGATGGCCCATTAACAGGAGATATCTCCCACAAAGAATCTCTGCCCCACCTGGTTTAACATATGGTGGTAGAATACATATTTTTGGACACATCTTTACATTATAATCTAGGTCACCACACCACTGCAACCCTCCTGAACAGGGTCAAACACTCTGGGTGGCTGCCACTGAAGACTTTAATTTGGAGTATTTGACTGTAAATAACCCAACACTGCCCAGGTGTCCCAGCTGTGCATCCTGTGCCACCCCCAGTGCCCTCAGCACAGGTGATGGAAACAAAAAAGTATTAGTATATAATATATTTTAAAATATAGTATATATTTTTTATTTATATCTATTTATATATATATTTATATATTTTTATTTATATATATTATATATATAGCATATATATGTATACTATATATAGTATACATATTTATATATCTTTTTATATTGCACAAATATATATTACATAGTATATAGTAC
Source organism: Erithacus rubecula (assembly GCF_903797595.1). NCBI lineage: Eukaryota > Metazoa > Chordata > Aves > Passeriformes > Muscicapidae > Erithacus > Erithacus rubecula. The sequence goes on from NC_136688.1 coordinate 58,601,166, forward strand.
ATACTACAAATAAATATAAGCATACGATTATAGTATATTATATATATATACACTATAGTATATATACTATAGTATATATAGAATATAGTATATATATGTATGTATGTGTATATATATGGCATCTATAATTTGGGGTTTTAGAATATAGTATATAATAGTATATAGTATGTAATATATTTTAGAATATAGTGTAAGTGTATACACACATCTGTATTTTTATATTTATAATATATATGAATATTATCTCAATAAATATATATTTTATATAAATATATATTATATATATTATACATAAATGTAAGTATGCAATACATTTTAGAATATAGCATATATGTGTGTGTATATATATATATATATTTATATTTGGGGTTTTTAGAATATAGGAACCCAGAAGCCTGAGACATTTGAGCTTTCTGTGCTTTCTGACACTGACCCCCAGGAGAATTTGAGGTTTTTAGAATATATTAACAGGTATGGTTCAAGATTAAAGTTCTTGGGATTTGTCTCTTTCTGCTTTCTTCCTTGTTCTTCATGATTTAAGGTTGTAATTTTTGGTTGGATGGTTAGTGCTGCACTGCAGGTCATAGAGGTTTGGTTATTGGGTTAAAAGGATAAATAATATAGGTGTTAATTCTCTAATGGACTGTTTAGCTGTAAAAGACCTTGTAATTTGCTCAATTCAGCTCCATTTCTCTCACTTTTAGCTGGTGGCTAAAGTGTTGCAGAACTCTCTGTACTTCAGATAATATTTAATAAACAACCAAGCCCAAACACAAGAAATGCCTCTGAGTGAAGGCAGAAGGCAATGAAGACCAGGCACTGTTGAGGTGCAGAGTCCCCATTGACTGCAGGAAACACCAATGATCCAATGCAGCTGATTGATCCCCTGGCAGGCACTGGGATGCCAGTTTGATTCCCAGTTTCCAGGACCTGTTTCTCCTGGAAGACCCACAGCTCTCAGGTAAGAAGTTCCCAAATCAAGAGTGGGTCAAACCCCCTCCCTGCAGTGCTGCAAGCAGCTCCCAGGGGCTCCTTCCACACTCCAGCAAAACCATTATTCCCATCCTGCTTCCCTGTGCAGCAGAGAAGATTTATTCCCTATTCCATGGGAGAGATTATCTCCAGCTGCTATTATTCCCTTATCAATAATTCACCATGCAGGCACACTCGGCTCGTTCCTGACTGCATGGGAGCAATCCCAGCTCCTGGGATATTGCTGGTGCTCTCAGCAAAGCACAGCACCACAGATGAGTCACACCTTCTGGAATCTTCTCCTTCCAGCCTCCCGTGGAGGGGAGCAGCTCCACAGAAGGGCTGCCAGCCCGTGGTGCTGAAAGAAATAAATTAATAAAGGGGAGATAATTGAACTCCGTGTTTCAATCGTGGAGGAGGAGCTCATAAAAAAGGGACTCTTCATCTGGAAAATCCAATACAATGAGGTGATTAAAGGAGGAAAAGCAGACATGGAACTCTGTGAATACAGAGCACACTCTGAAGCCTTGATCAAGACTCCCCTTTTAGCAGGACCAGCTCGTTGCCATTCCCATTTATCTCCCACAGGATAACAACTGTGCTGCACAGAGTGGGGATTAAAACAAAATAATTTCATTGGATTCACTTACCCCACAGCACCACTGCAGCATTTCCCACTGGAGAGATGAGCATCAGGATACGAGCTGGGAAAACTCCACATTAGGGAGATTTACAGCTCTGAGAGTGCACAAGTGCCATCCCTGACTAAACCAGGCCCTGGGGGGAGAGGAAAGATGATCTCCCCTCTCCAGTTATCACTGGGAAGTTCCAAAGGCACAGCCTGGATGATCCCTCTCAGATGTCCGAGACATCTGTGCAGCCACTGACTGAGCCTTTCATCTTGCAGGCTGGCTTTGCTCTGGAGCATCCTGTCAGGGAGCCAAGCCAACAGCACTCGAGTGCTCTTTGATCCAGCAGGTGGATCTGTCTCCCTGGGATTTATTGGCACATGGAAGAAATGCTTCCCATTTCTCTCTCTACCTGCATGTTTCAATGTGTTGCCTCACAAATCAGAGGATGTCAGAGTGGTTTGGATTGGAAAGGATCTTAAATCCCATCCCATCCCACCCCAGCCATGGGCAGGGACACCTTCCACTATCTCAGAGTGCTTCAAGCTCCATCCAACCCATCCTGGAACACTTGCAGGGACCCAGGGGCAGCCACAGCTTCCCAGGAATTCCTTCCCAATATCCCACCCACCCCTGCCCTCTGGTGATGGGAACCCATTCCCTGTATCCTGTGGGACAGCAGGATGCTCTCCAGAATGGTTTGAGCCAGGCAGAGGATAAATGGCAGGAATACAGAAGTTTGGAGAATGCCAGTGCCACCAGCAGATGTGGGTAAAGCTGAAGAAACAAAACCAAAAGTTTGGATTTTACCTCTTGGAGGGAGCTTTAAAACACCTGGAGAGGGACTTTGTGCAGGGCCTGGAGTGACAGCACAAGGGGGATCCTTAAGCCAAAGGAAGATGGATTTAACTGGAAGTCAGGAAGAAACTCCTAAGAAATCAAAGTGCCCAGCAGGGAGTTGGCTCCAGCAGCTCATCCTGAGCCTCCAGTTGTGGCTGGGCTCAGACAGGCTAATCCCAAAGGAGATGCTGCAGCACCCAAAGCACTGCAGGGGATGACAGTGGCTCCAAGCTGGTGGATAAGGCTAAAGCCAGTGTGACCAATGGGATGAATCAATCAGAGCTGTGCAGCTTCAGAAGAGAGAAAAGGAGAAGAAAAATCAAAGCTTAGAGCTTTTACTCCCTGGGCTGAGAGAAAAGGCAGGTCTGGGTCCCAATATAAAAATGAAGAGAGGATGTGGAGATGCTCCAAGGGCTGGAGCCAGGCTGGGAGTGCTGGGAATGTCCCCCTGGAGAGGAGAAGGATCCAGGGAGAGCTCAGAGCCCCTTGCAGAGCCTAAAGGGATCCAGGAGAGCTGGAGAGAGACTGGGGACAAGGGATGGAGGGACAGGACACAGGGAATGGCTTCACTGCCAGAGGGAATGATGAGATACTGGGAATTGGGAATTCCTGGCTGTGAGGATGGTGAAGGCACCAACCTCATGGTGCTTCCAGCATTTTGGGATAGCTGAGCTGTCCTGGATGCTCACACTGGAGAACGTGAGAGGGGGACAGTGGCTCTGCCGTATTCAGGATGGAGGAAGGCTGGAGGAGGATTTTTTGGGATTCATCTGCTCTGTGGGCAGGTAGTGAAGGAAGGACAGAGCTGGGGCAGCCCCTGGGGCTGTGCCAGTGCTGCTCCCTGGGTGGAATTGTGCCAGGTTTTCCTGAAGTTCTTGGCAGAGGATGGAGCCAGCACGTTGTGAGTGCTGCAGCACTCAATGCCCAGTGCTGCTCTGTGCTGATTCCAGCCCAAAACTTGGGAAATTATTTTCCTCTGGGTTTCTCCCACCTCCTCCTGCATCCAAGGGCCACAGGGATGCAGCTCTGTGGGTGCTGGATACAGGTATGGATGGGGATGACAGCACTTCCAAAACGTGCTCTCAAAAATCAAATTAAAAAAATAAAATCACTCAGTTAAATCAACAAAACACATATAAACCCCTGGACTGAAATCACTTCAAAACAGCTCCTAAGCACAGCTCTCACCCCAGGGAGGGAGAAATGCCAGAAATCACCTCGAAATCACAGTGGATTCTCAGGGGAATTCAGCTGCTCTGCTGATAAGCAGCCATACACATCTCTGAGCTGGAGAGCTGGATCATTAAAGAGAAATGTTTAGAGAAATTAAATCCTTTTTTGCTGCTTCTTATGCTAATAGGGAAAAGCAAGCTGATTTGCAGGAGGACAACATTTAGCAAAACCAAATTCATCAACCTCCCCATCTGTTCCCATTCTTGTGCTGATTTTGTCAAAAATCAGCTTTCCTTCAACCAGCACCCACGTCACTTGGAGCCAATTCTGATTTGTAAATAAACCACGTCTGCAAAGCCAGCCAGGCAGAAAAAAAAATCCAGGGGAAAGGCCTGATAAATAGAAATTCATGTTGGGATTGAAGGGATTGAGGAGATGGCCAAGAGACTGAAGGGACAGAGAATGATTAAACAGCCCAGCTGGGAAAATAACCCAGAGGGCAGTGGAGGGTTAATGATAGCAGAAATGGGAAATCTCCAAAACAGGATCCTGCATCTCTGCCTCAGCTGCTGCTGTTGCTCCTGGATGGAGCAGGATCTGTGTGCAGGGACCAGCAAGCTCCTCCTGCAGCTTGGGGGTGTGGAAAGATCTCCCAAAAATGTCACAAAATTACAGCAAAGTTTGTTCTGGGAATGAGCACTAAACTGGTTTGTGACATTGTTCTGCCTATTCCCAGTTACTGGAGCCAACAGATAATCAATGCAGTTAATTTATGCCACAGACACTATGGAGACAGTCTTATCTCAAAACTCAGCAATGAGGGATTTCACAGTCATAGAAATTTTGGGATTGGAAGGGACCTTAAGGAGCATCCAGTCTCACCCCTGCCATGGCAGGGACACCTTCCACTGCCCCAGGCTGCTCCAACCCTGTCCAGCCTGGCCTTGGACACTGCCAGGGATCCAGGGGCAGCCACAGCTGCTCTGGGCACCTGTGCCAGGGCATCCCCCCACCCTCACAGCCAGGAATTCCTTCCCAGTATCCAACCTACATCCAACCTTTTCAATCTTGAAGTCATTCTCCCTTGTCCTGTCCCTCCATCCCTTGTCCCCAGTCCCTCTCCAGCTCTCTTGGGGTCCCTTTAAGCACTGGAATGCTTTTAAGGTCTCCCTGGATCCTGAACACCAAACTGAAGTACCAACCCTGCCCTCCCATCTTCTCCTCCCAGGGCAGGAATATTCCATGAGCTCCCACATTCCATTTCTTTGGCAACCAGGCCAGTGCAGGCATTTCCAGCAGTTCCAGCTCCAAGGTGGGCACATCCCCACGGGTCACACCTGTCCCCTGGCACAGGCCAGGTGGCACCAGGTTGTTGTGCCCCCTCAGGACATCCAGCAGAGCCCAGCCCTGCTGGGGATCCTGCCAGGACACGCACACCAGGCGTGGGCACTTCATGGCCAATGGAGGGGAAAACATCCCAGAGTTTTGTGTTCATTCACAGGGCAGAAAATGCAGAGATCTGCAGCACAGGCAGAGCCCCAGGGCAGGATTGGGCTCTGCTCACCACCTGCCCATTCCACAGCCTTTCCTCCCTTCCCAGCACTGCACAGCCACAGAATTCCAGCGAGGAGCACACACAGAGCAGCCAAAACTCCTCCTGCCCTGGAATTCTCCCATCTCCTGCCCCACAGAGCAGCTCCAGCAGCCTCCTGCCTTCCCACACCCCCTTCTCTGCTGGCTCCCTCTTCCTGATCCAGCACAATTCCCAGTGGGGAAAGTCAGGAGCAGGACTGAGCTGGGCAAGGGAGATCCCAACAGGTTTTGAGGATACACAGGCCATGGAGGAGAGCTCTGGACAGCTTCTATGGAACTGGGGAATTGCTGAAAAACTGGAATTGGAAAAGCCCTCTAAGACCATCAAGTCCAACCATTCCCTCAGCACAACCAAAGCCACCACTGACTCATGTCCCCAAGTGCCACATCCACAGAGCTTTTAAATCTCTCCAGGGATGGAGATTCCACCACCTTCCTGGGCAGTTCCAATGCTTGACCATCCTTTCCATGAAGAAACTCTTCCTGATGTCCAACCTGAACCTCCCCTGGCATCACCTGGGGCTGTTTCCTCTCATCCTGTCCCTGTTCAGAGCCTGAATCCCACCTGGCTGCCCCCTCCTCTCAGGGCATTGTGGAGAGCTGTGAAGTCTCTGCTCAGCCTCCCATTGCTCATTCCCAGGCCTGGAAATCCAAGTGATGATCTCAATCTCCACAAAACAAATCCATCTGTGGAAAGCTCAGTGCAGGAGTTGGAGATTTCCCTGTGCTGCTGTTACCTCAGCCAAACCCCATCCTGCTGCCAGGTGCCTTCCCACTGCACTTCCTCATTTCCTGATGTCCTTTCATTCAGAAAGCTCTCACCAACCCATCAAAACTGCTTTTCCCACTTGTTTGGTCCATGCCACGGTGAGCATCCACGGGGTCAGGTGACACAGCTGTAAATATTTACATTTCCTGCTTTTCCCACCCTCTTTGAAGCCGTGAATTGGCTTCAGGTGTCTCTGTAGAAGTGAAAAATCCTTCAGGAAGTGCAGCAATCCAAACAATCTTTCTGTAGCATCTCCACGTTGCCACCACGTGGTCGGATGGTTCCTTTCTCTTCCTTTTCTTCTGGCCTCACCTCTTCCACAACTCCACGGAGTTAAATTGGAGCAGCCCTTTAGGAAATGCGCTCCAAAACTCCTTTTTAAAAAAAAAATAAAAATCTATTTAAGCAGCGTGAGGAGCATTAATTATTCGTCCTAATTACCCTGAACTCCTAATTATGCTAAACAAAAGCAAAGAGTGATGTCCCGGAGCTGCTCCCGAGGCAGAGGAGGGAGAGTCCCACCTGCACCATCCCCACCCTGCCCTGGGGCCGGATCCAGCCCAAATCTCACCGGGCTCCACCCGGCTGCTCCCTTGGCTGGGAGCGCAGGAGACACGCGAGGCATTTCCAGCAGGAAATATTGCAAAAATTCTGATTGTGAAGGTTTCTGCGAGCCTCTCCTCCCAGCGAGGGCTCACTACACCACCCCATGGTGGTTGGAGTTTCAGTCCTGGATGCAGAATTCCAGCCGAGCATCCCAACAAACAATTTTGTCCCCGGGGCCAGCAGGTCCTGGCAGGGTTTGTTGTTGTTTCTCCTGTTTAAGAAAACAGGAGGAAAACTCCAGGGAAAGCTCAGATCCCAGGCAGAGGGGGATTGGCGCTGGGAATGGGATGGATGGGAAAGGGATAAATGGGGATTGGGATGGATGGGAAAGGGATAAATGGGGAATGGGATGGATCAGGAAAGGGTTAAATGGGGAATGGGATGGATGGGAAAGGGATAAATGGGGAAAGGGATGGATGGGAAAGGGATAAATGGGGAATGGGATGGATGGGAAAGGGATAAATGGGGAATGGGATGGATGAGAAAGGAAAGGAATAAGGAAAGGAATCTGTATAAAGACCACACTTCAAATACTTCCCAAATATTTGACAAGGGGATGGGAAAAAGAAGAGGGAGAAATGGCTACTTATCCTTGGAGAACCATTTATCCCAAACCCAGTAATCTTTACTCCAAACACACCTTTTCCTTGATGCTTGATACATCCACCAAGGAATTTAAAGGAAAATTCAGAGAGAATTTTCCTGAGGAACCAGTAGTTACATAAAAGGGGAAAAAGTGCATTGAGGTCCAGGCTTAGCAAAACAGAAAGACTCTGGAAGGAAAAGCACAGCTGAGAAAAATATTATCTTTAATAGTGACCTTGCATTGATGGTTTCTCATTTTGCACTTTAAAAACTCCTTGATAGAGATATAATTTAATTTAGAAAAAAAAACCTTTTAGAGACACCCAGATTTCACTGGTGCTTTTTCCCCCTCTGATGTTCACAGGGATTTCAGAACCTGCTCTCACTTCAAGGACTCACATCAGCCACATCCACTTCAATTCCTCCTGGTTTTTGGGAACCCACGTGGGGCAGGCAGAATTCCAAGCACCTAAAAATTGTCCTTTCAGATCTGCTTCACAGTGAAAGGGAATTTCTGTAAGCAAAGCTAAATGGAAGTGAAATTTGTGGCTGGGAAGTTTCAAGGAGGGAAAAATGAGGGAAAAGGGCAGGTTCAGGCAGAATCTCTTCTAAAAGTCAGGATTAATCAAGGTGGGGAGTTTGGGAGGAAAAGAAAAGCAGGTCCAAGGGTGAGGAATCAGCCATGGAATAAACCCAGGGAAGGGCCAAAGGTGATGTTGTCCAGCTCAAACCAAGAAATCCAAGAACAAGACACCTGCAGGAGACACAATTCCCCCTTCTTCAAGCACAGAAACCTTAAAATTGAGATTGTATCAGGTGTTTCTAAACCAAACTGATGGAATTTCCCCATCAACCATTATCACAACTGAAACCACTGATTTCCAAGCCAACCTTTGGCAACCTGGCAAACACCAGCAAGCAGCCAGCAATTCCCAGACTGTTTTTTTTCCATCAGGCCATTCCCAACCATTTTAATATCTATAAATATTTCTGTTTGACTTTTCCCTTGGATTTTTTTTTTTTCCTTCTGTTATGATTTCCTGCTGGATGTAACACTGAGTGGAAGAGTGAGGTTTGTATGAGCCCCCCCTGAGTTCCTGTGGGATTCTCAATTCCTTACTCCTGTCAGGGAGGAGCTGAGAGAATTATTGCACTTTTCCAGAATATTCCAGATGCTGAGCAGCCATTCCCAAGGGCAGGGATGGAGGGGAAGGGAAGGAACAGGCAGTGCTCCAAGCATTCCTTGCCTGGATTTGTTTTCTCCACAAAGCTTCTTTCACAAATGGGAATTATCTTCCCACTCCAGGATTAATCCCACAGTTGATCCCTTCAGCTGCTGGGGGTGGATGCAGGGTGGGAGGGCCCATCTGCACCTCCCACACCTTTTAGGCCACCAAAAAAATTAATTTTAAACAGCATTTGTCAGCCCTAGTCTACATTTTTTGCTACACAAAACCATTTTATTACCATTTCTGGCTAAGCCTGGCATGAGTGAAAGCTCCTTCCCAAGCCAGTCTTGAGTAAAAATCACTCAGTGCAGCTTTACCTTGATTTATTATTCAAACCTGACTTTTCAAAAATATATTTTTTTAGCTTCAGGGTTATCATTTTTATCCATGGAAGCAGCTGTTTCATCACTCACAGCAAGAAAAAAAAAAGACACAAACACAGGAATCCAAAACTGGTGAGGTTTTAGTTGGTTTTGTTTTTTTTTTTTACTTGAAGACTCTCTGAAAAACAAAATTATTGTTACAGGTCATGAATTCTTTCAGGAGTGAAACAGGCCTGGTCCAGGTGATATGGAAAGGGAAGTTTGGTTTTTACAAAACTGATATTCAAGCAACATCAGAAAACACAAAGGACAGGATGTTAACACTCAGGTTACATTGCTCAGCCCCAGTAAACATCTTTGGAATAGAGATTTTTTTTTTTTTTTAGCACAAAAAGAAATCAAGGAATTTAAATATTCACAGGACAAAACCATAATATTATGCAAAATGTGAAGGGTGAGATTAGCAGAGATCAACAAACACAGGATTGGGTTTGGATTGTGGATAATCCAAGCAGGAGTTACACACAGGGCAGGGAGAGGCAGCAGGCAGAGGAAAAAAAATGAAATTAATGCTGGAAGTTCTTGTCCAAGCAGCAGCCCACAAGTCCAGCACAACAAAGGAAAAGTTGGGTTAATTTAATTTTTTTAAATTTAATTTTTTTTAAATTAAATATTAGCCCAAATCAGCAGGGTGTCCCCTCTATATTGCATCAAGTTTGGCTGGGATATTGAAAAATTAGAAAAGTTACATTTCAATATATCCCTAGTGGAGGGTGCAGAGTTCAGCTTTTAAAATAATTCAGGACTTTTTCCTACCAGCTGCAACATTTATCTTCTCAAATCTCCTTCAAACTGAAAAACTGCCACTGGTCAAAGACAGTGCTACTGCTTCTCCTCAGTATTTATTAATTTATTGCTTTATTTCTGAGTGCCAAAGGCTAAAAGATGGAAATTTATAGAGGATTTAAGGCAATTCCACAAAATCAACACTTTAAAGGTAATTCTAGCCTTCATCCCAATACCAGGAGATGTTTTATCTTCAAAAAAGGACAGGGACACTCAGATTTTAGCCAAAAAGAGCCTTTTAAACATCAGTTTATCTTTCTAACACACAGCACTGAAGTCAAGTCATTCCAGAGCACCAATGTAGAGAAAAGAAAAAAAAAAAAAGAGGAAGAAGTCAGATGAACAATTACAAAAAAAAAAAACCTCAAAAACTGAATTACTGCAAATAAAAATTAAACACTAAAAAAACTAAATAACTACAAATAAAAGCTAAAACCCCATAAAGCTAAACAAACAATCAAAATATCAGAAACAGGCTTGTAAAAAAAAAAAAAAAATCTAAATGTATTCAGTATTAGGCTTATCCTTCCAAAAATTTTGGAATTTAATTAAAATTTAATTTAATTAAAAGAATATGGAAAACTCTTGACAACACTGGTCCAATGGGCATGTGGATTCTTTTTATTACTATACAGACCATACAGACAAAAGGAAACTACTTTAAAAAAAAAGAAAAAATTCAGGTTTAATGTTCCAAAAAAAAAAAAAAATTCTGTAAAAGAAATAAAGAGTTATTTTAACTTCAGGGCAGGATTTGAGTAAGAAATGATGGATTAAAAACAAGCAGAGTCCTGCTAGCATCCAGGAGGAGGAATGGAGAGGATTTGCACAGAGAACCCTGTGTGTAAACTCTTCCCACATGGAGTCACAGACACAGACAAGACTTCAAAGTGCTGCTTGTCACTTGTTCCTAGAGAAAAAAAAATACTTTGCCAAGAAGCTCAGAGAGTTTTCTACAGCTTTTTTCTGGGAGAAATTGCTGCAAGCAGCAGGTTTCTGGTCACAGCCAGAGGATCCCACTGCAGAGTGCTTGTGCTATGTTCCAGCTCTTTGTAAGAAAAAAGAAAAAAAAAAAAAAAAAAGGTTTAGGGGGGTTTGTAGCACTCATTGTCATAGCAAAAAGCAGGTTTTGTCATGTAAAAAGCCTAAACTAAAGGAATTGTAGTTCCATAACTAAAGGAACTTTTTCCCTCAGCATTTCTTCAGGGCACAGCTGGAGATTTATACTGCAGAACAGTATAAGGGCAGGGAAGCCTTTGGGGAGGTTTCACCAAGCACCAGGTGAGTGCATTTCCCTTGCTAATGCTCCCTAATGCAAGAATGACTCTGGTCCAAAGAATCCCTAGGGAACAAAGCATTCCAGAAGCCACAGCAACCATCCCTTGGCACTTCTCTGCACACACACAAGAGAAGTTCCAGCCATTTGCAACAGCATGATTTCCTTTGGAATACCTCGGATCCTTCGGATGCCTTTTTTTTTTAATTATTATTTTTTAAATTAAATTATGATTTCCTCCGAATTCAAGAAATGCAGCAATGTTATCAAGCCAGGAGTCATTCTTCTCTTGAAGCTGAAGGATTTGAGATGGATGTCCCCTAATCCTGGTGGAAGTGCAGCTAGGATTTCTCCAGAGGAGCAGCACTGGGCACGGGGCGCTGCCGGACACCACTGGGGGATGAGTCTCTCCTGCTCCCCTCCTTCCTCTCTGTTTCATCATCTGAGCTGTCTCCCTCCTCTGCTTCTTGCTCTTCATACCTGGTTTGCAGCAGATGAGTTGATTCTGAACCTAATTTCCCTGAAAGAGAAAGGAAAAATTCACAAATCAATAGCACTCCCAAGTAAAATCCACTTTTTTTTAACATCACGGGCAAGCACAGACACACTGAGAAATCCACTCCATTTTCTCTCCCTACTCAAGTGGAATTTCATGTCTTGCAGGCTCTCAAAAACTTTTCTATCCCTAAAACTAGTTTTAAGAATACCCCAGCTTTACCAAAGAGAAAATCCCAACCCACTATAAACCCTAAGGGTGAGACATCAACCCCAAATGCAAAATTCTACACTCCATGTCACATCCTGCAGGCTCCAGGATTTCATATTTTCTATAAATGAGATTTACCAAGCATTGGAAGTTTGCTGTGAGCTTACTTGGCTGAGGCTGGAGCTGTGGTGGTCTGTGCCTTTTGGAGGGACAGATGCAGTCTGCCAGGAACACCATCATCTGCAAAAAAGAAACTCAAGCTGAAACTCCCAAACATTCTGCACACTGGAATTTTTTAGGCTGGAAAATACTTTTAAGATCAGTTGGATCCCACCCATGGATTATGGGGGTTCCCCATCTCTGTGTTCCAGCTCAGGATACCCCAAAATTCCACCCCAAAACTGAGGTGGAGGCAGCAGGAGTGTAACAAAGTCACAGCCAGCCCCAAGCACTTCACTCACCAGTCCCAGGACCATTCCCAGGAACAGAGTTGCCAATCCAAAAACAGCATAGGAGCCCCAGACTGGTATTCCAAGGTTTTCTGTTAAATAGCCATGGCCATGCTGGAATAAAAGACAAGAGAATCATCTCAGCAAGAGCTGAATTTCATAGTGAGGATAAAATGAAGTAGAGATGTAAGCAGATACCCTGATCCACATGGACAGCTTGAACAAGGCTGACATGCTGCTCATCCTGAAACAAAGCACAGAAGAGGAACTGAGAACACTTTAAAAACAGCTCAAACCTGTGTGAAACAATCTCAGCTTGTTCAGTTATAAATTCCCAAATTTCTTTAACATGGATCTGCTGACATGTGAATTTCAAGTTGTTTTTCTGTTCTATCTGGACCAATGGTCAGTGAGAAGCCAGATGGAACTCCAGTCAAGATATTAAGAAAGAAGCATCAGGAGGTTTTATTAAAACAAAAAATTTAAGCTTTTAAAAGAAAATCAGGTTGTAAGAGCTGAGACATCTTCAGACACTTAAGTTTGGTGTCTGAATACAGAAAATAATAGAGAACTTGTTAATGGTAAGTTAAATATCCAGCTTCACACACTCCTTGGTGTGGGATAATACTTTGTAAGAGAATCACCCTCAAAGCCAGGAATCCCTTCCACACATCAAACCTAAATTTCCCTTCTGCCAGTTTGAACTCATTCCCCTTTTCCCTGTCAGTTCCTGATGGAGAATCCCTCTGTGATTTCCTTCCAGATAATGGAAGAAATTTCCTAGAATTTAACTGGGCAGAACCATCTCAGTGCAAACAAACAACCCCAGGAGTCAGCAAGGGACCTACAAGAGTTTAGGAAACAAAGCAGTCACCACAACCTCTTCAATTCTTAAGGGAAACTTTGGGGACATCTCTGCTGTGGTGACAATGCTCAGGTCACCTCTGCTATGGTGACAACCCTCCCACAGCTGAGGAAGAATTAGGACACCCTCCTGCCCCCACAGAGCTGGGAACAGGGAGCAGGACACACCTCAGGACATCTGATAATAAATTCTTACCAAAAACAACCCCAAACTTACAGGAAAGAGGAAGGACCAAACCAGGAGGACACTGGCTCAATGGATTTCCATTCTTCATCACTGATGAAATTAATGAAGGCAGCTTTGGTCCTTGCTCCCTGGTACCTCCTGAACTCTCCATCTTTGCAGCTGTGAAAAAAAGAACAACAACAAAACCCTTTATTTTATATGATCCAAGCACCAAGTGCAGCATTTGTTTCCATCCAACAGATCCCCTCCCATCACCTTGTCCAGTTTTACACATTCACTTTTTCAGTGTTAATTTTTTTTTAGTTGACATTGCCCCTAAAAAAATATTTCCCAAACACCTGGACTAACTCCAAGTTATTTCCAGAACACTGGCTCAACAAATACCTTGGCTAGCTTTAGGCTGTGATTCCATAAAATAAAATAAAAAAATAAAAAGATAATGATCTTCCTAAAGCCCTTGCCACACACCTGCACTGAAGATCAACCTACAGAAAAACGATTGCAAAACAGAAACACCCATGAAAAGGCAGAATAAATAAGGCCTGAAGGGAAAGGAAATCTGGCAGCACAAGGTCAGAGCAGGTGAGACAGTGGCTGTGTCAGTGAAAAGCAGCTCCTGTTCTTAAAGAGCATAATAAATCTCATTGATTTGTCCCAAAAAAAAGAGGGAAAATATGCCCATTCTCACCCCCCAAAAAAATCCTGCTGTGTTGTGTACTTACTGATAGATGGTAGGGAGGGCTGTGATGATAAATCGTCCACTTAACCCTGTAAGAAAAGTTATTTTGAGAGTATTTTGAGTATTTTTATGGATAAAAAAGAGGCAAGAAATGTTGTAACACCCCAAAATACAACAGCAGGATTAAGTATAATCTTTTAATGCAATCCAACACGACCTTGTGCATGTCAAAGCAGCATAAAAAAACCACCAAAAAAAAGGTCCCTGGACAAAGAGCATAAAGAGCAAGGAAATTTATCCATGGGGAAAATGAGATATCCAAGGATAATTTTGCTTTAGCTGTTTAGAGGGAGACACTCTCCTTTGCACACATGATCTGCAGCCTCCAGAAAGCCTGAAGAAAATAATCCAAGTGAGGCAAGCTTCAAAAGTAAAGCAATTCTGGAAAAAGAGATCAGCACAGGTTCACAAACCCCACACAGACAGGAGAGTTTCAGGAGAGGGAGAGCAGATTGTCTGCACTCATTTCTACCAACAACAGGGACTGGAATGGCAAGGATTGTTTTTTTTTGTTTTAAAAATGTGGCAAAAATCACATTGAGATCATGCTCTGGGGAAAACGTCTATTATAGTATATCCATTTTATTTATTTTATCTGCTGTCTGACAGTCTCCTCGCTGTGAGCAGAGCTGGAGTTTGTGTGAAACCTGCACAGGGTGCCCAGAGAAGCACCTGGAGCCGTCAAGTGTTGGGACAGTGGAAGGTGTGGTAATGAGCTGGAATAAAATTATCTTTAAGGTCCCTCCCAACCCAAATATTCTGGGATTCTATGAAGCAAGATCAGGGCGTTTAGTCACGCAGAATTTGGTAGAGGTGAGCAACGTTTTTATTACTCTTATGAGTTTGACAGCCACGAGCACATACCGGAGATGAGCAGCCCCAAGTCCCCACAGGGCTCGGGATCCCTCCCGGCCCCTCTCACCCGGCTGCTCCGTGACATCCACTTTGGCCACGTTCACCCCCAGGTCTTCTCCCCACTCGGCGAACTTCTCCCACTCGGGCTGCAGGTTCTCGCAGGCGGGACACCACGGCGCGTAGCTGTGGGAGCAGCACAGCGCTGTCACCCCCCCTACACACACACACCCCAAACACACACCGCACCCCCAGCGCGCCGCTCCCCACTCACAACTCCACCATCCACTCGTCCTGCAGCAGCTCCCTCCACATGCCGTCCGACAGCACCTTCACGGGGCTCGGCCTGCCGCGGGCGGCGGCCGCCAGCGCCAGGCACAGCAGGGCGCAGAGCGGAGCCCTCAGCGCGGCCCGGCGCTGCGCCGCCATCTTGGGCCCCCCCCCCCCTTCCGCCTTCCCGCCGCGTCATGGCCGCGCCGCCCTGAGGGGAGCGGGACGGCAGCGCTGGGATGGGAGAGCAGTGAAATAAATCCCCGCTCGTTACACCCTCCCGGGATAATTGTCAATGTATTTGTGTTAATCATAGAAGTTTTGGGGTTTGTATGAACCGGAATGCTTAAAATAAGGAAGGAACGTGGACTTAGATAAGGGGAAATATATGATTAAACCCACTCGGTTTAAATCCCCCCCGTTATGAATTTTGTGTATACCAGTTTGTAAAAGAAAACAAAAAAGGGTTTTCCATAGCCTGAAAGGTTTTTTTGCAGAATCAGATTCCTGCCTTTGTGTAATCAATCACAAACTCTCTGTTAACGCTCAGACTTCCCACTTTTCCTGATTTTTACCTACCAAGACCAGATGGTTCCATGACCAATTGTCCCAAGAGCTGTCCCACGGAAGTTTGGAATTTTCTTTAACCACCACTGCTTACTTTGCAGTATTACAACAAAATAATAACAATTATTGATTACTACAAGGAAAACCATCCTATAAAAAGATTGGTTTATTTTATATAGACAGAGCAAGCGGTGCTGGGGGAACGTGAGGAGTGACCGCCCATTCCACACTTCCACTGAATTTGGCTTGCAGTTCCCTTTTTATAGTATTTTATAGTATTTTCCTTGTAGTAATCAATAATTGTTATTGTTTTGTTGTCGTAATTCTGCAAGGTGGTGGTTAAAGAAACTTCCAAACTTCCGTGGGACAGCTCTTGGGACAATTGGTCATGGAACCATCTGGTCTTGGTAGGTAAAAAACAGGAAAAGTGGGAAGTCTGATCTTTAGCAGAGAGTTTGTGATTGATTACACAAAGGCAAGAATCTGATTCTGGGAAAAAAAAAAAAAGTTTCAGACTATGGAAAACACCCTTTTTTTCTTTTACAAACTGGTATACAATATTCAATATACAAAATTCATAACAGGGGGATTTAAACAGAGTGGGTTTAATCATATATTTCCCTTTATCTAGGTTCACATTCTTTCCTTATTTTAAGCATTCCGGTTCATACAAACTCCAAAACTTCTGTGCTTAACACAAATCATTATCAATTATCACAATATCCACCCTAAACCTTCTTTGGCTTAACTGGAGGCCATTCCCTCTCCTCCTGTCCCTGTTCCTGGAGCAGATCCCAAATCCCCCCAGTGTCCCCTCCTGGCAGGGAATTGTGCTTAATTCTCAAGCACAAGTCATGGAGAAAGTCAATGTTAATAAGAGATAAATCCCACATCAACTCACTCCTGACTCTCAGCACCTGCAGCATTTCCAGGGCAGGAACCTCTTTTTCTATATGCACATATTTTCTTTAACACAATTTTTTTCCCCAGCTGCTGTGATAATATCACCTTCCCTTTCCTGCCTGGAAAGGGAATAATAAGATAAAAAATAATTTCTTTGCCTGCCCCTTTGCCATAATTTCATATCCCACAGTTCAGAGCCTTGGCAGCCATTGAGCTGTGCAGAGAAAAGAGAATAAATCAGCATTTGGGTTGGTTTTTTTAAATTTTATCTTATTTTGGCAACTTTTCTATAGTACAACGTGTATGTTCCTGTCTGTAGGAGAACAGGCATTATTAAGGACTTGTTATTCATTGATTCAGCACTCAGGAATAAATCACTGCTTGCAGCACTCTGCTGACTGCTGTTTCAGGCATAATTGAATTTTTGAAATTTGTTATTGATAATCCATGAATATTCTGTTCTGCATCAGCAATCAGGTGAAATGCAAAGAGCTGTCTCTGGGTAACAACTGCACTCAATGATCCTGAAGGTCTTTTCCAACCTAAACACTTCTGTGATTACCCCTGATAATTTGAGATATGTTGAGGAATAAGTGCATAAAAACGTGTTGTGTAACCATCTGTAAATAAATTTACCACTGTGAATTTTTTTTTTTTTTTTTTTCAAAGGCACACTGAGCTCCCTATGGGAACAGCTTGAAAGACCCTGAAAATTATGACTTCATACCTCCCCTGCTTGGTTCCAGGAATTATTTTAAGTGTGATGACTGCTCTAAATTACTTTTATCTCTGTTGTTAATATTACATTGACATTATCTTGTTTCTTTGTAAAGTTTTCAGAACAAGAAATCCTTAACCTTATCTGTGAAGCATCTTCCTCCAGCCTGTTCCCCTCAGCCCTCCCAAGCTGACAGGAGAAATATCTGCCTCATCTTTCAAGGTTCATGGCAGGATAAAGAGAGTTAATAACCAAGTGACCTTAAGAAAGAAACACATTTTTCATTCTTTTTTTTTTTTTCCCCATGTTCTTTTTCAGTGCTGCCACACAGAGGCAGAGTTGAGGCTGCTTCTAAAGGGAAAGAGTGAAGGAGGAAAATCCTTTTTTGGTTAGAAATTACCTGGATTTCCTGCTGAGGACACCCCATCACCTTTCAAGGTTTTTTTTTCTTATCCAAAAACTCGTGGTTTAGGTTGTTTTCCTGAGGTAAAGGAGATTTTCTGGTCAGTTTAAACCTTCCCATCAACACATAACCACAAATCGATTGTGGTTACAAAAATACCATCACCAAAGAATCTTTAAATTTCATGAAAAGAATTGTGAGCAGCAGTGATGCACAGGGAGAAGCACAAACCCAGATAAATTGTTTGACAGAGAGAAAATTATAAAAATCTTAAACTGGTCTAGTGGAAGGTGTCCCTGCCCATAGCAGGGGGTGGGAATAAGGTGGGATTTGAGGTGTTTCCAACCCAAACCATTCTGGGATGTTTTCTCCTGTCCACAGAGCTGTTGGCTTTAAATACAGGATGGAGGATGATGAAATAAGAGAGGCTTGTGTCACCAAAAAATCATCTTTTCTTGGTGATGTCTGTGCCTCATCAAATCAGATGCTGCAGGTAGGAGTGGAAATGGAAAGACTCAGCTCCCTTTGGGCTTTGCTTTCTTCTGAGCTGAAAATAAAAATACTCAAACACTCAAATGCCTCAATGTTGTCCCCAAAGCTAAAACCACAGAGATGAACAAATTCTACAGATTCACTAAATGCTCAAAACCACTTTAAAAAATTGCACACAAATCAACTCACTGGGTTTCTTCTTTTTTTTTTGCAGAATGTTGATTCATTTATATTTTAAATTGGAACAAATTAAAGCAGATCTATTTTCCCTTATTTTATATTTTTTTTCTCTATTTTTAAAGCACCTTGACATGTCCTGAGGATGAGCTGAGCACTAAACCAGCTGAACAAGCTGCAGGATCCCAGCACTTGCCCACCTGGGGCTGACCTTTGGAAGGATCACTTGAAGAGAGCAGAAACTTGATGATTCCAAGCTCTGCAGTGCCTGGATCAGGTACAGCATCAGAGTCCTGACCTCATTTACAGCTCCTGCATTTCTGAAATGCCAAGAGATGATGCAGAGAGCTTTCCTGAGTGTGATCATGTGAGGCAGGAGACATGAAATCATCCTCCTGAAGCCCAAGGTGAAACCAGGCTGGCCCAAAAAGTCCCAGCCAGGCCTGGAGCTGCATTTTGTGGTGCTGCAGGAAGAAAAAAACTGATCCTGGCTCATTTTTTTCTAGGTGGTTTTGCTAAGGTGAAGGGGATTTTGTGGTCACACCAACACACAACCACAATTTGAGCAAGGTTGGGGTTGCAAAAATAGCAAATGTCTGTGAATTTCATGAGTTGTCCAGTTAGAGTGAGCTGTTTTCTGGCTTCATCCTTTTGGGGATGTTGCCATCTAGAATTCCACTCAGAGCAGTTTTCTGGGCATCAGCATTAAAAAAATCAAAGTCAAGATGAAATTATTTCTCTGTGGCTCAGGATTTCATTCCAGGAGCTCTATCCATACATGAATGCTTTTTTCCTCTACAGAAAAATCCTCCATTTCACAGGAAATAATTCATCCTGGACTGAAACCCCCAGAGATGTCAGTGATTTCTCAGGAGCCACACTGAGCTTGGGTCTGGGAAGGATTAACAGAATTCTCTCCTCCTGCTTGGAAAAAAAAAACCCTGTAAAGCACATTCCCATCCAACAGGCTCATTCCTTCTGCTGCACAGCACCTGAGCTGCCTCAGCCAAGGGCCCACAGTGTTCAAGGGTTCAGGTTTTTTGGGAGCAGAGAGTTCCTCAGCTCTGCCTTTACACAATCAGTTTGCTGCTTCCCACTTTGAAAAACCACTTGGAAGGTCTCAGAATTGTTCTCACAGTCCTCTCTGAGCTAAGAAACCCCAGTAACTGCTAATTATTCAGTAATTAATTGTCCTTCTGGGGTTGTAATTGTGAGTGTGGCCTCTCTCCATCACTGTGTGCAGCAGTTTCCTCAATGCCCAAACAAATTCTCTCTTTCCCATTTGATCAGATTACAAAATTGCTTTAAACTCTGTGGAGATGATTAGGAAAAGTGTGGTTCTGCACAGGAGTTACCATGGGAACTAAAGTAGGGAGAGATCTTTGTAAACCAGAAGTCAAGCAGATTGTGTTTCAGACAATTAATATTGTCTCATTCATTAGCTTTAACTCTTCTGTGCTCTGTTCCAAAGTAGCTCATATCTCTTTTTCCATATCAAATGCTGTGTCAAAGAAATTCTGCTCCCCTGAGGATTCATCCCTCCTTCTCCTGCAAGGCCACCTTGCAGCCCTGCTTAATTTCATCTTCCCCTTCTGCTTTGCTTTTGGGGCTGGGGACATCTCTGGGGACATGCAGGTGGGATTTGTTTCATCTTAGTTTCATCTTCCCCTTCTGCTTTGCTTTTTGGGGGCTGGGGACATCTCTGGGGGCATGCAGGTGGGATTTGTTTCATCTTAGTTTCATCTTCCCCTTCTGCTTTGCTTTTTGGGGCTGGGGACATCTCTGGGGGCATGCAGGTAGGGTTTGGTTTGGGATTTGGGGACAATTTCAAGGCTCCCATGCTGTCCCTGTGGCCAGGACTGGTGGCTGAGCTGAGCAGCTCTCATGCTTCTGCTGCATGAACCCCTCTGCTCTCTTTCCTGACACCTTGGACTCCTCAAATTTTTTATTCTAATCCCAAATTTGGCACTTTAGGGAGGAGCAGCTGGGAGCTGACCCAGTGCCAGTAGCTCTTCCTCTGCTCTCCTCTCTTTCCAAACCCTCTTTTTCCAGCTCTCAGCCCCCATCCCATCTCCTGACTTCTCTCCTGCCATCCTCTGGCTCTCCCCTCTCATGTATCACACTTAAAATCATCAGCAAATTAATGTCCTTATTTTCCTTCAGACCTCTGCCTGACTCTGAACAGGAGGAATTCCCCTCCCAAGGGAGTTCAATATTCATGTGTTTAAAAATCAAACTCCTCCTCAGCCCCCTCCCCTGGGTGCTGCTGACCTCCTTCCCTGTGCTGGATACAGAATTACTCATTTTCCCAGGGGCTGACCCATCACTTTGTTGTTTCAGCTCTTCACAAACAATATTTCTGTCCCACCAGAGTCAAAAGCTGAGTTCAGCATTAAAACTCCTTCATTTTCTAGCTGCTGTTCAGATCACAGGGCCTTAATCCCACTTTTTCCAGTATCCCACCTGCAGCCACAGTTCATCCCCTTGGAAAAGGCAAGAGCCAAACCACCAAATTTCCAGTTTCTAATCAAAATCCAGGAAGAGTGAGACAACCTCAGAGAAACCTGGGGGAGAATTAGCATTGCATGAGGCAAACCTCCTCCTTTCCCCTGCTCCATTCTCCAAGTGAATTTGGCAGAAACCTTCCAGAATATTTGTTCTGAGGCAGCCTGGAATAATCAGTGGGTGAGATTTCAGCTCAGGGAGATGAGATGAGAAGAGAATGGAAGCAGAGGCTTGCAGTGGGAAAAGTTGTGCAGCCAGAAATTGAGGATTTTCAGATTTTACTGCAAAATAGGAACAAACCAGAAGAGTGCAGAGTGAAAAATGTGTTAAGGACCCTCTCACACACCCACCTGCAGAGCCAGATCAAAATGACCACCTCCTGCCCTCCAAATCCTGCTGTGTCCAGATGTAAATCCCTTCTGACCTGCTGGTTTTCCAGTCTGAGAGCTGCTCTTGCTCCTGGGAGCCAGCAGATGTTGTGCTGACTGAAACCCATTTTTGCTGTGTTTTAGTGACAAGAAGCCTGTTGCCCTGAGGCCAGCACAGGAATCTGCCTGAGGGTGGCCAAAGACATGGAGGAGGAAATGGATTTCAAAATATTCCCTTGTAAAATGTCACTTTTGCAGGAGCAAGGTCTGGGAAGGTATTTTTGTGCTGATTTAGGAGCTCCAGCAGACCATACAAGCACAGGCCTTGTTCAGACAAGACCAAAAATAGGCCATATTGAACTCCACAGCCCATAAAAACATTCCAGTTAGGTCCAGTTTCTATCCTTTAAAATCCCCAAGGCAGGAGGGATGTCTGCATGCATAGGATTTCCCTGTCACCATGGAAAAGGAAGCCTGAGGAGCTGGGAAAAGAACCAGAAAATTCTTATTGTGGCCAGTGGTCCATGTGGAAGCATCCCTGCAGACCAGTCCCAGCCTTGTGCAGGCAGAAAAAAAATCAAATTTGTGTGTTCACTGCAGTCCCTGAAGCTGGAGGGATTTTTCTGGGAAGCTGTGAAGGAAGTGATGCTGCTTTTGAAGCCAAAAAAAAATTGTTTCAGATGACTTAATCTGCAGCAAGACTTTATTGTCTCAGATAATGCTGATGAGAGGTGGGTCATGACCTTCTGGAAGATTCTGTTGGATTATTAGATCAGATTAAATTAGATTATCTTCCTGGATATTGAGGTCACAAGGGGAGAGAGGGATAGGCTGGTTTTCCACATATCCCCAAATGTTCTTCATGGGGAATCACCTCACTCCTCCTTTTCTTTACATGCCTGTTCAATTTACTTCTGTCAGGGAATTGATGCCAACCTCTTTCTAGCCATGTCCTCAGTGCTGGGATCAAACCCACAGTGCCAGGCAGTGCCACAAAAAAAAAAAAAAAAAACCAAAAAAAACCTGGAAGCATTTGTGCCCTCAGAAAGAGCCAGGATGGCTGCTGGCAGAAAGCCTCATTTTAAAAAGGGATTTTAAATCAAATTGGTGGTTTGTTGGGTTTTTTTTTCTTTAAACAAGACAGCTCAAATGGAGATCTCAGCTTCAAAGAATCAAACAGAGCAGCACAGAAACAGCTCCAGAGCATCTGAGGAGGCAGAGAATGACACTCCTGACCCTGGTGAGGCCAGCAAGGCACACAGAGCTTCCAAAGCTGTCAGCTTTGAGCACAAGGGAACATTTCTCCTGTGCCTCTTCTGTTTTCCAGCAAAAAGAGAAGCACAGTGGTAGCATGGCAAGAGAACAAAACTGTTCTTCCAGGAGGAACCAACATATCCAGCCAAATATCCCCTCATTGACACTGGTGGGCTCTGAGTCAGGCTCACCAGAGGATGAACAGCACAGAATTTTCCATGGAAAATTCTCCCCTGATTGATATTCACTCTCTTGGCTGGGATTAGGATGGCAGGAACTTGCTTGGAACCCCAAAAAAACATCCAAACTCCCTGAGATTGGAAGAATTGAGATCTCACTGTGGCCTTTATTATTTACATTTGTTTTTTCCTGGCCACGTGGTTTTGGTTTTTTACAGTGGGTGTGAATTTGCCACACTTGTTCTACCAGACAGCTTGTAAAGGTTTGCTAAAAACTTCTATTTTTATAGCTAATATTTCCTTTGACTCTGTGGGGATTGCAGTCCCAGGCCCCAGGGAGCTGCAAGGCACCAGCAGTGATAAGGATGGATGTGCTGGCTCATTCACAGGGGGCTGGTTTTGTCACACTGTCCCTTCCTCTGCTGCTGTCCCTCAGGGGTTACCTGCAGAGAGCAACTGGCTGTGCTTCATGTCCTCTTGCAAATTTAAATGGAAACCTATTTTCACTAGCAAAATATGGATTTTTTTTCATCCCTTTGCAGTAAAAACACAGTCCCTTTAATCTGCTTTCAGGGCATAATTGAGTCAGTGACTCTGTAATGAGAGCTCTGTCCCCTGTTCCTCAGAGGGGGTTCTCTCTGGCACATTTATCCACATTCCTGCTGGGAAGAGCCCTGAAGGAGCTGCCCACGCTGGGACTGCTGTGTGGGCTTATGCAAAATGTTCCTGCACCCACCATCCCTACCTGCCTCTGCCTTGAAATGCCATTGACAAACCAGCCCAGAATCCAGAAATCTCTGCCAGGAGTCTGCTCCAGCCTGGACCTGCTGATCTGGAGGTGGCAACCCCAAATCTGCTGCAGAGTTTGAAAAGTGATGGGGGGTCTGTTGGCATTCAAAGGAAGAGCATGGGGGATATCTGGTTGTGTGAAATCATAAAGTCATTGGTTTGAGTTGGAAAGGATCTTAAAGCTCACACTGTCCTATGACAAGGGACACCTTCCACTATCCCAGGCTGCTCCAAGCCCTGTCCAACCTGTCCTGGGACATTCCCAGGGATCCAGGGGCAGCCACAGCTGCTCTGCTGCAATGCCTCAGCACCCTCACAATAAAGAAATTCTTCCTTAAATCTAGATTGAACCAATCCTCTTGTACCATAAAACCATCACAAATTCTGTCCCTCAACACCCTCACATCCAGGAATTTCTTCCCACTATCCCACCCATCCCTGCCCTCTGGCAGTGTCCCATTCCCTGTGTCCTGTCCCTCCATCCCTTGTCCCCAGTCCCTCTCCAGCTCTCCTGGAGCCCCTTCAGGCTCCCTGGAGCCTTTTCTTCTCCAGGTGAACACTCCCAGCTCTCCCAGCCTGGCACAGGAGTTCCAGCCCTCCATGAATTCCCCTGGGCTCACTCCAACAGATCCTTGTCCCCCTGTGCTGAGGAGCCCAGAGCTGGGCTCAATATTCCAGCATAGTGAGCTCAGGGCTCCTGCCCCACAGGAGCAGAAGATGCAAATGATGGGAGAGAGTCTGAAGGTCAAACATCAAACCCAGGAAAACCCAGAGGTTTCTATCAAACATCTAAATTGGAAGCTGGAGCCAGGAGGAATTTTGATAGAATGGATCCATAGAGGAGCAGCTTTTCCTAGCACTCAGGCTTGCCTCTCATTTCCATTTATTTCTGCTTTTCCTCACATCAGCAACAACCCCATGTGCTTTGGAATCGAACTGAACCTCCAGACAAGCAAACAAACAGGCAATAAAACCCTCCCCAGGAGAAAGGGGCTCATTTTCTGAGTACATAACACAAGGCAGCAATGGCAGGGAGAGGAACTGGCTCTGCCATGCAGCTGAACTCTGCTCTTTAGCAAACTCCATCCCTCCCTTCCCTGCCAGTGCCTGAGCAGTCCCAGGAATGCAGCACCTCCTGCACAGACGTGTCTCATGCTGTCTCTCCTCCTGTCTGCTGGCTGCAGGGAGACAAGTCAGCTCTCATCACTCCCAAGTCTTATTCATCCAGTGTTTGGGAGGTTGCAGCAGCAATTTCGTGCAGATCAGTAACTCCTGAACATTTTAAAAGTGTTGGTTTCACTGTGGTTATAATAGAATTAGAGAATCATAAAATCATGGAGTGGTTGGAGTTGGAAAGGACCTTAAAAAGCATCTGCCATGGGCAGGGACAGCTTCCACTGCACCAAATTGCTCCAAACCCCATCCAGCCTGGCCTTAAACAGGTATCAGATGGCAGGGGGATGGTTTTAAGGTGGGAAATGGTGGATTTAGGTTGGATATAGGAAAGAAATACTTCCCTGTGAGTGTGGAGAGGCCCTGGCACAGGGTGCTCAGAGAAGTTGGGGCTGCCCCTTTGCTGGAAGGTCAGACTGGACTTTGGGCAGCCTGGGATGGTGGAAGGTGTCCCTGCCCATGGCAGGGGGTGAAATGAGATGATCTTAAAGGTCCCTTCCAAACCAAAGCATTCCATGATTCCATAATTCTATAACCTCAGAACCCTTCCAGAGCCTAAATGGAGCTGGAGAGGGACTTGGGACAGGGGTCTGGAGTGCCAGGATGAGGGGGAATGGCTTCCCACTGCCAGAGTTCAGGGTTAGCTGGGCTAAAGCTGGAGATTTCCAGAATTAGAAGGGGAGAGGAGACAGCTGGGACACAACTGTGGGAGCAGCACAGGTCACAGGAGAGCTGAGAGCACAGCCCAAGGTGTGACATCCTGCTTTGTCACCTTGTCACCCCCCCATTCCCAGGCACAGGGTGTGGTGCCCTGATCCCATTGTCACCTTGTCACCCCCCATTCCCAGGCACAGGGTGTGGTGCCCTGATCCCATTGTCACCTTGTCACCCCCTCATTCCCAGGCACTGGGGCTGGTACCCTGATCCCATTGTCACCTTGTCACCCCCCATTCCCAGGCACAGGGACTGGTGCTCTGATCCCATTATCACCTTGTCACCCCCCCATTCCCAGGCACAGGGTGTAGTGCCCTGATCCCATTGTCATCTTGTCACCCCCCCCATTCCCAGGCACTGGGGCTGCTGCCCTGATCCCATTGTCACCTTGTCACCCCCCCATTCCCAGGCACAGGGAGTGGTGCCCTGATCCCATTGTCACCTTGTCACCCCCCATTCCCAGGCACTGGGGCTGCTGCCCTGATTCCATTGTCACCTTGTCACCCCCCCCATTCCCAGGTACAGGGGCTGCTGCCCTGATCCCATTGTCACCGTGTCACCCCCCATTCCCAGGCACAGGGTGTGATACCCTGATCCCATTGTCACCTTGTCACCCCCCCCATTCCCAGACACTGGGGCTGGTACCCTGATCCCATTGTCCCTTTGTCACCCCCCCATTCCCAGGCACAGGGTGTGATACCCTGATCCCATTGTCACTTTGTCACCCCCCCATTCCCAGGCACAGGGTGTGATACCCTGATCCCATTGTCCCTTTGTCACCCCCTCCATTCCCAGGCACAGGGAGTGGTGCCCTGATCCCATTGTCACCTTGTCACCCCCCATTCCCAGGCACAGGGGCTGCTGCCCTGATCCCAATGTCCCACACAGGCTCCCTGCAGAGAAAATCCCTCCTAATGAAACGCTTCCCTCAGTAATTGGATTCCCACTGCAAACGAAGTCATTATGCTGATTGTCCTTGTGCTTGTGCAGATGAGACAAGTGGCAGTGAGTGGCAGCTGTGGCTCGTGGAAAGTCGAGTCAGGAGAGGAACAGCAGTGGGTGTGAGGTTCAGGAGGCTCCAAATGTTCTGCTTCTGCTCCCAACAGGGGGTGGAGGAGAGGCTCTAAAGGGGACAGGGGACTTGCAGGAGTGACAGCATTCCCAGGCACTGGCTGAGTGACTTCCCAGGCAGAGCTGCTCAGGGAAGGGCTGGCTGTGTGCAGTGCTGGGAATGCAGAATCCAGCCCACAGAATGGTGGGAGAAGGAGCAGGGGAAGGATGAGTACCAAAAGTGTGTGTCAGCAGCAGAGGTGAGCTCTGTGCTTCTTGATTTTGGAGAGCTTGGCTGAGCTGCTGCCAAAAATCTGCTCCTGACTGGTGGAAAAGAGGTGAAGGCAATTTTAGGACACTCTTGGAACAACCAAGACAACAACAATTCCAGCTGGGGCTTCAGCAGGGATTTGTCATCGTGGTTTGATCAACAGCACATCTCTGCCTGTGCCACCTCCTCCCCCTTTTGTTTTTCAGGTTCTTTACTCACATAGGGAAATGTCAGGCTTTAAAAAAAACTCACTGAACAAAATCCAAAGCCCAAGTGAAAAGGAAAATACAGCTGCAATCTTTCTGGTTGGTTGTGGCTAAAATCCTTCCAGCAGTGCCAGTAAGCCACACAAAGTGCCCTTGGAAATGAAGGTGCCTGATTGGATTTGGGATTGGTGAAGAAAAATACATTGCACAAGAGGAAATGGCCTTGAGTTGCACCAGAGGAGGTTTTATGTTGGATATTAGGGGAAATTTCTTCATGGGAAGGGTTGTCCAGCCCAGGGTGGTGGTGGAGTCCCCACCCCTGGAGGGATTTTAAAGCTGTGTGGATGTGGCACTTGGGCCATGGTTTAGTGGTGGCCTTGGCAGTGCTGGAATAACAGCTGGATGGTCTCAGACCATTTTTGCAGCCCAGAGCTGATCCCAGTCCAGCAGGCACAGGGAGCTCAGTGCTGGTTCCCATCCCAGCTCTGGCATCACTCTCCCTCTCCCCTTGTGCCCCCATGGCCAGAGGGCAGCAGGAAGAGCAGAAACCTGCTCAGGGCTGGCTGGCAGCTGGCAGGAGCTTCCCAAATCCAGAGCACACTGATAATTTATTCTGTGTCCAACCCAGTGCTGTGAAGGACCGTGTCCCTCTGGAGCTGGGGCAGAGCCAGGCTCACTCTGTGGAAGCAGCACCAGTGGGAAGCAGGGCCAGCTCTGGAAAAGTGTGGCCTGGGAGGTTTTAGTGCTTTAGATGGGATATGGGGCTGTGCAAACCCAGTTTTGGCAATGAGCAGGAGCAACCTGGAGATGCTGATTCCTTACTCTGGTGCTGCCTGTGGGTGGCCTGGCAATGTGGAGCAAACTGGGGAAATCCCCTCCAAAGACCTCTGGGAAAGCCAAAAGTTGAGGAGGGAGGGCATGGAAGGGAGAATTCTGGAGACTGTCTCAAAAGATAAATCACACACAGCTGAGAAAACACACAGGTGCTGGGAGCACACCCAGAGAATAAATCAAAAATATTGTCCTGCAGTGACAGAGGGAAGGAGCACCTCTGCTGTGAGGAAAGGTTGGGAGAATTGGGATTGTTCAGCCTGGAAAAGAGATGACCTAAGAGTGACCTAATCATTGTCTTCAGGTACCTGAGGGGAGCCTACAAGGAGAATGGAGAGAGACTTGTGACAAGGGATGGAGGGACAGGACACGGGGAATGGCTTCACTGCCAGAGAGCAGGGATGGGTGGGAGATTGGGAATTGGGAATTCCTGGCTGTGAGGGTGGGCACAGGTGCCCAGAGCAGCTGTGGCTGCCCCTGGATCCCTGGCAGTGCCCAAGGCCAGGCTGGATGTGGCTTGGAACAACCTGGGACAGTGGGAGGTGTCCCTGCCATGGCAGGGGGTGGAATAAGACTTTAAGGTGTCTCTGACCCCAAACCACTCTGGAATTCTGTGATGTTAAGCACATCTGGAGACATGAACCACGTGGACCAGCGTGGCCATTCCTCTGATCTTATCCAAATGCGGCTTAGTTGAGATCTACCTGAAAATTCTGGGGAAAAGAGAAAGTTTAATATCCACATTACCCAACAATGCAGAGGCAATGCAACCACACTGTGCTGTTCCCAAGGGGGAGAGGTGAGTGCTGGAGACCTTTTGGATCTAATAGAAACAGTGTATAATGATACCTGATGGCAAGGAGCTCGAGTCAGAGAAAAAATCTGGCTGGAAATGAGATTCACATTTTTAAGGGAAGGCAATGAATCACTGGAGCAGCTGGCCCAGGGATGGGATAATTATTCCAGCTCATGGAGCCCTGCAGCCACACCTGGATCTCAGAGGGAGAGTCTGTGTGGAACCACCAGCCACGTTCAGCCACATCAAAACTGCAGCCCTGAAATCTGGGATGTGTGTTTTCCATGGAAAACAATCCATAGGATCACAGGTTTGGTTTGGAAAGGATCTCAAAGCTCATCCCATCCCTCCCCTCCATGGCAGGGACACCTCCCACTGTCCCAGGCTGCTCCAAGCCCAATGTCCAGCCTGGCCTTGGGCACTGCCAGGGATCCAGGGGCAGCCACAGCTTCTCTGAGCCAGGGCATCACCACCCTCAGAGCCAGGAATTCCCAATTCCCACTATCCCACCCATCCCTGCCCTCTGGCAGTGTCCCATTCCCTGTGTCCTGTCCCTCCATCCCTTGTCCCCAGTCCCTCTCCAGCTCTCCTGGAGCCCCTTCAGGCACTGAGCTCTCCCTGGATCCTTCTCCTCTCCAGGTGAACATTCCCAGCTCTCCCAGCCTGGGGCAGAGGGACTCCAGCCCTTGGAGAATCTGAGGGACAAATCTACACAACCCCTTCTTTACCCATGCTCTGTTTCCATACCCATTTCCCTAACACTTCTCCTGGCTGCCCCACACTTGGACCCATGGATTTGAAAAGAAGGGGCTGTGTCCACCCAGCTTGGGTTCAATTGATCACCAAGTCACGTCCCTGTTTGCTCAGTGACCCAAGATACCAAATTATCACATCTTAATCCAGCAGAACACAGGCCCAGGGAATACATTTGTAACACTTTCACTTAATTTATTCACACAATCAGATTAGTAAATGAATGTGTGCTGAGCCCTGTCTCTGTTACTGTCCATGGATATTTCTCCTTGCATCTGGATGTCTGACAGTTTGTTTACATGATCACAGACATGAATAACTTAAATTATTTGGCTTAGAATCCTGAGCAGCCTCTATTTTAGCCTCCTGCAGTGGCAGCTCCCAGTGAATTTTAATAAGCCATTAACAATGTGTGCAGGATTTGTTGTTGTCAGCAGAAGGAGGTGGGGACAGACATTTCCTGAGGGGTACAAGAGAATTAATAATTTCTTTTCCTGTATAGCTGAGCTGCCTGGCAAGGTGGGTCATCCCCAGGCCAGGGCACAGACCCTGCCCTGACTCCTCAGGCAGTGGCTGTGCCAGGGGAGCTTTGGGTTGGATTTCAGGAAAGGTTCTTCATCCAGAGGTGCTGGGCACTGCCTGGTGATATTCCTGAGGCTGCCAGAGCTCCAGGAGTGTTTGGACACCAGGGATGCCCAGGGTGGGAATGCTGGGGGGTCAGTGCAGGGCCAGGAGTTGCACTCCATCATCTTTGTGGGTCCCTCAGGATATTCTGTGGTTCTGTGACCTGGCAGGAGCTGTGCTGTCACCTCTCAGCTTATTCTCTTCAAGGAGACTCATGAAGAAGAAAAGGGATCATGGTCACTGCCCAGTTCTTTTCCATCCTCCTGGCAAGTTCTTCTCCAGCACTGGCTCATGTTGCCCACAATCAGCTGTCTGGAATTCCCTGGTTTGGAGCTGAACCATCCCAGCCATCATGTGTCACTGGGGCTCTGCCAGCAGCATTTCCAGCAGCTCTGATGCTCCTCAGGGTCTTGCTGCAGCCTTGGGAAGAGCTTTGCTCCAAACCCCTCTGTGCAGGAGGGTTTGTGGCCATGGGGAGCCACAAACTGGTGGCTGAGTGCCCTGAGGAGTCATCTGCTCAAAAAGAGAGAAAAGCAGCTCCAGGTGTTCAGCCCTGGGCTGGGACTGGGTTTGTGCTGGTCCCAAGTGAGGGAGAAGCATCAGGAGCACATCCCTGTGCTCAGGATGGAGCAGAACTCCCCTTTCCCAGGCAGCTGCCTCTCCCAGTCTCATCCCAAAATAAAGATCATAGGGAGCTCCCACATCCTGCAGATCCTCAGACAGATCCCCCAACTCTCTAAGTGGAGCCCAGCACCAATTAAAGGGACCTCCAGGTCCCTCCTGATCCTTCCCTGCTCTGATCTGTGAGAAGCTGTAATTAGGAGGGAAATGGGCTCAGTTCCAGTGTCCTCCCAGGGGGACACTGCCTTCCCATGGTCCTGGGAGCTGGCAGGAATGCTGGCACAGCAGGTTAATGAGCATGTGTGGGTGGTGGGAAGGTCTGCTTGGGAGTTTGGGTTCTTCATCCCACCTGATAGGCTCCAGGAGAGACCACAAAAATCATCAGAGGGCCAGAGCTCTGCTCTGGAGCCAGGCTGGGAGAGCTGGGGGTGCTCACCTGGAGAGGAGAAGGATCCAGGCAGAGCTCAGAGCCCCTGCCAGGACCTAAATGGGCTCCAGGAGAGCTGGAGAGGGACTGGGGACAAGGGATGGAGGGACAGGACACAGGGAATGGGACACTGCCAGAGGGCAGGGATGGGTGGGATATTGGGAATTCCTGGATGTGAGGGTGGGGAGGAGCTGGGATGGAATTCCCAGAGCATCTGTGGCTGCCCCTGGATCCCTGACAGTGCCCAGGCCAGGCTGGACATTGGGATTGGAGCCTCCTGGGACAGTGGAAGGTGTCCCTGTCCATGGCATGAGTTAGAACTGGATGAGTTTTAAGGTCTTTTCCGACCCCAACCATTCCATGACTCTACAGGCAGGGATGGCAGAATTTGTCTCATGGCCAGATCAGACAGCAGCAGACCTGGAGGACAGGATTTCAAACAGAAAAGCATCCCAAAAAAAGGGAGGATTTCATTAGAACATCTCACAGGGGAAGTTTTCACCAGAACCACGTGCAGAAACGACCCATCCAACTTCCCCCAAACCCAGAAGCACCTAAAAAACCTTTTACAACCAAATCCCGAACTCGAGCCGAGCCACACCTCAACCTCCCTCCTTCCACCACTCCAGCGAGTGCAAAGCATCATCCCAGCAGGAGAAGCACCCAGCTGGACACAGGTGGCACTGGAGGGTGCGCGACACCCCCGTGGCTGTTTTGTGCGGCAGCAGCAGCAGCTAAAACGGGATTTGCGCACTCGCCCGTTTTAGCAGCGCTTTAGTCAGAGCAGCGCGTCCTCCCCGGGTATTTTTATCTGTTGCAGTTCGGCTCGTCTTGGGGAATGCGGCTCCTTACGCAACATCCCCATGGCAGGCTGATGTCCCCCGGTGCTGCCAGCCCCGGCCCCGCGCCCGGAGCGGGTTTGGGCAGCTTGGGGCAGCGATGCGTTCCCGGTGTTGGTGGCATTTGGGATCGGAGCAGGGATCATCCTCCACTGCTCCCTGAGCTTCCCTTCGTTTATAAAATCCTTGGGGATGATGACAGAGCCACCTGTGACTCCAGCCTGACTCAGGCTTTCCCTCCTGCCCTTCCAGAGCATCCCTGGGGGTGGCACCTCCTGCTGGGTCCCTTCCCTTTCCTATCGCCACATGCTTTTAAAAGCACTTTTGGGATGAGATCAGCTGAGCTGCCTCGGAGGCAGGCTTAGGTTGGCAGCCTGTGGAAGTGCAAAAAGTGGTGGCTCTCCGACTTATTCCTCTGCCTGGAGATTAAAACTTGTTGGGGCTGCTTGAATTTTTGCCATGAAAAGTAATTTCTCCTATAAATACAGTGAGTCAGTGATGCCTGGGAATTGTTGTGTGGAAGAGCTTTCTTACCTCCAGAGTCATCTTCTTTTGAAAAGGCAAATGTCTTGTTTATTCCTTACTTGGATAAAGGTTTTTCTTTACCATTTATTATTTCCTGTGAGTCAGGGCACCTTGTAAGGTTGTGTCATGCTCCAGCTGGTTTTTTATGTAAGGCGTAGATAATGACAACCATTAATTGGGAATTAAGGAATTGTGTTCAATCCCCAAACAGCTCTTTTTTTTGCTGCACAAAGGCAGAAGCACAGCTGTAATGAGCACAGGAGAGAAGTTCCTCACCAGGGCTACTCAGAGCTAAAGAAACATCCTCAAAAATAGAATTAATGGCCTGTTTGAGAGCCAGAATAAAGGTGATTGAAGAGTTCAGACAGAGCTCAGTGTCCCACAGAGCTCCCAAACCTTGCAAAATATTTTCAAAATACAGATTAAATGAGGGTAACTTATGAAATCTTTTCAAAACAATAAATCCTCTGTATGTAGGATAACAAACATTGCCCAGAGAAGCTGTGGCTGCCCCTGGATCCCTGGCAGTGTCCCAGGCCAGGCTGGACAGGGCTTGGAGAAACCTGGGACTGTGGAAGGTGTCCCTGCCATGGCTGGGGGTAGAACTCTGTGGGTTTTAAAGTCCCTTCCAAACCATTTCAGGATTCTATTAAAGCTTGTCCATTTTTCCTCTGTTTAGATAAACAGTGAGGCTCGCCTTAGCTTGTAGGATTTTTATTTTTTTCCACAGCCAGGCAGCATTTGCAGTGTGGGGACATCTGTCAAAAATGATTCATTCCTTCCCCTCCTCTCTCCACTGGTATTTTCCTCCCAGCCATAATAATACTCATTTTTCTCTCCTAATCTTCCTCACATTTCAGTGTTTGGGGTATTCCATGCCCCAGAAGGGATTGGTGAGGAGAGAAATGGGTCCCCTTAAGGGAGGGAGACCAAGAGCACAGCATGGGGACATCCTGGACAGCACAGAGGAATGGAATCCTGGAATGGTTTGGGCTGGAAGGGACCTGAAATCCCATCCAGGGACACCTTCCACCAGCCCAGGCTGCTCCAAACCCCAAAGTCCAGCCTGGCCAGGCTGGTCCAGCCACAGCTGCTCTGGGCACCCTGTGCCAGTGAGGAGCCACAGCCAGCCTGGCACTGTGTGTGAGCAGGCAGGATGTTCCAAACCAGCACACATCTCCTGTTATTATCACTTGGAGATGTACACAAAAGTGTTTTGAGAGCTGGGCTTCCTCTGCTCTGGAGCTCTGGGACAGCTGGGAATGTTCACCTGGGGAAGAAAATGATCCAGGGAGAGCTCAGAGCCCCTGCCAGAGCCTGAAGGGATCCAGGAGAGCTGGAGAGGGACTGGGGACAAGGGATGGAGGGACAGGACACAGGGAATGGGACACTGCCAGAGGATGGGTGGGATATTGGGAATTGGGAATTTCCAGAGCAGCTGTGGCTGTCCCTGGATCCCTGGCAGTGTCCAAGGCCAGGCTGGGCAGGGTTTGGAGCACCTGGGAGAGTGGGAGGTGTCCCTTCCATGGCTGGGGTGGAACAGGATTTAAGGTCCCTTCCAATCCCAACGATTCCATGACTCTCTGATATTTAACCCTTCTCGTTCCAGCTGTGGAATCTCATCCCCAGAGCCCCTCAGCCCACGTTGGTGTGAGGTTCAGGCAGCGGAATCTGCTGAGCAGATCTAACACGGAGCTTTTGGCTCCTGTTTCCAAGAGCACAGGGCAGAGCCGGGCGCTGCTAAATTTTCCCGAGCTCAGTGACAGAGAAGACAATGGAGGAGATCTCAGGCGCTGCGATCCGGTTCTCCATGCTCTGCCTGCCTTCGCCTCGCCGATTTCTCTGCCCACCTCCTGCTCCTCCTCCAGCAAACCCCCGCCCCCGGGCACGGATGGAGCTGCGGCATCCGAGGAGGGCTGGGAGAGAAAAGGAGCTGGGAATGAACTTCTCCTGCCTGCACATCCCTCCGGGAGAGCGGGGTGCTGTGCTGGAAGGGGCTGGCACCGAATCCATCCATTCCTCCCCAGCCCTGACCGCATCTCCGCGGGGTTTTAACCAAAGAGCTCGGCTCAGACCCAAGCCCTGAGCCACAGAGGTGGAGAAGGGTCCCTCATTCCCTTTGTGTTCGCTGCTGGAGACACTCCCAGGCTCCACACCCATGGCCATCCCTGTGCTCTTCAATGGACACCGCTCCCATTCCGGAGCATCCTTCCCAAAATCCCGCCCCTTGCTCAGCCTCACATCAGCAGCTGCTGCTCCTTTTGATGCCCATCGCTGATGAGATCATTTGATCTCCAGATTTCTCAGTGCAGCCAAGTCGGAGCTTGCAATTTCCTTTCAGCCGCATTAAGTTCCTGCATAATTTGCAATTCACTCCTCTTTTGTGGGGGATGAATAGAGAAGGGTGTTCTCTGTCAAAGAAGGTTTATTAAAATGCAAATAAACTTCAAGCTGAAGGTCCATTTCCACTGAAAATCACTTACATCAACAGGAAAAATTATATTTGGTCACAAGAGCTGAGAAGCAGAACGAGGAGGGGACAACACATCTCTGCCACTAAGAGATTTTATCTGTGGCTTGAGGCATCACCCCAAATCCAGGCAGCCAGAGCTGGCATTTCCCATGCCAGCTGTCCCACCTGTCTTCTTGGAAAAGTTCAGGCCAGGTCAGCCACTCTTGAGGAAGAAATAAAAGCTGCAGGGGAGGGTGGACAATCCATGGGTGAGGACTCCTGGGAGAATTGCTAAATTCAAGCAGTGGCACCTCCCCATCCATGGCTAAAGCTGCCCAGAACAGCTGAGCAGGGTGGGAGAGAGACTCTGGACAAGGGATGGAGGGACAGGACACAGGAAATGGGACACTGCCAGAGGGCAGGGATGGCTGGGAATTGGGAATTGGGAATTCCTGGCTGGGAGGGTGGGCAGGCCCTGGCACAGGTGCCCAGATTTGCTGTGGCTGCCCCTGGATCCCTGCAGTGTCTAGGCTGGATGGGGCTTGGAGCTCCCTGGGATAGTGGAAGGTGGCTCCACATGGCAGGGGGTGGAACTGGATGAACTTTGAGGTTTGCAAAGCTGCTAAAATGCCAGGAAAATGAAAGGTCTGTGGACTTCTTAGCCCAGAGAAGCTGGATCCCTGCAAATGTCCCAGGTCAGGTTGGATGGGGCTTGGAGCACCTGGGACAGTGGAAGGTGTCCCTGTCCATGCCAAGGTGGAACTGGATGAGCTTTAAGGTCCCTTCCAACCCAAACCACTCCATGATTTTATGAATCATGGCACACAGACCCAATTCCTGCCTTCTCATGTGGCCACAACCCAAAATAAGCCCCTCAAAGCTTTCCAGCACCCAGTCCTGGAGCACCCACAGGGAGGAGGGAGAAGGGAGCACATCCACCTCTCTTTGCTGGGGGTGCAGCACAATCCCTGCCTGCAGGGACATTCCCAGCTCTGCCACACCCCAGGGAGCTGTGTCACTTGTTGATTGATGTCCCTGTGGCCATCTGCAGCCAGGGAGGCCAAAACCGTGACCAGAATCCATCCAGGTTGCCATGGCAGCAGGAATAAAAGAATAAAAACAAGAAAAAAAAATCTAAGGTTTTGGAGAAGGAATCTCCAAAAAAAAAAAAAAAAAAATAAAAAGCCAAGATGATCTCAGCCAGCACAGACCTGTGGAAGCTCCTGGGAGAAGAGGGAGGTGTGCTGGCACAGGGATGGGTGATGGATGGATGCAGAGCAGTGGTGGGAGGAGGAGGAGGAGGAGGAGGAGGAAGGCAATGCAGCATCACTAATTTGTCAGTCTCCTTCAGGGAGGAAAAATGCCCTTTAGAGCCTTATGGGATGTCTGGATCAGGTGGAGGCACTGCCACAGCCCAAACACTTAAAAATATTCTGTTTTTTACAGACAGAAATGCTGCAGTGTTTCCTTGTTCTTCTCCAACTGCTTGTGCTTCACCCCTGCCTCTGGGCACCCACTGATTGAAAGAGCCCATCAAAGAGGATTTGTTCCTTACCTAGACTTTTCCAAGGTCTAAAAGGACTGGACTGACTCATTTTAATTCCCTTCATTTTCTTTTTTAGGTGGATTTTTCCAGTCCTGTCCCCCACACCCTTCTCTGCTCCCAGCAGTTCTGCACTAAGACACAAAATCATGGAATTACAGAGAATGGTTTGGGTTAGAAGGGGACTTCAAAATTCATCCCATCCCACTCCTGCCATGGCAGGGACACCTTCCCTATCCCAGGCTGTTCCCAGCCCCAACCTGGCCTTGGGCACTGCCAGGGATCCAGGGGCAAAGAACTGCACAGACTTTTCATTTTCCTGGAATTCTAGCAGCCTTTTCAAATGGAATGGTTGTGATTGAAGTCTTTTTACTTTGCTGGAAGGAGCCCTTGGATTTTCTTTCCCAAAAATCAAAGCCAAAAGCAGGGATGAAGAATAGGAGTCTTCAGAAAAGTGTCCACCAGTGTCCTGGTGTCCACATTTTCCTCTTTCCATGGTCCAGACCTTGCTTTTCCCTCATTTCCCCTGGCAGGGAGTCCCTCAGCTCTTCTCTCCTAAAATCCTGCTGGAGGGAAGAGCCTGTCAAAGAGGGTGCAGTGAGGACCAGGAGCAGTGAGGAGAACAAATAAAATGGCCCAGAGGATTTTTCCATCCCATTCTCTCCTCTTCACATTTACTGTCACCATGCCTGAACCAGGTGGGATGCATCTCTTCCACCCCTGACCCCAAGCTGGATGTTTGAGTGGCAGACCCCCTAAATTTGCAAGGGGTGTGCCTGTTGTTGGTATTAACACCCCCAAAAATTATTTCCTGTTGGAGTCAGTGAGTCAGGGTCTCTTTGAATTCTTCAGAGAGAAATCAGAGTGCAGGGATTGAATTAAATCAGCTTATCTTAAATATATCATTATAAGTTCTAGATTTTTTATCATTTCTGCTCTTTTGGCATATTTACCATGCTCCTTTTTCTTTTCTTTTCTTTTTTTTTTAATTAGCCTTGGCCTTGGCACAGCAGGAGGTTGCAAAGGTGGGTGAGATCAGCAGCCTTGGCTGTCCATGGACACACACACTGGATGACCTGAGATCAAACCACAAAACCATGGAATATCTCAGTGTGCCAGTTTCTCTGTGTTTTGCCCTTTTATTGAGATTTCAAATGCTGCTTTGCCAGCCAGAGGTGGGCAGTGAGGAATGGCAACAAGCCTGGTTTGCTTCCCTCCCATCTCCTGAGCACTTCCACCACCACCCCCAGATTCCTCTGAGCGTGTCACTGCAGGCAGAGCTGTGGGAACACCCACACCCCAAAATCCAGGAGACGTGCTGGGAAGCAGAGATTCCACAGGAGGGGTGAGGGACAGCAATCCCACCCATCCTTCAGTTTGAGAGGTGTTGGATCCATGAGCAAATCCTGTCAGGTCACTTTTTATCTGCCAGGACCTCAAATCTGGCCACCAGACCTGGATCTGACTGACCCCAGGACATCTCCTCTCTTCACCCTTTGCTGCCTGGAAAGGCTGAGCTGGAACAGAGACCAGGCAGAGCAAAAGGAATAAAATCAGTATTTATTGAAAGGATTCACCTTGGGCAGTGCAAGAGCCCAGCCAGGGCTGCACCCAAATCAAATCCCAGATGCGTCCTGGTCATGAGTTTTACACTTTTATAAGTTTTGGTTCATCTTGGGGTCAATTGTCCAACCACAGCCCCAGGCTGTGAAGCCTGTGAAGCCCCTGGCTTGCTCCTTTCCTTTCCTTTCCTTTCCTTTCCTTTCCTTTCCTTTCCTTTCCTTTCCTTTCCTTTCCTTTCCTTTCCTTTCCTTTCCTTTTCCTTTCCTTTCCTTTCCTTTCCTTTCCTTTCCTTTCCTTTCCTTTCCTTTCCTTTCCTTTCCTTTCCTTTCCTTTCCTTTCCTTTCCTTTCCTTTCCTTTCCTTTCCTTTCCTTTCCTCATTCCTTCCCTTCCCTTCCCATTTTTTTATGATTTTTGGGTCCTGGGTGTCCTTGATTCTCTAGGTAGAAAGGGATTGTTTTGTCCAACCACCCTGTAAACAGAACTTACCAACACCTAACATGAAGTTTCAGAGTTACACACCAAGCAGCAGAGATTCTGAAAAATGCAAAAACTAAAACCCAAGGTTATCATTCTTTTTGGTGAGAATCCTCCTCCCATGCTGGGGATCCTGGAAGAGAAATCACAGTGGCACGAGCAGCAGGAAACCCAGGCCAGGCTGGATGGGGCTTGGGGCAGCCTGGGCTGGTGGAGGGGCACTGGGCTGGGACTGGAGGCTCTTGAAGGTCCCTTCCAACCCAAACCATCCTGGCATTCCATGAGGAATGGTGGCACCTTCTGCTGACTCAGCAGGACATTCCCAGCCTTTGGTCAAGGCTCTGAAGCAGAGGGAAGGTCCTGGGCAGCAACTTGGAGCAGCAGAAAAGCTCATCCCATGGGAATCATCCCATCATTTCATCCCAGCTTCCATCAGATGTCCACCCACACCTGGGCAGCTTTCCCGGGCTCCCTGCCTGATTTCAGGTCTCTGATTTGGGAAGAGGTGATGGAGCCCTTGGGCAGCCAGGGCTGCCCCTCCAGCTCACACAGAGCTCACACTGCACAGGCAGCTTTCCCAGAAGTGCAGGTCTGGGTTTAGTGCTGCATTTTGGGGTTATTTCCAGCAGATGGGCACTGGGCTCAGGAGTCTCCCTCCACACAGAATCCCAGCACCTCATCCCCACCAAAACCCCAAAGAGCACAGGACAGCAGGTTGATCCCAAAGTTATGCAAAGCATCCAACCTGGAGACAATTTCCCTGCAATTAGGGGAGTGTTAAACACTGTTACATAATGATTACAGATTCCAGGTCAGATCCCCCATACGTCACACATGGAGTGTTTTGACATTTATGGGAATGCTTCTTATTTTTAGTTAGTTTGGTTGCCATGGCAGCAAGAAGAAATGTGCACCAGCCTCAGCCATACATTAGATTTGAGCCTCCCACTTGATACATCCAAAAAAGTTTTTGGCTGTTTTCTCCCAAAGTTCACAGCCAGGAGGTGTGAGGGGTGGAAAAGAAATATCCCACTCCATCAATTAATGGGAAAGCTGCTCCTGAAGGCTTCTCTAACACCTGGGTGACAGCAGGAACTCATCAGCAGATCCAGTTTTATCATTATATTTAGATATAATTTAGAGTTGAGAATGTAAAACTTCATAATTTAGATTTTTTTTTAAGAGATGTCTGTGCTGCATAAGCTAGGAGATCATTTTGAATGACAATTTTCTGCCCAAAAGAAGCAGAAATTCTCTGAAAATGGGAATATCAGAGAATCTCAGAATGGTTTGGGTTGGAAGGAGCTTCAAGCTCATCTCATTCCAACCCCTGCCATGGGCAGGGACAACTTCCACTATCCCAGGATACTCCAAACCCCATCCAACCTGACCTTGGACCCTTCCAGGGCAGGTCAAACAAGCCTTGAGTTGTTTGTGAAGTCAATAAATTTTGGACAAATCTTCTTTTTCCATGCTGAAGACACAGGGAATGTCCCACCTTCAGCACATCTGAACCACCAAATGTTCCAGCTGAGTCTTTGGGCAGCAGGGAAAGGAGGGTGGAGACAAACTGGCTGTGGGAGGAAGGACAGATTTTACTGGTGGGATGAGTTTAATGTTGCTGTTCTCCAAAATGAGTCACAAGCTGGAGAAGTGGGGCATTAATCCCAGAGGGGATGAGTAAGTGGGTAGGCTGGTCAAAGGAGCATCACAATTCAGACTGGAAGCTCTGCTCTTCCCATCTATTAGCAATGGTTTCTGCTCTGTTCTGATAAAAATCAGAAATTTTCCACCAGCTCCTGGCAGAGAGAAAAAAATCATAACTTAAAAATAAATGATATCACCCTTGAAAGTAAGCAGCACATTGAGATTTACAGGGGTTTTTTTTTCAGTACATCTCACTCTGAGGCATCATTTGAGCTTTAACTTCTCCTCTTGCAGTCAGACATCCCCAGATCCTGGCACTTTTCCAGCCTGGCTCCTACTTGGTGGAGCAATTTTGCCACCTTATTTCCAGAAGTGATTTCCAGGAGATGTTTTTGGGAAGCATAATCCCCTGTCAATGCCCATGGTCACAGCTGGAATTCCTCAGGGAAGAACAACCTCCTCTGACACC
The DNA here is from genome assembly GCF_903797595.1 of Erithacus rubecula. Lineage (NCBI taxonomy): Eukaryota > Metazoa > Chordata > Aves > Passeriformes > Muscicapidae > Erithacus > Erithacus rubecula. The sequence continues at coordinate 58,641,408 of NC_136688.1, forward strand.
TGGGGCTTTATCCTTACCCTGTGCTAGTGGATTTAATTTGCAAAATGTGTGCTCAGCAGTTGTAATTAAAGTCTGGTAGAGGAAAAAAATCCTTAAATATTTCAATCAATTCCACAGTTAATGCTGCCATTAGATCCAGCTCCCTGTGCCAGAGCCGGGAGCAGCCTTGGACACCTCCAAGGTCCTTGGGAAGGGCTGGAGCAGTGAGGACAGGGGTTGTTTCACAGCCACTCCATGTGGGTGGTATAAGCAGCTTTGCTGGTGTGGCTCAGCAGCCAAACAAGCCCTGAGAGTTTGGGAAGAGAGGGAGAGAGATCCCTGAATCCTGGAATGGTTTGGGTTGGATCTTAAAGCTCATCCAGCTCCATCCCTGCCATGGCAGGGACACCTTCCACTGTCCCAGGCTGCTCCCATCCCATCCATCCTGCCCTTGGGCACTGCCAGAGATCCAGGGGCAGCCACAGCTGCTCTGGGAATTCTATTCCAGGGTCTCCCCACCCTCCCAAGAATTCCTTCCCAGTATCCCATTTAACTCTGGCAGTTTACATCCATTCCCTGTGTCCTGCCCTTCCATCCCTTGTCTCCAGTCCCTCTCCAGCTCTCCTAGATCCCTTCAGGCTCTGAGCTCTCCCTGGATCCTTCTCCTCTCCAGCTGAGCACCCCCAGGCTGGCTCCAGCCCTTGGAGCATCTCCTGCTCTGGACTGGCTCCAGCAGCTCCACATCCTTGTGCTCAGCCTCTTTGTCTGCCTCCTACACAACAGGAAACATTCTGGCTGTTGTGCCATTGGGAAGGTTTCCTTTAACTTCCACAACCCACCTAACCCCAGGAAACCTCACTGCTCTCCCAGGAAGCTGCAGCTCCCTGCCAGCAGAGCTGGCACTGCTTCAGCCTGCAGCAGCTCAGAGGGATGGCAGGGAACCTGTCCTGGGTGAAGGGAAACTGATTCTGGAGAACTGGGCATCAAAATGTTCAAAATGCCCAAAAACTGGAAGGTCTGGCTACAGGCATGAAGCATTTCCTGGATCCTTCATGTTTGTGCCACTGAGATAAAATGGGCCAAGATGCCACCTGCATTCAATGGAGTTGGTCAGTCACAAAAGTCTGGCACTTTTCCTTGCAAGGAGGAGACCTCAGATAGAAATGGGAAGGGTTTCCAACTTTCTGAGCTGCAAATGATGTCACCAGTAAGGAGCTCTGGAAGTTACTGTGGGATGCAGCTCCTGCTGGAACTCCTGGAGTCTTTCTAGTCATAGTGCAGGATTCCTGACCATGGGCTGGGCTCCAGAGAGCAGAGTGAGCTCAGCACCTGCCCTGCTGCCAGGAGTGTCCCCAGGACAGGGACATCAGGCTGTGCTGGAAGCTCTGGGTGGCCTGGGGACACAGGATGACCTCAGGGATTGTGCACACAGGGTCTCACAAACAAGGATTTCTCCTGCCAGCCTTCATTCCTTCAAAATGATGGAGGAGGAGGAGCAGGGTGTGTTGGTTGGTGACAGGGTGAATGATGAGCTGCCAATGTCTTGGAGTCATAAAAACAACTCCAAGCTCTGGCTGCATCTGGGATGTTCCCAGAAAAGTGTTCCAGCACAATGGGCTCCACAGGAGCAGCAGAGATCCTGTGTAGGGACAAGGCTCCACACGTGGCACCTCCAGGCACAAGAGGAAACACATTCCCAGAGCCTGAGGGAGGTTTTCTAAGTGGCAGGGGAAGATCTGCTTGCATCAGACACCTGAGACCTCTCCAGCAGTGTGGGAGCACCTCTGGAAAGGTCCTGGTGCTCCCAACACTCTCCTCTGAGGAATTCCAAGCCCTTGTCCCCTCTGATTTATCTCCTCAAGGTGTTCTGGGAATGGGATGAATAAAGAGACTGCAGAGTTGTTGTCTTGGTTCATTTTTCTCTTTTATTTATGAGCTCTAGCCCAGCTCTGATATTTATTACAATTCACCAAGAGGATCCAACAGCACTTATAGAGTCTAAATTACTTCCATTTATCTCAGCCCAGCAGTGGCTTCCACACTCTCCAGAGCAGAGGCTGGTTACAGCAGGAGATGCACCAACAGCAGGACATGGAGCTGCTCATATGGCAGGAAAATCCAGGAAAAGTTTCATCAGAATCCCCATCCCTGGAGGTGTCCAAGGAATGACAGGACGTGGCACTCAGTGCTCTGGGCTGGGGACAAGGTGGGAATCAAGGCTGGGCTTGATGATCCCAAAGATTTTTTCCAATCTCAATGATTCCATCATCAATTATTCCAATGATTCTGTGTGAAGGTGAGGCTCCTGGCAAGAGCCAGCTGAGAACAATTTCTCCACCCTTTCACTGATCACAGCCACATCAGACAAATGGATGCTGAAGCTGGGTAAAGTAATTATTGCAGGTCCAGAGCTGTGCAGCTCTGGGGGCAGTAACAAGTGTGACAGTTGTAAATAAAACACAGCCAGAGCAGCACTGGAGCTGCAGTGCCAGGAAGAAAACAGCTCAATGTTTATGACCAAGGGTTGCTTCCAAAGGCACTGGCTGTGTTCCTCTTTCTGCCCATTTCCATGATCTGCAGGATCACTCCAGCAGAAAAGGCAATCCCAGACCTGCCAGGGTGAAAAATGGCCACAGGAAACAAGAGGCAAAAAAAAGGAATGATGGTTTTATTTTGGCAAAAGGGCAGCTCGAGGAGGGAAAACAGGAGGAAAAAAAATGATCAGCTCTGAGCAGAGACAGCAACAGGGAGCTAATGAGGAATGTTCAGCAGAGACCAGGGGAAGCCACGGTCAATACAGAGCCAGCAGGAGCCTGAGGAAGCAGAAAGGGAAGAACAAAGCACACTGGAATGGAAAAGAGAGGCACTCAGAAATTCCTTTTCTCCTTACCACTTGTCCTTCCTTGTCAGGCTGAGAAATGGTGGTGCCTGCCTTGGGCACCTGGGTTTCCCCCGTGCCTGAATATCAGTGTGGGAGATTGGAAATGCAGCTGCTCCCTGAATCCTGCATGGACCCACTGCAGAGGGGAGGGAGCCCCTCGTGTCCTGTCAAGCAGGGGACTCACAGCCCTGGGTGTCCCCAGTATTTTTGCCATCCCCTCACCATGGAAATGGTGCCACGGGCAGGGACACCTTCCACTGTCCCAGGTGGCTCCAAACCCCAATGTCCAGCCTGGCCTGGGACTCTTCCAGTGATCCAGGGGCAGCCACAGCAAATCTGGGAGTTCTGTGCCAGGGTCTCCCCATCTTCAAAGCCAGGAATTCCTTCCCAATATCCCATCTAATGCTCTGTCAGTTTACATCCATTCCTCCTTGTCCTGTCCCTCCATCCCTTGTCCCCAGTCCCTCTCCAGCTCTCCTGGAGCTCCTTTAGGCTCTGCAAGGAGCTCTGAGCTCTCCCTGGATCCTTCTCCTCTCCAGGGGAACATTCCCAGCTCTCCCAGCCCTTGGAGCATCTCCATGGCCTCTGGACAAACTCCAGTAGCTCCACATCCTTCTGACATTTGGGTCCCAGAGCTGGACACATCCCAAAGCCATCGCAGAGCTGGGCACCGAGGGGCAGCCCCAAAACGAGCACAGAGAGAGGGAAATTAGAGAAAACCCAGAGATATCCCAGAGATATCCCAGCAATCCAATTTTCCCATTGGCTGAGCGGGACCCGCTGCGCCGCTCTGTTGCCAGGAGAGTTCCAAACCTCAGCCGACCTTCAGAGCGAGCAGGGCTGAGAAGCCAAGCCCGGGGAGCCCCCCGGGGCTCTGTCGCCGCTGTCCAGTGGCGGAGCGTGTCCCCACGGGGGCGTCCCAGCCTCAGGGACCGCTCCCCACGCGGGGCATCCCGCGGCGGCATCGCCGAGAGCCGGAGCGCCACCGAGCGCGGCCACGGGGAGAACTACAGCGGAACCCGAGCATCCATCAGCATCCATCCATCCTCGAGCGGTCACGGGAAACCGCAGGAGCGCGGGGAGGGGATGCTGCGGGCACCGCGGGGGTGTGGAGCCGGGGAAGGGAAGAGCAGCGGGAAAAGCAGGGGGAAAAGCAGGGGAAGAGCCGCGGGCAGAGCAGGGACAGAGCAGGGAAGAGCCGCGGGCAGCGCCGGCAGCGCCGCTCTCCCCGCACCGACCCCGCAGCGCCGCCGCAGCCCCGAGCGCATCCCCCGCAGCGCCACCGCCCGCTGACGGACAGGCGGCTCAACCAATCACAGCGCGCAGCGCGCCCCCCGCTCCGGCGGCGGGCCAATGGCGGCGGGCGGGGGGCGGGGCCCGGCGGGGCGCGCGGCGGCGGGCGGCGGGCGGGCGGCAGTCGGCGCTGAAACGCGGTGCGGTGCGGGTCGCTCGTCGGGCTCCTGCCGCGGCCGCCGCAGCCGCGCCGCCGCCCCTTTTTCCCTCCCTTATGGAAGAGATGGAAGAGGAGCTGAAATGCCCGGTGTGCGGCTCCTTTTACCGGGAGCCCATCATCCTGCCCTGCTCGCACAACCTGTGCCAGGCGTGCGCCCGCAACATCCTGGTGCAGACGCCGGACTCGGAGTCTCCGCAGAGCCGCCGCGCCTCGGGCTCGGCCGTCTCCGACTATGACTACCTGGACCTGGACAAGATGAGCCTGTACAGCGAGGCGGACAGCGGCTACGGCTCCTACGGGGGCTTCGCCAGCGCTCCCACCACGCCGTGCCAGAAGTCGCCGAACGGGGTGCGCGTGTTCCCGCCGGCCGCGCCGCCTCCCCCGGCCGCGCTGGCGCCGCCGCCGCCGCCGCGCAACGCGTGCCTGACGTGCCCGCAGTGCCACCGCAGCCTGGTGCTGGACGAGCGCGGGCTGCGCGGCTTCCCCCGCAACCGCCTGCTCGAGGGCGTCATCGACCGCTACCAGCAGGGCAGGGCGGCGGCCCTGCGGTGCCAGCTCTGCGAGAAGGCGCCCAAGGAGGCGGCCGTGATGTGCGAGCAGTGCGACGTGTTCTACTGCGACCCGTGCCGCCTGCGCTGCCACCCGCCGCGGGGACCGCTGGCCAAGCACCGCCTGGTGCCGCCGGCCCAGGGCCGCGTCAGCCGCCGCCTCAGCCCCCGCAAGATCTCCACCTGCACCGACCACGAGCTGGAGAACCACAGCATGTACTGCGTGCAGTGCAAGAGCCCCGTCTGCTACCAGTGCCTGGAGGAGGGCAAGCACTCCAGCCACGAGGTCAAGGCGCTGGGAGCCATGTGGAAGCTGCACAAGGTGAGCGCAAGCCAAGCCGCAGGGTGGGAGCATCCTCTCCCGTCCTCAGCCATCCTCTCCCATCCTCAGCCATCCTCTCCCGTCCTCAGCCATCCTCTCCCATCCTCAGCCATCCTCTCCCATCCTCAGTCATCCTCTCCCGTCCTCAGTCATCCTCTCCCGTCCTCAGTCATCCTCTCCCGTCCTCTCCCGTCCTCAGTCATCCTCTCCCATCCTCTCCCGTCCTCTCCCGTCCTCATCCATCCTCTCCCGTCCTCTCCCGTCCTCTCCCGTCCTCAATCATCCTCTCCCGTCCTCAGCCGTCCTCAGTCATCCTCTCCCGTCTTTTCCCATCCTCTCCCGTCCTCTCCCGACTTTTCCCATCCTCTCCCATCCTCTCCCGTCCTCTCCCATCGTCTCCTATTCCTTGAGAGCAGCGTGTCCCCTCGGTGCCGGTGATGCTCCCTCCCCGTGGGTCCCCAAATCCAGCCCTGCCAGCTGGAGCCGGGGGTGGATCTGCGGCGCAGAGCTGGGAAAGCAACAGGGAGCGATGGTTTGGGGAGGAGGGAGGTGTAAAATCCACCTTGGGGATGTGGGAGCGGGGAGCCGGGGGGTGCCAGCTCCTGCCGCACACCGGGAGGAGGAGGAGGGTGGCAGCCAGAAACACTGAGCCCTGTCCCTGAATGCTGATCAGAGCGCTCGCTCCGTGCTGCAGGAGGGTCCCAGCGCTTGTGGCCAGCATCAGCTCCATCCCTCCCTCCCTGTGCTCGCCTCCCTCCGCAGGAACTGGGGCAGAAGTGACCGGGACACGGGCGGACAGGGCACGGGCGTCATTCCTCCCGTGAACATCGCCGTAATTGGCCCCCACTCCGAACTGGTGGGGGTGACCTGTGACAGGCTGTGAGCTCCCAGGGAGCTGGATTGCTTTCCAGGAATATCCGGGGATGCTCTGGCAGGATGGAGCTCTGCACCCCGAACTGGGTCAGTGAGTGCATGCAGGGACAAGCTGTCACTTTGTCACCATGCCCCAAAAAGTGGGGTGACCTCGTTCTGCTGTGGGGAGAAGGGTTTGGTGGTGCTTGTTGCTGACCCTCTTCTGCTGGGAGCAGGAGCAGCTCCTCTCTGGATTTTCAGAGATGTGCCAGAACAGTTTGATGCCCCTGTCTATAGGTGCAGACCCTGATGGCAGCAGCAGGAACATGCAGCTGGTGTGGGATGCCCAGGATCAGCATGGCACAGGCTCAGGATGCTCACAGGGAGGCAGAGGATGGAGCCAGGCTCTTGTGATGTGGAGCAGGTGCATGAAAAGCAACAGGCAGAGTTTGGAACACAGGGAATTCCAGCTGGACATCACTGAACTTCACTGCTTGAAAGGGCTGGGAGCAGCCAGGTCCAATGGGAGGTGATGGAATAAGATGAGCTTTAGCTTTTCCTTCCAAATCCCTTTTCCCAGGGGAGAGCTTTAGCCAGGCACTGTTGCATTGATGTAGCTGGCAGATGTGGAGCTGTAACATTATTTCAAATGATGATTTTCATGCAGTTACTCTCGGGGTTTTGGAAATTGAACAGTGAAGTCTCACCTGCCTTGAGAGAATTGTATTTCTGCAGGGGTTCACTGGTATTGCCTGGTGCTAATTTGCTTTTTAGGGAGGGGAAGAGTCTGTGGAGTTAAATGTGTTAAGGAATAATTAAAGGAGTGATTTCAGGGCTAGAGCTCGGATTGCTCCTTGAGATCCCATCCAGCAAAATCAGAGGAAGAGGTTATTTACCTGAATTTTGTTACCCAAAAAAAAATAAAAATTAAAAAAAAAAAAATCAGTACCCATTGGATTCAGTTTCCAAGCTTGATCCTGGCTGGGACTGGGCATTAGGAACCAAACCACCTGTGGGTTGGAGTGGTGATCCTCTTGCAAAAGTGTCTGGTGGTGTCATTTTTTGAGAGCACAGGCCCTTGACAGTGGGACAGATTTGCTGAAAGGGTGACTGTCCCTTTTTGCCTGCTCTTTTCTGTGTGATGAGCAGTGTAATGATACCTTCAGCTCCCAGGAGGGAATCATGGAATGGTTTGGGTTGGAAGGGGCCTTAAATCCCATCCAGTCATGGACAGGGACACCTTCCATCATCTCACCGACCTGTCCAGCCTGACTTTGGGCACTTCCAGGGATCCAGGGGCAGCCACAGGTTCCCTGGGCAGTGTGTATTGTGTCCCACCCCTCCCCACCCTCACAGCCAAGAATTCCTTCCCAATATCCATCTAAATCCACCCTCTTTTAATTTACACCCATCAGCCAGCTCCTGAATTCTCTTTCACCATCCCAGCACCTCTTGGTGTGGATATTCTTTGGGATGCTCTTCCCTTCTGAGGCTGTGATTGTCCCCACAGCCTGTGCTGACATCCAGGAGTGCCTGGTGAGCTGTTATTCCTGAAAGCAGCAGTGTTCACTCCTCAGTGGGTGATTTCCAGGCTCAGGGCAATCAATCCCTGTTAAATACAGCATGCTCCCCTTGGAACCAAATCCAGGGGGGATTTTCCCAGCCCTCTTTGGGAGCTGCCCCAATTTTCCCTTTCCTCCCTGAGGTTCTCCCAGCTGATCATTTAAAATAATCTGTGCTGAGGCACAATCAATTGTCATGCAGGGAGCTGGGATTTCTAAGCTGGACACAGATTGTGGCAAATCCTCACTCTCCCCATCTTCCTTTCAGCTGCTGGGAGCAGGGTGAATATTCAGAGAAACTCAAAGGAAATGGGTTTTTAATCTGAATTGTCCCAGTTTTGCACAGATATTGCAGCTGTCTGGGTTTTTATCCTGATGAGCTGGAATGCTGCTTGGCATGCCAGGAGCAGGAGCACAAGATGGAGCTGAATCATTTATTCGTCACACATCTGAGTCCCTCTTGTCTTCTGCTGGGGGTGTGTGCAGAGTGCAGGCTCAGCAGATGGATGGATGGATGGATGGATGGATGGATGGATGGATGGATGGATGGATGGATGGATGGATGGATGGATGGATGGATGGATGGATGGATGGATGTGTGGGAGGAATCACCAGGGGCTCTGCTGTCTCCCACAGCCCTGAAATCCCAGCCACTTAATCAAACTCAGTCTTAAAATTCATTTTGCTGCTGCTGGCACAGGTTGCAAAGGTCTCCCAGAAGTTTGTGGATTGTGGTAGCAGATTTTAAGCAGGTTTGAAAATGTCCTGGGATGGGAAATGAGAGGCAGTGATGCAGAGCAGTTGTTCCTGCCTGTCTCTCAAATTCTGAATTGTTACCTTCACTCTTGTACCTGACTCTGGAGTCCCTGGCATTTGTCACCTCATGGCTGTTCACCTCCCTGGGGGTGGGACACACCTGCAGCAGCTGCTTTTGTCTTTGCCATCCACATCCCAACTGCAGCAAAGGGGAGCCTGGATTTGCTAAGCACTAAAGAAGAAGCTGGAGAGTTCAGGGGTGCCCTGGTGAAAAACTTCTGCTGTTTTTGGGCAGTGCAGGAAGAAGCCTTGGACTGGGATTGTGGGGCTCTGCCTCTTTTCCTCACTCTCATCCTCATTCCTTTTGTTTTCTGCATCCAAGGAAGGGCAGCAGAGCTGGAAAAGGCTCTAGAGCACAAATCCTGTGAGGAGTGAGGTGGAATCCCCATCCCTGGAGGGGTTTAAATGCTGTGGATGTGGCACTTGGGGACATGGGGCAGTGGGGAAAGGGTTGGACTCAGTGATCTTAGAGAGCTTTTCCAGCTTAAATGATTCCAAGATTCTAAACTGAGACTCTGAGCTGGGACCACTCTCTGCTTGAGGAGGTCAGGCAGCATCTCCAGATCCTCCTGGAGAGAAGCAGAAACAAATCTTGACTTTAGAGGAAGGAAAACACTGCTCTCCATTTTAATTTTACATGAGGTTTTAACTGCCTGAGATGGGATTGCCCAGGCTGAAGACACAAACTGTCCTCAGATTGCAAATCCCTGCAGATCCCAGCCCTGGGAATTTCCATCCCACACAGTGTGGGATCAGCAGAGATGATCCAGGTGCCACCTGGAGCTCAGCTCCTCCTGTCCCAGCACAGATGGAATGAGGGATGCAGGTTCAGAACCAAAAATCACACACTGAGACTTTACCCCAGGGGTGGGAAACACTGCAAGGACTCCTCAGCTTGTGCCCAGGGGATGCCAGAGCCAAGACAGGGATGAGCAGAGAGGATTTTCCCTTGGCTCTCTTGGCCAGGGCTCTGTGTTGGCAGCCAGAGGAACTTCTGAGGGGAGGTTGGGACACTGGGAATGTGTCCATGGGAATTCCTGCAGCCCACAGCACTTGGGGAAGTATCCAGGGAGTTGCTGTAGGACCAAGACCTGTTTGCTTTTGCAAAGTAAAATATTTGCTGTTTAAAGAGAAGCAGTTAATGTTTCCCAAGCCTTGGTGTGGCTTTCCTGAATCCCATTTTCCAGCTTTTTTTCCATCTGCAGCAGCAGGATCCATCCTCTCCTTTTCCAGCAATGCCCAACACCCTTCCCTCCTCCTCCATTCCTTTGGGGCCAAATCCAGAGGGTGACAAACAGGCTGAGAAGTCAGAAAAAGCAAAGAAATGCCAGGATCTGGAGCAAAAATCTGATGAGGAGAAGCTGAGGGAGCTGGGAAGGGGCTGGAGAATTCCTGATGGAGCTGGGAAGGGGCTCAGCCTGGAGAAAAGGAGGCTCAGGGGGAATTTCTGGCTCTGCACAACTCCCTGACAGGAGGGGACAGCCAGGGAACAGGGACAGGAGGAGAGGGAACAGCCACAGATTGTGCCAGGGTAAGTTTAAATTGAATATTTGAGAGAATTTCTTAATGGAAGGGGTAGTTAGGCATTGGAAAAACCTTCCCAGGGAGTGCTGGACTTCCATCCCTGGAAGGATTTAAAAGCTGTGTGAGTGTGACACTTGGGGACACAGGGGACTTCATGATTTAAAAGTCTTTTTCTAAGTGACCCTGTGATTCCCAGGATCCAGAGGTGATGCTGCCTTCTCCTGTGAATTTATTGGGATAAAAGCTTTCTGTCAGGTGGCTCTTGGCTTTGCACTGACTGCACTTAATGGAGTAAGGAGCAGCCCCAGACACCCTGTTCATCAGAGGTAATGGGGTTCCTGGAGCCCAGGAGGCAGGAGGTGACCTCTGAGTTACTTCCAGATGGAAATGGGCCCAGGGTCATCTCAGGGTGAATGTAAATCATTTCAGCTTTTATTCCATTTCAGTGGGAAGTTTAGATGAGATAATGAGGAAAAAAAATAAAAATTCTTCCCTGTGAGGGTGGGGAGCCCTGGCACAGTGCCCACAGAAGCTGTGGCTGCCCCTGGATCCCTGCAGTGTCCAAGGCCAGGCTGGAGCAGCCTGGGACAGTGGAATGGGGTGGAATGGGATGGTCTTTGAGGTTCCTTTGAACCCAAACCACTCAATGAGTGTGGATGTACAAAAATACATGTACAAAAATGTACAATCTGCTGTGTGGCACCATCTGCTCAGGCTCTGAAGCACCTCCACGAGCAGGTTGAGCTCTGCTGGGGCTCATCTTCATCCACAGTACCCTCTGTAAATACCAAACCTTTCCCATTCTCTCACATCTTTGTTCTTCTCTTGGCCACTTGATGAATGAAGGATCCTCCTGGCTGGATCTTGCCTCCAGCTGGGATGGGGGCAATTAACCCAGGGACTGATTCTTGTGTCTGTCTCAAGGAATTTCAGCAATATCCACACCCAGAGTTTCCCCTGTCACCACATCCCTAGCCTGGAAAAACAGAATTGGGAAGCAGAGCAAACACTGTGCCTGGTGTTAAATAAATGACTTGGGAGTGTGGAAAGGCTTTGCTGTTAATTAACCAGGTTTCACAGGATGCTTTCCAGGAGCTGACATTGCTGCAGGGTGGATCTTGGGTGGGAAAATCATCTCAGGAGGATTTGGGGCTGCTCTGCACTGCTCATTCCTGCTCTTCTAAATAATCCAGCACACACAGGTTCAGGCTTTTGTCTTGGGGTGACTTTATGATGAAAAATATTTCTCCAAACCAGTTAAGGCAAAAACTATTTAAATCTGTTTCCTAAGAGAACCACATTCAAAGGTTTTCTCCCAAATTTGCCCTAAACCAAGACAGCTTTTAAAAGGAAAACTTTGGTGTCACAAAATCCCAAAATGAGTTGGGGTGGAAGGATCATCTCATTCTACCCTTGCCATGGGCAGGGACACCTTCCACTATTCCAGGCTGGGACATTTCCAGGGATCCAGGGGCAGCCACAGCAAATCTGGAAATTCCATTCCAGGATCTCCCCACCCTCCCAGCCAGGAATTCCTTCCCAATATCCCATCAAAATCTTTCCTGTTTTTTCCTCTTGCCACAACCTCTTCCCATATGAGTCCAAATTCCTTTTTGGAGTCCTGCTGTGCACTTTCTAGCAATCCAACTCATAACCACTGGGAGGTATTTCCCTTCCCTTTCCTGAACTTGGGAGGAGCTTTCAGCAGCCTTTAATTAACTCGTGTTACTCACACACATTCATTTAGTTCAGAGTGCCTTCAAATTGCATTGCTCTTCCCAGCTGTATGAAAGAATAATTAAAGATAAACTTGGCTGAAGCATAACAGCTCTCAAAGCTGCTCTTCTGTCAGCCTTGTTTTTGTTTGTTCTCGGGACCAGGCATTTTACCTGTTAAATTGGCTTATAAATAAACCAGCTCATTCCCTGTTCATTCAGCTTTGTCCTGCTGGGGTGAATTGGATAAATTTCTATTTAGAGCAAGCACATAAGAGCTGGGGGTATAAATCTCTGGTGATGTCCTGGAAGGAGAGGCAGAGGCTGGTGTGGAATTATTGTGAGGGGTAAAAGCTCTCAGGGTGAATTTTTCCAATCCCCATGGACAATCCAGGCAGAGAGGAGGATGGTTTGGGGTCTGGGACCATCACTGAGGGATGGGTGAGCTGCTCATAAATTGAAAATGGGCTCAACTCTTCACCAGGGAGACAGAAATAAATAGAAATGAAGCCAAACTCTCACCCATTCCAGTGGCAGCTCCCTGATTAATGCAGGAAGGAGAGCAGAGCTGAGAACAGCAGGTCAGAGAATTCACCTTTCCATTGAAAGGAAAAGGGTGTTTGCAGCCTGAAGCAGCTTTTTCCTTCAGAATTAGGTGCAGCTTTGGGGGCAGCCTGACCTGGAGGTGGCTGGAAAAGCTCAGCAGAGGCTCTGATCAGTGCAGAAAACACAAAACCCAAGCTCAGTTTGAGATTTTCTTGAGCAGCAGGAGAGGGCACAGGGGTGACTGGGAGGGTGATGCCAACCTCAAACACCGTGGGCACAGCATGGACTGGGGTTGAGGCCACGTTTTTGTATTTAATTAGCCATTAAATTCCCCTTGTCACAGAAATAGAGGGGTGTTAATAGGAGCCTGCTCAATTCTGTAGCAGCAGAAATTGCCCTGGGAGGGATCTGGCAGTTGAGGGATTTCCCATCAGTGTTAATCACCCTTTCCCCTTTACTAACCTTATAGGAGTTGATGGGTTTTAAAATAAAAAATCTGGGAATTGGATGTTAATAAGGCATGCCTGGATGTTGCCTGGAGTGCTGGGAGCCCCAGTTGCCATTGCCAGGGTGGGATGCACAGCTGGGATGAGGGAGCTCAGCTCCATGGCAGCAGATGCAGCAGCACAGAGCCACTGGAGTGGAAAATCACATTTGTGACTTCCAGTGCCTCCTGGAAATCCCAGGAAATCTCCTGTGGACATCCCACTGAGGCTGCTGATTCCTGCTTGTGTAAAGCCAAAATATCTGGGAAACAGCAGTGAAATTATTTTTAATTTAATCACCAATCCTAAAAACGTGGAGCATCTTTCAACTAGTGATTTTTTTTTTTTTTGGGCTTTGGAGCCTTGCACTAAATTCTGTATTTTTTCCCTTGCATGGTCAGTTCTGTTCTTGTTGCTGTTCCCTGTGTCAGGACTGTGATGTGTGTGAATTACTGATGGGTTATGGCCCTGCCTTCACTCCAGGGTGCACAGAGCATCCATGGCATCATTCCTGACAGCCTGGGGACTCCTCTGCTGAAATCCTCTCTTTTCCCACATAACCCCTTGAGTCAAGATGTGTTAATTCACTGCTGCTCTTAACTCCATCGTTTTTCTTCTCCCTGCTGCCTTTGCCTGGATGGGTTTGGAGCCTGGCATGGGGGAAGGTGTCCTTGCCCATGGCAGGGTGTAAATGGGGCAGCTTCACCTCCTCATCAGTGCCTCATCTTCATTTTCTTCTCCTTTCACTCAGAGTCAGGATTAAAAACACAAAGGAGATTAATTTCTTATTTAGGCTTGGTAGTTTATTAAATCTTATTAAGTACAAAGAGTTCTGTAACATTTCCAGCCACCAGCTAAAAGTGAGCAAAAAGGAGCTGAATCCATCTGGTTGCAAGGTATTTTAAAGCTAAACAGTCCAATAAAGAGCTAACACCTTTATTATTGGTACTTTTGACTTAATAATCAAACACCTGTGACCCACAGTGCAGCACTAACTGTCCAACCACAAATTACAACCTGAAATCGTGAAGAAGAAGGAAGAAGAACACAGAAAGAGACAACACTCAAAAACCTTCATCTTGTCCCATACCTATTATTACATTCTAAAAACATCAAATTCCAAACCCTTCTCCATGTGAAATCACACACTCCTATTTACACACCACTGATTTTAACTCCATCACTCAAATTTGGAAGCTTCTCCAAGGCCTCAAATGAAAAGCAGAGTTCTCCTGGGGATCAGAGCCTGACAGCACAGAAACCTCAAACATCCCAGATTTCTGGGATCCAACAGGATGGGATTTAAAGTCCCTTCCAACCCAAACAATGCTGGGGTTCTGTGACCTGAGAGTTTGCTGTTCCTGTGGGATTCCTGCTTGGGAAGGACCTTTCTGTCTGCAGAGACAAACTCAGAGGTTTGATTTTGATCCTTCTCTGATTCTGTGCCATGATCTCTCTGTCAGAGGATGTAAAGCTGGGAGGGGGGGTTGTGTCAAGCTTTGACATGGATTATTCCTAACAAGGCACATTTATTGATCTGGGGGCAGAGCCTCTGTTCCCTTCCTGGCAGGGCTGTTTCACAGGGATCCAGGCTGGAGCAGGGGAGCAGTGGGAAGGTGCTGCCAGGTGCAGCCCTGGCTGTTTATTCTTCAGCAGGGGAGGGAATTTTGGCAGCATTTTCCTTGAGGATGCTGCAAAGGGAAGGGGTGGGCTGGAGATCAGCTCTCCCTGCCAAGGATTTGCTTCATCCTCCTGAGCAAATAATTGCACAAACCCCCCCTGTCTGTCCTCTCCTAGGAAATGTGTGTTTAGCACCAGTGCCCTTCCTCCAGCCCAGCAACAATTGTGATGGGAATTCACAATGGAACACGTGGAGATGAGCTGGGAATTTCCAAAAACCAGGAGGAGGAGCTGGGTGAAATCCCATCAAGGACACAATGGGAGCATCAGCCTCCTCCCCTGGGAAAGCACTTCCATCCTTGCTCAGACTCAGATTGAAGTCACAGAAATTTGAGGGCACGATTTAAATGCTTGTTCAGGTTGGGACATGTGGGACCTGGGGAGGTGCTTGGTGAGGGCTGGTGGTGTCCCTTGGCTCTGTGACAGGTGCCACCATTCCCTGGGAGCACAGCCCTCATTTTTTTGGATTTTTGGGCAGGGCAGGAGTGTAACACAAGTTTCAGCTTCCATGGCCAAGCCCTGCTGCCTGTGACTGTGCTGATGTTCCTCCTGGTAGCTCAGCTGCCTGTTTCTTGTGCCATTCCAGCTCTCTGTGGGGCTGTCCCCCCCAGCAGCAGCACTGCTGGCTCTGCCAGGCTGTCACACCAAGCCCACACAGCCCAGGCTGTGCTGCATCCATCCTGCACCAGCTCCTCTCCCATCCTGACATTTTCTTGCCAGGAAATGAGGAGCTCAGAGGGCATTTTGCTGCCCACACCTTGGTGAATCAGAGAGAGAGCTTAGGCACAGTTTCTCACCTCTGAGATGATTTCTCACCTCCCCCGGGCACAGCAGTTAAAATTTGTGAATATAGGATTTTTTATTTAATTTTTTTTTTAAACTGTTGCCCTCTGGCAGTGGATGCTGCACCTTCCCCCTGCCCTGCTAAGGACTGATGACAGATGGAAGGGCAGGGAGGTCATTTTTTGGGGCAGGAGCCTTGCTGTGCTCCTGGAGCTGTGGCCAGATGAGCCAGCACTGACCCATCTGTGCCCTGGGCTCTGCATTGATTTCCTGCCGTGGTGCCAGGCTGTCAGGTGGGTCAGTGCTGGCTCCAGGCAGGTTTTTTTTTTTTTTATCCCTGGCTGGCAGGTGCTTTTCCCAGCTCTCTGCCAGCTGAGCAGTGCTGGTGCAGCAGGTTTCTGCCTGTGTGCCTTGCTGTGCTATCCCAGATGTGGCTGGCTGGCTTGGGATGGGATTCCTGGGAGTGGTGGGAAGGTCCTAGAAGAGAAAAGGAGGCTCAGGAGGGACCTTGTGGCTCTGCACAGGTCCCTGATATAGGAGGGGACAGCCAGGGAAGAGCCTCAGGCTGGGCAGGGCAGGCTCAGGGTGGAACCAGCAGGAATTTCCCCATGGAATGGAGCTCAGGGGTTGGCAGTGCCCAGGAGGTTTGGATCCCCATCCCTGTTTAGGAATTCCTGGAGGTGGCACTCACTGGGCTGGGATCAGGCACAGCTGGGGCTCCATGGCTGGGAAACCTTTCCAACCCCAGGGATTCAGGATGTGCCCTGCCAGGGAAGCCTGGAGGAATGTTCTGCACCAGGAAAAGAAATGGGATCCTGCCCTCTGCCAGCACCCTCCACCCACACCTCACACCTGGAGAGGCTTCAGGGACACAAATATTTTATTCAGTTTGTTCCAAACTGGGTTAAACAGGACTTGGATCAACCTGATCGAGTGAGAGGTGGCTCCAACTCGAGCTCTGAGCTCCTGGGGCTGTGGGATGATTTCCAGCCCAGGGGGAAAAGCAGGAAAAGCTTTGGAATCCCTGGGATCTCTGCAGCTTGGCAGAGGCAGTGATGCTGCACCAGGTCATTAGTGGCAATTAGCACAGTGCACTCAGCATTTGGCACCTCGTTCAGCTGGTGACGCTCCCAGAGGAAAGTCAAGGGATGATTTATCCCTGGGGTGGGATAAAAGCCCCTCCTGCCATGTGGCTGGAAATTGCTACTCATGAATCACATCAGGTCATGAATTTTGGGTTTCAAAACCTGACAGTGACCCCAGGAGGGAATTTGTGATGGTTTTATGCTATTAGGGGATTGGTTCAATCTAGATTTAAGGAAAAATTTATTTATTGTGAGGGTGCTGAGGCATTGGAGCAGAGGAGCTGTGGCTGTCCCATCCCTGGAAATGTTCCAGGACAGGGCTTGGAGCAAACTGGGACAGTGGAAGGTGTCCCTGCCCTGGAGGGATGGGATGAGTTTTAAAGGTTCCTTCCAACCCAAACCATTCTGGGATTTATTCAGAATTAACATCAGGCTCAGTTCCCTCAGTGAATATGTACAAACAAGAAAATAAATGTAATTTAAAACAAAACCCACCAGTGGGGTTTGTATTTGTGACCCCTTCCTGAAGAGGTCACATCCCAGCAGAGCTCCTGAACCCAGGAAAAATCTAATTTCCTTGCCCCCAAATACAGCTGATTTAAATTAAATATGCCAAAGTTTATGGGGCCAGCAGCATCAGCTGATTAAAATTAAATATAAAAAAGTTTATGGGGCCAGCAGCATCAGCTGATTAAAATTAAATATACCAAAATTTAGGGAGCCAGCAGCATCACCTGGTGAGAGCAGGTGCTGTATGTGGAGTTCAGGGAGGTTTTGCTGATTTAGCCCAATTCCAATTCCACTATAAAACATGACCTGTTCCTAAATGTGCTTCCCAGGGATCCAGAGCAGAGTTCTGTGCTCATCTCCATCTCTAGCAAAAGCTTTTAACCTTGGTACAATTTATGCAATCAATAATTATTTTATTGCAGCAATCTCATTTAAACAGTTTACATGACTTGGGGTCTCCAGGTTGATTTGCAGCTTGAGGGAGCCAGGAAATCTCTAAATACAAAAATGTCACAAATGTGTGTCCAGAGTGGGATTTAAAACCTGATTCTGCCTCCTTCATTTCTCCTGGATGTCAGGAATATCTGGGATAACTTGAAGTGATTGATTCCTTCAGCATGAGCTTGGTGGAGTCTGAACATTTCTGTGCAGTTTGGAGGTAATTTATATAACACTTTATGTAACAATTTGCTGCCTTCACCACTCTGAATGTGCAAAAATGCATCAACCAAGCTCTTAATGAGGGAGAATATTTTGAAGGCAGGTGGTCCTGGTGGCTGAGCAGCTCTGCAGCAAAAAATAGGAGTTTATTCTGAGGCAGGGGTGATGTAGAGATGATTATTTTTGATGCCTGTGTTCCTGTTATGGTCTGTAATTAAATACTTGTGAAATTTCTGGCCCTAGATGGGGTGTGGAGATAATCCAAGGGTTTAACCCTGAGAGAGTTCACCTGGAGAAGGGAAGGATCCAGGAGAGCTGGAGAGGGACAAGGGATGGGGGACAGGACACAGGAAATGGCTGTCAGCTGGAAAAGGGGGGATTTAGATGGGATATTGGGAATTCCTGGCTGGGATGGAATTCCAGGTTTGCTGTGGCTGCTCTGGACCCCTGGCAGTGCCACTTTGGGGCACACAGGTCCCCCCTTGGTGGCTTTGCTCAATGAGCTGCTTTTCCTTTCTGTATTCAAATCTTTAAATGGAAATATCTTTAAATAAAGCAAAGGGAAAGGAGCTGGCACTGACACTTCTGTGGGTCAGCCCTCACCTTGGAAAAGCCAAGAAAAACAAAATAAAAAGGAAAAAAGCCCAAACTTCACATTTTAGGGTTATATTAAAACCCCTGGTTCTCTGTGACAGAAATTTTGGTTTTGATTCTGTGGTGAGGACAGGCTGGGTGGGACACACAGGACAAGGGACATCCATGGGACAAATCCAGGCTGGTGCTGTGCCCCTGGATTGTCACTCCAGTGGGTCATGGCAGGGACACTCAGGCTGACCACCTGGCAGCTAATTAAAAATCAGGGCTAATGAGCTCACTGGGCTAATCCTGCTGGGCTTGCAGCTCTGGGGACATCCCACAGATGGGACAGGAGGAAACAGCCTCAAGTTGCACCAGCAGATGTTTAGGTTGGATATTGGGAGAATTTTTTTTTTCCCCAAAAGGGTTGGGGAAAACTCAGGGCAGTGCTGGAGTCCCCATGCCTGGAGGGATTTAAAATCCATGTGGATGTGGCACTTGGGGACATGGTGGCCTCAGCACCATGTTGGTTTGGTCCTGATCTGTGGCTCCTTTCCTCCTTTGCCTGCTTTTTCTTTTCTTTTTTTTATTTTTTTCTTGAAAAGCCCCAAACCTATTACTGAAGTAAATGTGAATTATCCCCCTGCTCCCATCCCCTGGCATTTCCTGGATTCTTCACTTCCCCATAAATCATCAAGAATGGCTCAGTGAGTCCATCCCTGGTGACACCAGGATGTGTCTCTGCTCCAGTTGTGGGGACAGAACCCCCTCACTCCTCCTCCTCTCTAGAAACACTGACAAATTCTTCATTACTTCCTAATCAGCCTGACATCCCTTCTTATTAAAGATTAATTTTTTTTTAAAGGCAGTCATTATCTCAGCTCTTCCAAGGATTATTGATTTATTCTTTTTTTTTTCCTTTTTTATTAATGAATCTACAACCTTCTCATCATCCATCCAGTGCAGTGATTCCCATTCCTCTCCTCCTCCTTTCCCTATTCCACTCCCAGTCCCTTCCTCCAATGCTTCCAGTGCCTCTCTCTGGGGTTTATTTTGGAATATTGATATGAATTTCCAAAGAGATCTTGGGTTTGTTTTCCTGTGGCCACTTCCAGAGGAGGAAAAGGAGCCTGTGACATTCCTGCAGTGCTCTGTCTCAGGTGGGATTTCTGTTTATTCTCAGTCTGGGAATTTCCCATCTCTCTCAATCCAGCTCTCTCCATGGTTTGGAGTCTAAACCAGGCTGGTTTGTTTTTGTTTTTTTTTTTTGCAGCACCTGGTTGCTCCATTTTGGGATGACATTTTGGATTTGGGTTGACATTTTGGGATTAATCCCAAATTTAACCCTTTCCAACCTGGGAGGTTTGCATCCAGCTGTAGGAACTCAGAGCCCAGTGCCTGGAGGAAGGAGTTAACCTAGAAGAAAAGCTGAATTCCTGTGATTTCCTGCATTTGAGGGGAGGTCTGAGCTTCCAGGTGTGTTCCTGGCAGTATCCCCCAGTCTGGCTGTGCTGAGTGGAGCATTCCCAGTATCCATGGTGATGGCAAGGGTTTCTAAATCCTGCTGCTTTGAAGGGAATGTCAAATCCTGCTCCTTGCACCTTCCCTTTGGACTCTTGCAGAGAACTCCAGAAAAAACCTCTTTTTTTCTTTTTTTTTTTTTTCAGTCACACATTTTTGCTCATAAAAATCCTCAAATTAGGAGAGATCTCTGAGAGCTCAAGTCCAGCCTTTTGCCCAGTCAAGGAGAGTTTTCCAGAGAAAGGAGAAGGTTTTTTTCAGCCCAGGAGAGTTTTCCAGAGTGATTTGGGATGGAAGGGACTCAAATCCCATCCATGCCATGGCAGGGACACCTCCCACTATCCCAGCTTGTTCCAGCCTGGCCTTGGACACTTCCAGGGATCCAGGGGCAGCCACAGCTTCTCTGGGAATTCCATCCCAGTATCCCACCCATCCCTGCCCTGTGTCCTGGCAGCTCTCCACATCCTTCAGGAATCTTCCAGAGGCTGCTGGCTGAAAGCACAAATAATCCCAAGTGATGCTCTCCAGGGAGCATTTCCCATCCTGTTGGAGGGGGAAGACATGAAGCAGAAAGAGCAGGTGATCCTTATTTTCCTCCTCCTCCTTCCTGCTGCTGTGTGAATCCAGCAATCTCACTAAGAGCAGAAAGCATAAAATGAATGATAATTAGCTGAGGTCCTGATGCTGAGCAGGTGGAGGGCAGAGCTGCTGTTTCCTGGAGATGGGAGGGGGAGCTCTGGGAGTGCTCAGGTCCCTGAAATGTGTTTTGCTGATGGCTCTGGGTGCACAGAACATCTCAGGAGGTTTATCAGGCACTCAATGGCCAGGAGCAGTGCTGAGTGAAACAGCAAAGAGAATGTTTTAAGAGAAGCCAAATCCTCCTAAAAATGTGCCAGACAAGAGAGGGAAGGGTTTGCTGTGTTGTCTGCAGTGATGGATTTTCCTGAAGAGCTGATGCTGATGGTGTGCAGGGATTTATTTAATGGAAAGACTCAAAGGAAAGCACAGAAACCACCCCAAAAAGGTGCTGGGAGCTGTCCTGAATATTGAGGAGATTCCTGCCAGCCCAGCCTCACTGGAGGATGGTGGAGTGGGGGCACCCAGGGGTTGGGGGGATTGCAAACCATGGTGGGGAGAGGCTGGAAAATGAGACCAGAGAGGAGAGGGGATTGGGGTGCTACAGGCTTTGTGTTTCCATGGGTGCTGCAACAACTTCAGCACTTCAATCCCAGCAGTGGAAAGGTGTTAAATTTACCCTTTTGCCACTTGGGATTGGGAATTTTGGCTCTGGGCCTGGATGAGTGCTGATGACCCCAAACACCATCTCCTTGAGCAGGGATGAGCCAGGATCCCATCAGGAGTGGCAGAGATGGCCTGAGGCTGACTTAGATTTGAGCCAAGAATGGAAATGACCAGGCTGTATTCATAAAATTATGGGATGGTTTGGGCTGGAAGTGACCTTAAAAGTGAAGAACTCCAACCTTTTCCATGCTGGTGCTGTTTCACTTCACACCCCAGGCTGCTTTTCACAGTGGCTCCTGGTTCTGAGAATCAGCCCAGAGGAACACACACAGAAATCCACATTTTGTACTTTTGTAGGACTTTGGATGAGTCCAGGGTAATATTTTTGTTTGGCTCCTTCCCTTGGGAAAGGCAGAAAGTTTTTGGGGTGCAGCAGCCCAACCCTGGAGGCTGCAGCACTGATTTATTAGGAAATGCCAGGAGATGGGTGCAAAGCCACTTGGTGGGATGCTGGAGGATATTTGTGCTGCCTCCTGTCCAGGAATGAGAATGGGAATGAGATGCCATCTCCCATCTGTGCCTTTGCAAACCTCCCTGCAGCTAAATCCACCAGTAAATAGTGGGAAATCCCAGTTTTGGGCAGCAGCCAAGGAGGCAGAGGGCAGTGAAATGGGGAGCTGCTGCTCAGGGATGGTGCAGAGCTGTGGCTTGGGTGGCCAGGGACATCCTGCACAGGTGGCACCTGCCTGGTGACAGCCAGGGACAGCAGGGACACCTCCCACTGTCCCAAGATGTTCCAACCTGGCCTGGGACACTGCCAGGGATCCAGGGACAGCCACAGCAAATCTGGGAATTCCATCCCAGGGTCTCACCACTTTCACAGGGAAGAATTCCTTCCATATATCAGACTCAAATCTCTCCTTTTCCAGCTCAAATCCATTCCCTGTGTCCTGTCCCTCCACCCCTTGTCCTCAGTCCCTCTCCTGGAGCCTCTTTAGGTCCTGGCAGGGGCTCTGAGCTCTCCCTGGAGCCTTTTCCAGGTGAGCAGCCCCAGCTCTCCCACCCTCCATGGTCACCACACAGCCACTCACACCTGGGATGTTCCTTTCCCTTAGTGCCTGCCCAGAGCTGGAGAATCCAATACAATTTGCATTTCTAGGCAATTAAATGTCAAAGCAAAGTCAAGATGCTGTCAAGGCTGTGTCTGCCTGACTCCAGCACCCAGATGTTGATTAAAAGCTGTAGGACAAGACAAAGGGATGGTGAATGCACTCCCTGCAGGAAGGGGAATTACCCCACAGGGCTCTCAGCCCTGGGTTAGAGCCAGGACTGGAGAGGAAAAAAAAAAAAAAATCATTGTTTATGCAGTTAATCAGGTTTAAATTTAACCCCAAACAATGTAATCAGATTGAAAGACTTAATGCAATAATGGGATGGGAGAGCTGAAGTGTGAGAAACCAGTGGAGTGGGGAGGCACTAATGGGATTGGAGGCAGATGGAGCAGAATTTTAGGGCAGAAAGCAGCAGAATGTGCAGTGTGCACATGCCTGGGTGGAGATGCAGAGGATGCTAAGTTGCATTTTAAGGCTGTGAAAAAAATAATGCAACATAATTGTGTAATGGAGGAGCAAGAAGAGCTTTATTTAAAGAAACACTGCACATGTGTAAAGGGTAGTTTGTGCAAAACAAAACAGAAAAGGCTCATTGGTCAAAGAAGGCAACACCTCTCTCAAAACACACTTTTACAGAACATCATCTCTCCCACACCCTGCAGGTGTTTAATCATTGTTAGAATTCTTGTCCTCCAACAACATTCCTGTGCTAATTCTACCCCAAAAACTGTGTGTGCCATCCCCTGACAGCTTCATGGCCTTGTTTTGTCCACAGCACCTTTATTCTGTATCACTTTTAATCTTCTTTTTCTCTTCTGCCAGAGTCAGAATTGAAAACAAGGCAGAATTTCATGGGTGGGCTCAGATGTTTATTAATTCTTATCTGTGTTACAGTGAGTGTTACAGCACTTTGAGCTAAAAATTGCAAAATGGTGATTAATTTGTCTCATTATGAGGTTTTTTTAAGGCTTAATTGTCCAATTAAGAACTGACACTTAAATTATTTTTACTTTTGACCCAATGACCAAACACCTGTGACCTGCAGTGCAGCACTTTCTATCTAATTAATACCTAAACCCAAGAAGAAGGTGAAAAAGATATAATGCACATTTCTGGCCACATCCAGTGTTGGAATCCCAGAAGAAGCATCCAGGAGAGATCCTGGAGGTGGAATATTGACATGGAGCTCCCTCCCCACTGGGCTGCTGCAGGGAACTCAGTGCACAGCAAACATCAAGAATAATATTGCTCATTAGTGCCAGGTCACCAAGGCAATGGATGCAGCCTCAGGAAGCAGAGTTCAGCTCCTGGAGCAGCTCAGAAGGAATTGGCTCATGGAAGAAGATCTCCCCTATCTCAGGCAGCCATAAAGAACATTCCTGTTGTTCTTAAGAAGCAACAAATTCATTGCAGGGCTTTAATTAGGGAGAAAGGCCATTAATGGAGCCAGAGCTGCATTTCCTGAGCAGGCTGCTTAGCAGCTAATCCCCCTCCCCAGCTGATCCCTGCTCCTTGGGGCATTTTCCCTTCTCTGCTGAGCCTCAGAGCCCTGGATTCCCCTCACCACAGTGCAGCAGACATAAGGGAATAGGAATTAAATGGTATTTAATAGGTATTAAAGCCTCAGCTGCTGTCCTGAGCTCCAGGGTCAGCTCCAAGCCTTCCCTTTGTTTGAGGTGCAGAGCTCACATCTCCCTCTGGGTCACCTTCCAGGGTCCTGTGGTCACCTCTGGCTCAGGTGGCCCCTGGAGTGGCTGACACAGAAAATCCCAGTCTGTCATTGCCAGGGCACAGCAGAGAAGGAGCTGCCTCTGCAGGAGATTTGGAATTAAATAAGGGGCAGTGCAGGAGGCTGAACAAGAAAATTGGATCAGGAGGGTGTGGAGGTGCTGGAGGGATTCCAGAGGCCATGGAGCTGCTCCAGGGCTGGAGCCAGGCTGGGAATGTTCCCTGGAGAGGAGAAGGATCCAGGAGAGCTGGAGAGGGACTGGGGACAAGGGATGGAGGGACAGGACACAGGGAATGGGACACTGCCAGAGGGCAGGGATGGCTGGGATAGTGGGAATTGGGAATTCTTGGCTGAGATGGAATTCCCAGATTAGCTGTGGCTGCCCCTGGATCCCTGGCAGTGTCCCAGGCCAGGCTGGACAGGGCTTGGAGCCTCCTGGGACAGTGGAAGGTGTCCCTGCCATGGAAGGGTGTGGAACAAGATGGATTTTAAGGTCCCTTCCAATCCCAAGCATTCCATGACTCTCATTTAACTCATCCCTGCAGGATCCCAGGACACAAACACCAGCCCTTAGCTAAATTTGGGTTCTTCCTGCCAGAGCTCAGATCCCCCCAAAAAAAAAAACAGACTCAGCAAGGATTTGGAATTCTCCTGTCCTGATTTTCCACCCTGCTGTGTGCAGGGCTGCAGCTCTTCCTCTCAAGGGACACAACCAGATGTGTCACAACATTTGTCACACAAACAAACTCCTAAAACACAGAGAGTGAACCTCACCACCAACTCACTCAACAGATATTTGGAGTTTTTAGTTTCTGTCCTCACCTTGTTTGCCCCTCTCTGTAGCTGTGGGAGAGCAGCAGCTCCTGGCTGAGTTTTTCTCACATCCCTGTAATAAATCCTGCAGCTCTTTCTGTGCTGTCAAAGGGACCCATGTCAGGTGTTGGCAGGGAAAAGCTAAGATCATTTTCTGTTCATCATTAATGAAGCAAACCAGGAGTTAATTGGACAAAATCAAAGGGTTGTGGTGAGGTGCTTAAATTTCTTCTCCCTAAAAATCAAAGTAAAGGCTGGATCCCATATCAAAGCAAGGACAGAGAATCTTTAATGCATCCTCACAGTCAGGAGCAGCCCAGGACATCCCATAACTCTGGGATTTGTTCAGTCCAAGAAAATCACAAGAGTGATCCACATGAGTGTCCCTGAGGGTAAAACCAGGCTTCAGCCAGCCTGGACTTGCTGATCTTGGAGGTCTCTGTGTTGATTTGAGGATTCACCAGGCTGCCAGAAATCATCCTGGAGCTGCTTTTTTCCAGGGGGATGAGCTAAACCAAGGCAGATCCCACTGGGGTGTGCAAGGTCTCTGCAGCTCTGATGGAATCTGGTGGCTCCATCTGGTGTCTCCATGATTTTGGGAGGCTCTTACCTCTCAACCCACTTGGGCTTGTGTCTGCTGGGGAAGTTCTGCATTTGCCCCTGGGAGAAATGGGATAAAAGAGCAGGGATGCTGGAATTTGGGGGTTCTGCTCACCCAGGTTCCTCCCAAATCCTGCTGAGGAATCCCTGCAGGCTGCAGAGCACCAGCTCTGGCCTGGGAGCCAGGGAATGGCAGGTTCAAGTGAGCACAAGGATTCCCAGCAGGAATAAAATGCTTTTCTGTTCATTTCAGTGTGTGACCTGTCCCTGCAGCATCCCAGGCATTCCAGCCAGGCCCTGCTCCACAGGGCTCCCATCAGGAGCTCTGGAGACCAGCCTTGATCTTTCACAGCTCTGACAGAACTATTATGTGCCTTAGAGTCCATGCCAAGAGAAGAATTGTTGGTTTTACCCTAAATCTCCTGCTTCCAGCAGCATCCCCACATAATTTTTAAAACATTATAAATCTCTTTTCAGGGAAGACCCCCCCCAAACCTGGGGGCTGGTCAGGGTGTAGGGTGAGGGGTTCTGTGCAGATGGATGACAGACACTGCACTGTGCAGGACTGTCACCATGAGCAGGCTGAACAAAACCCTAAATCCAGCAGGAATCCAGCAAGGCTGGGAGCAATGCTCTGCCCAGGGCCAGGGGATCCCACATGGGAGCCACTGAAAGGCTTTTAGTAAAGTCATGCTTGAAAAGAATCTATCCTTGTTTTATTTCCAGGCTGGAGCTTTTGAATCAGTTGTGCTGCTGAGAGAATACAGAGCCCTTGTGTGTGGCTGAACAAAGCCAGGCTGGGGCCATCTGTGCACCCAGGGACAGCACTTGGGGGCTGGGGGCTGCAGCTCTGCCTCCACGGGGCACCCTAAAGAAGAAAAACATCCTACAGGTACGGGGTGGAGCCCAGGAATAGTTTAGCCAGATGTGGAAGGGGTTGGCTGGGCATCTCAGTGCCACCCAGGATCCTGTGGGACAGGACCAGGACACCAGGACAGGTCCCTGAAGGATCCCAGGACACCAGGACAGGTCCCTGCAGGGTCCCAGGACACCAAGACAGGTCCCTGCAGGGTCCCAGGACAGGTCCCACAGGATCCCAGGACACCAGGACAGGTCCCTGCAGGGTCTCAGGACAGGTCCCACAGGATCCCAGGACACCAGGACAGGACCTTGAAAGATCCCAGGACACCAGGACAGGTCCCTGAAGGGTCCCAGGACTCCAGGACAGGTCCCACAGGGTCCCAGGACACCAAGACAGGTCCCTGAAGGATTCCAGGACACAAGGACAGGTCCCAGCAGGATCCCAGGACACAAGGACAGGTCCCAGCAGGATCCCAGGACACCAGGACAGGTCCCACAGGATCCCAGGACACAAGGACAGGTCCCTGCAGGATCCCAGGACACAAGGACAGGTCCCACAGGATTCCAGGACACCAGGACAGGTCCCACAGGATCCCAGGACACCAGGACAGGTCCCTGAAGGATCCCAGGACATGTCTGACCCCTCAAGTCTCAAGGGGCAGGTGCAGCCCAGGCTGCAACTCCAGGTTTCTTTCCAGAGGCAGCCTTGAATCCAGAAGTCAGGCACTCCTGACTGGAGCCAAAAGCCAATTAGCAGCAGTTTAACTTCATCAGCTTCCTGACTGAATGCAAATTTTAATTAAACATCCCATTTTAATCAGTCAGGCATCACATACACAGGGCAGGCCTCAGGATTCAGAGGCTGCAGGTCCTGTGCTTTAATTAAAAGAGAGACTTGCATGAGTTCAGCTCCAGCATCTGTGGCAGCTCCTCATGCTTTGGAGGAGCAGAGCAGCTGGCAGCAGCTCCTTTCCCTGCCATTTATTCCTCTTCTGTTCCATGTGGATGCTCTGGTGGAAGCAGTGGCTGGGAGGTGACTTTTTGGAAGGAGAGAAGAGGCAGGGGCTGGTGGCAATGCCTGGGGGGTCAGACAGGTACTGCTGTGGTGCCAGGAGCTCTTTTGGGGTGAGTTTTGGTGAGTTTGGTGTTGGTTGACATTAGCTGAATGTGTGGCCAGGTGGGCAAGAAGGACAAATGCACCTGGTTTGTGCAGAGTGGCCACAGGAGCAGGGAGCTCCAGCCCTGGGGACAGCTCTGGGTGCCTTGGAACAAGATATTGAGGGGCTGGGAGGGGAATGGAGCACCAGGAGAATTCCTCAGGGAGCTGGGAAGGTGCTCAGCCTGGAGAGAAGGAGGCTCAGGGGGAATTTCTGGCTCTGTACAACTCCCTGACAGGAGGGGACAGCCAAGGAACAACAATAAAGGAGAAGGAACAACCTCAAATTGTGCCCAGGGAGGTTTAGATGGATATTGGGGTAAATTCCTTCCTGGAAAGGGTTGTCCAGCCCAGGGCAGTGCTGGAGTCCCCATCCCTGGAGGGATTTAAAATCCCTGTGCATGTGGCACTTGGGGACACAGGGCAGTGCTGGGGAATATTTGGGCTCCATGATCTCAGGGTGTTTTTTCCAGCTGGAATTCTGTGATTTTATGATCCTGCTCAGTGCCAGAGCCTGCAGACAAGCTGGGTTTGAAATGGGAGCAGTTCCCTCACCCCTGCTGCTGAGATTCCTCACACCCATCCCCACCCAGTGCCCCCAAAAATGACAAACCAGCTCCCTCCTCACCTGCAGGTCATGGCTGGGCTCCATCCCTGGGTGCACAGCAGGAAAAGCAGAGCAGTTCTGATGATGCTGAGTTAAAATGATGCTTTTCTCTGTTTTTTTGGAGCCTGCTCAGCTCTCCTGAGCCCTCAGCCTTCTGCTTTCATCCCTGTGCTGGGACAAGGGAGGATGAGAGTGTGACAGAAATCCCTTTGTCAGCCCTGCCTGGGAAGGAGGAGGGTTCTGGAGCTATTAGTGAGCACAAAGAGAGGACAGATTCTCTCCTAAGTGCTCTGGGGACAGAGAGATTGAAATGCTTGGCTCCCATTAATGCTGATGTGAACCACAGAGGTCTCTTCTCACTGCCTTGGAGCAAGAGTGCTGAAAAAAGAGAGCAGCTTTCTGCAAAGAACAGATTTTAAAGCTCCAGTAAATGGGGTTTTTCTTCTTTTCACACTCATTAATTTCCCTGCCTGTGCTGGTTGAGGGCTCAGCTCCACTCCAGCACATGGGAGCTGCCAACCCTAAAAAGCCACAGGATGTTGGTGTCACACAGGGATGCAAAGTGCAGCATCCCAGGTTGTTGCAGAGAGGAAAAATCCTTCCTTCAGAAGGATTTTTTTTTTTTTAACAGCTCCTAAAGCTGTTAAAAAAGCAAAGGATGGAGTGACAGCATGAGGGGGAACCCATCCTGGAAATGGGAACAAAACTCCTGGTGAAAAATTAAACCTTGAAGCTCCTGTGTCCATGAACAACCTGTGCCCACCCATAGGCAGGAACTGACCTTATTATACATGAAAAATATAATTATAAAATAAAATGCGCACTTATATAATTCAATTTTACACTTACATAATTAAAATATGCACTTAGATAGTTAAAATATACATGTATATAATTAAAATATAAATTTATATAATTAAAATATACATTTATATAATTAAAATATGCACTTATATAATTTAAATAGACACTAATATAATTTAAATAGACACTTTCCAGACTAGATAATGCCCCTCACTCTTTTGCACTGGAATAGCTGGAGCAGAGGGAATGTCTGAGCTGAGAGAGGGATGCAGGGATGCTCTGAGCTCATGGACCATCTTTTTATGGAGGCTCCAAGCTTGCTGCACCATGGGAACCTTTGTGCTGTGAGTCTGGAGGTGCCTGGGGTGAAGCAGCTTCACACACAGGCACCACAGAGCTCTTAGGAAATTTTAAACCCACTTTTAAAAAGCTTTCCCATCAGGAAAGCCTCAAAGAATTATGTTGATCTAAAAGATGCCCTTTATGAAATGCATGTTAAAAAAAAAAAAAAAAAAAAAAAAAAAAAAAAGCCTTCTAAAGAATTTAAAGGAAAAAAAAAAAAAATCCAACCAAGCCAACATGCTGCAATTTTAATGAGGAGCTTGTAAACACAACCAACCCCTGCTGATTTTTTCCATTAATTGCCTGTGTTATCAGGGACCAGAGCCCTGCAGCATCACAGCTCTCAGCAAAACACCTTGCTGGGCTTGGAGCATCTTCCCCAGTCCAGGAGGGCTGGGGAGGGTGGTGGAGGCTCTGGGAGAGGCAGGGCAGGGCTCTGACCTTGGCTGGGGAGGGAGGAGGGATGGGGGGACCTGCTGAGCTATGTAACAATTCCATTTCTGTTAGAGATGCATCCCCTGATTAGCTCCACATCCCAATAAATCACGAGGGAAATGCAGGAAGCACTTGGGGGGAGATGAAGGTTTTCCCTGGAAGCAGCAGCCAGGTCATTTTCTGGGCCATTGTTTTCTGGGCCATTAAAGGCTCTCTGCTGGGTTTGGGGTTGATTTGTGCTCAGCAGCAGAGCCCTGCTCCCTTCTCATCTCCCACATGGAATCCAGGGGGGCTCAGCACCCCTGGGAAGGGCTGGAAGGATGGGCACAGTCGATTTTTGGAGATTTAGGGACATCAGCCCCCTTCCCATCTCCCTTCTGTGTCTGCCTCAAAGGAAGATCACCCCCAAAAACTCTCCAAACCCAGGGGGTGTTTGCAGCCAATCTGCAGCCCACAAAAGAGGCAAAATCTCTCCAGAGGGAAATTGCTGAGGATGATTTGGCTCTTGAAATAATCCACACACTGCTGGAATCAGGGCAGGAGGGGGAGATTGGGAAGATCCCTGAGTGAAAGTGCCATGGAAATGAAAAAGCTTTTGATGAACACAATGATTGTTACTTCCATTGTTATTGCTGTTCTGCTGCTCAGCCCAGCAGGGCCAGGCTGTGGGAGTGTTCCCACTGCAGAGGGAGGAGGAGCAGTCAGGATTTTGCTTTAAACCTTCACTTTCAGGAGGGTTTGGGTGATTTTTCAGGGCAGCCTGACCTGTGTTCCCAGCAGACATGGGTCAGGTCCTGCAGAAATTGTGGTGATTTGCTGGAGGACACAGATGCACTGTGAGAGGCAGGGTGGATGTGGCTTGTCCCTGGTCACCAGGGAAGCCCATGGAGGAGGTGGGCACTGAAAATCTGCTTCCCAAAGCCAGGATATCCAAGCTGATGGTTAAATCTGCTTTTCCTCTGCTTGCACTCAGGCACAGCTTGGTGGGATGCTGGAGCTGCAGCCCATCCCCAGCCCCAAATCCCACACAGTCCAGAGGGATGGATGAGTCCTGGGCATGGAAATGACCTTGCTCTTTGCTTCCCCTGCAGAGCCAGCTGTCCCAGGCCCTGAATGGTTTGTCAGACAGAGCCAAGGAGGCAAAGGAATTCCTGGTGCAGCTCCGCAACATGGTGCAGCAAATCCAGGTAAGGAGTGTCCAGGCTGAGAAACTGCAGGAGGAGCCATCCCCTGCCCCTCCTCCCAGCTTGGGTGGGTGGGTGCTCTCCCAAAGGAACCACCCTGTCCTGTTTTGAAGGACAGGTGTCTGGCAATAAAGGCAGGAACTTCTCTTGAAATGGAGAATGTAAACCCCCTCCCAAAAAATTATTATAATTTTGAAATTAAGGGGCTCTCAGGCAGAGATAGGGGAATTAGGAATAACAGTTCTTTCCTAGGACAATTAAAATAGCAATGCAGTATTACACAGAACAATCCCAGCCCTGCCAGAGTCAGAATCCAAGCTGGCACAGTCAGTCAGTCAGGGTGGTGGCACAGTCCCATTCCATGGTGCTGCATCCTCCTGCAGGGGCAGATGTGGCTCAGCTGGAGCAGTGCTCCTGGAGAAGGGGCAGTTTCCTCTGAAGCTCCAGGGATGATGTGCAAGGCTCTGGTTTTCCTCTGGAATCCAGTGGAAAGAAGGTGCCTTGGTGTCCCAAATGTCAGTTTTTCTCTGGGTAGGAAAGGCTTGGCTCCTGCCCTGGCTGGAGCATCTCCCAGTGGGATGATGGAATTTTATCAGCCATGCCCTGGGACTCAGTGGCCATGAACAGGAGATATCTGCTGGAGGGAGGATGGGCTGTGGGAAGATAAAGATGATTGCCCAGCTGGTTTAAAGATGGCCCATGAGCAGAGAATGTGTGCCAGGAGATCAGGGGCACTGCCCCAGCCAGGTCAGCAGATGGGACAGAATTCACATTGCTGGGCACACCAACCCCACACAACACCTCAATTTCCCTGTCACCCCCCTGAACCCTCCCCAAAACTGCTGCTCCCAGCATCCTGGGGGGAACAGCAGAGTCCTGAGCCCTTCCCTTCTCTGCCATGGGTGCATCCAAACCTGTTCCTCACCTGCCACCACCACATTTTCCACCATCCAAGCCCATAAAGATCCCACATCCAGCTCTGTGGATTCATGATGCAGCTGCACATGCAAAAAATACCTTGTGTGGCACCAATAAAAAGGAAAATGCAGTTTTTCCTGGGCTATGACCCCCTGTGTGCCCCACAGGAGAACAGTGTGGAGTTTGAAGCCTGCCTGGTGGCCCAGTGTGATGCCCTCATCGATGCCCTCAACAGGAGGAAAGCCCAGCTGCTGTCCCGGGTCAACAAGGAGCACGAGCACAAGCTGAAGGTGAGTGAGCCTGGGTGGGCACAGAGCTCCCTGCAGGTTGGCACTGGGTGGGAAGGAGGGCTGGGCTGCTGTTTTTTGGTGAATCCCATCTTGCTGCAGATGTCCAACCCACTCACAGCATGTCCCTGATAAAGTGCTGCTTACTCCAGGTGGTTCCCACTGAATTATTGGGGTCATTTCTAGTCCCTGGGTCAGCAGAACCATGAAAAAATGACTTTGTTCATGTCTAATGTTGCTCCCACAATTCTGGAGTGATCCTGCAGGGTGCTGAGTGCTTCTGCTGAAGTTCTGAGCCACTTGGTACCATGAGTTGTCACCAAGAGCAGGGTTGACCCTGTTGCTCTGCTTTTGTGGCCTCAGGATGGGGGTGGCACTGAGATTCTTGGTGCTGGGGAGCAGAGGTGCAGCTCAGTGGGAGGTGTGGGTTTGTGCCATTCCCACATCTTTCCAGCTGGCATGGGGCTGAGAAGGGAAGCAAAGGAGCAGATCTCATCTGGGATCAGTGCAGCAGGAGCAGCCATGCCCAGAATTGTTGGGCAAGGGGGTTGCACCTTTTCCATCAGGGATGGAGTCCAGCTGAGGGATGTCACACCCACATTTGGCATTCCAGGGTCCCTCTGCCCAGGTCATTTCAGTGTTCTGCCTGGAAACTTAACTCTTGGCCCTGCTTTGGGCCACCCAGGAGGCTGCCAGAGGGATTCCTAAAAGGAGGGAGAAAGCCAGCAGCCCTCTCTGCACGCAGACCATGGGCATTTCCACAGGGACAGGGACAATGGCAGCTTTGTGGGGCTGAGCCACCATCAGTCCTCAGTGCCAGCAGCACAGAGGGGACCCCCAGGCCTGGGGGGCTCCCTCTCCCTCAGCCCCTTCAGGGCATGGTTAATTAAACTCTCACAAAGCCAGGCAGCACAAAGCAATTTCCCTGCTCAGCACAACCCACAGAGGCCTGTGGCTGGAGGAGTGGATCTGCATCCCTCTGCTTGTTCCAGTCCATGGAATCCATGGATCTGCATCCCTCTGTTTGTTCCTGTCCATGGAATCCATGGATCTGCATCCCTCTGTTTGTTCCTGTCCATGGAATCCATGGATCTGCATCCTTCTGCTTGTTCCTGTCCATGGAATCCATGGATCTGCATTCCTCTGCTTGTTCCAGTCCATGGAATCCATGGATCTGCATCCTTCTGCTTGTTCCTGTCCATGGAATCCATGGATCTGCATCCTTCTGCTTGTTCCTGTCCCATCCATGGATCTGCATCCCTCTGTTTGTTCCTGTCCATGGAATCCATGGATCTGCATCCTTCTGCTTGTTCCTGTCCATGGAATCCATGGATCTGCATTCCTCTGCTTGTTCCTGTCCATGGAATCCATGGATCTGCATCCCTCTGCTTGTTCCAGTCCATGGAATCCATGGATCTGCATTCCTCTGCTTGTTCCTGTACCATCCATGGATCTGCATCCCTCTGCTTGTTCCTGTCCATGGAGTCCATGGATCTGCATCCCTCTGCTTGTTCCTGTCCATGGATCTCCATCCCATCCAGAGTGGTTTGAGTTGAGAGGGACCTTAAAGTCTCATTCCATCCCTGCCATGGCAGGGACACCTCCCCCTGTCCCAGGCTGCTCCAAACCCTTCCAGCCTGGCCTTGGGCACTGCCAGGAATCCAGGGGCAGCCACAGCTCTGGGAATTCTTTTCCAGGGCATCCTCACCCTCATAGACAGAATTCCTTCCCAATATCCCATCTGCACTTCCCACTGGAGTGGGTGAAGCTGCAGTGACTTGCACTCACTCTGAGTGACCCTGGGCCCATTTCCATGTGCAGATGAGCCTGAGGTCACCTCTGGCCTGTGCTTTGTGTGCAGTTGTGGCCAGGGTGAGTCCTGCAGGGCTGGGGCTTGTCCTGGGTGATGTTCCCATCAGCACAGGACACTTCTGGCTGTGGGACTTGTGCTGGAACTTCACCCACAGCCAGCCTGTCCTGTGTGGCCACTGTCACTGCCCTGTCCTGGAGCACCTCAGCCTAGGACAGGAGTGGTCACAGTGCCAGGGAGCCCTTTCAGGTCCCAGCTGGTGGCTCCAGCAGCTCCTGGCTCTTGCCCAGTGGGATTCTGGCCACCCTGGCACCGTGGAGGGAGCAGGAGAGGCTCAGGGGACAGAGCCAAGCCCTGGCACAGGGCACAGGCACCTCTCAGGACACAGCCCAAGTTCCCATCTCTGTGGCTGTGCCCTGGATCTGGGGTCAGCTTGGCTTTGGGGCTGCCCTGCTTTGTCCTGACACACATTCCATGGAGGCAGGCACGAATCCAGGTCTGACTCTGGGCCAGCACTAATGACTGCAGAGCAGGGAGAGGCTTCTGAGGGCACCAGGGGACATCCCTGCCTTTCTCCAGCCTCCCACTGTGGCTGGATTAAAGACTGACAACCTGGGCTTTGAAAAAACAACATCTGGAGGAGCACTGGGGCAGCTGCCTGCTGCACCTGCAGGACAGACCTCCCTGTGTGTCCTTCTGCATCCTGCTCCTGGTTTTCACTGGAGCACTGGTGTCTTTCCTGAGGGGTTCTGTCCTCCAGCACATCAGGGGACACAGAGGAGTGTTGTCCCAGGAGGAAATCTCTCCCTAGCCCACCACAGGCACATTCTGAGCTCTGGGTGCACCTCCTGAAGCTCTCAGCAGTGTCATTCCAGTTTTTTCCAGCCTTCAGGCCATGGATGCCTTTGCTTCATGATTCCTCCAGGCTGTTCAGGCATTTCCCCAGGAGAGCAGATTACATAGAAAACACTCACCAAGGGTTTCTATCCATGGCACTGCATCTCCAGAGGTGAAATTCTGCTCCTTCTTCCAGGCTGCAGTCAGGATTTTCCAGTGGAATTCAGTGTTCCCTGTTGGATCCTGGTGGTGCTGACACAAAACTCTGCTTTTCCTGGCTCCAGCCTGAGCCTCCTCTCCCAAAAAAAGAGCTGTGGTTATGGGGTCCAGCACACCCAAACCTTGCCAGGGTCTGTCCTGGCCATTTTTCCATCTGGGATTTCTCTACCAGCTCCATGGGGAAGCACAGGGCATCATTTCCATCCCTGCAGGTGACCCAGGATGAGGAGGATCCATTTGACATTCCCAGCAGGACTCACCCCAGGCTCTGGGGAGGTTGAGTGCCTTGAAATGTGTTTCTACCCAAGCACTAAAAAAAAGAGGAAGACAGTTAAGTAGAGCTGAGTGGAGATGTTATTGCTTTCCAGGAGCTGTATAAAAATTAAAATGTAAATTATAGTTAATGTCATATCAGGGAAGAAAAGCTCTTGAAAGAGCTGTCCTATTTTAAGGTTGTGGTGAGTGCACAAAACACCATTTTTATAGGCTGGAATTAGCAACCAGGTTCTGGCTGATGCCTTATTTAGCACTTCAGGGAGGGGGAATTGGTATTTGGCAAAAATGATCACAAAAATGTATGGAGCTTCCCAAATCCCCTCAAAATCTGAGCCATTGCAGAGTGTCCTGGTGTGAAGGACAGGTATTAGCCAATAAAGGCAGGAGCTTCTCTTGAAATGGAGAATGTAAACCCCCTCCCTCCAAATTATTATAGTTTTGAAATTAAGGGGCTCTCAGGCAAAGATGGGAAATTAGGAATAACAGTTCTTTCCTGGGACAATTAAACTAGCAATGCAGTATTACACAGAACAATCCCAGCCCTGCCAGAGTCAGAATCCAAGCTGGCACAGTCAGTCAGTCAGGGTGGTGGCACAGTCCCATTCCATGGTGCTGCATCCTCCTGCAGGGGCAGATGTGGCTCAGCTGGAGCAGTGCTCCTGGAGAAGGGGCAGTTTCCTCTGAAGCTCCAGGGATGATGTGGAAGGGTCTGGTTTTCCTCTGGAATCCAGTGGAAAGAAGGTGCCTTGGTGTCCCAAATGTCAGTTTTTCTCTGGGTAGGAAAGGCTTGGCTCCTGCCCTGGCTGGAGCATCTCCCATGGGATGATGGAATTTTATCAGTCATGCCCTGGGACTCAGTGGCCATGAACAGGAGATATCTCCTGGAGGGAGGATGGGCTGTGGGAAGATAAAGATGATTGCCCAGCTGGTTTAAAGATGGCCCATGAGCAGAGAATGTGTGCCAGGAGATCAGGGGCACTGCCCCACCCAGTTCAGCAGATGGGACAGAATTCACATTTCACATCATCCCAAAGCTCAGAGCCAGGCTGGGCTCTGTCTCATCTCTGAGGTGAAAAAGGGAAACAACCTCAAATCACTTCAGGGGAGATTTAGATTGGATATGAGGGGAGATTTCATCATAGAAAGGGTTGTCCAGGCCAGCAGTGGGATCATCCCTGGATGTGATGAAACCCCATGTGGATGTGCCAGTTTTTCCTGGGAATCTTCATCCCTGAGCCCAGCACAGGCTCTTGCATGAGTCCAAGGCTTGAGGAGGTCCCAGATTTCCCTTCCAGCTCTCTCCATCAACAATCTCTGCATTACTGGGGTAACAGGGAGTAGAAATCCCTCGTGCATGAGGAGAATCCCAGAATTCTGTGGCTTAGGAATCATAGGATTCAAGTGGATTAAGGCCAGATGGAAAATAATTTGGCTTTACTGACCCCACTGGGTTTAGACCCGACCTTTAAATTGGTGAGATATTTATGTCATATTTCTAAAGGCTTTAATTCTGCTAATCAAAGTGGTTGATGGAATATTTCTGTCCTGTTCATCCCATTTCTCCTTTAAAACCACAAAGCCCCACCAGATCCCAACCAAAAATGCCTCTTTTTGCCTTAAAAGCAGTTTGGTGCTGGTGAAGGCAGTGTGCATTTCTAGTGGGGGTTTTTGTGCAGTTAAATTACAGTTTTATGCCCTGGCTCTCCAGATGGATGATGCTGGATCCTTGAGAGGATCAGAGTTGGAGAGGGGCTGGGACAGAGCTGCAGCTCTGGATTCACCTGGAACAGGCTGCCCTGGGCTGCCCCCCGTGAGTTCAGAGTGTCTCTAATTCTAGAGACTCCACAGCCTCTTATTTCTGGTCTTTGACCACATTTATAGAAAAAGAAAAAAAAAAGCTTTTATTATGTCTTCACCCAGCAAATGCTGTTCCCTGGGCTGGAGGGAGCAGATGGGCAATTCTGCTGGAAATACTGGGAGAGCATCATCTCCAGCAGGGAGAGGTTCACAAATCCATTATCCTGGGCAAACCAGACAGAGATTTAAGCTGCAAAGAAGATAAGAAGATTGTTTCAGCAATCCCATCCTTGCTGCCTTCCTGTGGCACGTGCATTTCCTCACAGGGGGGGTCTCACATCAGCAAAGGGATGTGGCTTTTCCAGCATTCCAGGGATCCCCACTCACCAATCTGCAGCTCAGCAGGGAATGCAGAAGCTGCTTGGGTTGGGTGGCACAGTCAGGATGTTCTCCCAGCAGGGTTCTGCCCCACAGATTGGTTTTATCTGACACAGGTAAGATCCTTTCCAGGAGCAGCCAGCTCCTGAGCCCTGTCTCTGGGCAGGAGGGGTCACACCAAGCCAAGGGGCTGCTCTGCACCCCCCCTGCACCTTCTGGGTGCTGCCCTCAAGGCTGAGCATCCCTGCTGAGCAGGGGAATGCAGGGCTTGCCCTCTTGCAGGAAGGTCAGTGTGGGAGTGGGATCTCCAGGAGCAGCTGTTGGCTCTGCTTTATCCTTCCAGGACCTGAAGGGGCTCCAGCAGAGCTGGAGGGGAATGGGACAAGGGATGGAGGGACAGGACACAGGGAATGGGACATTGCCAGAGGGCAGGGATGGGTGGGATAGTGGGAATTGGGAATTCCTGGGTGTGAGGATGGTGATGCCCTGGCATAGAGTGCCCAGAGCAGCTGTGGCTCCCCCAAATCCCTGGCAGTGTCCAAGGCCAGGCTGGACATTGGGTTTGGAGCACCCTGGGGTAGTGGAAGGTGTCCCTGCCCTAGGTCTGGATGGCTTTTAAAGATCCCTTCCAACCCAAACCATCCTGGAATTCTGTGATCCACCCCAGCAAAGCTATTCCAGTGCACTCAGGTGTTAGGAAGTGACATTCAGTGAACTCTCCACTCTAAAAACATCAGTGTTTGAGGCCAGTACCAGCCTGTGCAGCTCCTGCTGCACAAAAAGCTCCAACCCTGAGCCACCCAGCATCTCCCCAAACCTCTGGACAAGGTCCTGGTCCAGAGGAGCAATATGGGAGCTCCCTCTGCTGCCTTGTCCACCCTGCAGCCCCTCCCCAGCTCCTGGGCTTGCTCCAGCCTGGAAACAGCAGGCTGGGATTGCTAAAAAGGAATGGCTGCTCCCTAAAAACCTGGAGAGTGTTTAATGCCATTTCACACAAGCAGGGATGTTGTCCCAAGTTTCTCAGGGAATAAGGGATGGGATGAAAGGAAACAGCCTCAGGGAAGGTTTAGAATGGATATCAGGGAAAATTTCTGCATGGAAGGGGGTGTCCAGCCCTGGCACAGGCTGCTCAGGAGTCTCCATGCCTGGAGAGATTTAAAATCCATGTGGATGTGGCACCTGGGGACATGGGGCAGGGGTGGCTTTGGCAGTGCTGGGGGAACATTTGGCCTGGGTGGTCTCAGAGAGCTTTTCCAACCTGAATGAATCTGTGCTGCTAAGCTGCAAGGCTGGTAATTCTTTTCTTCCTGCTAGGTGATTAAGCAGAGGTGATTAAATTTTAATTAAGCAGCACGTGATGGCACTGATTGCCCTGCAGGAGACACCCAGGTTCCTTGACCATGGCAGCCTGAGTGCTGTGTGCCCTGGCCATCCCAGACAGGGATGCTGGAGGGATGCTGGCAGCAGCAGGAGATGCTCTCCAGCTCTGAGGGATCCCAGCCCTGCTGAGCCCGAGGAGCAGCAGGCACTGAGCTCCCAGCAATGTTCATTCCCATTTATTGCAGCTTCTCCCACCTCCCTGCAGCTGCACAGCTCATCCTCCTGTGACACTCCACAGAGCTGCACTGCTTTGTTCAGTGCTAGTGGAGAGCTTTACACAGCTCTTCACAGCTCTGCCAGGAGTAGAAAATAAAAAATCTTCCATGGGTGTTTGAGCACAAGAGGAAAATCTCTCATCCTGAGCTGCTCTGCCATTGCTGCTTTCCTGCAGCAGAAAACCTGCAGGATTCAGTGTGAAGGAGCAGCCAGCTTTCAAATAAATCCCTCTCCTCCTTGCTGTGCTTCAGGGAAGGTCAGCAGAGCCCTCAGGCAGCACTAAAGCACACACTGTGCTCCTCTGCTGGGATGTGATCCCTTGGGGAATGAGCTGGGAGTGCAAGAGGTGCCCCAGGCAGAGCTTGGATTGATTTCTTTCTCTCCTCTCCCTGGATTTCCCTCCCTCAGAGCTGGTTGAGAGATGCTCAGGATGAGGCTGGGTGTGCTCATTCCTCCTGGGAAGAGCAGCTGCCAGGGTCACTCCTCATCCAGGCTGCCCCAGAGCCACAGCTGGGGTTGGCAGGGCAGCTGTGGCTCTGGGGAAGTTGGCACTTGCTTTGCATGGAGCTCACAAGTGCCATGTGGAAGCTTAATTAAAGGCAGGGCACAGAGCTGCCCTCCTGCTCTGGATAATTATGTGTGTTAATGATGCTGAACAAAGGTTGCTCAGAGAGATTGTGGACTCCTCATCCCTCCCTAGAAGTGTCCAAGGACAGGTTGGATAGGGCTTGGAGCAACTTGAGATAGTGAAAAGTGTGGAACAAGATTTGTTTGGGTTGGAAGGGACCTTAACAACTCGTTGGGATTCTGTGTTGTTGTTCACCAGGTTTTGAAAGATCAGGAGTTCAGTGTGTGTATCCTGGGCAGTTTGGGCTGTTTTTTGGGGTGCTGTGACCCTGCTGTCCTTGTCCCTGCAGGTGGTGAGGGACCAGATCTCTCACTGCACGGTGAAGCTGCGCCAGACCACGGGGCTGATGGAATATTGCCTGGAGGTCATCAAGGAGAACGACCCCAGTGGCTTCCTGCAGGTCAGTGCTGAGCCTGGGGACCCCAAAACCAGGATCTGCCTGCCCTGATCACCCCATGGTCACAGCAGGGCTGGAGATCCCCAAAAATAGGGATCTGCCTGCTCTGATCATGGTCACAGCAGGGCTGGGGATCCCCAAAACCAGGATCTGCCTCTTCTGATCATGGTCACAGCAGGGCTGGGGATCCCCAAAACCAGGATCTGCCTGCTCTGATCACCCCATGGTCACAGCAGGGCTGGGGGACCCCAAAAATAGGGATTTGCCTGCTCTGATCACCCCATGGTCACAGCAGGGCTGGAACCCCAAAACCAGGATCTGCCTGCTCTGATCATGGTCACAGCAGGGCTGGAGATCCCCAAAAATAGGGATCTGCCTGCTCTGATCATGGTCACAGCAGGGCTGGGGGAC
Organism: Erithacus rubecula; assembly: GCF_903797595.1. Lineage (NCBI taxonomy): Eukaryota > Metazoa > Chordata > Aves > Passeriformes > Muscicapidae > Erithacus > Erithacus rubecula. Next base: position 58,681,345 of record NC_136688.1, read on the forward strand.
CCCAAAAATAGGGATCTGCCTGCTCTGATCATGGTCACAGCAGGGCTGGGGGACCCCAAAACCAGGGATCTGCCTGCCCTGATCACCCCATGGTCACAGCAGGGCTGGGACCCCAAAAATAGGGATCTGTCTGTTCTCATCACCCCCATGGTCACAGCAGGGAGGAGCAGGGGCAGGCAGGGACATTCAGGAGCAGTCTTTGAATGCAAAATCTGAAAAAAAATAAAATAAAATAAAATAAAATAAAATAAAATAAAATAAAATAAAATAAAAACAATAGCAAGTTTTGATACAGAAGAAAAAATTGCTAAGCTAGATAACTAAGAAGCCAAAAGGTAAAATGAGTTGGGTTTTTATAACTCAGAGCAAAAGATAAATCCAGCTCAAGGAAAAAATGTTTTTACCAAGCAGAAAGGTTTTCACAGGCAAACAAAAATGCCGTGTTGCAAGTAGAAAGAAAGATGTCAACATTTTCCACTGGAAGAAAACTGAAAAACAACTTGTAGCTTCAAGTGTAACACACTAACCTTTTGTGGTTGGAAAATTGTAACATGAATATGGTAATTTTAGTAGTTATGATAAAATAAAGGTAATAATAAAGGAAAGGTGTTGATTGTTATGTATTAAAAAAAAATATCTGAAAATAATATCTAAAATAATATAATAAATAATAATCTCATAAAATATCTAAAAAATTGCTGTATGGAAGGTTTAGACTGGATATTAGGAAAAAAAAATTCTGCATTTTAAATACTAAATAAATTGCAGTATGGGAGGTTTAGACTGGATATTAGGGAAAAAAATTCTGCATGAAAATTTCTGCATTTTCAATACTAAATAAATTGCTGTATGGAAGGTTTAGACTGGATATTAGGAAAAAAAATTCTGCATTTTAAATACTAAATAAATTGCAGTATGGGAGGTTTAGACTGGATATTAGAAAAAAATTCTGCATTTTAAATACTAAATAAATTGCAGTATGGGAGGTTTAGACTGGATATTAGAAAAAAATTCTGCATTTTAAATACTAAATAAATTGCTGAATGGAAGGTTTAGAATGGATATTAGGAAAAATTTCTGCATTTTCAATACTAAATAAATTGCTGTATGGGAGTTTTAGACTGGATATTAGGAAAAAAAAATTCTGCATTTTAAATACTAAATAAATTGTAGTATGGAAGGTTTAGAATGGATATTAGGAAAAATTTCTGCATTTCCAGTACTAAATAAATTGCTGAATGGAAGGTTTAGACTGGATATTAGAAAAAAATTCTGCATGGAAATTTCTTTATTTTCAATACTTAATAAATTGCTGTATCAGCTGGATAGAATAAACAGCATTTAAAATACTAAATAAATTGCTGTATGGGAGGTTTAGACTGGATATTAGGAAAAAAAATTCTGCATTTTAAATACTAAATAAATTGTAGTATGGGAGGTTTAGACTGGATATTAGGGAAGAAATTCTGCATGGAAATGTCTGCATTTTCAATACTAAATAAATTGCTGTATGGAAGGTTTAGACTGGATATTAGAAAAAAAATTCTGCATTTTAAATACTAAATAAATTGCAGTATGGAAGGTTTAGACTGGATATTAGAAAAAAATTCTGCATTTTAAATACTAAATAAATTGTAGTATGGAAGGTTTAGACTGGATATTAGGGAAGAAATTCTGCATGGAAATGTCTGCATTTTCAATACTAAATAAATTGCTGTATGGGAAGGTTTAGAATGGATATTAGGAAAAATTTCTGCCCCCCAGATCTCAGATGCTCTCATCAGGAGGGTGCACCTGACTGAGGATCAGTGGGGCAAGGGGACCCTGACCCCCAGAATGACCACGGACTTTGACCTGAACCTGGACAATGCCCCCCTGCTGCAGTCCATCCACCAGCTGGACTTTGTGCAGATGAAAGGTAAGCATCCTTCCAGTGCCTTCCCTGAGCTCTGCTCTGCTCCTGCTGGGAGTTTCCACACAGGGAAGGAGAGTTTCTCATCTCCCAGCAAATCTGAGCAGCCCAGACCCAGAGTTATGTGTGGTTTGCACCTTTGAGCCAGGAAAAGCACTCCTACTGCATTAAGAAGTTATTAGGGCATTAAAAAGTGCTCTGATAAAGTTGTAATGCATTGGAAAGAGCTCTGCAGGTCTTCTGAGAGCAGCACAAGGGTTTTCCCAAACCTCTGCTCACATCCTGTGCTCACTCAGTGCTGAGCAGCATCTGTCACAGGCCAGATGTCCCTCCAAACAGAGCCAGGTCACTTAGCTTGGGTTCTGCCCTCCCTCTCCTCACCTCAGTGTTAGATCATCATTTTGGCTTTAATTTCCTCACTGTTCCCCCTTCTCTCTGTGCTCCTTCTCCTTCCCACCAAGGGCTGCTGCAGTGTCCTGGTTTGAAGGACAGGTGTCTGCCAATAAAGGCAGGAGCTTCTCTTGAAATGGAGAATGTAAACCCACTCCCTACAAATTATTATAGTTTTGAAATTAAGGGGAATTAGGAATAACAGTTCTTTCCTAGGACAATTAAAATAGCAATGCAGCATTGCACAGAACAATCCCAGCCCTGCCAGAGTCAGAATCCAAGCTGGCACAGTCAGTCAGTCAGGGTGGTGGCACAGTCCCATTCCATGGTGCTGCATCCTCCTGCAGGGGCAGATGTGGCTCAGCTGGAGCAGTGCTCCTGGAGAAGGGGCAGTTTCCTCTGAAGCTCCAGGGATGATGTGCAAGGCTCTGGTTTTCCTCTGGGATCCAGTGGAAAGAAGGTGCCTTGGTGTCCCAAATCTCAGTTTTTCTCTGGGTAGGAAAGGCTTGGCTCCTGCCCTGGCTGGAGCATCTCCCAGTGGGATGATGGAATTTTATCAGCCATGCCCTGGGACTCAGTGGCCATGAACAGGAGATATCTCCTGGAGGGAGGATGGGCTGTGGGAAGATAAAGATGATTGCCCAGCTGGTTTAAAGATGGCCCATGAGCAGAGAATGTGTGCCAGGAGATCAGGGGCACTGCCCCAGCCGGGTCAGCAGATGGGACAGAATTCACATTGCTGGGCACAGCAACCCAACATATGCAGCCCATGGGAAATTTGGGATTTGCAAGCCCAGGGAAGCTGACAGAGATGCAGGGGGGCTCAGGAGGACACAGACCATGGGCTGCACCTTCAGCTGCCTGCAGGAAGAGCCACCAGCTGCAGGTCTGGCACTGCCCTCATTGCCATCCCAGCTGGAATTGCTGGCCCAGGGGCTGTCTGCACTCACCAGGGTGTCTCAGTGGCCAGGGACAGGAAGGATGCTGGCCACACTGTTCCTGTGTCCCCACAAGGATCATTCTCAGCTGATCCCCTGCTGGTGCTGGCAGCAGTGAGGAGCTGCCCATGCTTGCTCTTCATTAGCCAGGCTGTTAATTGGAAATGTCAGGAATATTTTTGGGTAGCAAACCCAGGGAGGGCTGCATTGCTGTTCCACATTCCTGTGTTCCTGCCCTCCCTTCTGTAATTCAGCCCAGAGGGTTATTTTTAATTAATAAGAGCAAATCTGCTGCTGGTTTAGCCACCCACCCTGCTCTTATCAAATCCCTCCTCCTCCCCCAGCTCACCCTCACTGTGGGAAGCAGTTCTTGGTTTTAGAGACTTGCAGAAGGTTGGGTTTGCATCCCAAATCTGTGTCACAGCACCAGGGCAGAGAGGGCAACACTTGGGACCTCAATAAAGAGCAGTGAGCAGCAGGTACCAGGCATCCACACCCAGTGCCAGCCTGGAGGAGCCTCCAGGGGCTGGAGGAGTCACAGAGGGTGGATGCTGAGCCTCTGCCCAGCTTTCTCCCAGGCATCCTCTGGGTTCTCCATGTCTGTTTCTACTTGTTCTTGTCACTTTGGGCAGTGAGGATGAGGCTGGTGGACGAGCAGCTCTGTTGAGGGGACATCTCCCTGTCAGGCTGTCACTCCTCCTGTGCTGTTCAGAGCAGGGCTGAGCTGTGGGACACATGTGGAAATGCCCAAACACAGCAGAAATAAACCCTGGCAGTCCTTTCTGTCTCCTGTGCAGCTGGTGGGAGCCAAAAGGGGTATTCAGCCCCCCCCAGTTTTGTTGCAGTGAATTTATTGAATGGAAAAGCAGATAAATCCAGACCCAGGATTCTGGAGAACATCCCAGGTTTGGGACTGGCTGCATGAAAAATCCAGGCAGCTCAAAACAGGTGCAAACTCTCCAAAATTAATTAGAAAATGAGAATAAAGCAGAAAAGCTTCAGCAGGCTGGTGGGGGGGAAGGATTTGGTGGGAGAACAATCCTTTCTGCTTCCTCCCCTGCACCCTGAGCTGCCCTCCCAGCAGGCAGGGCATGCAGCCTGCACCCCCAGGGCTGCAGTAATTGCACTAATTGGTGATCAGTCTCCTCCCCAGTGCCAGCCCCACCCATCCTGCAGCTGGAGGAGTGCTGCACCCACAACAACAGTGCCACCCTGTCCTGGAAGCAGCCCCCTCTGTCCACGGTGCAGGTGGAGGGATACATCCTGGAGCTGGATGATGGCAACGGGGGCCAGTTCAGGGTAGGTGCTTGGGGCCAGCCCAAGGGAAGGGATGTTCTCCCTGACAATGACAATTTGTCCCTCATCCTGTTTTTTTGCAAATCCCTGCTTCCCTGCTGCCCAGGGAAGCAGATGGGGCAGAGAAGCTGTGGGGTTTTGGGGTGGTTTGAGGGGGTGAAAAATGCCTTTCCAGTGGCCAAGTTGGCTTGAAAAGTCAAAGGAAATTTGAAGCTTTTGTCACCAGGCTGCCCCTGGGTCCCTGGAAGTCTCCAAGGCTGGGTTGGATGGAGCTTGGAGCAGCCTGGGATAGTGGAAGGGGATTGGAGTAAGATGATGTTTAGAGTCCCTTCCAACCCAAAGCATTCCATGAAGGTCCATATTTTTAGGTTGCTGAATATTTCATGCAAGGTATGCTAATTGCCATGAAAGCCTCATGGTTTGCCAGCTGCCAGCAAGCAGAGGTGTTTTAAGGCCTGAGGGCTTTTAAATTGCTGTAATTACACAATTAAAATATGATTTTTCTGTGATCCGACACGGCAATAATTATCCTGGCATGCTCACATCCACTGAGAGCAGGCACAGGAGCAGCCCATTGCACTCTGAATTTATCCACAAGCAGCTCAGGCAGGCAGGAAACAGCAGAGTTGAGGCAAAGGAGAGGTGATGTGGGTGGGACCTGGAGAGGGGGGTGGGTGTGGAGAGAGAACAAGGTCAAATAATATTCCCAATATCCCATCTAACCCAGATGAAGCCATTCCCTGTGTCCTGTCCCTCCATCCCTTGTCCCTCTCCAGGTGAGCATTCCCAGCTTCCCCAGAGGGGCTCCAGGATCTCCTCTGGACTCTCTCCAGCAGCTCCTCATGATGCTGGAGCCCCAGAGCTGGGGCAGAGCTCCAGGTGGGATCTCAGCTGAGCAGAACCCCCCTCACCTCCTCCTGCAGCAGCCCAAGGAACAAACCCCATTTTGCTCAGCCACTCCAGGGAGCAGGCAGGGTGTGATCCCATCCACCCTGAGCCCCTGGGGCTGTTTTCCAGCCCTGGCATTCCTGGGAGAGGCTCTGACTGGAGCTGTTGCCTTGCAGGAGGTGTATGTGGGCAAGGAGACCATGTGCACAGTGGATGGGCTGCACTTCAACAGCACCTACAGCGCCCGGGTCAAGGCTTTCAACAAGTCAGGAGTCAGCCCCTACAGCAAGACCCTGGTCCTGCAGACCTCTGAGGGTAAGGAAGTGCAGCAGCTCCAGCCCTGCAGCAACCTGCACTGACCAGAGGGGAAAAGTTGTGCCAGGAGTCCCCAAGATGCTCCAAGGATTTCCCTCTCACCCTTTTCCTTTGCAGGGGTTGCTCTTTGGGGTTACAAAAGGTTTTTGTAGGTTTGGTGGTACAAAAGGGATACAGATGTTTTCACTGGTTCCTGTTTAAAGCAGAGCACTGCCAGCATTGCTCCTGGTTGTACCATGAGCACAGGATTCAGGGCTGGCAGTGCAGCACAGGAGCAGAGGGGCCATGGAGCAGTGTGGGTGTCCTTGCAGAGCCAGGGATGCACAGGAGCCTCCCAGCACCATCTGCATCCCCCACAGGCACTCAGAACATTGAGCACTCCCTTGCAGGCTGCAGGGGAATCTCCTGCCTGGCTTTAAGCACATTTGTCACACCAGGCACTTAATCCATTGTGGAAAATTGGTTTATCCTGACGTGCAGGTGGAGAGTGGCAGGGCTGGCTGTGAGGTGGGAGGAAGGGACCAGCCCCACAGCCAGGCACAAAACCCTCCTCTGGGAGCTCTTCACGCTTGCTGCAATCCCTTTGCCTTGCTCCCAGATGGAAATCTCTCTTTTCCAAGCCCTGTGAGGGTTTTTTCACAGCAGCATCCAGCTGGCTGGCAGCTGGGATCAGAAGGGAGCACACACAGCTCCTGGGGCTGCTGGGGGTGGGAGAAGGGTGAGAGCTTCCCTGCCACACAGCAGCTCTGGGGGCTTTGAGCAAGGAGGAAAATGGGATTTTTCCTGAAAAAATAGAAGGCAAAAGCAGAGCAAGGCTATGCAGAGTGTTTCTCTTGCTGCCTGCAGATCACCATTCCAGTTTGGAAGCCTGGGCAGGTCAGCAAGGAGTGAGATTCATTCGGAAGAGCAGACAGCAAAACTCTGACAAGCTTCTCACAGGGGAGGCAGGGAGGTCACATCACACACAGAGACCTTGGCACATCTGTCAAACACATCAGGGCCTGTTTGCAAACAAAGAAGCTGCAGAAGTTCCTCTGGAGATCCAGATATGAGACAAACTGGATCCAGGTTGGCCAGGACTGCTCCCAAAGCCTCAAGGTCACCAACTCTCACTCCAGCTTTAGCAGGAGACAGCAGAGCTTTGACTTCTCATCTCATTTGTGCCTCACACAACACATTTGAGACACAATCTCCTCATCAAAACCAGCTGGGCTTTAAGTTGTCCCAGCCAGGAGTTCACTGTGATCTTCCCAGCTTTGGTTTCCTCTCAGAGGTGTTCTCACCTTGAGCCAAGCTCAAGCCCAGCTCCAAATTACAGAGGAATCTGGAAGAAAACAGCTGCTGTGGTCCCAGCAGGGCTGTGCTTGGGGCTGGTGCTTGGTCTGTGCCACCAAGGAGAAGTTCCTCTCTCCTTGCATTCATTCAGCCTTTTCACTCCAATGAGCTTTTGTTATTCCAGCACGAAAGAAACAGGGAAAAAAAAAAAAGAAAAAAAAAAAAAAGTCAAATGGGCCTGGAGCATTTTGTGCTCTTAGAGGCTGCCTGAGCTCTTTTGGATTCCAAGAGAAATAAATCCCATCTGTGTGTGCAGCTCCCGGATATCCGAGTGACTTGTTGAATAGAGCTGCCTCCCAGCCCTTGGTCAGGCTTTTATTCCTGCCTTTCACTGCACCATCAAGCCTTTTGCAGAGCTGTTTTGTCTGAAGTAGGTTTAGCTTCTCCCTTCAGCTGAGCTCTGCAGCTTCCTGCAAAGTGGCTGTGTGGGGAGAGGGGACAAAAGAAGGGACAGGCTGGATGGGAGGAGAGCATCTCTCTGAATGTGGCTGTCCTGCTGGAAGAAATTCTGCTATTTCAGAGCTGGTTTGTGGTCCTGGCCCATGAGATCTGCAGGCTGTGGAAGGGAACTGAAGCTTTTCTTCTGCTTTCTGTGAGCTGGGGGTAGTGGGGAGCAAAAGGTCCTGCAGCACCTGAAGAGAAGAGGGGTGAGAAGAAGGGGAGTGTGTGGGGCTGTGTCTGTGGGAACTGCCCCAGGGAGCACTGGTGGGAAATCCCATGGGAATTGTCACACCTGAGTCTGCAGCAGGAACACCTTCCTGTGGTGAGAGGCAGCTTCTGCTCATGCCAGAGGAAACTATTGCAGGGCACTCTTCAGAGCTGGCTCCTGGTGCCACCAGCAGGACAAGCTGGTTCCTGGCTGTGCTCCAGAGCCTTTCCCATCTGCTGGGGCTGCCCAGGGATGAGGATCCCTGTGGCCAGCACAGCAAGGGCTGAAGGTGACATTCTTCCCTTGAGCTGTGTCCCCTCCTGAGCTGATTTTGGGCTTTTCCACACAATCCCTGGGAGTCTCTCTTGCTCTGTCACATCTCAGCTCATCTGAAGCTTGGCTATGTGCTGGGAACTGAGTCTGGAAGTTTCCAGGGTGACTCAGACACATCCCAAAGTTTGGCTGGTGGCAACCCTGCTTGGCTCTCCTCACCCCTGGGACACCTGGGCTCTCTCTCACCTCCTCCTTCTTCTCCTCCCTGAGCTGGGCAGCCCCTGCTCTCCTGCTTTTCCCTCCTCCAGCAGATTTCCCAGCCTCTGGCCCATCTCCTGCAGGTCTCTTTCTACATTCTGTCCATCAATCTGGATGTCAGGATGAGGCACCAACTCCCTCCAGCTGGAGATGGAGCAGTGGAGCTCAGCAGGGCCTCCCAGGCTTCTCTCCAGGCACAGAGCTTCCACCTCCCTTCCCCAGCCAAGCCAAGCACCAGAACCTTTTCTTTCAAGCCCAGCTCCTTATCTGGAGCCCAGCATTAAATTCCTGACCATCCATGGAGTGACCCTGAGCCTTTTGGAAAGGGTGAACAGCCTGCAAGGAGCTACAGGGACATGAGGGGCTAATTAAGGGGAGTCATGAGCACAGCTACTCCTGCTAGTAATTCCTCTCACTCTTGGTAGGGTTAGGAGCTGTTCCTCCCTAACTTTGAGCTCTGTTAATTGGTTGTTGTGCAATAATTTCTCTCCTCTGATCCCACTGATGCCCTTTACTTCCACAGCCTCAGCAGCAGCAGCGAGTTGAAGTTACAACATGCAAAGAAATGTTCCATTTTGATCTGTTTTAGCACAATTCCCAGCTCAATCCATCCTCACAGCACAGCTGGGAAAGCTGGGGGTACAGTGTGAGTGTGTGGATGGTGGATTCTACATTTTCATGTTAACATATTCCTGGAAAAGCTCAGGGAAGAAACTGCTGGAGGTGACTATGGTAGCAGGGAACAGAAACCAATGACCCAAGAACTTCCCACTGCTCTGTCATTTTTTCTGTGAATCCCAGGAGTTCAATTCTTGCTGTAAGGCTCAGATGTGTTTTGACAGGTACAAAGGGATACCAAGAACACAACCTCCAGAACAACCCCTGAGTAAGGTGGGTGCTTGGTGGTTTTTAGGGTGACAGAGCCCAGCACAGCCCTGCAAAATATCTCCAGCTGGGTTTTCCACCCCTGATTATTGTGCACAAAAGAGGTTTGGGATGTGTTAAAGCACAATGGGACCACTGCATGATAACCTGTGAATTTTTTTAGGTGCCTAACTGTGAAGACGTGCAGGACCCCACCCTTTAAAATCCAGTTGAATTTATCACTCTGACACAGGGACATGGGGAAGATGATCATGTTTTCCTCCCTGTCAGGGGCACACTTGGGAAGATGACCATGTTTTCCTTGCTGTCAGGGGCACACTTGGGAAGATGACCATGTTTTCTCACTGTCAGGGGCACATTTGGGAAGATGACCGTATTTTCCTCACTGTCAGGGGTACAAGATGAATGTGTTTCCTGTCTGTCAGGCTGCCCTGAAGGCTCTCTCTGGGCTGCCCAGGGGCCATGCTCAGCTGCAGGGTGCAGCTGGGGCTCAGGAGCCACGCTGCCCAGCAGAGAGCCCAGTTCTGATGTGCAGTTTGCATTGATCTTACATTTAGACACGCAGTCAGAAGAACAGACCCTCCCTTTTCCAGTGCCTTTGGAAAGATCACAGCTTCGTAGAATGAGTCCTTTCTCCTCCACCCTTAATCTACAACCCAGCTTCTCGGGGAGATCCTACTTTGAGCTAAGATCTTCGGCCCACCAGCTGAGCTTGCATTCCTCCCTACAGTCCCTGAATTCAGCTGGTGAGCTGAGCACCTCTGGCCTTGCTCTTGGTCTGTGCTTCTGGCCATCTCCAGCCTCTCTGTTTGTTCTGTTGTGTTTGGTTTTTGGTTTTTTTTCTTTTCCCATGACGTGCAGGTGGCAGTGGGGATTGTTTCTGTTCTCCTGGGGGTGTTGTAGCTGTGCCAGTGTGAGGTGTGGGGTGATGGAGCAGCACAGTGATTCCTCACCTGGGTGAGGCTGAATCCTTTAGTGATCATAAATACCTGAATGGTTTGGGTTGGAAGGGACCTTAAAATTCATCCACTTCCAACCTCCCACTTTCTTCTAGAAGATCCCTAATTTTTCCTTTCTGTTGAGCTTGTGTCAAGGGATAATCAGAAAAGTCATCCCCTGGGTAGAACCTGTCAGAGTATCCCCATGCTTTCCTTTTCTAACACATCCAGGAAATGCAGCCTCTGCTGGGAGATTTGGTCTGTGAAATTAGTTTGGTTGATTAAATCTAGACCCCTCTTAAGAAAGAAGTGAGTCTGGATGCAGGCAAAGTCTGGCTTGTTGCCCAGAGAGACTGTGGATTCCTCATCCCTGCCAGTGTCCCAGGCCAGGTTGGACCAGGCTTGGAGCAGCCTGGGATGGTGGAAGGTGTCCCTGCCCACAGCAGGGGTGTGGAATGAGGTGATTTGTGTCCCCTCCAACCCAAACCACTTTGGGATTCTGTGATTCCAGCCCAGTTTATAGCCTGGAGACATGGACTTTTCCAAACCCAGGTGGGACCATCCCAAAGCCCTGTTCCCTGCAGGGCAGAGGACACTCTCCTGTGGTTCCTCCCTCTCCTGGCAGCCCCACAGGACACTTGGTTCTGATCCCTGTGCCCAGAATTGCTGTGGTGGGATGCAGGCAGGTCAGGCAGAGCCAGGGATGGATTTGGGCAGCCAGCAGGGAGCCACAGGGATCTCTCAGAGCTGTTTTCTAACCAATCTTTGCACATCTTCTGTTGCTAAAGATCCTGGGCCCTGATTCTTCCAGCACTCTGGATTTACACCCCTCCAAAGGCACTGACTCCCCATTGTCAGCCCTGGAAGAATGGGGGCCCCTGATTTTTTTACTTCATCCCATAACACTGAATGAGGAATGCTGCAGCATGACCAGATTAACCTGGGTGGGGGGCACCCTGCAAACTTCCTTTTTTCTTTGTGCTTTTTTTATGTTTGGTTTCTCATCGTGCTGCTGTGAGCTGATGCTTCCAACGCTGCTTTGTGACAGATGTTCCTTCCTTTGTGTCCCTGTGCACCTTGGGCCTCCTGCAGCCCCACCCTGGGGTGGGGGACAGGGAAAAACGGGGTCCTGGAGGCCAGAACAGGGGCTGTGTGTCCCTCAAGAGAGCTGGAGAAGTGTTGGAGTCAGGCCACGGGGCAGGATTCATTAAAGCAGCCTCAGGAGGAGCCTCCTGGCACAGCAGGGAGCACAAGCACAGCCTGGAGCTTTCCCAGCCCCCAGGGCAGGAGGGGGACCCTGAAATCAGCCCCCATGCAGTGACAGCACAGGGCTTTGTGCTGGTGTCTCATCCTGGTGAGGACAAGCTCCTGATTAGATCAAGACCCTGGATCAGGAGAAATTCCTGGACCAGGACAAACCCTTAGGTCAGGAAGAATTCATGTACAAGGACAAGCTCCTAGATCAGGAAAAATTCCTGGATCAGGACAAGCTCTTAGGTCAGGAAAAATTCATGGATCAGGATAAGCCCCTAAGTCAGGACAAGCTCCTAGGTCAGAAAAATGTCCTGGATCAGGACAAGCCCCTAGGGCAGGACAAACTCCTGGATCAGGAAAAATTCTTGGACCAGGACAAACCCTTAGGTCAGGAAGAATTCATGTACAAGGACAAGCTCCTAGGGCAGGAAAAATTCCTGGATCAGGACAAGCTCCTAGGTCAGAAAAAGCTCCTGGATCAGGACAAGCCCCTAGAGCAGGACAAGATCCTGGATCAGGAAAAATTCCTGGAGCAAGACAAACCCTTAGGTCAGGAAAAATTCCTGGACAAGGACAAGCTCCTAGGTCAGGAAAAGCTGGATCAGGACAAGGTGCTGAATCAGGACAAGTTTCCAGGTCAAGAAAAACTCCTGCATCGGGAAAAGCTCCTAGGTCAGGAAAAACTCTTGGAACAGGACAAGCCCCTAGGGCAGGACAAGCTCCTGGATCAGGAAGAATTCCTGGACCAGGACAAACCCTTAGGAAGAATTCCTGGACAAGGACAAGCTCCTAGGTCAGGAAAATCTCCTGGATCAGGACAAGCTCTTAGGTCAGGAAAAATTCCTGGACCAGGACAAGCTCCTGGATGAGAACAAGCCCCTAAGCTTGGCAGTTTAGAGAATCTTTCCCAAGCAGCCAAGATACTCCACCAAGGCTAAAATTTCCTACCTCTTTCCTAGAGAAAAGCAGAATAATTTGGCATCCTGAGCAATCAGACTTTCTAGAATCCACACTCAAATTCCCAGGCTGTGTTTGCCACCCCTCTCTGTGCCCTCTGGCTTTTTAATGAATCAAGCCTGCTGTGGCTGCTGGGTGTTTAATTAACAATGCAATGCTCAGGAGTGTTTGTCAGGAGGTTGTTCCTTAGCTGTGATGTGTGAAATGTAGTATCTCTTTATAGGATGCAATTTTGACACACAAGGATCGCCTTACTCCCAATTAGGCAAGTATCTTAATCACAATTAACTGGCACCTACTTGCTTCATTGTTTTTGCTTTTTTTCTCTTTTTATTTTGGTGATTGAGCAGCATTTCTTGCTCATACACTGCTTGCAGAGCAGTCCTGAATGTGACAGAATCATGGAATTGTTGAAGTTGGAAAAGCCCTCCAAGATCATGGAGTCCAGCTATTCCCCAGCCCTGCCAAGGCCACCACTGACCCTGTCCCCAAGTGCCACCTCCACATGGCTTTTAAATCCCTCCAGGGATGGGGACTCCCTGAGCAGGAGGCAGATTTGGAGAAGTTGTGATTGCTTTTTGGTTTTCCCCCACGTGGTTTTAAAGAAGAGCCTGAGGTCAGTGCTCTGGAAGTGGCCCTGTAATTAAGAACTGATCCCTCTGCTCTCCTCCTCTTTGAAATGGAAAGAGGGCAGGGTTAGGTTGGATATTGGGAAGGAATTCTGGCTGGGAGGGTGGTGAGCCCCTGGCACAGGGTGCCCAGAGAAGCTGGAAGTGATCCAGGCCAGCTTGGATCAGCCTGGGACAGTGGAAGGTGTCCCTGCCCATGGCAGGGGGTGGAACAGGATGATCTTTAAGGTCCTTCCAACCCCAACCATTCCATGGTTCCATGAATATCCCTGCTCATTAAGGCACTTGAACATGGGCTAAATGCCATGGGTGCAATTAGCCCCTCTGCAGCTAATTAAAGCAAGGTGGCTGCTGCTTGCCTGTCCTCTTCAGGCTGCCTGCAAGGCTCATTGCCCTGGGAGCAGGAGCCTGCAGCCCTGTGGGATTCACCCTGCACCCTCTCATCCCCAAACACCCACAGATCCATGCTCTGGATGTCACAGACAAGCAGCAATGCTTTCTCCTCCTTTTCCCTGCCCAAGCTGACCTGCTGTTTTCTCTCCCTCATGCCTTTCCCTGGGAATGACCACAGTTGACATTAAAAAAATGGTGGCAGGTACGGCCCCCTGTGCATGGCAGCTGTGCTGGGAACCCTTCCAAAAAACACTCAATCCCTCTCACACCAGTCTTTTTATTCCTCAAGTGTTTTGTGGATGTGTCAGTTCATGTTTTCAGCTGGAGGAACCACCTGGGGAGCCAGGCTGGTGGCTTGGGAATGACTCCCTGTCCCTCTGTCCCACTGTGTCTGTCACATTTGCAGTAACCCAGTGCTGTGCATTTAAACCAGCAGCCCCAAGGAATCCTGGAGGTTTTGGGGCATTTTCCAGCCTTCCCATGAGTTCTTGTCTTAGGTGTGGCTCGTTGCTTGGCAGGGAGGTTTTGTGGTGTGATGTGGCATCTCAGTAAATGAAGATCTGTGTGTGTGTGTGTCCTTTTGGTTCCCAAGAACAGCCCTTGAATACACACACAGAATTTATCTGCTGATCCTCAGTCCCCCCCCCACACTAACCTGACTGTAAACTAAATAACACTTGGTCCTGAGAGTGAATTCCATTTCCAGGCCAGGTTGGTCAGGGCTTGGAGCAACCTGTGATCATGGAAAGTGTCCCTACCCATGGCAGGGGTTGGAAGGAGATGAGCTTTAAGATCCCTTCCAACCCAAACCACTCCATGATTCCATAATTCTGTTAGACCTTGAAGAGCTGGTGAGGATCACATCCCCTGCAAGGGCCAAATTTTAGGAAGCCTTGAGGATCCTGCAGGCTCACAAGCCAAAACATTGGGAGCCAAGGAGCAGCAAGAGCAAAACTCCTCCAAGTCCTGGCCATAAAAACTCAGGCACAGTGGCAGCTGCAGCCACAGGAGCTCAGAGATCCCTCCGTGATAGAAGTTGTCCCTTGGTGATGGAAGCTGTCCCTCCATGGTGGAATTTGTCCCTTAGTGATGGAAGTTGTCCCTCAGCGATGGAAATTTGTCCCTTAGTGATGGAAGTTGTCCCTCAGTGGTGTAAATTGTCCTCCATGCTGGAATTTGTCCCTCCACGGTAGAATTTGTCCCTCAGTGATAAAGTTTTCCCTCCATGGTGGAATTTGTCCCTCCATGGTCAAATTTGTCCCTCCATAGTGGATTTTGTCCCTCAGTGGTGGAATCTGTCCCTCAGTGGAGAAAGTTATTCCTCAGTGCTTGAAGTTGTCCCTCCATGGTGAAAATTGTCCCTCAGTGGTGGAAGCTGTTCCTCAGGGGTGGAATCTGTCCCTCAGTGATGGAAGTTGTCACTCAGTGGGGGAATCTGTCTCTCCATGGTTGAATTTGTCCCTCAGTGGAAGAATTTGTCCCTTAGTGGTGGAATCTGTCCCTCAGTGCTGGAAGTTGTCCCTCAGTCATGGAATCTGTCCCTCCATGATGGAATTTGTCTCTCAGTGGAGGAAGTTGTCCCTCAGTCATGGAATCTGTCCCTCCATGCTGGAATTTGTCTCTCAGTGATGGAATCTGTCCCTCCATGATGGAATTTGTCTCTCAGTGATGGAATCTGTCCCTCCATGGTGCAATCTGTCCCTCAGTGGTGCAATCTGTCCCTCAGCAGTACAGTTCCATATCCTGCATGCAGCATGCCCTGTCCATGTCCCCCCACTCCCCTCCATATCCCCCTTTTCCCAACCCTTCCCTTTCTCCTCTTCTTTCCAGTCGCTTGGTTTTCTTTCGACCCCTCCTCCGCCCACGCCGACATCATCTTCTCCAACGACAACCTGACCGTCACCTGCAACAGCTACGACGACAGGGTGGTGCTGGGCAAGACAGGCTTCTCCAAAGGGCTGCACTACTGGGAGCTGTCCATCGACCGCTACGACAACCACCCCGACCCCGCCTTCGGCGTGGCACGCATGGACGTGCTCAAGGACGCCATGCTGGGCAAGGACGACAAGGCCTGGGCCATGTACGTGGACAACAACCGCAGCTGGTTCATGCACAACAACTCCCACACCAACAGGTGGGTGTGTCTGAGGTTTATGTACAACAACTCCCACACCAACAGGTGGGTGTGTCTGAGGTTTATGTACAACTCCCACACCAACAGGTGGGTGTGTCTGAGGTTTCATGTACAACAACTCCCACACCAACAGGTGGGTGTGTCTGAGATTTCATGTACAACTCCCACACCAACAGGTGGGTGTGTCTGAGGTTCATGTACAACAACTCCCACACCAACAGGTGGGTGTGTCTGAGGTTTATGTACAACTCCCACACCAACAGGTGGGTGTGTCTGAGGTTTATGTACAACTCCCACACCAACAGGTGGGTGTGTCTGAGGTTTGTGTACAACTCCCACACCAACAGGTGGGTGTGTTTCAGTCTGAGGTTTCATGTACAACAATTCCCACACCAACAGGTGGGTGTGTCTGAGATTTCATGTACAACAACTCCCACACCAACAGGTGGGTGTGTCTGAGGTTTATGTACAACAACTCCCACACCAACAGGTGGGTGTGTCTGAGGTTTATGTACAACAACTCCCACACCAACAGGTGGGTGTGTCTGAGGTTTCATGTACAGCTCCCACACCAACAGGTGGCTCCTGTCTGAGTCTGAGGTCGTTCAGATCATTAGTGGGTTTAGGGGTTTTTGTTTTATGGCTCTGGTGTTGAAGGATGAGGTAGAAGTTTGTTGAGTTTGCCCCAAGATCACCCCAGAGGGACATGAGGTGGTTCAAACCCTGGTTCTCTCTGAAGCAGCCAAAGAGAGATTGCTGGAGATGGTTTTCTCTTGTTCCAAGGATTGTTTATTGTTTCTTATCTCAGGCACCTTTTGTCTGGCCAGCAGGGTCTGCTCAGCCTGGCACCCATGGTGGGATCTGCCTGCTGAGGGCAGGGCTGATCTTAGATAGTTTGTACTACGTGTTACATGTTTACAAAATGTTCCCAATACAATACAATTTTATTAAATGGTCCAGCCCTGACCCCATCCAATCTAAAAGTGCCAAGGTGTCACCCAGCATGGATGACAGGGAGAAGAAGAAGGAAAAGGTGTCCACCCCCCAAATTCTCCACCTTGGCCACGTGTCCCTTATCATAAACATTCCAAAAAACCTATTTATCTACGTTCTAAAAGTCTAATTTATACTTCACTAATTTTGGTGACCAATTTCCATTCCCTCTGTGTTGGTAATTCCCCCCAGGGGTTGGAATTCAGCACCTGAGACACCAGGGTCTGACTCGGGGGTCTTTGAGACCCTCACCAGGGGGTTTGAGACCCCCAAGGAGGCCAGGGGGACACCCTGGGCTCCCACAAGGACAAACTCAGGAGCTCTCTGTGTTCTGCTTGATGTTTGCAGTTTATTGCACAGGGTGTGGGTACAAAGGGCCCTGCAGGAGCTCCAGCCACAGCTCAGAGCAGGGCAGAGAGTGAGTGGGGGGCAGGAGCTCTAAGAGATAAGAGAGGGAGGTAAGAGAGAGATTTTCCCCTTTACAACACAATAAATCTTCTTCCATGTTGAATGTTCTAATTTCCACTAACCAATCTAATACAAGATACAAATTCTCTAACATTTGCATACAGCCTATAGGAATTGCTACATTACCATGTTTTACTGCTTTCTTCTCTCTCAACCTTCTCTGGGACCCCTCCTGTCATGCCTGGAGAGGGTCTCTGCTGCTCTCTGGTATTTGCAGCATCTGGTGTTACCTTAGCAAAGGGAGGAGACCTTCAAGCATCCACACTGCTGCTCTCAGCCACTCAGTCAAAAACTGCTTCCATTTCTATCTCATTATGGTTTCCATATTCTCAAAATCTTCTGCTAGGCAATCATATTTATAATGTTTTCCAGATTCATCCTTCCCAACACTTCCCCAAGTGGGGATCAGGCTCTGCCTTGTTCCAGGAGTCCTTCCCTGCCTGCCATCCCTGTTTCCATGCTGCCTCTTGCTGCTGGCATCCCCTTCCCAGTAACAGCCAAATCCTTTCACCTGATTGCCATGATCCCTGAGCCACAGCTGCTGCTCATGTTCTCATGGCAGTGGGGACTGTGCTTGGGCAGAGCCTGGGCTCAGCTCCTGCAGCCCTGAGGACTCTTCCTGGTGGCTCAGCAGGTTTTGCTCCACAGTTCCATTTGCTTTCTCCCATGGTTGTGTGGCTGTGGCTGCTCTCAGGGTGGTTTTTCCCTTGGGGACATCCTGGCAAGAGGACAGCAGCTCCATGGCAGGGTAGAGGAGGAGGTTCCCAGCAATGCAGAGCCTGGCTGGGATTGCAGCAGGTCATGGGCTGGCTCCTGGGTGAGCTCTGGTGTTCACCATCATCAGCCCTTGAGCTCCATGGAGCACAGGGGACACTGAGACACTGCCCTTGAGACACTGATTTTAGAAAAGTTAAGATTTTAGCTAAAAAATAGATTTTCTGGAATTGATTGAAGCAGATAGATAGGCCTTGCTGGAAATAATTAAGAGTGTTAGTTAAAAGAAGCTGGATTTGAGATGGTTATCTCAGATTTAAATAATTAATTGCTTGTCATTTTATGTTTGCTCAGCTGGGTTTGCAGTGAGAAAAGGAGAAACTGATAAACAGATCTAAAGGAACACAGACAAGTGGAAATCTTTTACATCTCAAAACCAATTCAAAAGTCACAGAGGGAGGAAACTGGAGTTCTCCCAGAGATCATTTGTGCTGTCCTCTATGGGAGGGGTTGAGGAAGACTCACCTTACTACCCCTTCTCACAACCCCTCCCCATAAAAAAGAGCACAGACCCAATTAAGAGAGCAAACAACCCATGCTTAATTACCACAGGAATAGGGGAATAGGAGGTGCTGGTGTTATGAATATGTAAACACTCAAAACTTTTGTAAATAAATAAACTCTGGAATTGTTTCTAACTTTGCAGTGAGTTTTAGGGGATGACCCCCCACATCTGAATTAAACATTCACTCTCTAACTCTGAACTGTTAGAGATCTTTTGTCCCTCACAGCTGAGGATTTTAGTATTTCCTATTTCAATAAATCACCTTTTTCCTCCCACAGAACTGAGGGTGGGATCACCAAGGGTGCCACGGTGGGAGTGCTGCTGGATCTGACCAGGAGGACTCTGACATTCTCCATCAATGAGGACCAGCAGGGCCCTGTGGCCTTTGAGAACCTGGAGGGGCTCTTCTTCCCTGCTGTCAGCCTCAACAGGAACGTGCAGGTACGTGGGGCAGGTGGTTTGGGGATCACCAACTATCAATCAATCAATGAACCACTTCTCAACTTTCACTTGAACCACTTTTCAACTTACTGAGAGGAGACTGCAGCATCCAATCTCTGAGAAGCCTCACAGCTGAAGCTCAGTTTGTTTTATAATAATATCTTGCTAATATTCTAATTAGAAATTCTAATTGCTAATAATATTTTGTTAATAATCAAATTCACTTTCTCATCTTACAGATCTCCAAAATAATTTTTACAGCGTTAGAAGTGACAGCTCAAGGCATAATCAAGGCCAGAGCAAGATTGTTAGCAATGGCAGGCAAAGATTTTAAAACAATTTATCTGGCATTGGAAAAGAATATTTTGATTGGGCATTGCAAAAATCAGAAGAATTGCAAATTGTATTATTAGGTTATTCAGGTGTCTGTTCAATTCACTTTCCAAGCCACAAGTTGCTGCAAGCAAAATTAAGTTTCAGAGAAAAACCCATATTAAGTCAAGTTCCAATGGATGCAATAATACTGTTCACTGATGGTCCAGAAAAAACACATAAATCAGTAATAACATGGCAGAACCCAAAAACAAAGACATGGGAATCAGACATTCAAACAGTGGAAGGTTCAGCTCAAACTGTGGAATTGGCAGCAATTGTCAGAGCATTTCAATTTAATTACAGGTTCAACTTAATGCAGACAAAAAACAGAAGGGTCACTTTTAAAGAACATTGATAATGATGATCTATATTGGTATCTTGCATGTTTGCAACAAATTTTACAGCACAGAAAAAAAAAAATACTTTGTCTCACATCAAGGCACATTGAGAATTCCCAGGTTCCAGCAGGTGGGGGTCAGTCGGGCTCTCTGGAGCAGGGTGTGACATTCCCAGCTGTCACACATTCCTTGCTGTCACACTCCCCTCATGCTGCAGTGCCAGTGCTCAGGAGCAGGAGGGTTCTTGTGCAGCAGGGGTGGCTTGGACAGAGCTGCATTTGCCCCTAAAGCAGAATTTGTCCAGAATCAGCACAGTCTCCCTGTCCTCGCTCCAGGTTCCTCCCTCCAGGGTTCTCCCTGGGATGGGGTTTGGTGTCTCTGTTTTATGATGCTCCTTCACAAGAGCCTCCCCAGCTCCTACAGCTCTCCTGGATGGGAGCAGGGCACCCTCCAAAGCCTGTTTTCCTCTGGGACATTTCAAACCCCTCTTCTCTCCCTCTCTCCCAAGCTCTCAGCTCTCTGAAGGTGCCCAGGCAGTGACACCCTGAGCCAATCTGGTATTTCCACCTTTCATTTCCCTTCTCACTGATCACATCCCTGCTCTCCTCTGTCCCAGGGAATCCTCCACAGCCTGGCTTTGGCACATCCCCCCTGCCACTGCCTGCACCTCCAGCCCTGCCCAGGCACATCCAAGGACAGGTGGCACATAATGGATCATCTCAGGGTGTTCAGTATTTGGGCAGAGTGTTCTATAGTGAGTGTCACAGCTGGAGAGGGACTTTGGAACAGAGCCTGGAGTGACAGGACACAGGGAATGGCTTCCCACTGCCAGAGGGCAGGGATGGATGGGATATTGGGAAGGAACTCCTGGCTGTGAGGGTGCTGAGGCCCTGGCACAGGGTGCCCAGAGAAGCTGTGGCTGCTCCTGGATCCCTGCAGTGTCCAGGTTGGGCAGGGCTTGGAGCAGCCTGGGACAGTGGGAGATGTCCCTGCACATGGAGAGGGTGGAGTGAGATGGGCTTTGAGGTCACTTCCAACCCTAACCATTCTAGGATTTTATTATCACCTCTGTGCAAGAGCAGAGACACCAACTGACCTCTCTAAATTAAGGATCCATTAATTAGGATGTGCTCTGCTGCATCCATCAGGATCCAGGGTTTACTGCACTGCCACCAAGGCAGTGACAATTTCCCAGCAGCACTGGGACAAAGGTGTGTTGGGACCATCCCAAACTTTGGGAGCATCCCTGCCACAGTGTCCCACCCCAAAGGTGGGAGAAGGGCTGGGAAATGTGTAATTAGGAAACACTAACCAAGCCCATGTTGTCTATTCTGGGTTTAGAGGTGCTGTATTAATTTGATGTGGTAAAAACATCCTACTGTGTGCTGGGTTTAATTCCTACCTCAGTCCTCTACACAGCCATAAGGGACAAGGCATTTCTGGAGCCCCTTGGCTTTGTGAGTTCCCTGGGCAAGGCAGAGCCTAAATCCCCTGACAACACAGAAATCCCATGGGATGCTGATAAAAGGCTGCTAATTAAGCCAAGCCATTTATTATGCTTTTTCAGAGGTGTATGCCTAATTGAAAACAACTCTAATTAGGAGGGGAATCACTGTATTTTAGATAGTTTTTTTTTTAAATCTGTACTGAGGGGGAAAATGCTGCTGCTGCAATAAAAGAAGGAATTGGGAATTTGGAGTCCTCCCAAATTGTGGAGGCAACTGCATTTCACCAGTGCCTGTGTGAGCATGGCCCTGTCCCAACATCCTGATGCTGCTCAGCTCCCCCACACAAAGCTCCTTCCTGCCACCAGCCATCAGCCACATCCTCTCCACTGTCCCTGTCCTCTCTCTGTCCCCATCCCCACTCAGCTCAGGGGTTTCTCCAAGATCTCCTGTAATGTTTTCACTGTCCCTCAGCTCTCCCAAATCCCTTCTTGTCCATCTCACCTGCACAAAGACCCAACTCCTGCCATGTCCCACCTCTCTGGCAGCCAGCTGGGAATATTTAGGGCTTGGGATGAGCAATCCCAGTTCACTCCAGCAGCACAAAAAAGAGGAACAAGCCAGATGAAGGCACTGCCCCAATTCTGGGGACACCTGCATCTTCACTCACACCCTGCCTGTCCCCAGTGCAGCTCCTGCCCTCTGTGGGGACAGAGTGCCAGCTGACAGGCACGAGCTGTCCCAGCAGGCAGTGTGGGAGCCAGCTGAGCCCTGTGTGTCCCTGCAGGTGACTCTGCACACCGGGCTGCCCGTGCCCGAGTTCTACGCCTCGCGCTCGGCCATGCCCTGAGGACGCTCCCGGAGCCGGCTGCCTCTTCTGGGATGAGAGGAGCCAGCCATTCCCTCCTGCAGGACCAGGCCAGCCTGCCCAGCTGCTGGGCCCCCAGATCCCTGCTGGGCCCCCAGATCCCTGCTCAGCCTCTGGCTGGAGAAGCAGATGAGGAAGGAAGGTCGTGGCTTTCGGCCGCTGCGCTCTCCGGCCTCCGCGCTGTCCTGTGTGTGTGCGCTTCGCTCTTTAGCTCTCTTTGCCTGATAAGTACCTAGGTAGCCTGAGCTCTTCTCCTGTGTCTGCTTTTAGGTTTGGTTTTCCTGATTTCAGTTGGGGGTTTTTGGGGATGGGGCAGTCCCGTGTTGGGGAGGGGCCCCAGCATGGGAATGCTCTGCCCACGCCAGCCTGGTTACTTTGCAGGATTCTTTCCTTCCCCCGTGGCCTTTCTTGCAGAGCACCCTCGGTCATGTATAGAGGTGGGTCCTGGATTACCAGTCAGTCTCCATGTCCTGACCCAAGCTCCCCACTCTGTCCCCTGTCCCCCTGGGGCGTCTCTCGGGGCAGGGGGTGGCCATCCTGTCCCCAAGGTGTCCCCTTGGTCGGGTGCTGAATGCCCAGGGGGGTTCCCACCCCCTAACCCCACCCTGAACCCACACCTCGGTGCCAGCACATGCGCCACAGCCATAGACCAGAGAGCCCTCGCCTGGCTCTTTGGAGATTAGTGTTTATTTTTTTAGAGTTGCCATATAAAGCCTAGCCTTAAATTCAACTGATAGTGTCCTTCCAATCACCGGAGAATCCATTCTGCAGCGAGGGTCTGACAGGGAGCCCGGGGGTGGGGATGGGGTGGGGGAGGAAGGAGAGCTGGCCACAGCCCTGCCACGCACTCAGGAATCCACAGCACTTCCCGTCAGCCTCCATCCCCTGCTTGACTTTCTGGTAATCCAGAGGCAGGAGAGGAGCAGGGCCAGCCCCGTGGCCGAGCCCAGAGCTCCTGCCCGTGCCCTGCGGAGCCGGGACGGGCAGCGGGATCGCCCCAGCTCCAGCCCAGCAGAAAGACAAGTGTAAATACAAACACCCCCTTCCCCGCCAGCGTGCCCTCCTCTAGGACAGTCCCCTTCATCCCCCTGTTGCTCCAGCATTTCAGTTTTCCTAATTTATTGGATGGGTGCTATCTCGTTGACTCCCACCAAGGAGTTCCTCCAGCTGCCGGAGAGCCGTGTTGCGGGACAACGCCGGGCAGCTCCTTGGTGCATTCCTGAGGAGCCTCTGTGGCCGGCTCACCCGGGCTCCTCTGTCTCTCTCAGCTGCCATTCCCCATTCTTTAGGGTGTTCATGGTGCTTTTAGAGTCCCAGTGATTGTACGACGTCGTCCCCCCGTTGCGCGATGGTAGCTGCACACGGCCGCTGTACTGACCACCAGTGTCACGTTTGCTGTTCTAATAAAGGACTTTTACCAGAGAAGGGCAGAGCTCCCAGAGCATCTCTGTGCTTCATTTCCCCTCTCACCCCCTGTCCTGGGGTGAGGGACAGGTGTCTGCCAATAAAGGCAGGAGCTTCTCTTTGAAATGGAGAATGTAAACCCCCTCCCTCCAAATTAATATTATAATTTTGAAATTAAGGGGCTCTCAGGCAAAGATAGGGGAATTAGGAATAACAGTTCTTTACTAGGACAATTAAACTAGCAATGCAGTATTACACAGAACAATCCCAGCCCTGCCAGAGTCAGAATCCAAGCTGGCACAGTCAGTCAGTCAGGGTGGTGGCACAGTCCCATTCCATGGTGCTGCATCCTCCTGCAGGGGCAGATGTGGCTTAGCTGGAGCAGTGCTCCTGGAGAAGGGGCAGTTTCCTCTGAAGCTCCAGGGATGATGTGCAAGGCTCTGGTTTTCCTCTGGAATCCAGTGGAAAGAAGGTGCCTTGGTGTCCCAAATGTCAGTTTTTCTCTGGGTAGGAAAGGCTTGGCTCCTGCCCTGGCTGGAGCATCTCCCAGTGGGATGATGGAATTTTCTCAGCCATGCCCTGGGACTCAGTGTGGCCATGAACAGGAGATATCTGCTGGAGGGAGGATGGGCTGTGGGAAGCTAAAGATGATTGCCCAGCTGGTTTAAAGATGGCCCATGAGCAGAGAATGTGTGCCAGGAGATCAGGGGCACTGCCCCAGCCGAGTCAGCAGATGGGACAGAATTCACATTGCTGACTACTGTATTATATATTATATATTATGTATTATATATTGCAACCCAAGACACCCTCCCAGTGCCCCTGGTTCACTTCCCTTCACCCCCTCACTGTCCTTGTCCAGAGACAGCAGCAGAGAGCAGACAGAACTCAGTCAAAGGGAGCAAGGGGGCCATGGAAGCCACCTGAGGAAGGAATTCCTGGTTGGGAGGGTGGGGAAGTGCTGGCACGGGTTGTCCAGAGAAGCTGTGGCTGCCCCATCCCTGGAAGGAGGGAGGAATGACCAAGGCTGGATACAGAGCACCATCTCCCCAGGGAGATGAAATAGAGCCAAAATGAGGGGTCAGTGGAGGGGGAGCCATTCCCAAGGGAACAGCGTGGACAGTTCTGCCAGGGCCGTGAGAAGGACTCACTGCTGGGATATCAGAGCCTGCTCTGTTTTCCCAGAGTGACTCAGGAGAGATTTTCAATGTGCAGCCTCTGAGCTCATCACGGGCTCCAGTCCAGGGCTAAAGAAGAAAATGCTAATGGATGAAGTGCATCTCAGAAGGATGCTTGTTCTTTGCAGAGTGGGAATGTGCCCAGAACACCGGAGATACAGGAAACTGCATTTTCCCTGCAGCGTGTAAAACCAGCCTGTAAGCCGTGTACAGCACAGGGAACAGCCCAGGGCCAGAGCATCTGTGGCAATGGGACAAGGGGGGATGGTTTTACACTGACAGAGGGGAGATTAAGATGAGCTATTGGGAAGAAATTCTTCCCTGTGAGGGTGGGGAGGCCCTGGCACAGGTTCCTGTAGCTGCCACATTTCTGGAATTGTCCAAGCCCAGGCTGGACAGGGCTTGGAGCAACCTGGGTTAGTGGAAAGTGTCCCTGCCCTTGGCAGGGAGTGAAACTGGATGATCTTTAAGCTCCTTCCCAACCCAAGCCACGCTGTGATCGTGTGATTCTGTTTCTCTCTGCGTGTGGATCTGTGCATGGATCTAATCTAATCTAACCCTGCCCTCTGGCAAGGGAAAGCCATTAATTTCCCCATCCTGTTACTCCAGATCTTTGTCCCACTTCAGATCTCCTGGAGCACCTTTAGACCTTGAAAGGGGCTATAAGGTCTCCCTGGAGCCTTTTCTTCACCAGGTGAACATTCCCAGCCCTTCCAGAGCAGAAAGGCTCCAGCTCTTGGAGCATCTCTGTGGCCTCCTTTGGACTCACGCCAGCAGCTCCACATCCTTGTGATGTCGGGCTCGATGCAGGACTGCAGGTAGGGCAGAGGGGCAGAATCCCATTTCCTTGCTTTACTGCCCACCCTGCTGGGAATGAGCCCAGCACACGGAAAACAGCCTGGAAAGGCTGCGGGGCCATGGCTGGAGAAGGAGGAGGAGGAGGAGGAGGAGGCGGGGGAGGAGAAAGTGTTGCGTTGGAAGCTCATATCGGAAATTTCTGCCCTTGGGAGGAAGCGGAGGCAGGGCAAGGTCCTGCGGGCAGGGCGGGGCGGTGCGGGGAGCTGCGCAGCCCGGAGCCCGGGGAAAGAGATCCCACGCCATTTCCAGAGGGATTGCGGGCAGGCAGAGAATAGTGAGGAGAGGGGGGAAAGGGAGGGGGCCGGGAAATGCTGCGGGGAGGAGCGGGGGGGCGGTCGGGATAGTGGGAGTGGATCGGGACACAGGGATGGGACGGTGACACGAGGATGCATCGTGACACGGGGGGACACATCACGACTCTCCCGGCTTTCCCTCCGGGCCCGGAGAGAAGCATCTTCCTCGTACGTGCTCCGGGAGAGGCTGTCCCGCGGGCGGGGCCCCGCCTGGGGCGGTCCCTGCCGGGGCGGTCACTGCCTGGGTCAGCGCTGGGTGCCGGTGACCGCGCCCGCACGGCTGAGCTCCGCCCGGGGGGCTCCGGCTGTGCCCCGGCCCCGGCCCCCTCCTCTGCACCTGCCCGGGACACCCCCTTTGCGCATCCCTCCGTCCCCCTCTGCGCATCCCTCCGTGCTCCCACCGCCCCCCTTTACACATCCCTCCGTGGACCCACCGTCCCCCTTTAGCGCATCCCTCTGAGACCCCCGGGATTCACCCCCCCACCTTTGCAGACCCCTCTGTGCCCCTGCGGGTTCTTCCTGTCTTTTGCACACCCTTCTCAACATACCGGGTCCCTCTCCCTTCTCTATGACCGTCAGGGTCCCCCCTTTGCACACCCCTCTGAGACCCCGCCAAGGGGCGGCCCCCGGGCCGCGTTCCTGGAGTCCCTCCTTTGCACTTCCCTCCGAGCATCCCCGGGGTCCCCCCTTTTGCACCCCCCTCTGTCCATCCCCGGGATCCCCCCTTTTGCACCCCCCTCTGTCCATCCCCGGGGTCCCCCCTTTGCACCTCCCTCTGCCCATCGGGATTTCCCCCATTTCCACCCCGCTCTGTCCATCCCCGGGATTTCCCCCTTTGCACCCCTCTACCCATCCCCGGTGTCCCCCCTTTTTCCCCCCATCGGTGCCGCTTCTCCCGCCCCACTCGTGGGCGGCCCTTCGCGGGGCCCGTCCCCATTCCCGTCCCCTCCCGGGGCGGTGCCAGCGCGGGGCGGAGGCGGAACGCGGCTCCGGAGCGCAGCCCGTGTGTCCGTGTCCCCCTCGCCCGTGTCCCCGCAGCCCCGCCGCGATGTCGCGGCCGCTGTCGGACCAGGAGCGGCGGAAGCAGATCAGCATCCGCGGCATCGTGGGCGCGGAGAGCGTGGCCGAGCTGAAGCGGGGCTTCAACCGGCACCTGCACTTCACCCTGGTCAAGGACCGCAATGTGGCCACCCCACGCGATTACTACTTCGCCCTGGCCCACACCGTGCGGGATCACCTGGTGGGGCGCTGGATCCGCACCCAGCAGTACTACTACGAGAAGGATCCCAAGGTGGGAGCGGTGGGATTGAAGGGGGGAGCCCCTCCGTGCGGGGCGGGGTGCTGGGAACCCCCCCCGGCTGGATCCTGGCTTGTGGCTGGGGTGGGAACCATGGGAACCCCGTGGATGTGAGCGCTCGCTCGGCGCTGGGATAGAGGGATTGGCGGGGCTCGGTTTTTCATGGATTTAGGGCTGTTCCGGTAACTTTTCCGAGAGGAGGGACTGGACTTTACCAAGCGAGGCCACTGTCCTTTGCTCTGCAAAACAAACAGAGCGCGGCTTGGCCGGCAGCGGGGTGCAGGGCATGGGAACGCCGCTTGTTGTCCCGCGGCGCCGGCGTGGGTGCTGTCTACCAAAACCAACTCCAAAGCCTTCCCGGGGGAATTATTGGAAAGGCTTAAAGGCACCCGAAGCCAACCGCAAACAGGTCTTGTTTAACACAAGTGATGCCAAGCGTGAGAGATCCGGTTTGTGCAGGAGTGGCTGCGCTGCCGCCCGTCCCGCTGGCTCGCTTCGGGCTCTGCCGCGGGGGGATTAAATCCTAATCCCCCTCCTGACACCTGGATGTCCCTGTCGGCATCAATTTCCTCCCTGCCCGCACCTCGCTGGGAGCGTGCCAGCCGCGATAGCTCAGCACTCCCCCGTGTTGTGTAAAAGGAGCCTCTCGTAGGGTTTGGAGCTGGGACTCCCCCGTCCAGCCTGCCTGGAGCCGCTGCTCCCTGCTCTGCTGGAGTCACACCAGTAGATCCCAGTGGATCCCGCCCAGCACATCCAGCCCGTGGCAGGATGGAACGAGACGATTTTTGTGGTCCCTTCTCAACCCAAACCATTTTAGGTCTCCAGGATTCTCTCCCACCTCCATCCCCGGCCCGACCCCGCGCAGGTCCTGGGGAAAGCTGTCGAGTCAGCGACTTCCCCCAGCCTAAATCCTTCCTTAAAACCTGCCGGTGCTGACGCCGGGGCTCGGCTTACACAAGGCCGGCCCGGGCGCGGTGTCAGCGGGAGAGTGTCCCCTGCTGCAAGGGGACAGCAGAGGAAGCCCCATGTCCCCATGTCCCCGCAGGCAGCGGCGGCTCACTCGGTTTTCCGGTGGCTTTGCAGCCCGGAGTGACTTTAGGGAACGGCTCCTCTTTAAAGTTTGGCTTGGTGCTGCCACCGGCAGGGATGGGGTGACCATCCTGGAGCTGTCCCCACCCTGGGACAGGACAAGGGGGTTCATCCAAATTAAACAATCTTCCCGGTTTGGGAAAGAGCAGGAGAGCCACAGCAGCCACAGCCCTGAAATTGCTGCGGCAAACCACCCTGCTCTGTTGAGAGCTGGGTTTTTCCCTGTTTGTTTTTGAGATATCACCCAACAGCAGCTTCTGGAGCCCAGGGGAGCCTCCTCCAGCCCTGGGAAAGGTGACCACGGGGTGCTTTTCTCTTCCAGAGGATTTATTACCTCTCCCTGGAATTCTACATGGGGCGGACGCTGCAGAACACCATGATTAACCTGGGGCTGCAGAATGCCTGTGACGAGGCTGTCTACCAGGTGAGCATCCCACCAGGGGTGAGGACATGGATTGGGAGGGATCCATGTTTTCCAGATCCTGGGAATGTTGATGGTTTGGTACATTGGCTG
Source organism: Erithacus rubecula (assembly GCF_903797595.1). Classification (NCBI taxonomy): domain Eukaryota; kingdom Metazoa; phylum Chordata; class Aves; order Passeriformes; family Muscicapidae; genus Erithacus; species Erithacus rubecula. The sequence continues at coordinate 58,709,629 of NC_136688.1, forward strand.
CAAACTGCTCCCTGAGCCACAGGGGATGACTTTGGGCATAAAGGCTGCTCCAGAGCCTGCCCTGGAAAAGCCTGGAGCTGCCCAGCCTGGCTGCTGTGTTCTGGGGAATGCAGCAGGATCCCTGGAAGGAAACTGGTGGTTCTGTGGGTGAGGCTGTTCATATCCATGATCAGTGGCAGGGAGGAATAAAACCTTGAATTAAGCCCAGCTGGGTGCTGGCACCAGGTGGCACTGGGGTTATCAAAGGGCTGCTTTTGTCCCCACCCTGTCACCTCTCGTGTTCAATGTCATCAGATGTGGCCAGGGTGGTTGCACAAGAACAGGAACAGCTTTTGTGCAAACATGTCAAAGGAGAGGAACTTATTTTTAGGGGAGATTATATTTTTTTATCCCCACTTGCTGTGACCAGGGGACATTAGGGCAGGGCAATGGACCAAAGGTCTCCACCTGAGCTCCCTGAGGAGTTTTGCATAAGCAAAACCACTTCCTCCTACAGCATCCATAGGCTGGAAAATTTAAATTTCCCTGGAAAAGGGGTGTAGATGCTTCTCACACTAAAGGGTGATGCCTGCAGTTGGGAGGAAAGGCAGCTGGGTGCCTGCTCCAGAGGATGGAGGTGCTGAAGGAGCAGGAACACACTTGGGTCCTGTCCCCAAGGGATTGGGGTGCTGGGGGAGCAGGAAGATGGCACCCAGGTGCCTTCCCCCAGGGAATAGGGGTGCTGGCAGTGCAGGAATATTCCAGCTGGGTGGCTGCCTCAAGGATTAGGGGTGCTGGGGGAACAGGAACCTAGTGCCTGCCCCACAGAGAGAGGGAGCAGCCTGGGAATAAGCTCTCAGAGCTCTTGGAAGTGTCTGGAACCCTGGTTACAGTTTGGTGCCCCCCAGCTGCACATCTTGCCTTTGGAGAGATCAAGGGTGTGAATGTCCCTTGTAAAACCTGTGCACTCACCCCTGTGACTCTAGACATGGGAGATGGCTTCTACATGGCACAGAGACACAGCTGAGGGGCAGAGCAGCTGCTTTGGGTTCAAATCACAGTGTCCCACCTGCAGAGATGGGTCATGTGGAATTAATGCCTTTCCAGCCCTCCTGGAGCCCACCTGCAAGGGAGTGTGTGCCAACAACACCTCCCCTCCGTGGGGCTGGACACTCTGAGAGTCTCCAGCCCCTCTCCTTTTTCTCATCTGTAGCTCGGGCTGGACATGGAAGAGCTGGAGGAAATCGAGGAGGATGCTGGGCTGGGCAATGGGGGTCTGGGCAGGCTGGCAGGTGAGTGAGTCCCCAGGAGGGGGCACATCCCTGAGGGCTTTACATCCACTGTGGGACATAGCTAATCCTGGGGAGTTATTGCTCCACCTTCCTAGCACAGGGCAAGGTGCTGGGTGGCTGCTGGCCTTGGCTCCTGGGAGAAGGATGCATCTCCAAGGAGGGCCCAGCTCACTGCTCTCCCCTCTCCTGAGCAGCTTGCTTCCTGGACTCCATGGCCACGCTGGGGCTGGCAGCCTACGGCTACGGCATCCGCTACGAGTACGGCATCTTCAACCAGAAAATCCGGGATGGGTGGCAGGTATGGATCCAGATGTGTGACCCTCACTGTCCCCTGGCACAGCTGGAACCCTTTAGACAGACATTTCCCTCAGCTTGGAGGCTGCTGCTGTGATATTTCAGATTCAGCAGATGTTCTAGTGAGCAAATGGAATTTCTTCAATCAGTGCAAGCTCACAGCATCCATCTTTTGTTCCCTGCTCAGGGCCACCCCAAAAGCTGCTCAGGGCTGCCTGGAGTGTGTGAGGATGGAGCAGGGTGGGGGATAAGGCTGGTTTGAAAATGCAACATCAGCAGTGCATTAATGAAACCTTGTCCCCATCCCCATGGAAGGCACAGACAGCCCAGAGTTCAGGGCCAAAATCCAAGTTTAGGGCAGACAGAGCATCCTCCCCTTTGCCATGAGCAGGCAGAGCCTTTCCCAGCCATCGTGCAGGGCTGGCTGTCCCTGTCACTGCCCTGGGTCCCCCTGGCAGGTGGAGGAAGCTGATGACTGGCTCAGGCATGGCAATCCCTGGGAGAAGGCCCGTCCTGAGTACATGCTGCCCGTGCACTTCTATGGCCGGGTGGAGCACTCTGCCTCTGGTGCCAAGTGGATCGACACCCAGGTAAGGGCTGGGGACAGCAGTGTCCCTTGCATGGCTTGTGCTGTCCTTTGGGGGGCTCTCCCTGGCTGGCTGCACCCCAGGGATGAGTCCTGCAGAATTTCTGGGGTGAAAAAGGCAGCGGTGGGGCAAAGTGGGGAGGAGATGGACAGGTTCAACTGCTCCATATCTGCAGCCAAGTTCTCCATCCCTGGAAGTGTCCAGGCTGGATGGAGCTTGGAGGAATCTGATCTAGTGGGAAGTGGATTGGGGTTGGAACAAGGTGGACTTCAAGCTCCCTCCCAACCCAAACCATTCTGGGCTTCTATGAAATACCAAAAGCAGCTCCAGCTTCTGTTTGCTATGTGCAGCTCTAAATTAAACCTGAAAGAAGCTGCTCCTGGTGTTTACAAGCCCCTCTCCATGCCCTGAGCACTTGTGGCAAACACCAACCAGCAGGCAGAGCCACAGGGATACCAAGAACATCCCACCCACACAACCACGCTGAGCTCAGCCCCGAGCTGGAGGCTCTGTGGGATGGGAGGGGCTGCAGGGGGAGCACTGGGGGGATCCCAACCCAATTCCAGCTGTCCTGGGGGTGTCACAGGTGGTGCTGGCGCTGCCCTACGACACCCCCGTGCCCGGCTACATGAACAACACCGTCAACACCATGCGGCTGTGGTCAGCCCGCGCTCCCAACGACTTCAACCTGCGCGACTGTAAGCGGGAGCTGGGCGGGGTGGGGAGGGCTCAGAGGGTCCCACGCCCACCTCCTCCCTCTGCTCCTCCCCAGTCAACGTCGGGGATTACATCCAGGCCGTGCTGGACAGGAACCTGGCAGAGAACATCTCCCGGGTGCTCTACCCCAACGACAACGTGAGTCGTGGTGTTTTAGGGATGGAGCAGCCCCGCACTCCAGGGTGCTGCAGAGATGTTTTTAGTTGTGTTTTAAGCTGCCTGCAGGGCTTGGATGGGGGGAAATTTGGGCAGAATTTGGGGGTTCAGGGGAGGTTTTGAGGGGTTGGGAGGAGTTTGGAGGCTTGGGAGGGAATTTAGGGGGGTCAAGTGAGGGGAAGATGAGCAGGTCCTGCTGCAGAAACGTTCCTTCAGTCTCAGAATACAATGTGAAGGCATACTGCTGCTGGTGTTACCCTGGTGGCCTCTTTGCAACCCTGGGATCAGAGGTTGTGCCTCAAATTGCTCTTTGCACCCCAGCCTTCTTGTTCTGGGAGTTCTTGCCAAGCTGGTGCAGAGGTGTGATGGGACACACAACCCTTGCCTAGCTACAAACCAAGCCTCTCCTTGCTCTGCAGCCTGTTTAGGGTGTTTTTCCCATTTAATCCTCCTCCAGCCTTCCCAGCTGTTGAGGACATCTGGGGGCACTGCAGTTCCAGTGGTGAGGTTGTCTCCTGCAGCTTTTCCTTTGCAGACCAGCAGGCTGATGCTCTGTGCTGCATGGATGGAGGTTAAATCCTTGTCTTGGAAATAGCTCCTAAGGCTTCCCTTCCATTGTCCTGATACCTTTCCTTGCAGCCAAAAAAGTGCAAACCACAGAGAACAGGTTTTGACAGTGCTCAGCTGTTTGTACCAGCACATCCCAAACCCTTGTGCTGGAATTTGGGAAGCAAGAAGAGCTTGGGATTGCACCTGATGCTGGAGGAAGCACGGAGGGGTCACACCCTGGGAAAACCTTCCCAGGAAGGGAAGTGCAGTGAATCTTGTGGGAATCCTGCAGTTCCTGCTCCTCTGCCCACAGTTCTTTGAAGGCAAGGAGCTGAGGCTGAAGCAGGAGTACTTTGTCGTGGCTGCCACCCTGCAGGACATCATCCGCCGCTTCAAAGCGTCCAAATTCGGGAGCACCGACAGTGTCCGCACCGTCTTTGATTCCTTCCCCGACCAGGTACGAGCCAGGGCTGCTCTGACCTCTGCCTTGCAGCTCGTTTCAACACCTCCCAGGTGATGCAGATGTTTGTGGGGCTCCCAGTGTCCCCCCTGTGTCCCCACGTGCCACCCTGCTCTCCCAGGTTGCCATCCAGCTGAACGACACGCACCCCGCCATGGCCATCCCTGAGCTGATGAGGATTTTTGTGGACATTGAGAAGCTGCCATGGGATGAGGTAGGGACAACCCAGATGGTCTCCTCCACTTGTACCCAGCTGCCCATGGTGGAGGAGCCAGTTTGGTGGCTGCTGGAATGATGTGGAGCAGTCAGGCTGGGTTTAACTGGTGTGGACTGGGAGGAGCTGCTGGGCGTGGTGGGTTCTGGCAATTGAGGTGTGACTGAGCACTGGCTCTGCCCTGCCAGGCCTGGGACATCACCAAAAGGACCTTTGCCTACACCAACCACACGGTGCTTCCCGAGGCCCTGGAGCGCTGGCCCGTGGACCTGGTGGAGAAGCTGCTCCCCAGGCACCTGCAGATCATCTATGAGATCAACCAGAGACACCTGGATGTGAGTGCCTCCAGAGGGGGGACAGGGATGAGCTGTCAGGACAAGGGGATGCACAAACTGATGGTGTTGGGTGTATGGCTGTTGGGGGATTCCAGCTGCCATTTTGAGGAGTTGATGTGGAGGGAAGCCCTTTCCCACCAGCACATTGCCATCCTGCAGTTAGTGACTGTTGAGGCTTCCTTCACCTGTTGCTTCAGGGACTTGAGAGCTGGCATTTCTTTGCTTCCTAAATGCTGAATTCATGCTGGGAAAGATGATGTTGGGAGTGCTGTTTTGACAACACGAGGCTTTTGCCAAAATGGCCTCAGTGGCCAAGTGTGTGTCCCCAAACCCTTCTGGTGTGGCAGCCTGGGGGGGGTCCTGGGTCAGATGCAATGGTGGGGGACACCCCTGACGTCACCCCCCGTCTGTCTCCACCAGCACATCGCGTCCCTGTTCCCCAACGACGTGGAGCGGCTGCGCAGGATGTCCCTGATCGAGGAGGGCGACACCAAGAGGATCAACATGGCGCATCTCTGCATCGTGGGCTCGCACGCCGTCAACGGCGTGGCCAAGATCCACTCCGAGATCGTCAAGACTCAAGTGTGAGGGAGGGAGGGAGGTGCTGGTTCCTGCAGGGAAAGGATGGTGCCAGCTGGGCACAGCTGGAGCTGTGGCGCCCTCGCAGGTTCGAGGATTTTGCAGAGCTGGAGCCGGAGAAGTTCCAGAACAAGACCAACGGGATCACGCCGCGGCGCTGGCTGCTGCTCTGCAACCCGGGGCTGGCCGAGCTCATCGCTGAGGTACCGCTGGGGGCAGCAGCCATGGCACTGACTGAGCCAGGGGCAGGGAGAACCTCAGCCAGTTACATCCTCTGGGTGCCTGAGGAGCTGAGGGAGGGGATTCTGCCCCTCTGCTCCTCACCTGCAGAGCTGCCTTCAGCCCTGTGAGTCTACATCAGAAGGATGTGGAGCTGCTGGAGAGAATCCAGAGGTGCTCCAAGGGCTGGAGTCCTTCTGCTCTGGAGCCAGGCTGGGACTGTTCAGCCTGGAGAAGGCTCCAGGGAGAGCTCAGAGCACCTTCCAGGGCCTAAAGGGGCTCCAGGAGAGCTGGAGAGGGACTGGGGACAAGGGATGGAGGGACAGGAGAAGGAGGAATGGATGTAAACTGCCAGAGGACAGGGTTAGATGGGATATTGGGAATAAATTCTTCCCTGTGAGGGTGGAGAGGCCCTGGCACAGGGTGCCCAGAGAAGCTGTGGGTGCCCCTGAACCCCTGGAAGTGTTCCAGGCCAGGTTGGACAGGGCTTGGAACAATCTGGGATAGTGGAAGATGCCCCTGGATGATGTTCAAGATCTCTTCCATCCCAAGCCATCCCACCATCAGCACGTGCCCTTGCTCCTGTTGCAGAAAATCGGGGAAGACTACGTGCGGGACCTGAGCCAGCTGACCAAGCTGCACAAGTTTGTGGACGACGACCTCTTCATCCGGGAGGTGGCCAAAGTGAAGCAGGTGAGGGGCGTGGGCAGGGGGAGCAGAGAGCTGGGTGGGTGTTGCCTGGGGGCTGACGTGGTCCTGCCCTGGCCCAGGAGAACAAAGTGAAGTTTGCACTGTACCTGGAGAAGGAGTACAAGGTGAAGATCAACCCTTCCTCCATGTTCGACGTGCACGTCAAGAGGATCCACGAGTACAAGCGGCAGCTGATGAACTGCCTGCACATCATCACCATGTACAACCGTAAGCCACCGTGCCCCCGAGGGGACAGAGTGTCCCAGGGCTGCAGCAGCACCCCTGTGGCCCCTGTCCCACAGTAACACTGCTGCTTCCTCCAGGAATCAGGAGGGATCCTGCAAAGCTGTTTGTGCCAAGGACGGTGATCATTGGAGGCAAGGTAAGTTGGGTCAGGAGTTTCAGAGATTTTAGAGGAAGTCCTTGGATGTGGTGCAGATGTCTCATGGGGTCACATCTCTACAATTCCCTGACAGGAGGGTGCAGCTGGCAGGGGTCAGTCCCAGGGAACAGGGACATGACAGAGGAAAGAGCCTCAAGCAGTGCCAGAAGAGGTTTAGATGGGATTTTTAGAAAAATTTCTTCATCAAAAGGGTGCTCAGGGTAGTGGTGGAGCTCTCATCCCTGGAAGAACTTAGAAGCCATGTGGATGTGGCACTTGGGGACATGGGTCAGTGGTGACCTTGGCAGTGTGGGGGGAACAGTTGGATTCGATGATTTTAGAGAGCTTTTCTGACTTAAACAATTCCATGGTTTCATGTCCATGAAGTCCAAGCAGCACTGGAGTAGCACTGGTTTGGGTGGGGTCTGGACAACCATCTGTGGTCATGGAAGCCCCCAAAAATATTGTGGATTAGGTGATGGGAACAGGGATGAACAGGTTGTTCCCTGGACAGGTGGGAGCTGGGTGTGCCTCACCTGCCCCTGGCACCAGCTCTCCTGGCTCACCTGTGCCTTTTCTCCCAGGCTGCCCCAGGATACCACATGGCTAAAATGATCATCAAGCTCATTAACGCCGTGGCTCAGGTGGTCAACAACGACCCCATGGTGGGCAGCAAGCTGAAGGTCATCTTCCTGGAGAACTACAGAGTGTCCCTGGCAGAGAAAGGTACCTTGGGTGGGACATGCTGTGGGGAGGGGGTGTGCCTCAAAACCATGGCTGCCACTTCAGCAGGAAACAAACCCAAAGCTGGTCACCACCAAACCCAAAGCTGGTCACCACCAAACCCAAAGCTGGTCACTCCACCGTGTGTTTTGTTGGCAGTGATCCCTGCCACCGACCTGTCGGAGCAGATCTCCACAGCGGGCACCGAGGCCTCGGGCACGGGCAACATGAAATTCATGCTGAACGGGGCTCTGACCATCGGCACCATGGATGGAGCCAACGTGGAGATGGCTGAGGAGGCTGGAGAGGAAAACCTGTTCATCTTTGGCATGAGGGTGGAGGATGTCACGGAGCTGGACAAGAAAGGGTGAGGGCTGAGGGTGGCACAGGGTGCAGCTCAGGTACCTGGGGCAGCTCCATTTTACAGCCTCCTTCCCTCCAGGTACAACGCCCAGCTCTACTACGATCGGCTCCCCGAGCTGAAACAAGCTGTGGACCAGATTAAAAGTGGCTTCTTCTCCCCAAAAGACCCCAACCTCTTCAACGACGTGGTCAACATGCTCTTCCACCATGACAGGTGAGGCGCCAGGGCACCGTCCCTCCCCTGGGCTGGGTCTGTCCGTGGCCACAGCAGGGCTGGATGTGGCCCCTCGATGGCACAAATGGCCATTGTCGCATTAATGCCTTCCAGGTGATTTGAGCCATCTCAAGGCTTTTCCTGGCCAGAGCACTGGTCAGCCATGGGCATTGGCATTGCAGAAATGTTTTCTCTGGGTTTTTTACCAGCAAAGTTTAGGGAGGGGTTATTTGACTGAAGGCTTTGTGCTGGAGGATACCTGCCAGAGACAGGATTAGATCGATGTCTGGAGTGTTTTGGGGTTTTTGGGGCACCTCTGTGTGTGTGGGGTTGGGGTCCGGCCTGGCTTTCTGCTGAGGCACTGCCCAAATCCCTCAGCCTGGCAGAGCTGTCAATCATGCGCGGGTTGTGCTAACCGAGCCTCTGATTGGCCGAATTCCCAATCAATCACACGGGAACAGCGCTGATTAGTGGAGCGAGCAGAAGTCCCGTCTAAGGGGCGGGGCCACGACGGGCTACGGATATAAAAGGGGCTGAGGGCATTATGGCCGCTGTCTCGCACTGGTGCCTTCCTCGGAGTTCGTGCCTCACCCACCCAGGAGTTGGTAGCTGTGTCTTTTCCATCTTTCTCTCTCTCTTCTCTTAATCCCTTCGTGGAGCATTATGAGTAATGTATTATCTTAAGGTTTTAAAGGTTTCCCAGTTAAATGGGCTAAGCAAATGCTAAATAAATTCTAAGTAAATGCTTAATACTAAATTAATGCTAAGGAATGCTACAATAAGTGGTTTTACATTGAATTCAGTATTTACTCCTTTTGCCAAAATTTCCTAAATTTGCTCTGTTTTTGCCAGTAAACTTTTGTGTGAATATCTGGTGGGGATTTCTCCTTTGCACCGAAACAAAGTAAAGGAACTGTTACAAGTAACAGGAACCTTTAGTTTAACCCCTAAATTCCTATTTCTCCTAATCTTAACTGCTCCTTCCTTCCCTGCCACAGGTTTAAAGTCTTTGCAGACTACGAAGATTATGTCAAGTGCCAGGAGAAGGTCAGCGAGCTGTACCTGGTGAGTGCCAGCCCGGGCGGGACAGAGCAGTGACACAAAATCCTATTTCAGAGGGAGGGACGCTGCTCCTAACCCCATCCCCTTTCCTTGCAGAACTCCAAAGCCTGGACCAAGATGGTGATCAGGAACATCGCGGCTGCCGGCAAGTTCTCCAGCGACCGCACCATCAAGGAGTACGCGCGGGACATCTGGCACGTGGAGCCCTCGGACCTGAAGATCCCCCCGCCCAACGAGCCCCGGGACGGGGGGCAGGACAAGACCCCCAACGGCACCGCGGCCTAGGGACAGCCGGCCGCCCCTGCGCTGTACAATTCTCTGCTGTCTGAGTCTCTGTCTCGCTGCTGCTGCTGGCTTTCCCCAAGGGTGGGCACAGGGGGAGGGGTTTTTATAACTAAGTGTCCCGTGTGGAAAGCGAAACGGCGTCGCCTTGCTGCTTGCGTTAGGTGGTAAAAATAAAAATTAAAAAAAAAAAAAGTGCCATTGGAGTCTCCGCCCCGCCCTGAGCGGGCGGTTTGCTGGAGGATGAAATTAGGGCTGGGCTTGCTTCTGCCAGTGGTCATGCAGGAGGAGGGCTGGGTGGGCAGCACGCTCAGAGGGGCTGCTGCAGCAGGATAGGGGCCGTGTACCCCCACCAGTGTCCTGTGGGATGCTCCCAGTCGTGGCCCAGACTGCATCAGTGTCTCCTGGAGGCAGAGGGTGACTAAAAAGTTTCTCAGTAGATTTTATTACTTACAGCAGTAAGTTCAGTGCCATGGGGGGAGTCCTGGAGTGGATTTGAGGGAGCGTGGGATCAGTGCAGGCAGCAAGTGGCATCACTTCTTGTTTAAGAAGTCTCTGCAACAAGATGTAATAAACCTTACACTGTGTCACTGACCCTCCTGTGCTGTGTCAGAGCCTGATTTGTGATCCCTGCATGCGGGGCTGAGCTGGGCTTGGAGCATCTCTGCACCCAGGGCAAAGAGGAGCCGGTGTCCCCAGAGCCACCTCCCCAAGCCACCCAGGCTGAGGACAGGCTCAGGGCAGTGGGGAGCAACTGGAGTTTAGAAAGTGATGCCAGCAATCAGCGTGGGGAGGGGAAGGAGCAGGGAGCAGGCAAGTCTGAGCTTGCAGGAGGAGAGGCCAGTGGAAGAAGAGGCCAAAGCTCATCCTGTGCCCCCCCATTTCTGTGGAGCAGCACTTACTTCACCAGGGCAGGCAGCTCTGGGTTGAAGGAGATGTAGTCGTGGCCCAAGCCCAGCTTTTCAGGAAAGGTAATGAACTTCACCTTGGATTTGTCCCTGTAGGCTTTGTGTGCTGTCTCATAGAGCTGCCACAGAGTTAGAGTGTGGTTACTGCACGAGCAGGGGACCCCAACCCCCTCCTGCTGCATGGCCATCCCCTCTCTGGCCACCTCAGCCTTCCAAAGCCAGGCTCAGAGCCCAGCTGGCAGGTGCCCACCTTGCGTCCCAGCTTTGGAGGCAGGACTCCATCATCTTCTGCATGCAGGATGAGGAGGGGGCAGCCCAGCACCTTCACACTGTGGGCAGCAAACACAGCCCTGAGGACTCTCCCTGGAGCCAAGAGAATCCCAGGAGCCTCCCCAGCCCCTGTTAAAATTCCCACAGCACCCTGACCCTCCTCATGCCCACCTGAGTGATGCCTGTGCTGCTTTCCCTGCCATGGCAGCACCCTAATCACCTTAACCCCCTATTACAGGGTCAGCAGGTTTCAAAAGCAGCCATAAATCAAACGGAATTTGGGCAGGCTCTGTGTGCTACAAGGAACAGGAGCACCAAAAAAAGGATGGTGGCTTGTGGACTTTGCCCAATCATCAAACTGATGCCTGGCATCATGTAAATAAAAAGTCACTTTTGAAGTATGAGTAAGCTGGGTAAACACAGGAGTGCAGGAATTTCAGTGGGGTCACTGACACCTCTCCTTGGCCAGGTGGTCCTGGCATCATTCCCATCATTCATTCCCTGGCATCATTCCTGGGCTCTGCTGTGCCCCTCCCAGCAGGAACTCACTTCTCATCGCTGCGGAAGAACATTCCTGCCCGAGCCATGGAGTCCAGGATGAGGGACTCAAAACCTGGGAACTGCCGGTAGATCTGCAGGGAGAGAGTCTGGGAATCTGAGCCACGCTTTGGATTCAGCTGTGAGGGGAGGGGAGAGCCAGGAAACTGGGGCTGTCCCTGCTGGGGGACCCCAGGGGCAGAGCCCCCAGACTCACCTTGGTGATGGGGATGTTGGCAGCTGCATCTCGGATGCTGGTGTAGGGAGACTCCAGGACCACAGCATCAACCTGGACCCCTGAGAGCAGAGTGAGGAGGGAGTGGACATGGCTTTGAGGGGCTGTCCCTGCTGCCAGGCTGCTGCCACACTCCCCTCCCAGACAGCAGGGGGGCCAAGATGTCCCCATCCCAGTAGGGAGGATAGGGAGGGCTCCCCATCCCCCAAAATCAGGGCAGTGCAGAGCCTCAGGGTCTGGGGGATCATCCATCCATTCTGGCCCTCACCTCGCTCCTCCTGCAGTTTCCTTGCTGCATTGGTGGCAACCCTGTGACAGGAGAGGTGACAGTGAGGGAGAGCAGCAAAGGGGGGATGCACATCTCCCTCAGGTTCCCCTCGTTGGCTGCATTTTGTTTTGCAGGGGTCTCTACCAAGGAGCAGCTCCTTGGTCCATTCCCAGGTGGCACCAGTCTGGCAGCAGTGTCACAGGGCACAGGGTGTGCCCCCATCCCACCCTCTGCACCTACCCTGTCCCCAAGGAATGTCCCCAGAAGATGATGCTGCTGTTCCCACTCCGTGCTTTCACCCAGTCATAGAGTGCCAGGACATCTGTGGTGAAGCCACTCTCTGAGGGGTGTCCAGTGGAGTCCCCATAGCCTGTGGGGGACACAGCTCAGTGTCACAACCCTGGTGGGGACAGTCCCCAAGAGGAGGATCATCCAGCAAGAGACAGAGGGACAACTTTACCTCTGTAGTCGAGAGCCAGGATGTGGAAGCCAGCAGCCCCCATCGTCTGTCAGAGCAACACTGAGTTATGTCCTGGTGGGGGATTCACACCAGGACCCCCAGCATGGCCCCTTCACTCTGCACAGGCTCTCTGGGGTCCCCAGAGCCAGCAGGAGCCTTGCAGTCCCCAGTGTCCCCACGGGCCACCACTTACCTTCAAGAACTGGACACGGTGACTCGCAGCCCTGAGGGGGAAAACAGGGTTAGAGCTTGGGAGCCCCCAAGGGACCTTCCCCTCCAGAACCAGTGCAGGTGAGGAACCAGGGTGACTTATCCCAGCAGGGAAGAGCTGGATGCTGTGGGGTGGGTGCATTTTGACTTTTCCTTTTATTTTATAGGGCTTTTCCTTGACTGCTGAGGTCAGAGCCCACGGCAGCAGCCCAGCCCTGCAGCACTGCTGGCTGCTGCATCGAGTTTGCTGCTTCTCACCCCAGAGCAGCCATCCTGCCCTGCTCCTGGCCCTGCAGCAGCAGCTCAGGATCTCACCTGGTGCCCCCATTGCCGTGCAGGTAGATGATCACGGGGTGAGCATCAGCAAGAGCCTCCTCAAACCAGCGCTGGTCCTTGCCCTGCGCCTCGGCCCCTCTGCTGCCTGGCACCGTGTGCCTGGGGGGACACTGGGGTCACCCTGGGGGGCTCCAGCAGGACTCTGCTGTCCCACAGGGCACACTGAGGACATCCTGCTCACCAGATGCCAACTGTGACGCCCGGCTCGGTGGTGAGGTACAGGCTGATGGTGTTGTTCACCAGCAGCTCCGGCCGCCGAAAATCCACGAAGAAAGGGAAGGCCACTGATGGAGAAATCACAGCCATCATCCAGAATCCTCCTACCCAGCTGTTTTTTATACAATTCTTTCTAAATCAGCGTTTTATTTGATTTAAATTATCGAGGGCCATGCTGAGGCAGGCGAGCTCAGCCCTCTGCTGCCTCCTCCCACCCAAATTTCCAGCCCTGCTGATGCTGAGCCTGCCTGGGCGTGTTGTGACTGCAGGCAGGAAACAGGGCTGGCAACACCACGTTATTAGAGCTTGCAAAACACGGGGAAAGATCCCTCTGAGCCTCCTCTGCAAGCCCACGGCACAGCAGGAATTGGATAAGCACTGGTCCCACCCATGTTTTGGGGGGTCTGCACAGGCAGCTGAATCCCTGTGAGGGTTCTCCCGGCTGGGATACTCACGGAAGTTCAGGTAGACAAATTTGGTGAGCACGCTGGGGAAGAAGCGGACCAGGAAGGGCACGGAGACGTAGGTGAGGAGCGGGGCCAGGAGCAGAGCCCGCAGCCCGGGGAGCCAGGAACGCCGAGCCCTGCAGGGGAGGCACTGCTGAGCACATCCCCTCCCATCCCGAGGGATTCGGGCTGCAGCAGAGCCGCCTCCCCATCCCCGATCCCAGCCACGAGGGGTGGATACAGCTCCAGTGTTGTGCTTGGCTTTTGGGGACAGAGACAAGGTGGGGAGCACAGAGAGGGTGACAAAAGCCCTGATTCGGTCTCCCACGCCCTCCCACAGACAGGGAGGCAGGAAGGGCAGGGAACGTGCCAGGGCTGGGAGCTGCAAGTCCAACCAGCAATAAGGAGCAACCGATACTCTGTGACAACATCCCGAGTCCTGGCTGGAAAAGCACAGCCACAAATGTGGCCCCGAGCCTGGCATTAAAGCTTCTGCAATACTGCAGGGACAAGGAGGAAAGTGGGAAAAGGGCTTGGGGGTGATGTCCCCAGTGCCACCAGCACCACACCTGCAATAACAAGGAGGAAGGTGGGAAAAGGTGCTTGGGGTGATGTCCCCCAGTGCCCTGCTCTGAAGGGCTGGGGGCCACATCCAGCTGCTCTCTGCAGCACTGAGACACAGCCCCAGCCCCCCCAGGTGAGAAAGGAAAGCCAAGAGTTGCAGCTTTTCCAGAATCAACCTCCCTTGTGGGCTAATGGTGATGGGGAAACCAGTCTGAGGGATTTAGGGCAGAGGTTTGTGATGGGAGCCAGGCACGGCTCAGTCCCTGCCAGCACATGAGCAGGATGAGCATCCTCCCTGCACATCCCAGTCCGTTCCCTGCCCTGGGAACGCTGCAAGGCCCTAAGGAAGGACTGCACAAGGGTGTGATGGCACAAACACCCTTCCTGGGATGGGGCAGGATGGCAAGAGCTGTGCTGGAGGCACGGGCAGCTCCTCAAATCCCAGTTATCCCCCAGAACACGGGGCTGGGCACACGGATGGAGCGGCCAGGAATGCCCTGGAGAGGCTGCAGGAATTGTCGGGCCCTGCAGGAATTGTCGGGTGCTGCTCTCGGTCTGCTCAAGTGCGGCTCAGCCCGGCCCTTGCACAACACCTGGTGCAGGTGAGCACCGGCCGGGGGGACAGGGCACCTCCGACAGCTGGCACGGTGACAAACGCGACAGCAGGGTGACAAGCCACAGCGCGGCACCGCGGGGGGGTGCGACACGGCCACACGGTAGGATCGTGTGACAGGGTGACATGGGGACAGGGCCACTGCCCGGGGTCACGGTGGTGGCAGGGTGACATGGGGACAGCACGGAGTCACCGTTCTGGCGAGATGATCCGGGGGAATGGCCACAGTGACAGGGTGGCAGCGGGGACAGACACGGGGTCATGGCCCCAGCAGGGTGACCAGGCCACAGCGCGGGGACACGGGAGCACGGGGTGACAGCCCGGGCACGGCGACAGAGCCCCGGCACGGCGACAGAGCCACGGCACGGGGGACAGCGCGTGGAAGCGACAGGGGACACGGCCGGGGACGGGGACACGCGGCTTGGGGCAGCATGGCGCTGTCCCCACGGCGCTGTCCCCACGGCGCTGTCCCCACGGTGGCGAGTACTCACCGTCCCTGCCGAGCCGCGCCGGCCATGCCCCGCCCGGGGCCAATGTCGCCGCCTCTGTCGCCGCTGTCGCCGCTGTCGCCGTCCCCGCCGCGACGCCGCATCGCTGCGCGCCCGACAGCGCCGACAGGCCACGCCCACGTCACGGGGACACGCCCAGATATGGACCGTGTGTCGCTTTCACCAGGCCACGCCCATCGGCTACGCCCCTGACACGCCCACCCGCGCCTCGGGGACAGGGACAGGGACGGGGACAGGGACGGGGACGGGGACAGGGCCACCCGCAGCCCCTGTCCCCCAGGGGTGACCGTGTCTAAAGGGACGCCATCAGGGTGACAGTCCCCTGTCCCCCAGGGGATCTGCAGCCCGCTGTTCCCCAGGGACGGGCGGGTTTAAGGGGAACCCCAAAAAATCTTCAGCCCCCAGGGGTCGCAGAAGATGTGCAACCCCCTGTGACCCAAGGGTGGGTGGGTTTAGATGAGACCCCAAAAAATCTGCAGTCCCCTGTGACCCAAGGGTGGGTGGGTTTAGAAGGGACCCTAAAGAATGTGCCATGCTGTGTCCCCCAAAAGAAGCCAGGGGGAGCATGGAACCAGCAATAAGGTGACACACCAGGGAAAACAGCCTTGCCACGGGCAAGAACAGAGGGAAAGCTTCCAGGTTAAAAAATATTTTTTTTTAAATGATTTGACATTAAACCTGGTGTCCCTAGGATTGAGCAGGAAGGGTGGAAAGTTCCCCTCTCAGCTGAGCTTCCCACCTGCAGCTCTGTCAGGATGAGTCAGCTGCACCTTTCCAGGATGAAACTTCCCAGTGGGAAAGGAATATCCCTGTTTCAGCAGAATCCTCTGAGAAAGGCTGCCAGGTGTGGGAGGATGTGCTGCTGGAAGCGCCATCCCTTGCATCACCTCACCTGTCAGTGGGGCCCACAGCAGGGACCCCATAAATCAACTGTGGGAGGGCTGGGGACAAATCTTTTCCCAGAGGAGCAGCCACCCAGGCTGGCATCTGGAGCTGCTTTTATCCATCTGCCCTCCAAAGTAAAACCTGTGCTGCTTTTCCTGAATTGGAATCACAGAATCCTGGAATGGTTTGGGTTAAAGGGGCCTTGAAGCCCATCCCATTCTAATCTCTGCCATGGGCAGGGACACCTTTCACTATTACTGCTCCAAACCCCAATGTCCAGCCTGGCCTTGGGCACTTCCAGGGATCCAGGGGCAGCCACAGCTGCTCTGGGTGATGTTTGCCAGGGCCTCCCCACCCTCCTAGGGAACAATTCTTTCCCAATATCTTATCTAACCCTATCTCACCAGCAAAATGCACATGCAAAAACAAACAGGTCCAGCCAGACCGGGGCTGTGAGCTGGTGTCTGCGTGCTCCCCATCAGCTGCTGTTGCAATCAGGTGGCACAAGCCACCCTGAGCTGCTCTTCCCATGCCACAGGGGCAGGAGAATGGGGGAAATGGCCAACACACCCAGCTGCTTTCACAGGAAAGAGCTTTTCCCTTCCACCCCCAGCATTTCCCCACTCCCAGTGAGCGCTGGGGCTGAATTCTCACGGAGCTGATGGGAGGGGTGATCCCCAGCGAGCCCAGTTTGATGCCCACAGGGATGGGCGAGGTGCCAGAGAGGTGTGGAGCTCCCGAGGGCTGCAAGGGGCTGGCACGGAGCTGGAGAGCACAAAGAGCTCCCCAGGATGGAGAAACAACCCAAATACTTCTTACTATAAGAAGCCAGCACAGCAAACGCGGAAAACACGAGGATTTCCTGCGCTGAAGGGAAAATCCTACAAGGGAATCGGGAGCGGGAGGCGGTGCTGGGAGCGGGACGTGGGATGGCAGCAGCGAGCCGCGGCCGGGGAGCGGCGGTACCGCTGCGGTTAGCAGGGCTCGCCTTTGTTTTGTGCAAAAAATAGCAAAGTTTGGCCTTATGTCATTCCAAACTTCTCCCGGCACCAGCTGGGAGATGGGGAGGTTCCCTCCAGATTTTTTTTTTTTTTCCTACAGCGTCTTTTCCTTTTTTTTCCTTTATGCTTTACTGATGATTTAATGGCCTTTTTTTTTTTTTTTTTCTGATTTTTTTTTTTCCTATTTTATGTCCCTTTCCCCCGTGTCCTGGCCGGGGTGAGGGGTTCCTGTGCCCAGCTCGGCACAGCTGGAAAGAGCCCAGGAATGCAGGAGCAGCTCCCCCCCAGCTCCCCGTGCGGCAGCCGGACTTTTCCTCGCCCCAGAACAAAGCATCCCATTGTTCAGGGGAAAATGGGAAGGAAAGCGTGACGGAGCAGCCAGAGCCAAGCCGGGAGGGTGTTTCTGCACCCACGGCCTCGCACCGGGGTCACCCACTGCCTGCGCAGCCGCTGACCCTGATTTTGGGTGGCTCTGTGCCAGCCCCGTGGATCCATCTGATGTCCAGAAATCCCGGTGTTTCCCACGTGTCACGATTTTTGTGACAGCGTGAGCCGAGGTTTCCTTCCTCGCTGTAAATGCCATTCTGGAGCGCAGCTGCTCTCTGGAAAAGGGGGTTCCAAAAATAGTCAGGCGTGTCTGGCCGGGCTCCGTGGCTCCCTAGAAACACGCTTTTCTCCTATGGGAAAATAAAATCAGGATGCCTCTGCTAACAGCTGGTCCTAAAAATGAGTCGGGAATTTGCAGTGGGATGATTCCCAGCGCTGCCGAGGCGGGGGGCTCCACATCCCAGTGGGGTGGGGACATGGGGACACTGAGCGTGCTGCCTGTCCCCATCGCCCAGCCCTGCACGCGTGTGCTTTGTTGGGGGACGGGGGGGATTTTTCGGGGCTGTCGCTTGGATTAGCGAGGAGGAGGAGGAGGGTGAGGGGGATAAAGGTCCTGGCACTCGCCGGGCTCGCAACAAAACAAAGCACCAGATGGTTCCAACTTCAGCATAATACGCGGAGAATAAGTGTTTGAACCTGGGATGGAAAAGCAAATGTGGAAAGAGAGGGAGAAAGGAAAGAAAGAAAAACCCTCGGCAAGTGTCAGAGCAGAAGAAAGCGGCGGAGAAAAATGGCAAATGTTAAAAACCGAGACAAAAAGCACTTGGCCGGCACAAAGCCACGGCTGCTGACATCTGTCCGGCAAAGCCTCTCGCCAAGGGCCCCTTCCCTTTGGAGTCACCTTGCCTCGCTTCTGTCACCGCAGGGACATGGCCACATCCCTGGCCAGGGCTTTGCTGGCTGCTGGGGACACGGTGACATGTGCCACAGCCACAGCGCTGGCCCTGGGCCAGGTGGCAGTGACGCGCAGCAGAGCTACCCCTAAATATTTTATTACAATATTTCATTACAGTACTTTTGAAGCTTTTTACACTGTTACCGCACACGTCCCAGATGTTCTTGCGCAGCGGCAAACCCGCCCGGCTCCGCCGTGTGATCTCGTGGGGTTTTAAGCCTGGTTTACGATCTGAGCGAGGTTTATGCAACCCCCTGTGCGAGGCTTTCGTGTTCCACTCTCTCCTCCCCACGAAATTTCTTGAACCCCCAGAGCAGAGCCACCTTGAAAAAAGGAAGAAGGCTAAAAAGCCATCTCGCCCCTGGCATTTGCACCAACAAAAAAAAGCCACAAAATGATGTCATGCAATTGCTGGAGAGCGGGTTGCAGCGTGGGTGGAACCCCTTATTATCCAGCAGAGCATCCACAAGCCTTGGGGACCGCCGGCTCCCTGCGGCTCGGCTGGCGCTGAGCAGGAGCGTGGGCGGGCGGCGGCTCCGGCTCCAGCCCGGGCTTTAAACGAGGGCTGGAGCTCTGCTGGTGCCTGCGGCTTGTGTGTCACCGCCCCAGGGATGGCTCCTGGATTTGTGACCCCCCGAAAGCGAGTGAGGGCCACGGGTGGGACAGCGCAGGGCCACCACTGGGGCTGAGGTGGTGGAAGGGGTGGATGCCACGGGCACTGCAGGTGTCCTTTGTCACCGTGACACAGGGTGTTGTCCCCCAGGCCCGGGGGTGGCAGGGAGATGCGGTGCCGTGTCCCCAGGGCGGGGGACAGCGATGTGTTGCTGTGACCTTCAGGCGTGGGACAGCCCAGGTGACGTGCCACTGTTTTTTTGGGACAATGAGGAGCTGCAGGGCCGTGTCCCTTGGGGTGCAGGGCAATGTGGAGCCGGGGTGATGCTACCCCGGGGGACAGGACAGTGTGGAGCCAGGGTGATGCCACTTTGGGGTAAAGGACATCAAGGACTCAGAGTGGTGTCCATTCGGCTTGTGGCATGATGAGAACCAAGGTGATGTCACACCAGGGGACAGGATGGTGAGGAGCTGGGGTAATGCCACCCTGGGGGACAGGACAATGGGGAGCCGGGGTGATGCCACCCTCTGGGGACAGGACAATGGGGAGCTGGGGTGATGCCACTCTGGGGGGACAGGATGGTGGGAAGCTGGGGTAATGTCACCCTGGGGGACAGGACGCTGAGGAGCTGGGGAGATGCCATCTGGAGTGCAGGGCAGCAGGCAGCCAGGGTGATGTTCCCGTGGGGTGCAGAATGATGGGAACTGAGGTGATGTCACCCTGGGGGACGGGACATCGGGAGCTGGGGTGATGCCACATTGGGGAGTGCGATGACAGGAACTGTGATGATGCCATTTGGGGGGACGGGACATTGAAGGGTCGGGTGATGCCACTTTGAGATGGGGACAGTGGTGACCATGGTGGTCCCATCCTGGGGGACAGGAAGTGGAGAGCTCGGCTGATGCCACCCAGGGGTGCAGAACCTGGGAGGGTTCTGCAGGGGGAGATGGGATGATGTGCCCTGAGGTGCAGGATGATGGGAACCGACGTGATGCCACCCGGGGGACCAGGACTTTGGGGACCGATGGTTATACTGTCCTGAGGTGCAGGACAACGGGAAGCTGAGGTGATGCCACCTTAGGGGCCATAACAGCGGGGAGTTGGGGTGCAGAACAGAGAGGACACGCCGGCGCGGGACATCCCGGCAGACCCCCAGAGCTGTTCCCCGTGCCGGGGGGCGTTCCCGGGCGGTGCCGCACAAAGGCCGCCGGTCCCCCCGCCCCGGGGCCGTCCCGCACCCCCGGGGCCGCCCCCGAGCCTCGGCCCAATAAACGCGGCCGCATTTGAACGCGGCGCCTCCCCCGGCCCCGCAACGCTCCGAGCGCTCCGGCAGCGCCGCCGCGCCCGCGGCACCGGCAGCGGTGAGAGCCGGGGGCACGGGGGTGGCCGAGGGGAACGGGAAAGGGGTTTCACGCAGCTCCGGTGCGGGGGGAGCGCTGCCCGCCCCGGTCCCTCCTCCGCGGGCGGTGCCGGCGCTGCCCGCCCCTTCCCGTCCCTTCCCGGCGCGGCGGCCGCGTGTGCGGGAAGGGACCGGCCGGAGGGGAAGGGGCGCAGCGGCGAGGTGGGTGCCTGGGGAAGGGGCTCTGGGGGCGGGGGGTGCTGCGGGAAAAGGGGGAATGCTGGAGGAATGAGGTGCTGGAGAGAAGGGGGAATGCTGGAGGAATGGGGTGCTGGAGGAATGGGGTGCTGGAAGTGTGGAGGTGCTGGAGGAAGGGGGTGATGTGGATTAGGGAATCGCGGTTTCTGCCGTGTCTGTGAGTGGGATCCACGCCTAAACCCCCCAGGGTCGCTCCGAGGTACCTTGAGGTGACAGGTACCGGGTGCCCCTCGCCCTCATCCCGGCTGCATCCCGGAGATGCTCCAAACGCTGGGAGCGGGTTCTGGACCGGTCTCCCCGGGCTGAGCCCTGGAAGCAGCCGGCTGTGGCTGGAGGAATTAATAACAGCGTTTGTTTTGTCATCGGCAGAGCTGTGGCTGTCACCAGGGTGGCAGACAGCATCTGCTGTCTGGTCACCCACCGTGGGCCCGTCTCCCTTGGAGCATCCCTGTAGGGATTGGAGGGAGGCTGGCAGCCAGGAAAGCCAAAATCCACAGCCCGGGAGGATGCAGTGCTGGGATTTTGCTGGCTGGGTGGGGGACACTTTGGGTGTATCCAGCTCATGTTCCTCTTGTGCTCCCCAAAACGGAGCCGAGGGAAGGCGCTGGTCGCGTTATCGCCGTGATTCAGCAGAGCCCGGCTTTATCGGGGCCGGCGCAGCTCTGCGCTCCGGGAATTACCGAATCCCTCACCTCCCGGTGCTGGATAAATTACCGGCTCGCTTTGTTTACTCCTGAAATAATCAGCTTTGTGCCTCCACCTTGGGCTTTATCGCACCCGGGGCTCCCCGTGTTACTGCAGAGCGACTCCAGCCCGATTTGCAAAATCAAACCAGATGGGCGCTTTGTTTTTCCTTACGGAGAGAAGGCTGGCGGTGAAAAGCCCTATTACAATGCAAATACCGGGCTGGCGTGAATATTCAAACCGCTGCGCCGCTTTTGAAGCTCTTTACATAAATTGATAGTGCTTTTATCCGCCATCGCTGCTTTGCTAATCTGGAGTGGAGCTTGGTTAACAGAATCGCTGCTCTCTGCCAACTTTGGAGGGTCTGGGGGTGTTTTTGGGGTGCGCTGGGAGAGGTGGCTTTGAGGTGCAAAGGGAAAATGATGAGTGTGGTCAATGGGGAGGGGGAACCGCCAGCTGTAGGGTTGGCTCTGCTGGTGACCCTTGGAGAGCTGGGCGTGCTGTCAAGTGATTTACTGATATTTAGGTGCTTCATTGTCCTTTTGGGTTTTGTTTTTCCCTTTGGTTTCTCGGTGTGACCCTTTGTGAGGCTGCTGGGGTGGGCTGAGCTGGAAATTGCCCTGACACGGTGTGGGGATTTTGGGGTGGACACAGGGACAGGGCACTGAGCTCTTCTCTCTGATGACCAGTGACAGGGCAGAGTGGCTGGAGCTGTGCTGGGGGGATTTAAGTTGGATTTCAGGGAAAGGTTCTTCCCCCCAGAGGTGCTGGCACTGCCCAGGCTCTCCAGGGAATGGTGACATTCCCGAGGCTGCCAGAGCTCCTGGAGTGTTTGGACACCAGGGATGCCCAGGATGGGAATGTTGGAGTGTGCAGGGACAGGAGCTGCTCTGGGTGATCCCTGTGGGTCCCTTCCAGCTCAGGGAATTCAGTGATTCAGCAGAGCTGCTGTGATGGATGAGATGCTTCATTAGGGGAAGGAGATAATGAGTGTGAGACAACCTCAGCTCTGCCTTTCCAGCAAGGGCTCCACAGTCTGGTTTTGTTGGCTGCTGGGCATTTCATACAAACCCAGCATTACAAACTGTGGGGTCCTGGTGGGTTTTGCCAGCTGTGTTCACATCACCCTGCCTGTCACAAGTGCAGTGGGAGGGGAAAGTTGCTTTAAAGTGCCCAAGTGTGGCTGTGCCCTCCAGCACAGGGGGACACTGGAGCGGTGACATCCCATGGAATAGATGCTTGTGTTCTGGAGGTGGCCACAGGATGCTGCCCCACTGGGTAATTACTGCTAATTGCCAGGCCCTCATTTGAGTCAAGGCAATCAAAAGTAGCAGCAAAAACAATGTTTTCCTGTTTTCCTCGCTGTCCCTTGGAGCTGATGACTTTTGTGGAGAGCTGGTTGGCATAAGGGCAAGGTACCCATAGCCCTGGTTATGATGCAGCCCATGGGGCATCTGGGCAGAGCATCCCCAAAATCTCCTCTTGTGAAGCAGCAAATGTGATTTTGTGTTGGCCTAGTGGAAGGTGTCTCTGCCCATGGCTGGGCATGAAGTGGCCTTAAAGGTCCCTTCCAACACAAGAAATTCTGGGATTCTGTAATTCATACTGTTTACAAACCACCCCCCAAACAAACAAACAAAAAAAACTGAAGAAACAAAAAAACCCCATAATTGTGCTAATTGTGGTGGTTTTTCCCTGCTGATGCCATTGATTGACCAGGTAATCTGTGTCTTCATTAGCTCCGGGCTAAAGTTGATATTGATTCCAGGCACTTAATATGCGAAGTGGTAATTACTGCTTAAGCCTGTATTGTTTGAGTTAAATTTAGCTGAGAATTCAGTCCTATCAGGCCCCTGCATTGTGTGCTGTGAAGGTTATCTGCCTCTCAGGAGGGGGTGGATTTAAAGGCAGGAAAGAAATGCCGGTGAAAACTTCCTCTTCTCATCATCCTGGAGCACTTTGCTTCCCCAGGCTGGTCATAAAGAGAACAGAAATAAGAAATAATGTGGTGCTGACTCTCCTAAATCTGCACTTTCTGGTCATTCTGGGGGACTCTAAAGGACACAGAAGGCCAGCAATAAATCTGAACAAAGTGCTGCCCTGTGCAGGCACCAGCCCCTCTCCTCCTCCTCGGGGGGGAGACTGAGCAGCCCCCACTCAGCTGCTGCCTGCCTGCCCCTATTATCCCAGCCACCGTCCTGCATCTCAGCTGCTGGCCCATCTGGAGCAGAGATGAAAGGCTGGCCTTTAATTCGTGCTTTGTGTGCCTCTGCTGTGTCCCCCCTCGGTCCCCCGTCACGGAGGTGGCTGCGCACGCCGGGGCTCTGACGATGCTGACCTCATTATTTTGACTGCCAGGCAGTCTCCAGCTCCTCAGGTAGGAGGCTCTGGTGGTTTTTTTTTTTTTTTTTCCCCTGGTGTGGAAGCACTGCTGAATAATTCAGGCAGGAGGAGGCATCTTGGGTCACCTTGTGCAGCGCTGCGTGCCGGAGCCGCCTGCCTAAGATGGAGGTTGTGCAGGATTGCAGGATCTCGGGGATGCTGGCAGCTCCCTGCACACACTGACTGCAGGTAGGCACCAGCTCTGGCCCTGCTGCTCATTCCTGGTGATTTCTGTGCTGGGAAGCAGCAAATCCCTTCCTCGGGTTTCCCCTCTAAGCTCCAAGCCGTGGGGATGTGCCACGGTGACAATATCTCACCTGGCCCGTGCACCTGATGCTGTTTTCCTTTAAGGATTGTGTTTTTCCTGCTGGTTTTGTGGGGTTCCCAATGCTGGATTGGCCAGGGTGAGTTTGTGGGCTCTCTGCTGTGTGGCATTGAGAGGGATGATCCCAGTGCTCCAGCAGCTTGGGGATATATTGGGAGGTGGCATTTATCTCTCTGCACTGACTGGGGAAACTGGTTCTGGCAGTGCAGCAGTAGGGTCAGGTGCTGGAGACATCTCTGGGGGGGCAGGAGGTGGCTGACCCTGAAGATAAGAGGTTGGAAAATGCTTGGGAAGCTCTGTGGGATGGAGTCATCTTTGCTGCAGGCTTGGCTGTGAGTTTTGGGGATGCTCAGGCAGGGCTCCCTGGCACCAGGACCCAGCCACAGCCAGGCCCTGTGGGTGCAGGTGGGAAATGGGGCTGCCACTGTGGGAATGGAAACAAGTTTGTTGCCTTCCTCCTGCTCACAGGCACCTGAGTTTTTGGCTGCTGCCTCCTCCTGTGTGCCCCAGGTCGGATGTGTCTGTGCCCTCCCTCCTCCCCACAGGAGCTCAGGGGGGATTTGGGGTGGAGAATGGGGCAGGGAGGGTGTGAGGCTCAGGATTGTGTGTGTCCCTGCCATCCCAGTGTGTGGCAGTGCAGGAGGAGAGGAGCAGCCTGGCTGGGCTGTCCCTGTGCTGTAGCAGCCCTGCATCCCTCAGCAGATGTGGGATGCAGAGGATGCTGTGCCTTGGCATCTGCTCCTGCAGCCAGTGGAATCAAGGACACTGCTGCTGCAGTGCCTGCCATGGAGATTTTCTGGCTGTGCTGGGCAGGGGTGTGGAATTGGAGCAGCTCTGCTTGATCTGGGATGTCCAGGAGTGCTGCTGGTGACACAGGGAGCCACAAGAACCCTGTGAGGAGCAGAGGGGGCTGCAGGGCTGGGTGGGACCCCCAGTTTTGGGAAACATGGCTGACACAACCTGCAGCAGTCACAAAACCAGAATTCCCATGGCTGGCTGGTGTGGGGCTGTGGGTGAGGCTGGCCAAGCTGGGTCCTTGGCACACCAGGTCCTGCAGTGCCCACTGTCACCCAAGCATGGTGACAGTGCCTGTTGTGCCCCAGGGTGGTGGCACATCCACACCAAGGCTGTGTGGTGGCTCTGGGTGACACTGCTGCCACCAGAGCCAGCCAGGAGCCTTGGGCCAGGCTGAACAAACAGATCCAGCCAAATCCTTCATTTCAGAGGGGAAATTTCCCTCTACTGCCCTGCCAGAAGAGTCCTGGGGCTGTGATCCTCTGTTAGCAATGGATGAGAGGGGTCAAAACTTGACTTGGAGGGGAAGATGAAGGCCTGAGGCAAACTGGCTCTGGGCTTTGTGTGCCTACTGCAGGACACCAGGAATATTTTGGCTGTCCCCACACCGGGGTCTGCTCTGCTCTGGGTTTGCTGCCTGTCAGACCCTTCTCTGCCTTCAGCCAGGGTCTGACCTGCAATACCTGAGGGAGAGCAGTGCAGGGAGTGCTTGGCAGCTGGGCTTGGTTTTTGGGATTTTTTTTCCCAACCTAAAGCATTCCATGATCCCAGCTGTGGTGCAGGGGGTGTGTTGTGCTTGTGTTGGGGTCTCCTGCCCTCCCCTCCTCCTGCAGAGCCCCCCTTTTGCTCCCTGCAGCTCTGAGCTCTCCTTGGGTTGTTTATCTTCTCACCTGCAACACCTGGGGATCACTGGAGCTCAAGGGAACAATTTTGCCCTGCAGCACCTCAGCTGCTCCAAACAAGCTGCTCCTGGAGTCAGCATGAGCTGGCACATAGGGACAGGGACGTGCCACATGGGGCTGGCCCAGCCACCTGGGCTGTCCCCTCCCTTTTTCCCCTCGTGTTTTCTGCTCTGTCGCTTCTTCCCCCAGTGGGATGGGAGAGGCTGGAGCAGTGGTGGAGCACTCAATGCAACCACCCCCAGCCCCAAACAGCCTCGTGGGCAGCTCCTGCTCCAGCCCTTGGGGGTTTTTGCTGTCCCATGTCACCCGTGGTCACCTGCCCTGTCTTTTCCCCCAGGTGAGCGTGGCAGGCTATGGGATGGATGAAGCTGAGCAGGACCAGTATGAAGCTCGTCTCAAGGAGCTCTTTGACAGCTTTGACAGCACAGGCACGGGGTCCCTGGGGCAGGAGGAGCTCACTGACCTCTGCCACATGCTGCACCTGGAGGAGGTGGCCCCAGCACTGCAGCAGACCCTGCTGCAAGGAAACCTCCTAGGCAGGGTAAGGAGCTGGGGGGATGGAGGGGCTGGGGAGCCAGGCAGTGCCTGCATGCATGGGGTGGTCTTGGGATGGCTGTAATTTGTGTGTATCCAACATTCCTGAGGCTCTGGTGCTGCAGGATTTGTGGGGTCTGGCTTGTCTGTTCACAGAGCAACTTCCAAGAGCAGAATTGGTGATAACAGGGAAGGGAACTGCTCTGTCTGCCCTGACTGGAGGTGCTCTGAAACTCAGGAAGCTGCACCTCAGGCTGAGCCTTGTGCTCTGGTGTGCTTCCCCAGTGTCCCCAGTGCCAGGTCCTGGCTGTCCTTGTGCTGGCACTGGGCTCACACTGCCCCCAGCTCCTGGTGGCCTGGGTCACCTCCCCAAACCAGCTCACCAGGTGCTTGCACAAACTCTGAGCTACTTAGGGTGGGACAAACACCTAAATCCAGGGCTTGAGCCTGTGATTTAGGCTGGCTTAAGCTGTAGTTAGGCTGGTGGGGCTGTGCAGTCACACATGTTTCTGTGAGCTAGAGAATATTGTCCTGCTCAGGCAGTCACTGCCTGAGCCACCTCTGCCCACATTGCCTGGTGCTGGTGGCTTCCCAAAGCCATTTCTCAGTTGTACCTTTATGGAGTTAAGTGCCAGGGCACTGAGCAGAAGCTGCTTGCCCTTGGGGGGATCTCCACACTCAGAGTGGATGTGCTTGTGTTCTGCATTACATCTTTCCCAGCACACAGAGTGCATTAGATCCTTCCCTGGAAATCACCCTGAAATCCCATCACTGCTCATTAGAATCAGAAAAATGTGGAGCAGGGCAGCCAGGGCTTTCAACAGACAAGCAGCCATCCCCACTCCAATTTCCAATCAAACTGCAGTTTTCACAGACAAAATAATTCCTTTAATGAACAAAGGGATTTTTTTCTTTTTCCTGTTCTTCCTCTCCTGCCCTGGGGCTGCAGCTCTTCTGCTGACAGTGAGTGGAGCTGGAGCAGGGATGGATGCAGGCAGAGGTTGTTGACCTTTAGAAGTTGCAGTGGCATTTTCTGGAGTACCAGAGACTTTCTGTGCTGGACTGTCATCCTGAGCATTTAGCACTTGGATGCTGTTATCAAAGAATCATGGAATGGTTTGGGTTGGAAGGACCTTAAAGATCATCCAGTTCCAACCCCCTGCCATGTGCAGGGACACCTTCCACTATCCCAGGCTGCTCCAAGACCTGTCCAGACTCACCTTGGACACTCCCAGGGATCCAGGGGCAGACACAGCTTTTTAGGGCCTCCCACCTTCACAGGGAAGAATTCCTTCCCAATATTGAATTTAAATCTATTTTTCTTCAGCTTAAAAAGCCATTTCCCCTTGTCCCCTTGCCATTTCCCCTTGAGAAAGGAAGGACAGATGTCTGTCACAGCTGGTGAGGGCACCAAAACCCCCTGTTTGAGCATCCTGAGTGTGCTCCACACTCACCCCATCCCAGCCTGGAGCTCCCCATTTTATTTCATTCCCCCTTTGTCTCTGGTGATGCTTCTCCCTTCCAGCCTGCACAGGAGCCTCAGGATAATCTTTGTCTCCTGCCTCTGCTCCATCTCCTGTCTCATTAGCAGCAGATTTAATGGTCCTGGGATCCTTGGGGTTTCCTAGGATCTCCTAGGGAGAACAGCAGCAGAAATGCTGCTCCCTGAGCACAGACTTGTTGCACCTGCCCTGGCAGCCCCTGGCTGCAGATGGTCTCAGCCTTTGTCTGCTGCACTTGCAGGGGCTGGGATTTATGGAGGGCACTGGGGAGGGGGGCAGAGGGGGAAGGTTTTTGTCTGCTCAGGGGCAGCTCGTGCTTGCCTTTGTGCCTGGGCTCTGCTCCAGGGATGAAAGCTCTGGGATCACAGAATGCTGGAGTGGTTTGGGTTGGAAGGGGACCTTAAACATCTCCTTGTTCCAACCCCCTGCCCTGGGCAGGGACTGGGAGCTGAGCTGGTGTCCAGGGAAGCTGGAAGTGCAGTGAGGGTTTGGGGGTTGATGGGGTCTGGTGTGGGGGTGTAAATGCTGCTCTGGCAGAGCCAAACCCCTGCAAAAATGTTTTCCTCCCACCTTGTGTGCTGGGTGATGCTGGCTGCAGTTCTGGGATTCCTCAGGATTCCTGTTTCCCTGCCTTTGGTGGCAGGAGTGAGGGGTGGGTGTGGCTGTGCCTGTCTGGCTGTGCCCTTTAATTAGCAGCAACCCAGAGGTGTCCTGGGGACAGGGCTGGGGCTGAGCCTGGAACCCAGTCCCCATCTCTGGAAGTGTCCAAGGCTGGGTTGGAGCACCCTGGGACAGTGGAAGGTGTCCCTGCCATGGCAGGGAGTGGGATGAGCTGAGCTTTAAGCTCCTTTCCAGCCCAATCCTTGTGGGATTCTGTGAGGCTGGGCACCTCTGGGCAGTGCAGTGCCTGTCCTTGGTGCTGTCCTTGGGCAGGGAGGGGAGCTCAGGTTCCACCTGCAGTGCTGCATTCACAGCCTGCAGCCAGGACAGACACCCTGCCTGGGGTTCCACCTGGGACCTCCTGAAAAATATCCTCCCCTGTGCCCACAGTGACTGCTCCCCTTGTGTCTGTGGGGTTTTCCATGCCCTGTTCTGGTGTTACTGCAAGGTTGGTTTGTGAGGAACTGGAGCTGTGCCAGGGCAGGTTCAGGCTGGATTTCAGGAGGGTGCTGGCACTGCCCAGGGAGTGGGGACATTGCTGAGGCTGCCAGAGCTCCAGGAGTGTCTGGAAAACCCTGCCAGAGATGCCCAGGGTGGGATTGCAGGGGGGTCTGAGCTGGCTGATCCCTGTGGATCAGGATATTCTGTGATTCTCTCCCCCAGCAGCCAGGAAGGAGTTTGCAGGCAGGGGCAGAGCTTTGGGAGCTGTGATGAGCTGGAGGAGCTGCTCTGTCCTGGCTGTGCCAAGGGCTGGGCACTGCAGGGAGCAGCAGGTACCTTGGCACAGGCCCCCAGCTCTTTCTAGGGCTAATCAGCTCTTCAGAGGGAGCTGGCTGGGTTCCTCAGGGAGCTGGGATTGCTCAGCAGACACAGCCTTGGCTGTCCCTGGGCTGGGTGCTGGTACCTCTCTGCTGCTGTTTTTGCCTTGTTTGCCTCTGATTGATTTGTTCTGGGGAGATTCTGCTCCTGTGGGGTTTTTGCAGGGGGGTGTGTGCTGTCCCTGATCCTGGGTGGGCACACTGTGCATCACCTTCCAAACCCCCTTTGCCTTCTGGCTGCTTGGGGCCACCCCACACTTCTGGGACACCTCCATGGGCAGACACACAAATCAGCAATACCACAACAGAATCAGAGTGGTTTGGGTTGGAAAGGACCCTAAAGCCCATCTCATTCTGTCCCTTCCACTATCCCAGGTGCTCCAAGCCCATCCAGCCTGGCCTTGGGCACTGCCAGGGGTGGGGACCCTGTGCCAGGAGGATTTCTGCAGCATTTGTGGCTTTGTGCTCCAGCCCAGCTCTGATTTTATCAGTGGTGTTCCTCTGGGCACTCTCTGCAGGCAGACACACCACATCCAAGGTCAAACATGCACCACAGACTGGTTTTGCTGGTTGGCTGGTGTTAGAAAAACCTCTGGCCCATCTTGAGGAAAAACCTCCCTCCTCTGGCAGCTGGGATTGAGCTGCAGGGTGAGGAGGGCACTGGGACCCCCTGTGCCCGTCCCAAATGCTGATTTACAGCACAGGAGCATGGCCACATGCTGCTGCACAGGCTGATCTTCCCCAGGCTCCTCTGGCTGTGTGCTGATGGTAAATCAGTGTGACACAGGGTTGGGGACACCTGTCCTTGTGCAAGGGCTCAGCTCTTCCTCCTCCTCCTCAGGCAGGAGCTGTGGGCTCATCCCACAGAGCAGGTGATGTCAGTGGTGCTGCACACCTGCCCAGGTGCTCTGACTTCATTTAATTGATTTAATTCCCTGTGTTTGCCTGGGGGATGCAAAGTGGCTCTTTGTTTTCTTGCTGCTGTGAGGTTCATCCAGCCCCAGCACCCATCCAAGGGCTTGGCTCTGTCTCTTGTCACAGTTCACTTGCTGAGAGGATCCCATGGGCAGGGAACCTGTAATTTGAACACCCTCATCTTTTATTCATCCTCATTTAGTCTAAATGTCAAGTTTGTTTTTTTTTAATGGGGGAAATTCTCCTTTCTCTCTAAACTGTCCTTTTTGAAGTACACCAGTGTCTGGAAATGGCAGCAATTAGTATTCAGATGAAGCCATTCCTGATGAGCTTCTCTGCTGAACGTATTTTTAAATTGTGTTTAAAAAACATATTTAAAATTGTTTAAATCTTCAGGGGTGGCATGAGGTGCTCCCCTGTACCTCCATGGCTCACCTGTGTGAGCTTGTTGGTATTTTTTTGAGCTTGCTTGACCCCCAAAAAACAGGCTGGAGAGCATCAGACCTGAACTTTGCTGCCTGTGCCTCCCCCAGCAGCATGAAAATCCCTCTGACTGCAGCTCTGGCTTCACCCTCTGCCAGCCTCACTGGCTTTCTTTAAATACAACATCTTTTGTTCCATGCTAAAAATTCTCCTAAGATTTATTTAGCCAAAAGAAATGGCAGCAGCCAGCTCTGCCTCCCCACTGACCCATGTCAAACAGCTTCTCCAGCTGTCCCTGGGTGTCTGTGTCCCCCAGGGCTGGAATTGCTGACATTCCCCAGCACTGGGGGGATGCTGCAGCCTCTCTGTGCCTGGTCCTGCCTGGGAGCAGGAGACTTTCCAGGAAGGCACAGATGGGGAAAAAAAAGAAAAGAAAAGGAGGAAAAGAATCCCCTCAATGGCAGGATCATCTCTGTTTTTCCAAGATACACTCCAGGTTTAGATTCCCAGTTCAGCCCTCAGGGAATTGCAGGGGCAGGGCTGCCCTGGAAAGGGAGGGATTTTGCTGCAGTCCACATTGGGAAATGGTTTTTGAAGCTTAATTAGGGCAGTGGAGCATTCCCACAATGGAGTATTCATCCCTGAGAGGAATGGGCTCATTGTAGGAGCCACTGACCCTGGCCAGGTCACCTCAAGTGATGGAGATTCTCCTCTGGGCATGATTTTGGCTTCTTGCTCAATGGAAAAACCCAACCAGTGCCTGAAGTCTGTGGCTTTGGGTCCTTCTGTGGTGGCAGCAATTCCTCCCACGTGCCCAAAGGTGCTGGCTGTGTCCTCATGTCCCTTCCCCAGGGCTCCTTTGTCCCCCTTGCTGAGGCTGCTGGCACAGGGGTGATGATCTGAGTGATTCCCACTGGATTATTTGCCTCATATTTAACTCCCTTCACCAGCTGATTTCCTCTTTTCATCCTTTTTTTTTTTATTTCCACAGGTCCACTTTGATCAGTTTAAAGAAGCACTTATCCTCATCTTATCCAGAACCCTGTCAAATGAAGAGCACTTCCAAGAACCAGGTAAATACTGAGATGACCTAAAATAATCCATTTTCATTGACAGAGCAGCTGTGGGTGGCTCTCACAGGAGAACTTGGAGAAAGTGAATTTTAGGTGCTGCCATCCAAGCTGATCTGGGGAGGAAAGGGAATTGTGTCTGTTGTGGAACCTTGTACAAAAGTGTTTTCAGAGCCACTGACAGTCAAAGGGCTGCTGCTGAGGGGTTTTCCCAGTTGGTTTTTATGTTTTTAAAGGGTTTTTTTTTAATGTTCTCAAAGTCTATTGTGTTTCCTTGTGCCTGAGATGAGCAGGGTGTAGAAGCTTCTCTGTATTTCTCCCAGGGCACAGTCAGGCTGCTCCAGAGATGTTCCAGAGCAAGTGAAGCCCTGAGAAACCAGGTGGGGGCTGGTCAGAGAGAATTCCAGGATGGTTTGAGTGGGAAGGGACAAATTCCACCCATCTATGGGCAGAGACACCTTCCACTATTCCAGGCTGCTCCAATTCCAGCCTGGCTTGGGCACTTCCAGGGATGGAAGTGCTGTGAGTCCTCAGTATCCTGATTTTTCCTTGCTTTGTTCCAGTGTGCCTTGAAAATGGGGTTTTTAGGTTTTCCTTGGCAGGAAATCTGGTTTCAGCTTCAATGTTTTCCCCCTCTCAGTGCACCAGGCACTGGGAGCTGTGGGGCTGAGCCCCAGCTGGTGTCACACCTGTATGTAAATCCCTAATCCTGTCTTTGGAGCAGCAGGGGAGTGAAATCCCCCAAGGAGAAAAGAGCTTAGCAAAAGGGGAGAGGGAATTCTCCAGGTTTCCTCTCCTCAACATCCCACTCTGGAGAGAGCAGCCAGCAAAATTACAACTTTCCCCTTTAATAGGCTGCAGAAACCCCAGGGCTGGAGAGGTTTGATTGATGGGTTATTTTTATTTTCCACCTCTCATTTCCAAAGCTCTTTAATGCTTTGAGAGGGGAGGGTGGTGGCAGCTGTTGCACCTGGCATTCCTTAATGGAATTTCCAAGTGCAGGTGAGTGGGTGCTCGGGGGGGAGCATCCCTTGCATCCCCCTGGGGCAGGAGCTGGCACAGCACAACCC
The DNA here is from genome assembly GCF_903797595.1 of Erithacus rubecula. Classification (NCBI taxonomy): domain Eukaryota; kingdom Metazoa; phylum Chordata; class Aves; order Passeriformes; family Muscicapidae; genus Erithacus; species Erithacus rubecula. The sequence continues at coordinate 58,741,756 of NC_136688.1, forward strand.
CAGTGAGCCAGAACTAATCCTGCATTTATTGGGGTATCATATGGCTGAGAGGCTCCAGCTTGATTGAAATGTAAATAAACCTTCCAGAAACAGCTAAATTTGGGGGTTATCACAGGGGAGGTGACAAGTGAGGCTGGAGAGCCCTCCTTGGGGACACTGTCAGCTGGGGTGGGGATGGCAGGAAATCAGAGTGTGGGGCACAGGGAGGGAGGCAGAGCCAGGCAGGCCTGGGAGGCATTTTATTTTTAATGCATTTTGACAGGTTGGTTAATGCCAAAGTCTTTGCTTCTTTTAATTTAGATCAAACTGGAGATTTGGAGAACAAGCTGCTTTGTGCTGCTGGTGTCAAACTGTCAGGGAGTGTGGAAATGCTGGTGTTCCAGCCTGCCCCAGGCTTGGGGGGGAAAAAAATTGAGTGAAGAGCTGTAAATCGTATCACTGAAATGAAAATTTAATTTGGGGGGGGTTGGAGGAGGGGAGGAGGGAAGCAGAGATTGTCAGGCTGTTTGTGAACCAGGGCTGGGGACAGGGAACCAGAACTGCTGCAGTTCCTGCACAGGCAGCCATGGGGTTTCCTCATCTTGGGAGGAAGCACTCAGGCTTGCAGAGAGCAGCTGATTGATTTCTATATAATATTTCTTCATGTTTCTATATATTTCTCCATGTATTTTTCCATTTTTTCCCTTTTTTCTTTCTATATCTTTCCATTTTTTCCCTTTTTTCTTTCTATATCTTTCCATTTTTTTCCCTTTTTCTTTCTATATCTTTCCATTTTTTCCCTTTTTTCTTTCTATATCTTTCCATTTTTTCCCTTTTTTCTTTCTATATCTTTCCATTTTTTCCCTTTTTTCTTTCTATATCTTTCCATTTTTTTCCTTTTTTTCTTTCCCTATCTTTCCCTATTTTTCCTTTTTTTCTTTCCCTATTTTTCCATTTTTTCTTTCCCTATTTTTCCATTTTTTTCTTTCCCTATCTATTTTCCCTTTTTTCTTTCCCTATCTATTTTCCATTTTTTCCTTTCCCTATCTATTTTTCCATTTTTTTCCTTTCCCTATATATTTTTCCATATTTCATCTTTTTTTCTCAGCAAAGAGGCTGAATTCCCAGCTGTGAACCAGAACATCAGCTGGCAAAGCCTGGCTCTGCTGGGAACAGGCACGGGCACATTCCAGGAAAGGCAGAAAAATGCTTGAGTGTGGTTTCAAATAATCACTATTTTAGTTTTTGAGGTCCATGAGATCAGGCTGGGTCACTGCAGCAGTCAGGGGGGGCTTGGGGACAATAAAACAGATTTAAGGGTGGTGAAAGGAGGAAAAAAAAAATCAGTTGTGTGGGTGATTAGGGAAAAAAAAAAAAAATCATGCATTTTCCTGCCCATTATAGCAAATAAAAAGTGCAGGGAAGCTGGGCTAGGAGGGGATTATTGGGGTGGAGTGCAGGATTACAGGAACACCCAGGAGAAATTAAAGAGCAGTTTGACGCCATCGTCCCTCCGTCACCAGGGGGTTGGGATTTGTTTTCCCCCTTCCTTCCTCAATTTTTCCCCCCTTTCCCTCCTTGATTTCCTCCCCCCCTTTCTTTCCTTGATGTTTTTCCCCCCTTTCCTTCCTCGATTTTTTTTCCCCCCCTTTCCTTCCTCAATTTTTGCTCCCCTTTCCTCCCCTTCTTTCTTTTCCCCCCTTTCCTCCCTTTCTTTTTTCCACCCCCTTTCCTCCCTTTCTTTTTTCCACCCCCTTTCCTCCCTTTCTTTTTTCCACCCCCTTTCCTCCCTTTCTTTTTTCCACCCCCTTTCCTCCCTTTCTTTTTTCCACCCCCTTTCCTCCCTTTCTTTCTTTTCCCCCCTTTCCTCCCCTTCTTTCTTTTCCCCCCTTTCCTCCCCTTCTTTCTTTTCCCCCCTTTCCTCCCCTTCTTTCTTTTCCCCCCTTTCCTCCCTTTCTTTTTTCCACCCCCTTTCCTCCCTTTCTTTTTTCCACCCCCTTTCCTCCCTTTCTTTTTTCCCCCCCCTTTCCTCCCTTTCTTTTTTCCACCCCCTTTCCTCCCTTTCTTTTTTCCACCCCCTTTCCTCCCCTTCTTTCTTTTCCCCCCTTTCCTCCCCTTCTTTCTTTTCCCCCCTTTCCTCCCCTTCTTTCTTTTCCCCCCTTTCCTCCCCTTCTTTCTTTTCCCCCCTTTCCTCCCCTTCTTTCTTTTCCCCCCTTTCCTCCCCTTCTTTCTTTTCCCCCCTTTCCTCCCCTTCTTTCTTTTCCCACCCCCTTTCCTCCCTTTCTTTTTTCCACCCCCTTTCCTCCCTTTCTTTTTTCCACCCCCTTTCCTCCCTTTCTTTTTTCCACCCCCTTTCCTCCCTTTCTTTTTTCCCCCCTTCCTTGTTGGTTTTTCCTTCCTCATTTTTCCCCTTCTTCCCTTTTAGAGCTGCCCTGTCAAAGAAGGGGCTGGTGAGGATGATTCCCTTTGGAAGGAAAGGGGAAAATCTGTTCAGGTGGCTGCAACAGAGGGATAAAACCAGTGTCACTGCCCAGACAGGTGTGCTTGATGCCACAGAATATTTTTGGGTCAAAACCACTGATTTTTTGGATTGGGATGACCCTGCCATGACTCCTCTCTTCCTCCCCTGCTGAGGCTGAATTATGAAACAGGACTTGGAGCAGTTCAGACATACCTGCTGCCTCAGGGGATTAGGATTTAGCAGATCCTGCCTGCCATGTGCTTTGCCCAGCAGTTGGAACATCCCTCCCTTCCAAATCTTAAGCAGCAGAGGAATTAATTTCACCTCTAAATGCTGGGATTGTGGGATGAGGGTCTTCCTGCTCTAAACCCCCTTTTGTCTGTGCTGCAGGGCTTTGATGCCAGAGCCAGGGAAGGGGAGCCCCCCTCCCTCACCATCTCAGGGCAGAGCAGGATTTTGAAATGACTTATCTGGTGCAGAAAGGCAGAAAATCAAGTGTAAATCTCCAGCCATGGAGATGTTTCACTGCTGGGATGGATGGGGGGAGCGAGAGAGGGAATTGATGGTTTCTGTCCATGGCACTGAAATGCAGATTTAGGGGGGGTTATTTCATTTCAAGGGGCACTTTGAGGGTCACAAACCCTCTGGGCAGTGGGCAGCAAGGTGGAAGGTTCTTCTCTCAGCCTCCTGCTCTTACCCCAGCCTGGGGGCAGTTCAGGGGGGCAGATCAGACCCCAGTGTCTAATTAGGCACCAGCTCTGGAGTGTGTTTTACTAAGCCCATGCTTTGCCAAGGGCTGTAGGAAGCAGAGAGGGCTCAATCTATTTTATTTTTTTTTTTTTTATTATTTTGCTTTTTTTGTTGATTTGTTGTTTTAGTGGGGGTTTGGGCAGCAGCACCTCACCTTGCTCTTGGTGGGAGGAGTGGGTACCAGAGCATCCTCCCCTCTGTTCTGGGGGATATTTGGCATTTTGGGGGATAAATAGCACCCAGGGCTGTCTCATGGGGAGCTGCTGCAGTGAAAGGCTTGATTTTGACCTCTGTGCCTCTGAGAGCACATGTGGGTAGAGCAGCTCTTTCCATCTAAGGATGGACTTGATGACCTCAGAGATCTTTTCCAACCTTAATGATTCTCTAAGCCTTCCTCCTCAGTTTGGGCTGGAAATGAGATCCTGTTCAGCTCATCAGGGTGGCTGCTTCTTGCTTTTGTGTGTGCTCAGCATTCCCTAAATATTGGGAAGGGTGGGAACATCAAGGGCACCAGGTATTGTACTGGGGGGTTGGGAAAGCAGGAGGTGGAGAGGCTTGGAGGATGCTGCAGGTGATGGTGCTGGAAAGGAGAGGGATTTGTGCTCCCAGGGATGGGGCTGCAGGATGTGATAAGGGAACAGCTGGAACCCAAAAGCACCCTGGCTCTGGAAATGGGATTTCAGGGTGCCTGAGCTGGGATCCCCTCAGCAGCTGGGCTCAGGCACAGCTGGTTTGGAAGTTGGATCAAACTTTGTTCTCTTCAAGCTGTGAAGGGTCACCTTTCACTCCTGGGGATGTTCTCAAGCTTCACAGTTTAATTACAAAAGGTAAACAAGCTCACCCCTGGTGCTCAGAGCAAAGAAAAGAGAGAATCAGCTGCCAGCCTGATGCTTAAAACAGAGTGGGGAGCTGTTCCTGTTCCCATTCCTGTGCTTGCAGGGGGCACTTGTGCTTCAGAGGGTCCCAGAGCAGTTTGGGTTGGAAGGGACTTTGAAAACCATCTCATTCCAACCCCCTGCCCAGCCTTCACTAGACCACTGAATTCCCAGCTGCAGCAGTGGGTAAACTGTGGCAGGAAACAGGATTCTTGGGGAAATCCAGAAGGAAATTTAGCTGTAGCTTCACTATTGCTGAATTCCAGCTTCTTCCCCCTCCTCCATCTCTCCAAAGACAGATGGAGGTACTGCTCTGTCTCAAGAATAATAAAAATGATTTCTGAAGGAAAACAAAGCCCCCAGCCCTCTCTTGTTGGGGAGGGAGAAAATAACTGTGTGGATGAGTCGCCACAAATATTAGCATTTCAGAGAGAGCTGCTGGATGGAGATTGTTCACCACTGGGCAGGCTTTAATAGGAGTGATAAGGTTTGCTTTTGTTCTGGGGCTCTTCCTTAATCAGCCTGGCTCCTCCTGATTTTTCTATCGGTGCACTCCATCACTCAACTTTCATGTGCTGAGTCCCAGCTGCAGCAAATCTTGTTAGAATGGCCTTGTTCAAACAGGGGTGCTGGGTTTGTTCCCTAGAGCTGCACCGTGGCTGGATGGAGTGTGGGGCTGCAGGAATCAAAGCACTCCTCAGCCTGTGTATTTTATAATTCATTGCATAGCTAAGTTGTGGAATTTTTTTTTTTTTTTTTTTTTTTTTTGCCTCTAACAAGCTTGAAGCCTTTTCTTCCATATCTAAAGGAATATTATCTGAGGAGGCATTTGAGTAGGGGGGTTTGGAGACCTGCTGCTTTCTGTCTGTCCTTTGTCAGTGGTGGAACAGCTTCCCTGTGCCTTATTAGTATTGCACTCTTGCATTTCTTTTATATCAGAGCCCTCTGCAAATAAAATTTTCAAAAGCTGCTGCTCTTGCCACTGCGAATGGCAGAAAATAAAAGATGATGGAGTCCTGGGGGGGTTTCAGCAGTCAGGTTAGCAAACACTGAAACAAAGCATGGCACAGTGCCTTCCCCTAATTGAATCTCTGGTTAATTTGGTCCTTGGTTTAATTTGCCCCCTGCTCCAGACGTCGGAGGATTCTCACAGAAAACAGCCCAAAACGTGCTTATTTATTTTGTGTTTTGATCCTGGCCTGTGAGTGCTCACAGATAATTCAGTCCCCAAAGGCAGGAGCTTGCTGGGGGAAACTGGAGCTGGGGAATGTGGAGCCCCTGTAATTAGCTGAGGACTCCAAAGGGTTATTTAGATCCTGCAGTTGGCTTGGGCTGCTCAGCACAGGCTGGGACCTGCCCCACTCTTGCCTGGATCAGCTGCTCCTGTCAGCCCCTGAGAGGCTCCAAACTTGCCCAATTTGTTTCCTCTTGCCCTGTTGTTTGGGTGTTTTTAAAGGAGCTGAAATTCAAACCCACAGGAAGCTGCAGTGGCCGCCCAGGTGTCTGCAGGATCTGGAGACTTGAGCTGCCTCAGTGCAACTCTGTCCCTAATTAAACCTGCCTGGTCTGCTAATGGAGATTAGCAAGGAGGAGAGGCCTGATGGACTTGCCATCCAATGCTCTTGGCAAGATTGAGGGTTTTTTCTCCCCCCCCTCATCCTGTTAACTTGATCTGGGAATTGGGGAAGGGTGAGGAGGAGGAGGAGGATTGCACTTTTGTTTTTTTGTTTTGCCAGGGAGCAGCACCAATTTTAACCATCAGAACCAATGGCAGGGTCGGGTACTGCTGATCCAGGCATTGGGAATGTTGGATTCTCAAAATTCCCCCGACCAAACCAGCCCTGAGAGAGCTCCATCCCCCCAGTGCTGATGTGTTTTTGTGCTTGGCTCCCCAGATTGCTCCCCAGAAGCTCAGCCCAAGTACATCAAGGGTGGCAAACGCTATGGGCGCCGCTCCCTGCCCGAGTTCCAGGAGTCGGGGCAGGACTTTGCCGAGGTGACAGTCATCGAGGAGCCACACCCTGCACACATTGCTGCTGCCCAGGAGGTGAGCAGGGAGGGCTGGGGCTTGGGGTGGCTCTGTCACCTCTGGATGTGGCTGTTCCCCACATCCAAAGGGGGTTGGGATGTGTTTGGAGCCTCCCCAGCAAAGGCTGCCTTTGCCTGTTGGGGTGGCTTTGTCACCTCTGGATGTGGCTGTCACCTCTGAATGTGGCTGTCACCTCTAAATGTGGCTCTTCCCCACATCCAAAGAGGTTGGGATGTGCTTGGAGCCTCCCCAGCAAAGGCATTGGCTGTTCTTTGCCTTTTGGGGTGGCTTTGTCACCTCTGAATGTGGCCCTTCCCCACATCCAAAGGGAGTTGGGATGTGTTTGGAGCCTCCCCATTAAAGGCTCTCCTTGCCTGTTAGGGTGGCTTTGTCACCTCAGGTTGTGGCTGCTCCCTACACCCAAAGGAGATTTGGGTGTCCCAGTGCCATTCCTGGCCACTCTCCTTGCCTGTCCCTGGGGATCAGCAGCTCCTCCCTGGCTCCATGTGCCGTGGGAAGTGGGGAGGAAGGGGCTGACGTGCTCCTGGCTGCAGTGTGGGCCAGCAATTAAGCCAAGGCTGAGCTGCTGCCTCTGTGGCTAACGAGGTGTGGGCTGGGAGCAGACTGAGCACGTCCCCATCCATTAGTGCAGCTGCCAAAATCTGGCCATGGCTCCAGCAGAAGGGATGGGGAAAAGGGGTGGTGGGCAGCAGAGCCCTCCAGCCAGCAGCTGCTTTGGGACTGTGACATCTAATTGCTCCAAAAAATCCACATTCCTGGTTTTGTGCTCCAGATTTGTGGCAGTGCTTTCCATCCCAGAATCTCCTCTGGCTGCCCAGCCAGGAAAGGCAAAGGGGCTGAGGCTGGAATTGGTGCTGTGTGTCAGAGCACAGCCACAGCAGCGTTTCCCTGGAGCTGGGCTGCTTCCAGCCTGCCCTGCTCTGCCAAGTATTGTTGATTCAGGAGCATGTGGTGGGAGTTTTTCCACTAGGAAGGAGAAGCACTGCTGCTTTCTCCCTCCTTTCTCTCATGGTCTCAATTGGAGTTGGGATCCTCTGCAGCCACTGTTGTAGGGGGAAACCCCATCCTGTGTGAAGGAGTTTCCAATTTCCTTGTTTTCAGTGTTATTCCTATTCAGCTAGCCTTAAAAATGATCAGCTCCTCAAACCAACACCTCAAAGAAAAGCTTTTTCCACCACACCCAGCTGCTTTTTCCTGTTCCTGGTGGTCTTTGCTCACCACCACAGGGATGCTCATCCATCTCCTGGTGTTGGCCACATGGGCTGCCCTGACCTTGGGATCGATGTTAATCCACCCACACTCCCCAGGGAACTGATGACCTTGGTGGAAGAGGCTTCTCTAATCTTACCTCTTGTTTTTAGCTGTCACAGAGGTGTAAAAGGGTAGTCTATTAACAAGGGTTTTAATTAACCAGCTGGTGTGTGACCAGCTGTGCCATGGGGCTGGGTCAGTCTCCTGCTGGGAATGCCTGTTGCACCTTTTGGGCTGATGGGCTGGTTAATTCCTTTGCAGCTGGAACAAAAAACAGGCTAAACTTGTGAAATCCCTGCTTTATCAGCATTGCTGCCTGTCTCCACACAGATCCTCTCGGTATGCATGGCAGTGAGCTGCTGGAAGGTGTTGAGGGGTCCCAGGGAGTGTTGGAGGCTCCTGGAGCACTGTCTCCTCAGGGTTTGGCAGGGAGCAGCCTCTGCCCAGCTCTGTGCTGCTGTGTGTACCAACACACCACTGCTGCAAGCCTGGCCTGAGAACTGGGGCAGCCTGGCTTAATTGGTGCCTGCTCTCAAGCAGTGCCAATTAAAAGGGCTCAGGCTCTGTCTGAGAGGTTTCCTTCTCACCCTCCCTTGGTAAACACAAGGGGAAAAGGCTGGGAGGCTGCTCTGGGATGGGCTGCCCAGGGAGGCTCCCTGACCTCCATCCCCAGGGGTTTTTTAGGTGCTGTTGGGTAAAGTAATGAGCAGCTGGGTTTGGATTTGGCATTGACCCTGCTGTGAGTAGGGGGGTGCTGAGGGTCCCTCTGGCCTGCAGGGGCTTGTCCCCATGGATGCTGGTTGTGCTGCCTTCCCAACCTCACTGGGAGCATCCATCAGCTCCCTTCCCCAGCTGCTGGCTCTGCCCTGGGGGAGATCCCTCCTGCTTGCAGCTCATGGAATCCCAGAATGGTTTGGGTTGGAAAGGACCCTAAAGCCCATCTCATTCCAACCATGGGCAGGGTCAGTTTCTGCTAGTCCAGGTTGCTCCATGCTCCCATCCAACTTGTCCTTGAGGTTTTAGAATCTGCTGGCACATCCCAGTTCTGTCCCTTCTGTGCCTGCTGAAGGGAGGACATGCTCTCCCATGCTCTGTGTGTTTGCTTCTGCATAGAATTGTTTCCAGCATGGCCTAGCATTGGTACAAAACACTCTGGGAGGCTCAGGTTGAAAATCCTGATTTTTGGGTCCTTGTTGTGAGGCTCCCAAAGCAGCACTGTCCTGGAAAGCCAGGATTTGGGAATAACAGCTCAGGATAGTGCCTGCTCCCAGAAAAAGGGATTTGTCATTCCATTGCTGGAGTGACTGATGCTTTGGAGCTGAAGGCACCTGGCAGAGCGAGGTGTGGGGATCTGAGAGCTTTTTTTGGGGTGTCTGCTGGGGCTGCTCGAGTGTGGCTGTGGGAGGAACAGGATCCATCAGCAGCGGGGTCGGGCTCACCTCGCGGCGCGCTCCTGATCATCATTTTAATTAGCAATATATTCCAGGGGAGAACAAAGGTCTGTCTGGCTGGAGCAGATGGCAGGGGGAGAGGTGGCTGCTGCCTCATTCTGGGCAGAGCCCACGGGCCAGGCTGCAGATGCTCAGCCAGCCCTGTGCTGCTGCATTCAGACCGTGGCCATCTGCTCCCTGGCCCAGCACGCGCCTCCCGGAGGAGAGAGCATTCCTGGGATCCCCCTGCCTGTGACCCGTGGCCAGCTGTAGCCCTGCTGGGGCTAGGGGACAATGAGGGGCTGCCACTGGCATGTCCTGGCCCCCTGTGCCTGCCCCAGCCCCTCTTTGTCCCCTCGCTGGGGGTGGCTGACCCCGAGCCCTGTGCAGGGAGGGAGGGGAGGTGACACGAGTGCCCCGGGGTCACCTCAGGGCTTTGCCAGCCCCAAATCCCCTGGCTTTGTTCAGCCTCTGCAGGTTGTTGGTGTTTATGGTGTTGTTGTGGTTGCATTGAATCCCAGAATGGGTTGGGTTGGGAGGGGAGCTTAAATCCCATCCCATTCCACCCCTGCCATGGCAGGGACACTTCCCCTGTCCCAGGCTGCTCCAAGCCCTGTCCAGCCTGGCACTGAACACCTGGGACAGCAGCAGCTTCTCTGGTTTTGCTGAAAGTGCTTCAAGTGAGGGGCTCTGGTGCTGAATTAATCTGATTCTGTACAAAAGTCTGTATGTTGCTTGTGCAAAAAGACTTGGACACAGAGGATCTGCCTTCTGAGCATCACTGCCAGCTTCCCCCAGTGTCCCAGCTGTCCCCAAGGATGAGGATGGTGGCTGCAGGGTGAGATCTCTGGCACACAAACCTACCCTCTCTCTGCAGAAAGCTTTCTGCACTTTCAGATGGCAATTCCATTGAATCCCAGAATGGTTTGGGTTGGAAGGGACATTAAAGCCCATCCAGTCCCACTCCTGCTATAGCAGGGACACCTTCCCCTGTCCCAGGCTGCTCCAACCCCCATCCAGCCTGGCCTGGGGCACTGCCAGGACCCAGGGACAGCCACAGCTGCTCTGAGCACCCTTTGTCTTTGTAAAGAACTTCCAGGGATGGGATTTAATGGCACCTGTTGCCTCAGCTCCTGCTTTTTGTCCCTCGTGGGATGTTGTGATGCTGTGGCAGCAAAGGGCCCTTGCCTGGTCCTGCAGCTGAAACGGGAACAGCAGCAGAGCTAAAAAAACTCCAGTGACTTAATCCAGTTCCCATGGAAACGTTGTAGATTAATGGCTTTTAGCTGTAATCTGAATGAGACGTATTGAACTTTCCTGTGATGATTTAGAGCCTCTTTATGTCCTGGGTGACTTTGACTCCAAATCCATCAGTCACGTGCAGGCAGAAGTATCCCCTTGTACCACTGCAGGAGCAACATCTGCCACTGCTAAAGCAGAAGTTAATGTTGTGGGGCATCACGTGGGAGTAAATACCCAGGGCTGCTACAAGGGTGGCAGAGATCAGACAATGTGTAGTACATGAGGAAATCACCTTAAACGTTGTGCTTTTGCTCCTGGTACTGCCTGAGCTGGTGGGATGATGCCAGAGGCAGCAGGATGGTTTAAGACCACCAGAGAGTGTCTTTTTGTTTGGCTTTGTTTTTTTTTTTTTTTTTTTCCTCTGTTCAGGCTTGTTGATAGCATATCTCTCCCCTAATATACAGCTGTACTTAGTGGAGGAATTCTGAGTTTGGGTTGGCTGAGTGTGGGGAAAATAAGGTGGTGGAAGGAAAGGATAACCCAGCTCTATGCAGCCCATGATCTTCCCTGCATCCCCATCCCCTCAACCATCAATACCTCAGGGAAAAGCAGCATGGTTTGCTCAGAGGGCAAACCTCTCCCTGGCTCCCCAGCAATCTGCCAGGCTCTGATCTGTCCCCTCTCCTGGGCCATTTGTGGGGCTTTGGGTGTCTCTGTGGGTCCACGTGCCAGAACAAGGCAGGATCAAAGAGCCCTGGATTCCCAGGCAGCCTGCAGGGAGATGAAAGCCTGGTGGTGTTGCTGCAGCTCCTTGGATGCTGCTCCCAGAGTCCCTTTCACTCAGGGATGTCTTGTGAGAGTGATAACTCAGGAACCTTTTGTTTTCTCCCCAGCACTGGAAGACGCGAGGCAGCGAGGAGTACGAGGCCGAGGGTAAGAGCAGAGAGCAGCACCTGCTGATGCTGTTCCAGCTTTGAGCAGGGTCACAGGGTGTGTGCAGCACCCCAGGCTGGCAGCTGCAGCTGGGGGGCAATGCCAAGGCAGGGCACATCTTGTGCTGTGCCCTCTCTGCCCTCTTCATCCTGCAGTGGTGCTCCCTGGCCTCTGCCCTGGTCCCCGCTCCTGCCCCCGGGTTCTGCCTGTAGTGGAGCCTGGTGGGCACTAGATGTCAGCAGGGACCAGTCATTAGCTGGTCCCTAATTGCCACAGGATTATAAAATCCTGGAATGGTTTGGAAGAGACCATGAAGTTCATCCAGTCCCACCCCTGCCATGGGCAGGGACACCTTCCACTGTTCCAGGTTACTCCAAGTCCTGTCCAACCTGGCCTTGGACACTGCCAGGGATGAGTTTCTCTTCCCGGTGTTTTACCATCTTCATAATCAAAAAATTCCTTTTAATTGCATCAGCACCTCTTCCATATTACAGCTGCTCTTTAACCCCTTCCCCATCCAAAGGGGACAGCTTTTTTCTCCTGAAGCTGCTTCTCCAGCCCCAGGGGGTGACCTGGCAGCTCCCTTGATCCCATAACTGCCCAGGGGAGCAGGGGTCCCTTTTCCATCTATGCCAGCAGCTGAGGCAGCAGAGCTGCCCTTCCCTGGCCACCAGACTCATCCACATTCCCAAGGATCCTCCTGGCCCCAGTCCCAACTGCTGGTCAGCCTGCACCTGGTCAGGCACAGGGAGTCCCCATCCCTGGAGGCATTAACAGCTCTGTGCATGTGGCACTTGGGGACCTGGGTCAGTGGTGGCCCTGGCAGTGCTGGGGAGCAGTTGGACTTGATGATCTTAAAGGTTTTTTCCCAACCTCAGCAATTCCATGGCTCTGTGGACACCAGGCTCCTTCCCCTCTGGTGACATGTGAGTGAAATGCTGAGCAGAACCTCCTGGTAGAGTCTGACACTGCTGGGACCAGCATCCAAATCCTAAAATCCAAAGTGTGCCCTGGGCAAAGGGTCCCTTGGGATCTGCAGAGCCAGGAATGAGCTGTGCCCACTGCAGCAGCAGGTCCCTGTGGGGTGCAGGACCCCCAGATCTTCTGCCCTCTCTGCAGACTCCAGAGCAACCTCTCCCATCCCCAGGCCAGCTGCGCTTCTGGAACCCCGACGACCTGAACGCCTCCCCTGGTGCCTCAGCCAGCCCAGAGTGGATTGAGGAGAAGCTCCAGGAGGTGTGTGAGCACCTGGGCATCACCAGGGATGGCCACCTGAACAGGAAGAAGCTGGTTTCCATCTGTGAGCAGTATGGGCTGCACGCAGCAGCCGGGGAGGTGAGCATCCCACCCCATCACTGCCCCTGCCTGGGCCCCCAAAATCCCTCCTGGGCTTCACCCCAGGCACAGGTGGCTGCTTGGGAAGGAGTTTCCAGCTCCTGCTCTTCCAGTGAGGTTTTTGGTCCCAAACCATCAGGGTGCTGTAGGAGAAGCCAGACCTGGCTGCGTGTCTGCTCATGCAATCACAGAGTGAGCTGGAATTTAAAAGCATGGCTTGGATTCCAAGCATGTCTCCTTAATCCTTGGAATTTTCTAGCTAGACAGCAAATATGGGTTAAATATTCATAGGTGGTTGCTTTTGACTTTGTGGAGGCCTGTGGGCTGTTTCTGTTCCCCAGCAAGAGCCCACGAGAAAATGAAATCTTCAGCAAAAACAAAAAGGTTCTTATCAACTTAGGATTTAGTTTTATTAAAAAAAGTCAGATTTTTTTGCATCTTGAGATAACATGGCTTGTAATAATCTCTTCCACAAAACATGTTCTGAGCAGGTATTCCTGTGCAGCATCCACAATGAAATGTTTTCAGGGCATTAAGGCAGAAAATGGAAAAGATAAACTGTAGACAAAGAAATAGTGAGGGACTAATCAGAACATCTCCAGTCCTACTTTTGAGAAAGCAGTGTGCCCTGAAGCATAAAACAGATTTATGATAACCTTGCAGTGTCTTAGGGTTGTTTTTTTTGTTGTTTTTTTTTGCCTGGTCACTTCAAGCTGCTCAGGGTTTGGCATCTGTCTCAGTACCTCGAGCTCAATTCCTGAGGTCACACAGTCTCAGGAGCAGAAGGAAATTAGTTTTGTTTTTTTTTTTCCTGCTGCCTCATTAAACAGCAGCTCCAAGATGACCAGGAGCTTTTTTTCATGCTGCAATTTTTCATGTGCCTGCAATTTTCCTCATGGAGAATATGGAAGTGTTTTAGGCTGATGCAGCAGGTGACTCTTGCCTTGCTCTTTTTGCAGCTTTGGGAATAGGATATTTTCTCTGTGCCAGATTTTTTTTTGCCTTTTAACTGATTTCTGTCTCCTTGCAGATGCTTGAAGAGGTGCTCCATAACCTGGATCAAGATGGCACCATGAGCATAGAGGATTTCTTTTATGGGCTATTTAGAAATGGGAAATCTCTGACACCTTCAGCATCTACTCCATACAGGCAGCTGAAGCGGCACCTCTCCATGCAGGTGAGACAGTGAGAGCTGAATCCTGGGCTAAAAGGAGCAGGAGAATTCCTGAACAATCCCACCCAGCCTGATCCTCAGTGTTTGTCCCTGCAGGGGACAAACCCCCTGTGAGGGTCCCCCTGCCCCAAGGAGGCAGGAGGTGGTGGCAGTGAGCTGCTGCATACTCTGCTCCAAAAGCAGATTTCAAATTCTCTCTCAGAAAAAGCTTTTTTGGGGGAGATAAAACAGATGGGAAAGGGGACATGGCTCCGCTTAGAAGTTTTGTGGAGAGGGATCAGGCAGCCTGTGGAGTGCAGTGTGTGAGTGGTAGAGCCTTGTGAAATTCCAGGGTGGTTTGTGTTGGAAAGGAGCTTAAAGCTCATTCCATGAGCACACTGTCCACTCTCCCAGGTTGCTCCAAGATCCATCCAGCCTGGCCTGGGACACTTCCAGGATGGGACATGCAATATAAACTGGGTGCAGAGGGAAGCACTGCCTGGGATAGGCTGAGGACATGCAGCTCCCACATCTCTACTCCAATTTTTGCTTTTTGCTCGGAGAGTTTGAAATCTGCTCCCTATCTTTGCCTGGAAGCTGAGGGCCTTACCCAAACCACTCTACAAGTGCAGCTTGTTTTAGGGGAAGTGACATTCCAACCCAAAGAATGACCAGTGGATAACCCACTGAGGCCAGCTCTGCCAAACTGCTCCTGCTGGGATTTATTTTAAATCCCGAGTGCCTGCTCAGCCCCGGTGCTGTGAGGTCAGCAGAGACGCTCCCACCGGGTTTTTGCTGGGCAGTGAGGAAAAGCAGAGCTTAATCTTTAATCTCTGGAGCAGTGCTAGGGCAATTCCCTGGATCAGCCCTTGTGGCACTGCCTTTCCCCTCATCCTCTGTCACAGTCCTTCGACGAGAGCGGCAGGCGCACCACCACCCCCTCGGCCATGCCCAGCACCTTGGGCTTCTGCCTCTTCTCCAGCCTGGATGATGGCATGGGCTATGGCTGTGTGGAGGGAGTCCTGGACTGCTGGCACCAGGAGGGCATAGAGAACAGCCAGGAGATCCTGAAGGTAACCCCCAGCTGCATCTCACCCTTGGTTATGTGGATTTTTTTCTCCCTGTGTTGGATGCTGAGTTATTTTTTCTTGTTTTTCCTTTCCGAAGTCTCTGGGTTTTTGGGGTTTTTTCCCTTTAAAAACTTCCTACAGCTTCTGGGAATGGTTGCTCCATCCCTGGAAGTGTCCAAGGCCAAGTTGGATGGGGTTTGGAACAACCTGGACTAGTGGAAGGTGTCCCTGGCCATGGCTGGAACTGGATGATCATTAAGATCTGTTCCAACTCCAACCATTCCCATTGCTAGTGACAAGAGTTCTGGGAAATTTCCACTCATTTCCTTTATGGTGCATCCCAGAGAGCAAAAATCTAATGATAAAAATAAACTGTGGTTTCCAGCATAGCCTGAAGAGGTCACCTACATTTATTAGGAAGCAATTTAATTCCTTTCCCTCCCTGAATAGCTGCACCTGCAAACCTCTGAGCACTGGGGTGACCTGAATTATTGCTTGTGCTGAGGTGGAGGACAGCACTTGAAACCCTGCCCAGTCCTCAGTGTTCCATTAGACAGAGTGAAAGGGTGATGGGAGGGAAATCAGGTACCTGAATAAATCCAGCTCTGTCCATATTGTTAGAAGCTGTGGATGGGAGGAGATAATTTCATGTGACCATCACTGGATTCCCAACAATGACTGTGATTCTCCTGGCTTTTCATTATCCATACAGCCAGGCTGGAATAACCTCTGCCATTGCTCAGGATTTAAAATCCACTTGTAACCTTGCATTATTTGAGCAGGTTTTCTTCCAAGACACCAGATTTGTGTGTCTACCTTCACTTTGGTGCTTTCCACTGGAAAATTGCTTTGTACTGATGTCACTGGGATGGTTTCTCCAGTGTCTGCAGTGTTTCAGACCCCACCACAGGTGCTTTGCTTTGTGCTCCTGCAGGTTTAGGTTGAATTATTTAAGTTGGAAAAGTCACCACTGAAGTTCACCACTAAACCCCATCCCCAAGTGCCACATCCATGTGGGTTTTGAACACTTCCAGGGAAAGAAAAGGCCTTTTTTCAATGCTTGGGACCTTTATTGTCCCTTCCAGCCCACACCATTCTGGGATTTTCCAAAATTCCAAGCAGTTGCTGATGATAATTTGCTGTCTAAGAGGTGGGATCCTCACCATCAAACCCTTCCTGCAGGGCTGGTTGTGCTGCCTCTGTTGCAAGAGGTTTTTTTTTAACACAAACATCCCCAACCACCTCCCTGCTATGTCCAGTCTCATTAGATCCTGCAGGGAATTAATGCATTTCATCAGGCTTGGGATTAATTTCCTCTACAACCAGGACACTTCCCATCTCCACAGCAGCTCTGCCTTGTAGGGAGGTGGCTGAGATGTCTGGTTTATTGCCCTGGGGGTGTTTGTGACAGATTAATTAGCAAGCAGAGATCTCATCTGAGCCTGCTCTTTTATCCTGTCAATCCCTGCACAAATGTCTCCAGGCTGCTGCAGGAAGCTCCTTGTTATTTCCACAGGCTCTGGACTTCAGCTTGGATGGGAAGGTGAACCTGACAGAGCTGACACTGGCACTGGAGAATGAGCTGCTGATCACCAAGAATGGGGTGCACCAGGCAGCCCTGGCCAGCTTCAAAACAGAGATCAGGCACTTGATGTGAGTCCCAGGGATTGCAGAGCCAAGAGCTCCAAGAGGGAGCAGCTGGTGGGTGGTGGTGACCCCAGGGTGGCACTGGAAGGCTCAGTTCTCTGTTGGAGTATTCAGAAACTTCCAACTGTCTTGTTTTGCCTGGGAAAAACACTCAAATCTCCAAGGGCTGCAGAAAAAATGTAGTTGAAAAGTAAAAAATGGAAGCAGCAGGCTGTTCCCAGTCTGGGAGTGGTCACTGCTGTCCACAGTGGTCAGTGATGGAATGCACAGCTCAGGGCAGAGCCTGGTGCAGTTTATCAGTGCCTTTAATTCCAACTGATTTGGGGCATTGCAGAGGTTCTGCCATGTGACAGATGTGGGGGTGAGGTACAAACCCACTGTAAATCCCAGTGTTTTAACTTTGAAAGTCAGCACAGCTTGACTTTGTGCTGGACTCGCTGTGCAGATTTCTCTAGTGAAAAAGAGACCTCAGAGCCCCTTCCAGTGCCTAAAGGGCTCCAGGAGAGCTGGACGGGCATGGGGACAAGAGCCTGGAGTGACAGGACACAGGGAATGGCTTCCCACTGCCAGAGGGCAGGGATGGGTGGGATACTGGGAAGGAATTATCCCTGGGAGGGTGGGGAGGCCCTGGCACAGGTGCCCAGAGCAGCTGTGGCTGTCCCTGGATCCCTGGCAGTGCCCAAGGCCAGGCTGGAGCAGCCTGGGACAGTGGAAGGTGTCCCTGCCATGGCAGAGGGTGGAGTAAGATGGTCTTGAAAGCCCCTTCCAACCCACAAGCTGGACCACAGCTGAGTGTCTCAAGTGTTGATGTCTCAGGATCTGTGGATACACCAAGACATGTCCAGAACTATTTGGGTACAGCTTCAAATCCAGTGACTTCCTTGGAGATCTTTCCAAGGGGAGCAGTGAGAGCTGACCTAATCCATCTCTGCTGTGCCCAGGGAGAGGTTTGACCAGGTGGCCAGGGAGAAGGAGAAGCTGAGGTCAGACCTGGAGAAAGCAGAGAAGCTGAAATCCCTGATGGCCTCAGAGGTGGATGATCACCACGCTGCCATCGAGCGCCGCAACGAGTACAACCTCAGGTAGGGCACTGCACATCCCTCCTGCCCCTGGCAGCCCCTCAAACAGCCATGCACCACTTCATTAGTGGGGGTTTTTTAGGTTTTTCTGCCTTTACTTGGAAAATGTTGGGGTTTTTTTGGGGTTGGTTGTTAATTGGATTTTATTAAATAATACAGAGCATTTGACAGCACTTCTTGCTGCTTGCTAGAAGTGAGGAAGATTTAGTTGCTACAAGGTTTCTTAAAGCTAAATGGTTTAATAGAGAATTAACACCTATATTATTTATACTTACTAACTAAATTCCTGTGAGCCTCAGTGTGACACTGACCAACCAGAAACTGCCTGAAACCAGGAAGAAGGAAGATGAACACCAAAAAAAACAACCCAAAATCCTCCATCTTGTCCCATACCTATTACAATGCTGCAAAAACCTCAAATTTAAAACCTTTTACCATGTGAAATCACATACTTTTATTTCACTACACACCAGTGATTTTAACTTCATCACTCAAATTTGGAAGTTTCTCCGAGGCCTCAGGTCAAAATCAGTGTTCTCCATGGGGTCAGTGCCTGACAGCACAGAAAGCTCAAAACCCCCAGATTTGTGGGATCCAGCAGCCCCCCAGCTTCACCCCCAGCAGGGTTTGTCACCTGTGTCTGAGGAGCTGCTGTCCCCTGTCCCTGCAGGAAGCTGGATGAGGAGTACAAGGAGAGAATCTCTGCCCTGAAGAACGAGCTGCGCAGGGAGAGGGAGCAAATCCTGCAGCAGGCAAATAAACAGAGGCTGGAGCTGGAGCAGGAGATGGAAAAGCTGAAAACAGATGAGAACTACATCAGAGACCGCCTGGCCCTGGCCCTGAAGGTAACAGGGGCTAAACACAGCCAGGGTTTCCCCCAAAAAGCAGGGATACCCTGGGAGGGGAGTGATTCTTGTAGGGTGGTCTGTGTTAAAAGGATGAGTTCTGGGCTGTGGTTAGCTGGCTAAAATCAGCTGAATTTAAGCAGCAAGATAGAGGCATGTCCATGAGAATTGGTGTTTGGGGCACCTTGATGGGTTGTTCCATGGATTCCTAACCCAAGTTCAAATCTCTGCTGCCATCAAGTGCAGTGTGTGCATGTGGCAACTCTTGGATGAGCTGTCAAGCCAGGAGATAAAACATCTTGATCAAGTTTAAAATACTCTTTTAGAAACAAACAAACCATCTTAAACATCATAACACAACATAAACCTCAGAAACAGCAAGCTTGCTGTTAAGCCTTGTGGTAAATTATCAAAAATCCAATGTTCACACCTGCTGTGGCAAGAGTGGGTTGTGTGTGAATGGATTCATATTTCAAGCTTCAGGTGATGACAGGAATTAGTGTCATGCTCTGGCTTGATTGGGAGTTACCTTTATTTGGATGAGTTATCACATGCTGATTTTTTCCTCCTCCAAGTGCTGAGGATGTTGTGTTTTTTTTTTTTTTTTTTTTTTTTTTTTGTTTGGTTTAGGAGAACAGTCGCCTGGAAAACGAGCTGTTGGAAACAGGAGAAAAACTGGCTGAGTATGAAAGTCTGGCAAGCAAACTGCAGAGGAACTTGGAAAATGTCCTGGCTGAGAAGGTAAATCCTGCTTTTGCCAGTGGGGTTTCAGAATTAAGTCAGTTTTAAGTTGCTGCATTCGAGCTGCCAGTTTAACTGATTTCCAGAGGCTTTTGGGGTTCCTATCCAGATTATCCAGCACAGCTTGCCTTGGTGATGGCTAAGGAAAATACAGATATTCCACCTTAGCTGTTATTTTATTCTAATCCAAGCAGGGAGCCTTAGAGGGAAGCAGATCTGCAGGGCTTTTTTTTCCTTTCTCCCAGCAGAGATTTTTGGACAGGCCCAACTTGCAGGTCCTTTCCAGGGAAGGTGATGCAGGAGGAGTGAGGTTTTACATGGCATCACTGCTGGAATTAGGTGAAAATCAAGGTGAACAGCTGCTCATGGATGAATTACATTAAACTTTTCAGAATATCAGCTTCTCCAAAGAGGTTTGAAGTTGGTGCAGCCACAGCCTCAGGTTCATATATTGGGATTTCCAGCCTTCTTTAAAGCTTGTGATTATTTACCACACTGAGATGTGCATATGCTAAGCTGTGATCTGGAATCAGAATGAGTGTGAGAGCTGTGCTAGATGGCAGACAGGTTTTTTTGGGGAAGTTACTCATTCCCTGCTAGGAGAAAAGTAGAGTTGCTTTATTTAAAATAAAAATCCAGAGCGGAGAGGGGAGTGCAGGCTGCAGGACTGCTTGGAATGGCACCCATGCTGTCCTGAGCAGGGCTGCTGGGTGTGTGGATAATCAGATATTCCATCCCTGTGTTCCAGTTTGGTGACCTGGATCCCACCAGTGCAGAGTTTTTCCTGCAGGAAGAGAGGCTGGCCCAGATGAGGAGTGAGTACGAGCAGCAGTGCAGGGTAAGTGGGGCTGAGATTTGGCTCCTGTGTCCACCTGGAACATCACAGAACCCTTTGGGTTGGAAAATCCCTCTCAGATTGAGTCCAGCCATTCCCCCTGCACTGACCATGTCCCCAAGTGCCACATCCTCACTGCCAACAGCAGCACAAGGCAGGTTGGAAAGCTCTTCCCACAGAATCAAGTGGCTGAGCTGGGAGGGTGAGGTGCCCCCAGGGTGGTCCATGGAGCCCTGTGAATTCAGAGTTGCAGGAACTTAGAGGAGAAATAAGATACATTCACATCTTGCTGGTTTTCACACCAGAAATACTTTTTTTTTTTAATAAACTTCAGAATAGAAAGTTTGCTCTCCTCCATCTTGTGTGCTTAAATGACTTTAAGGTGAGCATGCAAACTCATCTTTCTGATGTTCTGCACAGGTACCAGCTCATCTGTTGCCCAGAGAAGCTGTGGCTGCCCCTGGAAGTGTCCAAGGCTGGGCTGGACAGGGCTTGGAGTACCCTGGGGTAGTGAAAAGTGTTGGAAGGGGTTGGAACAAGATGATCTTTAAGGTCCTTTCCAACCCAAACCATTTTGTGATTCTGTGATCTGTTCTGCAGGATCCTTTCCATTCAATTAAGAGCTGCCTTTGCAAAAGGCTGTTGGATTGGAAACAGGAAGCTGCAATTTAAAAGCAAAAATTGTCTAGAAATAGGATTTGAATCAATACTTCTCAGTATGCTGCTGATTTTTTTCTATTTTTGAGGGTGGCAGATATAAATTAGGGATCAGGGTTCACTCCCTGGGCCTTTCAGACCTGCAGGATTCTGTGTTTGCACATTCAGGGAGTTGTTTTCCTCAATAACTGCTGTTGCTGGAGTGGAGTGCACAGCTCTTGGCACAAACCCTTGGGATGCTCCACTGGCAGGCAGGAGGAAGGAGCAGATGGTAAATGCAGTAATGAGGGGATCTCTTCCCTAATTTGATCTTTTGCTTCTGATTTGATTCTTCAAGTAGATGGTGTTTGAGGAGGCATTTCCCAACTGTTGGAAAATGTTGCTAAAGCTGCTTTTTAATAAAAGGTCACAGGAAGAAGGAATAAAGGGAGAGTTCCTGGAGGATGTTAGACTTACATCTTTGAGAGTTTGGTGTTGTAGAATTATCAGAGAATCCCAGAATGGTTTGGATTAAAAAGGACCTTAAAAATCATCTTGTTCCACCTCTTGCTATGGGCAAGGACAAATTCCACTATCCCAGGCTTCTCCAAGCCCTGTCCATTCTGACCTTGGACATTCCCAGGGATCCAGAGGCAGCCACAGCTTCTCTTGGAATTCTATTCCAGGGCTTCCTCACCCTCAGAGCCAGAAATTCCTAATTCCCAGTATCCCATCTCACCCTGCCCCTGGCAGTGGGAGCCATTCCCCCTTGTTTGGCTGATTGGAGGATGACTGTACCACTGTGGGTTACTGACAATTCTTCCTCTGCTGTAATTCCCACCTAAATGTGCTGTGCTGGGACTGGGTGGATGCTCAGCAGCCTTGCTTCCTTTTCTCTGTTTTTTTTCCCCCCCTCCTGTCAGGAGCTGCAGGACCAGATTGATGAGCTGCACTCAGAGCTGCAGGAGTACCGTGCCCAAGGCAAAGTGCTCAGACCTTCCCTGAAACAATCCTTGTCAGAAGAGTTTGACATTGACATGAAGACTCATGGCAATGGTGGGATTGAGCCTGACCAAGGTAAAAAAAAATCCCCCCTGTAGGACTGAGAGCTGTGCTGCAGGTGTTCATAACATCTTGGAGGCCATTCCATGGAAACCTTCCCAGGGAGACTTGGTCACCACCTCTAATTTGGGGTTTAATGTTTGCAGTTCCTTGGTTGTGTTTGTGATGGGAGTCTGAGAGCTGCTAAACAAATTTAAATGGATGAAATAATTCTCTTGATAAATATTTATTGTATAGTTAATGTTTTTATGGTTATATAAATTATTACCTGCTTGCTATTTCTAAAGGACTTGGTTCAGAGGACTGCAACCCATTAAATATGAGCATAGAGGCAGAAATGGCCATTGAGCAGATGAAGGAGCAGCACCACAGGGATCTGCATCACCTCAAACAGGAGCTTGAAGACACAGTAAGTGCTGCAATGAGATGGTCTTGAAGGTCCCTTCCCTCCCAAACCAATTTGGATTCTATGATGCCAGTAAGAAATAAAGCTGAGCACTTACACATTCTTTCCAGGGAAATTAATATAAGATGCTGAAGTGCAGATCAAAATATTCAATAGAACGAATATGTAAAATTAGATGGAAATAATGAGGAAAGCATCCCTGTAGAACATTCTGTGGAAAATAAATGAATCCATCCTGTTTTCCCTTCTGTAGGTGAGCCATTATGAAAAGCAGCTGGATGAGACAAAAGCCCACTGGGAAAAGGAGCAAGAGGACATGAGGCAGAAGTATGCTGAGGAGATGAATGTCATGGAAAAGCAGATCTCTGGCCTTAAAAATCAAATAGCAGAGCTGCAGGGAGAGGCAGCAGAGCTCAGAGAGCAGCAGGAAGAGCTTGACTGTAAACACAACGAGGAGAAAAACAAATTACAGATGCATTTTGATGAGGAGAAAGCCAATCTGCAGCAACTGTTGAGGCAGGAGCATGAAGATGATGTCAGGGCCAGACTGGAGCAGGTGAATGAGAAATTCAGGGAGGAACGAGAGGAGCTGATCCAGAACAGTGTGTGGGTAGAAGAAAAGATGAGAGTGCTGGTGCAGACCCTGCAGGAGGAGAAGGGGGAGCTGGAACGTGGCTTCCAGGAGCAGCTGAAGAGGCTGGAGGAGCTGCATGCCCTGCAGAAGGAGCAGCTCCAGGAAGAGCTGCTGAGGAAGCACCAGCAGGAGCTGCAGGAGGAAAGGTGAGTGTCACCTCTTGGGGACAGTGCTGGGTGTGCTGGCCTGGGTGAACCCAGTGCAGATTCCCTAAGGGGAATTCTGACTGTCCAGAACTGTTCCTGCTCTGTCCCACAGCACTGGGCTGCTCTCCAGGGTTTTTTTTCTTTACTGACCTTTCTCAAGCAGATGTTTAGATTCATTTTTAGCTCACCCAGAGGCAGCAGTAGTGTTAAAGCATAACCAGGAGTGATTAACTCCAGCTCTGTTCAGGTTTCCTGTGCCCCACAAATCCCTGCTTGGTCCTTTTAAAACTCCTGGGCTTTCAGAGTTCTTTGCTGAAGAAGGAAAGGGGTGGCTGGCAAGTGCTTTTAGCACTTGGGAGAGTCAAAAGAAACTGAAGCCACCCTGAGGTGAGAGCATCTGCCCCCCGAAATCTGAGCACGGGGACTGAAGGGCACATACTGCACATGAAACCTTTTCTGAGGACATTTCATGGGTTGTTGCACTTTTCTAAGGCAGTTTTTCTTTTTGATGTTTCACCAAATTGCCTCAAATTTAACTTGCAGCTCCCAGAAACACCCATCCAATAGTGAGTGGAAAAAAAAAAATTAAAACTAAATTTCCAACTTGTTTTATTCAGCCTAAAAAGCAACCTTAATCTCTGAGGTAGTTTAGTAATATCTTATGTTAACCATGTCTAGGAAAAAAATGGCAAGTGACTATAACAGAAGAGCATCTCATGCACAAACTCAGTTTTCTGTGGACACACAAACACTTGTGAATAAATATGAAGAAACCCTCCAGAGTCTGGAAGGACGTTACCAGCGAGAGCTGCAGGAACTTGCTGAGCAGCAGAGGGAGGAGAAATCCCAGTGGGAATTTGAAAGGGATGAAATTGCTCAGGAGGTTGCTGAAGCCCAGGAGCAGCTGAAGAAAAGCTTGGCAAGTGAGAAGGCTGTTTCTTCTGCCCTGAGCCAAGAGAAGGATCTCCTGGAGAAAAATTTCAAGGAAGAAGTGAACAAGCTGGTGTGTGAGAGGGAGCAGCTGGAGAAGGAGCTGCAAGAGCTAAGGAATGCTGCCCAGGAGCTAGAGGAAAAGATGAATGAGAAAATAAGGCAGCTCCAACATGACCATGAAAAAGAGCTAAAGGAGAAAGATGAACAAATATCAACAGTGGAACAAAATGGGAAACTGGTTAGGGAAAAGCTGGAGAGACTGGACAGTGAGTATAAGCAAGAGAAAGAAGAGCTCAATTCCAGACTTCTTGCTTTGGAGAGTTTAAACAGAGACATTTGTGAAAGAGCAGAGACAGAAAAGACTGAGATGGGTTTGGAAATCTCAGAGCTCCGAGGGAAAATGCAGAAATTGCAGTGGGAAAC
This sequence comes from Erithacus rubecula, assembly GCF_903797595.1. Taxonomy (NCBI): domain Eukaryota; kingdom Metazoa; phylum Chordata; class Aves; order Passeriformes; family Muscicapidae; genus Erithacus; species Erithacus rubecula. The sequence goes on from NC_136688.1 coordinate 58,765,672, forward strand.
ACGGAGTTTTTCTGCCCTGCAGAGCCATTACAGGGCCCTGGAGAGTGAGTATGCAAAAGCCAAGAGCCAGATTGCTGCTTTTCCTGGGGCAGCTCCTCTGGGAGATGATGGGGATGTTCTCCAAAACTTGCAGAGGGTGCACGAGCAGGCAGTGAAGGAGAATGTCAGGATGGCTGCCCAGATCCTGAGGCTGCAGCACCGGCTGCAAGCAGCAGAGCAGGAGATTCTGCAGCCTCCCGGGTCCAGCTGCTCCCACTCTGGCTCAGAACCTGAGGAAACAGATCCCAGTTTTGCAGGGTTGCCCAGTGATTGTCAGGATGTAGCCATGGGAGCAGATTTCGGTGTGCTTCCACCTCTGGAGGCTGATACTACAGACCTGGAAGAGATGTCAGAGGTGGATTGGGATTTGGAGGAGGGATGTGTGAAGGCCAGAGCTGGTGGCCCCCCTGATGAGGCACAAGGGTGCTGGATCCAGGGAAGTCAAGCAGCTCTGGATGATGATGGCAGCCAGGATTGTGACAAGAACCTTTCTTGGGTGCTGCCAAAAAAGAGAGATCTGGAGAAAGTTCCCAGGCCAAAAATGCTCCACAAGAGCGTCAAACAGCAGAAGGGTCATCTGCTAAATCACAGAACAGCTCCCAAAAATCAAGGGTTTGTTTCTGATGCTTTGGAGATGCAGGTGGAGCTGGAGGAGGGTGAAGAACTGAGTGAAGCCTCTCTCCTGCTGGATCACACTCCTGAGGCAGCAAATGGTGACCTGAAGGGTGCAATAGCTCAACTTTGGAAAAGGATGGAAGAGCTGGAAGACAGATCCATGGCACAGGCTGAACTTCTGTCACTGCAAGAAGAAATTCAGATAGAAAATGAGGATCTGAAAGCTGAAGTGGTGCAGTTAATTGAAAAAAATGAAATGCTGGAAGACAACCTGCGTAGGCTGAGAAGGCTTCATGGTGAGCAAGGACAGAGTGAGGTGGAAAGCATAAAGCTTGAAGAGGAAAACACCAAATTCCTCGTGGAAGTTAAAGAATTGGAAGATGCTAAAGAACTGGAAGATGTCCAAGAACAAGGAAACTCAGCAGTGCCCAGTGACAGGAGAGGTGGGAAGCTGGAAGAACATCCCAGTGCATTTACGAGCCAGCAGGACACGAATTCCCACAGCCACAGCACCGTGCCAGAAGTGGGAAAAGCAGGAATGAGGGAGCCCAAAGCAGAGGGGAAGGAGAGAGCTCAGGCTCACCCAGAGGCTGAGCAGAGGAAGGCCAGAGTGAGCCAGGGCTTGCAGAGCACCTGCGCTGAGCTGCAGCTCAAGGTTGACCTGCTGAGGTAACGTAACGCGGCGTTAGCCACTAACCCAGCGCTGCCTTGGCTGCTCCTTTAACCTCCCCAGTTTAACTCTGATTTAACTCTGAGTAGCAAACTGTGCCATGGGCTCCTAACTCCTCTAATCTGGATAAAGACCACTGGAATAAATAGCTGTGTGTGACTCACTCCTCTCCTAAGCAGGAGCACCTGTCTGTGGATGTCACCGTCACCGTGTCTAGCTCGTCCTCCAGCACAAACTCATTTTATTTCCATGTCCAAAATCCATGGTAACACTTCCAGAGTGCTTTGTAGCTTTTACTAATATTCACTTCACTCAGTTTGTTCCCTCTTAGAGCTGAATGTTGCTCACAAGGCTAAAATGGCTCCTGTTTTTCCTCAGTATTGCAGTGAATGCTGTAGAATTATAATAATTTGAAATGCTAAAAGTGCTTCTATTTTTCTCAACATTGAGGTTAATATTAGAGAATTATAGGGATTTTTTTCCCAGTTAGGAGTGTGATATATGGTAAATACAGTTATAAAACATATATTCATTATATTATATTCATCCTAGGTTTTACCTATTAATTTTTAACTGCTGTATTCCAGCAAGGATTTTTTTTTTTTAATGGACAAAGTGGCTACAAGTGGTTTAATTATTGTTCAGCACCAGCTTCCTGCAGGAAATTGTTCTTTCAGGTGTCCCACCATGGCTAAGTTATTTCTGTGCAGTCTCCTGAGGACAGAAAAGATAATTTCCAATCGTGCTGTTCCCAGAATTCTGAATTCCAGTTGAGGAAACAGCTCACTCTCCTGGCAATATTGTGGTGTTCAGTTATTTGTAGCTTAAGGACTGAAAAATATGTAGAACATTAGTGTGAAAATTAAAATTTTAACACAATTTAGCTGCTCAAAAACATGCCCCAAAATCTCAGGGTTTTTTTTTTTTAAAGTTTGTTGTAAAAATTTGGGGTTTTTTGAACAAACTGGGGAGCGCTCCTACTGAATTCATGCAAAATATAGATATGCATTTTATACATAAAACAAGGCAATTGTAGGTTTGTTTTTGAAGCCTTACAGGTAGCTCTGATTTGTGGGATTTTCTCCCCTCTGTGGGTATCCTACAGGAACTGTTCTCACTTGTCTCCTGTCTCTGCCACAGGTGTGAGGCTGAGAAACTCCGTGAGGAAAACGCCGTCCTGAGAAACGAAGTGACTTTGTTAAATGAGGAAGGGAGTGCTTCCAGCCTGAAACTGAGGGAGCTGAATGGATCCAGGGAAGAAATGAGGTGAGAATTCCATGGGGAATGTGCCCTGTGATGGCTTCAGGCTGTTGCTGGGGCTCAGCCACAGTGGGTTCATCCCTTCTCTCCAAGGGAAGGGATGTCCTGCTCCTCGTGTGCCAGGTGCAGTACAAATCCAAAATGGGGTTGTTTCATGGTGCTGTTGGAAATCCAGCAGGTTGGCAGGTTATTCCTCATCCTTTTCCCTGCTCCAGCTTGTGCTGCCCATCCCCAGAGCCAGGCAGGGTTTAGCTGCAGGCATTGAGGTGACCCAGTAACACAGGACTGGCTTAGGAGCTGACCTGATGCAATTATTTGTGCTTCAGCAAAGGCAGGGAGAGAGAGGCTCATCTGACAGATTATTCCAGTGGCTGGGTCTGTGGCAGTGCAGAACCATCCATGATCTTGGATTATTCTTCCCCTCTAGCAAAGTCCCTCTTGGGGCACCTTGAGAGGTTGTGCATTTGCCAAGTCAATGCAGAACAGGGATGCTGAGCAATAAATAAATAAATATCCACAATTAACATTTCTGGTGGTTAAAAAAAAACACAGCTCATTTTTGGAATCATTAAGGTTGGAAAAAACCTCCAAGACCATCAAGTCCAACCATTCCCCCAGCACTGCCAAGGCCACCACTGACCCATGTCCCCAAGTGCCACATCCACATGGATTTTAAATCCCTCCACCACTGCCCTGAGCATCAAAGAAATATTTCCTAATATCCAATCTAAACCTCCCCTGGCACAACTTGGTGGTGTCCTCCTGTGCAATCATGCAGTTGTGTATATTGATAATTGATTTTAGTGGTAATGAGCTTTCATTTTTCCACAGGCAGAAGATAGAGGCTGTGAGAAAGGAGAAGGTGGCTGTGCAGAAGTTGGTTGACAACCTGAAAAAGCAGGTGTGTGTGCCCTGAGCCCAGAAGCTTCTCTGTAGGAATCATCACTGCATCAAAGCTGTTCCTTAGATAGGCACAAAGGCAGCAGGAAATGAGCATTTTATAAATTTGGGCATTTTGATAACTGTTTTATTGCCTCTTTGGGATTGATTTGAAGCTTGCTTGACCTGCTCATAAGTGAAAAGCTGTAATTGTCCAGTTTACAGGCTTGAGAGCATTTTCCACAGTCAACTTGGAAAGTTTATTCCATAGAAATACAAAGTTTAAATCTTTTGTTTTGTAGGTTTTGTGCAATTTTCTGCAGTAGCTCATGAGAAACAGAGATTCAATTCAATTCTAATTTCCTAGCTCACTTGGTCTAGGAATGCTACTAGTTGTGGCTGCTACTTTTATTTTAGGTGTGGCTTGTTATAATGGGTGAAATAGAAGGATTAATTGCCTTTTACATCCATGTCATCTTGGTCATTTTATCCATGTCATTGCTTAGGAAAATACTTGCTCAGAATAATCTATTGGGATAATCCTCAAAATCCACACCAGCCAAGGTGTGGCAAAGGGTGCCATGCTGGGTGACTGATATGAGTGGTCTAATTAATGCCAATTATGACAAATTATTTATTTGGAGTTACTGTCAGAGTGTGACTTGTCAGATCTTTGATCATCTTAATAGAAAGGAAATACCCAAAAATCTCATTTCTGGTCTAAAATCACTGCTATCCCTGCTCAGGTGGCAGATCTGAAGACCAGGAACCAACAGCTGGACTCTGAAAATACAGAACTCAGCCAGAAGAACTCCAAAAACCAGGCAGATGTGCAGGACCTCAATCAACAGCTGGCAAAGGTGCTGGAGCAAAAGGAAAGGGAAGAGGGGAAGTGTACCCTGGAAGAATGGGAAAAGGAGAGGCTGCTGCTGAAAGAGGAACTGGAAAACTCCAAAATAGAGGTACAGGATTTGATAGGACAGCTGGACTTCAGGGGCTTTGGAATTGGCATCCCTGTCCTGGGATGTGCATGGGATTTCAAAGCTGAGCTTTGCTAAGTGCTGGTTTAAACACAGCAGCAGCCAAAAGCCAGGAGGGGAAAATGTGCAGGTTTGTCTTGAAATCCCAGCTTAGTGATGGCAAATCCCTCCCTGCACTTCCAGCATGGCTGCTGCTCATCCAGTGCCCTCTCAGCTCTAGCCAGTGCCTGCAGCCTCCTCTGCTTAAACTTTGGTGCTCTGTGAGTCTCCTAAATTGCCATCTGAGCCTTTTTATTTTTTGCAGTCATCAAACATGGTGTCATCTTTGGAGATGGAGGTGTCAAAAATGAAGGTGCAAGCTCATCACCTGGAGCAGGAGAACCACATGCTGAAGCAGGAGCTGGAGAAGACAAAACAGGTATGGCATCCTATTGCCCAGAGCAGCTGTGGCTGCCCCTGGATCCCTGGGATTGTCCCAGGCCAGGTTGGACAGGGCTTGGAGCAAGCTGGGATAGTGGAAAGTGTCCCTGCTGATTCCAGAGAGATTGGAACTTGATGACCTTTAAAGGTCCCTTCCAACCCAAACCCTTCTGGGATTCTGTTTGAGTGCCATCAGATTTGTTTTCACCATCTCTTAATGGATGGAAATTAATAGGTTGAAATAGTTCATTTCTTTAAAGAAAGGTCATAAAAGTAGAGGAATGTAACTCCTCTTGAAACAGTTTCCAGCACAATGCATCAAATAAGGTTGGGTTCACTTTTTGGGAGCAGTGCATCTCCAAAAAGAAGCTTTGGTCAAGATAAATATTTAAAGCACTAATTAAGGAATAGACAGGGCAAATGGGATCCCTGTGTCACTGGAGATAACCCATTTTAGCTCCATTTAAGGAGTGAGCTCTTCCAGCATGTCCTGTCAGGGAGAATTCCTGTTGCTAAACCCATCTGGAGATATCAGAGTCTCACAACATTTGAGGATAATTTCCTGGAGAGCTCAGTTATCTCCTGTACAAGCACAGTTCAATTGGTTGCAAATATTATGCTAATAAACACAGATAATGAAGGCTTCAAATGAGTCAGGTCCCTGATTAGGGCTCCACAAATTATTTTGTGCAGTGTAAAACACTCAGTTGAGGCAGCCAGTGCTCAGGGTAGATAATGGTGTTAAAAAGCAGAAGCAGCTGAGGCCTGTTCAGAAATGAGTGGATTGTGGCTGGAGTGTAATTACAGGCAGGAGATGGAATGAGGAAAGGCAGTGATAAAGCACTGGGTCAGCTGGGAAAAGGATTGGAAGGCAGCAGTGCAGTGGTTTTCCTTCAGTGTGTTTGAACATGATTTAGATGGGATATTATGGGAAAATCCTTCCCTGTGAGGGTGGTGGGGCTCTGGCACCCAAAGAATTTGTGGCTGGAAGTGTCCAAGGACAGCTTGGAACAACCTGGGATAGGGGAAGATGTCCCTGCTTATTCCAGAGGGACTGGAATTTGATGACCTGTAAAGGTCCCTTCCAACCCAAACCATTTGGGCATCCCAGGATTTTCATGCCAAATTCTCCAAGAGCACAGAAATGCAGCTGTGAGGGCTTTGTTTCCCACAGCTGCCCAGATGTCCTGATCTTGCTGACCTTCAAAATGAAGTTTCAAGTTTAATCACAAAAAATGAAAAGCTGCAGGAAGAGAAAGAAGCCCTGAGTGAGGAGCTGAACAGATGTATTGATAAGGTAAGAAAAAGCTGCAAATCCAGATGTGCTGTGTTATTATCTGTATAATAACCTGTACAACATCTCTGGATATTTTTTTTCCTCACCCTCAAGCCAGATAAAAGCTTAATTGCCACTGCCTGCATTTTTTTAAGAGAGGAAAGCTTAAATTCTGGAGCACAGCTTTAGTGTAATTTGATGATGTAGAAAATTCCAACCATTGCAAGGAAGAGAGGCCTGGATATAAATACTGCAGCAGGACAAGGAAGACAGTGTTCTTGGACTTTTATTGCATCTCTAACCTACTGTAACTCTGAACTGGAGCAGAGCACTCTGCACACTGTAAATAATGATCCCATTGTGTGGAAATTCAGGGAGCTGAGGGGCTTTTTGCTTTCCTGTGTTTTCCTTCCTTCCTTAGCTTTAACTCCCTCTTGGGTAACCCTTGAAGTCAAATTGAGTCTAAAAAAAAAATCCTGAGTGAGGATTTCTGATGTAATCTCATTGCAGGTAGCTCAAGTCAGCTGCTTGGAGAGTGCAGTCAACAGCTTGAAGCAGGAGCAGAAATCCTGGGAGCAGCAGAGTCAGGCACTGAAAGCACAGCTCAGCCTCTCCCAGGACAAGGTATGAAACTCTGATTTATGTTACACCTCTGGATAAAAGCAGTTTGATCATCTCTTTTTCTCATGAAAGCCCCTTCTGATGCCATGCAGCTGAGAATGGCTGCTTTGAGGGGTTTTCAAAGGGATGTTCTTAAAGGATAAAAGGAAACTTGTTAAACATAATAAGGGATTTTTCTCTCTACAACCAAGTTACTTTTGCCAATTCCCTCTGCCTGCTAATTCCTAAATGCTGTTGCTCCTCTGTCTTGGTGCAGGCTGATCCTTCCCCCAGGCAGGGATGGGATCAAGTGGTTCCCTGCTTGGCTGGGGATTCCTGGAGTTTCTCCTTGGCCATGGGCTGCCAAGAAGAATAAAAAACTCAAGGGAAAGTTTCTTTCCAGCATATGACAGTAAAGGCTCAGGGCTGGAAGATGTTTCTGGGGAATTGTGGCTCTGTTCAAAGTGGGGGCTGTGAGCTTGGAACAGAAAGTTGGAAAATCATTTGGAATTAGAGTTTTAAGGATAGAAAATCCCTCTAAAATTGAGATCAGCCATTCCCCCAGCACTGCCCCATGTGCCCAAGTGCCACATCCTCACAGCTTTAAATTCCCTCCAGGGATGGGGGCTGTACCACTGCCCTGAGCAGCTGTGCCAATGCTCAAAAACCCTTTCAAAGAGGAAATTTCCCCCCATATCCAATCCCCCTCTGAGGCACCTTGAGGCTGTTTCCTCATCCTGTCCCTTGCTCCTTGGGAGCAGAGCCTGACCCCCCCTTCAGCTCCACCTTCCTGCCTGAGAGTTGTAGAGAGCAATAAACTCAATTTAACATTTTCAAAGGGGGAAATCAGCATTTTTAACTTCACTCCTTCCATCAGAGATCCTGGATACCTGATCCACACAGGGAATCTTGGCCCAGCAAAAGCCAAGCTGTGCCTCCTGCTCTTTTTTTACAGGTTCAGAGCCTCAATGAAACTCTGCAGAGCACCAACCTCCAAATGTCCCAGCTGAAATCTGACCTGCAGGGGACACAGCAGGAGAAGGAAACTCTGAAACAAGAAGTGATGGCATTGCACAAACAGCTGCAGAGCACCAGTGACAAGGTAAAGGGCTTCAGGGATCTCAGTAATTAGCTGTAATTATTGTGTATTAGGTATAATGTGCAGGTTTTAAGCTGATTTTTAAAAACTGTATTTTATTTGAATGTGGACAGGCCATGATCAATCCTACTCCTGAGTTTCCATCCTTCCCTAAAAGAAATCTTTTGCCAATAAACCCCCTAAATTTGTGGACAATGTATTATTTTACACCTATCAACTATAAAAATTAAACCAGTCATTGACAGAGGATCTAATTTTCAGTGCAACCTTGGGTTTGAAAGGTAGAGAATTGTACCAACCTCTCAGCTAATGAGGATTTGTAACTGAAGGAGGTTGTAGACAGCAGTCTTGGGATTGCTGTTATGAAATCAGTTACTAATTTGGCTTGTTTGCCATGTAATTAAGGAATATTTCATGTCCACGTGGAAAAGAGGCTGTTTCAGAATTGTACAACAGGAGCTAAATTACAGCTATTAGTGCATAATATATAATACTGAGTTCTATTTGCCTCTAAAGAGAGCATAAATTGCTTTTTTTTGTGCTGCTGAGCTCTTTGCACTCCTTGTGCACACAGCTATTATCCATGATTTTAGCAGAGGGAAGCATTTGGGATTTGCACACTGGATTTCTGAAGGGAAAATAACCAGTGGGGCAGGGAGGGAGATGGGAATGCTGCAACATTAGAGCCTGAACTTCCTGAAAATGCACCTAAAGCCCACCTGAATAGAACAAATGTCTGCTTCTTTGTTGAAGGCCTAACCCTGCAATTCTGTCTGTCTTAAGAACAGGGTGCTGGAGGTGACTGTGCCTCCCTCAGGGCTGCAGGAGCAGCAGGGACTGATCCCCTGGGATGAGCTGGAGCAGCCAGAGCAGGAGCAGAGGCTGCTCAGGCAGGAGAATGAGAGGCTGCAGAGGGAAGTGCAGAGCACTAAAACAGACCTGGCTCACTCCAGGGAAAAGGTAACCTGGGCTGGGAGCTCTTGGAGGTCACTTTGGCTAGATTACAATCCAGGCAGGTTTGGAGTGTCTCCAGAGAATGAGACTCCACAACACTCTCAGGATATTTATCTTCTTCAAAAGACAGTCCTGGTAATTCTTGTCCAAGATTTCAGTCTGGCTTCAAGTTAACAAAAAGATTCTTAATATTCTTGACATTCTGCTTGAGCAATTTCTTGGCTTGCAATATTAAGTGGATTATGGGGAGGGTGAAAGGAAAGAAGGCCAAGATATCAAAGCAAATATGTCAGAAATACCCCAGAGTTGCCCAGAGAAGCTGTGGCTGCCCCTTGATCTCTGGAAATGTCCAAGGCCAAGAACTTGGAGCAGCCTGGGCTAGTGGAAGTGTCCCTGTCCATGGCAGGGGGTGGAATGGGATGAGATTTAAGGTCCTTTCCAGCTTAAACCATCCTGGGATTGTGTGAGTCCAAAATCAACTGCTAATTTAGATGAAGTGGAGTTGTCTGGAACATCTTTTCACATTTGTTCACCTGTGATCTCCTCAGATCCGACAGCTGGAATCCACAGTCCTTTCCCTAAAGCACCAAAAGCATCAAAGCCAGTCAGGGATTGTCAAAGCCATAGAGCAGGAGAAGCTGAGCTTGAAGAGAGAGTGTGAGCAGCTTCAGAAGGAGCTGTCATCTGCAAACAGGAAGGTGAGTTTGGGGTGGTGAACTCACAAATCGGTGCAGTGCTTTCCATCTCTCAGAAGCTCAAGGGTTAAGCTGAAACTTTGTGGTTTTTACTCTGAATTTTGTGCTCTTTGCCACTCACAAATCCGTGTCTGAAGGAGCTGATGGGGCTCTGTGTACCTGCTGTGAGACAGCTCAAATACTCCTGGGTTTTAGACTTGAGTTGTGCTAGTATTCAATGGTTCATGAGGGGGTGAAAAAACAGAAAAAGTGAGAAATGGCTGCTTTTCTAAGGAAACTTCTTGTCTCTGATAGATCAGTCAGATGAATTCTCTTGAACGTGAACTGGAAACCAGCTCAGAAAATGAAGGGCTGAGGAAAAAGCAAGTCAAGCTGGATGATCAGTTAATGGAGGTACTTTCCAATCAGTGTTGGCTCTGGGTCTTTATCACTATTTTACTCAATTCATTTAATTTTAAACCAACTTATGGATGTGTAGAAAACTAATTGATACTAGAAGATTTAAGCTCTCCTGATGTTTAAGCTCATCTTTGATGACCAAGTTGTGTGGCAAACATCCTGCTCTCTGCAGCATGTTTTACTTAATCATAATTCACATGTAGCTTCAGATATAAAATCAAACAGCAAAGAAATTTGTTTCTGTACTTGAGGCAAGGCTGACACTTCCCTCTTCCTTCCTAAAACACCTAAAATTTCCTATCTTATATTTGTGTGATGCTGCTCATAATGTAGAAACTTGTTCTTATTTCCTCTGGGAATAATTTGCTGAATTTAGGTTTAATATTATCTAAATCATGATAAAATATCAATTTGCACAGCTTACTGTTAATTTAAAGGCACAAGTGAAAACTTCACTGGAGATTCTTCCAAAAGCTGCTGTAAAAGTTCTGCTGGAAATGGATCATACTAATATCAAAACTTAGGAGTCTTTGGTTATAGGAGGGAGCAAATTAACTGTATTTAATGTGTCCCATAAGGTCAGCCCAGACCTCCAAATTCTCTCTCAGTAGTCTTGTCTAAATTTCATGTCTTGGATTTGAGTTTAACACATAATATTAAAAAAAAAATCACAAATCTAGATTTTTTTTTTACTTGCTCTATAAGTCATAGCATCTTCCAGATGAGGCTTCTATAGCATTTTATAAATGGCTTCATGTTTTTCATCCAATGGGAGCCATTAAGTTGAAAATCCTTTGTAATTAGTAATAAAACTGTAAAAACCTAATTAGGAAATACGAGATTTTGACAAGTTAATGAAAAGACTGTTTATATTCCCTGTGAATTTATGTATATAGTCTTAATTAAGCTTTGGGAAAATGCCAAACACTCAAACCCATAAACACCAAGCCTGGGATTATGATTTCTCCTGAAATGTGCATTTCAAACACTCAGGATTTTGTTCCTCCTTAACCCTTTCCCAGCAGGTGTGTGCAACTTTCACTCAGTGATTTCTGACTTCTAACTCTCTCTTTTGTGCCTGTTCTCCTTTTGTCCATGGCTAACCTGGCTAGAAGTCAGTGGTTGGAACTAGCAGAGAAGGGGGCAGTTCTCTCTCTGAAATAGTGTGCAAAGGTAGAGCAATAATTTTTAATGTACCTTCATAGCATGGAGAAAACATTCCTTTAGTTTTGGGTTTGTTTTTTTTTTTTTTTTGTGGTTTGATTTTCTTTTTATTCCATACATCTCTTAAGTAAAGAAGCCACTCTTCATTTCAGTGTCAATTTTGGAGAGCTGCACCAGGTTCTTTGTGGTTCATGTGTGTGGTTCTGTATCCCAAGGAGCTGTTTGTTCCTAAGAGGGTGCCATGAAAATGGAGAGAAATCACCCCATTGCTTCCAAAAAAATTAAAATTGGAAGTGAGAGAATGAAAAGTGGCTTCCTGCTCCCCCATTGACTGTGAGGCTTGAAGGTGCCTGCATGCTTTTCCACCAGATTGTCCAATGTTTCCTTAAATTAATGAATTTCTGATCCCACTTGACATCATCCTGATAGTTTAGCAAGCTCATGATTGTTCCATTTTCTTCCACAGATGAATACAGCAGGGCTGTATTGTTTTCATTGTTGTTTCATTAGTATTTATTTTTAAGATGCTGTTAACACTAATTGACTGTTTCCTCATTAGTTATTCATGTGCTTCATGAGAGGAACCCTGAAAGAAATTCCACCTAAAGCTCATTGTTTTCACTGGTTATATTGTCAGCAAAAGAACAGCTCCTTTACAAAGAGAAACCCTAACAAGCTTTAAAAAGTACAGAGAGTTTTATTTTCAAGTATTTATAAACCTATTTTCTGTTTACCTGCACCAGCAGAGATAAGGCCAGAAGAGCTGCACCATTGTGAAAAATATTTAGTTAGAGGTAGTCAATAACTGAAATAATATTCAAATTAATTTTGCCAGTTGTGAAAGGAAAATTTAAATCACCAAGATAATCTTATACACCTTTCCCCAAGGGAATGGAGTAATGGTTTTAAGGCAACAGGATCTTTATGGAAAGAAATTATTAATGGTACACAAATTCCAGCTGCAAATGAGTTTCTGAACCATCAGGGATTTTTACTGCTCAGTTCTGATCCTTTTTATTATCATTAACTCTTCCAACTGTAAGTTACTTTACCTGTATTTTGCTTTAGTCTGGAAAAATTTTAAATTTTTTCACATGACTATCTTAGCTCTTAATATCTCCACAGTTAGGAGTGAACATTAGGAAATATCTAGGGTGTATTAAATACTGAATTCTGAAGGTAATATCAGAGATAAATGTTCCCTCTCTATCCTAAAGAGTAGAAATAATCAGCACAACTAATAATCAGCACAACTTCAGCCTTCCCCTTGAAATGAGACATAATTACTTAAAGCTCACCAAGTAAACTTTGATAGGAATTCATCAAAAATTCAGGCCTGAAACGATGAATCAAAACCCACCTTCCTTTGTGTGAAATTCCTTTTTTTTTTTTTTTTTTTTTTTGGATAAAAGTTGCCTGTTCACCTAGTGTCACTTAGTGCAGGCTTGTTTCCCTTGCACACCAGAAATGTGAGAGCAAGCTGCTGCCTGGAGAGCCCTGTGCAGAGGGAGGAGGTGCTGAAATGTTGGATTTTTTGCTTCCCCAGATGCTCCAGTCCAGGGGGATGCATAGCCAGAGCTCCCAGCAGCAAGGCTGTGCCACAGTGCCCAGGGAACAATTCCTGCAGCTCCAGCAGCAGCTGCTGCAGGCAGAGAGGAGGAGTCAGCACCTGCAGGAAGAGCTGGAGAGCAGAGCCTCGGGGACAAACATGCAGCAGGTAAGGCTCCTCACCTGGCCAGTGAAAATGTTTCAAGTGTTTCATTTAGTTGGGGTTTTTTTTTTTAATTATTCTGGTGAGATCCGTTCTCTGTTTATGCCAGTTCAAAAATTAAATTTGATGCCAGCAAAGGTATTGGCATGGTTAGCCTGAGCCACAGCTTCCTTCTGAAGTCCTCTTCTTTTTTTTTTTTTTTTTTTTTTTGAGATAAACCACATTTAACTGGCTTTTCTCCTTCTGCTCCATGTGCATTGAGTGTTTATAGGGGCTTTTGTTTGTTTCTTTACCCAATGATTGTATCTGGAACTATTATTTTTAAAACACACAGGCAACCATCACATCAAATCCTAATTTGGGCTGTTGCTGTCACATGGAGCTGTGTCAGGTGTAGCAGAGCACAAATTAATCCTTTTCCTAAGGAAATCTTGCTGATTTGGCCATGAGACAAGACACTGCTGCTGTTGGACAGAAACTCCAACATTGGCATTTCTGAGGAAAAAACAATTCCAAGGAAGATTAATTCATCCACTGCCCCCACTGGGCAGAGTCACTTTCAGTGTTAATTTTTTACCTTGTAAAATTGGATTATAGGCAATAGAAAGGTTTGCATCTGCCACATACAAATTGGCAAATGATCCTTTTCTTCAAAAAGTAATTGGATCTCTAAATCTCTAAAGCTTTGGCTCAGGTCAAATAAGGTCTTAAAATAATATTACAGCTCTATTTTATAGAAAAGGTAAAGCTCTAAATAACCTAAATGTATATTTAGTATTTTATCTATTTTAGATTAGATATTTATGTAGATATGTACTTAGATTAGATAAATAAATTAGATAAAATACTATTAGCTATTTATTCATTTGGTAGCATGGAAAAAACCACCCCTCTTATATTTTAAATTTAGATTGCATTTGTACTTTAAAATAATACCTTAAAATGATAATAATAATGATAATAATAGTACCAAGACTTTGAAGATAAAAAATCTCTAAATATGGTAATAGGTATTCCAGAAAAAAAGGTATTATGGAAAGAGTACAGGCATCAACCAGTTTTTAAAGTATTCAAAACTTGGAGTAAAATTTTTTTTTTTAAGAAAGGCATAAAATCTAAATGTTTCTTAAAAAATAAAAGCAAATAATTTCAGTTTAAGTAGAAATAAATAGATTGTAAAGTTCCTCTTCAGAAGTACTTGGTCCCATACCATGGGGAGCAAAATGTGCAGTTTAATTAGAAAATCAATCAAAGCCATATTGCAGCAGTGGCAGCTGCAAGTGAATGTGCTGGGATTGCATTAGGAGTGATGACTTTGTAATTCAGATTTTGGAACAATCTGCAAACAAGTCACATCCTGGAACTTGCAGTTCTAGAGATGAATTGCTCCTGCATTTCCTGGAAAAGCTTGGTGAATTTAAAAATACTTAGAGAAACTTTGCAAATATTTGCTGTCAATGCACTAATGCACTTAATCCTTTTAACTTTTTTCCTTAAATGAGTGGATAATCTGGTTTATAATACCCCTTTTTTTTACTACAAAACTTTCTAAATATTTTTTTAAAACCTGCAGTTATAAACAAAGCCAGATTTATTTGTTTGTCTCCACTTTGCTGCTCCTTGTAAGCACCTCCTGCTTGAATCTCTGATCTTTTTTTTCTTTGCCATCCTGATTTTTAGGGTTTAACATTTAGTTGAGCTCATGTCCCTTTTAATGTCCCCTTTAGCACCCTGAAAACTTCCATCCTAATCCCTCTCCATCATCCTTTCACCAGTGAGTACAAGGTCAGGTTGTCTCCATGCTTTCTGTGTAAAATGAATTATTTAGTGCTGCTGCTGCTTTGCATTTTGCAGCTTTCTTAGATCCTGTCTAATGAGGAAAAGTTATCCCTATTTTTTATTTTTTTTTTTAATGGAACTATTTTGTGTTTATCCTGCTTTGCAGTTTTCTTTGCTTTTTTGATCCTGGTTGTCTGTGGTTTTTCATTCATTTTACAGTTAGTCCTGAGTTATTTTCATCCAAAGGCTGCTGTTATAAATTTAAGAAATTAATTTAAATTATAACTCCTGAGCTGTTTCTACTGTGTTAACCTGTCTAGACTCTTCTAAATTCCCAGTGACTGTTTCTGCTGTGATTACCTCATATCCCTTTCTCAATAACTAAATTTGGGAGCTTATTAATTACCCAATATTTCCCCAAGTTTGCCTAGCACTGATTGGTTTTGAGTTGCTCAATTCCCCCTTTGTACAGCTCTTTATTTCAAATTTCATATCCCCTCTGACCAGCTGCTTGTTCACTCTGAAGGAAAAACAATAAGGTTTGAGATAGAAATGCAAAGTTTTTAAATGAGAGCCAGTTTGGCTACACTTTTCCCAAATACTTGGCAATCTGTGTGGTTTTATGATTTTTATGTTATAAATGAGATTTTTGAGAGCGAGAAAGCAACGTTTTCTAGAGGAAATCTTTCTCTGACTTAATTACTGCCCCATATCTCTTAAAAACCATGGATGAGTGTTTAGATGTAGCAAATACCCCCTCAATCTCCCAGCTGTGCAGTGCCAATACCCCCATTTATATATAAAACAGAAGATGCTCTGCATGTTTTTCTTCGTGCGTGTGATTTTTTTTTTTTTGCGTGTTTTTTTTTTTTGTTTTGATCCTGTGTTGCTTGCTTTGCTTGTATTGGTGATTTTATATTTTTTTTTTTTTTGCTTGAAGTGTAGATGTTTTGCAGACAAACCTGGATCTCAGGGTGTGAATATTCCCACTTGCCTCCTTTCTCTAGGCCTTGCTACCGGAGCAGCGAGCAGTGCACGCAGATTCCTACCGGAGGATCGGGCACCTCTGACACCTCTGGCTGCTTTTGATCCCCTTCCTTTCCCATGATAAAAACAAAAAAAAAACAAACACCACAGAACTGGCATAAGCTGAGAAACTTGAGGATCAAAAAAAAATATTTTTTTCCCCTCCCCTTTTTTTTTTTTCCTCCCCAAAAAAAAAGTCGCTCCGCAGTGTTATTTTATTTATTTGTCTAGAAGCTATTTTGTGAAAGCTCAGAAACTTTTTAAAATTTGTTCCAAAAGGGTTTTATTTATGTTATTTAAAAATGTGCAGTTGTTCAGTAATGGGAAAGAGCCTATTTTTCTCAAATGGTACTAATTTTATATGAGATTTGAAGAAAAATCTGGGGTATTTATACTGCGTTTTTGTATAAGATGTATAAACTTTTTAACAGGGAAAGATGACTTTTTTTGATGTAAATGAAAAATAAAATCTTTTTTTTTTTTAAGCAGAATGTCTCTTGTCTTCATAGAAATCAATAATTTCCACTTCAAGGATGAACAAAATTTAGACAAAATATTTATCTTTGGTAATGAACATTGTTCTGTCAGGAGTTCTGGGAAGGATTTCTGGTGGGGATGTACTAGAGTACAAAAAACTCAATTTTTCTTCAGCAGATGTACCTGAAAATTTAACAATATGAGGGATCTTCTACTGCTGTGACCATAAAGTAAAAAGGGGGAAATATTGTTTATTGGATAAAATTCTATAGTTTTTATTTTGTCTCAAACTACTTGATTAAATTAGGATTTTATACTTTTAGTTCAGTAAAACCTCTTTAAGGCCTGTGATTTTTCTAGTTGGAGCTATGAACCATTTCAGCTGTTTTGCTTGTAAAGATCATTTTTCTCCTATTTTAATGACCTTAAAGCTTCTGCCTGAGCTGATTTTCTCCCCTTTAACATGAAATAATGTGAAGTGAGAACACTAAAGGCAAAAAAACAGGAATCCACTGCAACTGAGACCTCTCTAATTCTTCTTTTCCTCATAACTACTCACTCAAGGCTTCTGCAACCAATGGGAAGTGGAATAGTGAGTTCCAGGGATTTGAATTCCAATCAAATTCCATTAATTGAGAAAAATATCCACTCCACCCACACTGTAAAACTTTTTTTTTATGTGACTCCTATGTAAGCTGTTCCATAAAAATTGAATTATCACATAACCTCATACACAGATTTGAGTTTCTGGTGTTACAGCAAATAAAATGTTGAGTGGGTTTCAATCAACCCCCCAAGGGGATCATTTTGTAGGGTTTTACATGAGGAACTCCTTACCTGAAGCAGATTTTCATTTATCCTCCTCCACAGGTGGGATGGGTTTGGGTTTGAAGGTGTTTTATTTTGGGTTGGTGCTTTTTCTGAGTTTACCTCCTCAAATGACTGCCTAGAATTTGAGTAACAAACAAGCATTAAAATCAAGTCTCAATTTTCCTGCTCTCAGTGTCTAAAGTTCTTAAATCCAAACAAATTCTTTTGTAATTCCTGATGTTTCTTATTTATTTGGGAAAATTTCCCTCAGGTGTTGGTGTAATGGTCTCATGACACAGAATTATGCTTTTAGTTGTCACCTTGCTGAAGAAAAAGAAGAAAGCCACTTTAGGGTTATGAAAACTAATCTAAAAAGATGTAAAAAATGAAGTTTGGAATCCTTCTTCTTTTGGATATTACTCCATTTCTCTCTGGCATGGGAGGATAATTAAAATGTCAAACATGACCTTATAACTTCACCTTATTTTTATTCTAAAACCATTAAATTGGCATTTTGTTACCCACATTCATCAGAAATTTGGCAGCACCAAAGAACAAGAAAAGGAAATTATCCAGCTCTGATACAGACAATACAGAATTAGGATTTGATATAATTTTTCCTTGATTTGATAATTTCAAGTGTAACTTGCTTGGATAACCAGTGCAATGCTCAGAGCATCCTTTAAGTGTTGCCACAATATTTTGCTTCAATGAAGGGTTTATTAATTTGATTACCTCTAAATCAAACTGAAGTGTGGAAAGCCAGCTATTTTCTGGAAAAACAAAAGAGACTGGTGAATGGGAACTGATTTTTTTAAACTGATTTTTCACATAAATGTTGCTTTCCAGGAGGGTCATGAGCAGCTTCTAAAAATGATGGAAGAGCGGATGATGGATGTGGAGCAGAAATTAAGGCTTGTGAAGAGGCTTCTCCAAGATAAAGTAAATCAGCTGAAAGAACAAGTAAGTGTTCTTGGACTTCCTCAAACCTGCCCCATTCCTTCTGTAAACCCCTAAATGGGCTAAAGCTGTCAAGCTGTTGTTCAGGATAAAGTTAAAAGTGGTTTTATTGAATGCTGTAGAGCTCAAGTACAGCATATTTGCCCAAAACTTCATAAAATTCCAGATTGGAGACAAAATCCACTACTCATTGATTTCCTAAATCAAGAAACAAAAATCAAATTTCAGCTGAGGATTCTAACTGGAAAAGTTGCTTAGAAAAGGAGGCAAAAGTAATTTCTTGAGGAGAAAATCAAGTATTGATTTCTTTGATGCCTCCTGCCCCAAATTCATCCTTTGTTTGATGTGGTTTTGGGGTTTTTTGCAAGTATCTCAGTGGATTCTCTCGTGCACTAAATTTATCCTTAGAGGATAAATGCTGTAAAGCAGAGCTCACCTGACAAGTTGAATCTTTTCCAGTCTCAAAACATTCTCATAATAAGACCAAATGTGTTTTTCCTTTGATGTCTGAGTTACAATTGCCACATTGCCACTTGCTCACCCTCCTGTGGAGTTTCTGGCTGTCACTTGCTGAGTGCCTGTGTCCCCTGTCCCACCCCAGCTGTCCAAGAACACCAAGGCAGATTCCATGGTCAAGGATCTGTACGTGGAGAACGCGCAGCTGCTGAAGGCGCTGGAGGCCACGGAGCAGAGGCAGAAAACTGCAGAGAGGAAGAATTATTTACTGGAGGAGAAAATTGCCAACCTCAACAGAATAGTGAAGAACTTGGCCTCCCCCTCCTTCAGCCCAGCAGCAGAGATCAGGTCATAGCCAAGCTGTTGTGTGTCACAGCCCCGAGCACTTTACTGAAATGGGAATATTTCAGCTTCTCACTGCGTTGCCTTTTTGTACTGAAGGAGTTTTAGTGCCCAAACTGGAGAATTTTGTTGGTTCCCAAACTGGTTTTCTGCTAAGTTTTGCCTAAAAGTAACCATCACTTGCCTAGAAGTAACCATCACTCTGTAAAAAAAAAAAAGAAATCCCAAACTTACGTTTTTCTAGGTTAACTTATTTTGATGCCTTGGCTTTCATTTAAAATCCAAATTCTGAATTTCCTGTACTGGATCATGTAGATTGAACAAAGGCCCAAAGCAAACTCAGATTGTTGAACTGAAAACAATATTTTCAGCTCTCTAAAATACTGCTCCAAACTTGAAAATGGTGATGGGTCAGTCTTCAACATTGTCAGTAGAAATGTTGTTGAAAGCAGAACTTTGCTGGTATGGGTTGTGTCCTGTAAACTGATTCTGGTTTTTCTGAAGCAATTATTCATTAGGCTCTGGGTTCTTCTTCATGGCTGTTTCTCTGCAAAGCTCAGAAAAAGAGAGTTTTATTTAAAATACAGAACTAGACTACTGCCTCCAACAAAGTGTGACACTATTTTACCTGAAGAAATTTCCCAGCTAGCAAATAAAGACTGTGATTTCCTTATTTTTTTTAAGCTGTGCTGCCAGACAATTCTGAATTGTAGAGGCCTTACTGCTTTTGTACATGGAAATAAGTTAAACCAAGGAAGAGCCACTCAGCAGAAGCAAAGATGGGAGTTTTGTTTATGTGGTTTGTAAATTCAGTGAAGCAGTGCAGTGTATTTATTAAACAGCTGGCAGAAGAATGAAGAGGGGCACTTGGATGATTTTGTCAGTGGGATCCTGTTGTTGGAACCCTCACAAACATGGAGCTTTGCCAGGAATGCAGCATTTGTCCTGACCTGAGGAATCATTTGGAAAAGTCTTGTCTTTTGTGTTCATCCTAGTACACAATCTAAGTCTGTCATTAGTTGTGAAGAAACACATTCAGTGAAATTATGAAGAACTCAGGGAATAACAGCCTAAATCAGCTTCCTTCAGCTATAACTGTGGGTATTAATGTCAGCAGAAGGAGATAAACACACCTTAGGGAAAGCAGGATAAACCAAATTGGATTTGGTGAGTATTACCTGGGTGCTCCTTACTCAGCATGCAGAGGAGCATCAAGGTTGGGATGAGAGGTGGAACCTCCTCTTGGTGAAGAAATGCAAATTTTTTGGGAACACCTTCAAGACAGAGGGGTTTGTCAGAAGGAGCTGGATAAAATAAACCTGCTCAAGGGTTTGTGTGTTAAGCTGCCTCTCTCAGACCAGTAAGACACAATTAAGTCAAACTGGGCACAGGGGCCATTCTGGAATACTTGAAACTGGACCTCTTTAAATACACATGTTTGAGGAGGGGGAGGAAGAGGTGTTTTTTCTCAGAGACCACTGGCAAGCTGAAAATTCAGTCAGGAGCCAAAATTCCTCCAGAAACTGGGGTAACACTGCCTGCAAACTGTGGAGGAGCCTCTGGAAAATGAGTTTTACTGTGTACTGATGAGGCTGAGAGGATGTTCCCTGTGTCTCTGGGGTTAGTTATCAATTTTGGAGGGTTTGTGGTCTGAACTAGACACAGGAAATGACCTTTTCCTCCTTTTCCCCCTCTATTGCTTTGTGCAGGCCACAAAGTGGAAATGGAAATAGAATCATGGAAGATCATCATGTTGAAGTCCTCATAAATTATTTCACTGCTGTGCTTTTTGAAATGCGTGTAGTGGAGATTTCTCCAAGTCATCCCAAATTCAAGGATTTACAGATTTTTTTCAGAGGCTGCAAAGATATTTTCACAAGCTGGAAATGTCTCAAACTGATAGAAATCTGAGGGTTTAAAAACCTGAAGTAGTGATTGGTTGTTACTTTTGCTGTTCATCACCAAGTGGTCTGAATTACATGATAAGAAATCTCTGTGTGGGTACCAGGGCTGCGTGCTGACAAGGTGGGAACTGAGCACACCCTAAACCCATGCTGTGGAAATCAGCAAAGTTCCAAAATCATTCCAGGAAACAAAAGAAATGAGATTCAGAACTGTATTTAGAAAAAAATATCTAGCTCATTTTAAGACTACTTCATACCTTGACCTTGATTTACTTGTGTCTGTGACCAAAATCCAAAAGGAAGGAATGAATATTTCACTTAAATTATTGTGCAATTATTTTCATGTTGCTCAATTTAAAGGCTGGACTACTTAACTTAATTCTTTTAATCTCCTGGTAGTTACCAGGCTTTTATAAACCAAACACAGACGTTGCTAGAGCACAGCACCAAAAAAGGGAGAAGGAAAAATAGGGAAAAGGGACTTTTGGCTTTTCCCTTTCTCCCCTATCCTACCTTGCTCTACTTCTTTTTCACTAAATTTCAAAGAAAAAAAACAAAAAAACCCCCAACTTAACTACAGGAGAGAGGAGGAGGAAAACATCCAAACACTTGAGGCAAAACTCACTGGAAGATTTGTGTGAATGAATTCTCAGAAGTGCCTTTGCCTTCCTGTACTGTACTGGCTCGGTGTCCACAGGACAATTCAGGACAATTCAGGACAATCCCATCCCAGAGAGAGGCAGAGCTGCTTCCAGACGGTGTCACATTTCTCCTTCATTCACTGTGTCAGCTCAGGAGAGAAGCAGCTGTTTGTTACAAAGTCCAGGCTACTGAAAATGAGCATAGAAACACATAATTTATTAAGCATTAGGGGTGTTTTGTGCATGAATGTGTCTCCTATGCAGAATAGGCAAAAAAACCAAAGTATTTAATGTTATTGTTGCAGTCAAAAATCACTGAATTTCTGTTCCTACAACAGGTCCTGCCATGTCAGATATGAACCACTTCATTACCAGAAGGTGTTTTAAATGTTTTCAACTTTTATTTTTATGAATCACTGTGAAAATAAAGGCACATAGACATTTCAGGTTGGGGCTTTTGGAAGGGGACAAGTTAAATAGAGGTGTACAAATTTGACACTGTTGAAGTGCTACTTGTCAATTTGGAATGATTTAAAAAGTCTGAATTGTGGCACATGCCCCAAGCAGTACTTTAAATACAAGGAAAATTGAGATGTTTGAATTCTGACTGGGGAAAGAAAAAGGATTGTAACATATTTGATTTTAGCCAGGTTAGGTGTTAGGTACAGCAGAGTCTGGATTGATCAAGGGTAAAATCCTTTTGTTTACTTCCAGGAAATGCCATCTCTGTCACTCAGGTTTTCCATCATTTCCCTGTTTAGTGTCATTTCATGACAAACAACTTCTGTATAAAGGAAAAACAAATGTATATTTTTTTTTTCTATGGAGTTTGTTTTGTTCTGGTGTAATATATTGTCCTTAGAACATCATGTAAAACTGAGAGATGAAGCAACTGACACATTATTTATAATGAGCATAAAAAATACATTAATGTATGATGCACACTTGTGTCTTTTGGTTTTTATCCAGCATGAAAATCATGGAATAATTTGGGTTGGGAGGGATCTAAAGCCCATCCAGTCCCACACCTTCCACTATCCCAATGTCCAGCCTGGCCTTGGACACTTCCAGGGATCCAGGGGCAGCCACAGCTTCTCTTCCCATGGATGTTGCAAATACTTCAAATTAGCATCTGCAAATTTATCAAAGGCATACACAATAATAAAAAAAAACTCTCTGAAAAAGTAGTTTCTTCCATTATAAAAGTATGAAATTGGAGTGTAAAAACTGATGGTGGTGAACACACCTTGGTTTATTTTTAACTGCAGTTGCATCCCTGCTCCTCACCTTTGTATGGGAAGTATTGAGTGATTGTTGTAAGCCTTGGACAGGATCAGGGGAGGGGAAAGGCTGGAGGGGAGCACAGCTCCATCCTCCCTGTCAAACTCTGCTGTGTCCAGTTCTGACAGGACAAGAGGGGCTGGAGAGTGTCCAGGGAAGGGAATGGAGCACCAGGAGAATTCCTGAGGGAGCTGGGCAGGAGCTCAGGCTGGAGCAAAGGAGGCTCAGGGGGAATTTCTGGCTCTGCACAACTCCCTGGCAGGAGGGGACACTGGGGGGGATTTGGGATCTGCTCCAGGAACAGGGACAGGAGGAAAGGGAACAGCCTCAGGCTGGGCCAGGGGAGGTTTAAATGGAATATTAGGGACAATTTCTCCACAGAAAGGGTTGTCAGGTGTTGGAAGAGGCTGCCCAGGGAGGTTTGGAATGCCTAAGGAAGGTCTGGATGTGGCAGGGTGACAAGGTGGGCACAGCTGGGACCGGCTGATCTCAGAGACATTTTCCAACCTCAACAATTCCATGACTCTGTCACTGTGTGGCTCTGTCACTCTGTTATGATAATTGATAAAAGATTCGTGTTAATTATAAAAGTATTGGGGTTAGTATAAACCAGAATACTTAAATCTGAAATGAAGCGTGACACTAATGAAAGGAAAATACAACATTAAATCATTCTGTTTTAAATCACCCTGTTATGAATTTTGTGTATTGAATATTGTATACCAGTTTGTAAAAGAAAACAGAAAAGGGTTTTCCATAGAGTTTTTTTTTTTTTCAGAATCAGATTCCTGCCTTTGTGTAATCAATCACAAACTATCTGCTAATGATCAGACTTCCTATTTCTTCTGTTCTTTACCTACCCAGACCAGATGGTTCCATGACCAATTGTCCCAAGAGCTGTCCCACGGAAGTTTGGAATTTTCTTTAACCACCACTGGTTACTTTGCAGCATTACAACAAAATAATAACAATTATTGATTACTACAAGGAAAACACTATAAAATACTATAAAAAGGTAGCTGCAAACCAAAGTTGGGTGGAAGCGTGGTCACCCCTCACGCTGTCCCCAGCGCGCTGCTCGCTCTGTCTATATAAAATAAACCAATCTAAACTTTGCTGCATATGGAGACTTCTGTTTCTCATCTATAACACTGTTATCCCGGCATTTGTTTCGTCCCGGGATCTGTTTCGCCCCGGGATTTGTTTCGCCCCGGGATCTGTTTCGCCCGGGCTTTGCTCTCTCCGCTGCTCTCCGCTCCCGCCGCCCGTGAGGGGCCGCGCCCTCCCCGCCGCGCGGGGGCGCTGTGGCCGCGCCCCCTCCCCTGCGCTGCCCCTCGGCCGTGCCGGAGGGCGGCGGCCCCGCCTTCCCACAAGGCCCCGCGCGCCGCCGCGTCCCCTCAGCGCCCCCCGGCCCGGCCCGATCCCCGGCCCGATCCCAACCCCGCTCCTGGTCCCGGCCCGGCCCCCGGGGGCGGCCGGACCCCCCTCCCCCCGCCCTGCGGAGCGGGGAGCGGCGCCGGGCATGCGGGCGGTGGCAGCGGGCCGGGAGGTGGGATGCTGTCGCGGAAGAAGACGCGGACGGAGCTCTCCAAGCCGGGCGAGGTGCAGGGGAAGTACGTGAAGAAGGAGACGAGCCCGCTGCTGCGGAGTGAGTGCCGGGGCTGCGGGGCTCAGAGGGGCCGTCCCGAGGCCTTTGTGTGCGGCCAGCCCGGAGCGGCGCGGCCTTGGCGGCTGAGGGCTGTGAGGGGGAGTTTTGCGTATGGGGGTTATTTCTCCCTGTAAATGTGGGTTTAATCCCGTTGTGAGCTCTGGGAGATGATGGAGGGAAGTTAAAACTCAAAGGAAGCCCGAGTTTCAAAGCGAGCGCTGCACGCGTTGGTTCGCAGGCGCGCCCGAGCTTGGTGGGTTTTGTGGTTTTTATGATTTTCTCGGCGCTCGGTTCCTCAGTTCCAGCAGGCCGGGGTTCAGGCAGTGTTTTACAATGAACCGAGGAGATCGCAGGGGCAGCTTGGATGGGTTTGGGGCAGCCTGGACAGGAGGGTGTCCCTGTGGAACGGGCTGGGGGAGCTCCGGATCCCAGCCCGTGAATCTATAACCCCGCTCTTTCCAGAACAGAATGGGTTTTTTCCCCCATATGGGCGCTGTGAAATGAGATAACTCATTTAAGGAATTTGCATAAAATCCCTGCGGGAACGAATGCTTCAGGTCCTATCCATGACTCAAGCTGCTGAGGTCACCTGTGATGCTTCCCGTGGCTCTGGTGCCCTGTGCTCCAAGGGCTGGACACCACAAATACACACTGAAAGTGTGCTTAAGTTTGGCTTTGTTGGACTTTGAAGACAGCCCGAGACTGAAATGGGTTTGTTTGCACATAAATAAATAAATTAATTTATTGCTGACACCTTCTGGGATGCACCAGATTTTAGTTGTAAGAGTTTTTTAAATAAAAAGTAATTAATAATAGGAAAAACCTAATTCTAAATGAAAGTTATCGTCTGTATTGATTTACCTGGTGGGAAACTACTTACTTACATCATTTGGAAAGTAGAAGTAGGGAGAGGAGGAATGTTTCACTTACTGGAAGAAGGCAGTGAAATTCTAAAGGAGAAAGTGAAATATCTCCATGATAATTTGAGAGTGTATGGAATGGACAGCGTTTTTCGGGCTCAAGTTTCTGACTTTGGGATTAATGGGGGCAGTGTGAATTTTTTTTTTTTTTTCTTTTTGTCTTGGAGTCCTGTGGGCATTAACATCTTGTAAGGACAACATTCCCAAAGAAGTAGCAGCCAGATGATGTGGGTTTTCCTGACCCTTCTCACAGAGAGATACGAGCCCTGACTGATGTAGCCGCAGCACAGTGTGGATGGTTTGGGGTTATTATTTTTTTTTTCTCGTGTGGTTTTTTTGATGGGTTTGGGGTTGGTTTGTTTACTGCAGCTGCAGTTTTACAGGCAGAACTGCTCAGTGCTGGTTTCTGCTGCAGCAGGACACTGTGCAGCGTTACCATCACAGGCATTAGCGGTGCCTGGAGTGGGTTCTGCACGGGGATTTCCTCGGTGTTAGCGTTCACATCACCGCGCTCGGTGCCGGTGCTGCATGGGCAGAGCTGTTACCTCTCCTCAGATCTGATGCCTTCCTTCATCCGCCACGGCCCGACCATTCCCAGACGAACCGACATCTGCCCTCCCGACTCCTCATCCTCTGCCTACGGCGATGGAATGGTTTCCAGGAACCAGAGCTTCCTCCGAGCTGCGGTGCAGAGACCCCCTCACGAGATCATGAGGCGAGAGAGCAACAGACTGTCCGCACCTTCCTACCTGGCGCGGAGCCTGGCCGAGGTGCCCAGGGAATACGGCTCCTCCTCGCAGCCCTTCCTGGCAGAAAGCAGCGGCGCGCTGGAGAACGGCGATGCCGCAGCTCGGGGCTATTTCTACGAGCATTTCTACGAGCCCCAGAGGCGGCGGCAGCTGAACGAGCGCCTGCACGACGACTACAGGTATTATGAACACAACAGTGATCTTTTCCAGAGGATGTCCCAGAATCATGGGAGGCACGCTTCAGGTAAGGATTCCTTGTTGCTTCTTGTTAAAAATAGGGTTTTGGTGAGAGTTGGGGGTGCAGAGATGTGTCTGGACATGTGTGTGGAACAGTGTTGCTTTTTCATAGCGTTTCTGGGATGTGGGTAATTAGGATTGAGAGTTTGTTCATATATATCCAGAAAGGAAAAACAGACTTAAAGCAGGATTATTTTCTTAAATAAATAGAGTAAGGTCAAGCAGGTTTTGGGTTTTTAAATGCCAAGCATATGTACATCTCCTTTACACATCAGTTGCTGGCTAGCAAGGAATTTTATTCATTTGGGGACATCTATTTTCATGATGTAGAGAATAACCAACAGCTCTAGATTACAACATTGCATTATTACTACTATTATTATTATTGATCATCTTAATTTTTAATTTCATTGTTTGAATTTTACCCCAATAATTAAAATAATTCCCTATAAATAGTCAAAGGGAAGAATGACTGCTCTGTATAATTAGCAAATTGGCATCTAATTAGTGTTGAAATTACTTCCTAATCCTTGACAACTTTCTTTTAGCTTTTAAAATTGTTTTGAAATCGTAAATGTGCCTTTTCCCCCCTTAGTTTCACTGGAACTTGCCTTTGTTTCCTAAAACAAATCAGCATGAGAAGAAGAATCCATTAAATATTCCTTTTCTGAAATACTTGATTCTGTATTTGCTACCTCAAAAACTATGCCCAAGGAAAAGTTTGAAACCAACATTTCAAACCTGTAAATAATGTACCTTCAGTGTGAAATACTTTGTCACTTATAATCTGTAAACAAAATAGTAATTAGTGTCTTAATAAAATAAATCTCCTGTCTAGAAAAAGAAATCTGCCAGGAAGAACAGCAGCTTTTAATGCAGCTGACCTGGTGTGTGGGATTAGAACCTGTCAAGTGCTTTGTGCTTTCCTCACCACAGAAACACTCCATGAAAAATGGAAATGTCAGCCAGGAAATTCTGAAATACTGGGGTTTGAGGCCTGCTATTTCAATCCTCTTTTATTTTTCTAAATGTTAGTATCTCCCTGGATTTTGTGTGCAAACCCTGCATCTCTGCCAGCTGTTTCTCACCCAACAGTCAGTAAACTTTTACCTGGTCCAGGTAACAAGCACTGGGAGGCTGTGCTGGGGTGTTTGAGGGAGGATTTCACAAACCAATCCATCAGTGTAACCTTCAGAATTAAACAGCAGCTGTGTCTGCTGAGGAGATTCCCAGAAATGGAGCTCTAGCTTGGAAGTGGAGTTTCATACACCAAATTTTTAAAAGGAGCTCCACAGCCATATTTTGCTCAATTGTAGCAACATCTTCCTAAATAGTTTTTTTCCTGCTGTTTTTGACCTGTGCCCCTTCAGCCCTGGAAATCATAAAGGAGCTGCTCCTGTTTGCTTGGTTTGGTCATTCACTCTCATACTGTTAACATTTATATTTTGAACAAATTCTGCACAGGTTTTGTGATGGGTGAGTATTTAATCTTGTGCACTCATAGGGAGAGACAAAGGTGAGCCTTTCAATTGCCAGTGTTTTCTCTTTCCTGTTTTTTTTTTTTTTTTCATCTCCATGTGAACTCTTAAACACCTCTTTTCCTTTTTCTTAGAAGAATTGTGTCCCAAAATAAGAAAATTTTGGATTTTGTTACTTCCTTCATCTCACCATTAAGCTTCTTTTTATTTGACCCATCCATTGCCTTCACACCTTCAGTGTTTTCCTTGAGTTACCCAAATCTCTCTGTAATTCCTTGTTTCTTTTTCCTGCATTTCCAGAACCTGTTGCTTTCACTGTCTTTGTCTAAACTACTTTTCTTTACTCCTCCATTGTTGTTTCTCTTCATTGAGATGGCAAAATTGCCTGCAGTTCCAAATGAAAAGTCTGGTTTTGTAAATGCTGCCTTGTCCCCTTTTCCTCCTCTCCCACCCTCCCTCCAAAGTTCCCCTTGGTCAGTTCTGGTGTGTTCTGGGGGGATTTTTTGGGTGGATTCCCAAGGAAATGCTGCCTGGTGAACACGAGGTGTTCTGCTTTGGGGATACTTCATGGTGGTCACACTGAGATGATTTTTGGGAGCAGTCTGGAAGTGAAGAGGTGCCTGTGAATTTCAGCTTTCGTTCAAAACCAAGATTCTCCTCTTTGTAATTTGGAGAGAAGTTGCAAATCCCTTCTTATCAAGGCTTCAGAGTGTTCAGCCAGGCCTTTAGGGCAGTCCTGTGCATTTTCAGCAGTTGTGTTCTGGCATTGCCATGTCCTTCCATGGGCATTTCTCCTTCAAGTCACTTTTCTCTCTCATTATGATCCACTTCTACCATCTCCTCCTTTCCATATTTCCATTCACTTTGTTTCTAATGAGCAATTCAGTGCTGCTGATTTCCCTGACCAATATTTTCAGTTGAGATACCTCCTAATTTGATATGTTTAGCTACCTCTGTGGCGTTTCTTAAATTTTTTTTAATTTCTTTTTTGATTTTTTTCTTATTAGTATCCTTTTCAAACTTTGAATTCTAAGAGACTTTACCTGTCTTTCCTCGCCATCTCTTTCCTCTCTTCTAGGTTAAAGTTTTGGGGAGGTCTGTGGTTGAAGTTATACCTACAGTGTAGATTGGAACTAACTTGTAACCAAGACCTCAGAGTTATTTGTACCTGTGTGAGCGGTAAGCTGAACCATTCTTCTGTGTCTATGAAAAATTGCTGAGCTTGACATCAACTCTGTAAAAGCTGCTGGTGGATTGTGATGAGTTCACTGGGATGTCACAGGAGAAAAAAAAAAAAAAAATCAGTTTAACAGACAACTCAGCCTGCTTTTGGTTCACTTGTTAAGCTGTACCCCTGAAAAATTGGAAACTAGTTCAGTATAAGAGTAAAATAAATACAAATTGACATGAAACTGATTTAGAGCTGAAATAGCCATGCTTTTATTTTTCTGTGTGAACACTTCTCTCATTTTTAAACAATTAGGATTCCTGCCCTTTTCTTCTTTTGTGCTGATTTTGCAGGAATTTTGCAGCATAATTCTTGACTCTTTCAGAGTTCTTCCTGTCATTTCCTATTTGTGGATTTGTGCTTGGTTGGAACACCCCATTCCCACCAACAAAAGAGGTGCTTGTGCTCAGGAAGTTCCTTCAGAAGCTTTGGAGTGGGTTAGGAAGGCCTGGGAGCTGCAGGAAAGTTATTGGGACTTTTTGTTATTTTATTGTTTATTACTCTTGTAAAATTAAACAGTTTGTGCAACTTCTCTTCCTGCTCTTCACCCTGCTCTGATGAGGGGAAGGGAGAGGATTTTGGCATCCTGAGAAAAGGCTCTCAGGACAACTGAGCTAATTAAATATTGTTTTGTAAGATTTGTTCTTCAACACTTGGAAATTTGGCTGAAGGGTGTTCCTGGGCTCTGAAATTTCTCTGCATTTTCTACCCAAGTGGGGATTCCTCCTCTGGTTTTGCTCTTTCCCTTTTATGCTGCTGATGGGATTTCTCTGCTGACCTGGAAATCTTTGCTCCAAAGGCCTTGGACTTCTTTCCAGGCAGGGTTCCCTCAGAAAAAAAAAAACCTTTTACAGGGCTGGGAAAGCACTGACATCATTTCCAGTTCCTTTGTTCCTTCCTAAACACAACTCCCTGGAGTGAAGAGCACACTACAGATTGTTCACACTTGTGATTTTATTAAGATTTTGAAGAGAAGGAACTTTTTGCATTGATAAAGTGCACTGGAATGTGCTGCTCAAAGTTAAAATTGACAATTCAAACCTTAAATTGAAGATGCTGTATTTTAAAAATGGAAAGAAAATTAAAGCCTCAATTTCAACATTGATATTTCTTAAAAGCATCAGCTGAATGAAAAAATACCCATTGTATCATATATTATATTATAATATCACATTATAAACAGAATTATCAGATGAGGCTTGACAAGCTCAAAGAGACCTTTGGAGAAGGTTTTACAAATGCATAAATTTAAATAAATTGTTGACCATCCTTGAGGTTTGATAGTGCCACTCCAGAAAGTTCTCATCCCTAAGCAAGGAAAAGGAGACATTTGGCAAAAGTGGATAATTCAACTAATTCTGTTTCTTGGGAAGTCAGGAAGAATGAGAATTTTTGTTTTGTTACAGCTAAAAGAGTGTGTGAGCAAGAAAACCCTGAGAGTTACAGTGAACATGTTGAGTTTATCCTGTGGTAGGGATCACATCCTCCATCCCAGGAAAATCCCAGATTTTACACCAAATGTTTTATAAAAAAAAACTTTCCTATATATTTGGGATCCATAAATCTGGTGCTTGCAGGAAAATCCTGTGTGGAGCTTTGGGCTGCTGTGAAAATGTTTTAGGGCTCAGATTTTACCTGGAATTTAAATGCAGAAAATGTAATTTCTGGCAATTTGCCATGGAAAAGGCAATCCATGAGCTCAGGCTGTCTTGGAATTTTCTTCTTTGGGTTATACTTTGGAAAAGATCACAGAGGAATTTATTCTTCCAAGTGTTGTTTAGTTTTATTGTTGAAATTACAGGTGTGTGTATATATATTAAATATATATATAAGCTAATTTTCCTCTTCTCTTACTGTTCAAAACTATAGGAAGAGATTTTTCTCTTATGTGTGTGTCCATCCTCCTACAAAGGAACATCAGGAAAACCAACAGACCATTTCCTTTGATCTCTAAAAAAATAATTTGATAGGAAAAAAAATCTAAATTGTACTCATTATTGATTTTCATGCCACAGTGGGTTGATGGCCTTAAGGGTCCATGAATATCAACATCTTAAAGCTTCCAGCAGAGAGAATATTCAATATAATCTGTGATAAAAGGAAAAAAAAATGATAGTTACTACCATCAGTTTATAAGTCTTTGATTTTTATATCCATGGAATATTGTTTAAAACTGGTAATTTCTACATCTGTACAAGTTTATTTTAATCTTTTGCCTTTGCTTCTTCATATATGAAATCAAAATGGCAAAAGGAGTGGATGAAATATTTGTGATCTGGTGTTATTTTTGTTCTTTATCTCTTGGAAATTAAAAATTAGCTGGTATTGGGAGGAAAACTACAGTGCAGAGGCACCTCTTCCAAATGTTGGGAAGCATTAACCATTTCCTTCAGTAAAAATAAATATATATGGATATTCTGCCAGAATTTAAGGAGGAGGAACATTAAGAAAAATACAGGGATATGCAGGTTTTACCAGTAAACAGAAAAATCAGGATTTTTTTTTTCCCCCAGCCAGATTTGTGTGTTCAGATCTCCTGGCAGTGGTGAGTTAACAATCACTATTATATCCATAAAATCACATCCCAAAGATTCATTTCATTGGGAAAAATCCTGGATTGTTCAGCCGAGCCCAGCATTCTCAAAAACTGAAATGTTTGTATTTTGTCAGTGGCATGAGGGGCTGAAGGAGCTTCCTGCCCCAGCCCTTCCAAAGGTCAGGAAACCTCCAGGGTGTTTCTTTTCTCTGGAGTTAATTCTAGGAATTAATTGTTCAATAATCCAAATTAAAGATGGACACAGCCATCAGCTTCCCTTTATAATGCTGACAAGTGGGTAAGTACAAGAGGAAATCCTTCAAGGCCAAACATTTCAGAACATGACAAAGCTGGAAAAAGATTTATGGATGAGCACAAAGTTTTTAAGAACAGTACTCAGGAGGATGTTTAATTTATTTTTTATTTATCCAGTTGTTTTGGAGCCTTCCTGGAACTTTATTTTCAATTATTATTATATTTGGTTAGGATATAGCTCACCCAGGTTTCAGGCTGTCATTTTAGATGAGAGAAACTCTGCCTTTCCCTTCTCTCAAAAAATAACCACACAAAAATACTGTTAATGAACAAAAAGAGGAGAGGGTGTATTCCTGTCAGTAAATGTGTGTGGGGGATGATTTCTGACTTCTAAAAAGTGGGAAAAGTGGCTCCCAAATCCCTTCTGCTGGCTGTGGGAAATAGTGACACAAACTGGTGATAATGGGGTTGAATAGATGCATTTGGCTGTGGGAGTGAAATTTCTTTAAAACCAGGGAGTGTTTAACTATAGAACTGTGAGGGACTGGAGGGAACTCCTTGAAAAGAATTTTAGAAGAGAGTTGATTTAAAAAGAAATTTAAAAGAGAGTTGAATTTAGCCCAGCACATCCAGGAGCTAAAGAATTCCCAGGGATGGAATGAAACCTGAAAAATTCTCGATTATCTCACTGGGTTTTTGTGGCTGAGTGTCTTGGGGGTGGTTTTTTATGAATTTTCTGCACTTGCTCATCTGGCTTTTACTTCACCCAGCTTCCCAAATATTCCTGGTTAGGGATGGGACAGGAGCTGTTTCTGTACTCAGCTCTCACCTGCTAGTTTGTAAAAACTGTGTGTTACAACAAATCACATATTCAAATCTCATATTCAAATTCAAGGTGCTGGTGAGCAGTCTCTTAAATTTAGTGATGGATAAACCCCAAATGTGGTGTTTTCTGGGAAAAGGTGGGAGTTGAATCAGTTGCTGATTCCTGTCAGCTCTTGGACCCCAACCCTGCTTGTCCCTCCTCTCTTGTTCTACCTCGTCCTGTTCTGGTCTTGACTGGTTCACCTGAAAAGCTGTGTTGGGACTCAGTGATTTTTGTGGATAGTTTTAATTTCTGACTTTAACTTGAAACAGAGCTGTGGGTTTGATTTGTGGGTTTTTCCTTTGTTGATAAATGAAGCAGCCATAACAATTTAATTATAATTTCTGTAAATCTTTCCCTAAACCCCCATCTCCTTTTGTTACAGGCATCGGGAGAGTCGCTGCTACATCTTTAGGAAACTTAACAAATCATAGTTCTGAAGATTTACCTCTTCCTCCTGGCTGGTCAGTGGACTGGACTATCAGAGGAAGGAAATATTTCATCGACCACAACACCAACACAACCCACTGGAGCCACCCCCTGGAGAGGGAGGGGCTCCCGCCGGGCTGGGAGCGCGTGGAGTCGGCCGAGTTCGGCGTTTACTACGTGGATCACATCAACAAAAGGGCTCAGTACAAGCACCCCTGTGCTCCCAGGTCAGCCTCACCCCTCCCTGCTCCCCCTGTGTTTAGTGTTGAGGAGCTGGCTTTGCATCAAACAAAAAAAAAAAAATCTTATTTTCAGCGTGGTTCTGGGATTTTTAGCGGTTCGGGTTTCAAGGTTTGGGTTTCTCAGGTTTCAAGGTTAGAAGCAGGATGGTGCTCCTAAATCAAACAGAGCAGCTGTCAGTAAAACAGCTAAATTGTGAGAACAGAATTGAACTGGAAACTGGAAGGAAATTTGATCTGATGTGCCTGGAGATGCTCTGAACATCTGAAACGTGAATTAAGCCTTGTCTGGAATGAAAATGGGCGTTTCAGCTACTCGTGATTTCATAGTAAAATTAATAAACACCAAATCTAATGTTAATTGTTAATACACACCAAATTGACAGTTAGTTGTCAATGTGCACCAAATCTGTTAATTGTTAATATACACCAAATTTAACAGTTAATTGCTAATACACACCAAATCCAACTGTTAGTTATTTTCTGTTGCTCAGTCCTGCTGATACCCAGGAAGAGAAAGTTCTTGAACTTGTGGCACAAAACATAAATATATGGGAATGTCTTTATATGGAGTAACTGTGATCAGCTGCTGCATGAATACCTCTGTTCTAACTCATTAAATGGTGGATTTTGGGAATCAGTACTTCTGAAATGTTTCAAAAACAGCTCCAGAGCTTTGTTGTTCTCTGGTGAGTGGGGCTGAGGTGAATTCAACCAAAATAGCAGCAGCACATTGTTCAGTGCTGGGCTGCTGAGGCAACACCCACGGGAGATTGCAGCAGCAGCCTTTGCACTGATGGGTCCCTGTGAGATGTTCAGGAGTGAATGGCTGCAGTGTGTGCAGGGTGCTCACAGGGAGGTGACACTGTCCCTGTGACACTGTCCCTGTGTGCAGTGTGCTTACAAAGGAGGTGTCCCTGTCCCTGTGCTCACAGTGAGGTGGCCCTGTTCCTGTCCCTGTGCCCACACTGACCCTGTCCCTGTGCTCACCCTGACCCTGTTCCTGTCCCTGTCCCTACACTGAGGTGACCCTGTTCCTGTCCCTGTGCTCACACTGAGGTGACACTGACCCTGTCCCTCTCCCCATACTGACCCTTTCCCTGTGCTCACCCTGAGGTGACACTGACTGTTCCTGTCCCTGTGCTCACATTGACCTTATTCCTGTTTGTGCCCCTGTCCTCACACTCAGGTGACACTGACCCCATACTGTCCCTGTGCTCACCCTGAGTTGACGCTGTCCCTGTCCCTACACTGACCCCGTCCCTGTGCTCACACTGAGGTGACACTGACTGTCCCTGCCCTATGCTCACACAGTTGAGGTGACACTGACTCTGACCCTGTCCCTACACTGTCCCTGTCCCCACACAGCTGAAGGGATACTGTCCCTGTGCTGACCCTGTTTCAGTCCTTGTCCTTGTGCTCACACTGA
Organism: Erithacus rubecula; assembly: GCF_903797595.1. Classification (NCBI taxonomy): domain Eukaryota; kingdom Metazoa; phylum Chordata; class Aves; order Passeriformes; family Muscicapidae; genus Erithacus; species Erithacus rubecula. Next base: position 58,800,122 of record NC_136688.1, read on the forward strand.
CCCTGTCCCTGTGCTGTCCCTGTCCCTGCACTGTCCCTGTCCCTGCGCTGTCCCAGTCCCTGTGCTGTCCCAGTCGCTGCACTGTCCCTGTGCTGTCCCTGTCCCTGACTGTCCCTGTCCCTGCACTGTCCCTGTGCTGTCCCTGTCCCTGACTGTCCCTGTCCCTGCACTGTCCCTGTGCTGTCCCTGTCCCTGTCCTGTCCCTGCACTGTCCCAGTCCCTGTCCCTGCACTGTCCCTGTCCCTGTGCTGTCCCTGTCCCTGCACTGTCCCTGTCCCTGCGCTGTCCCTGTCCCTGTGCTGTCCCAGTCCCTGCACTGACCCTGTCCCTGCACTGTCCCTGTCCCTGCACTGTCCCTGTCCCTGTGCTGTCCCAGTCCCTGCACTGACCCTGTCCCTGTGCTGTCCCCGTCCCTGCACTGTCCCTGTCCCTGCACTGTCCCTGTCCCTGTGCTGTCCCTGTGCTGTCCCAGTCCCTGCACTGTCCCTGTCCCTGCACTGTCCCTGTCCCTGCGCTGTCCCTGTCCCTGTGCTGTCCCAGTCCCTGTGCTGTCCCTGTCCCTGTCCCTGTGCTGTCCCAGTCCCTGCACTGTCCCTGTCCCTGTCCCTGTGCTGTCCCAGTCCCTGCACTGTCCCTGTCCCTGTCCCTGTCCCCGTCCCTGTCCCTGTCCCTGTGCTGTCCCAGTCCCAGTCCCTGCGCTGACCGTGCTGTCCCTGTCCCCGTCCCTGTTCCTGTGCTGTCCCAGTCCCAGTCCCTGCGCTGACCATGCTGTCCCTGTCCTGTCCCTGTCCCTGTCCCAGTCCCTGCACTGTCCCTGTCCCTGTCCCCGTCCCAGTCCCTGTCCCTGCACTGTCCCTGTACTGTCCCTGTCCTGTCCCTGTGCTGTCCCAGTCCCTGTCCCCGTCCCAGTCCCAGTCCCTGTCCCTGCGCTGACCGTGCTGTCCCTGTCCTGTCCCCGTCCCAGTCCCTGTCCTGTCCCTGTCCCAGTCCCAGTCCCTGTCCCTGCGCTGACCGTGCTGTCCCCTCCGCAGCGTGCCCCGCTACGAGCAGCCGCCGCCGCTGTCGGTGTCGTACCAGGCGCAGCCGGCAGAGCGCAGCCAGGCGCTGCTGGTGCCTGCCAACCCCTACCACAGCGCCGACATCCCCGACTGGCTGCAGGTCTACGCCCGCGCTCCCGTCAAGTGAGTCTGAAACAAACAAACAAACAAACAGAGCCGTTCCTGCGGCTCCCTGCGCTGCTGCTGCTGCCCTGCAGCTGAGGGTGACAGCATCAGCCTGTACCACTGTTTGTCACATGGCTGTGCTTTCTGTCAGGCACTCCTTGAAGTGATGGCTTCTTGCATTCACCCAGCTGGCAGAAAGCTCTGTCACACAGGGAAGGGTGTGTTGTGATTGCAGATTATTTGCAAGAGTGGTACCACGTGCTCAGAAAATATGTGAAACCTTTTTAGGGTGGAGCTTCCTAGTGTCTCTTTTATTTCTTTTTAAGCAGCACAGCTTTTGCTTCACCTTTAAGAGTTTTAAATCATAGAATTGTGAAGTGGTTTGGGTTGGAAGGAACTTAAAAATCATCCATTTCCATGGCAGGGACACCTCCCACTGTCCCAGGCTGCTCCAAGCCCAATGTCCAGCCTGGTTTTGGGCACTGTAAAGGATCCAGGGGCAGCCACCCTCCCAGGGAACAATTTCTTCCTAATATCCGACCTAAATTTACCTTTTTCCAGCTTAAATCTATTCCCTTGTTCTTCCCTCCATCCCTTGTCCAAAGTCCCTTTCCAGCTCTTTAGACCAAATTCTGGCTGACATGTTCATTTCTATTTCTGTTCAAGAAATTGAATTAAAAACTAAGTGGTAATAAAAAGTCATTTTGTAAAGAAATCTGCTGCAGGAAGAAGGAGTCTCCACCAAAAAAAGGTTTGAGTCAGCATAAAAAAATGAGATTTTCTGGTTTAATAATTATTAAATCATATGCTATTCATAAGGAGAATATGGAGAAACTCAATTTTATAGCAGTGAGGTCAGACTGTAACTGCAAATGTTCAGTGACTTCCACTAAAAAAAATTCTCTTATTACCTGCTCCTAGTAACTGCAATTTGAATGAGTTTTATTATTTCTTGTGCCTGCTGGGTTTGCCAGCCCCATAAAGATTTAAATTGCCCTAAAATCCCCTAAGTACACTGAGGCTCCACACTTACTTCCTGCAGCCTGTAGGATTTGTTTCCTAGAAATACTTGCAGATCCATTCCTTTATTTAGGTCTTTAGCACATCCAGGCAATTTAAATGTACATTTAAATAGTTCAGCCAGTGTTGTGTGGATTCTTTTGGATATTTTCTTGAGAATTTGAGAAACAAGCATAAGATAAATTAAACAATTCATCTGGGATTTCTTTATATCAAGTAGCATGAGACAAATTTGTATATTTTTAATTATCAGCACAGTTTTGCACTGAAATAATTGGTTTTATCTTGCTGCATTTTGTTATTTCTCCTTTTCTAGGGGAGAAAAAATGATTGTAGCAGTGCAGCCAGTCAGGATTAGGGATAATTTCAGTACAGAAGCTGTTCTTCAGGAAGTTTATAGAATCTGTGATAAGTTTTAATGAATTCTTAAAATTCCTCAAAGCATCTTTGGAAGTCACCTGCAGGTCCTGGTGCTTCTGTGATGACCTTTCAGTGGGGAATGCAGTTTATTTCCATAAATTCACTGATATTTCAGCCTCCACTCAGGTGAATCCATCTTCTCCTGTGCCTCAGCTGCATCAGATAATTCCATTATTCCACGAGTTTCTCCTGATCTGGAATAGTCACAGCAGCAGCTCCCTATTTCCAAGCTGAGAAATCACATTTTGGGTGGATTGTGTGAGGGAAAAGCAGGAAATGAAGGTGGAACCACATCAGGGTTTGCATTAAATATCTGTTGTAGATTCCTGCTGCTAATTAACCAGGAGGGGTTAATTGGAGAGGTTAAGCAGCCAAGAACTCATTACAGCTGATTGAGAGGGAAGGTCAGCAGTGTCCCATCTTCTGGGAGGGACCTGAGCTGCTGAAATAATTCATTTTTCTGTGTTACTCTGATTTTAACAGATATTTTACAGTAAACATTCCAGGTGTCTTGTGCTGGGATTGCTTTCAATGCTCCAAAATGCATTTCCTTAGAATCCCAGAGTGGTTTGGTGTGGAAGGGACTCTAAAGCCACCCCTGCCCTGGCAGGGACACCTTCCCCTGTCCCAGGCTGCTCCAACCCCACCCAGCCTGGCCTGGGACACTGCCAGGGATCCAGGGGCAGCCACAGCAAATCTGGGAAACCTTCAACCCTCACAGGAAAGAATTCCCAATTCCCACTATCCCAGCCATCCCTGCCCTCTGGCAGTGTCCCATTCCCTGTGTCCTGTCCCTCCAGCCCTTGTCCCCAGTCCCTCTCCAGCTCTCCTGGATCCCTTCAGGCTCTGAGCTCTCCCTGGATCCTTCTCCTCTCCAGCTGAGCACCCCCAGCTGTGTTTTCCTGGTTTATCCTGCTCCTTTAATGGGATCTCCTGTGTGCTGCAGCTCTTTGTTGTGTCAGGAGGGGTTGCCCCATTTCCCAGCTCATTCACCACCCTGGATTAAACCCCCCGCTGTTCCCTAGGTACGACCACATCCTGAAGTGGGAGCTGTTCCAGCTGGGTGACCTGGACACGTACCAGGGGATGCTGAAGCTGCTGTTCATGAAGGAGCTGGAGCGCATCGTGAAGCTGTACGAGGCGTTCCGGCAGGCGCTGCTGGGGGAGCTGGAGCAGCGCCAGCAGCGCCAGCAGTGGTACGCGCAGCACGCCAACTACTGAGCGCCCCCTACAGGCAGCTGATTTCTGTTGACGTTGCACCTTGGTTATTATCCTCTTGAGTATTTTTCTACATGTATTATGTGTTGTTTATAAAAAGAGGAAATTGTTTGTTAATTTGTTAAATTTTTTTTTCCCCCCTCCCCACCCCGTGCCGGGAGTAGTTTTGTTATCCTGAGAACGTGGCAGTTCCACGTCGGTCCCTTGCTCCTTGATCTCTCTCCTGCCAGTCAGCTGCAGTATTAAAAGCTGGCTCTGTGGTTTTTTTACTGTCATGTCCTGGCTTCCAAACGTTGTCCAAATCCAGATGCCTCGTTCAGGGTGTTTCCTTCCCTGGGGATTTGGGATCCCTCTCCTGAGAGAGCTCTGCTCTTTGTTTACAGCTTTAATGTACAGAACCAGCCCCGGGGCTGTTCACCCACCCAGGAGCTGATCTCACCTTCAGAGCCGAGTGCTTCACACAAGTGAAGCCTGAGTTGCCTTATTTTTTACTTTAGCTCATTAATCCTCCAGATTTACTCCTCATTTTCACACAGATTACTCAGAGGGGAAACACTTGTACCTTCCTAAAGACCAAGATCTCTAAGCAGAGTGGTTTTGATCCTGCATTTCCCAGACCTGACCCGCTCCAGTGGAAAGGCAGTAGCACTGCTGACCCCCTGTGCCACCCCACGGGCAAAATCAGGGATGTAACAGCAATTACTGGTGGTTTTTTTAATGAGCTTTTGTCTTAAAGCTCCTCACTTGTGGAATTTTTTTAATTGTCCAGTTACCCTCTCCAATAATTTCATTTGGTTCATTAATTGTCCTGATATGTTATTTATGGGTTCTTTTCAGTGCAATAAACACTGCAGACAAAAAAGTACATTTCCTGTAAATCCTGTGAATTCAATAAAAATCATTTTGTTGGAAGAAGGGTTTGTGTGAGTGATTTGTGGCTTTTAGAATATCAAATAAACCCTTCTTAGCAGCAGGAAAAGCCCATGGGCTTGAGAGGATCAAAGCTCTGGGTCCGACCCTCACAACTCTGAAATCCCAAATCAAACCAAACACACAAAAAACCCCAGAGGAGAAGCTCTTGCCTAGATTAATAAATAACTTTTCCCTGTAGAACCAACTTCTTAGGAACCAAAAGCAAACTTTAATAGTCCTGACAATAAAAGAATAGAACTGTACCACACATCCTATGCACTATCATGGATAAATATGTACAGAAATACAGTGAAACTTCCTCCAGCACAGCTACAAAGTGACACTTTGTGCAGACAAACAGCACCGTTCACAGACCATAGCAGAAGTGCCCTTACAGTGTCTGATAAAGCAAGTTAATACATTTTAATTATGTCATCGAACAGTTAAACGAAGGAAAAAAAAAAAAATAACGTGGTTACATGTTATAACTTCTTCAAGTACCTGAAACAAATTGGCTTTTGGATAAGCTTCGGCCTTTTTAGTCGTGGTATCACGTCAATGGTGGTTTCCTCGGTGGTGGCTAATCGGGATAAGGCTTCCCGAGGGGCCGGAGCCGGGCGGTGCCGCGGGCCGGGCGCGCTCCTAGAGCCGCTTCCTGGGGCCGGCGGGCGCGGGCGGCGGCGGCTGCAGCGCTCTGTGCGTGGCGGCCGCGCTGTACAGCTTGAACAAGGCCTGCGGGGGGACACAGCGTCACTGCAGCCCCGAACCGCCCGCCAGGCTCACTGCTGGCAGTCCCCAGCACGGGAACCCCGACACGGGGATCCCGAACACCGGGAATCCTGAACACGGGAACCCCAAACACCGGGAACCCCGACACGGGAACCCCGACACGGGGATCCCCAACACCGGGAATCCTGAACACCGGGAATCCCGAACACCGGGAATCCTGAACACCGGGAACCCCGACACGGGAACCCCGACACGGGGATCCCCAACACCGGGAATCCTGAACACCGGGAATCCCGAACACCGGGAATCCTGAACACCGGGAACCCCAACACGGGAACCCCCAACACGGGAACCCCGACACGGGAATCCCGAACACCGGGAATCCTGAACACGGGAACCCCAAACACCGGGAATCCTGAACACCGGGAACCCCAAACACCGGGAATCCTGAACACCGGGAATCCTGAACACCGGGAACCCCAAACACCGGGAATCCCGAACACCGGGAATCCTGAACACCGGGAACCCCGAACACGGGAACCCCCAACACGGGAATCCTGAACACCGGGAATCCTGAACACCGGGAATCCCGAACACCTGGAACCCCCAACACCGGGAATCCTGAACACGGGAACCCCAAACACGGGAACCCCCAACACGGGAACCCCGACACGGGGATCCCCAACACCGGGAATCCTGAACACGGGAACCCCAAACACCGGGAATCCCAAACACCGGGAATCCTGAACACGGGAACCCCAAACACGGGAACCCCCAACACGGGAACCCCGACACGGGGATCCTGAACACCGGGAATCCTGAACACCGGGAACCCCAAACACCGGGAACCCTGAACACCGGGAATCCTGAACACGGGAACCCCAAACACCGGGAATCCCGAACACCGGGAACCCTGAACACCGGGAATCCCAAACACGGGAACCCCAAACACCGGGAACCCCCAACACCGGGAATCCTGAACACCGGGAATCCTGAACACGGGAACCCCAAACACCGGGAATCCCAAACACCGGGAATCCTGAACACCGGGAATCCTGAACACCGGGAACCCCAAACACCGGGAATCCTGAACACCGGGAATCCTGAACACCGGGAACCCCCAACACCGGGAACCCCAAACACGGGAATCCCGAACACGGGAATCCCGAACACCGGGAACCCCCAACACGGGAATCCCGAACACCGGGAACCCCCAACACGGGAACCCCAACACGGGAATCCTGAACACCGGGAATCCTGAACACCGGGAATCCTGAACACCGGGAACCCCCAACACGGGAATCCCGAACACCTGGAACCCCCAACACGGGAACCCCAACACGGGAACCCCCAACACGGGAACCCCAAACACCGGGAATCCTGAACACCGGGAACCCCAACACGGGAACCCCCAACACCGGGAACCCCAACACGGGAATCCTGAACACCGGGAACCCCAAACACCGGGAATCCTGAACACCGGGAATCCCGAACACCGGGAACCCCGAACACCGGGAACCCCGAACACCGGGAACCCCCAACACGGGGAATCCCGAACACCGGGAATCCCGAACACCGGGAACCCCCAACACGGGAATCCCAAACACGGGAACCCCAAACACCGGGAATCCTGAACACCGGGAACCCCCAACACGGGAACCCCAAACACCGGGAATCCTGAACACCGGGAACCCCCAACACGGGAACCCCGAACACGGGAATCCCAAACACGGGAACCCCCAACACGGGAACCCCGAACACGGGAATCCCGAACACGGGGAAACCCGAACACCGGGAACCCCAACACGGGAATCCCCAACACGGGGAATCCCAGATCTAGGGAATCCCAAACCCAGGGAATCCCAAACCCAGGGAATCCCAAACCCAGGGGAATCCCAAACCCAGGGAATCCCAAACCCAGGGAATCCCAAACATAGGGAATCCCCATTCCTGGGAATCCCAAGCCCGGGGAATCCCAAGCCCAGGGAATCCCAAACCCAGGGAATCCCCATCCTGGGGAATCCCAAACTTAGGGAATCCAAAATCTAGGGAATCTCAAACCCAGGGAATCCTCATCTCTGGGAATCCCAAATCTAGGGAATCCCAAACCCAGAGAATCCCAAACCTAGGAAATCCCCATCCCTGGGAATCCCAAATCTAGGGAATCTCCATCCCTGGGAATCTCAAGCCCAGGGAATTTCCAATCTAGAGAATCTCCAGTCTAGGGAATCCCAAACCCAGGGAATCCCAGATCTAAGGAATCCCAAAGCCAGGGAATCCCCATCCTAGGGAATCCCAAACCCAGAGAATCCCAAATTCAGGGAATCCCAGATCCAGGGAATCCCAAACCCAGGGAATCCTCATCCCAGGGAATCCTGATTTTCTGCATTCAGCACTGTTGGGTCAAGTGTCCAACACACAAAGGGCTCCAGCCCACGGGTTTGGGATCCAGGGAAGGGCTGGAGCTGTGCCAGGGGAGCTTTGGGTTGGATTTCAGGAAAGGTTCCAGAGGTGCTGGCACTGCCCAGGCTCCCCAGGGAATGGGGACATTCCCAGAGCTCCAGGAATGTTTGGGAAAAGCTCTCAGGGATGCCCAGGGTGGGAATGTTGGGGGGTCTGTGCAGGGACAGGAGTTGGACTGAATGATCCCTGTGGATCTCTTCCAGCCCAGGATATTCTGTGACTCTGTAATTCCAATTTTTCAAGCACCTCATCCCCCCTGAGCTGTATTAAATCGCTCATGTGGGTTATGAGGGAGGCATTTGGGGGTTGCTGTTTTTCCCTGCCTGTTTCACACACTGAGTTTGGATTCCTGCAGCCTCAGAATTTGCTTTACCCCCCAGGCAGCTCCATAACTGCACCAGCCCCAGGGCTGGGATGGGTCACTGTCCCCATCATTGTTCTGCAGATTATGTGGATTTTTCCTTCTGATTTTTGCATTTCTGTTTGTCCTGGAGCCAGGCCAGGCTCAGAAAAGGAGCAGATGTGGGGCTGCATTTCCACATGGAACCAGTGGCAAACAGCCACAGGGCTGTGATCCCATGGGGGTGACAGGTGAGTGACACCCCTCATGTCCCTTCTCCCCACCTTTATCCCAGAGCAAATGGCACAGGAGCTGCCAGGACACAGCTCTGGCTGCAGAGGATTTGGTGTGACTGTCACAGCTCTGACATCCCCATTGCAAAGGAACTTGTCTTTGAGAGAAAAAAACCAACTCAAACCCCATCAGATCCTGCTGGGCACTGCTGGCAAGCCAGGATCAGCTCTGGAGGGGGTGGGAAGGGGCAGGTGAGCAGCAGAACCCCCACAGTGACAGGGTGAGGAGTTCCTCCTGTGCTCAGGGTGGATGGAGCAGGAGGGTGAAGGAGGAGATGCCCAGAGGTGTCCAACAGGATGCTGAGCACATCCCAAATGGGCTTTTGGGAACAGAAGAGGTGTTATGGGATTGATTCTCTGCTTATCTTTCTTCAAAATTCACCTTCAAGCCCCATCTAGGTGACCTTGCAGCATTTTGTGCTATTTTAGAGGGTTTTGTGATGCCAAACCCACAATGCTGATTTTTACACAACAGGGTTTGTTCAACACCTCACCCACAGCAAATCCTGTTCTGCCCCTTGGTATCCCTGAGGTTGGGGCTGGCCTGGCTGCTGGGAGGGATGGGATGGGATGGAATGGGATGGTTTTAACAGCTGGGATTTCTTCTAAAGGATCTCAGTGGCTCAGGAGGTGGCCCTGCCAGCTTTGGTGACACAGGAAAACATGGGAATGTCTGGTGCTACACCTGGGCCAGGTTGGGGAGGCACTTGGATACAGAGCTGGAATAAATAATGTCCATGTGAAGGAAATTTGTCTTTTGGTTTGATCAGATCCTGGTGAGGTTTTGCCTGAGGAACATTCCAGGAGCTCACACTGGGATCCTGCAGTGCTGGAGCACAGGGAGCTGGGCACACACAGAGTTTCTCAGAATCTTCACAGAGATTCTCAGAATCCCAGGATGGGTTGGGAGGGACCATTGAGTTCCAATGCCCCTGGAATTAACAGGGACACATTTGGCTTTTCCAGGGTTCTCCAAGCCCCATTCAACCTGACCTGGGGCACTGCCAGGGATCCAGGGGCAGCCACAGCAAATCTGGGCACCTGTGCCAGGGCCTGCCCACCCTCACAGCCAGGAATTCCCAATTCCTGGCCAGGCATGGGGGCTCCTCAGCTGTCCCTGCCTGCACCTGCACAGTTGGTGCTCCAAAACAATCTGGGGTTTGGGTTTGACCTCCTGGCACAGCAGGAAAATCCCCAAACAGAACTGATGGGAGGAAGATGAAAATCCTCATGGATTCCTGACATTGCCCAGCCAAATCTCTCTCCCACTTGGCTCCTGTGGAGCACAGTGCCCACACCCACCCCCTTCCCCAGGCATCTGGATCCCAGCAACAGCCCTGGTGACTCCCATCCCCCACCAGCCCAAAAGTTCTTTTGGGGTCCAGATGCTTTTCCCAAGAGCCCAGGGCCCTGCTGGCCCCAGCAGCATGCAGAGAACAAGAGCCACTTACCTCATTTGTGCTTCCCTGGGAGAGCATTGGCAAAAGGGAGACAAAGACAAAGAAACAGCTCTGTGTATCTCAGTGTCCATGGAGCTCATCCCTGGGGGCTCATCCCAAGCTCTTTCAGGACCCTCCCTGCTCATCCACCCCTCCTGCTCCTGCTCCCACTGCCAGGGCACAGAGCTGCTCAAGGTGGGCAGAGTCACCCAGCCCAGCATTTCCCCTCTGCCACAAATCCTCCCTGGCAGAACTTTCCCTCTGCTTGGAAAGCCACAGGGGCCTGTGGATGCCAGGAACAGCTCCAAGCACTTTACCCTCTTTATTTTCTCCCAGCTGGACATGTTGCAAGTGGGCAGCACCTCTGGCTTCTTGTGTCCTGTTCTTGCTGAACTCCCACTGCTTCTGCACTGGGATGGGCTCAAATATTCCAGCACATCCCAAAGGCTCCTGGGAATTGTCCCTGGGCAAAGAGCCACTGCAGGGGGCTGCACTGGGGGTGCTCAGGTGTTGGGGTCAGGGCAGCCAGGATGGACCCACCTGGGGCAGCTCTCAGCTGAGCAGCACCACTGCCCAGCTCTGAACAAAGGAACATCACCAAATGCTGCCTTTATGTCCCCCAGAGCTGCATGGTCAGCACAGGGGAGCAGGGAAATGTGCTTATTCTCCATGAAAACCTCCCCAGAGTGGGGTGGCTGCTGAGGGATGAGCTTGTGCAGCTCTGCTGTGGGAAGAGCAGGGGGCACTGCAGCCTCTCTGGGCACATGGATTGGACCCTGGGTGGGTGCAGGGCTCAGGGGGAGCCTCTGGGCTCGGCTGTCCCTTCCCTGCAGTGGGAAATCAGGGTCTGGTGATAAACAGGCAGAGCCAGGATCTGGCCTTGACCTCTGGCAGAGCTGGGAGAGCCAAAATCCTGCCCTGGAGCAGGGGAGAGTGATGGCTGCTCCTCTTTAACAGCCACAGCCAGGCACACACCAAACCCTCAGACCAGGATCCTCCCCAGGGGATCCCTGCCCCACAAATCACATCTGCTGAGGGGTAAAACAAGAACAAGGCAGAACAAAGGAGCTTGCTGGGAGTTTTCTCAGATTGTTTTCCACACAGGACAGGAACTGGAGGCTCAGGGACACAGCTCCAGCCTTGCTTACCCTCCTCAATACAACAAACTCCACAAACAATTCCTCTGCCCCTCCTCTCCCCATCTGTAAGTTCTAAGGAATGGATTAAAACTTCAATTAAAACTATAAAGGTGTCCCTGCAGTGATCACAGCACAAGCAGCTGCATCTAACCCTAAACCCCAAAAGCATCTCAATGGGGCATGAAAACCCCAAGTAAACTCAGTGCTTAAAAGAAAAAAAACACCAAGGGGGGGGGAATATGTTAACAACCCTAAACCCCAAAATTATCTCAAAGGGGCATAAAAAAAAAAAACAGCAAGGGGGAAAAAAGATGTTAACAGCTCTAAACCCCAAAAGCATCTCAAAGGGGCATGAAAACATGTTAACAACCCTACACCCCAAAACTATCTCAAAGGGGAATGAAAACCCCCAGGAAACTCAATGCTTAAAAAAAAAAAACAAACACCAAGAGGGGAAAAAAGATGTTAACGGCTCTAAACCCCAAAAGCATCTCAAAGGGACACAAAAACCTCCAGGAAACTCAGTACCTATAAAAACCACCAAGGGGGAAAAAAGATGTTAACAAGCCTAAACCCCAAAATCATCTCAAAGGGGCATGAAAACATATGTTAACAACCCTAAACCTCAAAATTATCTCAAAGGGGCACGAAAACCCCCAGGAATCTCAGTGCTTACAAACACTAGGGGGAAAAAAGATGTTAACAACCCTAAACCCCAAACTATCTTAAAGGGGCATGAAAAACCCCAGGAAACTCAGTGCTTATAAAAAACCACGAAAGGGGGGACAAAAGATGTTGACAACCCTACACCCCAAAAGCATCTCAAAGGGGAATGAAAACCTCCAGGAAACTCAATGCTTAAAAAAAACCAACAACACCAAAGGGGAAAAAAATATGTTAACAACCCAAACCCCAAAATTATCTCAAAGGGGCATGAAAACATATGTTAATAACCCTAAACCTCAAAATTATCTCAATGCTTAAAAAAAAAAAAAAAAAAAACACCAAGGGGGAAAATAATATGTTAACAGCTCTAAATCCCAAAAGCATCTCAAAGGGGCACAAAAAACCCCAGGAAACTCAATGCTTACAAAAAAAACAAAAACACCAAGGGGGGAAAAAAGATGTTAACAACCCTACACCCCAAACTATCTCAAAGGGGCACGAAAACCCCCAGTAAACTCAATGCTTATAAAAACCACCAAAGGGGGGGGAAAATAAGTTTTCACGCGCTGCTTCGAAACCAAAACCTCTTTATCCTACCTGATCCCACAAGGCTGCAGCCACTTGATCTATTACAGCTCCCAGTTCTCTGTACTCCCCAGAGTATCTGATATAAGCCCAGGTGCAGAGTGTGATCAGGGTCAAGCCCAGCACCATGTTGCACAGGCTGGCCACGATGTCCAAGCCCACGAAGCCGGTGACGCCGGCCAGCACGTAGGTGATGAAGATGACCACGAAGAGCGTGGCTGGAGTGCGGGCAGCATGGAAGATGTTCTTGCTGTCGTTGTGTTTGATGTACTGGATGTAGAGCTCATCAATCTCAGCCTCCAGCTGCTGCAGGTATTTCCTGCTGAACTCCTCCCCTCCCATCTTCTTGACGCCGCGGAAAAGCCGCACGGCCTCGTCGCGCAGCTCCGAGTGCTTGGATTGCAGGTCGCTGGGGGCTAGGAAGGGTTTGTCACCTCCACATACCTGGGGGGGGACAGGGGGAGATGGTGGAGGGGGATTGGTGAGGTGGGGGAATCAGCATTGGCACAGGGAGATCGCTGCTGGCACAGGGAAATCACTGCTGGCAATGGGAGATCATCACTGACACAGGGAAATCATCCCTGACATGGGGGAACCATCCCTGACATGGGAGATCACTCCTGAAAGGGCACTCCTGACACAGGGAAATCACTGTTGGCAATGGGAGATCATCACTGACATTGGGAGATCATCCCTGACACAGGAAGATCACTGCTGACACAGGGAAATCACTGCTGACACAGGGAAATCATCCCTGACAATGGGAGATCATCACTGACACAGGGAAATCACTTCTGACACAGGGAAATCACTGCTGACATGGGGGAACCATCCCTGACAATGGGGAAATCATTCGTGACATGGGGAAATCATCCCTGACAATGGGAGATCATCCCTGACAATGGGAGATCATCCTTGACATGGGAGATCATCCCTGACATGGGAGATCACTCCTGAAAGGGCACTCCTGACACAGGGAAATCACTGTTGGCAATGGGAGATCATCACTGACACTGGGAGATCATTCCTGACAATGGGAGATCATCCCTAACACAGGGAAATCACTGCTGACCTAGAGAAATCACTCCTGACATGGGGAAATTGCCCCTGACACAGGGAGATCATCCCTTACATGGGAGATCACTCCTGAAAGGGCACTCCTGACACAGGGAAATCACTGCTGACACAGGGAGATCATCCCTGACACTGGGAGATAACTCCTGACATTGGGAGATCACAGCTGACACAGGGAAACCATCCCTGACAATGGGGAAATCACTCTTGACAATGAGAGATCATCCCTGACATTGGGAGATCACTGCTGATACAGGAAAAACACTGCTGACATAGGGAAATCATCCCTGACACTGGGATATCACTACTGACACAGGGAAACTATCCCTGAAATGGGGAAATCACTCCTGACATGGGGAAATCATCCCTGACACTGGGAGATCAATCCTGAAAGGGCACTCCTGACACAGGGAGATAATCCCTGAAATGGCTCTGCTGACACAGGGAAATCACTCCTGACATAGGGAAATAACCCCTGAAATGTCACTCCCAAAACATCACTCCTGAAACAGGGAAATCACTCCTGAAATGTCACTCCTGACACAGGGCAATCATTCCTGAAACAGGGAACTCATCCCTGAAATGTCACTCCTGAAACAGTGATTTCCCTGTGTCAGGAATGACATTTCAGGGATGAGTTCCTTGAAACAGTGAAATCACTCCTGGCACAGGGAAATCATTCCTGAAATGTCACTCCTGAAAAAATGACATCACTCCTGATATGGCACTGCTAAAATGTCACTCCTGACATGGTGAAATCACTCCTGACACAAGGAAATCACTCTTGCAATGTCACTCCTGACACAGGAAAATCTGAAATTAGGGTTAGGGATTAGGGGTTAGGAAGGAATTCCTGGCTCTGAGAGTGAGCAGCCCCTGGCACACGGTACCCAGAGCAGCTGTGGCTGCCCCTGGATCCCTGGGAATGTCCAAGGCCAGGTTGGACAGGGCTTGGAGCAGCCTGGGACAGTGGAAGGTGTGCCTGCCATGGCAGGGGGTGGCACTGGATGGGATTTTTAAGTTCCTTCCAAACCAAACTATTCAGGAATTCCATTAATTAATTCATTAAAAGGGACCATGCTCAGCACCACCCACCTCTTCCATCCTCTTGCTGTAGGTGTCTTTGGCAGTGGCAACTGCTGCTAAATTGTTGGCTTCTGCTGTGGCCTGGAAGGGCAAAAGGGACACAAAATTCAGGTGCAGAAGGACAGGGTTAAGTTGTGCAAGTGGACAGGACATGTGTGTGGCACCCAGAATTAGCCAAGGGGCTCTCCCAGCCTCCAACCAATCCCAAATAAGCTCATCCCATATTTACACATCCAAAAGCTTGCATGAAGAGAGGATTCCTACAAGCCAGAGCTATGAAAACTTTGGCTTCAGCTGTGGGAACCAGCAAGGAAAGAGATAAAAGGCTCAGCCACAAGTAAACAGCTCCAGCTGCAACCCTCAGCAGCCAATTCCCATGTGTCACCTCCCTGTGTGTGTGGCCCCAAGGATGTCATTCACCTGCAGGGAATCCTTCCAGCTGAGCTGGCTGCTGCTGTGTGCAGCCAGCAATTCCCCACAGTCCATCCCAGCTGTGATTCCTCAGCTATGTCAGGCTCCTGATGCCAAATGCTCCCCAAAGTGCTGCTCCTTGGGTGGTTCCACTCAGGCATTTGGAATAAAGTCACACTGTGCTGGACACCTGCCAGTTCCTGGGAATTAATGGCAATTCCAGGGCAGGAATTCCCACAGCTCCCACTCACCTGCAGCATTGACTTGGGGTGTGGCAACTCCTCCCCTTGGTAGATCTTAATGTAGGCCTGGAAAAGAGCAGGGAAAAGGGAATTGTGTGGAATGCAGCACACAGGAGCAACACCAACCACCCCCACCCAGCTCCAGCCAGGATTTAGAAGCAGGGGAGGATGTTCCAGCACAAGATGGTTTTGGTCAGAAAATGCCACTCCTTGGGTGGCCTGGGTCAGTCACTGGAGGCTCCACTCACTGCCAGTGTCCCTCCCAAAGGATCTGCACCTACCTCTGTCCTTTCCCTGAAAGAGAAGGAGCCAAGGTAGCCCTGGAGAGTAGGTGGGGAGAATTACTCACCAATGTCTCTTATGGAAATGTCCCAGTAGCCATGACAACAAAAATAAGCTTTTTCCAAAGGCAATTGGAATCCAGCCCTCAGCTTTTCCCCCCTCAAGCACTCAATTCTCCAGGGAAGGAAAACAGCTCCTTCCACTTTTTGGGCTCACTGTGTGGTCAGATACATGACCATGAGGTGTTTGCCCTCTGCTGCAGTGAGTCAGGACTGTCAGTGCTGCCCCTTTAGCTACAGCACAATTCCTCAGAGGAATAAATCCACTTTTTCTTAAATAATTACCTTAAAATACTCCACAAGGCCTCGACAGGTGATGTGGTTTCCATTGATCTCTTTAACATCCAGGTTTTCAGGACTAAGAAGCCAAGGAATCAAAATCTTCAAGTTCTTGATGAACTCATCATCTATTTCTGGGGGAAAAAAAAAAAGTAAAAAGAGGCATCACAGAGTGCCAGAATAGTTTGGGTTGGAAGGGACATTAAATGCCCATCATGTTCCAGTCCCCTGCCATGGAAGGTTCTTCTCCCAGAGGGGGGGAGGAGCAGGATCCACAGGAATGGTCACACCCCAAGGCTGCCCAGAGCTCCAGAGGATTTGGACAAAGCTCTCAGGGGTGCACAAGGTGGGATTTCTGGTGTTTCCATGAAACTGGACTGTATAGGACTGAAGGCAGAAAAAACCAATGTAACAGGCAGGGATTTGGAAGGTACAGAGAGCAATGAAGATCCCCCACACTTCTTCCATCAGAGCACAGAAAGCTGAGTACAGCTCTGAGGCAACAAGAAAATTGTGCAAATTGTGTCAAGAAGCTGCTGACAGCTCCTGTCTGCACACAGCACTTGTTCCATACTCCTCAGCACCTGAGGTTAAGGGGGAGCTCCAGGGATCAGCTCAGTTTCCACCAGCCCATCTCCCTCCTGCTGCCTCTCTGTCCCTCCTGCTCAGTGTGGAGTTTGCCAGGAGAGCAAGTCTGAGCCAGACAAAACCAGGCAAAAACTCACATCTTTGCCTGCTCATTTATTTTAAGTAGTTAATGGTCCACTTTATTGCTAAGATTGCAGCAGCCTGGAACCAGCCATGCTGGTGAGGAGTTCACAACAACCACCTAAAAATATCCCCAGCACGTGGCTCCTTTCAGGGTGGAGAATCTCACCACAGCTCTTCTCTCCTTCTCCCTTTTCTTTTTTTTAACCTGCTGAACCAAGCCTGCCCTGCAGGGAAACCACCAATCAGATAAGTCAGGCAGATTAAATATCCCCTGGAAAGGTTTTCAAAGTGAAATAACATTCTGAGAGCTTGTGGAACCAGCCTTCCACCCACCACAAGCAGCAGCCTTGCAGCAACCTGTGCAGTTGAGGCACAGGAATTTACTGCAGGCTTAACACCACATCCATAAACATCCAGTCTCATCCCTGCCCTTCCCAGTTTTCCTATCAGTATCCTGGGTACTGCCAGCAGCTCTCAGCCTTGTCAGCCTCCCACACCTCTTCTCCCTCCACATGTCTGCTGCACTGGGAAGAAGTAGATGGAGGTGTGAACATCACTGGGAGGAGGATCCAACTCCTCTCCCAGAGGTTTTTTCATGGAAAATACTTATGGGAGTTTCAGAAACCAGAGCTTTGCCTTTGTACCTTTGAGTTTTCCATCAAAATTGGGGTTGGTGGCGACTTTGAGGCCAGGGTGAGGTAAGAGGAAGCAGGAGATTTTGGTGAAGCAGGAATGGATGTGCTTCCTGACATTCTGCAGCTCCTCATGCTGATTGCCTGACACCTGTGGAGACAATGAATCACAAAATATCCTGAGTTGGAGGTGCCCACAAAGATCATGGAGTCCAGATCCTGTTCCTGCACAGACACCCCAGCAATCCCACCCTGGGTATCCCTGGTGTCCAAACATTCCTGGAGCTCTGGCAGCCTTGGGAATGTCACCATTCTCTGGGGGAAGAACCTTTCCTGAAATCCCATGCCCTGCAGCATGTTATTATCATTTGGAAAATGCACATGTCCATGGATGACTGGAATACAAAAACATTTGGGATTTCCCACTGGGGCATTCCTTATCTCACATTTAATTAGGTCTCTCCACTACCCATGCATTTCCTGACTGATCCCAAGCAGCCTTTGCCCATCATTTTATTGTACAACTCCCTAATTACTGAAGCATCATTCTCAGCCTCTTGGGAATCTGCTGACTCCCACTGCTGTCCACTCTCCCAGGGTCCCAGGAAGCTGGGCTTGGGCAGAAACCTGAGCATGGCAAGGAAATTCACCCTCCCCAAATGCCTCCTCTGTGAATTTAATGCACTGAGTGTGGCCACAACCAGCTCAGCAGCTCACACCTGATATCCAGTGCTGAGGCCACCCAGCTGAACAGGAAAATCAGGGAATCCCAGAGTGGATTGGGTTGGAAAGGACCTTAAAACATCATCCAGTTCCACTCCCTGCCATGTGCAGGGACACTTTCACTGTTCTAGGTTGCTCCAGAACCAAGAGCAGGCAAAACATACCTTCAGCCTCTTCTCCAAAAATCTTGCACCACCATCAGATCCATAGGAAAATTCATAAGGGAAGCTCCAGTCACGAACAAGGAATATAAGGGACTGGAAAAAACCAACAGTGGTGTCAGTGACCTGCAGCCCAGAGCCCACAGTGGCAGCTGGGCACCTCTGCCCCCTCACCCTCATTTCACACCAAAACCTGGCTCTGAGTCTTCCCCCAGCTCCAGCAGCATCTCCCACATTTCCTGGTGGAAATAAGAGGACTCTGTGTGCAGGGACTGAGATCACTGTTCCATAAGGAAAAGAGGGAGCAGCTCCAAACTGCTGCACCAGTTTGAGTGCCAGGCTGGGAGAACAACATCAATCATCTAAACTGAACAAGAAAAGGGATTGTTGCTAACCAGGACAAAAGGCAGCAAGCTCCCTAATTCCAGCCACATTTAGTTCTATCCTATGGGAATTCTACAGGCTCATTTTTTCACTGGGCAGTCTTCCAGACAGACTTTTAATGAGAAGCAGATGCAGAGGAATGAGGGTGAATAAGAAATCATTGGCTTTTGTAATCTTTTTTGAGGCATTCAAAGTTCCTGGGCAATAAATAAATAAATACCAGAACGGTCAAGTTTGAATCTTTAAAAAAAAAAAAAAAGTTTTCAGGAAAAAATCAGATCTTTATTGCCTCATCTGTACAAGGCACCAACACCCCATGTAGGAAATAAAGGGTTTGGAGGGGGAAGTCCTGAATGCCAAAGCCCAGGAGGATCTGGCAGAGGTGCCAGGATTCCTCTCATGCACATGGATAAGCAGGTCAGCAAGTGGAACCCATTTCACTGGAATTTCCCTAAAATTTATTCATGTTTAGAACAACAATCTAATGGAGGGAGGGGAAATATTCCTGCTATTTCTCTTCTGTAAAACATCAGAAAAAGTTTAAAAAAAGGAGAGAACAGTGAGCTGGCCTTTCTGAACTGCAGGAGAAGCCCCAGTGGCTGCACCCAGTGAGCTGGTACAGGACATGCTGTTCTCAAACACCATGAGATGCTTTAGACACATGTCCATGTTTAGGACTTTTCCACAAAGTCATTGAATTGGGAATTATTTTTTTTTTTCTGAAGTAAAACTGTTCCAGACAGGCTGTGTTTACCATTGCCTTTGTGAGGCCCCACACTCAGGGCCAGCCTCTGGTGAGGGACACAAAGGGAAATGACAATTTTCCACTGCCAAGTCTCACTTCCCTTGCAGCAGGATCAATGTCACTGCACTTTATTCACCATCACACCTGGAGAATCCCAGGATGGTTTGGGTGGAAGGGACCTTAAATCCCACCCAGTGCCACCCCTGGCATGGCAGGGACACCTCCCACTGTCCCAGGGTGTTCCAAGGCCTGTCCAGCCAGGCAGCCACAGCTTCCCTGGGAAAACACTGCCAGGGCCTGCCCACCCTCATTTTTCCTGCTTTCTAATCAACCCTCTCACATTTAAAAACATGTTCAGCTCATGCTGGATGTGGCCAGATCATTCCTCACCTGGCCACAGCACCACTGACCCTTCTGCCACATCTGGCACACCCACAAGGGCTCCCAGCATAATTTGATAATTTTCCCCTGATCATTAATGAAGATGACATTGACTCAGAGAGAGCCTGGGGGAATCCCAAGGAAACACTTCTGAAGGATGAAGATTCCCTGGTACAATTAGTTCAGTGTGCTCTGGCATCTAGCAGTTAATGAGTTTTTAATCCATTAACAATGGATTAAACCAGACAATGCTGACTTCATTTGCTTTTAATCAGCATCCTGGAGAGATAAGGCTGACAGAAGGCAAGGGATCATGGTGAGAGTTACCTTTATCATCCCAACTCATGGTCCTCAAAAATAGATAATGGGATTGTTTGACAAGACTCACCATCCACAAACTGTGACTCGACAGCAATTACAGTGTTTGGGAAAATCTGAGTCTATTATCCTGCCCTAATGATTTAAGCATGTTTAACTTTCCCCTCACAGCCTGTTTTTCACTGATGGAGTAGGAAGTATCTCAGTTTCACTGCAATATTTGGCTACATTATCCCCACAGTTCTGAAATAAGGAGCAGGAATATTTATTTAATGTCTGGCTTTTTGCTGTACCATGTTACAACATTCTTCAAGCTTTTGCCTGCCATGTATTTTTACTATATACATTTGTAATTTTACCATTTATCAGCCTCCTGCCCATGGCAGAATCCAATATACCTTAAAAATCTCAATTTGTCCATTCTTAGCATTTTTTAACCTTTTAATTTTATTTCCATTTCCTGACCACAGACACCCTTAGTCCTTCCAGGACAACAATTCTCTTTTTATGTGGGAAAGCAAATATAAAATAGCTGTAACTCATTCCCCATTACTCTTTGGATTTTTACAGCATGCTTTGTTCTTTACTGGTTTTTACTTTAGGAAGTTCACAAACCCTCATCCAACCTAATCCAAACACTCCTGTGTCATTAAAAACAGAAACTACTGTGAATGCCCAATGCTCTCCTTTTTTTTTTAACACCAGCTTTTCCCAGGTTGGGGAGCAGAAGGATGAACAGATGTCCCTTGTTTGAAATTAAAACTCCACTTACAGTGAGTTTTCCCACAGCTCTGCTAATCCTTATCCTTTTATTTTGCCAGGAGCAGGTGAGTTCAAACCTCTCAGAACAAAGAGTGGGCAGAGCTCCTGAATTCAGAGAGTGACAAACCTGCTGCAAAACTAGCAGGACAGGGCAGAGCTCTTGGGCTGGGCAAAGGCTCAGAGAGGAAAGAAGGAGGGATTTGGATGTGTTTGGAAAGAAGGAGGCACAAAGTTCTTCCTTGGAGCAGCTGAGCCATCCCCAGGCAGCAAATTCATCCCTGTCAGTCCCACAAATCTGGGAATTTTGAGCTTTCTGTGCTGTCAGGCACTGACCCCCTGGAGAACACTGATTTTAACCTAAGTCTTCCAAATTTGAGTGATGAAGTTAAAATTACAGGTGTATAGTGAATACCATGTGATTTCACATGGTAAAAGGTTTTAAATTTGAGTTTTATATTATATAATACATATGGGACAAGATGGAGGATTTTGAATAGTGTCTCAGTGTTCATCTTCCTTCTTCAAAAGTTTCAAATAATAATTTCTAGTTAGTCAGTCACACGCTGAGAAGCACAAAAATTAATTATTAATTAAAAATATAATATATATATATTAATTCTCTATTAGACTATTTAGCTTTAAGAAACTTTATAGCAACTAACTCTTACTCCATTTTTCCTCATTTCCAGCAAGTAGCTAGAAGTGCTGCTAAACACTCTGTACTTTTTAATAAAATTTAATAAACAACCAAGCCTGAACACAAGAAAATCCATTTCCTTTGTGTATTTTTTAATCCTAGCTCTGAGTGAAAGCAAAAAAAATACTGAAACAAACCACTAATTAAGTGGTGCAAACTGCCAGCACTATTACACATGTCCTCCCTCCCATCCTGCAAACTGCAGTGACACCTCGTGGTGAAGCCAAAGGAGCTCTGGACTCACCTGGAAAGGCTTCTGGAATGTCTCCTCCATGGCCAGCCTGCCATATTCGGTGAAAAGCTGCA
Source organism: Erithacus rubecula (assembly GCF_903797595.1). Taxonomy (NCBI): domain Eukaryota; kingdom Metazoa; phylum Chordata; class Aves; order Passeriformes; family Muscicapidae; genus Erithacus; species Erithacus rubecula. The sequence goes on from NC_136688.1 coordinate 58,821,762, forward strand.
GGGAGAAGGGAAAAACAGGATGAGTTTGTCAGTGCAGGCACTGTGGGACACTGAGCTGTGCTGGCTGTGACAGGGACAGGACCCAGGGAATGGCAGGAGCTGAGCCAGGGAGGTTTGGGCTGGATTTTAGGAAAGGTTCTTCCCCCAGAGGGTGCCCAGGGAATGGTGACATTCCTGAGGCTGCCAGAGCTTCAGGAGATGCCCAGGGTGGGATTGTTGGGGGGTCTGTGCAGGGACAATTCACAATCCCTGTGGCTCCTGGAGGGAATTCTGTGATTCTCTGGAGCAGTAAGGGACATTTTAACTGGGGACCAGCAGCACCAGGTGCAGGGCTGGACACAAAGTGGCTCTGGGCTCCCACCCCAGAGGCACAGGGAGCTGCTATGGAACCACCACCCTGCTGAGCTCTCATGTCAGAGATCCCAGCCTGGAGCTTTTGGCTGCCAAATCTCTGCAAAATGGCTCAGATCAGCTGCTTGCTGCTGGTTTCATACCAAGCAGAAACTTCTCATGCTCCAGGGGGTTGCTGGAGCCCTGCTCCCTCTAAACACTCCAGGAAGGGGAGGAAATGAATTCAGAAAGAAGTACTTTCCCTGCAAACCCCTGCTGTGCAAAGACTCCAAAATCAGCCTAGCAGCAAGACTTGAAGACTCTGCAGTCTCTCTGCACTCTAATTTCTAACTGAAGGCACAATAATGTGTTTCACAGATGCCTAAAAATGGGTCAACTTGTTAAACAGTCATGGCTTAAAATCCAAACTGAAAGATCAGAGCTGCACTGAATAAATTCAGTGTTAAAGAAGTGTTATTGTTAATAATATTTATGGACTGAGATAATTCAGAAGTCTTCAAATGCTGATTTTTTTCAGCTGGACTTTTGCTTTTCTTTTCTTTCCTTAAGCTCTAGGAAAAACCTACCTAATTAAATCAACCAATCAATCAGCTGAACAGAAGAGAAAGCAGGAGGTAATTCTAGGAAATGGGCAGGACACCTGTGCCACAAAAATCCCATTAGCTGCTTGTCTCTAACAGGGCTGGAATCACCCTTAGAGTCACCTGTATTGAGCAGTACCAGATGGCAACATCCAGGCTGATAATTCACAATCACAGAATAAAATCATAGAATTCTGTGACAGAGGGTCACCTGTACTGAGCCAGTACCAGATGGCTGATAATTCACATATCCAGGCTGATAATTCACAATCACAGAATTAATCCTATGCCAGGGCCTCACAGGCAGAAATTCTTTCTCAACATTCCATCTCTGCCCTCCAGGAGTGGAATCCATTCCCCATGGTCCTGTCCCTTGTAAATAGCCATAATTAGGTAACCCCAAAACTTCTCTTACCTGCAAGTGCTGCAGATCATCCTCCTGCACATTCTGGGACAAGTTATAAACCTGCATTTAAATAAAAAACCAACTTCAGACCACTCAGAACAGCCTGGTCTTGGGGCTAACACATGGTTGGTGTGGCTAAAACCAACAACATCCCCATGGGGACACAGGTGAGATACCAGCTGGTGCTGGTAGAAATGGTAGGAAGGGAAGCCCTGGCAGGCTCTGCAGCTCCTGGGGACTCAACTCCTCCAGCCCAGAGGTTTCTTACCTGGATGGAGCTGATCATGGTGCTGAGGGCAAACACGGTGGCTGAGTCCCTCAGGGTGGACTGGCTGTCAAAGGTGCCCTGTGTGTCCATCAGCAGCACTGCAACCTGTGAGGCACAAAACTCCTGTCAGAACTGACACCCAGGCAAAGCCACCCTCGTGTGCCACAGGGGAATGACAGCTGAGTTACTGTGCTGGGCTCTCACTGCTTCTGCCTCAGCCTCTTCATTCATGGGGGACAAAGGAAAAGCTCATCCCCAGCCACTGATGACAGCAGGGTGACTCCAGCAGGGAGCAAAATTAATGTTCTGTGAGGGAACTGCTCTGCTCCTCAGACAGCTGCTGACAGTGCAGAGGAGGCTCTGCCTGAGTCTGCACCAAAAACCAAACACAAATTGCACCTCCCAAACCCAAACACACTCAGCCAGCATTAGGAATCACACCCTGAATGACTCAGTGTCACTTGGGTGCCATGCTCTGCATTGAAGTGCAGATAAATACAAAAATTCCTGGCTATCAACTGAATTTGCAGGATGCTCCAAATCCACTGTGACAACTCCGAATGAAGAAACTTCACTTTACAACTTCTACTCTGGAAAAGAGAAGTACTTTGCAAGGGCATGAGATTCAAGATTTCTGGGAATAGTACAGAAATAAACTCTGGGATGCCCAGGGTTGAGGGACACTTAGAGAACAGATCAGGGACACTTGGATATCACCTCACTTTGTTAAACCCATCCATGCTAAAACAGAGACGTGGTATTGAAAACCTTCCCTAAACTTACACAGCCACCCAAAACAAGGCAGGAGAGTCTCAAAAGCTGGAAGAGGAAAATGAGGTGACAGTAACAGACACACACACACCTTGGTGCCATCAGGTTTGTCCACCAGGAAAACCTCACTCCAGATCTGAATGCCAGTCGTCTCCCGCTCGGAGCCACCCCTCCAGGAGAAACCAGTCAGGGGCTCGTTGTAGTCCCCAACCCAGTCCACTGCTTCCTGCAGGGAGGAACAGGAGGAGGTGACAAAAAGGGTAAGAGGTTAAGAACTCCATAAGGGAGGTTTTTCCTTCCTTTTACTGTTAAGGTATCTGAAATCCTGGGGTCAGTTTTGGGCTCCTCACAAGACACCGAGGGGCTGGAGCATGTCCAGAGAAGGGAATGGAGCTGGGGAAGGGGATGGAGCAGCAGGAAAGGATGAGGGAGCTGGGAAAGGGGCTCAGCCTGGAGAAAAGGAGGCTCAGGGGGTCCCTGTGGCTCTGCACAACTCCCTGACAGGAGGGGGCAGCCTCCCAGGCTGCTCCCAGGGAATAAGCAGCAGAAAAAGAGGAAACAACCTGAAGTTACACCAGTGACTGTTTGGGTTGGTATTAGGAAATTTTTTTTCACTGGAAGGGTGGTCACACATTAAACAGGCTGCCCTGGGCAGTGGTGGAGTCTCCATCCATGGAAGTGTTCAAAAGACACAGATGTGACACCTGAGGATATGGTTTAGTAGTGAATAAGGTCATGCTGGGTTAGCAGCTGGATACAATGATCTTAGAGGGATTTTCCAGCCTAAATGATTCTGTGATTCAGGGCAGCAGATGTGAACATGCTTGCTCCAAAGTCAAGTGTCAACGAGAAACTTCTGCCTGGGGAAGGATCTGCTCTGTTTTATTTTGTGAAGCTCACAGACATGAGAGGCTTGAGATTCCTAAAGCACCAGCTCATCCCTGACAGCACATGGGAGCAAGGAGGAACAGCAGGTCCTGGGAAGGGCCCCCTGAGCTGCACCTTACCTTATTGTACATGTAGCGCAGCATGAAGTCCATCAGGAATGATTTTCCTTTCCTAAAAGCTCCAGCCACAGACACAGCCACAACCTCCTTGTCTCTGACAGCCTCGGAGAGGAGGATGCGGTTCAGGGCGGCCTCGTCCAGCTCAAAGGAGTGATCATCTTTGACTATGAGCACCTGCACTGGCCCTGCCTTCCTCACAGATTCCTCCTCCTCTGAGCTCCACTCGTAGGCCTTGTCTGCAAAACTACCTGTGGAAGAAGAGAAATGAGAGGGTGTGTGGGGTTGATGTGGCCAGAAATGTGAATTCTGTCCCATCTGCTGACCCGGCTGGGGCAGTGCCCCTGATCTCCTGGCACACATTCTCTGCTCATGGGCCATCTTTAAACCAGCTGGGCAACCATCTTTATCTTCCCACAGCCCATCCTCCCTCCAGCAGATATCTCCTGTTCATGGCCACTGAGTCCCAGGGCATGGCTGAGAAAATTCCATCATCCCACTGGGAGATGCTCCAGCCAGGGCAGGAGCCAAGCCTTTCCTACCCAGAGAAAAACTGACATTTGGGACACCAAGGCACCTTCTTTCCACTGGATTCCAGAGGAAAACCAGAGCCTTGCACATCATCCCTGGAGCTTCAGAGGAAACTGCCCCTTCTCCAGGAGCACTGCTCCAGCTGAGCCACATCTGCCCCTGCAGGAGGATGCAGCACCATGGAATGGGACTGTGCCACCACCCTGACTGACTGACTGTGCCAGCTTGGATTCTGACTCTGGCAGGGCTGGGATTGTTCTGTGTAATACTGCATTGCTAGTTTAATTTTCCTAGTAAAGAACTGTTATTCCTAATTCCCCTACCTTTGCCTGAGAGCCCCTTAATTTCAAAACTATAATAATTTTTTGGGAGGGGGTTTACATTCTCCCTTTCAAAGAGAAGCTCCTGCCTTTATTGGCTAATACCTGTCCTTCACACCAGGACAGAGGGGTTTTGTGCAGTGAGGAGTCAGCAACAGCAGGGCTGGACAGAGTGATGAGAGATGCAAACACCCAAATATCCATCCCAGAACAGCATCATCCAGAGCAGAGCTGCTGCACCTGGCCTCAGACACCCCAATGGAGACTCCATGGGGTCATCTCACCCCATGCTCCACACAGGGACAGCATTCCCTGCTGGAATCTCCCATGGCAAAACATCTGTTAGATTTTATCACATGGACAACAGATCCCTGCAACTTCTTACATAAACAGTGCCAGCCATCAACCTCCCTTAGCCCTTTCTCAGCTAGAAAAGCAAAGTCCAAGCTTCTCACCATCCCTTCTACCACATTATCCAGGGATCTGCTCTCCTCTGGACACTCCCCTCAGGTTGGCTCAAAAATGGGAGCAGCTCTCCAGCTGAGGTGTCCAAGGATCTCACATCTCATCAAAGGATGCTGCCTTTGTGTATCCTGTGCCACTGCTGTTCCTGTAGCAACACATTCCTGCTCCATCTGCAGCCTGAGCTGATGCTCCAAGTGCAATCTGCTGTTCCTGCCATCAGCCTCATCATCAGCATCCCCCAGGACACTCCCAGCAGGAATCAGGCCATGCAGACACAAGCCCATCCTGATAAAAGCCACTTCTCTGCTCCCAAGTGGGAACACACACAAAGCACAAGCCTTGCCCACTTTCCCACTTGGAAATGGCCAAGTTCCCTGTGGAGCAGCTGAGGGATCACACAGGAGGGTTTCACAGGACCTGGATGCATTTTAGGAGCTGCAGCCCTGGGATTTGCAATGAGCAGGCTGGCTCCAGTAGTTTTCCTGGTGTTTCCAAACTTTCCAGCCCAGGGAAGAGATGCTGAGGGTGGTTCATGTGCCAGCCAGCTCACCTACAGCCACTGACACCTCCTTGCCAGCAGGGAAAGGAGAGTGAGATGGAAAGTTCCCCCCACATTCCAACAAAAACTTCCCAGTTTGCTGGCTGGAACTTTCCCAAGTTTTGCCTCAAGCTAAACCTCAGTCTCTGTTTCAGCCCCTGACCTTGGGGACCCACTTTTGAGCTGTTTCAAAGCACAAGCACTGTGTGTGCACATGCTAAAAGAGAAGGTATAAATATCAAGAGGAATAGGATTTGTCCATTCTGGGCCTCTCTCTAAAGAAGCCTCCAGCAGTAACTCCATATTTTAAATAACAGCAGCACTTTTGTGATTTCCTAAGATCCCACAAGGAAGTACAGGGATCATTAAGCCTGGTTGCCAGGGGATTTCTGGTGGCTCTTGGACATATACTATGAGCTTTCTTTGCTCACAGCTGAAAGACAAAGATCTTTTCTTTTCATTGCTTGGAGGTTTTTTAGCTAAACAAAAGTCCCAAATGCTGTGAAAAGTGAGATTCTCCACCAGACTGCAGCACTAAAATACCCTTTGAGCACCAGCCCTTGCCCCATGTCACTGCTTAGAGGCCTCTAGAAAAAAAAATAAAATCCTTCCCACTTCAAATCCATGAGTCAGCATGCAGGCTCACATTGCCAAATGAAGGTGAATGAAACACCTTTTCCAGCATTGAGGCATTCCCAAGGTAGGGACAGCCAGGTGCCAAAGGGCCACAGGCCCATGTGCTCTGTGTGAGCTGCAAGGGCCATAAAAAGGATAGCTGGTGCTTCCCAAAGCCCTGCTCAGCTCACAAAGTCCTATTTTTATTTTCTTCTTCCAGCTGCACAGAAAGGACAGTGGAGAGATCCTTGGATAGGATGTGACTCATGGTGGGGGCAGGAAAAGATTTGTAAATCAAATTAAACTTCAATATTTCTAACTCAGCCATCAGGGTGCAAGAGCTGAGCCACCTTCCCAGAGCAGACAAATCTCACCTCCAGGCCCAGACACAGAGGGAAGTGGGACCAGAACTTTGCCTGGAGCCCCTCTGCTCTGGAGCCAGGCTGGGAGAGCTGGGAATGTTCATCTGGAGAAGAAAAGCATCCAGGGAACTTCAGAGCCCCTTTCAGGCCCTAAAGGGGCTCCAGGAGAGCTGGAGAGGGACTGGGGACAAGGGATGGAGGGACAGGACACAGGGAATGGGACACTGCCAGGGGGCAGGGATGGGTGGGATATTGGGAACTGGGAATTCCTGGCTCTGAGGGTGGTGAGGTTCTGGCACAGGTTTCCCAAAAAATCTGTGGCTGCCCCTGGATCTCTGGCAGTGTCCAAGGCCAGGTCAAACAGGGCTTGGAGCACTCTGGGACAGTGGAAGGTGTCCCTGCCCACAGCAGGGGTGGGACTGGATGATCTTTAAGGTCCCTTCCAACTCAAACCATTCTGGAATTGCTTAATTTATGTTTTTACTCATCCTGCACCAAGTGGGTACCAAGATGGGCACAGATCCTTGGATGGCCCTGGCTCAGAGAACTGAAGGGACCTCCCAGTGCTGGGACAGGGGCTGAGGAGAGTCCCCTGCCATCCCCTGCCACAGGGACACCTGCTGCCAGATCCCCTCTCCTGGTGCCTGCATGGCATCTTCCACATCTTCTTCTCCCTCTGCTCTTTCCAGCAGCTGAACCAAGAACCAGTGAAGAGGAACAGGGATTGTTTTGTCCTGTCAAATCATCAGAATTTGAAGGAGAGTAATTTTTTAAAGCAGATATTAACAGATTTTGGGAGAATATCTCCAGACACAGAAGTGGCCATGGTGTCCTAGGGGACATCCTTGTTTCCATCACCTGAACACAAGGAAACCCAGGCTGTTTGCACACCACAGAGCATTATGAGCAGGATATGTTGATCTCCCAGTTCCCTGGAGACAGCAGGAATGAGGGATTATATTAAGCAGGTCTCAGAATTAATTTCATCCCTATCTCTGCCTCTTTCACATAGGCCATCTGCAGACAAAACTATCCTTTTCATATTTATATTCCTATTTCCATGTGATGAAACTTTCAGGTTCTGTTTACTAGATTATCTGCCACACAGCAGAGCCAGGGATTATTTATAAAATGACTGCACACTACTGGAAATCAATGTTTTTAACTGATCTTTCTAGTCATAAATGAGTTCTTTTTCTTGAAGGAAGCTACACCTGGCAGAGGCAAAAACTCAACCAGCCAAAAAGGGAAGGAAGGGGAGCTCAGCCTTGCTAAACACACTCTTGTTTTCACTCCTTTCCTGAGCTGACTCCTCCTTTTCTCAGCTCTCTCTGGCGCCCTGCAATTACGTCAATTCTCCAGCTGCTCATTCAGAAATTGTCAGGATCCAGCTCCTTTTCCCCATTTCATAACAGCTCATTCCCGTGGCTCATGGAAGCCACCTCTCTTTTCCAGATGGCAATTCCAAGTGGGAAGGGCAAGCAGAGCAGGATTTGTGTTTGTACTCACTGGGCTGTCAGACAGCATAAAAAAAGCAAAGAATTCTTTAACTGGGCTAAGACTTGCTTTTGACTAAATTAATTAAATTGAAACAGCATATTTCACATTGTGCCTGTCTGTAGACTGAGAGACACGTCTAATGTAATTTACTTAATTTATTCTTCTCTAGGAGTTAATGACATGCCACTAATGATGCAATGTTTGGTGAGTGCTTGCTGAGGCCTGTTCTGCCTTAGCCATGGAAGAACAGGTCACAGAAATGCTGACTGCTTCCCAGAGTCCCACTGAGCAATCAGCCTTGTCCTCAAGTGAGCCTGCACAATAAATACATTTCATTCCAGAGAATGAAACACAGCCACATCCCATCATCTGTGCAAACACTGCCTGAGCAGAGGCTGAGGAAGCCAATTTGCCAGCCCTGCTCTCAGGCTCTCTCACATCCCAGCTCAGCTCTCCAGGCACTGCCTCTGGAAAGCAGGGGCTCCAATTCCCTGCTGAAATCACAGTCCCAGAATAGTTTGGGTTAGAAGGGACCTTAAAAATCATCTTATTCCACCTCCTGCCATGAGCAGAGACACCTTCCATTATCCCAGGCTGCTCCAAGCCCTGTCCTTGGGCACTGCCAGGGATCCAGGGGCAGCCACAGTTGCTCTGGGCACCTGTGCCAGGGCCTCACCACCCTCACAGAGAAGAATTTTTTCCTCATATCTCATCTCATCTCTCATTTCTTAGTTTAAATCCATTTCCCCTCATTCTATCACTATCTACCCATGTACAAAGTCACTCTTTTTTTAAAAGCCACTTCCAAGTACTGGAAAGCCACAACAAGGTCTCCCTGGAGCTTTTCCTTCTCCAGGCAAAACAAACCCAGCTCAGATGTCCCACACACAAGAACACCAATGTCAGGCAGTGCTGCCATTCTGAAGGCATTCAAACAAACTACCAAGGAGAGAAAATTGAGGTTTGATGGGAAGCTTGAACTTGCTGTTATTTCCACGAACAGAGTATCCAGTATCTGCTGGCTCAGGCTGCTTATCAGCAGCTCTCAGGGGATCAGTTTGACCAGCAGTGATATCTGTGTGGCTCCTTGCTGGAGTTCCCATCCCAAACATATCAAACTGCCACCAACAGCAGCACCACGAGCCAAGCCCTGAACAGAGCCTGCAGTCAGCCTCCAGCACTCTGGGTGCTCTCCAGAGAGCTGCAGCTTGCAGGAATCTTATCTGCCCTCCACAACAGCTCTGGGGAACACAGCCATCCCTCCCCAAGCATCTCCCCTGCACTGGCACATTCAGCCTGGCTGCTGCTGGCACAGCTCTGCTCTCTGTGGCTGTGCTGAGCTCCAGCAGCCAGCAATCATCAGCAGGGCTCTGAGGAGGGTGGGGAGCTCCAAGCATGCACCAGGAATCCTCTCCTCATCTCCATGATAGGCTGGCACAGAGCTCAGCACCTGACCCAGCCAAGCAGGGAAAAATGGGAATAAAGCATGGGAGCAATGTGTGTGCAGTGGAGAGTCAGAGCAGGGTGTTGGCTGGTTCTGCACAAAGGATGCAGCCCCAAGAGCAGAGCCTGGCCAGCTGAGAGCTGGCAATTCCCTCAGCAGGGGTTGCCAGAAGGTGTCTAGACAGAGGGAGACAGGGCCTTGCACAGGGTGGGGCAGGGAAGCCCTTACAGCCACCCTGCCTCTGAAGGTTCCTGGCCAGCAGGGCAGAAACCTCCCAGACTGGGTTTAACCACACACAGCCACCACTCCTCACTGTGACACAGAATCCCACACTGGTTTGGGGTGGAAGGGATCTTAATGCCCATCCAGTTCCAACTCTTACACAAATAATGCATCTTCCACTATCTCAGGTTGCTCCAAACCTGGTCCAGCCTGGCCTTGGACACTTCCAGGGATCCAGGGACAGTCACAGCTTCTCTGGACACCTTGTGCCAGGGCCTTACCACCCTTGTAAGGAAGAATTTTTTTCCAAATATCCCATCTAACCCTGCCCTCTGGCAGTGGGAAGCCATTCTCCCTTATCCTGGTACTATGTGATCTTGTAAATAAGTTTCTCTACACGCAGCTCCTGCACCCTGATCTCACAGACACACAACCTCCCCTCTACTGGGATTTTTGACATCTCCACAGAACCAGAGGACTCCAGATCCAAGCAGGGGAAGCACCAAATGCTGCCCATCCCCTAACCAGAATCACTGGGACCTGAAAAGTGACACATGCACCTCTGCCAGGCTCTCTACCCCTTACACCTGGGGCTGCTGATCTGGGAAATGCAGCAAGGAGGGGAAGGCAGAGCCAGAACTTAGAGTGCCCAACTAGGAAATCATCTGCAGCTCCTCAGACTGGATGTAATCACAGCTGCCATGAATCTCTGGAAATGACAAATCAATGACAATCCCTGGAGCTGCAGGGCATCAGAAACAGGTGAGGAAAATTGTTGTGGAAAAAGGAGCCCTGTCATTCAACAATGAAGAATGGCAGATAAATAGAAATGGAGTGTTCAGGGATGTGGTGGAGCCACCACCTCTGGAGGTGCTTCAGGAAAGACTGGATGTGGTATTTGGGACTTGATGATCTCAGAGGTCTTTTCCAACCTAAATGACTCTGATTCTGTAAAAGGCCACACTTGGCATTCCCCTTTGGCATCCCAGGCTCCCCTCCAAAGTCAGGCAAACCTCCACAGCTGTGCTAACACCTCTGCCAATCCAACCTGCACTGCCCCATTCTCCTGGCAGGGACCTCCCTCTGCCTCCCAGGAGGGCTGGAGCAGGGTGGCTGCTGCTGCCAGCCTCCATCCTCACTCCCCCTTGGCTTTTTTGGGAGCCCTGGAGAAGTGGAGTGCACCTTCTTGCTGCCAGCCCTGAGTCACCCAGCTGGCAGCAGCACAGCCTCAGCTCCATGTGGCCAGCTCAGCCCCTTCTCCCTTTGGCAGAGGGAACAAGGGCATGAATGATTCTGCTGATAGCAGGAGTGCTTTGGGACCTTCCCATGTGAACCACTGCTGACAGGAGCAAGAGTTTGGATGATAACTGCCCCCCCACCAAAGCTGACTGTTACAACATCTCAAATGCCAAAGTGCAATTTGAATTTTTAAATTACAACACCTACTATGTGAAGCTCCAGTGTTTAGCTGGCTCTGAAGCAAGAGCAGTTCCTACTGCTGTCAAATTGCCAGGCTGAGCTTTGGAGACACAGGCAGGCAACTGCCTTGGGAATGAAGCAAATCAGGTTTTTTGCAGAATTTTTTCAGGAAGTTTGAGGTCAGGGTAGACAGTTATGTGGCTGTGCCCATGACAGCTCACACAGCAGGAATGGCTGAGTCAGAGGCAAGGTGGGCACCTCCCATAGTCAAAATATTATTGGAAGGGCACCAGCAAAAAGACATGACCTGTTTGTCAGGTGCAAACCCTGGGCCTGCTGCCTTTCCCACATTTAAGCCTAGCCAGGCTCCAGGGTCACACAGAATCCCAGAAAGGTTTGGGTTGGAAGGGAACCTAAAGAACAACTCATCCCAACTCCTGTCCAACCTTCCACTGTCCCAGGTTGCTCCAAGCCCCACCCAACCTGGCCTTGGACAGTTCCAGGGATACATCTCCAGAACTTCCTTCCCAGCACACATTTTCTGCATGGTCCTTTTTCTGCTCTGTTTTCTTCATCCTTCATCTCCAGCACCAGGATTTGATTTAGGTTTTTTTTGACATTAAATTATTTCTACCCTTTTGTTGCTAAAATTGGCTGAAAATAAAGTTTAGTAAACATGCCATGAAATTTTAGGATGTAGTATGAAAGGTAATTAATTACACTGCAGAAAATGCTTATAAAGTGCTTTAAATCTGCTTGGATCTGGTGGATCCCAGCTATTCCAATTCCCTGCACAACAACCATGGGAGAGTGACTTTGGATGAGGACACAGGATACAGGGAATGGCTTCCCACTGCCAGAGGGTTAGAAGGGATATTAGGAAAAAATTCTTCCCTTTGAGGATGAGGAGACCCTGATACAGATTGCCCACAGAAGTTGTGGCTGCCCCTGGATCTCTGGAAGGGTTCCAGGCCAGGCTGGATGGGACTTGGAGCAACCTGATCTACTGGGAAGTGTCCCTGCTCATTCCATGATTCTATCATCACATTCAGCTTGCAATGTTGGACTTGTCTCTTCTTTCAAGTCCCAGCATTTTATTTTCTTTTCTCTTTCACAAGCCAGTCATTTGGTTGTGAATATTTCTGGCTTTTTGTGTAAAGGCCCCTCTGTCTGAAAGATCTCAGCTTTCACTTGTCAGGTTCCCAGCATTCAGAGTCACAAAGAAATGCCAGGAAGTGGAAACTGAAAATCCATCATAAAAGGGCAAAAATCAAAAAACAAACAGAAAAGATGTTAACATGGTTAAAATGAAAAACAACCTAGAGTTTTCTTTCCAGTTTAACCCGTTGTGTGCAGTCTAAGATGTGGCAGTGATGATCTCTGGCCTGTGCTGGAGAAGTCCCTTCTCAAAATAGTTCCTTGGCTTTTCCTGACTCCCTCTAGGAGCTCTCCTAAATCTCCTGCCCAGCTTGAAAATCCTCTCCAAGAAGTATCTATAACCTCTGTAATCCTTTTTATGGTTTTAAAACTGAATTCTTGACAGGTGGGTCATTCCAATTTCAACACAGAATTGGCCATGATGGGAAACATGAGATTTCACACGATTTTTTTCCAGTCTGTGCTGTTTAATGGAGTGACTGGGAGCAGGGATCTCACTGGATCAGAGGGACCAGGCTGCTGAACATCTGCAACTGCCAAGCACAGAGAATTACAGGCAAAAATTAGTCTAATTTACTACAAACCTCCATGAGCTGGCTGGACTTCACTGTGCCAAGCAGAACTTGGACTAACAATCCTTATTTTGGGAAAAGCAGGGTCCACTACTCACAGCAAGAAATTGTAATTTTTTTTTCTGATCTGTAGCTGCCTCAACCATTCAACTGGCAGCAGTTGTGAGATCCATGCACTGCTTGGCACATTTAGGAACATCCTTAAATGAGGCATAACCTTATTCTGACCTTTAGCCCAAGGCTAAATCCTACTCTGGATGCATCACACACCCCTACAGGAGCTCCCCTCCCAGGGATGTGACAGAGACCCAGCTATGACCAGGGGCAATCTCACATACTCACACTAATTTGCTCTGTGAGCCTTAAAAAAGCAAATTATTTCTGTGAAACAAAGGAGGGTTACATTAAGCAGCTGCCTGTTTCCAGGCCTGAGTAACTAGGGCAAAGTTTGATTCGTTTCAAAATAGCATTAATATTTTTAATGACCCATAAGCCCATTTTTAGAACAAAGCAAGGACTTTCTCCTTTCTGCCTTAGTTTCAGGAGAAGCCCAAGCCTCCTCCTTTGCCAGCTGAAGGATGTAGCAGTAGAATGTCACCCCATGGACTGATGTCACCACACAATGCTGCAGTCACTGGATGTAAACACAGCTTTCAAGGCAATGAGGTTTTGTTGTATAAATAGAACGAATAAATTTATTAAAGGCAGCTTTTTCTTTTCTAGTAAAAAAATTGTAGCACTTCACTCTCTCAATTTCTTACTTTGCAACGTCAACCAGCCGGGCAAAGAGCCAGGAAATCCTCTAGGAACAGGTGAATGTCTATGGGATACAGGGAATGGTTTTGAGCTGTGGATGGGAGGCAGATCCCACAAAGATCCACTTGGACCCATGGACGCTTCCAGATTCTTGCAGAGAAGCTCAGGAAGAGTTCATCCCATCAGTGACACATCACATTTCCCGGGAGCAGGGCTCAGGAACACGGGCTGAGGGATCCTTGCCGGAGCGGGCTGTGCTTTCTCCCTTCCACCCGGCATCATTCGCATTCCCTCCTCCTGCTGTCAGGATGTGCAGGGAAGGCACCGGGGTGTGGATGTGTGTGCAATTCCCAGCACTCCGAGTCAGGGCTGACACGTCTGTCACACGCTCCGCGAGACAAAGCTGAGAATGGCACCACATTCCCTGGCAAGTTTTCCCTCTGGTTTACTTAAGGATCTGAGGACCTTCATTAAGCCACAGCTAAACACGGCACCGATCAAATGAGGTTCGCTCATCTTCTCCCCAACTCTATCCCAAAACGCCCATCCCCGGATCAGACACTCCGTTATCCCGCTTCCTCCAGCATGCCTCCGAACTGTTAATCACTGCCAGGGGAAATCCCACACTCATCTACACAAATTAGAATGTAATTTGTGTATCTAAACATCACAGCTCAGCTCACCCGCTCCGCCTGAGGAGCCGGGATACCGCCGGCACCCGTCAGTGAGCTCACACGGAATTACGACTCCGGAGGAAACGGCGAATCACTCTCCTCAAATAACGGGAAATGGCTGGATAAAATCTGATTTCCTACGGAACAGCGTGGCAGTGGCAGTGGGTGAGGCGACACATCACAGGCAGGCTGAGGGTGGGTGCAGCCCACCTGTGGGACCCGCTGGGGCTCCGGAGGGAAGCAGCGGCTGCGGAGGATCCAGGCGCCCCTGGAGGGAACCGAGGGCTCGCAGGAAGGCACCGAGAACTTCCTCCCGCCTCAGCCCGGCACTGCTGCCCGGCTCCCCCGGGACCGGGGGGCTCCGAGGGGATGCGTTCAAAATGGGCCCTGGCTGGAGGGTGACTCGACAAGTAAATGCTACGGCTTCCAGCAACGGGGGAAACCCTCCGGAGGGGTGACAAGCCAGGGTGGCCTGGTGGCTGTGCCTGCGGGAGGTGGGGTGAGCGGGATCCCCGCTCCGAGGCGGGGCGGTGGCTCAGGTGGCGTCCCCCGCCAGGGGCTGAGGGGACAGCAGGGCCAGGGAAGGGGTGTCAGGGCAAGCCGGAGGAGAGCCGGGGCAGCCGCACGGCTCCCCAGGGAGCTGCCGGGGCTGTCCGGCCCCGGGTGTGTCAGGGGGTCCCGCTGCACCGAGCCGAGGGCGGTGACCAGCCCGAGCCGCCGACACCTCCCCTCAGGAGGCCCCGGAGCGAGGGGCGCCCCATCCCGCACCCCGATCCGCCTCTCGCTGGCGGGGCGGGACGGGCGGACCCCAGACCCCTCCGGGATAGCGCGGGGGGTGTCCCGCACAGCCGTGTGTCCCCCCGGCACCGGGCAGCCCCCCGCCCCGCCCGGGCCAGCCGAGCCCCCCGCCCGCGTCCTCCCGCCGCAGCCCCGCCCCGGCGCGGCCCGCGGCCGCCTCAGGCCCGGCATTGTCCGCGCTGCCCGCGCTCCCCCCCGGTTCTGCCGCCGCCGCCCTACCCCAGCTGCTCCTGTCCCGGCGGTTCCGGGCCATGGCGGCGGCTGCGGGAGGCTCCGTGCGCGCTCCGAGCCGCGCTGCGTCTGGCGGGGCTGCGGCGGCGGCGGCGGCGCGGGGCGGGCGGGGGAGCCGGCGGCAGCAGCAGCAGCAGCAGCATCCCCGCCCGCCGCTCGGCGCGGCACCGCGGCACCCGGGCACGGCACGGCACGGCTCGGCACGGCACGGCACGGCACGGCACGGCACGGCACGGCTCGGCACGGCACGGCACGGCACGGCCCGCCGGGGTACCCGCCCACGGCACCCGCGGGGTCGGCCCCGGGCACCGCTGCTCGGGGCGCGCACAGCCAGCGGGACTCCGCGGGGTGGGTGCTGAATACCCACCCGCGGGGTATTGGTGAAGGGGTTCAGCACAGATAGGAGGATCCAACACCCAGGTTAACCCTGCCAGGGCACTGGGATCATTGGGGCACCCACACTGGAGTATCCAAACCTGGGGGCACTGGTGACACTTGTAGGCACCCAAACCCTGGAGATGTCCACCCCAGGGCACGGCACCTGGCTCATCTGGGCACCCACCCACAAGGGGCCGTGGCTGGGGCACATCCAGGGTGTGTGGGGAGTGCATGGGGCACTTGGGCTGTGAAATCACCACAGGGATCCCAGCCCTGGCTCTCCCAAATTCCACCTGTGCTGGCGGCATCCACAGACAGCAGGAGACACTCACCGTGAACCTGCAGATGTGGCACAGAAGATGGAGTGTAAAGGCTGGACTTGGGCACTCTGAGGTGGATTTAAGTTGGCGGCACAGTTGATAACATAGAATTTAAGAATGGTCTGGGTGGGAAGGGACCTTTAAAGCTCAGTTTATTTCACTCTCATGGGCAGGGGCACTTTCCACTATCCCAGGTTGCTCCAAGTCCTGTCCATCCTGGCCTTGGACACTTCCAGGGAACCAGGGGCAGCCACAGCTGCTCTGGGCACCCTGTGCCAAGGCATCACCACCCTCACAGTCAGGATTTCTTCCCAATATCTCATCTAACCCAGATGAAGCCATTTCCTGTGTCTAGTTCCCTCATCCCTTGTCCCCAGTCCCTCTCCAGCTCTCCTGGAGCCCCTTCAGGCCCTGCAAGGAGCTCTGAGCTCTCCCTGGATCCTTCTCCCCTCCAGGTGAGCACAGATCATTTCTGTGGCCTCCTCTGAACTTGCTCCAGCAGCTCCACATCCTTCTCATGCTGGGGGCAGCACTGGGGTCTGTCACAAAAGCAGAGTGGAGAGGAATGACCCCCTCCCTCAGCCTCCTGCCCACCCTGCTGGGCACGCAGCCCATGCTGTGTTTGCTTTCTGAGCTTGCCCCCTCCCACCCATTCCATGGGGACCAGCATGGGAGTGAACACACTTGTCCTCAACTATTGTTTGCTCACACTTGTGATGCCAGCAAGCTGCTGGAATCAAACTGATGCTGAGGCCAAGCCCAGT
Organism: Erithacus rubecula; assembly: GCF_903797595.1. NCBI lineage: Eukaryota > Metazoa > Chordata > Aves > Passeriformes > Muscicapidae > Erithacus > Erithacus rubecula. The sequence goes on from NC_136688.1 coordinate 58,838,210, forward strand.
GCTGCTCTTTGGAAGGCACGTGGCACAGCACTCAAAGATCAGCTGATTAAACTGGAAATGTGGTGATCACCAGAGGGACAAAATCTGGCAGCATGGGAAGAGAACTGAGCCCCAGACTGTATCTGCAAGAAGAGATTTTGGGAGAGCACTGATCATTTCTGCACTCTGGCCCACAGCAATCAAGGAAAGCCAGTGCCCATCCAGCTTTGCTGGATTCACAGGAGCCAGCAGGATCTGCTCTTCATTCCTGACAGCGTGAAGAACACTCAAAAACGAACCAATTTTCAGTCCCAAGCATCTGATATGTACCAAAGCCATGTATTGTTGTGCTGCCATTGATATGCTGATACTTAATTCCTGAGTGCCTCCTCCAGCACTCTGTGACTGCCTCCCGTTGGCCTCTTCCCTGTGTTTACAGCATCAGAAGGAAACATGTAATTTTGGCTCTCTCACGTGGCAGACAGCTGAATCCTGCCCACCCCTGCCGGGCACTGCGACCACGAGGAGCTCACTTGGCTTTGCAGAAGCTGCATTAGGATTTTTATAAATAATCCCTGAGATTGCATGTGCCTGTTGCTGCTTCAATGCAGCAGAGAAGAGACAGGTGTTGTGAGAAGGGATTTGTTTTGCTGGACACTGTCACAGGGGTTCAGATAGGTTGAAAGAGGAGGTTAAAGTAAAAGCATCTGGGAAATGGACAGAGGAAGGAAAAAAAAAAAGAGGATGGAAAAGGAAGTTTGTTAATTTGAAAGTCTAATTAAACTGAGATGGGCTCAGGTCCTGTGTTCCTCATCCCATTTGAGAATTGCTGTAAGGTCAAACTTGTACTGCCCCATTAACTGGCATTTTCCCCTTTTCTCTTGCCATATTGGCATATGGTATCCCAGTGAAAGAGGAGCAGAGAGGTTTGATCTTGTGCTCAGGGGATTGTCTGCATGAACTCCCAAGGCCTTTTCCTGCATTATGTCCTATGATTCCCAAATCAGGGGGATGATCTTTTGTCCAGAGAGTGACTCAGCATTTGTCCATTTTCATCCATCCCTTCTCTCCACCAATTCATCCTTCCTTCATTTTCCCAGTTGCAAACAGCCCTTCCTAGGGAGCATCTTTCCATTCTTGCTGCCCAAGCTGCCAGATCACTAATAGCTGATTTTACATCAGATGTGCTGAATGGTCATGGACTGAAGGGATTCTTGAGGAACAACGATGCTAAATGGAGGAAAGGCAAAAAGAGAAAACACCTCACAGAGGGAGAGCACAGCTGCTGACATACAGCACAGAAAAGGGCCCAGAATTCAGAGAAAACCTGGAATTGAATCCATCCTGCATTCCACTGGCAGGAGCTGTTTCATAATTTACCTTGATTCCAGTGTCCCACTTAGCCAGGCAGCATTTCCAGTTGCTTTTCATATCCCCGGCCCTCCGCACACGGCACGCGGGCGCGTTGTGCAACGCTTATGTAAGAGGTGCCAAAGGGACTCTGCCAAGGCTCTGCTCCTGCTCAGGTGCCACCACGGGCTGCCTGGGACTTGCTGCTGAGGAAAACACTGCCATGCACAGGAGTTTTCCTTGCCTGAGCCCCCAGGTGACAGATCTGTTCTTGCAGTGGTTAGCCGAGGTTATGGGACGAGTTCGTTTTTTATTATCACTTCTGCCTTTCTCTTTGGGGCTTTGCTCTTTCACTGCTTCTGCTAAATTGCTAAATTAAACTCAGAGGGATCTAGGTGTCAAATGTGTCTGAAGAGCATTGCAAGGAGATGTCTCCCTGGTGGTTACAGTGCCTGGCAGGGATTCCTCATCACTGGTTTCATTTCTGTGCCCTTATTCTAGAGTTAGGAGGCCTCAATTCCTTGGAAATACCAAAAAGGGATAAAAGGCAATCAGCTTTTTCTCCAGTCCTGAAACTAAAACCTTCCTAACATCTTTCTGTTGGTTTGTTGGTTTTTTTGGTTTTTTCTTCCTGAAATATTTTAAGTGAAGCAGATCTTTGTTGCTTAGGAAATCCTGCTATTCCTGCAGCTCCCATTTCTCACCCCGAATTGTGCTCTGACCGCCTACATCTACATGGGCTTTGCAGCCAAAGGAATTATCTTTGCTGCCTCTGTAAACAGGATTGCACACTGGGGCTGCAAGAAATACTAGAAGGTATTTCACTGTGGAGGAGACAGAATTCCAGCAGTTCATTAAATGACTTGTTTAATCAATCAGTGTGGAGGTTCTTCCTTCTGAAAGATGATCTGCAAACTAAGGGGCCTACTTAAAAAAACAAAACAAAACAAAACAGAGATATAAAGAATCATCAGCCCAGGCCTGGTTTTACCTCAGTGGCTACCATCTGACTGTGATCTTCTTGTTTCTCTTTATTAGGAAAAGGTTCTTTCCCCAGAGCCTGGTGGGGCTCCCCAGGGAATGATCATGTTCCCAAGGCTACCAGGAGAGCTCTCAGGCACAGGGTGGAGTTATTGGGATGTCTGTGCAGGGCCAGGAGCTGAACTGGATGATCCTCAAGGTGATTCCATGATTCTACAGTTTAGAGGCCAGCAAGGCAGAGGATCTCTCCCAAGCCAAACTTCCCATCTCTTTCCAATACTGTTTTTAATTTGTCCCCTCTCTCCTGCACTGACAGGCAGATGGACACTATTGAAAACATCCTTCCTCACCAGCCTCTTTTTTTGTTTGCAACGTGGCTTTAGTGAGCCCAAGCCAAAATCTGTGTGTGCCAACTTTGTTTCTAGGATTTCCCCCTGAAGATACACCTCAGCCAGGAAAAGGCTTCCAGCTCCTCTTGGCAGAACCAACCAAATCCACCTGCCTGCATGATTCAGCAGGATACTTGCAAAATGTTCCAGCCAGGTTTGTGCACCTGGAAACAGGGGAAGCAGCCAGGCTTGCAGGCAGTGCTCTGAATTTCCCTTTTTAATGCTGTTTTTCATGGAAATGGCCACATTTTCCTGCATCCTTGTGCTGAGCAGTTGCTGTCTGGTCTCACCTCTGCCCTCCCTGTTCGTGCTTGCAGGAGGGAAGGGCATCCAGCTGGTTTCCTTCCTTTGAATGCAAAGAGCACAATCAGCTGCAAAGTCTCCTGAGATGTATCTACGTAAACGGGGTGACACAAATATAATGTATAGCCACAGTGCCCCTCTTCCTTCCTTGAAAAACAAATCCTTGCAAACAGGACTGAGCTGGGTCTTGTTTCATTCTCCTGCTCCTGCAAGGGACAAAAGGCTTTTCTCTCCCTTTTGTGTCTTTTCTCTGTTCCCAGAGCATCTCAGTACAACCCCTGGAGAGATCCTCAGTTCATGGCAGACTGATGCTTCCTTGAGCAAGTGAATTCCCAAGTTGAACATAAGAAACATCCAACAGGCCTGGATGTCCTCTCCTTCTCTTGCCCTCTTCTCTTGCTGTGTTCCATCCATCTTGCCAGGACTTCTCTCTCTTTCTGCTCTTTATTTTTTTTCCAGGCATTTTTTGCTGCCATTTCAGTTGTCCCCCAAAGGGCCATTCCAGCAGTGAGAAGCCATTCAGGATCCCACAAAATCTTCCTTATCCCTCTTATTCTGGATTCTGATAGCACAGCAGGTGAAGCAGCATGAACAGCACTGAAAGCTGCCAAAGTGATGCCAAGAAGCTTTAGGAGGTTCAGCATGCTGAACTGGACTCAGGGGTGGAAAGATGCCCACAGAAAACCTGGGAATGGATCCACTGCAGACCCTTCACTTGTGGCCTTGGGTGAAGCAAATGTGTGTTCCACTGGGGAGGAAAACCAGCCTGAAAAACACAAACCACAGACTTAAAAAAAAATAAAAATAAATTTCAAATCATAGGGAAGGTGCTGCAGCAGTTACAAATGCCATCCATGTGAGTTTGTTAGATGGTGTAAAATTAAATATATTTTAGCAGTCAGATAAAAAAACTAGGGCTGAAGTATTTTCACTGCTTTTAAAACCACCTTTATTGTCTTGTTCAGTTAGAAATTTCTACAGCTCTGCATCCACCATTACCTGGTGAACCTCAGTGTCTCATTAAAACAACCGTGGCTGCTCTTCCTCCTCAGACTACAGCACAAACAGATCACATTCTCCAAACCCACGTAATGCCTTATGTAAAACCACTTAACATTCCTTTTAAGGCTGGGACCCATTCAGATGGAAGATGCTGCATAAAAGCACATTCCTGAACACACTGGAGCAGAAAAGCAGCCTGGTCTGGGGTGGAAAACACAGTATGTGCTCAGGAGTGCAGGCATGGCAGGGCACAGGGTCCATGTCTTGCACTGAAAATTCTGCACAACTCATTAGAATCATTAATTACATCATTAAGGTTGGAAAAGCCCTCTAAGACCATTGAGCCCAACCCTTAACCCAGCACTGCCATGGTCATCATGTCCCCACACTGCTCCTAAAACCCTCCAGGGATGGTGACTCCACCACTGCTCTGGGCAAACAATGCCACCCTTTCCCTGGAGAAATTTTCCCTGATATTCAACCTCAACTCAACTTCTCCTGGCACAATTTCTGGCAGTTTCCTCATTTTCCTCCATTTTTCTAATCATGAAATGGTAGCAATAATACAGTCCCAATGCTGCTTTTATCTGTGGACACCTCCCAGAGGTGCTCCCAGCAGGGATTGAGACCCAGCTGGGAAAAGTGGATTAAAGCCCAGAACATGTGATGGGCTCTGAGAACTCACTCTCACCACTGGCAAGATGGGATGAGAAACTGCACCTCCAGGTGGGAAGTGAAACTTAACCCAGCAAGGATTAAATACAGCAGCTTTTGCAGTGAATTGCAGCCCCTTGGATCTGAGAGATGTTCTAGGAAGCCAAGTTCTTAACACACCATGTGCCTCTGGAAAATGAAATGTCCTTTTTGCTGTGCTGTCACCTGATGGCTTGTCAGGAGCAGCAAGTCAGCAGAGTGAAAAGCAGCGTCCAAACCCTCAGCTGAGGAAGGGGAAAGAAAAAGGACACAAACAGCTCCCTATCTGGAGCACAGGAAGCTGATTTATGAGGGGAGAGGTAATTGCTTTGTTAAAAATCACTTGAGGAAATACAGCTCTCTGAAGGGTAAATAGTTTCTTATTTGTTGGGGGTTCAGGAAAACGTAGGTATTTATGTTGGAAAGGACGTACAGGATGCAGAAGGCTTGGAGAGTACAAGGGGAAATTAAAGGGGAATCTCTTTAAGTGAGTTCTCCTGTTTCTGGGAGGTGGGGCAGGTTACATTTTGCAGCCCAAACAAGCCCATAAATAAATCCCAATAAACCCAAAGGCCACTATGTAATTCCCAGGTGTCTGCACAGGAGCTGCCTTTGAGTTTAACCTAAAGCACCACAGATCCTAATGAATTCTGCCATGGAGCCTGTGGTTTGAAGGGAAATCTTATGCAATCCACACCACTCTGTCAGGTACTACATGTGGGATTTGTAAATGCAAGAGCAAGTTCAAAGCCCACGCTCCATTTTAAACAGAGGATCAGCACTTGGCTACATTGTCATTAGACTATATTGAACCTGCCTGGGCTGCCAAAAAAGCAGAATTTGTTCTGAAATAGCCAATCCTGGACACCAGACACTCCTACATCCTGGCATCCATTTAAATTTTTTTCTACCTAACCTCTGCAGATGTATTTCCTGCACTGGCTATGTGATACTTTTTACACCTAGAAAAATCACACCTCCTTTCAGGCCCTAATGATTCTCTGTGCAGCAAGTGCTACTGCGAATTCCAGCATTCCTCTACTCCCTATCCCCACCTTTGGGCTTCTTAAATTGTTCAGCATTCATTTCAGAGACCGTGACTGAGCTTTGCCCAGAGTTTCAGCTGCTTGGTTGAAAATAATTGGGAAAGGCAGCTATAAATGCTTTCCACTTTGCAGTTTCACAGAAGCTTTTTTTTGACTTGGGGAGCCCAGGGAGACAAGTCCCAGCAGGTCTGAGGTAATTCTGGTGTGACTTTCATTGCACTGGCTGCCCACAAAGCTAAATGCCATGGTACCTGATTAGCCCATGAGAAGGATTACACGATGTGCCTGCAAGGCTGCAATCCAGATCAGTCCTACATCTTCCTCGTCTTCCTCCTCCTTTTCCTTCTCCTCTCTGGAAGTATCCCAGCCTCTGGTGTGAAAGATTGAAAGCTCAGCCTGGTGTTTGCTGTAAGCATATATATGGATAAAAATATATATAAAATATAGGTGGTGTAGCCAAACTGGAGGCTTTCTTCCTGCCTCAAACCAAGGGGTACAGGCTGAAAGCCCTGCTTGTTCTTCCTGCGTTTTTCCTTCACGGTGAAGACCTGTTGGAACAAAGAGGCACAAAGATGCTCCGAGAGCTGGAACCTCTCTGCTCCAGGCTGGGAGAGCTGGGGGTGCTCACCTGGAGAGGAGAAGGATCCAGGGAGAGCTCGGAGCCTAAAGGGGCTGCAGGAGAGCTGGAGAGGGACTGGGGACAAGGGATGGAGGGACAGGACACAGGGAATGGCTTTAAACTGGGAGAGGAAGATTTAAGTTGGATATTGGGAAGGAATTCTTGGCTGTGAGGGTGAGGCCGTGGCACAGAGCAGCTGTGGCTATCCCTGGAAGTGTCCCAGGCCAGGCTGGACACTGGGGCTTGGAATAACCTGGGATAGTGGAAGGTGTCCCTGCCACGGCAGGGGGTGGAATGAGATGGGATTAAGGTAATTTCCAACCCAAACCACTCTGGGATTCCGTCAGCCCCGGACGCGGCAGCCGCAGGGCCGCGGGGAGGGCAGCGCGCTCCAACAGCCGCACGGCAGCGGTTCCCCGAGCGGGGCCGGGCCGGGCTCGGAGCGGGCGGGGAGCGGGGCAGAGCCAGGAGCGAAGCAGAGCCGGGAGCGGGGCCAGGCTCGGAGCGGGGCCGGGCTCGGAGCGGGGCCGGGCTCGGAGCGGGGCCGGGCTCGGAGCGGGGCCGGGCCGGGAGCGGGACCCGCCTTGGCCGCGCCGGGGCGCTGCGGCGGCACCGCCGGCCCGGCCCGTCCCGAGCCGAGCGAACCCGGCGCGGCTCGGCCGCGGAAGGAGAACGAGAAGGAGGAGGAGAAGGAGGAGGAGGAAAAGGAGGAGGCGGCCGCCGTGCTCCCCCTCCTTCCCTCCCTCCCTCCCTCCCCGGCGGGACAAAGGGCTGCGGCGCGCAGGTAGGAGCCGGCCCGGCCTGGCCGCCCCGGCGGACGGGCCGCAGCGCCGGCGGCACCGGAGCTCCCTCCGCGCCCGGCCCCGCTCCCTGCCCGCAGCGGCGCTTCCTGGTTGCCCCGGAGAGCCCCGGCAGCCGCGGAGGGCGCGGCCGCCTTTGTGTGGGCCGGCCGGAGCCCCCTGAGCCGCCGTTGCCGCCGCAGGAGCCATGGGCCGGGGGCCGCCGCGCTAGCAGCATCCCGGGGCCGGCGGGGACGCGGCGCTGGACATGGAGCCGGCGGCGCGGGCCAGCGGCGATATCCTGAGGCGGAACCCGCAGCAGGACTACGAGCTGATCCAGCGGGTGGGGAGCGGCACCTACGGCGACGTGTACAAGGTGAGCGATTCCCAATTGAGTGGAGAAGGATTGACTGTGAGGGAGGCGAGGCCCTGAGAGAAGCAAGCGTGCGAGGCTTGCAGCACCTTGGGGTGGAGGAAGGTGTCCCTGCCCATGAAGCAACGAGATCTTTAGGGTTCCTTGCAACCCAAACCATTGTGGGATCCGTGCTTGCTGCACCCGGGAAAAGCTCTCTCTCGCCGCTGCCCTTCCTGGAGGTTTGACTTGGTGAATAACTCCCCACGTTACAGCCCCGGGAGGTAGAGGATATCTCTCGGCTGTACCTGTTTGCAGAACGCATCCAGTTAAAGCACCTGATTAAAAGGGTGCCACTTTATCCCCGAGGTTAATAATAGCCCGTGAAAGGCAGAAGCAGATTAAAGCTCTTCAGGAGCTGGAACGGAGCTGCAGGGGTAGAGTTAGTGCAGCACATCAAGTAGATGCTCTTGGAATGGTGCATGCAAAGAGTGACCCTGTCCCTGGCAGGGAGCTGGAACTGGGTGATCTTTTAGGTCCCTTCCAAGCCAAACCATTCTGGGATTCTGCAAATTCCACATTGGTGCTCACATCACCAGAGCCACAGGCATGGAGGACAGGAGGTGCAGGCAGTGGTGTGTTCTTCTGATATGAGCCCTGTCCTCAAACATCAGGGATGTTCCTCAAACATCAGGGATGTTCCTCACACCTCAGCAGCTTTAGGGCTGGGTGAATTCTAAAGAAAGCCTTAAAGTTTTCAGCCTGTGCTTGGCAATGTGCGTGTTCAGCTGCACGGGCAGGGAGCTGTGGGATGTTTTCCTTTGTAATGCTGTTGAGAGTGTTTAAAATAGACCTGACACAGCCAAGCGTGCAAGGGAAGGTGTGTTAATGTGCCACATGAAAGGCAGCAGTAATTGCTCCTGCTGGGGGAGGGCTCTTTGCTAATGCTCAAATTGAAGTTTTATAGATGGATCCTGTTCCCACCACCCCTTTGAAATGGTTACTTATGACCTCAGGGAGTTATTTTTAAAAGTTTTCATGGTGCATATTTACCTTCCTCTTTTATTTTTTTTTCTCCTACAGTGCTATACACAGATCAGTCAACTTCTTTCCTAGGGATTCTAGCACTAAATCCTTTAAAAGAACATTTCAGCTGTCATAAATCTAGAACTTGGCATACCTTGAGCTGCTTTGTTTGTGTGTGCCTGCCCAGTGCAGGGCAGCATGACAAGAAATAACCAGGCAGCACGACAAGAAATAACTAGTTGCGTTGCAGGGAAGTGTTTTTGTGTCATCTCTTTGTGGAAAAAGAAATATTCTGCTTCTCATTATCCTGGTAATTAGTGGAGAGCTGTGCTGACATGTCACCCAGCTTCCGCTTCCGGAGCTGGGTTGGATGCATGGCTCTGCTCCTTGCCATGTAAACACATCCATCCCCTTTTAAACAAAAAAAAACACAGCCCTCTGTCCCCCTCCTCCACTCTTTGGCTTAGGAAAAATCTGCCTTCTGCTCCTCAAACGGTTTCAGATAAGGAGCAAACCCAAACTTTCTCCTCGTGCAGCCTGGCGAATTAAATCGAAGATTTTTTGGCAGGCGTTGTTATGAGTCCCAAATAAGTATAAAGTTAATGAGTTTAAAGTAGTTTGAGAGGCTGCATTTGTTTCTAGGTCGTTGGTTTGCTCTTTGTTTTTGTAAAGGCCTGCAACAGGAACTGTATCAAGGGAATACTGAATCAGATGGCACTGCCTCTTAGGACAAATATGCACAAGCAAACATATTTTTTAAAGGCATTGATGTTATGATAATTTTAAAAGTAAGGTAAACCTCTTTTTCTTGAAAGGACTTAACATATAAACATTGTACTTTTATTTTTTTTTAGTCCCTGGTAAGTCTCAGTGCAGATGGCACATCTTGTGCTCGCTGAGGGCTGTCAGAAGTGTTTATAAAATGCATTTATTAGGGAATATCCAAGAGTTCTTATGTTGCAGAGCTTGGAAAAGGTTTGCTAGAGAGTGCTCTTAAATTAAAATGGAATTTTCCCCTCACCTCTTCAAGTGGTTTCTCTGCTCCTTCACTAATAATGAGTCACCAGCGTCTCCAGCAGTTGTTTTTGGGATGTCTGAGCCAGGCAGCCTCTCTGATTGTGGGACATCTCCCTCTTCCTCAGATGCTTTTTTTGGTGCTGCTGGTTAATGCTTTAAATTCTTCTTGGGGCATTTGGTGGCTTTTAGAGTAATTGGCTCTTTTTTGGATGGTGAAGGTGGAGGTTAAGCAAATATTTTTCTTTACTATTAGGTTACAGAAGAATATTTAAGTCTTTTCCAAAATTCTCCTGCCCACTTTGCTTTTTGTTATTACCATGAAAGCTTTACACAAAAAAAGCTTCTTTTTTTTATTTTTTTCTGAGTGTTTGTGGGGTTTATTTCTTGTCTGTCACATGGCACACAATGGTTGATTGTAGGATTCCTCCTAAGTGCTGGATTGTTGATGTTGTTTTAATATCTTTTTTCCCCAAAATGCATTTCAGGGCTGGGGAGAAACCATCTGTAAATAAACTCTTGTCTATTCACAGCTTGTGTAAATAGATCCAAGTTTGGGTTTAGCAGTCTTGGAAGTAATTTCCATTACAATCCTGACTTGTTAGTTGTCTCATTCATGGTGGGAAAGCTTTTTTTCTTTTTAATAGAAGATGTTAATATTAAACCAGTTCTGATCCACTGGCATAATTTATCCCTCAGTCTTGAATTATTGATTTGTGAAAGAGGTTGAAGTAACAAAGATGAGAACTGGAACTTAGTAATATGCTGTTTAAAAAATACTATTTTTATGTCCCCAGTGTCTCTCAAATCTAATCTGGCTTTCCTGGAAAGGTCTTCCCACTGTGGCCATAAAAATTAAAATCTCAAAGCAGTGTTTAAAAATGACAGATCTGTTCTGTTTGCATTCAGAAATTCTGAAATGCATCTTTTTGATGCTGAAATAGATGTTGTGTGTGTGTGTGGTTAATGAAGAAACACACATTGGACTGGGGTCTTGGAACAGAAAATTCCAGCAAGCTGCTGGAGACTGTAAATGGAATTTAACCCCCAGCAGTAGGAAGTGGCTGGTCAGATCCCATCCCAGGTAAATTCCCAGTGTGGTTTGATGTTCCCCAGGATGGCTTTTCACACCAGCATAACCTGTGAGTGAACCTGCAGCTTCTCACTGGGGCTTTGTACTCCTAATTTGTTTAAGGCTGGTTTGATAATAAGGTCACACCATCAGCTGTATAATCACACATTCCTGCAGCCCATGGCATTTTCTGGAAGTACTTGGAATAGCATAAGACTGGCTTGTTTTGTTTAACTTGTGGAATTTGGTTGCATCAGAGCATGCAGTCATTTGCTTGTGTGTAATTGTGGATCTTGGTGTCCTCAAGGGACTTTGGAAAACAAGAGTTGTATTTGGGGGATAATTTTCTGTCCTTCCTGAGATTTCCTGTATGGATTTTTTTTTTTTTTTATTGGAGTGTTTATTAATGGCTCTGAAGAGATTTTATTGGATTTAGGGAAAATATTCAAATGTCCAAGGCCAGGTTGGTGAGGCTTGGAGCAACGGAAGGTGAAGTGGAAATGGGGTGGAATGGGATGGGATTTAAGGTCCCTTCCAACCCAAACCATTGCCAGGCCTCAGCTTTTAGTGTTTTCCATTCCAAGTACCCCAAACAGAGTTTTCACTGATCCTTGCTGCTGCAGAGGGGAACAAAGGGGTGGTTGATGTAAAGGGATGTAAATCCATCCTTGTTTGGCAGCTGAGCTGGGAGCCCATGGATGTGCTGGGCTGTCTGTGCTCCCTGCTGATCAAACATGACCTTGTGCAGCAATTCTAAAGCTGGCTTGTTTGGGCTTTTCCAAGCTGGATTGTGAGCAGTGCCACAGAGGCTTTCTTGAAAAGTGAGCACAAGGGACAAGGAATGCACCAAATTCATGGCAGAAGCTGCCTGTAAACAAGAGCATTTTTATTGAGTATCATGAAAATTTCATTCTTTCTGGAGTCATCTGCTCAGTTTCTCTTCTCTTGAGGTTATCATCATTATTTTTTAATCTTCTGCACCAAATAAAAGCATCAACTTAGAAGAAACCTGCAGTGTTTTGCCACTGATAGCTGCTGGGAAATAGTAAGCAATGAAATTGGATCGTGGCACACACGGACTCTTTGCTCAAAAGCAATTTAAAACAAACAACAAAAAGATTTGTTTTGCTTTCTTTGTGTTTTCTTTTTTTTTAAGTTGCTGTAAAAGTGTTGCTCTGTCCAGTTTGAATCAGGCTTCAGCCCTGCTTGTGTGGTCACTGCCTTGTTCTCAGATCTCTGGGTTTTAATTCCTGGTGCAGCCAAAGGTTGTTGGATTTGATGTTTAGAAAATAATTCTCAATGTTATTCTAGTCTCTCAGATAATTAACATTTATCAGTTTTACTGCTTAAGTCAACAGTTTAAGAACATAGTACTAAACCTTTTTTTTCTTTTTTCTTTTTTTTTTTTTTTTTTTTTTTTTTTAATACCAGAGAACAGTTATGGCTGTGACAACTTTTAATCACATATTCCCAACTTCACACAAATCTGTTTTGGCAGCTGCAGACCAATTGGGTTTGGCCATCCCTGACTCAGCACTCCTATCCCTGGTGGATATATGTTGCTTCCACATATAGATGCCCATAAAACATCTGTCCTGTGGGGGATTCCACTCTCCCTCTGCACATCAAAGCTCTCTGGTCAGTGTTTGCTGTAGCCATGCCTGAACTCTGAGTGCTCTTTTTTCCATAGGAGTGGTGTTTGGAATGACATCAAACCAATGCTCTTGAGTTTTTTCTTATTGCTGTGGAGTTGTGCTTTTCTTTTAGGATGCAGTCAGTAGGATTTCTCTTTTGAGAACTAAAATTCTCCCTGGCTTGTTGACACCCTGTGTGAGGATATTGAGGAGTGGAAGGTGAAATCTTTGGATTTCCATTTGAAATACTTATAATAGCTTTTCTTATTAAGGATTTGGTCTTTGATGTGGGATGTTACAAGCTGTTTGGCTTTAAATATTATATCCTGTCACTCATATTTCTGTTTATCAGGAACTGTAGTGACAAGACAAGGAGTAGTGGGTGAAAGAATGGAAATTAAAGTTGGATATGCAGAAGGAATTCCTGGCTGTGAGGAGACCCAGAGAAGCTGTGGCTGCCCCTGGATCCCTGGAAGTGTCCAAGGCCAGGTTGGAGCAACCTGGGACAGTGGAAGGTGTCCCTGCCCATGCCAGGGGTGACACTGGATGATCTTTAATGTCCCTTCCAATCCAAACCATTCTGGAATTCTGTGTTTTCTGTTAATGGGAAGTTACATGGTGGGAGTAGTGTTTCCCCTGTGGTTATTTCTCCCTGTGTCTGAGGAGCAGACAGTCTCCAAAACCTTAAAAATAAAATGTAATTCCTTGTCAAAGTGAGACATCCATTAAGAGGAAGCAAACAGTGCAGTTCACACACCACCCACCCCAGCAGCAGAGACCTGAGAGGGAAGAGCAGATCACAGATCAGAACATTTGCCTGCCAGCATCTCCTTCCTCTCCATCTCCAGAAGATGCACCAGTCCTTTCCATTTCAGCCAGCACTTGCATAACCTGGAAAGCATCCAGGATTTCTGGGTGAGTGTCTGAGCCCCATTGTGTCAGAGAGGTGTGTGGTGGGAGCTCTCAGATGATCCCTGTCAGAGGGAGCAGCTCTTCCTGCCGTGACAGAGTTTGGCAGCACATCCTGCTGACAGCAGCAACTGTCCATCCTCATCCCAGCTGGAAAAACAACCTCCCCTGCCACCTTTGCTGCTTGGCACCTGCTGCTGGCCTGCAGTGGAGAGGCAGCATCAGCCCAAGGTGATCCCAGTTCAGAGGGACATCTCCATATTCATGAAGTTGTTCAGCTCCAGGCACTCGGTGCCCTGTGCTGGCATTGCCAAGGCTTTGCACAAGGAGGTGGAGTGATAAGATGACAGGGAATGGCTTCACACTGACACAGGGCAGGGTTAGATGGGATATTAGGATTCAATTCTTGGTGAGGCCCTGGCACAGGGTGCCCAGAGAAGCTGTGGCTGCCCCTGGATCCCTGGAAGTGCCCAAGGCCAGGTTGGACAGGGCTTGGAGCAGCCTGGGACAGGGGAAGGGACTCCTGCCCATCAGGGTGAAATAAACTGAACTTGAAAGGTCCCTTCCCACCCAGGCCATTCTGAAATTCTATGTTACCAACAGTGCTGCACTTAAATCCACCTCAGAGTGTCCAAGTCTGCTGCTTGGAGCAGCCTGGGATAGTGGAAGTTGTCCCTAGTTGTTAATAGGTTGTTAAATTCCATCCCAAACCATTCTGGGATTCTGTGACTTTCTCACACTTTGCCATTTCATTAGGTTTTTGGATTTTAAATATTCCTAAGAAGCTGGAAGAGTTCATTCCCAGTTTCTGAAGGATTTCTAGCAGTAAGAGCACTCAGCAAGGTTTGGTAGACACTGCCACCTGTGATTTGGGGAGTTATGCCGGACCCAAATCCATTCTGGACTTCCAATAAAAAAATAACATATGGATGCTGGATAAACTCTTCCCAAATGGACAAAAATCTGACACACACAGATTTCTGTTCTGCTCCTTAGCTTTCTGAATGCTTTCACCCAAGTGTTGGAGTGATTCTTTTCATCCAGCACAGTGTCTGCAACATCTTCCTCAGCCAAAACTTACCTTTTTTCATGATGGAAAACTGTGGAGAAGCTGCAGCTTGACCATGTCTTTGAAGCTCTTGAGTGAAAGAGCACATGGGAGGGTGAGCACCAGAATTATTCCCAGAATTGTCCTCTGTCAGTACTTTTCCCTAATCCCTTATTCTGTGTGTTGCACTGACTTCTATTCCCCTAAATATAATAAAAAGATTATACAAATACAGTCATGGATACACTCAGAACAGCCCAGTCCTGGTGTCCAAAACTGCTGCAATTACTGATCCTTCAAAATGGCTTTTTTAATGCCAGATCTAATATCTTGGCACATTGGAATTACTCCTCCCCCAAATGTATTTTTGTGTCTTCTGCATGAATAGAGTGTCTAGGAGGTTCATATTTTCATAGATATGAGGAAGATTTGGCTGCAGAAAGAATGTCTGATAAAAAGAAAGCTGAATGAACCATATTTGCAGCTCACTGTGAAAACACTGAATTTGTAGCGTGTTTGAAATGTGAATTTTGAGATGTTCCAGAAAGGCAAGTGCTGGGGTTTTTTTTTGGAGTGAAGAGATTATTGCTGGGGGATTCTGTTGTCTTATTGATAAGGAATTATTCCTTAGAGGTTTGGGGTTTTTTTAGTAGCTTTGTCTTGTGCAGCATTAAAGACATAACTTCTTCCATTTGATGGGATGGTCTACCCCAAAAAGCTGTATTTGTGATTATTCACCCCAAAAAACTGTATTTGTGAGGATCCATCCCAAAAAGCTGCATTTTTGTCCCGTTCTCAGCTGTGTGATTCTTTGCTGATCATTGCTATTCAAGCAATAAAGAATTGAATTCTGTTTGCCTTAACTTGCTGTTTAATGTACAGACATGCAAAATCAGAGTTGAATTATAAACATCAGGCTCCCAAAAATGTTTGGGGGATTTAGTCATTAATCCCAAGGGAAGATAAGTGGTAAAGTCTCTTGTCCAGGCACAGAGATGTAAACATGGTAGGTAAAAAGAATAAAGGTGGGGCCATACCATCTTTTATGGATGTGTTTTCTCTTGATGAAACTGAAAAAAATTAAAATTTGACAGCACTGCCTGATGGGTGCTCATTGCTCTCAGTCATGGAACAGCTTCAGGTATTTGTGTTTTATTTATGAGGGGTTGGGAAACAGCAGCAGCTGAAATTTTGAAGTGTTTGGTCTGCAGTGAGTAAAGGGGAGAGTATTTGATGTGTTCTTTTTAAATACTCTCAGCCCAGACCCCAGACAGGATGAGCAGTTTCTGATAAAATCATTTAGTTTTCTCAGGCATGTGTGTGATGAGATTTAAAGCACTGGTTGAGCTCTGCTTCCTGGTTAATTATAAAGAGGTAAGAATAACTTGTGGATTAACACAGAGCTTTCTAAACTTTGCCAAACTGTTGTGTCCTGAGACCTTGTTTTTAAACTCAGCTCACAGTATCCAACAGGACAAAGGGATTTCTGGGGATGGATAAGGAGATGTGGATTTTTGCTTTCATGATCCATCAGGCAGCCTGTCCAGGGCACACGAACATGGATTTTTCCTTTTTCTCATTGTGTGGGTGTTGAGGTTTGTGTCAGTGCTGCAGTGGGATGTCTGTGAGCACAGCCTGACTGTGCTGCTGCAGCAGCTCCAGCAGGGATGGAGGAGGAGGAGGAGGATGGGCTGTGGCTTTGCTCCATGGAAGCATTTTGTGAAATTCCCCATCCCTGCAACTGTTCAATGCCAGAGCTTGCAGAACCTGGTAGTGGAAGTGTCCCTGTTGCAGCAGGGGGTGCTTGGCTGTTCCAAACCATTCCATGATTTTTGGAGTGACTTTGTTTGGGAGCAGGGAAGCAGCCAGAGGCTCTACCACGATTTCCTCTGGCTCTCTTCAGCACATTCCTTAGTGGTGTCTGGCTCTTCCATGGAAAATGCACACAGCTGCTGCAGGGAGAGCTTTGCATTCCTTGGGGATGGGAGCAGTGGGAGATCCAAGTGTCCAGAGTGTCCCAAATATCCAGCCTGGGATGGAGGGATGGACCTTGAGAGTTCCCCAGGAATCCAGCAAATCCAAATTTAAAACCCTACAGAACCACAATAAAAAAAAATAAAATCGATATAGACAAGCAAAATGAGGCAAGGTGGGAAACGTTCTTAAACGTGTTACAATTTTAAAATGCTTCTTTTAAAATTCTGCTTTAATTTAAGAGAAGATTCTAATTGTGTAATAATTAGTTTACTTGAGCAGCATGGTTTTGGTTCAGCTTTCAAAGTAAAGTGAGGAAGTCACTGGCCAAGTGCTTGAAATCAGGTGACTAAAGTGAAACTCAACACTGTAGATAAAATTGTAGGAAAATTTCTTGAAAAAAAACTTGTTTTCAGGTGGCATCATTTGCATGAGTTAATAGGTTCAAATTAAGAGAACAATAATAATAATAAAAAATCAGAGTAGTTTTTTTCCCTTCTGTTCTGGCTAAAAATAAAGTGTGAGAGGATGAGATAACTTGCACGATTTTCAGTTATCATCTGTAATGAAATGGCAGCATATTTCCTCTTTACTTCATCAGCAGAAGTGCAAAGCATATTTTATCTGTAACCTTTCTCATGTACCAGCACATTTAGAACTTTGGTTTTTCCTCACTAAAAAAACCTCCTGAAATGTCATTTCTGTTTGTTCCAACAAAATTCCACGTTCTGATTTTGAATTTTCTCCTGAATTAGAAATATTGCTTCATTTCATCACCATAAAATGAAGGCTGTAAATAAATGCTGGGGTTTATTTTAGTAGAAACAGCTGTCCCAGGGTCAAAAAGAAGCATCAAATTTTATTCATCTCCCACCCCAAGAAGGTGACAATTGATCCAGTCCAGATGCAAACCAAAATTTAAATGTAGAACAAAAAAAAAAAAAAAAATCTTCCAACTCCTATTTTTAGCTAATTTTCCTTAAACTTCTTCAATTACACAACTTCTTTATTAGTTGTGTTCTGGTCACTGGTTTATTTAACAAAAAAAGAACAAAACACTGACCTGTTTTCTTCATCAAGGCAAATTTATGGCTTGTTCCTTTTAATTTTGTGATTGTGACTTCATCTCTGAGGAACTGAAATTTTAAGGAGGTGATTGTTGAACAACTTTGTTGAGGTGGATTTTTCTACTTAAATCTACATTTTCCACCTGAATCCCTCTAGATTCTATCAGATAAATTATGATAAGGAAAAGGAGTTGATATGGATTTTTTTTTTACCTTTGGTTTGGAGGGTTTGATATAACAGTTACAATCTCAAAATTCCATTTTTTTCCCTTAAAAATGCCAATGGAGGCTCCTCAGTTTTGTCTTTCTGAGGAGACACGTCTCACTCTGTGTTAGCTCATATTTACAAAGCAGTAAAAAGTGCTTTTTTTTCTTTCATGAAGAACTAAATGATGTTCTTAAATTCTTTAGTTTTTAATTATAAAAAAAGCAACCCATCTTTTCCTTCAGAAATTTACTTTCTCTCTACTTGGAAAGCCAGATTTAAATTTTTTTTTTTTTTTTGTCAGTGAAAAGAAGACACACAGATATTTTCTTTCAAATATTTTGGTTGTCACATCTCTTAGTTCTTTCATCTCTAAGGAATAAATAAATTCCCCTGCAGCTGATGAAATGTATAATCTTTTAATGTTACTTGGGTTTCTACTCCATAATACTTTGAGGGTTTTTTTTTTTTGTTGTCATTTGTTGCATTCAACATAGGAATACAATAAAATTGGTTTACATTTATTCTCCCCATCTTCTGGTGAATAAATCCTTTTAAAGTCCATCTTAGTTTGTAGTTTAATGTATTTGAAGTTATATTTTCTTTTTTTTTGCTCTTTTCCCTGTTTTATACCCTGGCCTGTAAAGCTGTTGGGCATCTGTTCATTTTTAAGTGTATCAGCAGCTCCATGGGCATTCTTTGATTTTCATGATCTTACATTCAAAAATGTTTATTATTCCCCAGGAAAGTGAGTTATTTCTAGTAGCTTTTCAAACCACTGTAATGCACACAGTTGTAACTTGGAAATGTTCTTTTCTGGTTTGGTTTTTTCTCCAGCTGACTCAAAACTGGGGCCTTTTAAATATTTTTTTTTTTTTTTTTCTCATGTGGTATTTGTTTATATCTTTTGTTCTGCATTAGTTGCTAAATAGTACTTTTGTGGTCAGGGTCTGTTTCTAGCTTTAGCTTTTCAGTTTTAAAAGGATGATGCCAAATATTTTGCAAAGGATGCTGTGCCAAGAAAATTTCCTAGGAGAATAACCAACCTCTGCTTGAAAGCACATAGCTGACTTCTTTTGGTTTTTTTTCCCCCTAAATAAATGTTAAGATGTGCATTGATCTTTACTTTATTATTGTTATCTTTATTGCCACAGGTCTTTGTCCTGCAGTAATTATCACCAGGGATGAGAATTAAATGCTTTTTGTCCTTCAATGATTATCACCAGGGATGAGAATTAAATGTTTTTAGTGGCTACTGAGACCTGCAAAACCCCTCTGCTTATACAAATCCTCAATCTGGTTTTCTGGAAGAATAAAGGGAGTTGGCCTCACATCATTAATGCTTGAGTTAATTGGCCTTGAGTAAGAAAGTGTCAGAAATCTCTGAGTGAAAGGTAGGTTCTCCTCCTCCCAATTTTCCCTGCCAGAGATAAACTATCTAAATTTCACCAATTGCCAGCAAAAGTAAATACATTTAAGCCTTATTTGCATTATAGCTGTGGTCAGGAGTGCCAGTGGTAGATCTGGGATTCAGGTTTTAATGTGGAGTTTATTTAAATCCTGGGACTTCTGCATATTCTGGCTTCTGTCCTTTCAACAGGGGAAGCTGTAAATGTGGAAATAGGGAGTGACAGCTGGGAATTTTTCATCCAGCCTCGTGCTGCTGCATGTTCTGAGGGATGAGGACTGGCAGAATCCATCTGGGGAGCACCCACAAAATCAATATTTGTCCTTGTACAGCATTCAGCTGAGAGATCCAAAGTGATGGCTCTGTTGCAACTATGGAATAAACTAGTAAAATCAGCATGGAAGTCTTCATTTTGGGTTTATCCCAAAAAAAACATTGAGTGCTGGTTGTAAGATACCATTCTCTTTTAGTGTCTTGAATCTATAAAGACTCTGTTTGGGAAATAGTTTCTGAAAACCTCTGTGCCTCCCATTACAAAGGAGTCTGGTACTGCTCTCCATCTCCAAAAATCCAGCTGGAAGATTACAGGGGGAACAATTGTCTCTGCATCTTTCTGCTTCCTAAAAGACAAACAGCCCTGAAAATGAGGAATTGGTGCTCAGGTGTCTTTTTCCAGCAGCAGAGAGCAGACAGACTGGCCCAGGTGAGCACACCTGCAGAGGGGAGTGGGGTGTCCCCAAGGGCTGGAGGGCTCTCTGGGGAAAGGCTGAGATATTTGGGGTTGTTCAGCCTGAGAAGAGAAGAATTGGGGTGATTGAACTGGGGACTTGCAGGACCTGAAGGAGCCAAAAAAATGAATGGAAAGACTTTGAGGGCAAGGGCTTGGAGTGACAGGACAGAGGGAATGGATCCCCACTGGCAGAGGACAGAGGCAGGTGGGATGTTGGGCAGAAATTGTTGTCTCTGAGTTCTCCCAGAGCAGCTGTGGCTGTCCTTGGATCCCTGGCAGTGTCCCAGGCCAGGTTGGAGGGAGCTTGGAGTAACCTGGGGCAGTGGAAGGTGTCCCTGCCATGGCAGGGGGGCACTGAGCAATCTTTAAAGTCACTTCCAACTCAAACCATTCTGGGATTTGGTGATTCCATGACAGTTGTTTCTGTCTGGCACAAATCAGCCTGTCCAGTAAGATTGGCATTAACATTTGCCAGAGTTATTCAACTTTGGGGGTTTTTCTAAGCTTTTCTCCTTTGTTCCTTTTACATTTTTCATCAGAGGTGAAGGAATATGTTCAGCATGTGTTACAGAGACACTCTCAGCACCAAGCAGGAAGGACTTACCCAATCTCACACTCACATTAGGTTTTCTTGGGATGGGGCTGTGAGAAATTTTAGCTTGATTTTACTTATTCTCTCTTATATAAAAGAGGAGTTAAACCCCCAAACCAAGAAGTGCAGCTGTGTGGGTTTGGTACAGGCACCATCCAGGGGGTAGAATCTATGGATTGTTGAAGAATCCCATGGATTGTTGAAGGCCATTCCTAGGAGTTTTCTGAGGCTGCTTTTGGGTGTGTTGGTCCTGGGAGAGCAACCAACACACTCCAAAACTGGGAAGCACTAGTGGGTGCATATATAAAAGAGTAAAATTTTTTTTTTTCCCCTTGACACCATCCTGACACCAAGATTTAGATCTGCTCTGAGCAGATCTGGCTTGGCTCTGGCCTCTCTACTTGGGTTAACCTGCAGATTTTCAAGGATTTTTTCTTTTTTTTTTTGAGCTTTCAGAGAGTTTGATTTCTTTTACAAAAATACTTTCTTAATGCACGACCCTGCAAAAAGCTGTGGTGTGAAGGATGGCAACTTTAATCTCACACAGTGCAGATTAACTCTTTTTGCTGTTAATTTCTGAGTAGTTTTCTGGTTTCAGCTGACATTTAAGGAATTCTCAGCTCTACACTTGAGGTGTTAAATTGACCTGGTAAAGAGATTGTGTTTGAGAAGAGCAAGCATCTCCTTTCCAGTCATTAAGAATATGTTGCTTGTTTTTTCCAGCTCTAGTTACAAAATATTTTTTAAATCTGTCAGATTTATGTAAAACAGAAGGTATAAGCAAAATTGTATAATTAATTGTAATAAGCACTCTATTTAAACTTCTGCATTAGGCTATAATTCAAATTCTGTTAGTGTCCAGCAGATCACCATCCACCAAAAATTCCCTGTTCTCATGGTTTTAGGGCAGCCCATAAAATGAGAGACTTTTCTTTGGGTCACTTCAGCCTCACTTCAGCTGAAAGCTCTGGAATGTGAATCCAAGGCTCTGTTTGATGATGCAGTGAGATATAGAAATTAAAAAGCAGCATAATGGGAATTTCCAAAGCTCACAGAGCAGGTCAGGAGTTACAAAGTGTAAAAGGTCAGAAACTGGAAAGCAGAGGAGCTTGTGTTTCACTGCCAGGGCAGCAGGTCAGGTGCCTTTTGAAGGGATATTCTGTGTCTGGGGAGCAGCAGGCAGCACTGGAGGCAGCAGAACAGGCTGGGCAGTGGTGAGTGAAGCTTGGCAAGGGGTGAATAAGCTGGGCAGGGGTGGCAGGGCTGCCCCAGGAGCTGCAGTTCTGATGCCATTCAGTGAAGACACACTCCAGCTCCTCTGCTGAATGGGGCTCTTGATCTGGGAATGAGGCACTAGTGCTGGGGAGAGGAGAGGGTTTCACCATGGCAATTGAAAATACTAATTTGGAGCATATTGCTGAATGAATCTTGCCTTTCTCTTCCTCAGTGGTTTTAGGAAAAGGTGGCAGGAAGAGGATACAGATTCTAATGTCCAAGATTTTTGACCATCTCACGTGGCTCAGCACTCTGGACCCCCTGGGCTGGAGCTGTTTGGCTTGCACTCTTGAAAACAAATAAAACACAAGTGCAGAGTGCATAACTGGTTCTGAAACCAGTTCTCTGTGTTATTTCTGGTGGTTGGCTGCAGAAAATGCTCTCCCCAGAGTGTGTTTTCTCAGGTGTGCTCTTTGGGTGTGTGGTGGGAAGTGTCTCACACAGGGATTGCCACGGGGCTCACTCAGTTCCACTGACCCACAGCAGCTGTTTGGGAAGAAAGTCAAGTCTCAGTGGGAAAACACAATGATTTTCTGTGTGTGATACTACAAAACTCTCCCAACTCCCCAAAATAGTCCTGTTAACAGTGGGGTGAGGTGTGCTCAGTCACTACAGCAACACCATGGGATATGAAAAAAAAAAAAAGTGTGTTTGTACTTTGTGTTTTGTTTTGAACACAGATTCCATGTGATGTTCTGCAGTGTAAGTATTCAGCTGCTAAAATATTCTGGAAGAGCTGTGCTCAGTGGGATGCTGTCACTCATCCCCTCTCAGGCTGTGGGACAGCTGAAGAGGTGACCAAAAGGCTTCTGCCAAACTCTTCTTTCCCAGTAAATAAACTCTGTAAATGACATTGAGCAAAATAAAATTCAGCTGTGGTTCACCTCATTCAAATACATTCTTGTTCTGATCCCATTCTTGTGTAGCTCACATTGAAGCTTTGCAATCCTTCTGCCAAAATCCTCTAGTTTTAGTTTTCATTCTATAGGGAACATGATATTCAGGTTTGTCTTATTAAATAAAATTAGCATCAATACTAGTAAAGGGCAAAAACTCTGTCTTCCTCTTGGATAAAGTCTTCTAGCAAATGTCTTGGAAATTTGGGATTTGCTTCTGTCATGTGGAACTGGACCATGGAGTTGTGGACACCAAAACTGAGTCTTTCAGCCTTTAGTGTCAGATGAATTCTTAGGAGACTTCCTTACATCTTGAAGGGATCAAGTCCAGGAGAATTAAAGACAATAAGACATCTAACAAATGTTATCTTCCTTAAAAGTAAAATATTAAAATTCAAAAGATATCATTGAGGTTCATTATATATATGTCATCTTTATGGGATAAATGGAGATAAAAGATGCTTTTTGTTGTCAGTAGTAGCTCATGAGATACTGAGCAGGTCTGGATTACTTGGCATGAAATGAGCTTCCCTGGCCTCTGGCTGGTTTCAGCTACTTTTAAATTGAGACTTGAAATACAGAGGAAATTTCAAGGGATGAGGAGGAGGCAGATATTTTGCTGCTGGGTTGAGAAAACATAAATAACATGATTTGAAGAACTGTAATTTCTTAGCTGTAGTTCCCTCTCTGCAGTGCAGAAACATATGAATAAGACAGGGATCATTAACTAATTTTTCACATTAGGGACTTACATTTTTGTCAAATACAATTTCTAGTCAAATTTCAGGTTCAGTTCACAAAGCCAATGATGTGGATGTGGTGCCTTCCTGTCTGTGACTTTCTTGGTAACTGCACAGTTCTTTTTAAAAAAAAACAAACAGAATGATGCAAACTGCAGCAACTTGTGGGAAATGAGGATTTATTTAACTAACACATCCCAAAGTGATCTGAGGAATCCTGATCTGACAGTTTCCATATCTAGGTGTGTACAGGGAGAACCAGTTTTTAGCCCTGGCCTTGTTGCATTTTTAATGAGAGCAGTAATTCATTATTGATTGGGTGTTCATCTGGCAGGTGGGAGAGGGGAAGGTGGAGCTGTGCCTGTGCACAGCTGCTGTGAGCCAAGAGGAGGGACAAAAGCCTCAGGTGACATTTGCAGCTGGGTGACTGTTGGAGAGGATGGTGCTGTGTGCTCACAATGTCTACACTGAGATCTAAAACCATTCCTTATCTGTGAGCATCCACAGAAGGATTTTGAGGATCAGGGAATACTGAGGATTTTGTCTTTGGTTCTGACATGACAGGGGTTAATGATGACATGTGGTCTTGGTGTCATCAACTCAAGAATGTGTCTGCTGGAAGATGCAAGCTGTGGGGCCAGAAAACACAGTGGCTCAGACAACTTGATATGTTCAGGTCATAAATATCAACCCAGTGGGGACTTCAGTGTTCCAGCAGGCAAAGTTTGATGGTTGAATGCCAAAAATAGTTCATGTCCAAGCTATAGATTATATATGAGCTTAATGGTGATACTGGAAAGCAGCAGTGGAATTGTGTGGTGTGTGAGAGCTGAGAGCCAGGAGCTGCAGTGATCCCAGGCTGACCTGCAGATCCCAGCCAAGATCCCAGCCTTTGGCAGACTGCAGCCATTCCTCCAGCTTCAGCATGCCACTGGCACTCACTGCTTGTATGGAAAAGGAATATTGGTGGGGAACAGGATCCTGTTTGTACTCTAGATGTGAAGATGATATTCTGGAAATTACTTCTTCTGAACAGCTGAGCTGCTCCTGGATAAAAGTGTGGAGCATCCCTGGCCCCCCTGAGGCAGAGTGTCCCTGCTGGGAACATCCCTGTGTCACACTGGTGTGACAGCACCAGAGCTATCCTCATCCTTTATCCCACTGGGATCCACCTGCTCCTTCTGGATTTTGAAGGACACCAAGGATTTTGCTGTGGTGTAAGAACACCTCAGTGAGGAGGTGCTTTCACAAGTGGTGAATGTTTCCTTTGTGGTTTGCAGATGACTCTGAGTGATTTGGTCTGCAGATGTTTGGGTCCTTGGTAGAGTTTTTCAAGTTCTCTTTGAGACCAGGTTGAGTCATATTTGTGTCCTTAGCCTGCATTTTGACACCCATCTCATTTCTTAGCACTGCAGGACTTTGAAAGGCCAGTCATTGGGTTTGTTTTGTTTTGGGTTTTTTCCTGCCTGGAAAGCCTTTCCCTATTTTGAAGCTTGACTAAGTGTTGATAAAACTGTGGGGGGTTAATCCTTCAGGCTCTTGATTTTCCTGTTTTTAAGACTTCTTGTCCAGTTTGTTCTGTAATGACTCCCATCACATCCTAATCTTAAATCCAAATTGATTTAACTTAATCCAGTTTTCCCTCCATTTTCTGTAATCCATCTCCTCTGCACCAGATTTCAGTTGTTCTCCAGACTGCATATTTGTTAGGTAAGAATGAAACAATTGGGATTGAACTCCTCTAACTCTCAGATGCTCAGCCACAGTCCCTAATTAAATCAGGTTGTGTGTCCTGAATAATAGTTTAGCTCTGGTCATGGTGCCTGAGTGATTTACTAGAAAGTGTTCATGAAATCCCCTCTTAAAACTTTCTGTATCTGAGATTCCTGTAACATCTTCCAGCACTGAATTCTCTGTTGAAATTTGGAGCATATCCAGAGAGGACAGTTCTGTTAAAGACTTAATTGGAGCTTTTTCTGAGGAGGAGGATTGTGGGGACCAGGGAAGGAGTTTGCAGAGTGAATTTGTTGCAGGGAGCTGTGACTCATCCCTGGTGCCTCTGCACTGTCCCTCCTGCCCCTCTCAGTTCCACTTTCAGGCCACCCTGAGGTTTAGCACCATGAGATGGGTGAGCCCCTGGTGCATCCTTGAGAAACTTCCCTTTAAAATGGTGTTTGAGAGGCATGAACTTTCATTTCCAGGTTCAGGTTGGAGGTGAGGAGGGATTTCTTCCTGGAAAGGGTGGCCAGGTGTTGGCAGGGGCTGCCCAGGGAGGTTTGAGTCCCCATCCCTGGAGCTGTGGCTCTCAGTGCTCTGGGCTGGGTGACAAAGAGGTGACAGTCACAGGTTGGGTGACCTTGGAGAGCTTTTCCAACCTCAGGGATTTGTTGGTAGATATTTTAAAGTCTGGGAAAGAGATTCCAGGAACACTTCACAGTTCCAGCCAGGCTGGTGCTCTGCTAATTCCAAACCCAGATTATCCTTACCCATGTTGCTCTCATCTGTGCATTGTGCTTGTGTCAGACAACACTGTATTTTTTAATAATCTGTAAGACTGTGAGTTGCTTTTGAATTATGATTAAATATATCTTAACTCTCTCATTTCAGGCTAGAAATCTTCATACAGGAGAACTGGCTGCTGTAAAAATAATCAAGTTAGAGCCTGGTAAGTTTTAAATTCTTTCCTGTATTTTTGAATCACATTTTCATTTTTTCCATGTGTTTATTTTCACCCACTGTGAAGTTCTAGACAAAAGAAGTGTTTGGGGTTGTTTTTGGGTTTTTTTTTTTGTAGTTCCAGTGGTTAGATGACAGGAAGCCCTGCAGGATGTACCACTGCTCTTGGCTGTGTCATGCTCACTATTTCCTTGTTTGTTCTTATCTGCCTGATCAATTGCTGCATGAAAGATGTTGCAATTAAAGTGTTGTTAGTACAAAGAGAAGATTAGGGACAGATGGTAAATTGTGAGCTCTGAGCCACTGAGGAGCTGGTGGGCTGTGGGAGTTGAAAGGGGGAAGGGATCAGGCATTGATCCTAATTCCCACCAAAGGTGCACTGGGAAAAGCAGCCCGTGTTTTTGAATGTGTCATCTTTTCTTTAAGCTGTGCTGGGGGAGAAAACTTCCCTATGGAATTTCTGCCACTCCTCCTAAAAGCAGGAGACCCAGGGGATCTCCCTTGCTGCCCTGGAGATTTGCTGAGCACAGAGAGTTAAAATCTGAAATTGTGTCCTGAGTGGAAATCATAGAATCCTAGAATGGTTTATGCTGGAAGGGTCACAGAATCCTAGAATGATTTGAGTTGGAAAATAAAAAGACTATCCAGGGCTGAAGGGCCTGAGGAGAGGCTTAATTTTTATTTCTAGTTGGTTCTGTGCAGAAAAAGAAATGGGTTTGAAGGCTGAAGGTAGAAAAAGCATGGAGAAACTCAGGGGAAAAGTGAAAACCACTGCCTTTGGGTGACTGTGACTGCTCAGCCCCCTTGGCAGAGCAGCCTGGCTTTATTAGCTGGACTGCAGTGATCAGCTTAATTAGGCAGTGGGAGCACAGTGGGAATCCCTCAAACTCTGTGGGAAGTTCTGTGGGCAGAGTTTGGGGCTGTGGGGAGCAAACCACTGTCCCCAGCTGGGCTGTGGTGAGGCAGGGAGATGCTCTAGTGACAGAAAAAGGACAGTCCTGCCTTGGTGAGAGGGTTCCTCCAGCACTGTGTCACTGCAGCTAATCCAAATCAGGTGTATCTGGTTTTAATGGGAATTTGAAGAGCTGTTTTGAAAACTGAAGTGAAGCAGAGGCTGAATCCTGTGTTGATAGAACTGAGGGAGGAGCAGGATTCTGCCTTCCCTTGGTGCTGCTTAAGCACTACAGTGATAAATGCAAGACTGGCCCCAAATCTGAAAACCCCTTTTTAATTAGCATTGATGACCATGTCTTGTGTTTAATTATATTGGTCTGGTCACCACAGGGAAGCTATTTCTTCTAGTTTGTTTTGTTTTTTTTTTAATCCATCTTCTTTTAAACGTTGCCAACCTGATCTCCATCCATCACATGTACACCCACAGCCTCTTGGCAGGAATTTGTTGGGTGCTTGTTTTTTTAAGGAGGATTCACAGCATTTATTTACTTACTTGCTCCTTTTTAGTTCTCATGTTTGAAATACTCCAGATTTTTAAAGAAATTAATGGTTGCCTTCAAATTTCTGACTAATTTTAAGAGTTTTGAGTAGGTTTTGAAGACTGTAAATTGCAGGACACTATCAATTCCTGGACCAGGGAAGGAGCTGTAGGATTTACCTGTGGTGGTTTTCTGGGAAGGGCAGTCCCTTCAAACACCAGCACAAGGTCTTCTCACACAGTAGGGCACAACTGGAATAAAATTAATATTAAATTCCCTAAGTCAGTGGAGAAATAGATTTGGGAGAAGGGGAGGTGTCTCATCGATGACAGTTAATTAGCTGATGGAAAAATAAGAGCTCCAAACTCAACACTTGATTAATCCATTGGAATTAGGAGCAAAAGACAAAAGGCTCTGAAGCAGAGAGTGCTCCAGAGGAGGTGAGGAATGTGTTGGATGAAAGCTGAAGGAGCTGCACTCAATAAAATGGCAGAATTTGGGGAATTCAGGATATTCAGGGGTGAGTCCTGGCTGGTTCCTGTTCCTCCCTCATCTCCTGCAGGTAGAGAGGACCCAAAGAGACTCCAGCTGAAAACTGACCCCAGCAAGGATCTGTTTTATTGCATCAGCTCTTACCTTTGTATCTTCTCCACACAAAGAAAACAAACTCAGCTTTGAAGGTTGCTCTCACTAATTTATTTGAATTTGAGGCAGTTCTCTAGGTCTGCTCCCACAGTCACTTGCAGTCAAAATAGTGTTTTTCCCTTTTTTTATATTTTTATTTTTTGGCATAGACTTTGGAGAGCATTAGGCAAAAGTATTATGGCATGCTAATGACATTTCCCAGCATTCCCTGAGTACAAATGCTTGAAATAATTTGGGAGCCAATTCTATTTCAGAAACTAATCCAACTGTACTCAGCAGCATAGCAGCCAAAACTGTCTGAAACACTAAAGCCTCTTCCTTCTATGGGTTTAGCAGATGAATTGAGAGGGGACTCAATACAAAGAATTATTTGCCAGTGGAGTTTTCAGCCACAGAACTTTCTCCCTGGGAGAATATCATAAAAAATATTTTTAAATATGCTAATGTCTGTTTTAAATACTGATGTTCTGATGAATAATGCTCTCTGTCGTGTTCAGAAGGTTACAGAAGAATCTCACTGCTGGGTTACTTTATTTTTTTTGGGTTTTTTTTTGTCTAATGATTGCATTTTCCATTTGAGATCCCAGAAATAGCCAGTACCTATTTCAAGTTGGATCTTAAGCCTCAATTTCCATACAATAAATGCCCAAAGATGACATGAGCTGTGGAGGAGAACCAGCCTGAGGCTGATTTAAACTAAGCCTAAAGCTGATTTAAGCTAAGCCTGAAGCTGATTCAAACTCAGCCTGCTGGGCTTGAACCCTTGGATTGAAGAAAAATGGAAATAACTTCTCATTAATACACACACCTTGCCTTGTGTTGTGCTGGGTGTTCAAATTTTTAGGGATTTTTCTGGTTTTTTTAGGCTGAATTTTTCCTGATATTTTTCTCAGAAATCCTCAGAATTTTGGCAGAGTTTTGGTTTTTTTAGTGCAGATTTTAGGAGGTTTTTGGCCATTTCTAGTGCAATTTTTAGGGGATTTTTACATTTCTTAGTGCGAATTTTTAGAGATTTTTTTGGTTTTTTAGGCTTAATTTTCTTGGATTTTTCCTGATGTTTTTCTCAGAAATCCTTGGAATTTTGGCAGATTTTGGGTGTTTTAGTGCAAATTTTAGGAGGTTTTTGGCCATTTTTAGTGTGATTTTTTTTGGGTTATTTGCATTTCTTAGTGTGAATTTTAGGTGTTTTTTTTTGGTTTTTTAGGTTGAATTTTCTTGGATTTTTCCCTATGTTTTTCTCAGAAATCCTTGCAATTTTAGTAGATTTGGGGTGTTTTAGTGCAGATTTTAAGACTTTATGGCCATTTTTAGTTTGATTTTTGAAGGGTTTTGGCCAGTCAACATGTGATTTTTTTGGGATTGTGTCTGGGGCTGAATGCCTGAGGTTCCAGGTGTTCCAGAGCCATGAAATCCTGGAGGTGGCCTGTGTGTCCCATTCCATGTCCCATTATATTTATATTTATATTTATATTTATATTTATATTTATATTTATATTTATATTTATATTTATATTTATATTTATATTTATATTTATGTACTTATACTTTGCTTATAAGCAGAGGCAGTGTGGTCTTCAAATCCAGAGTGCCCAACATTTAAATTACATTCAGCTTGTTGAAATGGGGTCAGATTTTATAATCCTTATAATGAATTTATAATCCACTGTTCTTCTTAAGAAATGTGTGCATCCAGAGCATGATCCAGGTAGTGCAAGTTTTCATTAAAACAGAGTTTTTAGGATGGGGAAAATTTTCAGAAGGGGTTGTGGTGGAGGAAGGAAGTTCCAGGTAGAAGAGAAGATCCACAGGGAAATCAGAAATATTTTGTATCAGCAGAGAGATAATGAGCACCATCAGTGGTTTGCAGTTGGCAGCTCCTTGCCCAGCAGGAAAATCTCCTGGTGGAAACATCACTGTTTCCAAATTGCTGTTCCCTGCTTGGAATCAAGTTTCTTTGAGTTTCAAGTTTGGGGAATTGAAATTCTTTCTGTCAGACTGCAGGTTTCCATGAGTCCTGTGAAAAGCAGTCTGGATAAAACAGCATATAAAAAAAAACTTCTATAGAAAATATGGATAAAACAGGATGAAAGATGCTGCATTTTGGGAAAGCCATCCCTTTTATCAGCACAGCCTGAGCATTGCTGAGGTTCAGGAGAATGAGTGATTTGGATCTGTTGAGCTTGGAGTGGTGGGAATTCAGCACAGACCTCACCTGGAGAGCTGGGGGTGCTCACCTGGAGAAGAGAAGGATCCAGAGAAACCTCAGAGCCCTTGCAGGACCTAAAGGGGCTCCAGGAGAGCTGGAGAGGAGCTGTGGATGTTGCTTGGCCATGGATTTGTGGTCTGGGGTAAATAGTTGTCATTCCCATAGGGATTCCTGTCCTTGTTTGGGAATTCAGGTTGTTGAAATAAGAAATGTCTGAAGAATGGTTGCAATGGTGTGACCCTGCTCTTTGTGCTTCAATGTCCCTTACAAGTGTCCATTTTTAAATTAGGAATGTTAGTTTTATTATTAAAAATCCCAAATCTTTGTTACAGTATTAAGAATCCCAGGTCAAGCTGCCTGGAGAGGTTTGGGAGTCACATCTCCATGTCCATCAGTGTGGTGGGGACAGGAATGCTGCACCTTGGAGATCTGGCCTCTGTCCCACCCTCTGGTGACACTGGGATGTCTCTGAGTGCCATCATTTCTCTCCTCCTGTCCCTCCCTCTGCTCCAACACAGCACCAGCCCCGTGATGCAGATCTGAAGTGATGCAGAATAAACCAATTTATAACAAAATTGGGGAATTTCTCCCCCAAGATGTCACCTTTTGGACAGCAGAGGGATTCACAGCTCTTTCTAGTTGTGACCAGTGACCAGGATGGGACCACTCAGAGCAGTGGAGCATGTGAAAATATGTGCAGGAATAAACTTGATTAAACATCATCAGGATGAGGAATGCCCAGAGAGCAGCAGTGCTGAGTGACAGATCTGGAGCCATCAGAGCCAGGAGGATCCAGGGCACACGTGCTCTCCATCCTGGAAAACTTGGCAGAGTCTCTCTACATTCCAGCTCTGCATAGAATGACAGAATCAAGGAATGGTTTGGGTTTGAAGGGACCTTGAGGATCATCCCACTCCATCCCCTGCTGTGGCAGGGACACCTTTCAGTATCCCAGGCTGCTCCAAGCCCCAGTGTCCAGCCTGGCCTTAGGCACTTCCAGGGGCAGCTACAGCAAATCTGGGAATTCCATTCCAGGGCTTCCCCACTCTCACATAAGGAATTCCCAATTCCCAATATCCCACCCATCCCTGCCCTCTGGCAGTGTCCCATTCCCTGTGTCCTGTCCCTCCATCCCTTGTCCCCAGTCTCTCTCCAGCTCTCCTGGATCCCTTCAGGCTCTGGCAGGGGCTCTGAGCTCTCCTGGATCCTTCTCCTCTCCAGGTGAGCATTCCCAGCTCTCCCAGCCTCTCACACAGGTGAGCTCTGCAAGTAGAATAATTCACAGCTGTAGATGTGCCACCAGTTTCCTCCATAATCTCCCATTTAAATACTGAATTATCATGGATTTACCAGCCCTTACCTTGCTCAGCTTCTGCCATGGGCTCAGACCCCACCCCAGTGACAGGGCTGTTGGTTCCTGCAGCCCCTCCCTGGCAGATGGGGACAAGCAGCCACTTGTGCCATCCAAGGAGAATATTCCTCTGGGGCTGTGGTGTGTCCCACTGTCCCTTTCTGCAGAGGTAAAATTGCACAGCAGAGGAGGCTGCAGTGACTCAGTCCCTGCTCGTGGGCATTGCAGCATCCCAAAACTGCCAACATGTGAGCAGGGAAAACCCAATTCTCCCAATTCCCTGTTCCTCACCATCAAATCCTTAAAACTGATCTCCTTGTATGGATATTTGGTCACCTTTGGTCTAATTCTTTTTATCTTGCTGTCTCACTCTCAATAAAGTGTTTTCTACAAATTCTGTCTGGTTTTTTTTCCTGCTATCCAAGGATATTTCATTTTTGCCCTATTCCAGCATCTCTTGCCAAGATTAATACTCCAGCTGCCTGGAAACTCTGAATTGGTTTGTTTTGTGTTCATTCTTGTAATCTTTGACCAACTATACATCTTCTTTCCTATCTCTATGTCTCATCTTGCAGAATCATTTCCTCCATATTTTAGCCAAACTTTTCTCATGGATAACTTCTCTTCTTTCCATCTGTTTGCTACTTCTCTATCAGCTCCCTGTCTTCTTTCTTATTTTCTTCCAAATCCTTTAACCCTTTTTTCTATAAGTAAGTCCCATTTCTTGCATGAATTCTTCATATATGAATAGCAAATCACAATATCATCTTTGCTGTCTCCCTCTACTACAAGCAGGATTATTCCTGGTGGTTTTTTTGTTGAGTGTTTTCTGGTTTTTTGGGTTTTTTTTCATTTGTTGGAAATTTCACAGATTCTCATTACTCCAGTAAGAAAAACCTTTTCATCTGTCCAGAGAATGTGGGTTAAGGCAATTTAAACCCATTGCTAATTGTCCTATTATAAAACTGGAGATGGATTATCCCTTCTCCCCACTTCCCTGCTATCTTCTCTGTGCATGAAGATTGTTATCTTTTCAGTCAGTCCTTTTCTAGCCCAAATCTCTGCATTCCCCTCAATTTTCCCCCATTAGTCACAGTTCCTAGAACTGCCTTGGCTGCTGCCCTGTGATCCATGTGCAGTTCCAGCTGCTGCCTGTGAGGTTTTGCTGTTTTGGGGATGTTCCTCCATCAGGATTTTCACATGGGGCAGGATTCAGCTGTGCTGAGAGCTCACAGCTGATGTTTCAAGGATTCTTTGATTTGAAGAGAGCCCTGGGATTTGGCATTGGATTCTCTGAGCTCATGGACAACGGGTAGTGGAGAAAGATGGAAATTTTTTTCAGTGTGGGGTGAGAGGATTTTGCTTTAAACCTTGTTTAGATTTGACTTTCTTAAGTAGTTTGAAAATGCTCCAGTTGTTTGTGAGAATTCAACAGCTTCCCTTAGGAAGTTTGTTGGAGAAATGGGAGAAATGAATCCATTAGATTTAAGCTCAAATTAAAGAATCTTTTAAAAATGAATGAGAGGGACTTTAAACAAGGGCCTGGAGGGACAGCACAAGGAGGATTGGGGTTAAACTGGGAGAGGGTAGATTTAAATTGGATGTTGGGAAGGAATTCCTGGCTCTGAGGGTGGGGAGGTGCCCACAGGGTGCCCAGATTTGCTGAGGCTGCCCCTGGATCCCTGGCAGTGCCCAAGGCCAGGCTGGGTGGGATGGAGCAGCCTGGGATGCTGGAAGATGTTCCTGCTCATGGCAGGGGCTGGAATGGGATGGGATCCAGGTTCCAACTCATCCCATGGTTCTCTAAACTCAGCAATCCCTCACCCACAGTGATCATTTATCAAGATGTGTGAATCCAAACTGCAAGGTAACCCCTAAACCAAGCCCAGTGTGAAATCTGTGCTAAATTTATGGAAGTTGTGTTGCCTTTTCTCTTTCTCATTGGTTAAAAAAAATACTACTGATGTTTATAAAAAGCCTCTTGACATTTGAAACTTCTCTACTACTGTTTTCCTGCCCCAGTGAAGTGTTTCTCCATTTAATTCAACATCAAGAAGCCCTTGAGGATTTACTTAAATCAGTCAGGGGTGGATTCTTGTGAGTGGGTTCCCTTTTACCTTTGTATTTTGTAGTTATTTTCTTAAATAAAAGCCTGGCAGTCACTGAGACATAAAGGTTGTGATCATTTCTTTCATCACACTCTGGTACTTTTGCCAGTGACACTGTTCTCAGGGAAGCTGCCTCAAAGCTCAGCAAATATAAACATGTATTTTAAAAGAGGTTATTAAAAAAATATTAGCTGTGCTGCTACTTAAATAAACACATGAAGAATTCAATTTACCCCAGTGCTTGAGTCCTCTTGGACTTGTCAAAATCATCTAAATTAAAGGGAGCAGGATAAAGCACTTGGTGTTTTCTGGGTTGGACATCCCTGACTTTAATATAGGAGGGAATTTTACTGGGGAAACTTTAAACAAAAGTAAACATCCCAGAATAATTTGGGTTGCAAGGGACATTAAAACTCATCCCATTCCACCCCATTCCACTGTCCCAGGCTGCTCCAACCCCAGTGTCCAGCCTGGCCTTGGGCACTCCCAGGGATCCAGGGGCAGCCACAACAAATCTGGGAATTCCATTCCAGGGCCTCCCCACCCTCACAGCTGAGAATTTCTTCCTCATATCCCATCTAAATGTCCCTTTCTGCAGCTTGAAGCCATTCCCCTTTGTCCTTCCCTGCTAAAGGATGAGAAAAGTTAATAATAAAATACAAAAGCAGAGCTGCTTTTTGAATTCAGGATTCTGGGGAGAACATTTTTTGCTTGGAAATTCTCTCAAGGGAATTTATTATCTATATAAATACAAACTGAAATTGCATCTGTGATATGATTGCATTTTTAATTTATTAAATATCACCCTTTATGTTAAAGTGGCAGAAACATGCCCTGCTCAGAATGGATTTTTCAGCAGATCTTTTTTTCTTCCCCAAAAAAAAAAGATATTTGGGATGTGCCAATGTGCACAATCCCCCAACCCCCTCCTGAGGAGGCAGCTCTGAGTCAGCAGAGTGGGTGTGCAGGCTCATGTGCTCCATCCAGGTCCCTTGAGAATGAAATATTCCTAAAAACCAACCTGTGCAATGGGGCCTCTGGAATTAGCTTCCAGCAATCCACACTCCTCTTGTGCTCCAAGCAGCTGGATGGAAATAAAGATTGAAAAGTAGAGTTTGAACTGGCTGCCATGATAAAGATTGAAAATTGGAATTTGAATTGACTCCTGTCCCTCCCTGCCCCCTCTGAGCTCATGCATCACTCTCAGATCCCCAGAGCAGCTCTTCTCTCTTGGTTTTTATGAATTATTTGTTCCTCCCAAAGCACAGAACGAGGAATTCAACTGGGGGTGATGGGCTTGGAAGGGCTTGGCTGGGATCCATCCCCTTGGCTCCTTCTCCCAAATTCTCTGCATCCTCCAGCCCTGTCTGGACCTTCAGCAGTTGATGTAACCTTGGCTGTTTCCTGTTTTTCAGGGGATGACTTCTCACTGATCCAGCAGGAGATATATATGGTTAAAGAATGCAAACATTGCAACATAGTCGCCTATTTTGGGAGTTATCTCAGGTAAATCCCATTTTTTATATCAACATTCCTGCTGGTTCTCTCCTAAAACAATCCCAGTCTGGTTTAGTCCTTGTATGCTCATTAAATTTTCTTCAGAGATTGAATTGCCCTTGGGTTGGTTTTTTTTTTTTTGGTTTTTTTTTTAAGCCAGGCCAATTGGTTTTAAAAAATAAAAGTGACTAATAATTTGTTTTTTCTGCTGGCCAAAAGGCTGGAATATTTTTATCACTAGGAACAGAAAGAATTTTTTCCCTTGGAGACTCTTGCAACACATCCAGTCCTACTCACACATTTATCAGTTCTAATATAAAAGCAGCTCATTATTTCTCTAGAGCAGAATTGCCTTTGGATATTTGATTTAATTATAGTTGTCTGGGCTATGACAGTATGGCTGGGGAGTTAAAAATCTGAGCTGCTTTTAATAACATTTTTCACAGTTCTGCTGTAACAGAGGCAGAACCAAGGTGGTGTCAGCTCACTGCTCCTTCCATTAAATATTACACAGGAAATCAGGGAATATTCTTCATTTCTGTGGAACTCTGCCATTTATCAATGGGTTCTGTGGGAATAGAAATCTGCACTTTGCTTGGTCTTTTTTCTACTAAAATTCATCTTTTTTTTAGCCCTTCTTGAAGGGCTGCATTTAAAGAGTCCCTGCAGCCCAAATGGACTCAAGTGGAATTAAAAGTCTGAATTTCTAATTCCCCATTTTGGAGGCATGCTGAGTTTTTTAGATATAATGAAGGAATTTCAATTTAAGATTATTGAGTTTATTAATGTGATATTTCATGTAATTTTGCTGATAGCAGATTAACCTCAGGTATTTTATTATAGAGTTCAAGCACCACCTTTTATGTTTGATAATATTTAAATATTTCTCAGGGACTTTAGCATAAAACTTGATCAGGACTAATAGAAAATAATTGAAATTACGATTATTAATGATAATTATTATATTATTAGTGATTAAAATAATGATTAACTCTGTTCTGCATCCAGATCAATCAGTTCCTGATATCTGTATTTTAATTTTGTTTTGCTAGCCGTGAGAAGCTGTGGATATGCATGGAATACTGTGGTGGGGGATCCCTCCAGGACATTTACCATGGTACTTGGGCCATTATTTTCACTTTTTTTTTGATTTTGGGAAACTTTCTGCAAAGAAGAAAAATGAATACTAAACCTCCAGGGAATAGTTGGCACTGCATGTGGGGGTTTTTAGTGATTTTTAGCTACAGTCAATAGATTTTAAGAGCACTTTCCAGCTTTTTTAATATTTATAATATTGACATTTTAATATTGACATAATATTTGACATTTAATAGTTGACATTTAATATTTGACATTTCATGGCAGAACAGTTGGATAAGGACACTGTCAATGGGGTGAGGAAGCAGTTTGCATTGGGAAATCTCAAAATTTGATCTTTAAAAGGGAAAAATTACTTTTATTCCCACCCCTGTGAAATACCATCTCACTCTTGTATTATTTTCCTTCCTGGAGTTTCATTTGGAGTTGTTGATGCTGTAGAATAATTTATTGGAGTTGTTGGAAAAACAGCTGAGGACTTGCTCTGCCTTTAAATGATAACACTGAGTTTTTGGAGCTCTTTCTGCTTTATTTTTCAACTACTCAGTACAAATCCTTTAAAACAATTCCAAGCCCTCTAGACAACCCTGATATGAAACATTCTCATTTCTAATATTAAAATATTAGCAGAAGTAATTCTCAGTTTCCTGACAATACAAAGTGCTATAAAATCACTCATAAAATAATAATTAGATTCTGTGAAAACAGGTTTTCTTCTCACTGTGGGTATTGTCTTCTGTGATGGTGCTGTTATTTTTTTTTTTTTTTACAGAAAGCCTTTCTGTAAAACAAGCAAACAAACCCCTCTTTTCATCTCAGTGCACAATACAGATCGTGTAAAACCAGCCTTGAACTTGGGCATGGACAAATCACTTTTTGGCTGCTTCACAATGTTATTTATGTGTTTGTTGTAAACTTAATTTTTGAATCTTTATTTTCAGTCACAGGACCTCTGTCAGAGTTGCAAATTGCTTATGTGTGCAGAGAAACTCTACAGGTACTGTAATCCTGCAGGTGCACAATACAGTTTATTCCATGTAAATAAAGTAAATACAGAAAATTAGTTCATTTCCAGCACTTCTGTTGGGAATCAAGCAGAAATCAATTAACCAGGATAACCTGTTCTTTTCCATAATGTAAATCAAAATGAGCAAGAAATTCTACTGTGATCTAGTGCAAATATTTGTTTAAATTTTGAACTGCCTGCCCACCCTGTGGTGGGAAATTTGATGATTTGTGGGGGTAAAATACTGCAACCAGATAAATAAAATTCTCTTTCATTTTGTGACTGCTGGTAGCAAAGAAATACAAGATGAGGCATCCCTTATCTGCAAATCTCAAATGTCTCCACTTCCAAATAAAATATATTGAGAAAATTAAATTTATTGAATGGAGCTGGCTTTGAAAGATGTTAACAAATGACAGAATAATTCATTGTGTCTTTTATTTCCAGGGTCTTGCTTATTTACACATGAAGGGCAAAATGCACAGAGATATAAAGGTAAACTTGAAACCTTGAGAAATTCATCTTGCTGTTCCAAGTGCAGGAAAAATATTCCTGATAAAGATTTTTAATTTATTTCATTTTAGGGTGCAAATATTCTACTAACAGACCATGGAGATGTTAAATTGGGTGAGTTGCCTGAGTTTTGGAATATGGATTTAAGAGCCACGTGGATGTGGCACTTGGGGACATGGGGCAGTGCTGGACTCCATCATTTAAAGGTCTTTTCCAACATAAATTGATTATTTGAGGCAATAAATGATGATGGAAGGTGATTTCAAAGTGTGTATTCATGGGTAGGCTATGTAGGAGATGAGGATTTTTGTATTCTATCAAGAAATTATAGATAATTTCTTTATTCAACCACCAAGCCTTAAAGCCTCTTAGATTTTTTTTAATTTGCCAGGCTGATATCCCTGGATATCAGATTTTATCCCTGGCCAGGATGGCAGATTCTCTGAGGATCCCCTGCTTGGGAGAGTGGAAAAGTGGGATCTGATCCTGGCTCTGTGGCTGCTCTTGGGCAATTCCACAAAGGTGGAGGAGAGAAAACTCAGCTCTGGAGGGAAAAGCTGCCATGGGATGTGTTCATCCCACTGGAATCAGGGCAGCTGTGCCTTATTCAACCTCCAGACCCCTGTGGGCAAGCAGGAATGCTGTGCTGGAAAAGGAAAGCTTTTTAAAGAAGGGAAAAATAGGAGGAAAAGCTGCCACTGAGTGAGAGGAGACTCCACTCCCTGCATTAAACTTGGGATACACAGTAGTACCTGACTTTTGCCTGCTTGGATTTTTCCAAGTTATCTTCCAGATTTATACCACCAATCAATCAAAATAAAATGGATTTAAATGATTCTTGGCTCTGCAAGACCACCTGATGTTTGGGAGTTGTGTGGGCAAGGGATAATTGGCCCCTAGACAAAATCTCCAGGGCAAAGAACAGATGCCCCTTCACAGTTCCTCCATAAATAACACACAAAAGGTGCCTTTTCCAAGGCATGATGCTGTTTTTCCTCTCAAATTGAATATCCACCAATTCTGGTTGATGTATTGTGAGATGGAAAAATGATCTAAGTGAGGGACTGTGTGTAGAAAGAAAACTCTTTGATTTGAAGTCAGGTCAGTGAAGACATTAATGATCCTATTATTAATCTGCAACTGCTTCCCTTAATGAATTTTTAATTTGGATGAGGCACGTGATTTTTCTTTTATAACACAGGAGGATTGGGCTCTTCAACTACAATTTCTAAACTCTGATGGTTTGATTTTATTTTCCAGCTGACTTTGGGGTAGCAGCAAAAATAACAGCCACTATTGCAAAGAGGAAATCCTTTATTGGCACCCCTTACTGGTAAGAAACCACTTGGATTGCTGTGCTGCAAAGCTGAGCCTGTATTTATGCCAGAAATCCTCAAGCACACACATATGTCTATAGAAATTGCATAAATTCCCTTTTTTCTGATTAAAATGCCCAAAGGGTAAAAATCTGGGAAGCACTGATTGGAGCTCATCTGTTGCTGTATCAAAAGCTACTTGATATTTGAGGCAAGGTTGTTTTTTCTCCCACATTTATTTTTGCAGAATATTCTCCCTTTTTGGGGGATATCAATTTATTTAGTTTCCCAGCCTTACATTTTTAGTGACTAGAATAGTGTCTGATTTCTGTGCAGAAAAGAAACCAGATTTTTCAGACTATTTTTTAATCATCCCTACTGATTAATGTCTGCACGAGGCAGCATTTAATATGCAAATAATCATTTGTAAATCTTGAGCTGGATTAATATGCAAATTGAGCTGGGTTTAGGCATTATTGGGATGCAGAGGAGCTGCCTGGGCTTGTGTTTTTTGGGCAAACAGCTTCATCCAGACAATGCTGCCCTGGAGAAGGAGGGCTGGGGTCAGGGAGGTTTTCTGGTCATGAACACATTTCCTGGGAAATCACTTAGCCTGTTGCTGTTCCCATCAACCCCCAAAAAACTTTTAGGTGCTGAGGACATCCTAAGATGCTTATTTAGATCTATAAAGACATTTTGAGTTCTCTGGGTCCCTACCTTGCTCTTGAATTTTTAATTTTTTTGCTGTGTTCCTTATGTGGTTTTTTTATGTTATATTCAGCACATGTATTTTGTGTCCCTTAGTTTGTGTTCAGAAAATTCAAAAGATGTGTAAAACATACCGAGTTCACAGTAATTGTCCTTAGATCCAAGATATTTCCAGGGCTTTAGGAAAACAAAAAAAACAAACAAAAAAATCCAACAAATAAAGCCATGGTACATATTTTGTAGAATAATATTGAAACAAATAGAATAATCATAAGTGTATAGCTTAAATTAGTGTGATTTAATAATGATTTGTGTATATGTTAATATACATGTATATGTATAAAATGTACATTTATGTATATGTTAATAAAACTTTTAAAAGTACTTCTGTAATGATCAAAACCCAATCTGAACATAAAATTCTTAATTTACTCCATTAGACATAAAAATATTTATATTCCTCCTGTTCATTTCCCCCCACTTCTTTCTTTCTTTCTTTCTTTCTTTCTTTCTTTCTTTCTTTCTTTCTTTCTTTCTTTCTTTCTTTCTTTCTTTCTTTCTTTCTTTCTTTCTTTCTTTCTTTCTTTCTTCTTTCTTTCTTTCTTTCTTTCTTTCTTTCTTTCTTTCTTTCTTTCTTTCTTCTTCCTTCTTTCCTTCTTTCCTTCTTTCCTTCTTTCCTTCTTTCCTTCTTTCTTTCCTTCTTTCTTTCTTTCTCTCTCTCTCCCTCTCTCTCTCTCTTTCTCTCTCTCTTTCTTTCTTCCTTTCTCAGGGGGTAGAATATGAGACATTTTAAATTCTAAACTTCATAATAACAATAATTACACATTTCATTTAATTCTATTTTTTGTGGTACATGCACACTTTTGTCACTGTCCTGGAGAGCAGGAGCTGAAGTGTTGCTTTTGCAGGATGGCCCCCGAGGTGGCGGCGGTGGAGAAGAACGGGGGGTACAACCAGCTGTGTGACATCTGGGCTGTGGGCATCACTGCCATCGAGCTGGCAGAGCTGCAGCCACCCATGTTTGACCTGCACCCCATGAGGTTGGTGCTCCTCTGCCTCTCCAGATGCTGCCTGGATCCCAGGAATTGTCTGATTCCTCAGCAGGAATTGTCAGCGTTCGCTTGAAGCTGCTCTGAAGGAGAAAGTCTCCCACCAAGATTCCTTCACTGTTTTCATGTCTGTCTTCAAGGCATCAATCTGCTAAAATCTTGCATTTGGAATGGAAATTACAAGCAAAATCATGGAATTGTTGTGGTTTTGGTGCTGCTTGGGATAGTGGAAGGTGTCTCTGCCCATGGCAGGGGGTTGGTATGAGATGGGATTTAAGGTCCCTCCCAACCCAAACCATTCTGGGATTCCAGAATCAAGAATCTGATGAAGAGCAGGGACATATTTACCACTAGAGAAGCCATACCCTAATATTTGACAGGATTATGACACTAAAAATATTTTATTTAAAAATAAAATCAACAGATCCCCTGTATCTCTCCTTTAACCCAGTGCAAACTCCAGTTCAGTTTCACCAGTATGATTCTCACCATAAAGTGTTAAAATATTTAGCTTTTAGAATTAATTTTTTTTTTTTAACCACATTATATCATTATTCTTTCTTTCCCTTTAGGGCTTTGTTTTTAATGTCAAAAAGTAATTTTCAACCACCAAAGCTAAAGGAAAAAGCAAAATGGTAGGTGGAGCTCTTTCCTTTGATCCATACTTTATTGAAATTCTGTGATCCTTAAGGTCCCTTCCAACCCAAACCATTCTATGGTTTTATAGATAAAGGGAAAAAATATTTGTTATTATTGAAGAAGAAACCCTTCTTTAGTGCTCTTAGTATGCTCTAGAAGAAAAATCTTTATCTTTCCTTAATTCCTGTCGTGGGGCACCTGTCCCTGTCATTGGGACAGGTAATGGTTTAATCTTTTTTTATTTATTTACCCTGTGAGAAATTCCTGATGCCATTCTTGGTTTATTTTCTGTACCAAAATGTTTTCCATGCAAGTTCCATGAATCAAGTTGGATTTTTCCCCTGTTTTGTTAACTTGGAAATGGAATTATTCAAACTGGAAGTGAGATACCTGCCCAATATTCTACTTAATCACACTCTCTTGTAATCTGCTTATCAATGTCTTAAAATCAATAATACCTTGAAAAATTCAACATAAACCCTCCTTTTCTTTAAGGTCAGCAACATTCCATAATTTTGTCAAGATAGCACTTACAAAAAATCCAAAGAAGAGACCAACAGCAGACAGACTTCTCTCTGTAAGTGATTTGGGACATTTGGTGACCTCAGGATGGGATCTTTTGCTTCAAAATGAGGAACAGATCAGTAGGAAAGAAAAGGAAAACAATTTTCATTAATTTTAAAACTCAGGTGGTAAAAACTGAAGGAAGAACATGTTGATCAGCTGTTAGCAGGAGGATTTTGTTCAGTATTTTTACACAGTTTTATACAATTTTTGGCAAATTAGAGAAATTGGCTTCATGTTCTCAACCTTTCTGCAAGGGGTGCCTTGACCTTGGAGTTGTGTAGAGGTTGGACTTTCCTGACTCCCAAAAATTCCAGCAGCTCTTGATGTATCTCTGCTTTCCCAAGCTCAGAACTACTGATGTGGAAAATGAAGTTCAAGTGTAATTATCTGTTTGATTTGAGTTGAATTTGCAAATGGCCCAGAGCGTGGTGTTTCCATAT
Organism: Erithacus rubecula; assembly: GCF_903797595.1. Classification (NCBI taxonomy): domain Eukaryota; kingdom Metazoa; phylum Chordata; class Aves; order Passeriformes; family Muscicapidae; genus Erithacus; species Erithacus rubecula. The sequence goes on from NC_136688.1 coordinate 58,880,545, forward strand.
TTCTGTTATTAGGAAGTCCAGCATTGAGGAGTCATTAAAATAATAGCTGAACCTCCAGAAAGCATAAAAAAAATAAAAATCAGTAACTCTCTTGAATGTTTATTACTGAAAGTTATCTATTAATTGCATGTTAAAACTTGTGTTTTTTGTGTGTGATTGCAGCACAGCTTTGTAGGACAGCCTGGTCTCTCCAGGTCTTTAGCAGTTGAGCTGTTGGACAAAGTCAACAACCCTGAGAACCACACCCACTACGGGGAAGTTGACGATGACGATTTTGAGGTGAGAAAGTCTTTTATTCTCTTCTTTTTGTCAAAAGTGGCACTTCAAATGTCCTGCTTTGCTTTGGGAGTGTGAGATTGAAACTCCAACAGCAGCTGCTCCTGTTCTTGTTGGTTTTGTTGTTGCTGGTTTGGTTGTTGATTTGGTTGTTGGATTGATGTTGCTGGTTTGATTGCTTGGTTTGGTTGCTGGTTTGGTAGTTGTTGGTTTGGTTTGGTTTGGTTGTTGTTGGTTTGGTTGGTTTGGTTGTTGCTGGTTTGGTTGGTTTGGTTTAGTTGTTGCTGGTTTGGTTGTTGGTTTGGTTGCTGGTTTGGTAGTTGTTGGTTAAGTTGCTGGTTTGGTTTGGTTGGTTTGGTTGTTGCTGGTTTGGTTGGTTTGGTTTAGTTGTTGCTGGTTTGGTTGTTGATTTGGTTTGGTTTGGTTGGTTTGGTTTAGTTGTTACTGGTTTGGTTGTTGCTGGATTGGTTGTTGCTGGTTGAGTTGCTGGTTTGGTTTGGTTGTTGCTGGATTGGTTGTTGCTGGTTGTTGCTGGTTGAGTTGCTGGTTTGGTTTGGTTGTTGCTGGATTGGTTGTTGCTGGTTGAGTTGCTGGTTTGGTTTGGTTGTTTCTGGTTTGGTTGCTGGTTTGGTGTTTGATTTGGTTGTTGCTGGTTTGGTTGGGTTGTTGCTGGTTTGGTTTGGTTGTTGCTGGTTGGGTTGTTGCTGCTTGGGTTGCTGGTTTGGTTTGGTTGGTGTTGGTTTGGTTGCTGGTTGGGTTGCTGGTTTGGTTTGGTTGTTGGTTTGGTTGTTGCTGGTTGGGTTGCTGGTTTGGTTTGGTTGTTGCTGGTTTGGTTGCTGGCTTGGTTTGGTTGTTGCTGGGTTGGTTTGGTTGTTGCTGGTTTGGTTGCTGGTTTGGTGTTTGATTTGGTTGTTGCTGGTTTGGTTTGGTTGTTGCTGGTTTGGTTTGGTTGTTGCTGGTTGGCTTGCTGGTTTGGTTTGGTTGTTGCTGGTTTGGTTGCTGGTTTAGTTGCTGGTTTGGTTGCTGGTTTGGTTTGGTTGTTGCTGGTTTGGTTGCTGGTTTGGTTTGGTTGTTGCTGGTTTGGTTGCTGCTGGATTGGTTTGGTTGTTGCTGGTTTAGTTACTGGTTTGGTTCAGTTGTTGCTGGTTTGGTTTGGTTGTTACTGGTTTGGTTGCTGGTTTGGTTTGGTTGTTGCTGGTTTGGTTGCTGGTTTGGTTGTTGCTGGATTGGTTCAGTTGTTGCTGGATTGGTTTGGTTGTTGCTGGTTTGGTTTGGTTGTTGCTGGATTGGTTCGGTTGTTGCTGGATTGGTTTAGTTGTTGCTGGTTTGGTTTGGTTGTTGCTGGTTTGGTTTGGTTGCTGGTTTGGTTGTTGCTGGATTAGTTCGGTTGTTGCTGGATTGGTTTGGTTGTTGCTGGTTTGGTTTGGTTGTTGCTGGTTTGGTTTGGTTGCTGGTTTGGTTGTTGCTGGATTAGTTCGGTTGTTGCTGGATTGGTTCAGTTGTTGCTGGTTTGGTTTGGTTGTTGCTGGTTTGGTTTGGTTGTTGCTGGTTTGGTTGGGTTGTTGCTGGTTGGGTTGGGTTGTTGGTTTGGTTGTTGCTGGTTTGGTTTGGTTGTTGCTGGTTTGGTTTGGTTGTTGCTGGTTTGGTTGTTGCTGGTTTGGTTTGGTTTGTTGCTGGTTTGGTTTGGTTGTTGCTGGTTGGGTTGGGTTGTTGTTGGTTTGGTTGTTGCTGGTTTGGTTTGGTTGTTGCTGGTTTGGTTGGGTTGTTGCTGGTTGGGTTGGGTTGTTGCTGGTTGGGTTGGGTTGTTGTTGGTTTGGTTGTTGTTGGTTTGGTTTGGTTGTTGTTGGTTTGGTTGTTGCTGGTTTGGTTTGGTTTGTTGCTGGTTTGGTTTGGTTGTTGCTGGTTTGGTTGGGTTGTTGCTGGTTGGGTTGGGTTGTTGTTGGTTTGGTTGTTGCTGGTTTGGTTTGGTTTGTTGCTGGTTTGGTTTGGTTGTTGCTGGTTGGGTTGGGTTGTTGTTGGTTTGGTTGTTGCTGGTTTGGTTTGGTTTGTTGCTGGTTTGGTTGGGTTGTTGCTGGTTGGGTTGGGTTGTTGTTGGTTTGGTTGTTGCTGGTTTGGTTGGGTTGTTGTTGGTTTGGTTGTTGCTGGTTTGGTTTGGTTTGTTGCTGGTTTGGTTCGGTTGTTGCTGGTTGGGTTGTTGCTGGGGCTGTTCTCAGCTCTCCTCTCTCCTGCAGCCTCACTCAGTGATCCGTCACACCATCCGCTCCACCAACAGGAACATCCGTGCAGAGAGAACAGCCTCAGAGATCAACTGTGAGTTCCTGCCTGTCACCCTGTCACCCTCTCTGGGGGCTGATCTGCCTTGGGGGTCCCAAAAATGGGACAAACACTTGGGAAGCAAACCCTGGAGAGGCAGCATGCTTCAATAATTATTATTAATAAATAAATAAACAACTATATTATAAATAAATACATTTAATATAAATATACTTAATATAAATATATTTATCTTCATATAATTGCAGTGGCTTTGGTTTGCTAATTTGAAATTAAAATAATTGAAGGCTTTCCCAGGGCTTTTTGTCTTTACGTGTATGTTTCACAAACACACATAAAATTTCTCATTGATGTGTCAATCTTAAAAATCTGTCACTGATTGGTTCTTGTCAGGTACAAGGGAGACTTCCCAAGTCTCAGCAGGTAAAAATTTCAAGAAACCTTTGCAAACCACCACAGTAATATAATATAAATAATAATTATATATTAATATAAGTATAATATAAAAATATAGATAAACCCCAAATATATTTCTATAACTATTTATATATTTGTATAAACATACTTAATATAAACATGAAGACCTCTGTTATAATATTATGATAATATAGTAACTATAATAATTATATAATAATTAACATTCATATTATTAAACTACTCAGATGGTTCTAAGCTGAAATGCTGAATGTAGAAATTATTTTATCTGCAGGTTTGATCACAAGCCTTTGGTAGCTCCAGCACTGGCAGCTCCTGTGCACCACCTGCATCACACTCAGGGAAATTTGCTCTTGAGGAGCCTTTTTCATTTTCTTTCACATGCATTTCAAAGTGACAAGTGGTTAAATAGTTATGTTTCTGTGACTTGGTATTTGCTTTTGGCCTTTCTTGTGGGTTTCATATTTGCAAATTCAAATAGTCAGACAATGAGGCTGATAGTGAAGTGCTGCTCACTTAAGAGACAAATCCGGAGCTGTGTACAGGATATTTTGATCTGTTCCTACCTTCATTTCACTGGAGTGAGCACTGAAAGGATCCTAGTGCAGGACTGTGTGTGTTAATTATGAAATTATTCTGTTTTGTAGTTGATAAGCTGCAGTTTGAGCCCCCTCTACGGAAAGAAACAGAAGCTCGGGATGAAATGGTAAGGGCAACTTTGGGGTTTGTTTATTTATTAAAATCCCAGTATCTTCAATATTTTGTGCAGCTTTCTGGAAAAATGTTTTTAAAGTTCCCTAAATGACCCTTACTGGATTTTTCACCATAATTTTTTGTTTTCCTGTTACTTATAGCTGTTTCATCTGGGTATTGCACCATTTCCAGGTGGTGCTTTTAAGAAGAAAAAGAAAATAGATTATCAATAATTGCTTTATAGATTGTAGGATGTCATTTCCCTTTGGAATTTGATTTTACTGCTTGTGGGTTGTTCTGCAGGGCTGGGGAATCCCTCAGGCCTCTTTGTGTGTGCTGGATAAGGTGCTTTAAGATACTTTAGTTTGACAGGGGGGAAATAAAATGACAATTTCTGCATCTTCAGGTTGTGGCAGCTGGCAGTGACTTTGCTTCACATTGGAATCCTTTTGTTGATGGGAGCAACAAGTAAGTACAGATGAAACCAGCTTTTATTTCTGTGACATATTATGAAACTGAAAGAAGAATGAGTAATGGTAAATCAAACCATAAGCCCTGATCCAGTTGAATATTGATAAATTCAGGAGATGTTCCCCAATGTGCAGGTGCTTGGTCAATCCTCTTGGAGAGTGACTTTTAATCTCTTTGAACCACCACCAGTAGCTTGTTTGAAGTTTGTAGGTGGGAAGTGAAGTGTGGATGCATGGCCAGGACAGTGACATAACAGAGCCACAGTGAGTTTCCTGCAGCAGAGCTGAGTTCAGGATCCTGCTCTGGCCTCACACTTCTCCTCTGAGCTGTGGCTGTGGTTGTGACATCCTGTGACAAGGCCTGTGCACAGCCCTGAACTCGAGAAAGGGAAGGAGAAACCAGTTCTGAATGTTGAGTTTTACCAGGCTCAGTAACACTGCACCACCCCTCCTGCTGTGGGTGTAGTGTATAAATCAGCCATGCACTGTTTTGGGGTGAAAAATGTGTTTATAGCTGGTTTCCCTGGGTAGAGCAGGTCTGAAGTTACAGGAGCACTACTCTCTCCAAATTGGGACTGAATTCTTTTAGGTGTGTACCTTCCTTTTGCTGTTAAAAAGTGGATTCTGCCTTTAAAGGCAATCCCTGGGTTTGCAGTCAGGAGTGTGGAGGTTCAAATGTAGGGAAAGATGATATCTGGGCTCAAACCATTGCTCAGCTCAAAGAGCCTGTTTCCCATCTTTATTTGGAACTCAGCAGCAGACAGTGGATTTCTTTGGCTTTTTTTCCTGCAGATAAAAGTCTTGCATAAGCTGTCAGCTGACATTACAGCCCCCTGGAAGGCTGCTGCAGATTGCCAGGATTTGAGCCTTTTGAAGCATCCTGGTTTTCCTGCTCCCAGCCTCGTTGTTCTCCAGGACTTCTGGGGCTGTACTTGGGGGGTCTCTGGCTCTCCCCTGCCCTGTTTCCTCCTCTCCCTGTGCCCTGGGTTTGTTTGTGTCACCCTGCTGAGCTGTGGATTGAAGCCTTGCTGGGAGTGCTGGATTTTCTGCAGACAGCTGGATCTGTGGGGTCCAGGAGCAGGGAGGGAGAGAGGGCAGCTCCTCCTGGCAGAGGGACTCAGATTTGATCCTGTTCCTTTGCCTTTATCTGTGCTGAAGCTGCAGCAAACATTCCCAGGGCTATAAATCAATAAATAGGTGCAGATTCATTGGGAAGGAGGGCAGGGACAGCAGTCCTGGGTGGTGGATCTGTGCTGCTCACTTGGAAACCACTTCCAGTTGGAAAGATAAACAGGAAATGCATAACTCCTCTGCCCCAGAGTTGTGAGCAATCCCTGGCATGTCCAGGGAGGATGTGTGCTGGGGGTCCTGCTTTTCATGCCCTTTGGATTTTATCAGAGTGGATGCTGAGGGAGATCTTTGACTTAGGGGAATACCAGAATGTGGACTTGATTCCTTGATTTTCTCACTGCAGCATTTTAAAATTACTTTTGTCTAATGCATTATAGAGGTGTTTTTTATTGATGGTTTTCATAAAATCCCAGGAAGATTTGGGTTGGAAGGGACCTTTAAGCCCATCCAATTCCACCCCTTGCCATGGGCAGGGACACCTTCCACCATCCCAGATTATTCCAAGCCCCAATGTCCAACCTGGCCTTGGACACTTCCAGGGATCCAGGGGCAGCTACAGCTTTTCAAAAAGAAAGAATTTTTCTCCTTTAAATTTTTAATAGTTCCTGTTGGCAACTGCCTGCTGCTTTCTCTCAGAAGTGACTTGCAGGGATATTTCACATTAATCCAAATTTGGCTGGGTTTTCCTGGTCATTGCCCTTTAAACACACAGCTTGAAAATTGCCATTTTGCAAAATTTTATCAGGGTTTTGTTTTTTTTTTCTTCAAGGTTATATTTTCAGTGCTGCTTTGATCCTCTAGTCACAATTTCTTTTTTTTTTTTTTTTTTTTTTTTTTTTTTTTTGTTGTCCCTGGAGTAGCTTTGAAACTGTAGTGGGAAACAATCTGGGTCTTTTGTCTATATGTATAAATAAGGAAACTTCCCTTTAAAGGCTTTTCTCCATTTGTCTCCCAGTAACTTCCTCTGTTCCTTTTTTTCTCTTTTTATATTGTACTGGTGTTAGACATTTCAACAATATTTGGAATGCCAGGTATGGAAATGAAAGCCAATGGTGTGGAAGAGAGATGCAGTGATTTTTATGGGGTAAAGAGAAGGAAAGGACCTTACAGAGTGGAAAAAGGCTGAGTGGAGAGAATTATTTGTTTTGGGAAGGGCAGGGAGATGCTTGTTGTGAAACTCAGTGACATCAGGGGTGGGTTGAGTTGCACGTGTCGACCTCAGAGCTGAGCTCTTAATTCTATAAACATTCTGCCTTAGGGGACTGCTCACAAAATTTGGAGATGGGAGTGAAGATGTTGAAGAGTGAGTGGATCTCCTTGCTGTACAGTTGCTCTGCTCCCAAACCTCTTCCCTCAGAATGCTGCAGGAGGCTTTGCCACTCACAGAGGGAGGGCTGGCTGCTCTCCCAGGGCTAACATGCACTTGGCTCCTTCCCTGACCCTCAGGAGAAACCCCAAAGCTCTGCTTTCTGCCCTGCTCTCCTTCCTGACTTATCTTACAGTCCCTGGGGAACTGCCTAATACATAAAATCAGATTTTGTATTGATTAATCCATTGGCCATGAGCAAGGCTTGGTTGTTACAGGATGATCCTGCCCAGCTCAGGTGTCCAAATGTTTGTCTGCTCCAAAAGCAAGGCTGCAAACTGGAATCACAGAATCCCAAAATGAGTTGGTTGGAAGGAACATTAAAAATCATCTTGTTCCACACCTCTGCCATGGGCAGGGACCACTGTCCCAGGCTGCTCCAACCTGGCCTTGGGCACTTCAGGGATCCAGGGGCAGCCACAGCTTCTCTGTGCCAGGGCCTCCCACCTTCACAGGGAAGATTTTCTTCCCAATATCTCACCTAAATCTCCCCTTTTCTGTTTTAAAACTATGCCCTCTTGTCCTGTCACTCCAGACCCTTGGCTAAAGTCCCTCCAGCCTGAGATCCAATCCCTGAGTGTATATTGATTTACAAACTTCAAATATCCTTCCCCACAGATTGCTCTATACTACTGGTATTTATGAAAGAACAGGAGTTTATGAAAAACCAACACTTCTAATGAGATTAATGAGCTTCCCCCCTGCTCTGGCATTTCTAGTTTAACCCTGTGTGTGCAAAGCTCTGCTCTGCTTTTCTGTGCCTCTGGTTCATCTTATTTCCAGTCCTGAGGGAGTTCTGGGTCTGGTTGAACTCAAACAACTGCTGTTCTTTCCATTGCAGATCAACACTAAAGAGAGCTGGGCCACCCCCACTGCCTCCCAAGGTGAGAAATGTGGGATTTAAGGGCTTCAGCCAGACTGGGATGGCTCTTGTTCTGCATTCTGCCTGTGATAGTGCATCAGAGAGGAGCCTCTGAAATTATTCTGCTGTCAGCTGTTTTATTTTTATAGAACCACAGATTTCCTGGCAGGGACCCCAGGGATCATCCAGCCCAGCTCCTGTCCCTGCACAGACACCCCAGCAATCCCACCCTGGGCATCCCTGGTGTCCAAACACAAGCCTTGGGAATGCCACCATTCCCTAGGGAGCCTGGGCAGTGCCCAACACCCTCTGGGGGAGGAACCTTTTCTCTGAAATCCAAACTAAACTTCCCCTGGCACAGCTTCCCTCAGGTCCTGTCCCTGCTCACCAGGGAGCTTTTTATCTTTCTTATATTGTGGTGCCCAAAATCACACAACCATTACAAAAGCTGATACATATTTATGTAGCAGCAGTCTGACTTAAATTCAACTTGTCTGAGGTTTATTCTTTCCAGGTGCCATTCCCAGTTCCTCCCATTCCCCAAGTAACCATTCCCCTCTTTGGTTCCTTGCAGCCGAGGATGAACAGTTACCCCGAGGAAAACCTCCCAGATGACAACAGATGCCAGACAATAAAACACTTCCCAGAGCCCCAGAGCAGAACCCCAGCAGCCCATAGGAGACAGAGCATCCCAGTTTGTGGGCCCCAGGCAGATTCCTGCCCCATGGGGATGACCAGCAGCATCAGCAGCCCTGGATTGCTCACAGCCAGATACAGTGACCTGGGTGAGTCCCTTACCTGTCCTAGAGCTGCCTGGCACCTTGGAAAAGGAATTGCTTCCAGTGCCAGCTGCTCCCAGGAAATAATATTTGAAAACAAGCTGATCAGGAGGTGAAGTTCTCCTTTTTCCACTTGTGGTTCTTATTAGAGCCATTTCCCCATGGTGGGAATGTTCTTCCTGAAACAGGACACTCAGCCAGTCAGTCCCATTACTGTGTCCCCTGCAGGAATAGGAGAAGAGCAGTGAATGTGTGGGGAGGACCTTGCCACAGCAGAAAAACAATGAATGTGTGGGGAGGACCTTGCCACAGCTTTATTCTCAGTGGGATTTGTCCCAGGGACTGTTTGGATAACAGTGGAAGTGACACTGTGCTGGGAAGGGTTCAGCTCTCTGAGTTGTGGCTATGGAATGTCAGAGCTCAGCTCAGCACAAGGAAGAAGAGATTTTCTATTTCACTGTGTCAAATCAGCTGCAAACCATGTCTGGGCTCCTTTTCAGGCAATGGGAATGGGATGCTGAAACACATTGAGGAGAATGCAGAAGGACCTGGACAAATCCCTCAGCTGCCAAGGAAAAAGGAGAAGAGAGATTTCCCTGTAGGTATTGGGACTGTGGGGCTGATGTCACTGTCATGTCCTCAAGCTGATCAGTGCACAGGAGGGGTTTTATCATATTTCTTTCTTCCCACAGAAACCAGCAATCAATGGTTTGCCTCCAACTCCAAAGGTGCTGGTAAGAAATGCACTGGGAATTAGGGAAACCTCACTCTGGTTTATGCTGCAATAAGGCACCAACTCACCTGGGGGGGATTTTCTACATCTGAGAGCTTTTCCAGTGCTGTTTCCATTTTTTCAAACCTTCCTGTCACTGTTCAGTCTGGGTGTGAAGGGTTGGAAGCTTCCCTGCCTCCATGAGTTGTGCTCTCCAGGGCAGCCCCTGCTTAGGAAGAGAAATGGGAAAAGGTTGTAGTGATGAAAAGCTTTTGCCTCTTTTCCCTTCATGTGCCATTTTATAAGCACTCAATATTCATGTTTTTTATATTCTGTAAATAATAGTCAATATTCATATAATACAGAATAATTTCAATTGGAAAAACCCTCTAAGATCACTGAGATCAACATTCCCCCAGCACTGCCAAGGCCACCACTGAGCCATGTCCCCAAGTGCCACATCCACATGGATTTTAAATCCCTCCAGGGTGTATTGTTCTTACCCAGTGGTACCTAAAGTTGTTGATACCATTTTGAGCCCTCTTTGCATTTTTGAATGTGCATGAATTGAAATTAAAAGCAGTGAAAGGCTGTGTGTGTTCAGCTCTTCACACTTTAAATTTGTTTCAGGTTTCAGTTTTGGTGTCTTTCAGATGGGAGCCTGTTTTTCCAAAGTCTTTGATGGTTGTCCTTTGAAGATTAATTGTGCAACTTCATGGATACATCCAGATACTAAAGGTAAAGTTATGTTTGGTGATGGGCTTGGGAAAGAAAATAATTTGTGAAGTTATTTTAGGTTTGCATTTGAAACCTCCCAAAGTGGGAGGGGAATAATCCCTTTCCATTGATTTTTCAGACCAGTACATCATCTTTGGCACAGAAGAAGGGATCTACACTCTGAATTTGAATGAACTCCACGAAGCAACCATGGAACAGGTGAGTTGTGGTGGGCTGAGCACACAGAACAGATCTGGGGATATTGTGGAGCAGTGAAGTTTGGCACTGGAGGGAGAAGGTAGATACCAGGCTCTGGGATTAAATGATTCCCATCAAAGCCAATAATCAAAACCTGAAAATTACTTGTTCCCTGACCTGTGTTTTTTAGTTGCTGCATGTGTGACACTGCTGTCAAATCTTCCATGTCCTTGGAGAACAGCTCCCTGCCCCTTCTCCCTCCATCCCATCCCCACTAGATGGCACATTGCAGCTCCCTGAATGCAGAGCCCTCTATCATTTAATTCAGCTGCTTTGTTATCCCCAAGAAGCTTTTCCTGGTCTCTCTAACCCTTTCCAAAGCCATTTGATACAATCCTGATCTTAAATCTGGTGTTTCAGAGTCAGGATGTTTTGGAATTTTGTTCCTTGTGTGTTTTTCTAAATTATTTCATCTAACAGTCTTCTCTGGGCTTTTCCATGTGCTTTTTTGTGTCCCAGTGAAAGGTTTGCTATGCCAGTGGTGGGTAGGGAGAGCACTCAGTGCACTGCAAGCAAAGTTTCCTTTTCCATGAGAGCATTCTCAGCTGGCAGAGTCAGGTGTGACCACCCTAAACCTCACAGACTTCTGCCTCACTTGTTCCCACTTTCCTTTTATCCATTTGATTATTTCTCCCCTCCAAATGCATATTATGAACTGTTTCTCCAACTTTTAATTCTGGTTACATCTTCCAGAGTTCTTCCTGTCTGTCCAAGGTTAATATCTCCCAGGAGGATATTTATATTCCATCTGTAGTTTTTCAGTGGAAACACTGAATAAACCCAAAGCCATTAAACAGAAGATTGCTGGGAGATACTCACAGTTTGGATTTTTCTTTCTACACTTTCTCCCACACCTATTTTCTTACTTTGCATGTGGGAGAGGCACACAGGACAAAGTGTTCTATGATGATGGGATGGTCTGGGATGGAAGGGAATTTAAATCCCATCCAGCTCACCCCAGCCATGGCAGGGACACCTTCCACTATTCCAGGCTGCTCCAAGCTTATTCCAATAATCCATGGTCTGTCTGTGCAGTACTAAGGCTCCAAAACAGGGAATAAACAGGAATCTGAGACTTTCTCCAGTGTGGAGGAATGGTAGAGGTGGAACAGGCAGAGAAAATCACAGTTATAATTCCTGTATGTTTCTACTAATGGAATTATTTTCTTTTATTCCCCAGTTATTTCCTCGAAAGTGCACCTGGCTGTATGTTATCAACAACACCTTAATGTCCCTGTCAGGTGAGTGGAAATGGAGGGGAAATGATTACAGTTATAAATAAACAGTTATAAATAAACAGGAACATTTAAAGTCATGATTGTATTTGCTCAGTCTGGAGAGGAGAAGGATCCAGGGAGAGCTCAGAGCCTTTCCAGGACCTAAAGGGGCTCCAGGAGAGCTGGAGAGGGACTGGGGACAAGGGATGGAGGGACAGGACACAGGGAATGGGACACTGCCAGGGGGCAGGGATGGGTGGGATAGTGGGAATTGGGAATTCCTGGCTGGGAGGGTGGGGAAGCCCTGAAATAGAATTCCCAGATTTGCTGTGGCTGCTCTGGATCCCTGGCAGTGCCCAAGGCCAGGCTGGACAGGGCTGGGAGCAGCTGGGGACAGTGGGAGGTGTCCCTGCCATGGCAGGGGTTGGAATGGATGGGGTTTAATGTCCTTTCCAACCCAGACCACCCTGGGATTCTGAGGTCCCAAAACAAAACCTGTGTCCCTCTGAACAAGGTGGTTTTCAAATACTGCTGATGCAGCAGTTTTGCTGCTTGGGTTTCCTGATTCCTGGGCAGTCAGTTGTCCTGGAATAGAACATTCCAGACAGGAATGGGGCACTGTGCCCTGGAGGCTGATGGTGGGACTGTGCTTTGAAACATGCAGGGTTTCTGTAACACTTGGTTTATAGATAAGGTAATATCCTAATATAATTTATTGCTGTTTTGTAATTACAGCCTTTAGAAAATGTTTGCGTACAACTAACTGTGATGAAATGAGCTCAGATCTTCTCTATATTCATTATTATTTTTATCTTGTTTTCTTTTTATTCATATCTGGATGTGACCTACCTGACACCTGTTTGTAGAAGGTAATTTTTCCATGCTTGCATTTTCCTGAACGTTGCAGTTCTGTGCTGGAGGAGTGGCTGAGATGCCAACTGTGCCTTTTTCTCTTACAGGGAAAACATTCCAGCTCTACTCCCATAATTTAATAGCATTGTTTGAACAAGCCAAAAAAACAGGATTAGCTGCTCATATTCAAACCCACAGATTTCCTGACAAAATATTACCAAGGTACAAAACTTTCATTTGTAGACAATTCTTAATAAGTGAAAATAGCCATAAATTGTGTTGGTGCTGTTGAGTTGGTGCATGAAGGGCCCTTACTTCTGTTGCTGATGCATTTTTTGGTGATTATTATTCCAGGAAATTTGCCTTAACAACCAAGATCCCTGACACAAAAGGATGCCACAAATGCTGTATAGGTGAGCAGACAAATCCAGCTTTGCCATTTATTCCCCTGCCCTTTGTCCATGGACATGGCATGTCTGAAACTCATTTCTTTTTAATAAATTTAAGAGTTCTTTGTTCAGAAAAAAGGCTGAGGGAATTGGGGTAGTTCAGCCTGGAGATGTTGCAGAGTGATCTAATTGGGGCATTTCAGTGCCTGAAGGAGCTAAAGGAAAGATGGAGAGAAACTTTTTACAAGGGATGGATTGCCAGGACAAGGGGGAATGGCTTCCCACTGCCAGAGGGCAGGGTGGGAATATTGGGATTCAATCCTTCCCAGACTCCTGGCACATCCACAAACAGCCTTTCTGCTTTGTCACCTTGGCTCCAAGTGTGACCCAGTTCCAACTAGTGAGGAAAACTTGAATATTTTCCACAAAGAAAGGATCAGTAGGAATAAAAATTGTGGCAGACTGGGGAGGGCAGAGCCACAAGTGCAGTTTGAAGGGCACAGAAAGGGTTAAAGCTTGGGAAGTTGTGGATTTGTCTGCAGCTTGGGCTGCCTGCAGAATGTTTGTCCTTTCCAATACTGGGCCTGGTGCTGTTTGAAATCAGAATCCTGGAATTACCAGGGCTGGAAAAGCCTTCTGAGATCATCCATCTATCCCCCAGCCCAGCACTGAATCACATCCCCAAGGTATCTGCAGATTGTGCCTTTCACCCCTAAAAATGAATATAAAGCTGCACACTTGGAGATCCTGTTCAGCTCATCTAAAGTGCCCACAACATCCACACCTACACATAATTCCTGAAATCAGACTGCTCTGTGTCCAGCTGAGCTTCAAAATCCACCCAAACCCTGTCTCATGTGTTTCAGGAGCTGTCAGAGCTCCCCAGGAACTTCCCACCTTCCCTGCCTGGGAATTTATTCCAATAAATTGATTCCAGCCTGACCCTGAGCTGTCCCTCCTGGCTCCCACTGCCCCAGGGACAGGCACTGCAGCTTTTCTGCCCACTCAGCCTCTGAACCTCAGGAATGCAGCTAGTTATTAATTAAAGCTGTAATTGAATTTATCTGGAATGGGGCACAATATTAATCACTGTGCATGTTGGGATGGGAAGCCAGAAGGCAACAAGTGGGAAACTGATGGAACAAAAGGGGCTTTAAGGTCCCTTCCAAACCTAATCATGCCATGATATGATTTTATAATACTCATTTGTAAAGATAGCTGTAGGGTTGGTTTTTTATCAAGTATTGAACTTGCAGGGCTTTAAAATTAATATTTTCTGGTGGGTTTTGTTTTTTTTTTTTTATTGTATGTAGTACGAAATCCATACACAGGCCACAAGTACCTGTGTGGTGCATTGCAGTCTGGAATTGTTCTGCTCCAGTGGTATGAGCCAATGCAGAAATTCATGTTAATAAAGGTAAGCATTTTACTTTTAGTTGAGTTGAATAATTATGCAGTTGTTGAAGTAACCTTTCCAGAGTTTGTGATGGAAAGTTCACCCCAGGCTGGTGCCATTTGTGGCTTGTGAGCACTTGAAAATCTGGCTGGACACATTTTGACTCAGAAAACCTTGTGACTGAAGTAATTTAAGTAATATAAAAGTCATTTAAGTGCTGGATCAAGCCCAGCTCTGGCAACAAGAGCCCATGATCCACCTCTACCCAGCTCCAAAAGCAGTGAAAATTCTGTTTATTTATACTTTGTGCTGTTGTTGTAGAGTCATTCACAGAGACCTGATGTTTTCTCTTTGCTTCCCAGCACTTTGATTTCCCCCTGCCCAGCCCTCTGAACGTGTTTGAGATGCTGGTGATCCCAGAGCAGGAGTATCCCATGGTGTGTGTGGCCATTTCCAAGGGCTCAGAGCCAAACCAGGTGGTGCAGTTTGAGACAATCAACCTGAACTCTGCATCCTCGTGGTTCACAGAGATTGGGGCAGGTGAGGCCCTTGGCCCCTCTCCCAAGCTTTGCTGTCTGGGAATGTTGGATATTCCTTCCTTGGAGTGGTTTGGGAACCCTTTAGGCTCAGCAGCTTCTACATGGAGCAGATGGAAGCTGATCCCACATGGGAGGGACTGGGGACAAGGGATGGAGGGACAGGAACAGGGAATGGCACACTGCCAGAGGATGGGTGGGATGTTGGGAACTGGGAATTCCTGGCTGGAGGGTGGGGAGACCCTGGAACTGAATTCCCAGAGCAGCTGTGGCTGCCCCTGCATCCCTGGAGTGTCCAAGGCCAGGCTGGGGCAGTTGGGGTGGGGGAAGGTGTCCCTGCCATGGCACAGGAATGAGATGGGATTTAAGGTCATTTCCAGTCCCAGCTATTCTGTGATTCTCTGTTGTGCTCACCTGCCCACAAACTGTCCTTAAAAAACATCTTTTATTTCCTGAATTTCTTTAAACCTCAGCCAAACCCTGCTGGTTGTGTTCTCCTTTGTGGTTCTGTGCTGTTTCCTGGATGCTGCTCTTTCCCCTCCTTTCCTGCATCAAAACTCCCAGAAATGGATTCCTGTCCATCCTCCAGCCCCTGGGGGAGGATTGTTATCTTCAGCTGGCTCTTAAAAAGCAAAGACTTGGGTTATTTTTAAGACCTGGTTGATATTTTGCAGCTGCTTTTCTTTGCCTTTGTTGGATGTACATTTTTACCTTTAAATGTTGCTTTTTAGCAGCTGTAGGAACAACTTCATTAGTAAAAAGCAGAAAAAAAATCTATTAAACTAGTTTATTATCATCACAATAATCTTTCCAGATGTGGGTTTATGGGAAAAGATTGGGGTTTTAGGAATTAAAAGTCCTTTTGTTTATTCTGGTGCCTCTCTATGGAGGAAGCTGTGCTGAACCATAGCATAAATGTGTTTTATCCAGTCAAAGTTGTGTTTTCCTATTAAATACCTGCTTTGAACAGAGAGGTTTGTGCTTCTTCCAGAATATTCTGGGATCTTAGAGCCTTTAAAAGTCAGAGTAACAAAAAAAAAAAAATCAATCAGACTAACAAGAGCAGAGTGAAAAGAGTTTGAGGGGAGGCAAAGTCTCTTGATGTGATATAAAATATAAAATAATCTGGTTTTTTTTCCCCAGGCAATCAGCAGTTGGATGCCATTCATGTGACACAGCTGGAGAGAGACACTGTCCTGGTCTGCCTGGACAGTGAGTAACACAAAACTCTTGGATAACTCACTGACCTCGTGCAAAACTTGGGTTGCCACAGTTGTTGATTTGAACTTCACCACGAGTTGTTTTGTATTTTTTTTTCTCCCTACATTATTAATCTGTGTTGTAATATTTCCAAAAAGATAGTTTGGATAAGTGGGATTTCATTCTGACTTTTGTAATTCCACTTTCTCTCTGTCAGTGTAAATCCATCCCAAGTACAAAGTTTCCTGTGTTTATTTTGATAGAAAGATGCTCTTGGTTCATTTTAGGCAAATGCTGTAGATGTTAATTTTGGGTATTTCTTTGTGCCTGAAAGATTAGATTTGTATTTTACACTTAAATCCTTTTCAGCAGTGGCTTTTAATGCTGATTTTTCTCTTTCTTTTAAGAATTTGTGAAAATAGTGAATTTACAAGGGAAATTGAAGTCAAGCAAGAAATTGGCTTCTGAGCTGAGCTTTGATTTCTGCATTGAGTCAGTGGGTGAGTGATTTCTGCTCTGGTGTCTTCCAGGGGTTTAAGGACTCACTGTTGAAAGCCTGACTAGTTTCTGGTCATTTCTATAGCAATGAGAAGGAAAAAGTGGTTTAGTAATACATAAATCTGTGTTAGCCTTCTAAAAGTTAAGATTTTATTTCAACAGCACAATCCATTTTTTAATAGTCAGGGTAATAATATTTGAATCTAATTCTCAAGCTGCTGTCTTTAGACTAGGACAGGAGCTTTTTTTAAACTTGAATTGTAGCTGTCAAACAAGAATTTCTGCTGTAATAAACTCTCAAAAATCACAGAATTCAATCA
This sequence comes from Erithacus rubecula, assembly GCF_903797595.1. NCBI lineage: Eukaryota > Metazoa > Chordata > Aves > Passeriformes > Muscicapidae > Erithacus > Erithacus rubecula. Next base: position 58,896,926 of record NC_136688.1, read on the forward strand.
CTCAGAGCTGGCAGCACTGTGCTCTCTCTGTCCTTGAATGGAAAACCCCCATTTTCCATCATTCATCTATTTTGAAGTAACTGTAATAATTCAGGTGATGTGACATTTCCAGCAGCTTTGCTTGGCAGTGTTTGTTTTTACTTTTCCTGAGGGCTTTTCCAGAGGCACTGGGAAAACAGGGAGCCAGGGGATGGGGTGTGACTGTGTCCCTCCTTTGCAGTGTGCCTTCAGGACAGTGTGCTGGCCTTCTGGAAACATGGCATGCAGGGCAAGAGCTTCAAGTCAGATGAAGTAAGTGATCTCCAGCCTCTCCAGTTTGATTCCTGCTGTTCTTATTTACTCCTGGATCCTTTGGCTTCTCTCTCTTCTTCCCAAGTGAGAATGCTCACATTCCACCACTATCATCAATTTATCCATTTCAGTCCTGTACTTTGCATTAAATTGCATTTGATTGTTTCTTTCCTTCCAGCTCAGACCAATAAATTTCCTTTTGCTGCTGAAATGGATCTGAATATCTGCATTTTTCTGCAGGTGACCCAGGAGATATCTGATGAAACCAGAGTTTTTCGCCTGCTGGGCTCAGACAGGTAATCTCCCTGCAGAAACAGAAACCTTTTGTTTTATTTAAACCAGCTTTGCTAGTTCCCAGCTGGGGCTGGCTTCCAGCCCAGCTCTGTCTGTGGGCACCAAGTGTCAGGGAGAGAGGACGATGTTCTTGGCTCTCAGGGTGCCCAGAGCATTTCTGGAAAAGCCTTGGATTGTCCTGGTGAGCTGGGAATTGCCTTGGCAGCAGTCACTTAAAACAATCCTGGCTGATCTGGAAATAGCAGAATAAACTAGAACTCACTCAGGTTTTAATCACAGTGATCCAAATCCACTCATTATCCATAACATCCAAGAGCTGCAGCTGTGCCCAGGTTTGCAGCCTCAGGCTCCAGGTTGGACACATTCACTTGTGCATTCTCAGCCAGCCAGGGGGATAAATGCAGGAATTGACAGGGGTGGGTCAGAAATCACTTCCAGCCACAGAATCCCAGACTGGTTTGGCTTGGAAGGGACCCTAAAGCTCATCTTGTTCCACCTTCACTAGACCAGGTGGCTCAGAGCCTTGAACACCTCCTGCTCTCCAATCCCTGATCCTCTGCTCCCTCATCTGGCCTTGGAACTGCCAAACCTTTGGGTTGTATTTTCCATCTCTGTACAAATGGAGCAGGAGTTATTCCTGCCATCCCAGTGAGGTGTGGAATCACCTTTTTCCCTTGGATCACTCCTGAACTGCTCAGGTGCAGAGGTGAGGATCAGGGACAGAGGCTGTTGATTTGAAAAGCCTTTGTGGAAAACAAAAAGCAGAAACAAGTTTAATCCTAAAAACAACAGAAACTGGTGCAGAGAAATGCTCAGCACTTGGGAGGGAGAGGGGGGATCAAAGGCCCAGCCACTCCAGCTGATGGTCAAGGTCCAGTCAGTGTGCCAAGACAGGGAGAGAATCATTTTCCAGAGTGGCCCACAGGAACATGATCCAGCAGGATAAAGGCAGAGAATGATCCCTGTGAGCCTTTGAGGTGATAAATATTTAGGAGGGAGGAGAATTGTTGAGGTTGCTTATCAGAAGATGTAAGAGGGATAAACATTTGGGCTGCAAGTGATAGGATCATGGAATTACAGAATGGATTGGCTCAGAAGGGACCCTAGAAATCATCCAGTTGCAACCCTTCAACTATATATTGTCCTACAGTGTTTTTATCAGAAATGATGCTGGAAAATGAGAGAACTGGTTAAAGAATGAAACACCCAAGATATTTGAGGGAATCTCTGTCTCCATTGTGTAGAAAGCCCTGAGTTTCCTCCTCAGGAGTTACAAGAAGAGCTGGTTTTTGCCCCTGACTGTGGATCCTGTTTGTGTTTGGTTGCAGAGTGGTTGTGCTGGAGAGCAGACCCACAGAGAACCCCACAGCTCACAGCAACCTCTACATCCTGGCTGGACATGAGAACAGCTACTGAGACTCACCCAGCAGAGAGCAGGGGGAACTGGCCATGCTGGGACCCAGGAGCACCAGCAAACCAGGACTGGCCCTTTCTTGTCTTGACACCAGAATTGTGTTGGTTTTTAGGGTGGGAATCAATCCATTTTTGCAGCTGGGAACAGCTGGTTCTGTCTCTTGCCACTGTGTGGTTGGTTATATCGAGTTTGCTTAATAAAAGCTGAGATAAAAAGCCCTTTACTCATTAGTTCTAGGGAAACAGAGCCTTGAAACATGTTCTGCAGTAAAGGTGCCATAAACTGTTAAATATTTCCCTTCCCTTGGATTTTCCTTTTATTCTGTAGATACAGATCTAGTGCTGGCTGTTGCCCTGTTTTATACTGAGTCTTATTCTTAATAAAACAAAGATTTGTGTAGGAAGTGAAAGTATCTGCAAAGCTTTTTGGTTTTAAATCTGCCATTGGGTATGGCTTTGTATAATAGACTATTTAATCCTTATTTATTAATCTGCTGCTAGGATGGGGTAATGTCTAACTTTTAGCAAAGGAAGGTTGCAGAGCAGCTTACTTTTTTTTTTTTACAGTTGTATAAAGATTTGATTATTCTTTTTCCTTGTAGGGATGTAGTGCATTACTGAGGGATGTGTTACCATGTTGGGTGATCATGTAAAAAAAAATGCAGTTTTGTACAACAAAATATTTTGTACTGATTTTTCTGCCTGCAGAATTGCCATAAAAGGGATTTTCTTACTTCCTAGATGTAGGGTGTGTGTACACAAAGTAGAATATTGATATCAGACTTGTTGCTCCTGGGTGGCTGTGTACAATATCCATGTGTGTGTGTGTGTGTGTGTGCATGTGTGTAAAGTTGCCTGGCAGTGTGTATTTTTTATATATATATTTATACATATATATATAAAAATGTACAAAACATATATGCTTTATTTTCATAAATTAGGGATAAGCCTTGTGACATGAAGTGGAAATCCTTAATGAATGAAAGTATCATGTACCCAACTGCCCACGACGTGTGGTTTATTTATGCTGGTCCAGAGGGGGGCTGGAGCCACAGCTGAGCCTGAGCAGATTCCAGCTGCTGTGCTTTGGGAATGGCTGCTGCCCCAGCTGGGACTAGAAATAAACATGATAACAACCAGTATTCTATAGCCAAGCTTTGATCACTTCTTGGTCACCTGCATGTTTTTTTCTCTATCTCCATTGAAGAGTCGCATCGGTTCCTTTTTGTCTTCCTCATTAATTAAAATTCTTGAGGTACCATTAAATATAGACTGACTCCAGGAGAGCATCTGGTTTTACTACCTCACATTACCCTGCTGGCTTTGATGTGAACACCCCTCAGGCAGGTGCAGTAGCAGCTCAGAAACATTGGAATTGAAGGGTTTTTTATTGAAATGCCTGTTCAGCTCCTGAGATCTGCTGCCTAGGAAGGAAGGGCTGGAATTCCCAGGTCATTTGAGCAGAGCAGGAAAGGTGTGTGACAGCTGGGAGTGGTTTGGTGCTGTGGTGGCTCCATGATCCATAATTTAACACAGAGGGAATTGTCTGGGCCCACGTGATGGCTCAGGGATGTCTCATTTCTCAGGACAGCTGCAAGTTGGGAAGGTCCAGAGGGGAAAACAGCCCTGCACACATTCAGCATTTTAGCCACTGTCATTCCAAACTAATTCTTGCTGACTTGATATCCAAATCAAGTCAAGATTTTTCAGTTCTGACACTGTGTCAAAGCTTAATAAGTGTACAGATAAAATTTGCAGATCACTCCACAGAGCATGAAAAATGTGCTTTAAGGGTGGTCAGCTGGAATTGGATCAGCAGTATTAAAAGTAGGACATTTGATTTTTGTCTTTTAGTGGAGTTCTCTGGTATTGAAATTATTTCTCCACAGGTAACAGTGACTGGTGATTAACCTCAAATGGTGCCACTCCTGGTCTTTAAAACAAAAATTAAGGTGAAGTGAAGCACCAGGTGTAGATATTGTAGAGCAAACACTTTTTAATTTACCTCATTCACTACAGAAGGTAATTTCAGCTTCATCTTTGAAAACACTTAAAGGTGATATCTAAAAGACTAGAGAAACCTGTAAATAAAATCTCATTATTTATGGGGAATAACTGGAGTAAATAACTCTTAGGTCATGACATTGTCATGCAGAAATAATGAGCTGAAAGTATTTGACACGAATGGCTGGTGTTTTGCTGGATCATAAAAAAATAAACTTAGGAAAGTCCTAATTTAATCAAACCTTTCTTAGCTGTTGAAGCATTTCTTATGGCATGTTGTGAAATGCTTTCTGCTGGTTTCATAGACAGTGGCATTTTTTGGCATGATCTGCAAGATGCTGTTTCCTAGTGTAAAAACCTCACTTTTGTTCTGTACCACAGAGCAGATTTGTGTGTTCCACCAACCTCAGTGATTCTGATCAGTATAATTTGTGTTTGTTTAATTTAGTCTGGCATTGTCTGTATCTCTGTTTTTGTGGAATTTAAACCAGGCTTGAGAAAGCCTAACCAGAGGGAGCTTAGGGGTGATGAAGCAAAAGCTTGCTCAGCCCCTCCTTCCTCACTCATTTATCAAAATTTTGATTATTGGATGCACGAGGTCATGTACCCAACTTGAAAGCCTTAAAAGAGGCTCCCAGAGCTCTTGGAAGTACAAACAGCATGGGAAGAGCAGTCTGTGTATTAATCTCTTTGAATTTCCTAACCAAATTCCTTGCAAGTGAAAAATACAGCAAGAATTATGCTGACATCTCTTTAAAGAGGAAAGGTACATCAGGGAGCCACGGTGTCTCTGGATGGAAAGGACAAGACTGGGAGACTCTGAAATGTGCTTTTTTTTTACCTTGTTTAGTCGTTAGGTGTAACTGAGACTCATAACTGCACTCGTTCAGTTTGTGTAACCAGGCTTTGTTCCACGGGAATTTCTGTTGCAGTTCAGTCTATGCCAAATAAACTGCTTTATTTGCTCTGTGCCGTGGTGAGTCGCTGGGAACAATACCTTGTCAGAGGGGTGTGGGGAGGATGCAGCCGCTCTCCAGGTTCTGTGGGAAGGGGCTGGCGCCGCTCTTCTCCGTCCTGCAGACAGCTGGGAGCCAGCAGCAGCTCCCGCGGGGAGAAATCACAGCAGCGGCGACAAAATACTCCCTGCCAGTCACCTGCCAGCAGCAAGGAAACGCTCAGGAGTGGTTTGGCTGGAAAAGCAGAGGCTGGCTGGGAAGAGAGCAGGGGCTGGAGGGTTCAAAAAGCTGCTCAGAGTAGGAAAACTCACCTCAGCAGGACCTAGAGCAGTTTACACCTTGTCCTCACACTTGGGCTATTTGCTGCAGGTGCTGTACCTGTATCCCACATCTCCTAAAATATAGGGGAGATTAAAAAAATTACATCATGAATGTGCCTTTGAACAACACAACTGCAGGTTACTGGCAGTTTTATTTATAAATAAATATGCAGCAATATTCCTCCTCTGCAGGAGACTGGTATCTCTGGGGGTCAATCTTGGCAGCTGGAATGTGAGGACTGCACATCCCTGATGAAGAAAAATAATGAGTGGATCTTTGTTCTGAGTTGGGAAGCACCTCAGGGAAGGAATGTAGTGGGAGTAGGCATGAGATGGAGTGGGGTCCATATTGAGGTCTAATATTGAAAATCACCAGAACAAAAAGCCACCTTGGTCAGGGGATGAGGATCCAGGGACCCAGATGGAAAGAGAACAGGATGGTCAGGGATGGAAAAACTCGTAGGAAGGGTCTGGCTGCTGGCAGGACAGTGACAGAAACCTGAGATTCTGGAACCGTGCAGAGGGAAGATGTTCCAGGGAAATAAAGCTCCAGGTGCCACAGGGAAGCGCGGGCGCTGCTTGAGGCTGTGGAAGGATGTTCCCTCTTCCAACCCGGCAGCAAAACGGAGTCAAACCTAGCGATCCTCTGGAAAGGGAGAGACGGACAAATACAACACGATCATGGCAGGGGAGCTGGAGCCGGATGGGCTTTAAACTCCCTTCCAACCCAATCCATGAGTGGTTCTGTGACTCCGTGAACACGGCGCTGCGGGTCCATGAAAGCCTGGGGGGATCGTGAGGCGCAGAGTCACCCGGCAGCTGCCATGGGGATCCCCCGCTCTCCTTCCCTCCCTCCGTTCCCCCGGGCCCCCCCCGGCCCTGGCGCTGTCCCCGGGGCGGTTCCCGGGGCCGGCCCCGCCGGGAGCCTCCCCCGGCCCGGCTCCGCGCTGAGGCGGCGGCGGAGCGCGGCGGGGCCGCCCGGCCATGGAGCGCTACGAGAAGCTGGGCAAGCTCGGGGAGGGCTCCTACGGCGTCGTGTTCAAGTGCCGCAACAAGCACACGGGGCAGATTGTGGCCATCAAGAAGTTCCTGGAGTCCGAGGAGGACCCGGTGATCCGGAAGATCGCCCTGAGGGAGATCCGCATGCTCAAGGTGGGCGGTGAGGCGGGACGGACCCCGCTGCCCGCGCGGGCTGTGCCCGTCATGGCGAGCCCTGAGGGAGCTGCCGGGGACGGCCGTGAGGGGACGGGGTGTGAGGACATCCAGGAAGGGACATCGTGCGGCCGCGAGGTGTGAGGACAGCAATGAGGGGACAGTGTCTTGAGGGGACGGGGCAGCCATGAAAAGACGGCGCGTGAGGGCACCTGTGAGGTGCTGCGGTGTCGTGAGGGGGGAAGCGAAGAGACGGGTGTGAAGGAGCGCCATGAAGTGCCCAGCTCAGTCAGTTCCTCTGGGAAGAAGCCGGTGCCGGGCAATGTCCGACCCGCCTGTCCGGGGATGGCGGTGCCGGCGGATCCTGCCCAGCCCAGCAGGAGCAGGTGGGAGCTGAGGCACGGCCATGAGCAGCGCCAGCACCTCCCTGCACAGAGGGACTGGCCCGGGCTCTGTCCCCATGGCTCAGCCATGTCCTGGCCGGTGTGGGCACAGCTCTGCCCTTGGTGTGTGTCACGGACCCCTCTGCGCCCCCGAGATCCCCCAGAACAGTATAAAACACGTGGGCAAAAAGTGAGGCTAGACAGCATGAGGAGGGGACAGCCAGGGGACACAGCTCTCCCTGCTCTGCAGTTGATAAATCTGCCCCAGCTCCTCTTTAAAAGCCCTTTCTGAGCCCCTGGGTGTGCAGGATCCGGCTGTGGGTTGATGCCAGGGGCTGTGCAGGGTCGGGTGTTCCACATGGAAGCGACAGCAGAGCCCTGAGCCTTGTCTTTGCTGATCCTTTCCTGACCTCTCTCATCCCCACACAGAAATGGGTTACTCCTTCAGCCTCTGGCTTTATTTCCCCATGAAATAAAAGCTCGGGAGCACCTGCAGTGAGTCACACCCCAGGTCTATCCAGCATGAAAGGGGGAGAGGATGGGGTAAGGTTTCCTTTCACACTCCCAGCTGTTGGGCAAGGATTCTGTCCCATCTCTTTGGAGCTCATGTGTTCATTTGGTCTCCATAGTATCCTGAGGCTTTAGGAATGTGTTGTGTGAAAAAGAAAATAGTTCCTTTTCTTTGTTACAAACTTGCTGCTGGGTGATGGCACACGGTACTCCCAGCTGTGTGTGCCAACAAATGGGAAGTGTCCCCTTTGCACTTTTTCCAGGGTGCTGGTGTACACCTGCTACCCTAGGAAAACAATCATCTAGGAAAAAGCATAATTATTTTTCAGTTACACTCTGGGGAGAAGTAGCCTAAGTTTTTCTCCTGTCCAAAGTAAACACAGAACATGTAGCTATTTGGTTTCAGTAAGCAATGCTACATTTACATTAAGATTTAAGTGATACTAAACATCTGAAAAGAAAAATAATCATGGCAGAAGTCTCTTGTAAAGCAGCTGGGAACTGCATCATCCTTAAGGATCCAAAGCCACTGCAGCCAGGCACAGCAGGATCTGTGTTGGGGCACTGTTGACTTCAACAAGTGCAGACCTGCTTGATTCTTTTCAGCTTTTTCTCTGCAAATAGTTTTTTGTTTGTTTGTTAAGGCACTTCCTGGCTTAGGCAACTCCTGTTTATCAGAGATGGAGTAAGATTGTGTTTCAATGATGGGCCTGATAAATCATTTTTCTGCCCAGTAAACACCTTACAGACAAAGGGATTTTTGTGGCCAGGAGCCAAGGGATGTGGAGTGGGAGTTTGCAGAGTCTTGAAACCATAGAATCCCAGAATGGTTTGTGTTGGAAGATCCAAATATTATCCCATTCCATGGCAGGGACACCTTCCACTGTCCCAGGCTGCTCCAAGCCCTCTCCAGCCTGACCTTGGACACTTTGAGGAATCCAGGGGTAGCCACAGCTGCTCTGGGAAACCACCTTTACAGGGAAGAATTCCTTCCCAGCATCCCAGGACAAGGGGGAATGACCTCCCACTGCCAGGGGGTTGGACAGAACCCTGGGCAGAGCTTGTTGCCCACCCATTGAGATCAGCTCCCACAGTAAGTACACAGAGGCTGAGCTGTGCTTGGAGAAAGGGCTCAGCTTAAGGAATTGTGTGACCCTGCAGGAAAAATCTGCCTCCCACACCTTCACCCTGTGCATCCCCTGACCAGCCCACCCCCTGTGTGTTGCAGCAACTCAAGCACCCCAACCTGGTGAAGCTGCTGGAGGTGTTCCGGAGGAAGCGGCGCCTGCACCTGGTGTTGGAGTACTGCGAGCACACGGTGCTGCACGAGCTGGGCAAGCACCCCCGCGGGTCAGTGGCCCTGTCCCTGTCCCTGTGCCTGTCAGCTGGGCAAGCACCCCCGCGAGTGGGTGTCCCTGTCCCTGTCCCTGTCCCTGTGAGCTGGGCAAGCACCCCCGCGGGTGAGTGTCCCTGTCCCTGTCCCTGTCCCTGTGAGCTGGGCAAGCACCCCCGCGGGTGGGTGTCCCTGTCCCTGTCCCTGTGAGCTGGGCAAGCACCCCCGCGGGTGGGTGTCCCTGTCCCTGTCCCTGTGAGCTGGGCAAGCACCCCCGCGGGTGAGTGACCTGTCCCTGTCCCTGTGAGCTGGGCAAGCACCCCCGCGGGTGGGTGGCCCTGTCCCTGTGAGCTGGGCAAGCACCCCCGCGAGTGGGTGTCCCTGTCCCTGTCCCTGTCCCTCTGAGCTGGGCAAGCACCCCCGCGGGTCAGTGGCCCTGTCCCTGTCCCTGTGCCTGTCAGCTGGGCAAGCACCCCCGCGAGTGGGTGTCCCTGTCCCTGTCCCTGTGAGCTGGGCAAGCACCCCCGCGGGTGGGTGTCCCTGTCCCTGTCCCTGTGAGCTGGGCAAGCACCCCCGCGGGTGGGTGGCCCTGTCCCTGTGATCTCCGAGCACACGGTGCTGCAGGGCTGGGCAGGCACCCCCTGAGAGCTCCGAGCTCCGTGTCCCTGCCCTTTCTGAAGGATTTCATTGACTTCAGAAGAGATTTCTCAGCCCATTGTGAAAAACGAGGTTTGCTTTTTTGGTAGATTTTAAAAGGTTTAATAAAAGACAGTAAGAGACAAACAATAAAATAAAAGGTTATAATGGTCAGGTGCTCAGCATTTAGCCAGGAGTACCTTTGCTATTTTGGGGAAACTCCTTAAATTTATTAGCCTGTTGCATATTTGTAGACTTGCCATACATTTTCAGACTTTTCTATAAACTGTTTCCCATATTTTAGGAACTGCTTTACATGGCTACTTTTTGAATCTGTTTTTTTAGACTATGTGTGTTTTTTGGCTGTGGTTTTAATTTTTTTTTTTATTAGTCTTAATTTGAGCTGTGGTTTGTAACTTTTGAGCACTTTCAGCCCTTCAGAGTGAGTAGTTCCTAAGAGCTGTGCCTGCAACTCTCTACAAAACTTCTCTTCAAACAGGTGCTTGCAGCAGGTGTGAGCTCCACCCTGGGTTTGTTCTTTCACACCTTGCAAACACCACACCCCCTGTCCCTAATTAGCCACGGTGCCTTGGAGCTGTGGAAATGCTAAACTGAAGTCCATGAATCTTTCACAGACCTGGGGCTGTGAATTGCCTGCGGGAGACTGATGAGGTGTTGAGTAAACAAGAGCTTGTTTTTTACTCCCTTTTTCTGTGCTGAGGAGCTCCAGGAGAATGGAGCTTGCTGATGGCACGTGGCTTTATGAGCTGCCACCACACTTCAAACCTGTTCACCTGGAACCTGGAGAGGGGATGGATAACTCCCTTTGAAGGAAATGCTTCCCATTTGCTGATTGTTCATCAGAACAACCCCAGTGTGATGTGTAACAGCAGGCTGTGTGCTTTTCAGCCTTGCCAGGGCAGGTGGTCAAGTCTTTTGTGGTCAGGCTAAGATGGGTGAGCACTGCTGATTCCAGCTCATTTGACCCTTTTCAAGCTGTCAGAGCAGCACTCCATCATTCTGGGATGTTTCTGGAAGGAATCTCTACTCACAGTGTGAGCAGAGTGTCACTGACCCACTGACAGCACAAAATGAAAGCCAAGCTTGAAAGAAAAAAACTCAGGCTTGCATTGTTTTGGTTAATTTTTGTGTAGTTTTTTGGGTTTTTTTTTTGTTTTTTTTTTCTTTATTATGAATCGGAAGCTTTTCAGCATTAAACCTGTGAAATAAAATTGTGTTTGAGCTTGAAAATGCCAAGATTTTCACCTCTGCCTTTCCTGGGGCTGTTGAAGATCATTACAGACATCCAAGGAAGTTCAAGAACTGTTGCCCAGTAACTGAAAGAGAGGGTGCTGGAAGTGTTTGCTGGCTGTGGGAGGGAAGGAGGGGATCCAGACCAAGGCAGAGCTTCATTCTCTTGTCTGAGCACCCTTCCCTGGCCCATTTTTCACTTCTCCACTCTGGACAGTCAGTGCCACAGCAGCATTCCATGTGTCTATACCATGGATACTCCAGCAATTGCAGCCCTGAGAGCTGCTGAGACAAATTCCTGCTGGCATTTCAGGATGGCCAGGGATTGTGGACAGAGGGCAGGATCTGATACTCACACACTTTGCTGTGGGGTCACAGTGGCAGCCCATGCTGGCTCTGACAGTGGCACCAGGCACAAATCCTCATGTCTTGTTGCACTGACTGCCTTTGGAAGTGTTTCCTGCCTTCCCTGATAGTTTTGAGATCCCTGTCCAATGTGAGCACTCATTTTCCCTGAAATAATGAATTTATTATATAGGGCCAAAATAAAACTGTTTTTTTCCAACAGGGTGCCAGAGTACCTGGTGAAGAGCATAACCTGGCAAACCCTGCAGGCTGTGAACTTCTGCCATAAACACAATGTGAGTGCCCTGACCTGCACTAATGATTGCTGCAACATGGCCTTGGAGGAGAGAGGGGGGTGCTGTTGGCCTGTTCCTGATTCCACAGCTGTCATGGGATGGAGTCAGATGGAATCTCCTGTTTTCAGCAGGAAACACATCTGAAATATTGGTGTATAGCCACAGCAGCTGCCTCACTGTCACACAGACCCCTTGGCTTGGCTGCCAGGGCATGATTTGCCCTAATGGCCTCAGACAAGCTGCCAGGAGGGATGGGAATGGTCCTTGTGGGATTCCCTGTGCCCTGCACTGCTGCTGATTTCACAGAAAGTCCTTCAGCTCACTGCATGGGGTTCAATCATGGCACCAGTGAAAAGATTTCAAAACTTAGAGACAGTAAATCCATTTTACAGCCCCTCCTCTGCTCTCTGGAGGGAGACACGAGTTATGAGCATGACAGATCCTTCAGTGGGAACATTTTAAGAAGCAAGGAAGGAGAAGGAGCCTTTTGGTGAAGCTCTTTAGGCAAACTTAGCTCTAATTATCTTTGTTTTTGTTCATCTATCAGCATTTGAGAGTTAAGAGTGGGGCAGGAGATGGCTCTGGAATGGGTGTTTTGTCTGCTGAGAGAATTATGTTCAGTTGAGCCACAGGAACTTGGTCACAGATCTCTCCTGCTTCCAAGATTTGTTGGTTTGCATCTTTTTTTCTGTTCCCCTGCTCAGTCTGGAAGATTTAATGGAGTTTGAGAGCAGAGGGAACAATGAGATGGTGCAGCCTGACCTGCTGTAGATCACAGGTAATGAGGTTTTGTGTAGCTGCCCTTTTTGGAACTCCATGACAGTGGTTTAATAAGCAGCATTTCAGTCCTCAGGAGGAAACACAATAATTTACCACCAGCTTGGCAAGGAAAGTCCAAGGTGTTTGCTCTGAGGTGATGATGGGAGAATGTGAGACCCCAGTGAGTTGAGTAGAGCAAAAGAAATAAAGATCTTTGTTAGTTTGTTCAGCAGAAATTCTTTGCCAAGCCCAAATTCAGTTGTTGAAAAGGACAAGGTCACCTCCAGAGATTCACAGAATTGCTGATACTGGAAGGGGCCTCTGGAGATCTTCTCATCCACCCCTTGCAGTCAAGCTGCATCAGCTAGAACAGGCTGTTCAGAAACTTTTCCACTCAGGATTTCAGTATCTCCAAGGCTGGAGGCTCACAGACTCTCTGGACAATCTGTTTGGGTGTCTGGCCACGTCCTCAGTGAAAAAAAAAAAAAAGATAAAATAAATTGGTTAGATTTAAATGGAATTTCCTGTGTGTTCAGTTTGTGCCCCTGATCTCTGTCCTTTCAATGCACATTGAAGAGTTTCACCTGGAGCCTTTTCCTGATGGTCCCAGCTCCCTCATCCTCTCCTTGGATGTCACTGGAGTCACATCTTCACTCTGTGGAAGGTGCCAGAGCTGGACACAGTTCTGGATGTGTCTCACCTGTACTGAGCAGAGCTCTTGCTGAGCTTTGTCAGTGAAATCACTGGGCAGGAGCTCCCGGGGGGTTCAGGGAGCTGACCTGCTGTCCAGGGGTACAGAGCTGGCAGCTGAAGCTGGGAGCCTGCAGTGTCTCTGTCCAAAGGTGGGCTATGGACAGGTCACTGTGCTGCTGCTCAGAAATCTTCCACCTTCCCTTTCAGCAGGAATGAATGCCTGGCACAGTGTGTGAGGGGCTGAATTTATCTGAGGGCCAGGTTAAATACTTCTCACCTTGCTTTTTTTCCTTTTTCCAGTGCATCCACCGAGATGTAAAGCCAGAGAACATCCTGATAACGAAGCACTCGGTCATCAAACTCTGTGACTTTGGATTTGCCCGAATCCTGAGTGAGTGCTGACTCTTGATGTACTCAGGGTGTACCATGAGCCATTCCAGCCCTTGTCTGTGTCTGACCCACTGCAAACTATCCTGTATAACAGGCTGTGTGTTTTCCTAGGGAAGCTCTGCTGCAGGCTGGGTAGAAATTCCTAAAGCTTGCAGAGAGGGAGCCCAGACATGGGGTGACATTGCACACAAGCTGAGCTCCCTGCTGGGGGTGCTGGCACCAGGACATGGAAGCCAGCCTGGGGCTGCCCAGCCTTGTTTTGCAGTGCTGGAGACACAGCTGGAGCTCCCTGGCAGGAAGAGCCCCTCTGGCTGCCGCTGCAAACAATGGCTTCACATTTTCCGTTGTAAATAAAACCCCTAATCTGGTTTGTTTTTAGCTCCTCTTCGGACAAATCACATGGGCTCTGGGAACTGCCCACTGGCTGCTGCAGGGCCCTGCTGAGGAGCTCTGCACATTTTCATTTGGAGGAAAACACGGTGTTGATCTTTACCAGATCCTGAGTGTTTCCAGAGTTGGGTTCTGCTGGTGGCCAGTGACTCACGCTGCTTCTGCAGCTCTGGCCTGCCCGGGAGGTGCCCCAAAATGTAACAAGTGTTAGGAAAATTAACCCACAAACACCAGAGGTTTATGTCCAAAAAGGAGACAGAGGAATCCTTTTTGTTTTATTCGAATAAAGGGAGAGGCCATGGGGCATTCCCCTGGGGTGTCTCCAAGTTTTGGAGCACACAGCCTTCTTTTATCCCAATTTCCCTCTCTTTCCCCATGGGCTGAGGCACTTGAGAGGCACAGACTTCCCAAACACCTGATACCTGAGATTCCCCTCTAATGTACAACCCTTCCTTTTAATTTTTAATTTTTATACAATTCATAGTTTTTCCCCCATTACTTTTTCATCTTCCAATATCAATTTCATTTACCAGCAAACCTGCAGTTTGTTTGTAAAGGCAAATCTCTTTTCCCACTCATCAATCAATGGAATCCATCCCATTGTTTTTTATCTTTCGATGCTGGTTTTATCTACCAGCAGATCTACAGCTTGTTTGTAAAGACAAACGCGACATTGCTCTCACAAGTGACGCTGTCTCCTCAGCATGGCTCTGACGCTCCGTTCTGTCCGTGTCTCTCCCCTGTCCCAGCCGGTCCCAGTGACTACTACACCGACTACGTGGCCACCAGGTGGTACCGCTGCCCGGAGCTGCTGGTGGGGGACACTCAGTACGGCCCCCCCGTGGACGTGTGGGCCATCGGCTGCGTGTTCGCCGAGCTGCTGTCGGGGGCGCCGCTGTGGCCGGGCAGGTCGGACGCGGACCAGCTCTACCTGATCCGCAGAACCCTGGGTGGGTGTCCTGGGACCCGCGAGGGGCGGGAGAAACCAGGGGGGGTTTACTCAGCTGAGCTCGCTCCCGTTAGGAGGTGCTGGTTTATTTGAGGCTTCCTGTCCTTCAGAAGGAGCGGGGTTCTCCTGCCCTGATGTAGTGTGCTAACAGGCTGAGAGTCGGGATCGTTGCCTGCAGGCTGCCATCCCTCCTCTCTCCTTAGCAGTGGTGCCTCTGGGAAGCTGGGTCTGGTCAGGGAAGATGGGGGATGTGTCTGGTGACCCCTGGATTCCCCTCCTGGTCCCTTGGAGTGACTCAGTGATTGCTGGAGTGAAGGAACCCAGCAATTCCAGCTGTCAAAAACATGAGGTGCCAGCATCAGAAAGGACCAGGAGTGTGTTGAATAAAGGTTTAAAAGATCCAGGTGTTTTTCAGGGTTTGGTGCCAAGCAAAGTGGTCCCTGAGCAGCTGGATTTGATTCATCCCAGCTTTGGAGCCTCAGAAGTGTTGTCAGTGCTGGGAAGGAGAGTGTGAACATCACAGCCTGTCTGTTCCACGTGTTTCTTGTTATTCATCAATTAATTTAGGAGCCACTCTTAATTTATTTGTTAAAAAAAAAAAAAAAGAGCCATTATTCCATATAACACTCAAACTAATGCAGTCTCATTGATTCTTTTCAATTTTGGTGTGTGTAACATCTGATTTCTTGGGTGACAACAAACAACCCCCCCCTTTTAACTGAAATTTGCTGTAATGAAAAGAGTTGTAATTTTAACTGAGCAGTTTATAAAACTACAAAGGTGACTAATGGCTTTAAACAGATAAGCTCCTTAACTAGAAAAATAGTTCATCACTGATTGCTTCATCCTCCAGAATTCATTAATAGCAGTGTTAGGCAGTTATAATTTGTTTTTAATGATAGGGTTTCAGCCAGAGGAGATTCCCATTGATTGTTGGATCCAGGTGCTGGAGTAAGGCAGTGTTCACACAGCAAAGCTCCTTGACTGAAGCTGTGCTATTATGGGTTGGCATTGTACTGCCTCCTTTGCTGTGGATTTGATTTTAACATTTTCCTCGCTCTGGGCTGCTCTAAGCTTCAAAAATGCTGCCTTGGGGAAAAGCCACAGCAGGTTCAGGTGGGGCTGTGTTCCAGCTCTTTCCTACAAAGCACCCCCAGGAGTGTCCAAAGAGAATCTCAACCAAAAGGAATTAAATTTTCCTAAAGCTGGAGCACCTGTGGCCCTGCCTTTCCTTCAGCACAGTCACATGTGTATGGGGTCACTGATTGCCAAAATGCACATTAATTGTCACAAGAGAACATTGCCTTGGCTCACTTGGTGATATTCCACCTTCAGATACTGTTTTGGGTGGCATCAATCTTATTAGAGGATACAACAGTGTAAAATTAAGCAAACTCAATTTGTTTTTTTTTTTTTTTTTAATTCTTGGTTGAAGGGGATCTCATTCCCAGGCACCAGCAAGTGTTCAGCACCAACCAGTTCTTCAGTGGGGTAAGAATTCCAGACCCAGAGAGCATGGTAAGAGCTGCCTCCAGCTGTGCTTCCCTCCCTTCCCCACAAAATAACCCTCACACCACCCTGCCCAGTCCTTTGCTGTGCAGCATTTTTTTCCTTGCCCAAAAGCTTTGTCCTCACTTTGCCAGTGTGCACCAGAATATTATTTGGAGGTGGCTGAACCTCTCATGACATTTTAACTTACAGCAGTCAAAGTGTTTAATCTCTGCTGCTTTCCCCCATTTCTAGTGGCACATCCTCAGTGCTGCCAGGCCTCTGAGCACACAGAGTGATGGAGGAGCAGGGCATGTTCCTGTGGAAAGCTGGGTCTTGGTACCCTGATCAATGAAAAGTTTGCTAGAATGAGTCCATTCATTGGTTTTTTTAACTTGCAGGAGCCACTGGAAATGAAATTCCCCAATATTTCATACTCTGCACTGGCTCTCATGAAGGTAAGGGAACTCCAGGTTGTGGAGGAACCCTGCACTGGGATAAACAAATCATCTGGTGTGAGAGTCTGGGACTGAGTTACCAGAGATTCATTGAAAAATAGATCTGGTTTGCTGCCCCATGTGATTGCACCTGTTCCTTAAGCCACAATTCCTAATACAACTGTGGACTCCCCATCCCTGGAAGTGTCCAGGGCCAGGCTGGATGGGGTTTGGAGCAGACTGGGAAGGTGTCCCTGCCCAGGGCAGGGGGGAGAACAAGATGGGCTTTAAGGTCTCTTCAAACCCAAACCATTCCATGATTAATTTTGGTAACTGTTGGACAATTAGCTGCTCCTCAAGCTTTGTGCTGCCTCTGAAAAGCCACTTTTAGAATCCATTCAAAATACTATTAACAGGTGTGGCTGTGGGAGCAGCCATTAGCTGGGGTTGTGCAGGGCTGTGTAAGGAGTGCTTTGTGTCACCCTCCCTCTTTTGTAAGGGCTGCCTTCGGATGGACCCTGCAGAGAGGCAGAGCTGTGAGCAGCTGCTGCAGCACCCCTATTTTGACAGCTTTAGGGAGGCAGCAGAGCTGGGCAGAGATCATGGGAGGAGCCCTCAGAAACCAGCCAGGCTGACTCGGAAACACCTGCCCGGGGTGAGCTTTCCATAGAGTTCATGTGCTGTGCCTGAGGAGGGGCTGTTCTTTTGTTGGCTTCACCAGGTGAAGGTGCTGGGCTGCTCTTGGTTCTATCCTGAGGGGAAAACAAACCCCCTGGCTAAAGAGTAACTCCATACAAACTGGATTTTGCACTGGGGCACTGGGGATAAACAGCCCTGTGCACGATAAGGTTCATCCAGGAATGTGCATTCCTCACCAAGAGCAGCAGGAGGGCTGGACAAACTGGACACACGTGGCTGGGTTAATTCTGAATATTCTGGTGCTTTTCAATCCTGATTTATGGAGGTGGAATAAACACCAGTTCTGATTGTGTTTGCTGATGGGACACAATCCCATGCTCAGTCCCACATTACCCCATGCACTGGGTGTTTCTGCAGCTGGAGCTGCCAAGGAAATGTCTCCCTGCTGCTCTGGCTTTTCCAGACTCCATCCCAAGTCCCAAACCCAAGCTCACAATGCAGCTCATGCCACAGTTCATTCCCATGAGCCACATTCCCCATGGCAGCTGTAACTGAGCTGGGGACAGGCAGGGAATTGGAGGTGAGGGTTGGAGAACTGCTACAGGGTATCAATTCCTGGGTCAAACCGATTGGCCTCTTCCATTTCCATGATCTGGAATATTTTTCTTAACTAATAGAATTCTTTAATGAGTTGTTCTAATTGCAGTCTAGTCATAAAACCTCAGATCTTAGTTGGGAAGTAGAGGATTACAGTAGGAATAGTTTTATAGCTCATATTCCATGTGAAAATTGATTCCATGTGTGCTTTATTCCCATTCCAAACAAATACACACTGTGTAACTTCTATAGTTACAGCACCTGCCTCAGCTGACCTGCAGCAACATTCTCCCATCTTTGGACAGCAAGAAGAACTGCTGCACGACAAGGAAATCAAAGTACCACTTCCCAAACATCTGACCAGGTGGCAAATCAAAACTCAGTAGCTGGAAGTCATCCAGGATTCCTAAATGGAGGATGCAGAGTGGAAAACTAAATTACTGCAAGTTATGGCATGTACAGAGTAGTGTACAGTACTCTGGGTCACTGATGGAGAGGAAGTGATGCAGAAACAACTCCAAGCTCATCTTAGTGTTCTGTGTACAAAGGCAAATACATTTTTAGTTCCTGATTGCCTCCTGGTTCAGGATTACCCCAAGCCAGTGCTTAGAGTATGAAATTTTAAACTCTGCCTATCTGCCCCTGCATTTCAGACTTGGCAGAAGAACTGCACCATGCCAAATACAGAGTCCCTCCTGCTTTAGCCTGCCCCAGTCCCTGCTGTGTGAGGAGCTGTGTGAAGGGGTGAAGGTGTGTTGGTGCAGCCCAGGCTGAGGGGCTGCCTGGCTGCTCTCACTGCTGCTCTTTCAAAGCTCAGAAGTTTCAAAGTGCTGCTGGTGACTTCACAGGAGAACACAGCAATACCCCTGCTGTTCCTTTAGTCTTTCCAGAGCTCCTGCAACTTTCATCCTTGAATTCTGCTTCTGACAAGAGTGAGGGCACTTGCTTGTAGTTACAAAAATGTTTTTATCAAAACTAATCATGAATGTAATTTATAACATTAGCCAGACACAGGCAGGAATTCTACCCAAGTGTTTATATTAGAACGACTGGGGTTTGTGGAATCTCAGAGTATAATTTGTGTTGATTTTGAATAAAAGAAATGTAGCTTCTTTTTCTAATTTACTGGAGGTATTTTACCATATAAAGCTTTACTACTAGGCAAGGACATCCTCTTTTTACTGACACTTTGAGCAAAAATGTTTTGCCAGTACATTTGGTGTTCCACAACAGTAAAAGCTCTTTCAGTGGGACAGAGGCCATGTCCTCTGTGCCTTCTGTTTCCTTAGACATGGAAAACCATCTGTGCATCTCACTGCCTTCTGCCCTTCCCTACCCCAAAACCAGGGATTTGACTGAAAATGCTCTGTTCTCCCCCAGGATGAGCCATTCCCTCTATGCTGGCACTGCTGAGGCCCCACCTCCAATCCTGGGGGCAGTTCTGAGTCTCACAAGAAAGGGATTGAGGGGCTGGAGAGTGTCCAGGGAAGGGAACAGAGCTGGGGAAGGGGCTGGAGAGCTCCTGAGGGAGCTGGAAAGGGGCTCAGCCTGGAGAAGAGGAGGCTCAGGGGCCCTTGTGGCTCTGCACAACTCCCTGACAGGAGGGGACAGCCAGGGGGGATTTGGGATCTGCTCCAGGAACAGGAGGAGAGGGAACAGCCTCAAGTTACACCATGAAGCTTTAGGCTTGTTATTGGGGAAAATTCCTTCATGGAAGGTTTGTCCAGCCCTGGCACAGCTGCCCAGGGCAGTGCTGGAGTTCCCATCCCTGGAAGGATTTAAAAGCCCTGTGGATGTGACACTTGGGGACACAGGGCAGTGATGGCCTTGGCAGTGCTGGGGGAACATTTGGCATCCCATGATCTCAGCAGACCTTTTCAACCTCAACAGTTCTCAATGACTTTTATGTATCAGGAGGATGAAGATGCAACTCCAGAACTGCTGCAGTCCATGGCAGCACACAGCAAAACCTGCTCAAGGCTGTGTCCAAGAGCTGCTGCTCCTGAGGGGTGACCCTGCCTGCCTGCAGATGGTTAAACCAGACAGAACTCCAAGTGTGAGGAACACAAAAACAACCCAGAACCTCTTTTATTAAACCAGCACCCACTGACTGGGCAAGATTGTCCCAGAGGGAACAGCACCAACACCACACATTCCCCCACTGCCACTTTGCTTCTGGGCAATAAATACTGAAAACTGAGGTATTCAGAGCTTCCTAGAAAAACAGCAAACAGATGCCTACATGCACAGGCCTGCTTTGGCTGTTGTTGATTCACCACTGAGTTTAAGCTTAATAAAACTTAGCTGCATGACTTCTTAAAAGGTCACATACTGGCAGAGCTGGGCTTACTTCCATCCTGGAAATACAGCTGTGTCTACAGCTTCATGTATGCAATGTAAGAGAACTCCTAGGAAATCACATCTGTGATGTGCTGCTGTGTTTATTCCAAATCCAGCTCCAGCTCCAGGTTGGGCAGTGCCTGCTGAAGGACACGAAAGGTTGTTTCTTTCTGTCTGATCCCAGGAAGGTCACTCAGATACAAATATTGCAGGTTCCTGTAAATATTTAAAAAGAAAATGGGCAACTACTATTGAATTGCTGACAGAGATGTTGGAGAAATTATTCTACTGCAGTTGTTTGGAGTATTTTAAATGGTGATTTGTTCTACTGGAAGTTTGTTTCTGAAGTGGGTGTTTGGGGTTTTTAGCTGCAGTATCCAACTGTACCCCATTCCTGAGCACCCAGGTCTGTCCCACACCCTGAGGAGGGTGACAGGGAGATGTGAGGTGGAGGAAGCACTAAAAGCCACAGGACACAGTCAAACCCTGCAGAGCTGCTGCAGGAGAAGGGTCAGGAAGCCAAGCTGATCCTTCTTGAGGCCAAGCCAGCCACCCCACAGCCCTGCAGAGCAGAGCCCAGCCCTGCAGAGCAGAGCCCCAGCAGGGGCTGTGGAAGCAGCAGTGCCTCACATACCTCAGCTTGTGGAGTGCAATGATGCCTTTGTCTGTGACATTCCCACAGGAAATGATCTCCAGCCTCTGCAGGCTCTTCTGCAGGTTGCTGGTCTCACTGAGCCTCTGCAGACACTCATCCTGGATGTACATGCACTTCTCCAGCTTGATATCTGTAACGTGCTCCAGGCCATCTGCAAAGGCAAAAGGGAGGATTTGCTGCAGAATCCCAGCACCAGCCTGTGCTGGTTAACTTCCCAATTCATTAACTCCCCCTAAAACCACCCAGCAACACTTCCCTTTATACAGCGGGGCTGTAACACACAGTCAATCTCCAAAGTTTATTTGGAGTTTATTTATGGTACTTCAGGTTTAGGAAAACCTCGGGGTTTGAATGGTTTTGGTAAGATTTCAAGACCTTTGAAATGAGCAAGTAACAAAAAACCTACACAACTTTGGGTAATAAACAATGACTCTGACATAAGAAAGTGCTAATGGCAGAAATTCAGGGTTCCTTGCTATGGAAAAAAAAAAAAACAACAAAAAACCAGCTTGTTCCCATTTTGATTTTTGTTATTTAAAGATTACCTGAAACACTTGTTCAATCTCTTATTTTTAATAGATTAAAGAGAGCTTGCTATTTTGTCTCTTTGAAGACATCAAAATGAGCAGAATTACGACTTCATAGACACCAAAAATCATCCCTCGGTGCAGAAAAAAAAAAAATAATATTTATAGTGCTTTTTGCTACAAATTTGTGACACTTCCTTAGTGCTATGGCCGTCCTTCCACTTCATACCACACCTCCAGCAAAATCTAAAGGACTGATAAACATTCGTGAAGGGGCAGAAAACCACAAACGATTTATCATTGTCTTGCAAACCACCATTCCCATTTCCATGCGCTTCAAAGCCAACTCCTATTACCCAGATAGTCAAACCCTCTGTACATGATGCAGGAGTCGGTGGCGTCGATGGCCTCGATCCTGTGGCGGCCCAGGGGCCCCGTGGGGAGCCCGTTGTAGTCCCGCTGCCAGCGCGGCGAGCCCTGGTACCTGACCAGCGCCCCGCAGCGCAGCAGCCACTCCGAGGCCGCCCGGTCGGGACCCACGGCGCGGATCCGCTCCTGGTCCACCCTGCGGGACAGCCAGAGCAGCCGGCGTCACGAAAAACAGCTTCGGTTTGATGGTAGATGTTAAAGAGGTTAATGAAAGACATTAGGAGATAATAAAGCAAAAGGTTAGAACGGTGCTTGGCATCCTGCAAAGAGCACATCTTAACTCAGAAAACGCTTCTCTAAATGCATCAGCCTGTTGCATATTCATGGATCTTTATGTATTATTCAAAATCGCACCCCTTCAATCTAAATCAACATTTTAAGTTTTTTTTCTTTGTAGCTCCTTCTTGATGGTGCGCTCCCTGGTAATGGAGATCAATAAATCCTTTCCTTGGATTTCTGGTGTTCCTCACCCCTGTCTTCATCCAGATAGGATAATCCAAGAATGTAAAAAATTTACTGATTATTATTATACCATTCATTGAGTTAATTATATGAACAAAAACTTTTTATATCCCCACGTTATAGTCCAAGAAAAAAATACTTGTCCCACTGTTATTTCTAAGTTTTGTTAATAACACAACTAAAAGAAACTACATTCATACAGCAAAGTTTTCCAACATTATGCATACAGCAATCATTTTAGCATTTGTGAAAAGTCAATAATATAATATGCACTTATAACAATAATGCTCCACAGCAAATACCTGATTACGTACACAGTCAGAGAAGGAAGGATGGGATTTACTGGAAATGGTTTATTGGTAATTTTTGGGTTGTGTGGTGCTCAGCCTAGTGTGAGGTTTCTTTAAGTTAAGTGACAGATGCTTTTTAGTAAAAAAGAATACAAACACAAACTGGACTTCAATCTGTTTCCTTCCATGTGTGTAAGGAAAGAAAACTGTGCCGCCGGTGGAGATGAAGGCAGGATTCAGGGGTGGGATCCATGCGGGCAGCTTGCCCTGGCCACTGCCGGAGGGGCAGAGCACTCACACCTTCCTCTGCAAGGTCACAGCTCGGGGATGGGCAGCGACACGGACGAGCCCCGGCCAAAAACCAACACAACCCGGGCCACAGCGGGGCGTTAACGACACAAAACATTACTGCAGGTTGTTCTGCTTCACAAACCGCGCAGAGGATGGCAGCCATCTGATACTTATTACAAACCAGCGACTCACTCTTACTTGTTGAACACGGCATTCAGCCATCCCCAGAAGGTTCGACAGCTGCCCGGCGGCAGCGGCGGCTTCCTCAGGAGTGTCCCCGAGGCCATCATCACCTTCTCGCAGCCGGGAGAAGGGAGAAGGGAGAAGGGAGGCGCTGTCGGGGAGGCGGCGCCGCTGCCACGGCCTGAGCGGGGCCGGGGGCTGGGGCCGTCACCGCCCCCGGGGCCGTGCGGCTGAACCTTACCCGGGGCCGGGGCGGCACTGCGCTGCCCGGCGGAGGGGAGCGGGAGGAGGAGGAGAGGAAGAGCAGGAGAGGAAGAGCCGCAGGAGGAGAGGAAGAGCCGCAGGAGGAGAGGAAGAGCCGCAGGAGGAGGAGGCGGTGGCGGCGCTGCTCCGCCCCAAGATGGCGGCGGCGCTGAGGGGCCGCGCGGGCCCGGGCGGGGCTGAGGCGCTGTGGCGGCGGCAGAGCCGGTGGCAGAGCCGGTGGCAGAGCCGGTGGCGCAGGTGAGGCCGGGGCGGGCCCGCCTCACACCCGCACCCTCCCGAATCTGTCTCTTCCCCTGTCCTAGTCCCTAACCTTAACCTTATCGCTGACCCCTATCCTTTCCCCTCACCCCTTCCCCTCTCTTCTGACCTCTGCTCATCCACTTTCCCTATATCCCTTTCCGTACCATGTTTTCCTGTCCTTTCCCCCTTCCCCTGTTTCTGTTTCCTGTATCATCTATGTTTGCTGTATCACCTTTCCCTATCCCCTTTCCCTCTCTCCTATGTTCCCTATATTCTCTATACCCACCTCCCCTATATCCCTATCTGCTATCCCTATCCTTTTCCCCTTTACATTGTTAATCGCCCTTAACCCCTTTCCTCTATCTCATTTTCCTTTCCCCTATATCCCCTTCATTCCTTTATATTCCCTTTCCCTATCCTTTCCCCCATCCCCTTTCCTTTTTCCCTCTATTCCTTACATCCCCTATCCCTCCCCTTTTCCCCTTCTCCATTCCTGTTTCCTATATTTTCTATGTTTGCAATATCACATTTCCCTATAATCTTTTCCACTGCCCTACATCCCCTTTATTCCTTATATCCCCTTTCCTATCCTTCCCCTGTCCCCTTTCCCTCTCTCCTCTATTCCTCACATCCCCTATCCCTGCCCTATTCCCCTTACCCTATTCCTGTTTCCTATATAATCTATGCTTGCTGTATCACCTTTCCCTATCCTCTTTTCCTCTCTCATTGATCCCCTTTATTCCTTATATCTCCTTTCCCTATCCTTTTCCGTGTCCCCTTTTCCTCTCTACTCTATTCCCCTCTATCCCCTATCCCTCCCCTCTCCCCCACTTCCTCTACTCCTGTCCCTTCTGTTCTCCTCTATCCCCTATCCCTGCCCTGTTCCCATCCCCTCTATCCCCTGTCCCTGCCCTTTCCCCCTTCCCCTATTCCCATCCCCTCTGTTCCTCTCTGTTCCCTGTCCCTGCCCTTTCCCTGCCCTATTCCCATCCCCTCTATCCCCCATCCTTGCCCTTTCCCCCTCTGCCTTTTCCCCCCTTCCCCTATTCCCGTCCCTTCTATTCCCCTCTATTCCCCTGTCCCTGCCCTTTCCCTGCCCTGTCCCCATCCCCTCTGTTCCCCTCTGTTCCCCTGTTCCCCTCTGTTCCCTTTCCCCGCCCTGTCCCCATCCCCTCTGTTCCCCTGTTCCCCTCTGTTCCCTTTCCCCGCCCTGTCCCCATCCCCTCTGTTCCCCTCTGTTCCCCTCTGTTCCCCTCTGTTCCCCTCTGTTCCCTTTCCCCGCCCTGTCCCCATCCCCTCTGTTCCCCTCTGTTCCCCTCTGTTCCCCTGTTCCCCTCTGTTCCCCTGTTCCCCTCTGTTCCCTGTCCCCGCCCTGTTCCCCGTCCCTCGGGCGGTGCTGATGGCCGTGCCGGTGTCGCTGTCCCCGCAGCTCGTTCGACGTGGCGGTGGTGGGCGCGGGGATCGTGGGGCTGGCCACAGCCCGGGAGCTCATCCAGCGCCACCCCTCGCTGGCCCTGGCCGTGCTGGAGAAGGAGCAGGAGCCGGGTACGGAGCGGGACAGAGGCTGAGCCCAAGGACACGCTGCCCAGCCTCCTCAGGATTCCATGGATACCTCTGTGCAGGGATCAGCTTTTGGTAGCTGTGGGAGAGCAGCTGCTCTTGTTGTTGTTGGAGTGGGAAGTGTTCCAGGCAGGTTGGATGGGGCTTGGAGCAGCCTGGGATAGTGGAAGGTGTCACTGCCCATGGAATGAGGTGATCTGTAAAGTTCCTTCCATCCCAAACCACGCTGGGATTCTGTGGTGACTCTCCCCTAACAGGGGATCCCCTCCACCCTTCTCCCAAGGATGTGTCCTTCAGCAGAGAAGCAGTTGTCACCAGAGTTGTCATCTGTCTGTGCTTCACTGCTGGGACTTCACATTCTGAGTTTAGAAATCCTGAGTGTTGCTGCTGCACTGTGTGCAGGCTGCTCTGTGGGCTCCAGCAGCACAGGAATGCCAGGACAGGGGACAAGGACAGGGAATAACCAGGGTGAGGAGCAGTGCAGGTTGTGGAAGGGCACAGGCAGGTCCTGCAAGGAGCTGGGAGACTCCCAAGGGATAGACATCAATGATTAGCTCCCAACAGGACCTGTGAGCCCAAAATCTTGTTTCAAATAGCTCCATCAGCCACACTATAAATTGCTCTTGAGACATTCCATGAATAATGCAAAATGACTTTTTATCCCCAAGACACAAAGTCCTTAACAGTGTGTGAGTGCCAAGCAGGAATGACCTTTGGACATCCACACCTTTAGAGGGAGAAGAACCTGACCAAATTGCTTCAGTAAAAATGTTTGTGGTATTTTTCACCTCTATTTTATCTATTTGCCAAGAGGAAATAGCAACCTAATCCAGTTCACAAATATTCAAAATCCTCCTTGCTAGCATGTCCAAAGGAATTATGGATTGCTCAGAATATGTGTTAGATGAGGCCTTAAGAGATGTGCTTCATTGAAAAATTGGATTTTTAAAAAATTAATTTTAGCCTGTAAAACATTTTGATTGATTGGCTTGTTCTTGAAGGAAAAACTTGTGGTTTTAGGAGTTTTTTCCTCTGTTGATCCAGCACAATGCAGGCAGTGATGGATTATCATTAACCAGGGCTGGCTGTGTCAGTGTTTCTCTAACCTTTTGAGGCCAGGGGAGGAATTAGTTGTGCAGTTCTCTCACTTGATCATCTCTCATAATGCTGATTTAAGGCAGGACCTCAATTAAGTCATTTTTCTGACAGCTGAAGTGATTAAGTGGGAGCAAATGTTTCCTAACAATGTGTTTTTCTTTCTCTGCAGCCCATCACCAGAGTGGACACAACAGTGGTGTGATCCACAGTGGGATTTACTACACCCCTGGCTCCCTGAAGGCCAAGCTGTGTGTGCAGGGGGCAGCTCTCTGCTACAAATACTGTGACCAGAAGGGAATTCCCTACAAACAGTGTGGGAAGGTACAGGAATTCCTGGGATTCCCTGCTTTACCCCTGGAAACTGAAGCTGTGTAATTAATGTGTGTTACAACACATGGCAGAGGCCTGCCCATGGATTTCCTCCACACTCTTCAGGCTGCACATGATTTTATACATAAATGTGTATAATGCACATTATCCCCTGCTGTCCCCAAATCATCCCTTCCTGCTGATGACTCAGTTTGAGAGAAGGTTTTTCATGACTCCCCCTACCCTGCCTTCATGCTCTGAACCAATTTTAATCAATGTGTGTTTGGTGCAGAGTGAGAACCAGGTGTGGTCAGACTCAGTGAAACAGTCCTGTATCCATTTCCCAGTTGTTCCTAACACTCAGTTCAGGTTTTCCAGCTCTCACTGGGCCCTGAGCTGCTGTTTCCACAGGGCTCTCTCTATCCTAACCTCAAGGTTTTGGCCCTCAGGGGTAAATTTGGATTCCATGGTTTTCCTCAGAGCTGTGCCTGGTCTGTGCTGCCATGCTGGGCACAGGGTGGCACTGTGGATCTGTGCAGCAACACACCTGAGTAACAGCCTGCTGCCAGCTCAAAACTCCTGTCCTGAATGTGTCAACTGGAGCCTGGGTGATGCTGAATTTGTGTATTTTGTACCAACAACAGTGTGGCAGCAGGAGCAGGGCAGTGCCTGTCCCTTGTGCTGGCACTGCTGGGCCACCTCCAGTCCTGGGAGCAGCTCTGGGCTCCTCACAGCAAAACCACATGGAGGGGCTGGAATGTGTCCCTAGAAGAGAATGGAGCACCAGGAGAGGCTGAGGGAGCTGGGAAGGGGCTGGAGGATTCCTGGGGGAGCTGGGAAAGGGCTGGAGGATTCCTGGGGGAGCTGGGAAGGGGCTGGAGGATTCCTGGGGGAGCTGGGAAGGGGCTCAGCCTGGAGAAAAGGAGGCTCAGGGAGCCCTTGTGGCTCTGCACAACTCTCTGCCAGGAGGGGACAGCCAGGGAACAGGGATAGGAGGAGAGGGAACAGCCACAATTTGCACCACAAAGCTTTAGGTTTGATATTGGGGAAAATTCCTTCCTGGAAAGGTTTGTCCAGCCTGGCACAGCTGCCCAGGGCAGTGCTGGAGTCCCCATCCCTGGAGGGATTTAAACACCATGGAGATGTGACACTTGGGGACACAGGGACAGTGGTGTGGGATCCCTTGGCAGTGCTGAGGGGTCACTTGGACTCTTGGAGAGCTTTTCCAGCCTCAACCATTCCATGATTCCATGGCACTTCCCTGGCAGTGTTCATTCCAGGGAAGAGAATGGTGGAATTTCACAGGCTTCCCCCAAAGCAGCCCCAGGCTTGGGGAGCTTCAGGGCTGTGAGGTGCCAGAGCTGAGCTGGTGCTGGCAGGATCCTGGTCATGCAAACCTGGCACAGGTAATTCACAGCCTGGGTTTATCTCCTGTGGTAGCTGTGAGCAGACTCCTTGATTACATGAAGTGAAACTGGTGCAGTTCCACTCAGACCATGTCAGAGCATGTCCTTACTCTCTTATCAAAGCTTTTTGAGGTTTTGCATCTTGGGTTGGATTCAGTTTCAGTTTTGAAAGCATCCCAGTGATTCTTTCAATTCATATTCTCTTCTTTCACATGCAGACTTGTAGTCTCAGGGTGCTTCTGGCAAGTGTTGTCAATTGACACTAACTCAAATGACAATTTAGCACTTACATTTTTAATTCTCTATGATATTTAGTGCTTCCTCAGCAACAGAATTTTTTGCAATTGATGGCACCAAACATTTTTCACTCCCTGGATTCATTGTTCACCCATTCACTGCTGCTTGAGCTTGATGCCAAACCTGCCCTGGCTCTGTTTTGCTCACTGCTGTGCCTTTTTTTCCTTCCCCAAAGCTGATTGTGGCCGTGGAACAGGATGAAATCCCAAGGCTCAAAGCTCTGTATGAGAGGGGGCTGCAGAACAATGTTCCAGGGCTGAAACTCATTGGAGCCAAGGAGATCCAGGAGAAGGAGCCCTTCTGCAGGGTAAGGGCTTGACACAATTCTCCTTATCTTCTAAGAGCTGTTTCTTAAGTGAAAAAATTTAATTCAACACAGATATTTTTCTGGCCTTGAGGTTGATGTTCAGAAGAGCCTGAAAATTCCTTCCCATCCATGGAAGTGGGTTTGGAGGAAGCCAATTTCAGTGCAGTTGGTGTGGTTGTTCTGTAGCACTTGTCAGGCTGTTTATTTTCCCAGCAGGAGGAATGTGTGGAGTTTATGGAACACAGCTTTGTTATTGATTAGTCTGTCTTTCTTTGAAAGGAAAACCTGGATATGAATTCCCTGTGCTGTTTCATCTGGCAGCTTGCTCTGGTGTAGCTGTGTGACTTAGGAGTGGTTGTAGGTACAAACAGAAATTTTTCTGGAGGAGAATTCTTTTTAAATCTTTTTATTTTCCCTGTGAACATTTTGGACCTGCTCCCTAAAACATCCTTTGAGTGTTCCAGATCCAGCTGAGCACATGAGGAGACAGCAGCACTCCCTTCTCATGGCAGTGCAGATATTCCAGATGAAATATTCCAACTTTCACTCTTCCTCTGTGTCTTTAAAACCCTCCCAGGGACTGATGGCCCTGGATTCTCCCTACACTGGGATTGTGGATTACAAACAAGTGGCCCAGTCCTATGCCAGAGACTTCCAGGAAGCAGGTGGGACAATCTTGACTGATTTTGAAGTCACAGACATTGAGATGGCCAAAGAAAGTTCTCCAGAAAGTGAAGATGGTAAGGCTTGGTTATTCTCCCCTCCATTTACTACAAAGATTTTGTTCAAAACACAATTGTTCTAACAGAAATGACACTTCTGAATTTTTATTTCTCCTAGGGATGAGAAAAAAAAAGTAAAATTATCTTAGAGTATTCAGCAAACTCACTTGGGGTTATTTTGCAGGCAAGTCATCCCCTCAGCTGAAATATTTTAAAATTATAGAAGAAAGTGAGACTAAAATGGAGAAATAAAGTTCTTCTCTCCTCTTAAAATCAGATTTATCTGAATCTTGCACATTTATTCTTGTGATAGTGATTACCTTATCCTGAAGGCAGATTGGATCTGTGCTGACATACAGGGAGAAGAATAAAAACCCCATTAATTAATAAACACAGTCATGTCCAACAACATTAATTGTGACAATAGCAGTTCTTCCATAGCTTGGAAGATACTCCAGAGGAAAATTCCTTCCTGGTGACAAGCTGCTTGTTCTGTCAGTTCTGTTACTTGTTCTAGTAATTCCTTCTCTTGTCTGATTCCATTTCAGGACTGAAATACCCAGTCATTGTCAGGAACAAAAAGGTAAGGGTGAATAAGAAGTTTTAATTCCTTCCAGGAAGCTGCTTCTCCTTTTCTTAAGATTTTTTCCTGATTTTCATCTCAAAAAAAAAAAAAAGGGTAAAAAGCTGCTGTTCAGCATCATAATCAGTTTGATAAAACAACTGCAATCAGTTCTTAACAATGAGGATGTTCAAATGAATAAATAATGATGATGATGATGTAAAATAATAAACTGTAACTTTGTGCTGCCTAATGTTTGACATCCCTTATCTGCTTTATTTGCACAATCTCATGCTTGTGTTTCCAAGAACTCCTTTATGACTTGTTCATTTGGTGACAAACACCAGTTTTCATGTTTACTTTTGAGCTCTGGCATCCATAAAATGATAAGGAGGCTTTTAGCATCATTTTATTATCTTTTAATCATCAGAACTGCTTCAGTAAATCAGGTGCAGGAGAGGTGTGTTCCTGCAAGTCAGGAGCTCTGGTAGCTTTTAAATTTAGTTCTGCTGCTTTATTTCTCCTGGTTTTTGCTCTTTCATTTAGAAGTTGCTTCCAAAATCTGTTAAGATTTTTCCCACCAAGTACTGGTATTTTTTCATGCAAACATTTTTCAGTTAAAAAAATGAAACAACCCATAGGATTTAAAAACAGGTACTGTGAGCTAAATAAATAGATAATAGTTTTGAATTTATTTGTTTATTTAGATGGTAAGGTGTTTAATATTTATCAGCTCTCCTTGCCTGTCAATTTGTGTAGCTCAAATCAGTGAATAGTCTTATTTAACTTCTTTAATAAATGGCTGTTTGTAAATGTGGTAACTGCACCACTTAATTAGTCTTTTTCTGCTTTCACTCAGAGCCAGATTAAAAACACAAAGGAGATTAATTTCTCATGTTTGGCCTTGGTTGTTTATTAAATCTTATCTAAAGTACAGAGAGTTCTGTAACACTTCAAGTTACCAGCTAAAAGTGAGCAAAATGGAGCTGAATTGAGCAAATTACAAGGTCTTTTAAAGCTAAACAGTCAAATAAACAGCTAAGACTTATATTATTTATGGTTTTGACCTAATAATCAAACTCCTGTCACCTGCAGTGCAGCACTAACTATCCAAAAATTACAACCTGAAATCATGAAGAAGGAAGAAAACAGAAAAAGACAACACCCAAAATTGACCATCCTGTCCCATATCTATTATTATATTCTAAAAGCTTCCAATTTAAAACCCTTTCCCATGTGAAATCACACACTTCTATTTAACTGCACACAGAATTTTAACTCCATCACCCAAACTTGGAAGCTTCTCCAGAGGGTCAGAACCTGACAGCACAGAAAGCTCAAAAATCCGATCTGTGACTTCCAACAACTGTTGGGTGTTTTTTTGAGCAGACACTGAATTTTGATGTTTTTAACTCCTTGAAATGTCCTGTATTTCGTGTCCCCTCAGGGTGAGGAGGTGTCCTGTGGGCACCTGGTGACCTGTGCAGGGCTGCACTCGGACCGGCTGGCGCGGATCAGCGGCTGCAGCGCCCAGCCCCGCATCGTCCCCTTCCGGGGGGACTACCTGCTGCTGAAACCAGAAAAGGCTTACTTGGTCAAAGGAAATATTTACCCAGTATGTACCTCCCTGCTTTGTCAAAGTGTGCCCTAATAGCTGATAAAAAAGGCAGGGAAAAAGGAAAAATCCCGTGGTTGTTTGTGTCAGATGATGCAAACACGTGCGTGGAGATTCGGTTTGTGACAGGGCAGCTTGGATTTGTGAATTTATCAGGAAAACATGGAAGTGCCACGTGGGAAGTTATTGCCAGTTGGTTTGTGTATTTGGTTTTAGTTTTAATTGAGAAAAAAATGGAGTATCACATTGCCACACAGGAAACTTTAAATTACTTCTCTATGTCCTAAAATAAATCTGTAGGCAGCATTCAGAAGGGAGAGATGACAGTAAATTATTCTTTATTATTTAAATAATTATAAAAGTCCTGTTTAATCTCTTTATTAATAATTGGACAGAGAGGTTGACTGTACCCTCAGGAAATTCACAGATGACACTGAAGGTCTTTTCCAACCTAAATTCATTCTTCTGGGATTCTATGATGAGTTCCTTGATGTAGGGTTTAATCTTTTGTGCTAACACCCAACACTCAGATTTAAGTATTTCCCTCTCAACCTTATTTTTGTATTTGCTGATTTTGTCATAAAAAATAGATGTGGGACAAAAAGGGACAACCTTTCTCCCACCTAATATAGAGAAATGATGGGATGAAGAGGAGCAATCCCAGACAGAAAATGTAGTTACAAAGCAAGTGGAGAGAATTCCATTTCAGCTAATTCTGTGCATTTAAATACTGATTTCCTGGATATGAGCTTAACTTTGCCTGCTCTGGATCTTTGGGAAAATTGGAATGCTGGGCATTGCTGCTTCTCACCTGGGAATGATTCAGGATCCTGTCTTGGGATGGGAGGGAGGAAGTGGAACAAAAAGAGAACATGCAGATATTTATTATTAGTACTAACCAGGCCTAAGTTCAGGCTTGTTTTGTACATACCAGTGAGGGTTTCCTAATATTTTGCATTTTATTTTATTGCAATATAATTGCTGCAGTCAGGTGTTGTTGGTTTATATCCTGAGAAATCACGTGGACTTTTTTTCCCCCTGTTAATTTGTTTTCCTTTTCCCTAAAATTCAGCTTTACCTGGCCCTGCTCTGTTCTCCAGTGTTTTAATCAATGGCATGCCACAACTGCACAATGAGCAAGCAGCAAAACCAGCTCAGAGCCAACTCTGAGCTCCTGTGACTCAGAGTTTTGTTGCTGTGGTTGGAAATAAAATGGCATTTTTGCTGTTTGCAGCAGCTCTGATCTCTCCTGTGTCCCATTCCAGGTTCCCAACCCTCGTTTCCCATTCCTGGGATTCCATTTCACACCCAGGATGGATGGCAGTATCTGGCTTGGCCCTAATGCAGTGCTGGCCTTTAAGAGAGAGGGCTACAAACTCTTGGACTTCAGCCCTGGAGACTTTTTAGATGCTGTAACCTACAGGTAATGCCTCATGCTTGTGTCTGCTGGGTGCTCTTGCTGAAATGTGAGCCATGGAAGCCACTTCCTGCCCCAAACCCTGGTTTGGGTGTGTTTAAAGACAGTTGTGCTGATAAGGGTGGACTTCCCCAAAATATTTGATTTCACTTGGTCTCATATTTGAATTTTCTACCAGGACATGTCTCAGCCAGTCTGGGAATGTGGCTGCTCATTGGAAGGTGCTGGTGGAGCTGTTCCAGGGTTGGTTTTGGTCCAGTGCCCTGTGATAACTTCATCAACTTAGCCAGCATCATTAATTACCTGCAGAGGGTGCTGAGAGGAGAGAAAGGCTGGGAGGGCTGGGAATGTTCACCTGGAGAGGAGAAGGATCCAGGGAGAGCTCAGAGCCCCTGCCAGGGCCTGAAGGGATCCAGGAGAGCTGGAGAGGGACTGGGGACAAGGGATGGAGGGACAGGACACAGGGAATGGGACACTGCCAGAGGGCAGGGATGGGTGGGATAGTGGGAATTGGGAATTCCTGGCTGGGAGAGTGGGAAAGGACTGAAAGAGGTGCCCTGAGCAGCTGTGGATCCCCAGGAGTGTCCAAGGCCTGGTTTGAAGGGATTGGAGCAGCCTGGGACAGTGGAAGTTGTCCCCATCCAACATGGCCTGGAACACTTCCAGGACTGGAATTCAGAGTTAATTCAGTGCCACAGCTCTGTGAGCAAGGTTTGTTGAGGCAGAGAAGGACAAACATTTGTATTTATAAAGCATGATGTGATTCCTGATTTTTGGGAATGGGAACTGCATTTGCTGCCTTCTTCAGCAGCTGCAGCTGGTGCATTTTGAGGCAGATTTTCCCTCAGTGCAGATGTTTCTGTCCTTGCAGTGGGCTGTGGAAGCTGGTGCTGAGGAACGTGTCCTATGGCCTGGGGGAGCTGTACAGAGCCTTTTCCCTCAGTGCCCAGGTGAGGCAGCTGCAGAAGTTCATCCCTGAGGTCACCACCAATGATGTTGTCAGGTAAAAGAAACTTCTCCTGCTTGGGAAATGTCATATTTGAACAGCAGAAAACGTGGCAGGGCTTTAATCCCTTCCTGAACCAAAATATGAACCAAAGCATGGAGCTGCCTCCAGCTTGGGGCTCCCAGCACAGGAAGGACCTGGAGCAGGTGGAAACACCAGAGGAGGCACCAGGATGATCACAGGGATGGAGCAGCTCTGCTGGGAGGAAAGGCTGAGAATGTGGGGATTGTTCAGCCTGGAGAAGAGAAGCTTTGGGGTGACTCTACTGTGAGCTTGCAGTACTTGAAGAGAACCCACAGAAAGGTGGAGAGAGACAATTTACAGGGCAAGGAGGAATGGCCTCAAACTGACAGGGCAGGTTTGGGTGGGATATTGGGAAGGAATGCCTGGCTGTGAGGGTGGGCAGGAGCTGTGGCTGTCCCTGGATCCCTGGCAGTGCCCAAGGCCAGGATGGGTGGACATGGAGCTCCCTGGGATAGTGGGAGGTGTCCCTGCCCATGGAGGGTGTTGGGCTTTTGATAGTCTGGGAGGTCATTTCCTCAGTGATCCCATGAGTGCCAGATACCCTCACTCTGCCTCCTGAGTGTTTAACCTCCCCCAAAAGTCTTTGTCCCCACTCTCTGCCCTCCTCACTGTGTCCCTTCTCACAGCAATTGAATTCCTGACTCGGGACAACACTTTCCTTCTGCTGAGCTCCTCCTTGTTTTGCAGGGGTCCCTCAGGTGTGAGAGCCCAGGCCCTGGACAGAGAGGGGAACCTGGTGGATGATTTTGTGTTCGATGGAGGCAGGGGGGCCGTGGGCAGCAGGATCCTGCACGTCAGGAACGCTCCTTCCCCCGCAGCCACCTCCTCACTGGCCATCGGCCGCGCCATCGCCGAGGAGACCGCGCGCCGCTTCCAGCTGTGAGACACAGCTCTGCTCTGAGACAGAACAGATCTGAGACAGATCAGAGACAGAACAGATCAGAACAGCTCTGAGACACAGCCCTGAGACAGAACAGATCAGAGACACAGCCCTGAGACAGAACAGATCAGAGACAGATCAGAGACAGAGCCCTGAGACAGAACAGATCAGAGACAGAACAGATCAGAGACAGAGCTCTGAGACAGAGCCCTGATCTGAGACAGAGCCCTGATCTGAGACAGAGCCCTGATCTGAGACAGAGCCCTGATCTGAGACAGAGCTCTGATCTGAGACAGCCCTGATCTGAGACAGAGCCCTGAGACAGAACAGATCAGAGACAGAGCTCTGAGACAGAGCCCTGATCTGAGACAGAGCCCTGAGACAGAGCCCTGATCTGAGACAGAGCTCTGATCTGAGACAGCCCTGATCTGAGACAGAGCTCTGAGACAGAGCCCTGATCTGAGACAGAGCTCTGATCTGAGACAGCCCTGATCTGAGACAGAGCCCTGATCTGAGACAGAGCCCTGAGACAGAGCCCTGATCTGAGACAGAGCCTTGATCTGAACAGCTCTGAGACAGCCCTGATCTGAGACAGAGCTCTGAGACAGAACAGCTCTGAGACAGCCCTGATCTGAGACAGAGCTCTGAGACAGAGCTCTGATCTGAGACAGCACAGATCTGAGACAGAGCCCTGATCTGAGACAGCCCTGCTCTGAGAGACACAGCCCAGCTCTGAGTGACCCCAGTCCAGCCCAGCTCCTGCCCCTCCTGCAGCACACACACACCAGGCAGCAGGGCTGGGCTGTGCCCAGGCTGCCTGGGCAATGCTCACTGCCCACAGATTCTCAGCACACAAATCCTCCATCATTGCAACGTGGCCACCTGAGCAGGAGCAGCCATGGGAGGAATTCTGCTGGAATTATCCACATGGGTTTCTGTCCTGGTGTGAAGGACAGGTGTCTGCCAATAAAGACAGGAGCTTCTCTTTCAAATGGAGAATGTAAATCCCTTCCCTCTAAATTATTATAATTTTGAAATTAAGGGGCTCTCAGGCAAAGGTGTGGGAATTAGGAATAACAGTTCTTTCCTAGGACAATTAAACTAGCAATGCAGTATTACACAGAACAATCCCAGCCCTGCCAGAGTCAGAATCCAAGCTGGCACAGTCAGTCAGTCAGGGTGGTGGCACAGTCCCATTCCATGGTGCTGCATCCTCCTGCAGGGGCAGATGTGGCTCAGCTGGAGCAGTGCTCCTGGAGAAGGGGCAGTTTCCTCTGAAGCTCCAGGGATGATGTGCAAGGCTCTGGTTTTCCTCTGGAATCCAGTGGAAAGAAGGTGCCTTGGTGTCCCAAATGTCAGTTTTTCTCTGGGTAGGAAAGGCTTGGCTCCTGCCCTGGCTGGAGCATCTCCCATGGGATGATGGAATTTTATCAGCCATGCCCTGGGACTCAGTGGCCATGAACAGGAGATATCTGCTGGAGGGAGGATGGGCTGTGGGAAGATAAAGATGATTGCCCAGCTGGTTTAAAGATGGCCCATGAGCAGAGAATGTGTGCCAGGAGATCAGGGGCACTGCCCCAGCCGGGTCAGCAGATGGGACAGAATTCACATTTCTGGGCACAGCAAACCAACACAATTCCCATGCCTGTGCTCACATTGGAGGGGTCTGAAGAGCCACAGGTGTGTGTGTGCTCTGATTCCATTTCAATCAGAGCTGCAGTCCTCTAGATTACATGGAAGTAATGGAATAGAAGGATAAACCCTGCTTAAGGGCCCTGCTGATATGGAATTAAAGGTTTATCAGAGACTGAGAACAATATTCAGAGCATTCAATGTGAATGTAGAGTATTTCACAGAAAAATAAGCTTAAAGGGGATTACCAACCTCAAGTCAATTTAGATCTACAGTGCAGATACTCTGTCTGATCACTGTCCGTATTTTTATGGAGCAGAAATGAAAATATGGATACATAGAATCACTTTCCATTTAATTTACAGAAACTTTGTCAGTAGCTTTGGGTTTCTTCCAACCTTTAAATGCTGGTAATGCAAAAGGAGCTGATCTTTGTCCAGCCAGTTGAGCAATCCAGGGAAAATGGTCTTTGGAACAGGAAATGTGAAGGGAGGGAAGCTCCAGAAGCTGCCTTGAGTCATGTTTGGTATTGCTTCCCTTGGAGGCTGAGCAGGGATGAGTCAGGAAGGTTTCCCATTTCCCCTGAGCACAGGGGGAGCTCAGCCAGTGCTGCTGGTTCCTCTGAGCTCCACTGATACCAGTTTTTATCAGAGTTACACCTGCAGAGTCTGTGTGGACAGAGGTGAAGTAAACTCAGTGTTGAGCTGAGGAGCTGGGAGTGTTTGCAGAATTGTGTGGCCTCAGGGCCAAAGTATTGAGGATTTTATAGCAGAGGCTCACAGGATGTTGGGTAACACAGATAATTGTGGGGAGTTTGTACCAGAGAATTGGATATTAATTTTTCCTTTAGAAGTTTTTTTCTGAGCTCCTCTGATGGGAGTGGGTTAGCACAGGAGAGCAGCTCTGATTTTACTCTTTTTTGAGGGGAAAAAAGGGCTTAATCTGCCTCTTTTTAAAATTTTTATTTTTCCTTCTTTTTTTTATCCTGGTAAAATCTGCTTTATCAGCAAATTGACTGCTGGAAATTCAAATAACAACCCTTTCAGAGCAAAGTTTTGGTCACTTTAGGCAGAGATTCAGCTGTTCCAAGTCTTGCAGTGCCACAGGGCTGTGTCAAACTTCCCACAGTGGAACAATCCTATCTTCCCTCCCTGCCAGAAGTGTTGCCTATCAACAGTAAAAATCCTACAAAAGGATTGCAAAAGCCACTTCCTCCCACACTGGGTGTGGTCCTGACATGTATTAACAGAATAAAGAACATTAAAATGCAGACAGAGACCAGGGGAGTCCTAAGTCAGCATTTCCCTGTGCTGCCTGCTGTGCTTTTTTCCTCTCAGGTGATGATTGTTTGGGGGTAAAGTTTATTTGAGTCTTAAATTATGAACCTTGATGTAGCATTCTGTGAAATCTTTTCAGAGATCAAAGTTTTGCACTTTTGTTATAAAAATAAGTTCAGAGATTATGCTATCAGGGTTTTAGGCATCAGTCTTGTTGGTCACAAAGTGTGAAAATGCATTAATTTATTTTCCAAATGAGCCTCACTTTGATGATTTCATAAATGTGCCTTTTATGATTAAAATAGTATGGTGAGGGTTTTTTTAAATGCTGTAAATAAAGTCTGTGTATTTCTCCTGAGTCAGAGACAGGTTTCACTGGAATTTGCTAATTCTCAGCTGAATTGGGCAGGATATCACTGTGTATAACAGGAATTACTTCAGGGGGGAACACATGACCAAACTTGCCTTCCTAAATTATCTTATCTGTGCTTCTCACACCTCCCAGCTTTTCCTCACTCCACAGCACTGCTCTTCAGGCTGATCTGGGCTTGTTGTGACACGTGGGATGAGAATTCCTGAAACTCTGAATAAATGGACCAACACAGTTTGTTCTCCAGAAGTTACAGAATCACAGAACCCCAGAGTGGTTTGGGTTGGAAAGGACCCTGAATCCCATCCCATTCCACCCCAGCTGCTCCAAGCCTGGCCTTGGACACTCACAGGGAACAATTCTATCCCAATATCCCAATATCCCAATATCCCATCTCAACCAGTGCCCAGCAGGGTCACTCCTAAACCCTGGGAGGAGAAGGAACTGTGGCTCTGTGGGTTGTGCCACCATTATCTCATTATTACTTTTTCTTTTTGCTCACAGTTTGGGTTTGAGGAACAAGTGTCTTCCCAAAGAAACAAATATTTTGTTGGAAATCAACAAAGAAGGAGCAGTTTCTGCCTCTGAAGCATCAGGTTCCTCCAGGAAATCTCTTCCAAAGGATCATGATTTTATTGGCAGGAAGGCACATTTTTTTTCCACTTTGGTTTAATCTATCCATTCTCTCTGTGGATAAGTCTTAAAATGGGAAGTGGAGGGGAATATAAACTGTGAGATTTGAATATTATGCTGTCAGGAGGGAAATGAGGGAAAATTAGGCTGGATTTGGATGATCAGTGGGTGAAGGGAATAGTGAAGGGAGGGAAACTGCCTCCAGAAAGGGAGAGAAAGTGCTGGGAGGTAGGAAAACATCCTCCAAAGAGGGAGGAAAACTGCCTGCAGGCTGGGAGAAGAATAAACTCCAACTGGGGAGGAAAACAGGCTCCAGGCTGTGGGGAAAATTGCCTCAAGGCAGGGAGAACAGGCTGCAGGAAGGAAAACAGGCTCCAAGCAGGAAGGAGAAAAGTTTCTCTCCAAGTAGGGAAGAGAAACTCCTTCCAGGTAAGAAAACAATCTCTGAATAGGGAGGAAAATGCCTCCAAATAGGGAGCAGGAGAGAATTCAGGTAAGGATGGGAACAGCCTGCAGGTAGGAACATTGAAATGCAGGAAAGGAGAGGTAAAAAATAACTCCAAGCAGGGTAAAAAACAGCCTGCAGGTAGGGAAATAGCATCCAGGGAGGGAGGGGAAAAACACAGCCCTTAGGCAGGGAAAGAGCCTTCAGAAAAATTGCTTCCAGCTAGGGAAATACCCTGCAGGCAGGGAAATATCTCCTAGGCAGAGAAATGTCCCCAGGTAGGGAAATACCTTTTGTGTAGGGAAATGTCCTCCAGGTAGGGAAACATCCCCAACAGAGAAATCTCTTCTAGGTAGAGAAATGTTCCTTAGGTAGGGAAATCTCCTCCAAGCAGGGAAACATCTCCTGGATATGGAAATATCTCCTGGGCAGGGAAATATTTTCTGTGTAGGAAAATAATCCCCCAGGCAGGGGGTGGGTATATACCCTCTAAATAGGGAAATAATTTCCAGGGAGGGAAACATCCCCTAGGTAAGGAAATATCACCTGGGTAGGGAAATATCCTCCAGGCAGGGAAACATCCCTGGGCATGAAATATCCTACAAGCAGGGAAATATCCTCTAGGTAAGGAAATCTCCCCCGGGTAAGGAAATATTTCCTAAGTAAGGAAATATCCCCTAGGTAATGAAATCTCCCCTAAGTAAGGAAACATCGCCCCGGGCAGGGAAATTGTCCCCTGGGCAGGGAAATATCTCCTAGGTTTGGAAATATCCCACAGGTCAAGAAATATCCCCTAAGTAAGGAAATATCCCGTAAATAAGGAAATATCCCCTAAGTAAGGAAATATCCCGCAAGTAAGGAAACATCCCGTAAATAAGGAAATACCCGTAAATAAGGAAATATCCCCTAAGTAAGGAAATATCCCATAAATAAGGAACCATCCCGTACATAAGGAAATACCCGTAAATAAGGAATTATCCCGTAAATAAGGAAATATCCCGTAAATAAGGAAATATACCGTAAATAAGGAAATATACCGTAAATAAGGAAATATACCGTAAATAAGGAACCGTCCCATAAATAAGGAACCGTCCCGTACCTAAGGAACCATCCCGTAAATAAGGAAATATCCCATAAATAAGGAACCATCCCGTACCTAAGGAACCATCCCGTAAATAAGGAACCATCCCGTACCTAAGGAACCATCCCGTACCTCAGGAACCATCCCATAAATAAGGAACCATCCCGTAC
Source organism: Erithacus rubecula (assembly GCF_903797595.1). Classification (NCBI taxonomy): domain Eukaryota; kingdom Metazoa; phylum Chordata; class Aves; order Passeriformes; family Muscicapidae; genus Erithacus; species Erithacus rubecula. The sequence continues at coordinate 58,936,944 of NC_136688.1, forward strand.
CTAAGGAACCATCCCGTAAATAAGGAACCATCCCGTACCTAAGGAACCATCCCGTACCTCAGGAACCATCCCGTACCTAAGGAACCATCCCGTACCTAAGGAACCATCCCGTACCTAAGGAACCATCCCGTACCTCAGGAACCATCCCGTACCTAAGGAACCATCCCGTACCTCAGGAACCATCCCGTACCTAAGGAACCATCCCGTACCTCAGGAACCATCCCGGCCGCGGTCCCGCTCCCGGCCGGGCCCCGCTGGTGCCGCGGTTCCGGGCGCTGCCCGCAGGGGGCGCGCGCGGCGGGCGGCGCAGGCGCGCAGGGCGCGGCCGCGGGCGGCGGCGGCGGCGGCAGCGGGGCCGCAGCGAGCGGGGCCCGGCCCGGCTCGGCTCGTCCGACCCCCGCCCGGCGCCTCCCCGAGCCCCGAGCGGCCCCGCCGAGCCCCCAGCGGCCCCCGCCGAGCCATGGCAGCGCGGCCGGGCGGCTGAGCAGCGACACCGCGGCGGCCCGGCCCCGATGCGGAGCGGCCGCCATGCAGCCGCCGCCGCAGCCCTACGAGTTCCTGGGCGAGGAGAACGGCCCGAAATGGCGCGGCCTCTTCGTGCCCGCCCTGCGCAAGGTCAGTCCCGGCCGCACCTGCTGCGGGGCTGCCCCGCTGAGGGCGGGTGGAGCCGCGGCCCCCGCCCTGCCCTCAGGGAGGGCCCGAGCCCCCCGGGACCCGCGGATGCCGCGGCTCCGCCACCTGCGCCCGCTCCGCTTCGCTCTCCGCTTTAATCGGGGCTCTCCTCGCCAGGGGTTGGTGTCCCAGACCGGTTTGGCTTGGAGGGGATCTTAAATCCCGTCCTGCCATGGGCAGGGACACCTGCCACTGTCCCGGGGTGCTCCAGCCGGGCCTGGGACACTTCAGGGATCCGGGGCAGCCACGGCTTCTCTGGGCACGCTGATAACGCTGCTGGTGTGTGGGGAATGGCATCAATGGCATCCTACATCCCTCCCTTCATCCATGCTTCATCCCTCCCTTCATCCCTCCTTTCATCCATGCTTCATCTCTCCCTTCATCCCTCCCTTCATCCCTCCCTTCATCCCTCCCTTCATCCCTTCCTTCATCCCTCCCTTCATCCCTTCCTTCGTCCTTTCCTTCATCCCTCCCTTCATCCATCCTTCATCCCTCCCTTCATCCCTCCCTTCATCCTCTTGCTTCATCCCTCCTTCCATCCTTTCCTTCATCCTTTCCTCCATCCCTCCTCCATCCCCTGCCCATGCAATTTCTCCCGGCAGCTTTTCCAGCCCCTCTCCCGAGGCAGATCCCTCCAGCTGAGGTGTTTCTGTCCTCAGGGGACACCTGTGAGAGCTGCCACCTGTGGAGCAGGGCACAGCCACCCTGTGCCACATCTGCACAGCTGGGAGCCACGCGGGAGGTGAATCCGGATTTTTAGGATGTGTTTGCAACCCCCCCCTTCCATAGGACACCCCCAGCAGTGAAGGGATGGGGTTAAATTGACATGTCATTGGCAAAGGTTGAGCATTATTCTATATTTCTGACCATAATCACCTGCTGATGTGCATCTCTGACTGCCATACAAGTGCTTTAGCCAGTGGGGAGTGGTTTGTCTCTTTTTCCCAAGAACAGATGTAGTGATGCTGTTGGATAATGTTTCTCTTTTTTTTTTTTTTTTTTTTTTTTTTTTTTCTTTAAATAGAGTAAAAGACTTGCATTTGTTTTGGGTGCCAGTCTAAGTAGTCTTGTGGCTGGCAGAGAAACCACTAATTGCCTGTCTGAAGAATCCTGGATTTTCTGCTCTTTACCCTAAAATCTTCTCCTCATGGTAGCTGCTTTCCAGTGTCCTAGAGAGTGCCAGGCTGTTCTTTCCCTGATCCCTCTGGAATCTGAGCTAAAACAGCCCTTTAACACCCACCAGCATCAGCCCAAACCTGAGCTACAGCTGCAAAAAAATTCCCTGAGCATTCAGAGGTGTTTTCATCATCCTAAAATACAGATACTGCACAAGTTGGTGGATTCATGCTGCTTTACCAATTCTTTCTGTTTGTGCGTTTGGTTTTGGTGAAAAGAGCAGGAATTGCGACTTTCTAAAGCAGAGGAAATGGGGTTGTGATGCCAGTGACTGCCTGTAAAAATGTGTATTTGCTTCTAGCCAGGATTTTTCTCCCTGGGAAAGTTCCTTGTGTGCAGGACCCACCCTGGAGCATGAAGCAATCGGGCTGTAATGTGCTTTTCTGCTGTGAACACACAGTATCAGTGAGTCAACCCAAAACTGTATCATTGTCGGGCTGCTGGGGAAGCACTCGCACTTTTCACACGTTTAAAAGACACTCTGTAAAATGAGCATTGGAGATCTTCAAATGAGCAAGAGATTATCCAAAATAACTCTTCCATTATTTCCAGGGAAGCTGAAGAATGTGGCGCTGAATCCAGAGTGTGAAAGCCTCACATTTTCTGTTAATTTCCCAATTAATTAAACATCATCCCTGCTGTTTGCAGATCGTTTGTGATTTTGTCCTGAAGAAATTTAAAAATCCACTTGTTGGCCAATTGAGATGTGATCTTTCCAAGCAGGTTGATTTGTGATGAAAACTTTAAAGAAAGTTTAGTATTTTTTTAGTTAAACACCTGGAATAGATGGAGTTTTTTAAGTCTTAAACTGGGCATAATTTCCCATTCCTGGAAGCTGTTCCTTTAAGTGAGCACTTTCTGCAGGAGAGAAACAGAAAGCAGAAACAGAAAAAGAAAATAGATTATGGTGTTCTTTGTGCATGTTAAAGGGTGAAAAATATTTAGTTCTAAAATCTAAAAGATGTGGAGCTGGATAAGGAGCCCATGCAGTTCACTAAAAATAAAAAATAATTCTTTATTGTTTGGATTTTAAGTCCAGAACATGCTTGGAACAACTCCAGTCTCTTTTATTATGCACTCAGCAAATTTAAGATAATTTCTTTTTATCAAACCTTTTAAACTCTTGCTTTACTTTAATTATATGGAGTGGACACTTAAAAATGGTAAAACTAATCGATTCTTACCTCAATGCATTAAAAAAAAAAAGAGAATCTCTCTTTTGAACAATATTTTATGTGCATTCATACTCTTTAAGTTTAGTACAGAGTGCAAATTTTAGCTTTGAGTGGGAATCTTTTTAAGAAAAACCCAAAGCTAAATGGTAAAACACCTTCAAAACCAGATTTTATATATTTATATCTCCACATTCCTGAGCACTGGCACCTGGGGATCTTGTAAGTTGGAAAAGTAAAAGCAGTTTCATGTATTTACATCTGTTCCAGCTGGGAGATGCACAAGCCCATCCTTGCTCTTGATTTTCTTCTGCTGCTGTGCTGGAAATCTAAGCAGGGAGTGGGGGGAATTCAATATAAAATCCTTTCAAAGTCAATGAATCAGAAGAAAACAACATTTTGATGAGCTCACTGAGATTTAGTGACTTGAGCTGCTGCTTGGAGCAGGTGAATCACCTCAGACAGATGCTGATAAAGGCTTTGAGCCTGGGAGCTGAACTGGAGTTCTTTAGGAATCCCAGTTTCTGATGGAATGGTTGTGACACCCTGGGATTGGGGATGCTGCTGCTGGGATTTCTCCTGTGCTGCTGGAGCCTTCTGCTCTCCCCATTTTTTCATTTTTTTGCTGTTTGGGTTGGTTTTGCTTTTTTGTTTGGCCTCTGTTGGGGGAGATGTCAAATGGTGAAACCCTTTCCCAAATTGCATTTTGGTTTTGGGACCACCTTTCCTAGCACAGATCCAGTGCCAGGGCTTGTCCTTGCTGAATTCCAGATGGAACTTCCCAGAGCTGAATTATTTTGCAGGTTGATACTGGGATTCCAGTGCTATATTAATTACTGATAGGATTCCAGTCCTGTAGGAATTATTGAATGGTATTCCAGTCCTGTGGGAATTATTGAATGGTATTCCAGTCCTGTGGGAATTATTGAATGGTATTCCAGTCCTGTGGGAATTATTTTGCAGGTTGATACTGGGATTCCAGTCCTGTGGGAATTATTGAATGGTATTCCAGTCCTGTGGGAATTATTTTGCAGGTTGATACTGGGATTCCAGTCCTGCATTAATTATTGAATAGGATTCCAGTCCTGTAGGAATTATTGAATGGTATTCCAGTCCTGTGGGAATTATTGAATGGTATTCCAGTCCTGTGGGAATTATTTTGCAGGTTGATACTGGGATTCCAGTCCTGTAGGAATTATTGAATAGGATTCCAGTCCTGTAGGAATTATTGAATGGTATTCCAGTCCTGTATGAATTATTTTGCAGGTTGATACTGGGATTCCAGTCCTGTATGAATTATTTTGCAGGTTGATACTGGGATTCCAGTCCTGTATGAATTATTGAATGGAATTCCTGTCCTGTGGGAATTTCAGAGGCTGCAGCTGAGTGTGACACTCCCTCCAGCCCACTGGAGGTCCCAGTTTTAATATCCTGGATGTGCTTTGCATAAAAGGTTTTTGGGAATTGTAGTTGAAAAATTTGTACCAAACACTTTCCATTGGTACCTGGAATAAATTTCTATTCCAGGCACTTGGAAGAGATTTTTAAAATAAACCAGGTGAACCCATAGAATTAGTGTGTATTTTTGAAAATAGTGAGGGATGTGTTGTTAGATTAATAATTATGGATTTATTTACCTTAAACTATTCTTGTGTGTTCTGAGCTTACATTTTACAAGGTCCTGGAGGGACAGGACACAGGAATGGCTTCACTGCCAGAGGGATGGGTGGGATATTGGGAATTCCTGGCTGGAATGGAGTTCCCAGAGCAGCTGTGGCTGCCCCTGGATCCCTGGAATGTTCAGTTCCAGGTTGGACACTGGGGTTGGAGCAATGGGACAGTGGGAGGTGTCCCTGCCATGGCAGGACTGGCACTGGATGAGTTTAAATCCCTTCCAACCCAAACCATTCCAGGATTCCATAATTATGTTCTTGCAAATCCACTGGCAAATTCCCAGTGTATTTCTGTGAACAAGAGCTGTGTGTTCAGTTGTTTCACTCTTTGATTTTTCTGAATTAAGCTCAGGAGCATCTCCCAGGGATTCCTGTTTAGGGTTTTCTCCATGCTGCACCCAGAGCCTGTCAAACAGTTGAACCCAGGGCTCTGCAGGCACCACATGTTGGGATAATCCTGGCACTGGGCACTATTTGCATTTTCTGAAACAATTCCACCATTGCTCTGGACCACTCATCAAATCTCTAGGGCATGACTAAAGGGTTTATTCTTAGCAAATGTTGCATAGACAGATATAAAAGACTATTTTGAGGACTTCTCTTGAAGTTTACATTAGTTCAGTGCTTCTGTATTTTAAAACACGTGGGAGTTCCTCTGTTGTGATGTGTGAGGTTGCAGGGTTGGGGTTAAGGTCAGGAGGTGCAGGGGTGTCCAGCTTTATTCCAGGATGAGGATCCCCTTGGGTTAGAATTTATTTAATGTATTTTAGCTTCATTATAATGGATTATTATTTAAAGCATCTAATTTCATTAACATCCATTATTATTTAATGCATTATAATTGCAACAGGAAAGTTGCTTGTGAAGAAGTTTTAGAATAATAGTTACATTTAGGTTTGAAATCTCTTAGGTCATTTAACTTCTCATAAATATATTAATTTGAGCTCAGAAGCTTGGATCTTTGCAGCCTTGCAGTTGATCCAAACATGAATTTGAGTGACCTGGGCTAGTGGGAGGTGTCCATGCCTATGGCAGGGATTTGGAATTTGAGCTTTAAGCCCAAACCAGGCTGGGATTCTATGGATGCATCAGCCTGGAACCAAAGGGGGCTGGTCCTTTTATTTAAATCTTATTATTTTCATGCTTTTATTTTGTTTTTACAAACTTCCTGACACAGGAATCCATACAGGAGAGTTTTTGCAGTTTTGGTGTGTGATGAAGGTGGATTTCAGGTGTTGAATGGGAATGCTGTGATTTCACTTGGCAGCTCCAGCAGAAGGAACATTTCCTACCTGTGTTGGAAATGGGAATTAGTGTTTGCCTTGGCTTGGGGAACAGGCACAGGAATGAAAACCCACAGTGATTCACCCCACTGTGGTGCCTTTGCCCCCTCAGGACTGGCCTCCAGTCCCAATCCCAACCCAGCCTGTGCTTTCCCATCTTCTCATCCCACCTCAGCTCCTGCTCTCCCTGGGTTTTCACCTCCCTCCTTGCACAGGCCTTATCTAATCTCTTGCAGAGGAGCTGTGCAGTTTGTTATTTGCTTTTCTCATTAGCTCACAGATTCCCTGTGCCAGCCTTTCCTGAGGGTTACTCATGTGCCTTTCCTGCATCCATGGCCTCTGCTCTCCTGGCTGTTGGTTGATGGAGAAGTTACTCTGAGAACCTTCACTCTCTCCAGATTATAGGAATTTTTCCCTGTGAGGATGGGGAGGTTCTGTGTGATATTCTATAATATTCTGTGTGATATTCTATAATATTCTGTGTGATATTGTGTGTGATGTTCTACAATATTCTGTGTGTTATTCTGTGTGTTATTCTATGATATTCTGTGTGGTATTCTGTGTGTTATTCTATGTGTTATTTTGTGTGACATTCTGTCTGATATTCTATGATATTCTATAATATTCTGTGTGCTATTCTGTGTGCTATTCTGTGTGATATTCTATAATATTCTGTGTGCTATTCTGTGTGCTATTCTGTGTGATATTCCATAATATTGTGTGCTGTTCTGTGTGCTATTCTGTGTGCTATTCTGTGTGTTATTCTATAATATTCTGTGTGTTATTCTGTGTGTTATTCTCTGTGTTATTCTATAATATTCTGTGTGTTATTCTGTGTGTTATTCTATAATATTCTGTGTGTTATTCTGTGTGCCACCTCCACAGCAGCCATGGTGTTTCCCTGCCCTGTCACAGGCCAGAGGCTGTGCTGGGCTCCCTCAGGATTTATCTCCATTTAAACAAAGCATTTTATGTGGATGGATAAATTCCAAACACTTTCTTTTCTATCAGATTTGAAAATTAAAATATACATATAGTTTGTGTACGTGTAAACAAACCCACATTTTAGCTTCTGCTTGACTCTGTATAAAAGGAAACAACAATTAACTGGAGAAAGAAGAATTTGTGTGTATTTCTGTCATTATTGTTGGGATTTTTTTGTGGGCAATTTTAGGACAGTCTTTGATGCTGTTTCACAGTCAGATCCTGTCTGTACCACCCATCATTCCTGCTTTAATTCACCTTCCCCTCAACTAGAATATGCTGTAGGAGAAGATTACTTAAATAGCTAAAGATGGGGAAAAAAAATTACATTTACACCCAGGTGATGGTGTAAGATGATTTTTTAATACCCCTGTGCAGTCAGTTGAGGGATAATCTTATTTTGTTAACCATGCTTCAAGTTTTTTGCAGTAAAACCAAATGCTGTGTGCAGATAAAAATTTTCTTTTGTTTAAAAGACAGCTTCATGCTGTTCCTCTCTCAGCATGTTTTATTCTGATTTAAGAAAGAGCCAGCCAGAAATTGCTGTACTGGAAATAAAATAAGAAATCAGTGTGGTTATTTTTAAGAAGTTGACAGTTGGCATTTTTATTGGGGATTTCTCTTCAATTATTTAAATCTTTGTGGCTCTTTCTAAAGAATAATGCTTGAAAATTGGGAATATCAGGAATAAGGATTTCACTGAATAAGAACAACAGAAGCCTTTAAATTGCTCCATTTGGTTCCTTTCTTCCTCTGGAGCATCATCCAGGTGAGGAATTAAAAATTACTTTGGAGCAGATGGGTTTTTTTTCCCATGGTCAGGGTTTTCTTCAGGAGAGAAAAGACAAGAAGGAATTAAAACACAGATTTTTAAATGAGAAATTTCTTGTTCTGAAATCTCAGGTAATACTGGAATTCCATTTTCTGAAAAGGTGGTTTTGGGATATTTTTACCAAATATTTCAAGAATGTGAATCCATATTTTTCTAGTGGAATGTGCTGCCTTACACACTCAATGGGCTCATCATGGATTTGGGAATTTTCTGTTTTTAGGGTTTTTAAAATGTTTTGCTCATGGGCTCACTGTGGAACAACTGGAGCTTTCTGGATGTGTTTCCATTATCAAAACAATCTCTTAAATAAAAATATATTTAGGTGTTGTAGCCAAGCTGTTGGTTTGTCTCAGAAAAGGTTAAAAAGAAGCTCCTTGCAGTTTTGACTCTATTTTTTTTTTTCCCTCAGCTTTTTATCATTTCAAATGGAATCCTTTGATCATTTCTTTTATACTCTGGGCTTCTGGATTTCCCCAAGTCTGAGATCCAGAATTCCTGTGCTTCAAGATTAACCCTGCCATTCCATTAGTTTAAAAAAAAGAAATAAGAGCAGGTTTTTTTCCTAGTTTTAATACCATTTATCTCCATGAAATGTTTTCATCCTCATCTTTTCTGAGCAGACAGACTCCTTGCTCTGAGGATTAATAATATCTCACTGAGAAGGAATTTTGAGGATTTTTATCAAATGCACATTGGAAGGGTGGCAGAATAGGGAAAAGTTGAGGAGAAAGAGAAGGAGAAGTTTAGGAATTTTAACATAAAATGAAATTATGTCTCCCAGAAATGCCTCAAGACCAAGTTTAAATGCCACTCTTGCACCTGTTATTTAATTTCAATTCCTTGAAACAGCTTGGACTAAATCTGTGTAAATGACACTGAATTAGTTAGTTCTGCTAATCCTAATCTCTCTTTAATGACTTCAGACATTCTGCTGTTGCAGAGATAAAATAGTAAAAAAAAAAAATCTGTTTTCTGTGCCCCTTCTGCTCAGCTTCTTGCAGCAGAGCTCTGACTGCTCAGTGCAACACCTTGTGGGTTTTTTAAGGGTATTTTGACCCTTTTGGAACAATCACCAAACAGAATTCAGCCTGTGTAGCTCTGGTGTGTTTATTCCATGCCACTTTATATAATTGTGCTCAGGTATTTCAGGCTGAAGCAGAGATCAGGGTAAGTGACATCCCCAGTAATTCCTCCTGCTTTCTTTCATACTTTGAGTGTTTTATCAGTCTCTCCTTGCTTTTCCAGTCCTCTCAGTCAGGATTTAAGAAGTGCTGTAAAAAATAAATGTTCTCTCCTTGATCCTGTGGCATCTGATTTGACCAGCTTTTATTACAGGATTTTTTTTTTTTTTTTTTTTGGTCTGGATACAAAATAGTTTTTTCTTCTCAGCATTTATGTCAAAGCAACTTCTCTGAAACCTGGGGAGTGCAGAAGCACCTCTGGGACCTTCCAGGATGCTGCAGGCAGACTCCAGTGGCAGCTGAAATCCTAAATCCTCTGGGGACAGTTGTCTCAATCAACTTTGTTGTTAGTTTTTCTCCTTTTGAAGGAAAATTGACTCCAGGATTTAGAGAGAGCCACAGAGATGATTTGGGAACAGTTATATGAGGGAAGGCTGGGGGTGTTGGGGTTGTTCATCCTGGAGAGGGGAAGGATCAGAGCTTTTCCAGGACCTAAAGGAGCTCCAGGAGAGCTGGAGAGGGACTGGGGACAAGGGATGGAGGGACAGGACACAGGGAATGGCTTTAAACTGGAAAAAGGTAGATGGAGGTTGGGTATTGGGAAGGAATTCCTGGCTGGGAGCAGGGGAATGGCTGGAATGGAATTCCCAGATTTGCTGTGGCTGCTCCTGGATCCCTGGAAATGCCCAGGAAAGGCTGGAGCAGCCTGGGGCAATGGGAGGTGTCCCTGCCAGGGCAGGGGTGGGATGGGATGGTGTTAAAAGTCCCTTCCAAGGCAGGCAGGATTCCATGGTTTGTGTTCTGAAATGGAGCTGAGATTCCTGTCACTGTTTGAGGAGGGCTCTGTGCTCCTCAGGCACACCAGACATCCCTGTGGGGAGTTCAGGAGAGTGTGGCATGAGCTGTTCACACCTGGGGACTGAAGTCAGGTACAAATGAAATCATTTTTATTGTGCAGTGAATTCTGAAACGAGTGCCTGGAGGGAGGAGAAGAGCTGCAGTCTGATCAGGGAATGGGAGTTCCCATCTTCTCCTGATCTTCCTCCTGCTCTTACTGTTCCTGTTCTTGCCAGTTCTCTGGAGCATCATTAAGGGTTCACTGCAGGGACACAGAATTTCACTTTATTTCCTTGCTGCAGTGGTGCTCTCTGAGGGACACGTGGCAGGACCTTAACCCAGCACTTCCTGGTTTGCCATTGTTTTGTGAATTAAACTCTCATGTTCAGGAAGAACACAAAATGCCCTGGCTATTGTTGAAAACCTGCTGTCTTAAGTGGGAGTTTTCAAGGAGTGGGTTTGGTTTTCTTGAGGATTCTTTCTTTCTTTCAGGATCTTGTATCCCTGGCTGGGAATCATTTATGAAAAGCAGAGATTCATGTTTGAAGAACAGAAGGCAAAATTATGTTTACAGGGCTATAAAATAACTTTATAACAAACTCACAGAGGGCAGGATGAGATGGGGTATTGGAAATTGGGAATTCCTGGCTCTGAGGGTGGGGAGGTTTCCCAGATCCCTGGAAGTGTCCCAGGCCAGGCTGGACAGGGCTTGGAGCAGCCTGGGGTAGTGGAAGGTGTCCCTGCCATGGCAGGAGTGAAACAGGATAATCTTTCAGGTCCTTTCCAACCCAGACCATTCTGGGATCCTCCTTAATTTGGAGGAAGCCCTCAGAGCCCCCCAGTTTTTGGGAACTGCTCCATGGGCTTTGGAAGGGGCTGTACCCGTATTGCAGAGCATCAGCATTCAACCCAAAGATGTTTCTGTCTTGTCCCACCCCATTTCTCCTGTGAATACCAATGTGAGTATATCACTTTTTTTTTTTTTTTTTTTTTGAGGTGATTTCCATGGAATTTGTTTAGGGAGAGGAGAGAATTTCCCTGGATTGTATTCCTTACCAATCCTCTGGCTATAGTTTGAGATCTAGTGAGGGCTTTCCTGATTGAGAGGCTGCCAGGGAAAACTGAATGTGGAGACCAACCCCTGAGTGCTTTTTTTTTTTTCATTTATTTTGAAGCTGGGATGGTTTGATTGGGAGGATTTTTATTAGTCAAGGAGCCCTGCTGGCCCAGGATGAGTTAATTGCAGCCCTTTCTCTATGGGCACATGCTGAGGTTGCCTGTTTTGGATTGCCTGGTTTAGTTTAACTTGTGAAACCAAAGCTGGGATTAATCTCCATGAAGTGAGATAAAAAGAATTATCCTGCCCTGCCTTGGAGAGAGGTGGGAGTCAGCTTTTCCTTGCTTTTCCCTGTGCTGCTGCTCTGTTCAGCCACCCAGGCAGTGACTCCATCAGTCCCTCATTAGTTACTCATTCAGGGCATGAGTAACTCAGAGCTGCCCACAGGGATGGTTTCACTCCAGTGCTGCCAGAAATCTGCCTTGGCTTGACACTCCTTGCCATCATAATGGCAAAACACAGACTTTGTAATTCCACAGAACTGCCAACTTGGCAGGAATAGGAATCACCACCTTAAACTGCAGAGGAAAACTTGTGAGAAATATTAAAAGTCTGTGAATTTGCAGCACTGCAATCCAGAGCTACCGTGCTTTTGCTGGGATTCATTTTTAACCACAGCTTTCCATGAAAAATAAAATAAAAATAAAAATCCTAATTGTTTGAATTCCTTTGGGCAGGTGCAGCAGCAGGTTCACCCCAACCTGTCAGCAAAGGAAGATTCCCTGTACTACATAGAGGAGCTGATCCTGCAGCTGCTGAACAAGCTGTGCATTGCCCAGCCAAGGACTGTGCAGGATGTGGAGGTAGGGCTGGAGGCTGGGCAGCCTCTGCAATGGGCTGCAATTCTTTGGGAGGTTTTGGAAGAGCTTCCTGGCAGGACTTTGTGGCTGTCCCTGCATCCCTGGCAGTGCCCAAGGGCAGCTTGGATGGGTTTGGAACAAGCTGGGATAGTGGAAGGTGTCCCATGGCAGGGATTGGAAGTGGATCATCCTTAAGGTCCCTTCCAACCCAAAATATTCTGGGATTCTCTGATTTCTATTTAGATTCTATCAGCAAATTTAATTGGAAACTCATTTTCTTACCCAGTGCTTCAGGAGAGAAATTGTGGTAATTTTTCCTTTCAGCAATATTATTATAAATGCAAAATGCTTCAAGGGATTTTCTGCTGACATATGCACAATGGATTTAAGAATTTTTCCTGCTTTTTTGACATCAATGTGCAAGGAAAAATTAAAATATTTCAATGAAAGGTTACTGTTGTGGATTGTGCAGCTGAGGGAATAGAATTGGATGTTCCTGGGACTTTATTTGACTCACTGAGGCTCTTGTATATTTGCAGCTGCCAGTTTTTGTGTCATCATTCCAAAATGAGGTTTTAATGGAGTCTGGAGGGAGTAAAAAATGCTTCCATGTGGCTGTGACCTGATAGAGATTTGTAGAACATTAATTAATTACATCAATCTGTAGGTCCAGGATTTTCAGCCTCATCCAAAATGATGTCTGTTGTTGAAATTAAAATAAATTTTTATGTATACAAAAAAGAATAGATAGAAATTATTTTTATATATATATAAGAATATAAACTATATATGTGTTAAAATTATTCTATGTCTATATCAATATAAATTATCTATGTGTTTCATAGAAATGAAAGAAAATTATATATAGGTAAATAGATATAATTATATATAATATATGTATAATATGTATATATTTATGTTAATTTTATATATATGTATACATATATATGTATGTATAGCGTGTATTGGCAAAATAATTGCTCAAAGGGTTTTAGATTCTTATTTGATGCCCTTTATTCAACATTAATTATTACTTTATCTTTTTTTTTTTAATATTGATGCATGAAGATTATTGTATCACTAAGTAGAAGGAAAATTTAATAGTTCCTTAATAGATCTTGGGATTGGATCTGATGTAGGGGAAGTTCCACTCTTTTCTCAAACAGGAACAATATCAACTTGGGGTTTTTTTGTAGGCTGTAACTGTTTAGTGCTTCCTGGTGGTGTTTGTATTTTTGGCTGCTGCTCTCACAGAATCCCAGAATATTCTGGGTTGGAAGGATCTTACAGACCATCCATACCCAACTCCTTCCACTGGAAGTGAAGGGTGAAACCTTCTTGCTGCTCTTGGAAAGATCCTGAATTTTGGGAGATTGGAGAGAATTGCTGCTCAGGGAAGGAGGGTGAGATTACTGAAAAGAGAAAAACCAGGTTGGGTGAGGAGAGAAGAATGAACAGAAGGTGTCACAAACCTGAGGAGGAGGGTTATGGTCTGTGCTGGAGGGTGTGGGAGCCCAGGGTGGCCCCCTGGCCTCCTTGGGGGTCTCAAAACCCCCCCTGGTGAGGGTCTCAAAGACCCCTGAGTGAGACCCTGGTGTCTCAGGTGCTGAATTCCAACCCCTGGGGAAGTTGTCAGCACAAAGAGAATGGAAACAAGCCACCAAAATTAGTGAAGTGTAAATTAGATTGTTAGAACGTAGATAAATAGACTTTTGGGAATGTTTATAATAAGGAACACGTAGCCAAAATGAATTTGGAGAGTGGGACACTTTTTCCTTCTTCTTCTCCCTGTCATCCATGCTGGGTGACACGTTGGCACTCTTGAATTAGATAGAGTCAGGGCTAGACCTTGTATTGGAAAAATTTTGTAAACATGTAACTCGTAGTACAAACTATATAAGCTAAGCCCTGCCCTCACCAGGCAGATTCCACCATGGATGCCAGGCTGAGCAGACCCTGCTGGCCAAGCAAAAAATCCCTAAAAAAAGAAATAATAAACAATCCTTAAAAAAAGAAAAAAACTGTCTCCGGCAATCTCTCTTCAGCTGCTTCAGAAAAAACCCCAAAGTTTAAACCACCTTCGTGTCCCTCTAGGGTAATCTCAAAGCAAAAAAAACCCCAAAGTAAGAGGGGAGAGGTGTCAGGGTGTGGCTGCAGCTGTGTCAGTGCTGTGTGTTGGCAGGAGCGGGTTCAGAAGACCTTCCCCCACCCCATCGACAAATGGGCCATCGCCGACGCTCAGGCCGCCATCGAGAAGCGCAAGAGGAGGAACCCCCTGCTGCTCCCTGTGGACAAAATCCACCCTCTGCTCAAGGTACCTCTCACCTTTCTGCATCACCTGTCATGTGTTTCTTTAATTGGTGTGGAATTGAACTTGGAAAGGATCACCATACAGCTGGATTTGTTGCAGGGTGTGCTAGAAGGTAAATCCTTGAATTCATCGCGTTCAAGACATCACTGTGTTCATCTATTACTCTACTGTGAAATAGGATTAATTAGTTTTTAGCATAAACAAAACTCAAATGCCTTCCCTGTTTCTGCAGTGCTGTTTTGATGCCTGCCTTTGTTTTAAAATGCTGCAGAAGCCAAACTGGAAGAAGAGGGAACAAGTAGATCCTGTTCTTGTGTGCTGTCAACCAAGATGTGTCAGTGTCCTTTCAGTCACTGCTGAGTGTCAGGTTTAAAATTTTGGAGATCTGCAAGGTGTTTCCAGCTGCTGAGGAAACTTTATTGGAGCATGAGCAGAAATTAAAGCACCTTTTCAGATCTCCTTGCTGTGCTCACATACACAACATCTCAGTTCCTGGGGGTTAATGAGAGGGGAAGGGTGTCAAGAGAAAAAACAGAATTAAATAAGATCTTTCTAAACACCACTGGTGTTCTTTGGTGAAATCTGGTTTAGAAGTGTGAAAACAAGCCCAGAATCTGATTTTTAGAGAATGCACCAACACATAATGAGAACAAGTCTGCCTTACTCAAATGAACCAGGTCACCTGCATTTCCTGACAGGTGCAAGCTGTGCAGGACATGAGTGTGTCCCCAAGGATAATGTGCTTCATTCAGCCTGGTTTTTGTCTATTCAGACTTCCATTATTAAAATTCCATTATTTTAGGAGTGCAGAGTGCTCAGTTGGTGTGGCAGGAGGGAAGAGATGATCTTTAAGGTCCCTTCCTACCCAAACCATTCCATGATTCCTTGAAAGTGAAACCTGCTCTGCTCTCAGGAGTCCACATTAGGGCCAGAGTCCTGCAATAAGCACAGACAGAAATGGAAATTTAAGTACAGGAGTAATTCCACTGAAGTCCCTTCCTTAAATTAATTCTATTTTTAGGACTGTCATATTTAGAGGAGGGATATTTTCAAGCTCTGTAGCTTTTCCTCTGCAAAATACAAGTATTTACAAGCATCTCTTTCCAGGCAGATGTTCCAATTTCCATTTGGTGTCCATTACTGTAAATTATCACCACAGACAAAATCCATTTCAGTCAAAAATTCATTGTGTTTATTGTCATTCTAGATGAATTTCTGGAATAAATACCATTTATTTTCTCTTGTTTTCACTTTGCAGGAGGTCCTGGGCTACAAGGTGGATTACCATGTCTCTCTCTATATTGTGGCTGTTTTGGAATATATCTCAGCTGACATTTTAAAGCTGGCTGGAAATTATGTTTTCAATATCCGACACTTTGAGATCTCCCAGCAGGACATTAAAGTATCAATGTGTGCTGATAAGGTAAGGGGCTGGGATTAAAGCAATATTTAAAGGTGATGTGTTAAATTTTATTTAATCTGGAAGGTGTGTGCAAAGGAGGATTAGAGCCTGGTTTTACTCAAAGGCAAAGCTTTTCTCCTTGTTCATGCCAGATCTGTCACAGCAGAAATTTAAGTTTGGTATCAGCAGGAGCCTTCACAAGCAGTGTAAGGACAGAAAATGATGTAGTCCTTTATTTCTCTGCTGTCACACCCTCCTGATGTCACTTTGTTGTGGCAGCTCTCCTTCAAAACACAGAAAAGACCTTTAGTTTTCATGCCCATTAAAATGAGAAACATTTTTGTTCGGTTTTATCTTCAGCAGGAGGTTTTGTCCAAGGCTTATGCAAGATGCCTTGTTTTCCAAGTTCATTCTGCATGAATTGTAACTTGTTTTCTAGGTCCTGCTCACTTTCCAAGGGGGAAAATGGCTTTTGGCAACTGCTGCAGCCTCCTGCTGCCAAAATTGAAATATTACTCCCTTGTGAAAGTGAACACAGCAAGGATTGTATTAAAAACTCCAAGGATTTCTCTGAACACATTGAAATAGAGGAGCTGGAGCCAAGTGTGAAAATCTGTCTGGGTGTAATTCTCTGGATTTCTCTGGCAGGTTTTGATGGATATGTTTGATCAGGATGAGATTGGGTTGGTTTCTCTGTGTGAGGACGAGCCCTCTTCTTCTGGGGAGCTCAACTACTACGACCTGGTGAGAAATGAGATTGCAGAAGAAAGGCAGTACCTGAGGGAGCTCAACCTGATCATCAAAGTATTTCGGGAAGCTTTTCTGTCCAACAGGAGACTCTTCACACCTCATGTGAGTCCTTCAGTGATGAGCAATGCTAATTGCCCCATTAGCAGCCAGCACTCACCCATTTTGCATTAACTGTCTTGGAGGTGAAATCAGATTTGATTTATTGGCTGTCAGTGAATAATGAGTATTGTCTGTGTGTGAAATCCAGTGGGAGAATTGCCATTAATAGCATGGGAGTGGAGCTTAATGGACACAATTCCCTGTCAGATGCCAGCAGTAGCTGGATTATTTTGGTCATTTAGATAATAGTTTCACTTCTGTTTAACACAAAAATCAAGTCATCTACCTGCATGTGCAGTGAGTGCTTGAACTGACATTTACAGGTTACCTCTTATCTGTAGGAATTCCAATTAAAATTGGAATTTTAATCCACAGCCCTTGGCCGTGGATTCACTAACTGTGAAGGGAATCACTGTTTGATAAACAACTGAAATATTTGATTGAAATTATCTGTGTGACAAATCTTCTCAGGAGGGGTAAGGAAGGCTTGGTGGATCCTTCCTGTGGGACAGGGAGAAGGGGACAGACCTGCAGAACTGGGATTTTTGGGTGATAGCAGCAGGTTAAAAAGAGGCAGCAGGAGCCATTCCCAGCAGCTGAGTGTGGAGATTCCTCAGGAGCTGATGGAATTGTGCAGGTGTGGGGATAGAATTCCAGTGAAGGTGATGGGAGGGGAAGGGAGCCATGTTTGGGAGCTGAGGAATATTCTCTTGGGAATGGGATGGGAAATTTCAGGATTTCATGTTCCCTCAAGAGGATTTCCATGGTCTGGGCACTGGCAGGAGGTCAGGGGGAGGTTTGGGCAGAGAAATTTCTGAGCAGGGAATTCAGAGGGGGAATCCAGGACACTGGAAGGGGCTCCCTCATTGAGTGTGGGGAATTGAAAATCTACAGATAGAATTTGGGAAGGAAATTGTATTTCTCATTCTATTCCCATCTTGCTGAAGCAGCCCAGGAGCTGCTTTAGAGGATCTGAGCTTGGAGCTGCTGTGGATTCCCCCTGTGCATCACCTGCTGCTGTGTTCTGTGGGACAGGGGGAGCAGTGGCAGCAGTGCCTGTCCTGTGAAGGATCCTGTGCAAACTGGGCTGGATGTGCTCAGGGAATCCTGGAGGGCTGGGAAGAGCACAGAATTTAACTTTTCCTTGCTTTTTTGTTAGCTCCTCTCCATTTACCTTGTGGTTCAAACAATACTCCAACATTTACATGCTCCAAATAAATGACCCCAGGCAGGACTCAGCCATGTTTTGTGTTTGCAGGACATTGATGTGATATTCAGCAACATTTCAGACATCCATGAGCTGACAGTGAAGCTTTTGGGATTGATTGAGGACACTGTGGAAATGACAGATGAGAGCAGCCCTCACCCTCTGGCTGGCAGCTGCTTTGAGGACCTGGCAGAGGTTTGGTGTTTAATTGGGGTGGTTTGGGGGGTTTTTATGTTTATTTTTATTAAATCACTCACAACAGAGTTTTAATTCAAATGCATTGTTTGACATTTGGAATGGGAAATATCCCCAGGAATGAATGAGGGATGAAAGCAGCAGTTCATGGCTCAGGACTGTAGCAAAAAAAAAAGTTCTGTTGATACCCAGTGAGCTCTAAAATAGATATTAAAGAGTAGAAATAAAGGAAAACACTGCATTGGGATTGGGTGTGGCTCACCTGGAAAGTTAGTGATTTATTTTCTGTTTGTTTTGAGTGGGCACTGAAATATTGGAAGGAATTTTTTGAAATTCTGAAATACTCCATAGTAAAACTATTCTGAAATTCAGAAAATAATCACAAAGTTGATGTGGGAGAGAGCTCAGTTTAGTCAGAATTCCTGAAGACTGGTGCAAAATGACTCTGGAATTCACCAGGGAATATCCAGGGGAAAATCAGCATCTGAGAGGTGAGAGGCCAATTCAACTTAGAATAAACCACACAATTTAAATTGTCTGGGGACAAAACTCTTGGAGTGGATGACCAAGGTGGGGGTGGAAGTTTTGCAGTCATTGGTCATGGTGTAAATGGAACCTGATTTTCCTTGGGATGTGTGTTAATCCCAGGTTTTGGCCCTAAACCATGACAGCAATCACATAAAGCACTGTTAGAGAGGAAAACAATGAATTGTTCTGAGCTGGCAGAGAATGTATCAGGTGAACCACGTGGTGAATGGCAAATTCTTGGTTTTATCTCAAAATTATGTTTATTAAAAAATAAAACTTGCCTTTCATTGTTATATATATTCCATTTTTAATATCTGAGGATTGCATAAACACCCCAGCACCACCTGGAGAGTTTTTACATTTTTGTGGCTGTAAAAAATAGTGATTTTTGGGCACAGGTGCCACTCCTTTAGGAACAGACCATATAATTTTCTTGGCATTGCCTCAATGAACAACTCATGTAGGAAAGTCCAGTTGACCAAGTCTTAGCAGTTATTGAAGGATAATTGCTTTATCATGATAAGGATAAGTGTTTGATCAGTGGATTAAAGTAGTTATAATAGTTAAAATGTAAAATACCACCCCAACCTTAAATTTGAAATAGTGCAGCATTATCCTGAAAAAAAATCTGATTTTATTGCAAAAGCTGCTCTGAGTCATCCTGTGCTTTAATGGAAACAAATCCATTTCAATGAGTGAAAATCTCATCTGATTTTTCATTCACTGAAAAACTTAAAGGGGAAATGAAGTCCAGAGATTATTTTTCCAAGCTTTTTATGAAGGTAATATATTTGAATTTATTAACTCAGTTAATATGGGGCAAGACCTGCTTAATAACTGAGCTGTTGATTTGATCATGTCACAGGGTGAGATCATCTTTCTGTCAGTGTTTGCAAAAGGAATCATTAAAGAGAGATAGGAAAGTGAAGTGTTTATTTGCTCTGCTTATCTTTCTGCCAGGGTTTTCATTTAATATTTCCATTAAAAAGGTCCTTCAACTTCTTGGGAAGGATAATTAAAACCAAACAACCCTTGCAAGCTGGAATCTTCCTGCTTTGTCTGTTTTTTCTGCATCAGGTCCCTGGAAGGTTTAAAAACATAAATATTGTTGTGGTTTTGAGATAAGGAAGTGTGGGTAAAATAAAACATTAATTTTCTGTCTGAGGAAAATAAAATATTTTTTGCTGGTGTGGAGGAAAATTCAGAAACTGCCACCCAAAAGTGGGAGATGGTTGTGAGAGCCTCAGAACAGGGCAGAGGGTTCCTGCTGAAGGGAACTTTTCAAGGCAGCTGATAAAACAAGGGCATTGTCAGTGGATTGTAAATTTGTTTTCTGGTGTTTGTGTTTCCATAAGAGGAGATTTAAGTATCCACAAAGGAATAAAGGTGGGGAGCAGGGCACACACCAATCCAGGGCCATGTCCTGCACTGAGATCCTTTATCTGGATAATCTGCAATCATCAGGGTGAGGTTTCCATAGAATCCCAGACCTTAAATCCCAGGGACACCTCCCACTGTCCCAGGCTGCTCCAAGCCCTGTCCAGCCCCAGCTTCTCTGGGAATTCCATCCCACCCAGGAATTCCCAACATCCCATCTATGCCTGCCCTCCTTCAGCCAAAAGCCATTCATTTCAATATTCCAGAATGTCATATTTCAGTCACTTTTGTAGCATTGCAAGCTTAAAACCCTTTTTAAATAATTAATCTCTCAGGGAAGATCCCTAATGCAGTTCATTTTAATCTCATGTTCATAGAACAAGCCCAAAACATAAAAATACTGATTGAAATCTAAGTGGAAGAAACTAAAACCACTTATAAATGCAGTAAAAATGTAAAAAAAATTCCAGATGACAGCACAGAGTCAGGAGATACTGGCCTGGCTCCTGCAGTGGATTTGCACTGTGGATTCCACTGTGACTTAAGGCTTCACCAGTGTTCAGACAAGCCTTTTGTGGGGTTGGTGTTCCCAAATCCAGCAGCCTGGCAGGCACTGGGGTGAAAAAGAGGGATGTGCTGATCCCAGCAGTGAGTCAGGAGTGAATCAGCCCCAGGAGTCTGCAGGGAATGGGATCAGCCTGACAGGCCCTGGCACAGCCCAGCTGGGAGCCAGGAATGATCCCTGCAGGGGTTCATGATTCCTGCAGCCAGAAATATTCCTGTGAGATTACAGGAATTCTGCAGGGATCCCTGTACAGCCAGGAATGATCCCTGCAGGGCTTCCAGGATTTCTGCAGCCAGAAATATTCCTGTGAGATTACAGGAATTCTGCAGGGATCCCTGTACAGCCAGGAATGATCCCTGCAGGGATTCCTGCAGCCAGAAATGATTCCTGCAGGGATCCCTGTACAGCCAGGAATGATCCCTGCAGGGATTCCAGGATTCCTGCAGCCAGAAGTGATTCCTGTGGGATCCCTGTGCAGCCAGAAATGATTACTGCAATCAGAAATTATTCTTGTGGAATCCCTGTGCAGCCAGAAATTATTCTTGTAGGGGTTCCTGCAGCCAGAAATTATTCCTATGAGATTACAGGATTCCTGCAGGGATTCCTGTGCAGCCAGAAATGATTCCTGCAGCCAGAAATTATTTCTGTGGGATCCCTGTGCAGTCAGAAATGATCTCTGAAGGGATTCCTGTACAGCCAGAAATTATTCCTGTGAGATTCCAGGATTCCTGCAGCCAGAAATTATTCCTGTGAGATTCCAGGATTCCTGCAGCCAGAAATTATTCTTGTAGGGATTCCTGTGCAGCCAGAAAATATTCTTGCAGGGATTCTACAGCCAGGAATGATCCCTGCAGGGATTCCAGGATTCCTGCAGCCAGAAATTACTCTTGTGGGATCCCTGTACAGCCAGGAATGATTCCTGTGGAATTCTGTGCAGCCAGAATTGATTCCTGCAGGGATCCCTGTGCAACCAGAAATGATTCCTGTGCAGCCAGAAATTATTCCTGTAGAATTCCTGCAGCCAGAAATTATTCCTATGCAACCAGGAATGGTTCCTGCAGGGATTCCTGAAGAAATTATTCCTGTGGGATTCCTGCACAGCCAGGAATGATTCCTGTGGGATTCCTGCACAGCCAGGAATGATTCCTGTGGGATTCCTGCAGTCAGGAATGATTCCTGTGGGATTCCTGCAGTCAGAAATGATTCCTGTGGGATCCCTGCACAGCCAGGAATGATTCCTGTGGGATCCCTGCAGTCAGAAATGATTCCTGTGGGATCCCTGCAGTCAGAAATGATTCCTGTGGGATTCCTGCAGTCAGGAATGATTCCTGTGGGATTCCTGCAGTCAGAAATGATTCCTGTGGGATCCCTGCAGTCAGAAATGATTCCTGTGGGATCCCTGCAGTCAGGAATGATTCCTGTGGGATTCCTGCACAGCCAGGAATGATTCCTGTGGGATTCCTGCAGTCAGAAATGATTCCTGTGGGATTCCTGCAGTCAGGAATGATTCCTGTGGGATTCCTGCAGTCAGAAATTATTCCTGTGGAATTCCTGCAGCCAGAAATTATTCCTATGCAACCAGGAATGGTTCCTGCAGGGATTCCTGAAGAAATGATTCCTGTGGGATTCCTGCACAGCCAGGAATGATTCCTGTGGGATTCCTGCAGTCAGAAATGATTCCTGTGGGATTCCTGCACAGCCAGGAATGATTCCTGTGGGATCCCTGCAGTCAGAAATGATTCCTGTGGGATTCCTGCAGTCAGAAATTATTCCTGTGGGATCCCTGCAGTCAGAAATGATTCCTGTGGGATCCCTGCAGTCAGAAATTATTCCTGTGGGATCCCTGCAGTCAGAAATGATTCCTGTGGGATCCCTGCAGTCAGAAATTATTCCTGTGGGATCCCTGCAGTCAGAAATTATTCCTGTGGGATCCCTGCAGTCAGAAATTATTCCTGTGGGATTCCTGCACAGCCAGGTTTCCATCCCATCCTGCTGTAGCTGATCCTGTGCAGTCACAGCTGGATACTCCAAACAGAACCATAATTTTTGCATCTAAACCCTTGATGTCACTTGAAGACTTTCCCCTGAGGCTGGTTGCTTTGTCCCAGATGAGATATTTTCCCTGGAAAATTTCCCAGTTTTTCACATTGTCCATCTTTCTGGACAGAGAGGAGGTAAAATTACCATTCCATGTGAAATGGAGTGAAAAGCAAAAACTTCCCTTGGTTCCCACTGCTTCAGTACAACAAAGTTTGTGTTGGCCATAAAGATGGGAAGGTTGAGGAATGCCAAGAAAATTATGGGCATTTAAAAGCTGGAAGTGAAATAAGATTGTGGTTTACTCAATATTTATTTTGCAAAATCAATATTTTCTTGAAAAGTTCCATCAGTTTATTAAAGGAAATGATTGTACCAGCTGGCACAGAAGTAGCTTGGATCCTTCACTCCTGTGTGAAATTTTGTGTTTTTATTTAGGAGCAAGCCTTTGATCCATATGAAACCTTGTCCCAGGATATTCTCTCTCCACAATTTCTTGAGCATTTTAATAATTTAATGGCCAAACCTGCCGTGGCTCTCCACTTCCAGGTGAGTGCAGATGAGAAATACTGAATGGCTTTAGCTCATATTTCAAAGGTTTCAATTCTGTCAGGAATTCTTGGCTTCCAGCTAAGGAGGAAATCCTCAAGCTCCTGCCCTTTCTTCAGTGTGAGATATTTTGACTTTGCCTCTTGCTGTAAAAACAGGGCACAGCCCTGACCCATCCATGAGTGTTTTGCAGGTTTTTTTCCTCCTCACATCATGTGTGAGAACAAAAGGTTAATTCTCACACTGCCACTTCTATTTTGCCTTTTAAAGCCAACCACAGGCACACAAACACCATATTTTCATTTTTCCTGAGGTTGTGACTGGTGCTTTTTCTGGAATAATTCTTCAGTAATTTCTCAATTTGTGTCCAGCAGGATAATCTGTGATTCTTTTATTGTTTTATTACTTCCTTCTGCCTGTGTAGCAGATTTATTAATTAAAGATGATGCTCAGGCTGAGCTGGTGTTCAGAATGCCCTTAGAGAAGCTGCTGAGCAGATGATGGGTGACTGGTGCTCCTTCCCTCCTACATTTAAAGCTCAAAGCAGGAATTCAATTCTTTTATTCCAGATTAAATTGATATTTCATTCCAGATGAGATATTCAAGTCAGGTGTCAGTGAATCTGGACCCTGAGGTAATTCATTTCTCCTCAGCACTTATACCATGGAAGATGACAGAAATTTCACCCCTACTTGAAAAAAAATCTCATTTTACAATAGTTATTGCCTTAGTCAGCTACTGGAAATGGAAAATATTTCTCATTTTTTAAGTGATTAACTTTGATTCTCACTTTCTTGATTTCTTCAGTACCCAGTGAGGATTCCATATTTCTATGGGATATTGGACATACTGGGAGCACAGTGAATATTCTGAGTATTTCAGTGTAAATAATCCTGTTTTTTTTCCTTTCCAGTCCACAGCTGAAGGATTTAAGGAAGCTGTCCAGTATGTGCTGCCTCGCCTCATGCTGATCCCAGTCTATCACTGCTTGCACTACTTTGAGTTGCTGCAGGTAAATGGAGCCACACTCTCATTTCTGACTGAAAATCATCATTAATGTAGAGAAACTGAGCTTTAAATTAAGTGGTTACATTTTACTTACTCCCTTTGAAAATTGAAATTATTTGATGCTGGTTACTTCATTTCTGAAAAGTAAAAACATTTTAAAAATCTTAAAAATTATATGTTGCTTTCATATGAACATTTGAACTACATTTTATCTAACAAATCTTTATTGAACTTGAGTTCTAATATAGTTAAAAATTTAATACACAAATCTAATTTCTTGTTTCTGTGAGTTCTGGATTTTTTGTCCATTCAGAAAAATCTAAGCAGGATTCAGTCAGAATTCTCAGTCCCAGGTCACACTCCAGCTGCAGCTCAGTTTATTATTTCACAATAATCCATTCTTAATATTCAACCATTTGTCCTGAGTCCTAACTGGAATTAGCTGAGGATAATGTAAAAAAACTTCTGTTTGCCCCATTGTGGGGGAAAAGGTTGTAATGCTTTATGGGTAAATTAATTATTAACTAACAGGGATGAACTTCAGTGAAATGGGTAAAACTGCCTGTGGCTATTGCTGACATTTGGAAATTTCTAACTGTAAAATCTGATGCTGTACAGGTGAGTTACAGGAATTTCCTTTGTGTTTTAAAGGATTTATTTCTATGAAGGAGGAAAATAAAATTTATTTATAATACAAACCTAAATATTTCTAAGAGTTGTGTTAATATCAGGTCTAGAATTAATATTTAGCACAAACTCTTTCTAAAAATTCTGCTTAATTTCACTTTTGTTTTCATTATGTCTGCTGTGATTTTTTGCATATCCTGATTTAAATAAGTAAAAACAAGAGATTATTTATTTTTGACCCATCTCCAATGAATGAATTACCAATATTTTGCAGAAAAATTGAAATCCCTGAATGGTTTGGGTTGAAAGGGACCTTAGAGATCATTTGGTTCCAAGCCCTGCCATGGGCAGGGAAAACTTCCAATATCTAAATATGTTTGATTTCAGTAAATTTTTAACTGTTAAGCATTTCTAGTGATACTCAGTTTAGAAAAGCTTTAAAAACAACCTTAATTTTCTACAACTTTTACAAAAGGAAGGTGGGGACAGGAGGTTTGAACTCTGCTCCCAGGGGAAATTTAAATTGGATATCAAGGAAAATTCTTCATCAGAAGAATCTCCTTCAAAAGAATGGAACTTCCTTTTCCATAATCATCTCCTGCATGGGATAATTCTCTGGAACTGCTGAAAATATTTCAGGTTGAAAAGGCAGAATTGGGTCAGTGCTGAAGTCAGGCTAATTAATTAAGTGTGTCTTAGAGCTGGGCAAGTGCATCAGGATGAAATTTAAGGAAAAAATCACTTGCCTGGCACAGCTCTGGGGGAATCTGAACCTCAAACTGGTTAAAACTGGTAAAATATGTTGTGGTTTTCCCCTTTTTAGGGAAAAGTTACCACAGGTGCAGTATTGAGTAGAATTATCCTCCTGTTTTTGATAAATGAAGCCTGACAAAATAATTTTGTCATGTTTTTATTTATTTTAAAGGATGATGCAGCAGGGTGCTGCATGAAAGGTGAAAATATTTAGCAGTGAAAACATTTAAATTTGACATTTATCCACAGTGTTTGAGATTTCTCAGTAGAATTTGACACTTGGCTGTCTCACAGCCTTGTGAGCACAGAACAGAAATCTGAAATATCACCCTGTAGAAATAGTCAATCCAGAGTATTTTGTTGTGTTGCTGTTAGTTACAGGTTTCAAACTTGAATTTTATGTTGTACTTTGAAAAAATGCTGAATTTACAGCAGAGACTTTTAGAAAGCAGAGTGGTTATGGGGATAAAAAAAGTATTTATTCAACAATATTAATATCTAACTTTAAAAACTGGTGGCTGTGCTTCTCTGTCACCATTGCATTTGCCTCTAGGAATTATGGTTGAAGAAGACCAAAATGAAAGCAAAAAAGCAACAAAACCCTCATATTTCCAGTTTCAGTAGGGAGAGAAGCTCAGATTGAAACTTTTGAGAAAGTTACCCAAAACCCTTCTGAATTGGGAGTGAATAAAATAATGATTTACAGAAACACCTCAATATCTGCCTTTTTTTTTTTTTTTGCAAAGCAGCAAAACTAAAATTAATAAAATTAAAATGTGAAAAGTCTGAAAATTCTTTCAAAACCTTCAGGATCTGCATCAGAGTCTCCACTTTGCCTGAGCAATGGGATCAAGGTCCAGCATGGAATTCTTCCTTCTCACAGGCACAGGATTATCCCTGATTTCTACTTGTGACTTGCTGTCTTCTCATCCACAAACATCTGAAATTATCCCTCAGTTGCTTCTCCCACCTTTAAAATTCTGCATTTTTCACCATTTCCATGTTCTTTGCATTTCTGGCAGCAAGGAAAAATAGAATTTCTAGAGGTAGACATCTGATTTTTCCCTTTCCTGTACTGTCCCTCAGCTTCCCAGAATTTTTGGGCCACAAAATTCTTCCTTTCTTGAATATGGAGATTGTTTGGGCATGGAAAATTAAAAATTGAAACAACATGAGAGTGGACCAGTGTGGTCAAATCCTGTTCTCTCAATTACTTTTAGAAGAAACTGAGGGATCCTTGCTGAGGGAACATAGTGGGGAAAGGAAAAGAAGGATTCTGCCATGCCAGTGAGTGTAAAGAAGATTTCTCTTCAAGTCTAAAAGTAAAACAGAGAGTATCCCAAACTGCATCAAGTTGTTATAACTTTGCCCACCAATTTATTAGCTTGAATTTTCCTTCCAAAAATTCACAGAATCCCAGATTGGTTTGTGTTGGAAGGGACCTTAAAACTCATCTCATGGGCAGTCCAGATGATCTTGGATGTGAAAAGGGTTAAAAAGAAAAATATCTTTTTTATTTTTTCATTAATTTTTTAGGTACCACCTTAAAGAACCAAAAAGAGGATCTTTCAGGTTTTGCTCAAAGCATGTTGCTACCAAGTGGATGGGGATGATATGAAAATCTGTGGAATTTCCTAATTCAGGCAGTTGCTGCTGAGTGGTGGAGATGGATTTAGTTTACACAAAGGAAATACATTTGTTCTCACTGTCTTTACATTTTTCTGTAGTGACAAATCTTGAATTTCAGACTTTCTTTTCTGTTTGCTCTGTGCAAAATTGATATTTCTTGAGTTTGCTGAAGGTGGCAGAATTCAGGATGATAAGAAGCAAAGAAAATCTTGCTCCTTGTGTCTTAAATTTGAATTGTTGAGATGAACTCATGAATTCCATAAATCAGCACTGAATCCTTTTTTATTTTAAACCTCCAGACTCTTAAACCAGTTTGAAACAGGATGTTGTTGATAACAGGCAAAATAATACCTGACAATTAGCATTAAAGGGTAAAATGTGATCTTTCTAAACTTGATTAATATCCCCTGATTTTTCCTGAACTTTTGACAATTATTTTTAGTTTCATGCACATCTATTTTCAGTGGGGCTCTGTAAAAAGTCACTGACTTGAAATCATCAATTTCACTGAGTGCTGTGAGGCAAATCTGAAAAAAAATAAATGTTTGTTTTATTCAGCAATTGCAGGAATGCAGTGAGGATGAAGAGGACAGGGAGTGCCTCAAACAGGCCATCACTGCCCTCCTGAACCTGCAGTGCAGCATGGAGCGCATTTACAGCAAGCACTCGCCGCGGCGCCGGCCTGGGTAAGCACCCCAGGGCTGCCAGGCAGGGACAGAATCCCCTTGTCCTGGCTGAAAATATCTCCATTTCCTTTCCATGGCATTTCTTGTTGCCAGTTTGCTTTGTAGATGGAGCAGCAGCCCAAAATCTTCACGCCCTGCTTGTAAGAATAATGTGAATATTTTACCCTTTCCAGCCAAAGCGATGCACGTGGCTTAGTTGGAATTTGATAAGGGCAAAAAAATAATGATTTAAGCAATTAATTCTGTTGATTATTTAGTCTTTTTGGAATAATGGCAAATATGGAATGTGCCCATTATGACTTTTTTGTGTCCTCCCTCCAAGGGAGCCCATCTGCCGCTTCTATCACCGCCAGATCCGAAGCAAACACTTGGCCATCAAGAAAATGAACGAAATCCAAAAAAACATCGACGGCTGGGAAGGCAAAGACATCGGCCAGTGCTGCAACGAGTTCATCATGGAAGGAGCCCTGACCAAAATCGGCGCCAAGCACGAGCGCCACATCTTCCTGTTCGACGGTCTGATGATCAGCTGCAAAACCAACCACGGGCAGTCGCGGCTGCCCGGCTACAGCAGCGCCGAGTACCGGCTGAAGGAGAAGCTGGTGATGAGGAAGGTGCAGGTGGTGGACAGGGAGGACACGGCGGAGTACAGGCACGCCTTCGAGCTGGTGTCCAGGGACGAGAGCGGCGCGCTGTTCGCCGCCAGGACGGCCGAGGAGAAGAGCGCCTGGATGGCGGCGCTGGTGTCGCTGCAGTACCGCAGCACCCTGGACAGGATGCTGGACTCGGTGCTGCTGCAGGAGGAGAAGGAGCAGCCCCTGAGGCTGCCCAGCCCCAGCGTCTATCGCTTCGTGGTGGAGGATTCCCAGGAGAACATCGTGTTCGAGGAGAACCTGCAGAGCAGGAACGGCATTCCCATCATCAAAGGAGGCACGGTGGTGAAGCTGATCGAGAGGTTGACCTACCACATGTATGCAGGTGAGATTGGCTTTGTTCCTGGCTGGTTGATTTGGTACCTAGAAAAGGGTCGGCAGTAAAATTGGGAATTGTAAATTTGTGTAAAATTGGGAATTGTAGTTCAATCAGGAATCGTAATTCAAAATTGTCGTTGAGGTTTCTCAGTGGGATCTGACACTGGGCTGTCTCACAGCCTTGTGAGCACAGCAGAGAAATCTGAAATGTCACCCTGGAGAAACAGTCAATCCAGAGTACTGAAAATTTACTGTATTGTAATTGAAAATTCACAAATTGTAAATTGTAATTCACAATTACATATTCCCAAGCAACTGCTATTTGTAAAGATATATATACATAAAAAGACATATATCTTCACTATTAATAAATATATATATATATAAAGACATGTCTTCACTATTAATATATATATAAAGATATATCTTCACTATTAATATATATAAAGATATATCTTCACTATTAATAAATATGTAAATAAATATATATCTTCACTATTAATAAATATATATAAAGATATGTCTATATAATGACATATATAGATATATCTTCACTATTCATGAAGATATATATAAAGATATATATAAAGATATGTTTTTACTATTCATAAATATATATATAAAGATATGTCTTTACTATTCATAAATATATGTATAAAGATATGTCTATATAATGACATATAGATATAGATATAGCTTTACTATTCATGAAGGTATATATAAAGGTATGTTTTACTATTCATAAAAATATATATATAAAGATATATCTTTACTATTAATAAAGATACATATAAAGATTCATATAGTAAAGGTGTATCTTTACTATTCATTGAGATATATATACATTAAAATATGTATAAAGATATATCTTTTGTATTCATCAAGATATTCTTTATTTGTAAAGAATAAAGCCATGAAAAAAGGATTTTTTCTCCTCTTCCAAAAAAATCCCTCTAGCCTAACAAAAAAAGACTTCTCACCCTAAAGTAAATTTAAAAAAAAAATTATTCATAAGTTAATAGAAGTTAAAATTAATTTTAAATTAGGTTAATAATAATAAGTAAAAATAATTATAAGTTAATACTAGGGTAAAATTATTCTTAAGTTAGTAACTAAAATATTTCTCTTAAAATAAGTTAAAATTAATTATAAGTTAATAATAATAAAAAATTAACAATAAGTTAAAATTATTCTTAAGTTAATAACTAAAATATTTGTGTATAATACTATTTTTAAAAAGTAGTCTGAAAGTTTTATTCTAAATTTATTATTCCTCTGTATTATTAATAAAAGTTTTCTTTACACCCTTTAAGTTTTAAACCTGCCTTACTTTTACTCCTAATCCTATATCACAACAAAAAATAAATATATTTAAAATAACTAAATCTAAATCACTACAGTGAGAAAATTAATCCTTTTATCTTTATTTTGCTGGGCTTTTTTCTGCTTGTAATGGTATGTAAAATAAGATATGCAGGGAATAAAACTATATTATTAAATCACCTGGCTTTACAGGCAAAGCTGCAAGAAAATTTTGCGTATGCCAACCTTTCATCCCCTAAAAAAACCCCAAAACTGTTTCCATTTATTTTATTTTTGCCCCTGGACAAAAACCCACTGCTGCCATTTCCTTATTCCATTCTCCAGATCCTAATTTCGTTCGGACCTTCCTGACCACCTACCGCTCCTTCTGCAAGCCCCAGGAGCTGCTGAGTTTGCTGATAGAGAGGTGAGGATCCTTTCTGAAGGCATGGAGGAGCTTTGGAATCCCAGAATGATTTAAGAAAGAGCCTTAAAATCCATCCAGTGTCACCCTTGTCATGGCAGGGACACTTCTCATTGTCCAGCCTGGCCTTGGGCACTGCCAGGGATGGAACAGTCACAGCTGCTCTGGGAATTTTATTCCAGGCCATCCTCATAGCCAGGAATTTTTTCTTCAAATCCCATCTAACCCTCCTCTTTCTCAGTTTGAATCCTTTCCCCTTGTCCTGTCAGTGCAGTTCCTGATGAGTTTTGTGTGTTCAGAATCACAGAACATCCCAAATCAGAAGCTGCAAAGATCAGGGATTCCAACTGCTCCTTTTTTACTTGGGATCCCAGTGTCAAATTTCAGTGTTTCAGTGAAATTTGTCAACCAGTTACTTTAAAACAATGATCCAGATTTTCAGTGCAAGCTTCCTTTTCCCAGTTTAAATGAAAAACCTGAATGAGGTTTCTGAGTTGCAGCACCTGGTGTGCCTGGGCTGTGGGTGGTGATGTTGGGAACTGCTAAACTGGCTCATGAGAGAGCTGAGTGCACCCAAATTTCAATGGAAATAAGCACAGGAATGTTCCAGGCACTTTGTTTGATGGCACAGAATTAAGGTAAACAGCATTTTAATGCAGTATGTTAAAGCTGCTCTTAAGCTCTCATCTAATCTTCCCTTAATCAAGTCAGCAGATCCTTAAAAACCTTCTATCCCAGTCTAGACATGGTGTGATGAGCAGAGGAGCAGTGAATTAGCAGGGTGTGGAGCTGGGGAGGAGGGAATTCCAGGCAAACAGGATGGCAGAGGAGCACCTGATTCTCCTCACACTCTGAATTCATGTAAACACATTTCTGTAAATGTTGCATCCCAGAAATCTGGGAGTTTTGAGCTTTCTGTGCAGTCAGACACTGACCCCCTAGAGAACACTGCTTGTGACCTGAGGCCTTGGAGAAGCTTCCAAATTTGAGTGATGGAGTTAAAATCATGGGTGTGTAGTTAAAATAGAAGTGTGTGGTGGAAGGTTTTAAATTTAAGGGTTTTAGAATATAGTAATAGGTATGGGACAAGATGCAGGATTTTGGGTTGTGGTTTTTTTGGTGTTCATCTTCCTTCTTCTTCCTGGTTTCAGGCAGTTTCTGGTTGGTCAGTCAGTGTCACACTGAGGGTCACGGGAATTTGGTTATTGGGTTAAAAGCATAAATAATATAGGTGTTAATTCTCTAGTGGACTGTTTGGCCTTAAAAGACCTTGTAGCAGCTGGATCTTCCTCCACTTTGCTTGCTTCTAGCAGGTACCCAGAAGTGCTGCTGAGCTTTCTGTAGTTTAGATAAGATTTAATAAACAACCAAGCCCAAACACAAGAAAATCCATTTCTTTTGTGTGTTTTTTGCTCCTGGCTCTGAGTGAAGGCAGAAGAGACTGAGACAAAGCAGTGATTAAGTGGTGCAGAGCTCCCAGCAGTGTTGCATGCAAGCTGCAGGTTCTGCATGGAGGGTTTGTGCTTTGTGTTTGCCCAGGTTTGAGATCCCAGAGCCCGAGCCCACGGAGGCAGACAGGCTGGCCATGGAGAAGGGAGAGCAGCCCATCAGCGCCGACCTCAAACGCTTCCGCAAGGAATACGTGCAGCCCGTGCAGCTCAGGTGTGTGGGGGACCTGTGGGACCTCTGTGTGACATCTGTGTGTGTGTGACCTGTGTGGGACATCTGTGTGACCTCTGTGTGTGTGTGACCTCTGTGTGTGTGTGACCTGTGTGTGACCTCTGTGTGTGTCTCTGTGTGTGTGTGCTTTGTGTGTGTGTGTGACCTGTGTGTGACCTGTGTGTGTGTGTGTGACCTCTGTGTGACCTCTGTGTGTGTGTGACCTCTGTGTGTGTGTGACCTGTGTGTGACCTCTGTGTGTGTCTCTGTGTGTGTGTGCTTTGTGTGTGTGTGTGACCTGTGTGTGACCTGTGTGTGTGTGTGTGACCTCTGTGTGACATCTGTGTGTGTGTGACCTCTGTGTGTGTCTCTGTGTGTATGTGCTCTGTGTGTGTGTGTGGCCTCTGAGTGTCTGTGTGTGTGTGTGTGTGTGTGTGCCCTCTGTGTGTGTGTGTGTTTGTGTATCTGTGTGTGTGTGCCCTCTGTGTGTGTGTGTTTGTGTATCTGTGTGTGTGTGCCCTCTGTGTGTGTGTATGCCCTGTGTGTGTCTGTGTGCATGTCTGTGTCTGTGTGCCGTGTCTGTCTGTACGTGTCTGTGTCTGTGTGTGTGTCTCTGTGTGCCCTCTGTGTGTCTGTGTGTGTGTGTCTGTGTCTGTGTGCCCTGTGTGTGTCTGTGTTTGTGTGTCCGTGTGTCTGTCTGTGTGTCTGTGTCTGTGTGCCCTCTGTGTGTGACCTCTGTGTGTGTGTATGTGACCTGTGTGTGTGTGTGTGTGTGTGTGTGTGTGTGTGTCTGTCTGTCTCTGTGTGTGTATGTGTCTGTGTGCCCTGTGTGTGTCTGTGTGCCCTGTGTGTGTGTGTCTGTGTGCCCTGTGTGTGTCTGTCCGTGTGTCTGTGTCTGTCTGTCTGTGTGTTCCCTCTGTGGTGCCCCAGCACTGAGAGCCTGGCCAGCCCTGCCCTGGCACTGCCAGGCTGCAGTGCCCTCCCTGCCCTCCCTGTCCCCAGCTCCTGCAGTCCCCAATCTCTGCTGGGGACTGCAGCCATGCCTGCCAGCAGCTCAGTGTCCCAGTGCTGCCCTGCTGAGTGCCAGCAGTGCTGGAGCTGGCCCAGCTGGGATCCCACCCACGGGCCCTGTGGCTGAGGGGCTGGAGCTCAGAGCAGGGCTGGCCAGGCTCTCAATGCATTCCTTGTTCCCAGGCCCTGGGAAGATAATTCCTCTGCTCCCAGTTTTCCAGCCCTGCTGGTGTTTCACTCCCTTTCCCAGCCCGTGGATGTGTTTGCTCACAGACAGGGAGACTCTTGTCTGTGCTGCTCATTGCAGTGGGCTGCAGGGAATCTTCAAGGTCTTGCTGACCCAGCTAATTTGGGGAACAATTAAGCATTTCTAGCATGAATGAGAGTAATTGTTGTCCTGATTGGGGATCGAGACAGCAGGAGGAGACACAGATCACAACCAGTGTTTGCTTGAGCAACTTCTATTCATTACACTGATGAGTAACATCAAGATGTTCCTATTAATTGCACATTAATATTACTATGAATATTAATTCTACTAATAGTAGTTAACACTACTAATTACACAGAACACTCTGCTCCCACACATTTCTGTTGGAGCAACAGCAGCTGACTCACACTGACATGCCAGTACCTCCAAGGTGCTCAGAAAGTCACTCAGAGGTCCCATTTCTATCAGACACCTGTGTGCATATATATATAAAAGATAAATATATGAGTAACCCTGTAGTTTTCCTTGACACAGAGCTGCCACCACCTTCTTGAACATGATCCAAGTCCCACAATCTCAGTGTAACCTTGATACTCCTGTGAGCTGCTGGCCTTGGGCAGCTTCTCAGGCCCTTGCTGTTCCCACTTTATCAGCTCCTGTGGTTTCAGCAGGACCAGGAGTCTCCACAGTTATCAGTTCCTGGGAGAGCAGCCTCTCAGCTCATGATTTCCCTGCTTTTGCTGTTTTCTAGGAGCTCTTTATGATCCATACTGTGCATTTCCAGTAGCTTGAAGCTGTCTTAGAGCTGAAAATGAGTGACTTGGAGCTGTTGGGTGCATAAACTCAGCACCTTGTGCATTCCAATATTGTTAAAAACATTGATTTCTGCCTCAGAGACTGGAGTTTGGGAAGAAGGTGGAGAATTGAAGGTGTTTATCCCTTCCTTCCCTGCCTCCCTCCACTCTCCATCTTGTGGAAAATGCTGTGGATGCAGTGGCCAGGCATGGAAAGGGTTGGGCACAAATAAATGCCTGGGAAAGAGGAGGAGCTCAGCTGGAAGTGCAGATCCAGGCACTCTCTGGCTTTCCCAGTGTTCTCACCACAGCATCTCAAGGGCAGAGATGGATTAGATAAAATCCTGTTACAGGAAACCTGGATTAAAACTTTGCCTCTTGGAAGGTGCCAGTGATTTCCAGCCTGAATCATCTGTTTGGGCAGCAATTCTTTTATGGGATAAACCTTATTTTTTACCTTGCACACTGGGAAGAGGAGAGTTAAATTTGAATTTTCCATGTGACATGAGGATGTCCTTCATTTGTCCTCAAGGTAGGGCTGATTTTTGCTCAGGTGATAAATTGCACCTGGATACATCAAAGTGTTGAAGGTGTGAGCTCAGCTTGTTTACCTGAAGAAGAGACAGAGCAGTTTTTTATTCTGATTTATCCTGAGTGCTGAAGGCTGAAAAGCAGCTGGAGTTCACTTTTAGAAACTGATTTATTAATGATTTGTCTAAGAAAGAGTAGAGAAAAATTAAGAGAAAATTTAGTGCTATCCTTAAAGGATGTACTGGATCTAATTAGGCCTTTTGGGTCATTAAAAATTGTGTAAGTAAGGCAGTAACAACAACTTTGAAGCTGAAATTTGTGTGTAGGAAAGAAAAAGTGACAAATTTGCTTTTTAGCAAGTGGGAGATCCTAATTAGCTTCTTCATTAAAAAAAAAAAAAAACACATCAAGAAAATAAAGAAAATTACAAGCAAAATTAGAAATACCAATTTTATCTGATTTTGCTAAGTTTCTTCCTCTTCTGAAACCATCTCAACACTGGCAATTTTATATTAGATTTTAAAATAGCACCAAGCCATATTTATGCTAAAATCATTCTTTGAAACCTAAAAATGAGGTTTTAAATGCCAAGCTCAATCTTTGCTCTGCTCCTTTGCCCTTGTGTATTCTGAGAGTCACCAACTACATGAAGCTGTAACTTGAGTTCTGTGAGATTGTGGTTCATTGATATGGGATAATCCATGGAAGTCCTTAAAAAGAAACTGAATCTTTTTTTCCTCTTTCCTCAGAATATTGAATGTTTTCCGGCACTGGGTCGAGCACCATTTTTATGATTTTGAGAGGGACCTGGAGCTGCTGGAGAGGCTGGAGACCTTCATTTCCAGTGTCAGAGGTGCTGTAAGGGGGGGGTCCTGTTCCCTTGCCACATTTTGGAACTTCCCAGTCTGATCCTGATGGGTTTTAGGCCTGAGAATACCTTTGCACACATGAGTAATTTTAATGCCTTTAATTGAGCTGTTTATGAGACTCTCCTTTTCATCAGGCAGCTTTGGCCTGGAGCCTAAACAGCTCCTAAAAATGATTTCAAGCATCAGGATAATAAAACTTGAAATTTATTTCCTTCTGGAAAGTATGGTCATCCTTGCCTGACTCTGTAATTCAGAGTCACCTTCCCCTTCTTCATAGACAATTCCTTCCCTTTTGCTTACTGAGGTTTTTCCATCCTGATTTTTGCCATTTATATAAAATTCCAACTGCAAATCATTATCCTTTTAGAAGAGGATATTGGACCCATTTGATATCTCTTCTTTATGAACTAGATTGTTTTGGCAGCCTCTATGGAGGGCAGCAGTTGTTGGCATGTTTAATCCTTATCCTGGCAATTCTAGGTTTTCATTTTCAGAGTGCCAGGCCTTACATTAGGCAGCATAATTCTGATACAATTAAAAGGTCCTGGACACAGTCTCATTTTTTTTCCACATCAAAACTGTCAGAGGATGTGGTTAACTAGAACTGGTTTCACATGTGTTTATTTGTCAGCTGATACAGGTGCAAAAACCCATAAGAAAAAAATAGACAAATACAAACCTGATTAATTTACATGCAGAAATGCAGAATTCTCAGTGTACATTCATATTTTTGGAGGAGTTGGTTTCACTAAATTACCAAAAGTCCTTTAAAATCATGGATTCTCAGAGTGGTTTGGGTTGAGCTTAAAGCCCATCCAGTCCCACCCCTGCCATGGCAGGGACACCTGCCACTGTCCCAGGCTGCTCCAGGCCCTGACCTTGGACACTTCCAGGGACACACAGCTGCTCTGGGATCCCCACTCTCCCAGCCAGGAATTCCCAATTCCCAATATCCCATCCATCTCTGCCAGTTTGAATCCATTTCCCTCTGTCCTGTCACTCCATCCCTTATCCTAAATCCCTCCAGCCTGAGCTCCAGTTCCCAAATAAATTTCTTTACAAACTCTCCCCAGAAATTGCTCTATAACATTGACATTTATGAAAGAATGAATTTATTAAAAAACAATACTTGTGTTGTGACCCAATACCAGAGGTATAAGGAATGCTTTAACCCTTCCCTCTTGTCCCTATCCTATTGGCAAAGAGTCAAATTCCTCTCCTTGACCTTTTCCTAGAAAAGACCATTATCTGAGATTCTCCTACTCTTTTGCCTTGGGACCACGATGAAATAAACTACAAATATTGAGAAAGGCAAGGAGCCTCTTCTGAACCTTTGTTTATCCCCTGCAGTGCCTAACTGCTCCTTACAGGTAGATAGGAAGGAGTTACAGCATATTGCACACCTGTAACAAGATTCATGCATTTCCCCCTCTCTTTGACTTGTAATTTAACCCTCCCCTCCATCACTTTAAAACCTAAACTAAAACACCATAAAAACACTTTCTGCACGGGGTTTTGTTTGATTGTAGCGATTTCTCTTCTACAGGAAAATCCATGAAGAAGTGGGTGGAGTCTATAGCTAAAATCATCAAGAGGAAGAAAGCGCAGGCAGACGGAGTGAGCCACAACATCACGTTTGAGAGCGCGCCGCCGCCGCTGGAGTGGCACCTGTGGCGCGCGGGGCACAGCGAGGGGCTGGAGCTGATGACCCTGCACCCCATCGAGATCGGCCGGCAGCTCACCCTGCTCGAGTCTGAGCTCTACAGGTGGGGATGGGGGGGATCAGGGCTTAACCTGCTCCAGTCTGAGCTCTACAGGTGGGGATGGGGGGGATCAGGGTGAGCCCTGCTCGAGTCTGAGCTTTACAGGTGGGGGAGCCTGGAGGGGGCTCAGGGCTTAACCTGCTCCAGTCTGAGCTCTACAGGTGGGGATGGGGGGGCTCAGGGCTTAACCTGCTCCAGTCTGAGCTCTACAGGTGGGGATGGGGGGGGAGAGTGAGCCCTGCTCGAGTCTGAGCTCTACAGGTGGGGATGGGGGATCAGGGCTCACCCTGCTCGAGTCTGAGCTCTACAGGTGGGGGAGCCTGGAGGGGGCTCAGGGCTTAACCTGCTCCAGTCTGAGCTCTCCAGGTGGGGATGGGGGGGATCAGGGTGAGCCCTGCTCAGTCTGAGCTCTACAGGTGGGGATGGGGGGGGAGAGCTCACCCTGCTCGAGTCTGAGCTCTACAGGTGGGGGAGCCTGGGGGGGGCTCAGGGCTTAACCTGCTCCAGTCTGAGCTCTACAGGTGGGGATGGGGGGGCTCAGGGCTCACCCTGCTCCAGTCTGAGCTCTACAGGTGGGGATGGGGGATCAGGGCTCACCCTGCTCCAGTCTGAGCTCTACAGGTGGGGATGGGGGGGCTCAGGGCTTAACCTGCTCGAGTCTGAGCTCTACAGGTGGGGATGGGGGATCAGGGCTCACCCTGCTCAGTCTGAGCTCTACAGGTGGGGATGGGGGGGGAGAGTGAGCCCTGCTCAGTCTGAGCTCTACAGGTGGGGATGGGGGGGATCAGGGTGAGCCCTGCTCAGTCTGAGCTCTACAGGTGGGGATGGGGGGGAGAGTGAGCCCTGCTCAGTCTGAGCTCTACAGGTGGGGGAGCCTGGAGGGGGATCAGGGCTCACCCTGCTCCAGTCTGAGCTCTACAGGTGGGGATGGGGGGGGAGAGTGAGCCCTGCTCAGTCTGAGCTCTACAGGTGGGGATGGGGGATCAGGGCTCACCCTGCTCAGTCTGAGCTCTACAGGTGGGGATGGGGGGGATCAGGGTGAGCCCTGCTCAGTCTGAGCTCTACAGGTGGGGATGGGGGGGCTCAGGGTTCACCCTGCTCAGTCTGAGCTCTACAGGTGGGGGAGCCTGGAGGGGGCTCAGGGCTTAACCTGCTCCAGTCTGAGCTCTACAGGTGGGGATGGGGGGGATCAGGGTGAGCCCTGCTCAGTCTGAGCTCTACAGGTGGGGATGGGGGGGGAGAGTGAGACCTGCTCAGTCTGAGCTCTACAGGTGGGGATGGGGGGGATCAGGGCTCAACCTGCTCCAGTCTGAGCTCTACAGGTGGGGATGGGGGGGAGAGTGAGCCCTGCTCAGTCTGAGCTCTACAGGTGGGGATGGGGGGGACCAGGGCTCACCCTGCTCCAGTCTGAGCTCTACAGGTGGGGATGGGGGGGACCAGGGCTCACCCTGCTCGAGTCTGAGCTCTACAGGTGGGGGAGCCTGGAGGGGGCTCAGGGCTTAACCTGCTCCAGTCTGAGCTCTCCAGGTGGGGATGGGGGGGATCAGGGTGAGCCCTGCTCAGTCTGAGCTCTACAGGTGGGGATGGGGGGGGAGAGCTCACCCTGCTCGAGTCTGAGCTCTACAGGTGGGGGAGCCTGGAGGGGGCTCAGGGCTCATCCTGCTCCAGTCTGAGCTCTACAGGTGGGGATGGGGGTGCAGGGTGAGCCCTGCTCCAGTCTGAGCTCTACAGGTGGGGGAGCTTGGGGGGGCAGGGCTGTCCCAGGCTGAAGGGTCTCCTTAGATCTGAGATCATCTCAGAGGGATATGCAGTGGGTTAAATCCTGGTTTTCCCCAAGCAGCCAATGGGGGGTTGTAGAAGATGTTACACTCCCTAAAGCATACCCCTGGGATGCCATCCCATGAAACAAATTCCTTCAAACAACCCCCCCCCTCCCTTACCCAAAACCCTGTTATCTCTTAGGATTTCTGTTGGCTCTTAAAGTCACAAGTTAATTGGTTCTTTTCTTCCTTAGAGCTTTAAGATAATTGGTTAGTTTGTAAGTTGTAGTTTTTATTGGTTAGAAACTCAATCCTCTGGAAACCTATATAAAGCCTTTTGTTATCTGATACAATTAGATGGTTGTTAGCATCTCCCTTCAAAGACAGTAAAGTTATCTTCAGAACTTTTGCTCCCCAGGGTTGGAAAGCACCCAGCTCTAAAAACAGCTACAAGGGATTGCTGGAGATGGTTTCAGAGGTTTCAAGGATTGTTTGTTGTTTTTTATCTCAGCTGGGCATCCAGGGTGGACTCTGCCTGGTGAAGGCAGGGTTTAGTTTATATAGTCTAGATTAGGTGCTACATGTTTATAACAATTTTCCAATACAATACAATCTTGTTAAATGGTCCAGCCCTGTCCCCATCCAATCTAAAGTGCCAGCATGTCACCCAGCATGGATGACAGGGACAAGAAGGAGGAAGAGGTATTCACACCCCAAATTCTCCATCTTGGCCACGTGTCCCTTATCATAAACATTCCCAAAAGTCTGTTTATCTATGTTCTAAAAGTGTCATTTACACTTTACTAATTTTGGTGGCTTGTGTCCATTCCCTCTGTTGTTGGTAATTCCCCCCAGGGGTTGGAATTCAGCACCTGAGACACCAGGGTCTCACTCAGGAGTCTTTGAGACCCTCACCAGGGGGTTTGAGACCCCCAAGGAGGCCAGGGGGACACCCTGGGCTCCCACAAGGACAAACTCAGGAGCTCTCTGTGTTCTGCTTGATGTTTGCAGTTTATTGCACAGGGTGTGGGTACAAAGGGCCCTGCAGGAGCTCCAGCCACAGCTCAGAGCAGGGCAGAGAGTGAGTGGGGGGCAGGAGCTCTAAGAGATAAGAGAGGGAGGTAAGAGAGAGAATTTCCCCTTTACAACACAATAAATCTTCTTCCATGTTGAATATTCTAATTTCCACTAACCAATCTAATACAAGATACAAATTTTCTAACATTTGCATACAGCCTATAGGAATTGCTACATTACCATGTTTTACTGCTTTCTTCTCTCTAAACCTTCTCTGGGACCCCTCCTGTCATGCCTGGAGAGGGTCTCTGCTGCTCTCTGGTATTTGCAGCATCTGGTGTTACCTTAGCAAAGGGAGGAGACCTTCAAGCATCCACACTGCTGCTCTCAGCCACTCAGTCAAAAACTGCTTCCATTTCTATCTCATTATGGTTTCCATATTCTCAAAATCTTCTGCTAGGCAATCATATTTATAATGTTTTCCAGATTCATCCTTCCAAACATACAGGCAGGCTGAGCTCCCACCCCTTTCTGTTTGGTTATTTCACACCCCCCCCCCCCAAAAGTAAAATGCTCCTCATTCACAGAATCAGTCAAAAATACCCCATGGATTGCAGAGTTTATAGGGAGGGGTTTTGGTGCTGTTGGCTCAGTGGTAAAATAGGCAAAGGAGTGGGAAAAAGAGGTTTTAGTTCTGTGTCAGATTTGTGACAACAGAAATGCAGGGAGTGTAATTCAGGAGTCTGTCATGGTTTAGGGCAGATTTGGGAGAAAAACAATTTTTTTCTCTCCTTCCCTTCACTCCTGGAACCAGTGTTAAAGCTGCAAAACTCAGTATTCAACAGAATGGACAATTGGGGATAAACACATCATAAAAAGTCACCCTAAGACAGTCTTACAAAATTCAAATTATAAAATCCTATGCTGGCTTCAGTGGCAGGAGGTTGAAACCAACCAGTTGCTGCAAGTGCTTCACCTTCCTATTTTTGATTTTGAACTTTTTGAAAAGTTGTTTTCTTGCCCTTTCAGAAAATTAAACTCACTCCTTTGTAATTTTCTTATCTGAAAATACTTTTTCAAAATTATCCAACTTCAATTAAGATAAAAATGTATTTCTTTCTGTACTCAAGCACTCGTTAAAAAATTGTGTTTTGTAGTAGATTAGTTGGGATTGGATTAGTGAAACACCAAATTGTGATTACAGGGAGAAATAATCTTTTAATGTAAAGACAGAAATTACATTTTTTATTTGTACTGAGTGTTTTGCTCCCTGTTTTGTCATTCCCAGGGCTGTGCAGCCTTCTGAACTCGTTGGTAGTGTGTGGACCAAGGAAGATAAGGAAATTAACTCCCCAAATCTCTTGAAAATGATTCGTCACACTACAAATCTCACCCTGTGGTTTGAAAAGTGAGTGCAGTGCAGTGACATGAACAACTTTTACCCTGGATATTCTCAGGGTTTGCTGCTTTCTTTCTGCCAAATCCTCTCTTGACTTTCCAACTCGAACATATGTGAGATGTGATTACATAAATTTGTACTTGAGATTCTGGAGAGAGAGAGAGAGAGAGAGCCAAAATCTGCATGCTGGATGGGTTTTCATGAAAAAAAAATTGATTTGCTAACTCCC
This sequence comes from Erithacus rubecula, assembly GCF_903797595.1. Lineage (NCBI taxonomy): Eukaryota > Metazoa > Chordata > Aves > Passeriformes > Muscicapidae > Erithacus > Erithacus rubecula. The sequence continues at coordinate 58,978,334 of NC_136688.1, forward strand.
AAAGTGTCAGGTTTTATTTCTCAGTGTTTCTCAAATCCCAATTTTTGATCAGGTGCATTGTGGAAACAGAGAACTTTGAGGAGCGAGTGGCTGTGCTGAGCAGGATCATAGAAATCCTGCAGGTTTTCCAAGACCTCAATAATTTCAATGGTGTTCTGGAGATTGTCAGTGCTGTGAACTCTGTCTCAGTGTACAGGCTGGATCACACATTTGAGGTGAGTTTAGGGCATGGAAAAGGGAATTAAATCAAAATTCACACCTGGGTCGCACACAGAAATCCATTATTGGCAGCAAAACCTCCCTGGAGTAAAACAGAAAAAAAAAAAATTAATAAAATTATTTGAGTTTTGTGTGGCTCTGAAAGGCAGCACAAGGCTTTGAAGTTAAAATCAAATGTTTAATTTTTATTAAAGACCAAATTTTATAACTTTAATGTTAAAATAATCTGGTTTTAGTCATCTCAGGATCCACATGACTGAATTGTTGGGTGCTGTAATCCAGAGCAAAGAGCTTCTTTGAAACTTTCATTTCAATTCCCAAATTTTGCTCAGGGATCCAGGGAATTGCCTTGTATTTGCTAACCATGCTGCTGAGAAGATTTCTATCCCTATTTTTTTTTTTTTTTTTTGACAACTCAGGCACTCCAGGAAAGGAAAAAAAGAGTTTTGGATGAAGCAGTAGAATTAAGCCAAGATCATTTTAAGAAGTATTTAGCTAAGCTCAAGTCAATCAACCCTCCCTGTGTGCCTTTTTTTGGTAAGTGACATCAAATTTTTTATGTGGTGTCACTCTGAAGTTGAGTTTGCTGCAGATGTATGGTTAAAAAATGTTTTGTTTTTTTTTAATCAGGAATATACCTAACAAATATCTTGAAGACAGAAGAAGGGAATCCTGACTTCCTTAAAAGACAAGGGAAAGAATTAATTAACTTCAGTAAGAGGAGAAAAGTGGCTGAAATTACAGGAGAAATCCAGCAGTATCAAAACCAGCCCTACTGCTTAAGGGTTGAGCCAGAAATCAGGGTGAGAATTCAGCATCTCTGGGGATTGGAGAGGGGAATAATGCCAAATAATCTTCTAATTTTGCATGAATAATGATTATCAAAAGAGGGGGGGAGCAGTGACTGGTATCCAACAAAGACCCTCACAAAAGAGAGGCCAAAAGTGGTGAAAAAATAGATTTTGCATCACTGAATTATAAATATTTTATTAAAATTTTCTCTGTATGCTAATTTATTTTAATATTATTGATACTTGTTTCATTCAGAAATTCTTTGAAAATCTCAATCCCATGGGGAAGATACCAGAAAAAGAATTTACAGATTATCTGTTTAACAAGTCCTTGGAGATTGAACCTCGGAACTGCAAGCAGCCACCTCGATTTGTGAGTTCTTTCCTGAAATTTCACAAATCTGGAATAATAACCTGAGTTGGAAGGGAAGCACAGGGATCATGGAGTCCAATTCCTGCATTAGTTAATTAAAATTAAATAGCTCAGTTGACTGACCACGATGAAAATAATGAAAATAATATATGGTTGCCTCAATAAGCCAGATAAATTTTCTTCAGAATTCTTTATTATGAGTTGATTTTCCAACTAAACTTGATTTAGAAATACTGTTACTCCTGATGTTTGTCACTACTAAAATATGTAACATTTGTCTTATTTTCAAACACTTTTTTTTCCCCAGAACCTGAAATACTGCTGTTAAATTTGTATTTCTCACCATATGATAAAATATGGAGTAATAATTTTCATTTCAAAATATCAAGAAATCTTAATACTAATTAAAATATTACTTTTATGCATAATACATTCAGGTTTTGTTAAGATAATTTCTATTTTTCTTTTGTCTAAATATTTGATATTATTGCAAAAACTGCAGACTTTACCAGGTGCACCCCTTTTTTGCTGAAGAAAATGCAGTTCAATTTAAAGGAGTAGCAATTTGGGGTTTAAAAAAATCCCAGCTCCTGGAACTCAGAGTTCTTTTTTAAGCAGGAAAATCAGAATTTGGAGGACTTGTTTTTTATATGTTGTAATTGCCTGAGGAACTGGAGCCATGTCTAATTTTTTGGGAGAGCTAGAAATCATTTTTGCCATCTCTTGTTAGAGTAAGATGATGTTACAAATGTGGCAAGAAAATGCCAGAAATTGCTGTTGCAAAAATTCTTCTTACAGTAATTTTATTAAAATCTTTTCTAAAAATAGGAGTTCAGTCAGCTGGGCAGGAATTTTTCACAACTCATCATTTCCAAAGGGAGAATCTTCCTGGAATTTCAGGAAAATCCAGTTGTGGGTGCTGTAATGTGCTGGACACCACTGAAAGATGGGGACAGAATTGACTTTGCAAGGCTCAGCTTTAGTCTGTGCTGGGTTACACCCAAGCCTAACCAGGCTGGGTTTGTCCACACAGGGACCTGAGTGTGGAAATTTTGTCCTGGATAAACTGGACATGGACATTTCCAGATGTTGATCCTGGGTGTGTGGAGGTGACCCTCTGTGGTTTTGCTGTTTCTCTGGTGTAGCTCTGAAGGGCACTTGAAGGAAATTTCAATTTCCCAAGGTTGTGACTGGTTTTTCCCAGTGTTTTGTCCTGGTTGGCAGCACAACCTGGATTCTTCATTCCTCATACTTGTGGGGAAAAAAAAAAGATTTTTCCAACTGCATCCACAACTTCCCAGCAAAGTCCTGCTGTGTAAATAACACTGCACCTCTCATCAGTTGTGCCCCTGGGACAGCTCCTTGAAATTCTTTACAAAGTTCTTTGAGAAATACTTTAAAATTGCCTCACAGAGCCTTGGGAATGCTGCAGTGTGGAATGGCAGGAAGTTCTTGGGAATGTTGCAGTGTGGAATGGCAGCAGTGGAAAGGGCAGTATTGAGAATTCTGCAGTGGGGAATGCTGCAGTGGGGAATCTTGGAGTGTGGAATGGCAGGAAGTTCTTGGGAATGTTGCAGTGTGGAATGGCAGCAGTGTTGGGAATGTTGCAGTGTTTGGGATTATTGCACTGTGGAATGTTGCAGTGTGGAATGGCAGCAGTGTTGGGAATGCTGCAGAGAGGAATGGCAGGAGTATTGGGAATGTTGCAGTTGGGAATGTTGGAGTGTGGAATGGCAGCAGTGTTGGGAATGCTGCAGAGGGGAATGACAGGAGTATTGGGAATGTTGCAGTGGGGGATGTTGCAGTTGGGAATGTTGCAGTGTTTGGAATGCCAGCAGTGCAAAATGTTGCAGTGTTTGGGAATATTGCAATGTAGAATGGTGCAGTGTTTGGAATGCTGCAGTGTGGAATGTTGCAGTGTTTGGGAATGTTGCAGTGTTTGGGAATGTTGCAGTGTGGAATGGCAGCACTGTTGGGAATGCTGCACTGTTGGAATGCTGCACTGTTGGGAATGCTGCACTGTTGGGAATGTTGCAGTGTTTGGGAATGCTGCACTGTTGGGAACGCTGCACTGTTGGGAACGCTGCACTGTTGGAACGCTGCACTGTTGGGAATGCTGCACTGTTGGGAATGTAGCAATGTTTGGGAATGTTGCAATGTTTGGGAACGCTGCAGTGTTGGAACGCTGCACTCTTGGGATTGTTGCAGTGTTTGGGAATGCTGCACTGTTGGGAATGCTGCACTGTTGGGAATGTTGCAGTGTTTGGGAATGTTGCAGTGTTTGGGAATGTTGCAGTGTTTGGGAATGCTGCACTGTTGGGAATGCTGCACTGTTGGGAATGCTGCACTGTTGGGAATGTTGCAGTGTTTGGGAATGTTGCAGTGTTTGGGAATTCTGCAGTGTGGAATGTTGCAGTGTTTGGGAATGCTGCAGTGTTTGGGAATGCTGCAGTGTGGAATGTTGCAGTGTTTGGGAATGCTGCACTGTTGGGAATGTTGCAATGTTTGGGAATGTTGCAATGTTTGGGAACGCTGCAGTGTTGGAACGCTGCACTGTTGGGATTGTTGCAGTGTTTGGGAATGCTGCACTGTTGGGAACGCTGCACTGTTGGGAATGTTGCAGTGTTTGGGAATGCTGCACTGTTGGGCACTTTGCAGCGCTGACAGCTCCCGTGTCTCCAGCCCAGGAAAACAACGTATCCGCTGAAATCCCCGGGGATCCGGCCGAACGCGGGCAGGCACGGCTCCAGCTCGGGCACGCTGCGCAGCCACCCGCTGGCGCTGGAGAAGGAGCCCAGCAGGATCAGCTTCAGCAGGATCGCCGAGGCGGAGCACGAGAGCGCCGCCTCCGCGCCCACCTCGCCCAGCACCCCCTCCACGCCGCCCGCCTCCGCCTCCTCCGACTTCAGCGTCTTCCTGGACATCGACCTCGGCAGCTCCTATGGTAGCACCTGCTTCAGCCAGCCCCTCTGCCCCTCAGCCTTCCCAGGCTGTTGGGGCTGCGCACCCAGAAATTGCAGAATTTGAAGTTATTAAATCAGTTCCCGGCGTGGTTGAAATTCTGCAGTTTGGGAATGTTTTACACGGGAAATTTTCGTTCGTGTTTGCAGTAGATAAACTTGGGGGGTTTTCTGATCTCTCGGGTTGTTTGAGCATTTGGGATGTGCTGCAGTGCAGTGGTTCTGTCTGGAAGTTGTTGAATGGATTTTTTTATTTCCCAGGTAACAACAGCATCTTCGCTCCTGTGAACTTGCCTCAGTCGAGTGAGTGTTGGAACTTTGTTAAATATTTCACTCTGCCTTTCCTGGGTTCAGGACAGCTCAGTGGGGATAAAAATCTGAAATCTGGAATGGGAATGTGAGCTGTATTCAGAAGGGCTCCTTTTAGATCACATGTCCAGTAATGAATGTAAAGCCTCAAACTTAAACTGCTGGTTTAGTTTGGGTTGAGTTTTTATCTCTGGGCTCTCACATGATTTTCCTTCTATTGGGAATGTCCTTGATGATTGTTCTGTTTGACTAAAGCTACAAATAAAGCAACTTGGTAATTTCCTAATTCCACTTAGTGAAAATAACTGCTCTGTTGCTGGGAAGGCAGAGACACTTTTTGTACCACACTTGTGAGGGATATCCTGCATTCCCATGTGTATCCAGCTGTGCTTTTTATTTATTCCACATACATTTTATTAAATATGATTAATTTAATTTCCAGCTGGAGAGCACAGGTCTGATGCAGACACAGAGCTCAGTGCACTCCTAAGAGGAAAAGTGTGACAGAAACCACCAATACAAGTCAGGGGTTGTGTTGTTTCTTAATTTGAGGATTTTTTTCTCTCTCTGTAAAAACTCACTTGGAGTTCCCTGGATTTATTTTCCTGTCCCTCAGCATTCCCTGCTGACTATTGATGCATTTCTTTGATACTGGACATAGGAGAACACTTTGTGAGGCTTGGTCTGATTAAAGCAATGAATTAAAGGATTTCATGCTGCTGAAGTTACTGGTTCATGTTGCTGTGGAGCACAAAGATCCTATTTGAGTTGCTTTGAGATTGGCTTGATATTCCAGAATATGTTCCTCACATACTGCACAAGGAGTAAAAGATCTGCTTTTCCCTTTCCAGAGACTTTCTTCAGCTCCTGGGGAAGCTTTCCTAAACTGAGTGATGAGCCTCAGAACCCTCCTCCACTTCCTCCACGAAAAAAGATGGATCAGGATGCTTCCAATGCCAAGGTATTGCTGTCCTGGATTAAATAACTTTGGTGATAAATTGGGGGACATCTAGAATAATTTAGCTTGGAAAGACCTTTAAGAGGTCAAGTTCAACCACTGATCTAAACCAGAGCTCTGTCAGTCTAAAAGACTTTGAGATGCAGAGCTCCAGTTTCCCTTTTTTAAGTTTTGGATTCCCAATGTCCAGTTTTGCTAGGAATTTCAGGAACACAGTGGTTATATTCCCATCAAGGGTCCAGCTGCCATGTTTCTGACAGCACCACTAGCAGAGGTCAGGAGAACTCCTCATCTGTCTGAAGATTGCTCTTTATCCAAATCCCTGGACAAGGGAAATGGCTTTGAACTGAAGGAGAGTAGGTTTAGATGAGATGTTGGGAACTGGGAATTCTTGGCTGTGAGGATGGGGAGGCTCTGGCACAGCAAGCCCACAGAAGCTGTGGCTGCCCCTGGAAGTGCCCAAGGCCAGGTTGGACAGGGCTTGGAGCAAGCTGGGATAGTGGCAGGTGTCCCTGCCATGGCAGAGAGAGGAATGGGATGGGATTGAAGTTCCTTCTAACCCAAAGCACAATGTGATTCTGCGCTCTCCATTTCTCACACCTCCTTTCCCTCCGTGACCCCGCAGGCCAATTCCAAGTCGGACGACGATCCTCCAGCGATCCCTCCTCGGCAGCCGCCGCCTCCCAAGCTGCAGCCCCGCGTTCCTGCTTACACCGCGGCCCTGGAGCAGCCCCTGCACAGCCCTCCTCCTCCTCCCCCGCGGGACCCCGTCCCCGACACCCCGCCCCCGGTGCCGCTGCGGCCGCCCGAGCACTTCATCAACTGCCCGCTGAGCCTGCAGCCGCCGCCGCTGGGCCGCCTCCCCCGGGAGCCCGAGTGGCTGCGGGACTCGGGCTCCGGCCCCGGCTCCCCGGCCACCCCTCCCAGCACTCCCTCTCCGCGGGTGCTGCGCCGCTGCTGCGTCCTCAGCGCCAGCCACAACAACCTGGCACAGCCGCCCGTGCCGCCCGTGCCGCCGCGGCACAACTCCAGCCCCCAGCTGCCCAAACTGCCGCCAAAGACTTACAAAAGGGAGCTCTCCCACCCGCCTTTGCACAGACTGTCTTTGCTAGAAAATGCAGAAACTCCTCAATGACCTTAGCCATAGTAGTCATTGACACTGGAATACTATTTGTAAAGTTACTCTCTCTTTTTTTTTTTTTTTTTTTTTTAATTTATTCAAAGGAAAACAAAAAAAAAAAAAAGAAAAGGCAGTGTATTTTAGTATTTTCACAAATTATGTTCTTAAAGTGCTGCTGATCATTAAAAAAAAAAAAAGTTTAAATTGGAAAAAATGTAGACTACACACATTCCAACCTGTGTGGTTGGACAGCATTACCCTCAGGTGAGCAGCAACATTGCCTTGGTTCACATCCTCAGTGCCGACCGTTCTGCCAGGACACAAAATAGACCTTTTGCACTGTAAACTACACTAAGTGAATTTAAACTGACATCGTTTAATTGCACTGAGCCAAAAAGAAAAAGGTGCATCTGTGGAATTTTTTTTTCAAATTTGAGCACTAGTGGCCTTTTTTTTAATTAAGGAAACCCAGCAATGGGATGATCACACACCACAAGGATACAGAGCGTCACAGACTTGAAACCTCTTGGCCACAAGCCTTGGTGTTAAGGCTGGAGGTTCCTGGCTGACAGCTCCTGTTCTGGAATATTCTCATGCCATGTCTTAATTGCCATTGATTTGCTGCTGAAGACAAAGAAAAAAAAAAAAATAGGTTGAAATCTAAATACCAAAATACTGGGTTGGTGTTGGTTCTTTGGAGAAAGGATGGAGGAGGAGTACCCGTGTGGGATATCGAGTACTTCACGTGCATCCTGTTCAGTTGTGCCTTTTTTGTTTCCATAGGCAAAGGTGTCTTAAGCTAAAGAGTTTGTCTGCTGTCGTGGAGAACAAAGCTATGCTCCTGTACAATTGTTTATATTGTATATTTACAGATATGCTAATGACATGTATAAATTGAAGTTGACTTCGAGGCCTATAACACAGTCTGCTACTCCTGGGATTGGATCCAGCCAGCAGTTCCCTCTGGCTTGGATCACTCTTGCCTTCCAGACCTAATACCTTCCTTTAGATCTGCACTTAACTCCTGAATCCACTTTGGAAATTGGTAGCATTTAAACCAGCAAACACTTAAAGCTTTATTAAACTTTTTAAACTGATAAGTGAATGGAACTTTTCTTTGCCAGTCGAACTGCCATGTTTGAACTGGTGTGAGAGTGAGTCTGTTTCACTGGTAGTTCTGTAGCAGCATTTATAAAGTGGCCTCACTAGCCACATTTTATTTACTGGTTTGTGGCCTTTTACTGTGCTTTGTATCAGAGTTCTTAACAAGATTAATAAATCACCCCAGTCTTAATTTTTAAGAGCTTGAGCAGTGCGTGTTCCTTGCAAGGACAAGGTTGGGAATTGCATTTTTGACAATACAAAATGCCCCAATTTTCCATGCTGCTGGTCTCACTTTGGCTTTCCTGTGAGAGTTGGGTCCATCCCAGGCTCCAAATCCCTCTCCAGCCTCTCATCATCTGCCTAAGATGCTGCCATTGTCTTGGGCATTCCAATTGGAAAATTCTCCTTTTTGGAGAGGGGATATGGCTGAGGAGGGATGTTAATTAGAGATACCCTGAGTTGGAAGAACCCCACAATTTTCTCCTGGGTTGATGTATTTTTCCATCTGTCTCTTGAACAATCTACTGCCTGTCCCCTCCGTGTTCCTTCTGTGAGGAAGAAGAAGGTTGGAATCCATTCACACAAGAGACAAAACACACTTTTTATAGAAGAGCTGCTTCATTTTCCCAAAATATGGTTCAAGAAGTCCCAAATTTGATATGAAAAAACTGGGAGTGCAAGTAGGAAATTGAGGATGACTTGAAAAAGTGTCTTTTTTTTTTTTTGCAGATTCTTTGCATTGATTCTTTTGAAATCCCCACCAGCAGTTATAATAAGGAATAATATTTTGTTGAAGAGGAAAAAATTCTCTCCCACATTTTAGAATCTACAGATGTCAGCTTTATGCCTTCCTGTAGAAGAGCTTATGCCAGAACCATTTTGAATTTTCCACAGTAAAATATGACATGGCCATGGAAAGTGGTCAAAGGCAGTGAGATTCCCACCAGCGTGGTTCAAGAGAGCAATAAATAACATTTCAGTTACTTCATAATTAGAGAGGTAGGTAAAAAAACAACAAAAAATAAAACTGCTGGAGGGGCAAAAAATGTGAATTTTGGGTTTGAAGTTGGCTTGTGTGGGAAAAGGCAATTCCCTCAAGATTTTCCAAGGAAGATGAGCCTCACCTCAAGGGGAATCTGCTGACATGAGGCTTTGCATTGCTCTAAAAGAAATAAAGAAATAAAATAATAATAAAAAAAACCTCTTCCCATATCCAAGCGGGGAAAAAATCTAAAACCTTTGCATTTCAAAATGTCAGTGCAAAATCAACTCAGTTGCTGGATTAAAACCTTTGGTGTGAGTTTATTAAAACCTTTTTGTAGGTTTGTTAGACCTTTTTGTAAGCTTTTCTGTAGGTTTATTAAAACCTTTTTCACGCGGAGACCTTTTTCGTCGGTTTATAAAGACCTTTTTGTACATTTATTAAGACCGTTTTAAAGTTTATTAAAGCCTTTTTGCACGTTTATTAAGACCTTTTTTGCAGACTTTTTTAGACTTTTGTAGGCTTATTAAAACTTTTTTGTAAGTTTAGTAATACCTTTTCTTGTACATTCGTTAAAACCTTTTGTAAGGTTATTAGGATTTTTTTTTTTTTTGTAGGTTTTTTAAGACCTTTTGTAAGTTTATTAAGGCCTTTTTTTGCAGGTTCGTTAAGACTTTTTGTAAGTTTAATAAGTTTGGTAGGTTTAATACCTTTTATAAAGTGTGAGGGCGGTTTGTAAGAAGGATGAGGGAGGATCCTGAGGGCTCCGCGCTCCCTCACGGACATGGCTGGCGGAATCCTGGACTAATTTCGGCAGGGTAACGCTGGAATCATCGCGGCTGGACACGGTTGGCAGAATCCTGGAATAATTCGGGCAGGAACAGCCTCCATGCCCGCGGATCGCAGCCTGTCCCCTCAGCGCGCTCCCGCCATTTCCAGCGGGCGGGGCCGCGCCGTTCCCTCAGCGCGCTCCCGCCATTTCCAGCGGGCGGGGCCGCGCCGTTCCCTCAGCGCGCTCCCGCCATTTGCAGCGGGCGGGGCCGCGCCGTCCCCTCAGCGCGCTCCCGCCATTTGCAGCGGGCGGGGCCGCGCCGTCCCCTCAGCGCGCTCCCGCCATTTGCAGCGGGCGGGGCAGCGCCGTCCCCTCAGCGCGCTCCCGCCATTTGCAGCGGGCGGGGCCGCGCCGTTCCCTCAGCGCGCTCCCGCCATTTGCAGCGGGCGGGCAGCGCCGTCCCCTCAGCGCGCTCCCGCCATTTGCAGCGGGCGGGGCCGCGCCGCCGCAGAGCCGCGGCCATGGCGGGGTTCGTGCGGGAGCTGGAGCGGCGCGCCGGGCCCGCGCTGCGCCTGGAGCAGAGGGCGGCCGGCGGCGTGGGCTGCGTGGTGTGGGACGCTGCGCTGGTGCTCGCCAAGTTCCTGGAGACCGGCGCTTTCCCCTTCGCCCGCCGCCACGTCCTGGAGCTGGGCGCGGGCACCGGCGCCGTCGGCATCATGGCAGCCACGCTGGGGTGAGCGGGATCCCCTGCCCGCCGCTGTTCTTATCCCTCACACCCTTTCCATCCTTTTAAACCTTGTGTTTTTATGCTGTGCTCAGTGTCCCCTGCGTTATTCCCTGTGTGTTCCAGGGCGAACGTGACGGTCACAGACCTGGAGGAGCTGCAGGAGCTGTTGTTGGTTAATATCGAGAATAACAAGCACCTGGTCACAGGCTCCGTCCGAGCCAAGGTACTGAAATGGTTTGTATGAGCCTTTATTTAATGTCTCTGTTCAGCTTTAACGGCGATTCTGGGTTCGGGTTGAAAAATACTCGGTTTACATGTTGGGAATTGGCAATTCCTGGCTGGGAGGGGCTGGGATGGAATTCCCAGATTTGTTGTGGCTGCCCCTGGATCCCTGGCAGTGCCCAAGGCCAGGCTGGGCAGGACTGGGAACAGTGGAAGGTGTCCCTGCCATGGCAGGAGGGGAACAGGATGATCTTTAAGATCTTTTCCAACCCAAACCATTCTGGGATTCTTCACCAGCTTTGTTAAATTGCTAAACAACTTCAAAACACTGCTGTGAGAGGCAAACTCAATCTGAGAACACAGAAGTTAACTTTATGCTCAGTCCTTTAGTATGTGTTATCACTAAGACTTGTTTTCACTTTTTGTTGTTTGTTTGTTTGTTTGTTCTTTTTTAGGGGTGAAGATGTAACAGAATTTCAGCCTCCCCCTGATTATATACTCATGGCTGATTGCATTTACTATGAGGAGGTAAATGAGGACTTTGCTGAACCCCTACAGAAAGGTTTCTTGGGAAGGGGTGGGATCATGGTTTTTAGTATTAGAAGTGTTCAGATAAATATTGTGCTCATGTTATAGTCCCTGTGGTTTATATAAATACATAGAACAAGACTGGAAAAGGCATTTTTGATAGATGTAAGGCCATTTGACATAGAACCAGAGACTGTTTTTATGTTAAAAACCTCAAATTGAATTGTGCCTCCCTCCCCTATACTGTTTGAATTCTCCTCATGCTTTTCTTGGGAAGGCAAGAGGAGAAATCCTGCTACAGCTGAGTGCTTGTTGTAGTCTGCCTGATGTCCTCAGCTGGAGCTCTGTGGGATGTGCAGGGAGAGATGAGGGCAGCTGCAGGAAAAGGGAAATAACCTGAAAAAACCCCATGTCCCAGTGCCCTTCCAATGGCTTTACCAGCCCCTGGCATCAAATCCCTGCCTGATGGTCCCATTTCCCTCCATTGTGGTCTGGATCTGAGCCATCCTCCAGGAATAATTGAGAAAACTCTCACTTTTGAGACACACTGAGGAATACTCATTGTTGTGTGCCTCGAGGAAGTGCCCACTCAGCAGTGTGGGATGTTTCTGGCTTGGATTCCAGTTCAGTGTTCTTGGTCAGTCTGGAAAACTCCTCTCCTGTGAGTCCCCCTTTCTCCTCTGCTTCCCAGCTTTCCCCCCATGTTCTTCTTGTCCCAGTTAAAGCACTAAAAATAACTCCCTGGAAAGCAAAACTGGGAGGTTCTCTCTTGGGTGAAGACTTTAGAGGGTATCATAACCAGTGAAATGAACTTGAAATCCACGTGGGAAACGTTTAACCTTTTCTGGGCAGTCCTTGGAGCCCTTGCTGAAAACCCTGAAGGACCTGACAGGCCCTGACACTTGTGTCCTGTGCTGCTATGAACAGAGAACTATGGGGAAGAACCCTGAAATTGAGAGAAAATACTTTGAAGTAAGTGGTTTTTAAGCACATTTTCTTTTAGGCTGTTCTATTGTAAGCAGAGGGAAAATACAAAGTTTTGCTCAGGAGCTCAGAACTCTGTCTTGAGTGATAGAGGTGATTCTGAAAAAAAATTCTTTTTTTTTTTTAATCAGAGCCCATTAGTAGGTGTTTTAATTGAATATTCCAGCTGTATCTTATGTGCAGGTGAGGAAAAACAACACAGGGAACACTTGTGAGGGGGTGATGGTCAGTGCAGGTTTAACTTGCACCTGTGGTGGCTGTTGAGAAGCAGCTCTTGTGCAGGATTATATACAATAACTATAATATTGCAAAAAGAGGGAAAGGCTGAGAATTCCAGGGGATTGGTACATGTCAATCAAAGCACCTGTTTGATAATTAGTGCTTCACACTTTTGTGGGGCCCTGGCAGTGAGGAGGGCTGTGAGCTCTGCTGAGCTCATAAATAAACACAACAGCTGTTGCTGTTTCTGGCTGCCTTTTTTTTTTTTTTTTTTTATTTCCTTTTTATTTCCAGATTTAACCCAGGCAATCTGAGCATGTCCCAGAGCTGATGCTGGGGGATTTTAGACTGGGTTGTTTTTTTTCCTCTCCCTTTCAGTTGAGAAGGTTGGCAGACAGGCAGGTGCTGTGGTTTTGCTTAGCATTTCAGGGATTGAAGCAACATCATGGATTGACAGAATCATTTAGGTTGGAAAAGTCCTCTGAGACCATCAAATCCATCCCCCAAGCACTGCCAAGGTCACCACTACCCAAGTGCCATATCCACACATCTTTTAAATCCCTCCAGAAGTGTTTTACCCCAGGCTCAGATAGATTTTTCTGCAGTACTGCAGGTGTCTGTAGCTTTGAGTTAGTGCTGGAGCAGTTCAGTTGAAGGTGGAATGCTGCACTGGGGAGGAAATGTCTGGAATGGTTGTGGAGCCTTTGTGGAAGGGTTCTTTGTGGAACAGCTGCTTCAGCAGGACTTTGAGCTGGAGAGAATTCCCCTGGCCAGGCACGACGAGGAGTACCGGAGCGCAGACATCCACATCGTCAGCATCCACAGGAAACACATGGTAGGTCCCAGAGCCCAGGCTGCTTTGGGCTCCTGGGAAGGCACCTTGCAGCTCATCTCATTGCTCCCCCTTCCACTGGAATGGTTCATGGCACCAGGCATGGTTCATGCTGCCAGGAATTCCCAGAGCTGCTGTTCCCTTGGCACAGTGTGGAGCTCTGGTGTGACTCTGAAATTCAGGACCCTGTGGAACAACAGCCCTAAAAATCCCTGATCCCTGCTGTACAGAGGAGCTGCTTTCTTCCCCAGCCTGGTGCTCCAGGTGCCAGCCTTCCTCTTCAGTAATACCTTTGAGCTTCACACTTCTCCTGCTTCCATGTGATGGTGGGGTGAGATCATCAAACTGGAGTTTGGAGGCACCAAAGTAATAAAAATAAAATGCCCATTGCTGCTTTTGGCACTGTGGGCTCTGCTGTGCCACCCTCTCCCCAAAACCAGGCTCTGGATGTGATACTCAGCAGCTGCCAGGATTGCTTTGATCATTTTGGGGTTAACTGATGAAGTGTGAAGAAAATACTTTGCATATTGTGGTGACACAACGTGCAGGCTCAGCAAAAAAAATCCATCATCTTTGTGACAATCTCTCAACAGAATTGCCCATCGTGAGATCTTTGAGCACAGGATCTGTCCCCGGGCAGAGCTCTGGAGAAGAGGGGATGGGATAACACCGCAGAGGGACTGTCTGCAGTGTGGTTGTGACTCACCTGCACCGAGCAGCTTCTCGCTGGCAGCCGGGGTGTCTGACAGCAGCACCGCTGTGGGCTGGCCGTGCGCGGGGATGGGGTTGGGATGAGGCGGGGATGGGGTTGGGATGGAGCGGGGATGAGTTTGGGATGGGGCGGGGATGGGGTTGGGATGGGGCGGGGGCGGCGCTGCCGAGCCGAGGGCGCCGCGCTGGAACCGCCCAGAGGGAAAACTGGGAGCGGCTCCACTCAATAAAACTTGGGCGCTTTGGGAGATGGTTTTCAGATGGTGATGGGTTGTTCATTCATCCTGTGGTTCTTGTGTCATTCCCAGAGCACTGGGAGGCTCGTTCCAGGAGCTGGTGGTGGTTGCTGCACAGATAAAACTCGCCTGTGCAAAATTATTCTGCCTTCTGTTTTCACCCGTGCTTTTCTGGTGCAAAGATCCACAGTGTTCAAGTTTGACACCTTCAGGTTATTCTTGTGGCTGTCGGTGTTTCTGCCTCTTGGAGCACAGTGGTGGCTTAGAGTAGGAATTTGCAGGAATTCTCACTTTGCAGCTGTGGAAGTTGGGTCTGTGACAGAGGCACGAGTTACTGTGGCTGAGTTGTTTAAAAATCTGGTGGGTTGGGAAGAGCTTCATTTGCAGGCTCCCAGGAGTTTTTTCATGCCTCCCTTTATCCCCAGTAAGAGAATTCCTCACAAACTTCGCACATCCTAAAACACTGTCCTGGCTTGCCGAGTGCGATTAGCGAACACGAGAACCTAATTTGTCAAACCACACGTGTTATTTGTTACCTTGTTATGAAAAGAGCTCCTTAATTACCCAGTGGCCTGCAGGAAAGGATTTACTGGAATGTTGCACCAACCTGGCTTCCCGGTGGAAGCTCTTATTCCAGAAAAATGAGGAAAAGATCCCCAAGTCCCAGCAGTGGTGGGGATGATGTCCCAAAGCACAAAGGGATGGTGTCACACTGGGACGTGCTGGCTTGGTGGTGGGATGATGCAGATGGGAGCAGAGCAGCCTTTCCCAAGGGTTTGGAGCTGATGGAATAACTTTTATCTACAGGACATGTGGTATCAGCACTTCCTTTTGCACAGGGCTCAGATCTCTTCTTCAGAAGAAAAAGGAAGTTGTGCTTTTTCTTCCCTGCTGCTCTGCTGTGCCCTCAGCTTTGGGCCTGCATTGCTCAGGGTGTGACTGTCCCTGGGTGACAGGGACCTCGTGGGAGGGGCTGGGTCCTGTCACCCCCTGCGTCACCACCTGACAGGGGGATGTAAAACCCAACTGCTGCTGCTGCTGCTCTGCAGCTGTGGGGAGGAAACCACTGCTAACCAGGGCAGCAGGGAGGGGCTGCCTGTCCCCAGAGCCACCCCGTGAAACAGCTGCTTTTTGGGGAGAAAAAAGGGCTTTGGGGAAGGGGGATGGGATCCTACTGGGGCTCAGCTCCAGCATGTGTGGAGAGGCTGGTGAGGAGCCCTCATGGGAAATGGGATACAAGGGAGCTGGTGATCCTGCTTCTTGCCAGCCTCTGTTCTCTCACCTGTCCTCTTTGTCCCAGTTGGATTTGTCCTGATTCCTTAGAGAGTGTTTGGGTGCCAATTAAAGTTGGAGAAGTCTGGCTGTGACAGCCAGGCTGTTTGGCCTCTGGCCCAGCAGGTGATCTGGAGAGCTCCTATCCCTGGCAGTCCCTCCTGCCATGCCAGCCCAAATCTGTCCCAGCTGTCCTTTAAGAGAGCTCATCCCTGGGCTCTGCCTCCAGGCTGCCTGTGCTGGGAACCAGCAGCCCCAAATCCACCACATCCCAGCTGGGAACCCACCCTGTGCCCCACCTTGCTGAGACTGGGTTGCATCCTCACGAGGGAGCAGAAACCTCCCTGTGCTGCTGCTGTGGGAGCCAGTTTGGTGTCACAGGCAGAGACATTTGGGAGTTTGAGGTGTTTGCCTGAAGTCATGCTTAAACTGTGGATAATTTCCTGGCGTGGTTTCAACACCAGCTCAAGCCATGGGAAACTGTGTGGGCTGTGGGTGTGGAGGTCACACGTGGTTTTCCAGGGAGACCTGTGGTGCTCCTGTGCTGGGTCAGCCCTGGAGGGTCCTGCTGGTGACAGCAGTGGCAGTGCCACCATGCCATGGTGCCTCTGGGGCTGTGCTGGCTGCTCACTGCTGGCTGTGCCAGTTGCACAGTGTGCAATGCCAGCTCAGCACCCGCCACATCAATCACTGATGGCTTCTTGTCATGGCATCAGTCACAAACTGCAGCACACATGATGCTCCATGGGTGTTTTTCCCTTTTCCAGGACAAGCAGGAGATACAGGGTAGCTGTCAGAAAGAGTGCTGGTGTCCAGATCTGGCCATCCATGAGTGATTCCTGGTGCTGCTGCAGAGCCCCTGGGACTGTGTGAAGCCAGGAGCTGCTCCCACACATCCCTCAGGGCTGCTGGCTTTGCCTGGGAAAGTGTCCTCCCCAGCTGTGTAATCATTTTCCATGCCATGTAGTCCTGGACAAACAGATTCTCCTCTTAGAAAAGGACACTTCTTGCCTGCAGCATTAAGGAAAAGGGTTTTTATTCCTGTGGTTTTGCACCCCCAGCTGCAGTGGGCTCCTGGGCCATGGGCAAACAGCTCTGTTAAACGGTGCCTTGGGTTGGTTCTGTGGCTGCTGCTGCTGTTGTGCCACTTCCTGAGCCCCAGCCAAGGAGCAAACAGCACAGTGACAATGGCAGGGTGACAGTCACTCACCAGCTCAGTGGCAGCAGGTCACATCCAAGGGCTGCCCCATCCCTGCTGCACCTGCCCCCCACCCCATGGGAATGGATATCAGGGAGAAATTTTTGGCTGTGAGGGTAGAGAGGCCCTGGCACAGGGTGCCCAGAGAAGCTGTGGCTGCCCCTGGATCCCTGGAAGTGTCCAAGGCCAGGTTGTTATGGGGCTTGGAGCAGTTTGGGATGGTGGAATGTGTCCCTGCCCATGGCAAGGAGTAGAACAAGATGAGCTTTGAGGTCCCTTCCGCCCCAAACCATTCAGGGATCTCATCATTTCAAACCCCAGGTGTTTTAGCAGCCTGACCTGGGGGCTGGGGACACTCTGGTGGCAGTGGTGGTGTGGATGTGGCTCCCACCCTTTCCCCTGAAGAGGTGTCACTTAGATCTGCTTGTTTCTGCTGCAGTGTCCTGTCATCCTGAGCTGGGGAAGCCGTGGGACCACGGTCTTGTGGTCTCCTTTCACATCCTGAAACAAAAAAAGAAAGGTGTTTTTTTTCTGAGGCCATGCAAACCATGAGGTTTGTGCTGCACAGAGGCCCTGGAGCTCCTGTTCCTGCACCCCTGAGCAGCCAGAGCTGTGGTGTCTGAGCCCCAGGGAGTGAGCAGGACCTCCAGGGTGATTTAGTGTCTTCTGAGGATCAGCTTCTCCAGCCACCATCCCATGTGCAGTGGAAGAAAGATAACAATGAGCAGAGAAAGCGGTGGCTGAAATTCTGTCAGACTATTTTGACCTGTGAAGATATTATTGGAAGATGTTTGCCAAATTCCCCTGTGGGATGGATGCCTGAGTCCACCCTGGGTTTGCTGTGGGAGGTTTTTCCCATCCCAGTGAGCTGTGGGACCTCGTGCCCGGGCAGCACCTCCATCTTCAGCCCTGCAATTATCCTGTGCCAATTATTCCTGCCCTCACCAGCTCCCATGAGGAATGTGGGAGCAGCTGAGGGCTTGTTGGGGTGACTCAGATCAGGAGGTGAAACCAGGCTCCTGCTTTGGTGTGGCTGTTTCTTTATTGCTCTTGTGCTCCTGGATTTGCTCTCTGGGGGGGGGTTATAAAAAATTTTAAAAAAAGGGAATCTATCCAACAAGGGAAAGGCAGCAGAAGTGAGAAGGCAGCAGTGGGCAGGAGGGAAGTGGGGGTGCCTGGGGAAGCAGCCAGGCTGGGCTGTGCTCGCTGGTGCCCTGCCAGCAGCAGTGGCAAGTGCAGGACAGCGCGGTCCCGCTGGCAGCAGGAGGGAGGACGCGTGGCAGAGCCCTCTCCGTGCACGCTGCCATGAATCCACCCAATTCCTTCCTCTCCTGCCACCAGGCTGGAGAAAGGCACGTTTTTCCTTCTGCTCCGGTTCGCTCAGGGTGATGCAGCGCTGGCAGCCTCAAGGCCATCCCGGCATGTCGCTGTCGCTGTCGCTGCGTGTCCCGGCGCTGCTGAGCCCGCGCTTCCCATTGTGCCCGAAGGCTCTGACTCATCGCTCTCTGCTCGCTCCAGTGCAATCCCGGCGCTCCCGTTCCCCCGTGGGGCAGCGAGCGCCGCTTCTCCTCCCGCTCTGCCCGTCCCGCCTGCAGCTCAGCATCAGCACAATCCTGCCCTGAATCCTTGCGGCTTCAAAATCCCCCTCCGGGTTGGATCTCCGCGTCCCAAGAGGACAAGCAGTGTCTGTGCTGGGGCTGGGTGTCTCCCTGGCTGCTCCTCTGGGCGGGTTCAAGCCCTGGGTGGTGCAGGGAGCCATTCCCAGTGCAGGCTCTGGGAGTCCAGGCTGAAGCTGTGCATGAAGTTGGTGCCAGTTTCTGTGGGTTTTGCTCCCCCTGCCCAGCCCAGCAGTGCCAGCCTGACCCAAATGATGCCTGGTGGGCTCTGGGGGTTAGCAGGGTTATGTGGAGGAATATTGTCCACACTTCTCTGTGGATTCACAAATCCAGAGTGCAGGATCCCATAAGATGCCTTCCATTAAAAACAACAACAACAACAACAACAAAAACCCAGAAATCATCTAGAACAGCTTCCCCCAGGCTGCTGCTTCACCCTGCTGAGCCTGTTCAGGTGCTAAATCCAGCATGGCTGATTTTGGGATTTGGCATCACTTTTTTGGGTAGTGCACGATTTTGGGGTGAGTACATCACTTTTTTTGGAGGTGCATTTTAGGGAGAGCAGCGTGGATTCAGATGTTGCTTCCCACAGCATTTTCTAGCACTTGCAGGACCCTGAGACATCCAAGAGCCCTGGCAGGACAGGAAGTCAAGTGGGATGGGACAGGTGGGCTCTGTGAATCCCACTGGAGCTGGCATGTTCCCACTGGAGCCAGGAGGTCCCCAGGGAAGCCAAGAGGATCCCCCACCCACACATGGCTGAGTCACTCCTGCAGGTTTGGCACACTTTGCAGTGTTTCCCACCAACCACTCCCTGTCCTCCATCCCATCCAGGTGCCCAATTTCCTTTGGATTTGAGTGCAAGGAAGGAGTTAAGCAGCTACAGGCTTGTGTGGATTTGGGCCAGATATTTAAAGATCCAGGGCTGGGAAGGGGAAGGGGAGGTGTGATACTCTCCAAACGCTCCCTGCAAACACCTCCGAGGCTCCCACTGCTGGTGCCTCCCTGCAGTGGCTGGTGGGGGAGAGGCAGAAAATGCCTTTCTCCTATTTATAGCTCTTCCACAGTGTCATTAGAATAATCTGGGATTGGAGAATGTTGCTGTGCAAAATTGCCTGGGAAGGTGGAACTGAAAATGGGAAGGTTTGGGATGCTGCAGGGTGGAGGTGATGGGGATGGAGAGGAGACACGTGGCAGTGTCCAGTGGGAGCTGCCCAGGAGCTCCAGTGGTGGTAGGGACAATCCGTGCTGATGTGACACAGCAATTAATAGACACGTCCTTAATTACATCCCAGGAGAGGGGGGTTTAAATAGAGATGAGGCACCTGCCAGGGTGGGTTATCCAGGCCAATGGGAGGTGCTCAGCCCTGGGCCAGAGCTGGGGATGGGTTTGCAGCCTTGTCAGTGATGCCACCAGGCTGCTCACCCTGTCCACAGCAGAGTCCCCTCAGTGTCCTTGCAAATGCATCTGGAGCCTGATGTGTTGGGAATAAAATACACCAGCAAGAGCTGAGCTAGATGGAGGAGCTCAGCAAGGCCTTGTCAGGGAATGTCCTGCTGAACCAGGACCAAACCAGCAGAATCCACACCCAGAAGTGGCTCCCTCTGAGCCAGAGCTCGTGCAGGAGTCACAGCCCTGGGCACTGGCCCAGCTCACAGCCACCCTCCACCCCCCTTGGGCCACCCGCCCTCCTCCTCCTCCTCCTCCTCCCTTGCCCCTTGGACAACTTGGCAAAGTCCAAAGCTAAACATTAGCTCAGGTCTGGGAGCAGCTCCAGTGGTCAATGTGCTGCCTGCAGCCATCCCCTGGCTGGTTGGACCTCATCCCCTTGGGCTCAGCCTCTGTTTCTCCTCCTCATTTAAGGCACAGCCTGGTCCTTCTGCAGCTCCTGGGCCAACCATCATTTATTCACCTTTTACCCAACCTGTGCCTGGAAAAGCAGCATTTCCCTGACACGTCTCCATGTCCCCCACCAAAGCTCTTCCTCACTGTTCTGCTGCCTTTGCACCCTCCAGTTCCCCTTGCCCCCTCCTCCTTTCAATCCCAGGAACTTCACCATCCCAAAATTATCTGATTTCATATCCCAATCCCTGGCAAAAGCTGCAAATCCAAACCGTTGTGCTTTTCTTTGGCAGCACTCTGGTCCTGGTGGGGGGTTCACTGGGACCATCCTGAATTTGTGTTACCTCCGTGCTGAGTCTTGTTTTCTTCTGGCAAACAAAATCATGGGAAAAAAAACTTGGGATGCTTGGGAGTGTGGCCAGGTTGGAGAACATCCTTCCAATCCCCAGCCCTCCTCTGTGCCAGGTTGGAGGGGGACCAGAACATCTTCCTCTCCAACCTCAGAGCCTCATGGCAAACCCTGAGCAAGTGGATATTTTGTTTTGGAGGCTGAGTGGGACCCACGCGGGTGTTTGGAGTGGGGCTTTGGAAGCTGGTACCACAACCAAACTAACTGGGAAAAAAGAGTCACCACCGCAGAGCAGAGTGACAGTCCCAGACCACCTCCCCTCCCTCACAGACACAACTCCCTGCCCTCAGAAGGTCTTTTTTTGGGATAAACCCCACTCAAGGCAGGGATGGCTCCTCCACCCCCCACCATTGCCCGTCCCGAGGCTCCGGTGGTTTCGTTTGAGCGCCGGTGGAGCGCGATCCTTGCACGGTTAATTGGATTTGGCCGCTGCGACAGAAGGGCCGGGGATTAGGGCGGAGGGGCGGAATTAGGGGCGGGGGCGGGAGCTGCCCTCGGGGTCTTTTGTCCCCGAGGATTATTGGCAGGGGCCGAGGGCAGGGCTGGGTGTCGCGGTCGGGGTTGGATGTTCAGGAATTGCGGTCGGTGTAACCGTGGCTGGGGCGGTCGCTTTGTCCCAGCGCCCTGGGTGGCCCTGGGTGGGGTGGGGGTCGTGGGACTGTCCCCTCGTGGACAAACCCGCTCTGCTCGGGCTCGGAGCTCGGTGCTGGCAGTGAAGGATGCTCCAGGTGCCTTTGTGGGAAAGAGGCTGCATCCAAAGCCAGGGTTTGCCCAATGCACCACACAAACACCTAGAAAGTGAACTAGTGAAAAAAAGAGAGCGTGGTGGTGCCAACACTTGGGATTTTTGGCCATTCCCAGTTTGGGGAGGACACTGGATCTGCTCTAGGGCTCCAGGTCATCTGGAGCTGATAAAGCAGCCAGACTGGGTTTATCCAACCAAACCAAAATTCAGAAGCCAATGGAGGTGAGAAAGTGACGTAGCTGGAAGTCACCAAGTCACCTCCATGCTCAGAGACCAGGCATCCCCTGGGTGAGCCAAATTCAACAGTGTGGGAATTGCAGAGGCAAATCCCGGGGGTAAATCCAAGGACTTGGTGAGGCAGCTCAGACCGTGTCACTGCTCACCCTTTATCCTGACATGGCACTGCCATCCTCTCCCTCCTCCCATATTTATTTCGGGAGACTGCAGAGATCACAGCTCTGTCCACACTGATCTGCAGGACCCAAATCCATCCGGGAGAGCCGGGACCTGCTCCGGGCAGGGCAAGTCAGAGCAGTCCAGGAGCAGGAAATACCTGCAGCACCTCATGGCAGGATTACGGGCGCGGCCACGGGGCGTGGGTGCCAGGGACAGAGAGACTCTGCTCCCAAACTCTGCTCCCAAACTCTGCTCCCAAACTCTGCTCACCCAGACTCTGCTCACCCAGACTCTGCTCCCAAACTCTGCTCCCAAACTCTGCTCCCAAACTCTACTCACCCAGACTCTGCTCCCAAACTCTGCTCCCAAACTCTGCTCACCCAGACTCTGCTCCCAAACTCTGCTCCCAAACTCTGCTCCCAGACTCTGCTCCCAAACTCTGCTCACCCAGACTCTGCTCCCAAACTCTGCTCCCAAACTCTGCTCCCAAACTCTGCTCACCCAGACTCTGCTCCCAAACTCTGCTCACCCAGACTCTGCTCCCAGACTCTGCTCCCAAACTCTGCTCCCCAACTCTGCTCCCAAACTCTACTCACCCAGACTCTGCTCCCAAACTCTGCTCCCAAACTCTGCTCCCCAACTCTGCTCCCAAACTCTACTCACCCAGACTCTGCTCCCAAACTCTGCTCCCAAACTCTACTCACCCAGACTCTGCTCCCAAACTCTGCTCCCAAACTCTGCTCACCCAGACTCTGCTCCCAAACTCTGCTCCCAAACTCTACTCACCCAGACTCTGCTCCCAAACTCTGGTCCCCAACTCTGCTCCCAGAATCTGCTCCCAGACTCTGCTCCCAAACTCTGCTCCCAAACTCTGCTCCCAAACTCTGCTCACCCAGACTCTGCTCCCAAACTCTGCTCCCAAACTCTACTCACCCAGACTCTGCTCCCAAACTCTGGTCCCCAACTCTGCTCCCAGACTCTGCTCCCAGACTCTGTTCCCAGTCTCTGCTCCCAGGTTGCTCCCAGTCTCTGCTCCCAAACTCTGCTTCCAGGCTGCTCCCATACTCATGGCTTCAGCTATAAAAAGAGGATGAGTGACCAAGGGATCAGAAGTGCTCTTTGTACCTACTTTGCTCCAGCTCTCAGCAAAGTGACCATCACAGCCCAGGAGATGTGGGAAGAAGCCCCAACCTGCCTGAAGATGGACAGAAATTTTTTTTCCACTCAAATCTCCTTTCCCACCCCAATTCCCAGCTCACAGGCAATACCAGCAGGTCTGGCAAAGCCAAGGATGAGATTCACTCAGGGTGATTCCATAGGGATGGCACCACCACGGGCTCTGGGCTCTGCTGTGGGGTCTGTGGTCAGCCTGACAATCTTTGGATTTTTCCTGCAGGAGAGCAGGGAGGTTTCACACTGCCCAAGGCGGTGCTCAGCGTCCACCGTGCAGGAGTTAATTGGGTTTTCTTTATGTTAATTGTGAGGGGAAGTGAAGAATGCCCTTAATTAATTGGAGGGCAAATCAGCCGTGCAGAACGGGCCAGATTTACCAACCCATGCACAAAAATCCCAGCTCTCCCCTTTGCCATAGCAACAGGAAAACACAGGGGATTCTGCTCATTCAGCCAAAAATCCAGCCAGGATACCCTCCTGTGCTGCCCTCACTGGTGAACAGGTCATTCCCAGGGAAAATTAAGAGTCAAAATAATTTTTTGGGATTAAGACTGGGGAGGTCTGGGTGCATGGAATGGTTGGGTTTGCCTTGTGCTGAGGGGGTTTGGTGGGACCTGGAGGAATTTTGTAAGACCCAGTGCTGAGCCCTGGGAAGGTTTGTTCCAGGAGGGATGTGGTTCACTTCAGGTTCTCCCACCCCTCTTTTCAATGTGACCTAAATCCATCTGGGAAGAGGTGTGGGAGTAACATATTCCCCTCTGCATAAATAATAATAAAAAAATCTGCCCTAAAAAATTTACACAATTCACTCTTGTGAATCAAACTTTGGGAGCAGAGAGAGGCTTTGGAGAGACCCCAGAGCTTGCCTCCACAGCCACTCCCAGTGGGAAATTAAATGTTTTCTCCACTTCCATTCCAAGCCTGAAACATCCCTGCCAAGACAGCTGGTTCCACAGGTCCAAGAAAAAAAAAACAAAAAAACCCCTGTGTGAGTATGAAAATCATATTGAAAAGAGCTGAAATTTAATTAGGTCACATCCTTGTGATCTGGTGATGCAAATCAGTGCCTGGCACACCGAGGCTGTGCCTGGAAAATGTGACAGTGGATAATGAGGAAAGCACGCCGGTGGGATTTCCCTCCCAAGCTGAACAGCTGGGGGAAACATCAGGAAAACTTTGCATCCCTCTGGATTGCTGTCAGCTGAAACCTTCCTGTGGGGCTGCTCTGGGTCTGGGGCAGAACAGGGGCTCCCACCTGGGGCTGGGTGATGCTGGTTGGCATCAGGATGAGTCAGGATGAGCTTTCCCAGCGAGGCCAGTGGGCACTGCCAGCCCCCAGCTGGGGGATGTGGGTCAGTCTTGATCCTCTGGGTCATCCACACCCACTGTGGTGCCATGGATTAGCAAATGGGTGCTGAAATTCGTGCCCCATTTTGTGGTGCTGAGATTGACCCTCCAACATCTCTGTGCTGGGGCTGATGCCACTTTCCTTTGGGGGAGAAAACCCAAGTTTTTTTTATACAGGCTGTCCAGGACAAGTCCAGGGTATAAATCCATGGGGAGAACTCCCCACAGGACCCTTGGAGGATTTCTCACGATCCCCTATATCTCTTGTTGCCTCTGGGTTCAAACAACTTTCCACTTGCTGCTTTGGCTCTGGAAAATGAAAGGAAAACCTTCTCCCAATCCCAGCAGCAGCTTTTCCACCACATTCCCGTGATCCAGCCTCCTGCAACCCCACTTGAGATGTCTCAGATATTTTACACACACTTCTAAGTCTCAGTTTGGGAGGAGAGAGCCGGGCCACAGCTCCATTGCTTGGCAACAGATTTCCTTCCCAAAAATCCCACCCCAAACCAAGTGTTATATATAATTCAGTGGGAAGGCCCACAGGCAACGCCCTGAGAATGCTGTTGGGGCAGCCTGGGCTGTGAGAGCTTTGTGAAGGGGATATTTTGGGAAGAGAGGAGTTGGTGCCAGGAAGACACGGCTGGGAGATGGGGAGGTGCTCCCAAGGCTTCACACTCATGTAAAGAAAGGGCAGGAATGCCCAGATCCAGATCCTGAGTCTCCCACAAACCAAGAGAGGATGGTGTGTCTGCCCAAAAAAAATCACATGGCAGCACTCAGAGCCACATCAGAGCCTTTTTTTTTTTTCCTTGCCATGAGTCCCTGGAAGCCCAGAGAAGCTGTGGCTGCCCCTGGATCCCTGGAGGTGTCCAAGACCAGGTTGGACAGGACTGGGATAGTGGAAGGTGTCCCTGCCCATGGCAGGGAGTTGGAACTGATGAGCTTTAAAATCCCTTCAAAACCAAACCATTCTGGGATTCTATGTGTGTGGAGCCATCAGGTTTATCTGATCCATAAAACCTAGGATTCATTCAACATAAATAGAGATAAAACTTTCTATTTATATATATATATAAAAGATATATATATCTTTGCAATTGGATCCAGTAGCAGTCTTTGGGTTTTTTCCCCCTTTCCCTGAGCTCACCCCCCAGCACAGAAATAGATTTAGATCCAATGTAGATCCACATTTAAAGGCATTTCCATCCAGCTCTGGGCCTGAGCACAGCCCCAAGCACGGAGTGCAGCCAAGCTGTGTGTGTTGGATGTTGGCTCTGCTGCAGAAACATCATCCCATTCTTCTTTCCAAGAGCTCCAAGCTGACAAAGCAGCTGGCCTGGAAAGATGCTTAGGGAGCTCCAGCCCTGGATCACCCAGCCCTGGCAGCTGGGAAGAGCTGCTGGTCCTCCTGTTCCAGTTGGCCTTTTCCAGATTTATTTTGAGGGGACAGCACAGGTCCCCCAGAGCTCATGGGGAGGTTTTGAACCTGCTGGAAGATGCCAAATCCCCAAGCTGCTGCTTCTCCTGGGTAACAGATCCTGTGACCCAACACTCCACGTGCATCCCCCATCCTGCACTGACAAGGCCTTTGCCAGCACAAGCAATGCCAGCACAGCTGGAGTCTGGATTTCCTTGTGTGTTTGGGAAGCAGTTTCCTATCATGCATTAATTGCTTTGTTAATTACCCTCATCCCCCTCTGCAGCATCCCTGGGGGAGAGCTGATGATGCGCTAGTTGGCCACGCTGGATCACTGGGCTTTTTTTTTTTTTTTTTTTTATTAGCTGGGATTACCTTCCAAACTAACAGGATTGAATATTTTTGTTCCACTTGGCCAAGCCCTTATTGACCGTGGAGACACAGAAATCGCTGCCACACACCCACGCCGAGGTCGGGGACGGGGCAGCCGTATCGACATCCCAAATCCAAAGAGACGCGGGGAAGCAGCAACTTGGGCATCACTTTTCCCTCTCTGCTGCTCCCAAATCCTCGCTGCTGGCATTAACAGACTCCAGACACGCTGTATGTGCACGTACATTCCTTGGCCATGCGATCAGACCGGAAAAGATTGCCTTGAGCCCAGGAACCGCAGCGGGAAGGAGGCTGGGAAGAGCAGCGCAGCCACCGGGGCGGGAGCGCTGCAGCCTCCAGAAAAGCTGCAGTCAACACTTTTTTTTTTTTTTTTTTTTTTTTTTTTTTTTTTTTTTTTTTTTAGGAGACGTGGTGCTAAAAGAGGAACTGCTGCGGGACGCGCGGATGGAAAGGCTGAGATGGGTGTGTGTGGAGGGGGAAGTGCTGTCATTTTGGCAAAATCCCTCTTTCCTCTCGCAGTTCTGCCTGCGGGAGGACTTGGTGCAGCACGGGCGCCTGTCCGTGAGTCCGAGCCCCTCCCAGGAGCCCGAACCGTGTCGGGACCGCTCCCACGGGCACGGCGGGGTCACGGAGTGTCCGAGAGCACCGATCCCCACAGCGACCTCGCTCCCAGGCCAGAAAATGCCCCGAGCACATTCCAGGTGGGAACCGCAGCCGGATCCAGGCTCCATCCCCGTGTCTGGAGGGCAGCAGAGTCCCAACCCTCACAGAGTCTCCAATCCCTCAAGCCTTGTGTTCCACATCCCACTCTGCTCCCATCAAACAGAACCTCCATTGGGAGGAACCTCCATGTGGGGAGCTCAGCATCCCCAAAACAGCTCCAGCCCCCGAACATCAGGGATTTTGGGAACACCATCGTGACCAAGCGCGGGTGTTGGGGCAGGAAGGCGCCGAGCTGTGCCGCTTTTGTCTTCCGTGCTCCAGCAGCGCAAGCCCGGGCCAGGAGCCCGTCACTCACTCACCGGTGCCGCACCGGGATTTGCATAATTCCAATTATGTTTCCAAAACGGGGAACAGGCTCTGACAACTCTGCAGTGCCTCGAACAGTCAGAGAAGATGGAAAATCGTTGTCTCGGACCTGATGGCCCCGCAAGCGCCTTGCGCTGGCACCGAGTCAGCGGCGGGATTGCGGCGAGGGAAAGGATGCGGCGACCCGCGCTTTGCCATCGGGACCGATGGATGCAAACGTGTTCGAGGAAGAACGAGCCTCTCCCAGGCACTGCCTCTCTGTCCTCTTGTCCCTTCACCCTCCACCCCTGCCTCCCCCAGGGCCATCCCAGCTACCACGGCTTCTGCCTTTCCCAGTTTTCCTCTCCAGCTGGAGGCAAAAGAAAAGCAGGAATGCCGGAGCCGGCTGTGAGTGCCCTTGGTGTGTTGAGCCATCGCTGCTCACCAGGCAGGATATTTGATCTCCGTGAGTCACCTGTCCCTCCCTATCTGCCTTCTGCAGGTGCTCCGGCCTGAACTGCAGGTTTGGGAACGGGCTGCTCCGGAGCTGCCGTGTCCCGGAGCCTTCCCCGCTGCCGCCGCCAACATTTTTGGCAACCTGGGAATGGCGGGGAGTTGGCAGATGTTAAACACACAGATCCCATACCTTAAATAGCACCTGCATTCCCAGGGGCGGATGCTGGAGGGGGGACAGAGCCCGGGAAGAAGCTGCGGGTGCCCCGAGCCTCCTCTGCAGCCTGCGGAACCGGCGGCAAAACACTCCCCACCTGGATCTGCTGTTTAATTGCCCGCGGTTAATTGGCAATCCAAGAGAGGAGGAAGCTGCATGGAGAGATGTCAATTCATAAACCCTCAACTGTTGGGAAGCTTTAGCTTTCCGAAGGCCTGAAAGGTGCTGAATAATGCATCAGGCTTGGCAAACACCGGAACCAGTCAATCCACGGATCCCTCTGGGATGCCAGCACTCCTCCAGTGTCAACGTGATCAACCAGTTTCACTACTGGGAGAGTTTCCGGGAGCTGGAGAGCCTGGAGAGGGGAAGGAGGAGCTGTGGAGCCCCTTCTCCCCCATGGCAGAGCAGGGCTGGGGGGACACTGGGATGGTGAGGAGGGAAAATGCAAGTGTGGCATTAGAGCAGGAGGCTCCAGGCTTTGACCTGGAGACTTTGGGTCAGGGAAACTCACAGGGAACTTCAAACAAGGTGGGAAAGGTGCAGCTCATCCTGGTGGGGAGATGTATCCCTCTCCAAAAATCATCATAATGGCCAGGATGCAATGAAAAGCTGGGAAGTTTTGGAGCTGTGGTTAAAAGTGTAACCTCACATCCAGGGGAAAACGCAGAGCAGGATTTCTCAGAGAGGCATCAGCCAAACAGGTACAGCAGGAGCTGAGATCCTGAGATTGCAGGCAGGGTTCCTTAAAGGAGAACACACCTCTGCCCTGCTCCCTGCACTATTCCAAGCCCCCCCTAAAGAGGCTGGAGCAGCCAGCGTGGCCAGGAGCAGATCCAAAGCAGAGCTGCAGGAGAGCAGCAGGAGCATGGCCAGCACCCAGAGCCCAGCCTGGATGGTGACCCTAGCTCTCAAATGCCACATACTCAGAATGTTTGGAGGCAAGGGCTGGAGGACTTCGGATTCATTAACGAGCCCAAGGTTGTAAGATGAGCCAGAGATCTAGGGACAGCTCGTTGGCAGCAATTCAGCTCCTTCCACAAGGCAGCAGCTTCACACCGGCCCTTGCTGAGCTTGGCTCTCCTTGCAGTGAGCAGATGCCAGGGAAACTCATCCCAAACCTTTGTGTCAGGCAGCAAGGAGCCTCCCAGCACACCAGCAGTGTCTGTCCTGCTGCTGCCCCTCACCTCCCCACCCAAATGCTTCTGTTTTCAGTGCTGATGTGAAACCCGGTCCATTCTGAGTCATCACAGCCCAAAAAACTCGTTATATTGAAAAGATAGATGAGTGGCTCCAGAATATACAGGGTGGAATTTGAACACTGAACAGACATTCTTTGGAGGCAAAGGTAAAGCCAACTCCCTGCTGGCCTGCCAGAGCTCCCTCTCAGCAGTTTGAGGTGGGTGCTGGGGTTGGTTACAGCCAGGGCAGCAGCCTGGAAGCCACAGGAATGTGATAGGAAAAGCTTCCTGGAGAGCTGGGTCAGTTCCAGCTTAATCCAGCCCCTGTGGGGAAAGGCATCCAGGCAGATGTTGAGCTAATGGGATAACTGCATCCCACTCCAGTGGTGCACGGTGGTGGGAAGTCCCCAGCCACAGGCTCCACAGGAGCCCCCTGCTTCCTAGGGGAAAATGTACAGAGCTCCTCAGGGCAAAAATAACAAATATCAACAGCACAGGGACTTTGCAGTCCCACATTCCACCCACAAAGTGCAAAGTCTCTCTTGGAGCAAGCACAGCAAGCCAGCAGTGCTGCTTGCTCCAGTTAGGAGCTGTCAGCACCAGGCATGGCACAGCCTGGAACTCCCAGCCTTTGTGGAATGACTTCCTTCCCCAGGAATGGCTGAGGTATTTTGGGGCTGGACTGGCACTGGGTGCTTCCCTCTGCTCCTCTCTGTCCCCTGCAGTGATGACCCAGGCAGGTGCCTTCCTCTGATGGACCCTCGTGAGATGAGAATTGCTGGAGCTCAGCCACAAAAAAAGTGATGTGGTCTTCTCAAAAATCCAGGATTATCCTGGGAAATTGCTTCCCTTGCTTCTGAGGTCTCCCAGTCAGCCCACCCCTTGTCCTACTCTCTTGTAACTACAAAGGCTACTTGAGGTTTTCCCCTTTTCCCCCCAAAATGTGAAACAAAAGTGCATTCTCATAAAACAGCTGGACAGTCATTGGATGCAATGCAGCACTTGCTGCAGCTTTCCACAGGTTTTCATGCCTTGCAATGAGGAGAGAGGAAACCTCCCCTCCTGCTCCATCAGAAACTTCAGGATGAAGCCAGTGGAAAATCAAACAAGGAATCCATTCTAGGCACAAGCATGGGGATAACTTTAGGAGTTCACAGAGTCATAAAATCCCAGAATGGTTCAAGCAGGGACCTGCAAATTCATCCAGTGTCCTGGGCAGGGACACCTCCCACTGTCCCAGGCTGCTCCAAGCCCTGTCCAGCCTGGCCTTGGACACTTCCAGGGATCCAGGGGCAGCCACAGCTGCTCTGGGCACCCTGTGCCAGGACCTCACCACCCTCACAGCCAAGAATTCAGGCTCTTTTCTACACCTTGGCTCTCTCTCCTCTTCTCTGTTTAACCACAAGGGAGTTTTCACTCACTGAAAGGCAGCTGGAGCTCGGGGATCCTGTATGGATCCAGGATTTGTTGGTGGCACCCCTGGGGGTTGCTCTCATCTGAAAACCTCTAACAAAAACGAAGTGTTTTAACTGTTACCAATTTCCAAGCATCACCAATTTCCATCCCACAGGACACACATTAAACCCTGCTGAAGCATTTTTCCTAACTAAAGCCAAATTGGAAGATACAACTAAAAAAACCAGGAACAGAGTGAAGTGCAGCCTCTGGAAGGGAAAGCTTGAGGCAAAGCAGCGACCAGAGCCTGTTAAACCACTGTGAGACTCAGCAGTGACTCACATCTTGACTTTTTTTCCCCTCCTTTCTTAAGGAGGCCAGAGATACCTGTTCTTAAGCAAGAGCTGAGCCACTTCCTGGACAACCCCCATTTCCCGCCTGTAAAAACCACCTTCCACAGAGCTGCTGGGCTCTGACTCACCCTGCACCTTCCAGAGCTGACCCAGGGTGAAAAACGACACCATTCTGCTCTTGGGGTGCTCCCACTTTTGAAAGGGAGATGGATTGTGAGGCCAGGGAGCTTTTGCTCAGACATCATTCCGAAACACGAGCGGTGCCGGAGCGCAGGAGCCCAGAAGAGGAACTGAGTCACTCAGCAGAGGTGACACTCACTCACCAACAGCCCCTGCGAGCTGATGCTTCCCCACGAGACGAGGGGAAAGTTTTTTGGTTTTTTTTAACTTCCAGAAAGCACCAAAGCTGAGGGGATTTCAGATTCCCCACACTGAGCCTGTCAGGTTGGACAGATATTAGAAGCAAATCCAAGATAAAAGGCACAGCAGTGTGTTAGGGAAGTCTGAGTCACAGTGCTCACATGCACAGCAAGTTCTCTGCTCCTGCAGACCCTTTTTCCCATTCCCAAACCCCAGGGAGAAGGGAGATCAGCGCAGCTCCACCGGGCTCTCACAGCCCTCGTGCTCTGAGCAGAGTTTTAAAGCGAGACATTCCTTGGGAGGGACTTGCATGAGCAGGGCTGATTTGCAATTAGGAATGGTGGGCGCAGTTTTCCCGAGGGCTGTCCATGAGGACAGGGCTCTGGGAGCGGGGACAGAGCCCTGCCGAGGGCTGAGTCACGCCGCGGTCCCGGCTCGATGGGACGCGATAAGCGCCGGCATTTTGAAATGTGACTCACAGCTCCAGCCACAGAGACACCGGTTCCCCCTGCTCGCCTCCCCGCTCCGAGGAGTTTAATTAAGTCAGAGCAAGTTCATTTACACAGCCGCACCCTGGACTGACAGCCAGGCAGAGCCTGAACGCCCTGGAAGGGGAAGGCTCCAAAGAATCACGGCTCCCGTGCCCACCTGGATAATCACGGAATGGTTTGGGTGGGAAGGGACCTCAAAGCTCATCTGGATCCACGGGCAGGGATGCTGCTCACTAGACCAGGTAACGATGCTCCTGAGCATTCCCAAAGCTTTGCAGCAAGGAGACAGTTCCAGGGCAGTGCCTGGCCTGGCACCTGCAGCCTCAGAGCCCTGGCTGTGCCCTCTGCCAGCAGAGCTCAGCTGTGACCCCGCTGCTGTCCCAGCGGGTGGCAGCTGCCACTGATCCATGTCCCCCAGCACCTGCCCGAGTCCTTTCATCAGCTCATCAGGCACCACAGAGTCCCAGTGTCACATCTGTCACTCCACAAGCTCCCCATGTCACTATCAGCCCCTCTGTCCATCCCTGCACATTCCACACCGGCCTCCTGGCCGCCTTTTCCAGGGAATTCCCTCCCTGGAACGGGGCAGTGACGGTCACTCTGTGCCCTCACCTCCCCAGGTTACCTGACTATAAAGTTTGCTCAAGTGGGAATATTAAAGCAGCAGCATCCTCCTTTTCCACTTAAGAGTCTCTCATGTAAATCTCCAAGGAATCACAGCCAGGCTTCCAATCTGGGAGATGCAGAACAGAACCTCTTTATGGCAGCACAAGGCCCAACTCTGGCACCACATTGCCCCTTCCTGCTTCTCTCATAATTCAATATAAGTAACATACCAGGAGAGCTCCGCTGTATAATTGCTTTATTTTCTGCTTATTAGTTGTTTACCAACACTACAGCCATATTGAGAACACAAAATTCCTGGGTACTTCAGTCAGGGAGATCACAGGCCACAAACTCAGTCACTTGGTCGGACACGATTGAACGCCATTCAAAACTTACTCCATAAATTCACACGAACACAAATCGATGCACTTGGAACTCCAGACTGGTTTGTTTGGTACAGAATTCCCACTTTATCCTACTGACAGCCACCACCTCGAGCTGAGGTCCAGCTACAGCCTAGAAAGGACATGTTGGATGTGAAACCTGTGGCTTTTTGCTCGGTGGCCACAGCTGTAAATTTCTGACAGCTCTGTCACACCTTCCAGTAACTTTTTTCTCCCCCATCTTTCTTCCTCCCCCGCTCCTCCCCACCAAAAAAAAAAAAAAAAAAAATCAAAAAATCCAGAAGCCAAAGCAATTTTTTTTTCACCTACAAAACAGAATTACAAAGTTACTTCTAAGGGGATACAAAATTGCAAAGTCAACTTAATGCAAAGGCTGCCCCAGCGCTTGGAAACACAGGAAACCAATTCAGACAAAAAATGAAGGTATTGAAGTTTTCATGTTGACTGAGAACGCTTAAGAAAGTTCAAGAACCATTAGAGCTTCAAGTTTTCCAGTTTAGGCATTTACTTTGTGCTTGGCTATTTTATTGATGCTCCAGAAGAAAACAGTAACCATATTGTTGTAATTTTAAGTTTTTATACCACCACACTGTTCATTAAGTTACAGCAACAGGAAAAGAAAAATAAAAGCTAGAAAATAGAGCAATGATATTCCAATGGTAAAAAGCCTTGGATTAAAATAAACTAATCTCACTTCCTCTTCTTTAGGGCTGAGATGGAAGAGTTATTTCTACATTAAGCTTCTGCAGACTCTCTCTAATTCACAAAGTCCATCAATGCTCTATCTTCTAGCACCAAGGACCCATCCAGTCCCATTTGCAACCCACATCCAGAAAAGTCTTTTTTTTGGAACCACACTCTAAAAGGACTTTGAAGTGCTCCAAAGCATTGGATTTCAGAAGTGAATTCAGGATTTTTATCTTCCCATACATCTTTGGTAAGAGCTCCATGTACAAGTACTCAGCATGCAGAGTCACCACTGCAGCAATGTAGTGTAATGCCCCCAATTCCATGTAAAACTTATATTCTTGAAAAGAGAAAACAATTAAGGGAAAAAAAAAAAAAAAAAAGGAAAATAAAAGCCATTTTCTTCTGGTTTTGTAGCATACATTCCTAGAATTCCCCAACTGAGTTTTAACTCCTTGAGGAAATCTGAAGTTAATCCTTAAGGCTGAATAAGAACCAGCTGCTTTAACAGTTTGTGCACCCAGCGTTAATTAATACTTGATTGAGTTTTTATGCAAATACTCGCTCTGGGTGGGGTTTTTGATTGGCCAGTCCCAGCTACAGGCTGTGACATGGCTAACGAGCTGCTTTGCCCTTTAAGAACTAATTATGGAAGTTTACATTCAGCGTCGATTCTCTCTCTCTCTCCCCTCCCCGCTCTCATTAGTTACTCAATGGGCCTCAGATATCCAACACAGTTCCCTTCCTCCAGGACTACGGCAACACCCGGGACACAGGGAGGCTCCAGCTGCTCCACGAGCTCAGTCCAGGCTTGGGGAACTAAAGCAAAAGTGATTTCCTCAAAATGGCCATTCCTGATGTCAGAAGTGCCGGGCTGGAGCAGAGCTCGGCACGGAACTCGCCCCTTCGTGAGGCTCCAGCACGGAAAAAGAACAATAACAACAACAATTTCCTTCTTTCTCTTGGAAAGAATCAGGAATCCTTTCAAGGTTTAGGTGTCTCCAGCTGCCTTGAGATGGAAATGAGAGGCAAGTCAGAGCTGGACTTTTGCCATAACATCTGATTTAAAGTCAAACTCATTGCAACATTTTATTGCTGCATCTGCTGGAAAGAGCCTCGGCCCGGGGACCGACACCAAATAGTAAAAAAAACTGCAACTAAACCTCACTGAAGACAAAAAACCCTGCCCAGTGCCTACCCTGGAACTACAGCATCGTTCATGCCTTGTTTGCTATGTGGTGTGGGGAGCTGGTTTTGCATCCCTCCTCATGCATGATGTATGGGTCAGAACTTCCCAGCTGACATTCCAAAGCAGTTCTTACATTTTCCCGGCGCCCGACACGCACTTTGAACACGTTACAGTGGAATTCCCACTCTCTGCCACTGCAGGCAAGAATTCCCCTCATTAGCCTGAGCCGTGGAGCCAGACTGAGTCACTGTTTAGTTACAGATTAACAGAACTTTAAAAAAAAAAAAAAAAAAAAAAAAGTCCTTAATATAAAAAGACAGACTGCGGTTTGATTTTAAGCAACAATTTTCAGTTTACTAGATGAAGTCGACCTAGCAACATATCCTGCAGGAATGCAAAAAAGTAGCAATCTACAGCAAAGTGAGAGAAGAGAGAGAAAAAAAAAAATATATATAATCAAAAAAGTAGACCCAGAAAGCATACACTGAAAATGGACCCCCTCCCCCAACATCCCCCAAAATAATCAAACCAGCAAAGGGCTATTGAGAGGAAAAAGGAAAAAAAAAAAACCAACCAAAAAAAAAAGTTACTTAGCAAGTCTATAATGTGTCCTTCCCCTGTTTGCTGGAAGTCTGCCATAGCATCTAGTGCCTGTGTTCGTGTCACATTCGGAGGTTAGAGCATCCTAACGCCAAGCAGGAGGAGTTAGAACAGGAATCCAGCCAAGGGTGCAGGAGGAAAGGGTGGCAACTGGAGAAAGGTGATCATAATCCTATGGATGCGGTTTTGTTTTCACTTTTCAGTAGAGAATCATTCTTCTGGAAAGCCACGTGGGTTATTTAATTTTTTTTTTGTTTGTTTCTTTTAATTTTTTTTTTGTTTAATTTTTTTTGTTTTGTTTCTTTAATTCTTTGTAGACTAAATAGTTCCTCTCCCATTAGGATTTATAATTGGACGTTAACCACGTCAGCCCTTCGTAGAGTCCATCCCCCGTGGTGGCACAGGAGGGCTGCACATACCAATTCCTATCCCTGATCCGGGTCAGGCCCAGTTTCTCCTGGATCTCGTGGGGTTTCATGGCGTCGGGCAGGTCCTGCTTGTTGGCGAAGATGAGGATGATGGCGTCCCGCATCTCCCGGTCGTTGATGATGCGGTGCAGCTCCTGCCGCGCCTCGTCGATGCGGTCGCGGTCGGCGCAGTCCACCACGAAGATGAGCCCCTGCGTGCCCGTGTAGTAGTGCCGCCACAGGGGCCGGATCTTGTCCTGGCCGCCCACGTCCCACACGTTGAACTTGACGTTCTTGTAGGTGACGGTCTCCACGTTGAAGCCCACGGTGGGGATGGTGGTCACCGACTGGCCCAGCTTCAGCTTGTACAGGATCGTGGTCTTGCCGGCCGCGTCCAGCCCCAGCATCAGGATCCGCATCTCCTTGTTCCCGAAGATCTTGGACAGCACCTTGCCCATCTCGGCGGCATCCAAGGGAGGGCGAGAGGGCGAGCGCCGGCCCGGCGGGGAAGGGCGGGCGGGGCTCAGCGCGGCCCGCGCATGGGGCGGCGGGGAGGCGGCTCCGCTGCTCCGCCGGGCCCGCGGCGGCGGCTCCGCCCGCTGCTGCCTCGGCTCCCGCCGCGGCGCCTCAGCTCATGGGTGCCGGCGCGGCGGCGGCGGGAGGCTGCTGCGGGCCGGGGAAGCGCCGGGAGTGGCCGCGATGGCCCGGGAGCGTCCCGGCCGTACCTGAGGGCCCCGCGCGCCGCTCCCTCCGCCCGCGCCGCCGGAAAGGGGCCGCGCGCGCCCGCGCCCGCTTCCGCCCCGCCGCCGCCGCCCCGCGCGTGCGCCCCGCGCGGCCCCGCCACGCCCCGCCGCCGCCCCGCCCTCCTTCCGCCCGCGCTTCCCGCCCGCCCCGCGCGCCTGCGCCGTCGTCGCCGCCCCGCCCCCGGCGGTCCCTTTGGGGGCGGGGCCTCGCCGCCGATTGGGCGGCGCGCGGAGGGGGCGGGGCCGCGGTGGGGAGAGGCGCCACGCGATCGCGCGTCAGCGCGGGGCGCGTCTTAAAGGGGCAGGAGCCGGGGAACGGGGAGGGAGCGGCCGCGGCTGTGAGCCCCGAGCGGGGATGAACCCGCAAACCCAGCCCGGGCTGGGCGGGGAGCCCTGACACAGGCGTGGCTGCCCCTGATCCCCGGCACTGCCCGGGGCACTGGGCTTGGAGCAGCCGGGACAGTGGAAGTGTCCCTGCTGTGGCACGCTGGGCTGGGCTGGGCTGGGCTGTGAGTCCTGCCCGCCCCGGCCGTTCCGTGATTCAGCGATGCATCATCGCGGTTAATGACTCCACGTTGTCCCGGGTCACTCCCTGTGCATCCCGCGGGTGGAACTCCACGGTTCAGCGCTCGGGACACGCGGCGGTCGGGGCACGTCCCCGCCCTGTGCCCGAGCGCGGCTCGGAGCGCACCGGGACACGGACACGGGACACGGACACGGGAGCGCCGCCAGGCCGCTCCCCGGGCGGGGCTGCCGCTCCCCGGGCCCCCCTGTTCTGCTGAGCCAGCTGAGTGAATGGGGGAAGCGGCACCTGCAACACAAATCCCGCAAAATCCTGGAATCACAGCTCCGGGTTGGAAAGCACCTTCCACCCCCTGCCGCGGGCAGGGACCCCTCCCACCGGGATGTACTTGATCACTTTGGGATCTGGAGAGCACGCTGCATTCCCTTAGGATTGTGTAGGGTTGACTTCATTTATCCAAAAATACGAAATTTGGGGTTGATTTATATGGCTGATGTCATATAAATCCATGCTTTCCTGGCCCATGGAAAGCAGTCCCCCCTGGAGCTGGGAACGCTTTGGTGGCTTTAGGATAACAGGTTTAACTGCAGAATTATTAAGGGACCAAGTTGTTGCATCTTGGTGAGCAGGGACAGGAAGGGCTGGAGCTGTGCAAGGCAGGTTTAGGTTGGAGATCAGGGAAAGGTTCTTCCCCCGGGGTTGGATCCCTGAGGGTCCCCTCCAGCTCAGGATTTTGCCCATTCTGTGATGTCAGCAGGAGTTTTCGAGGAAGGCTTGGCTCTTTCCTGCTGCCAGCCAGGAGGGAGGATGCCAAGGAAAACACATCCATGGCCTCTCCTGCAGAGGCTGTGCCAGGCTATGGCCTGCTGACCCTAGGGCACTGCCAGAGTTCACGCTCTGGTGATTAAACCAGCAGATAATGCTGCTAATTATCAGACTGGATTGGGATTTGCAGCAAGCCCTGATCCCGCTGGATGCAGCTGGTTCAGTCTCCTTTCTGGCATGGGATATTTATCTAAACAGAGAGCTAAATATTTGCAGGGCTAAAATTAACCTCAGGATGTGGATATTGGTGGGTTCTCACTTGGCTTTGCTCTGTGTGACCATTTCTGTGCTGGTGAGTTCATTAAATCAGGCACCACGAGACCACAAGGGTTCCAAATAATAGAGAAAGGTGATGTCAGGAGCTTTAAGGTCCTTCCTTTGCCCATGAGCTGGAAGCAGTTGTTCTTCCCTCAGCCTCAGAGCAGCTTTTTGTGCTGTCAGGAAATGACTTTTGGTGCTTTTGTTCTGACAGTGCAGAGCGTTGAGGGGAGGGTGTGACTGTGCTGAGCTTGTTCTGCTTTCCTTTCTAAGAGCTGAGAGGCTCCTCTGGGGCTTTCTGCCAGCACCCACCGAGTGGGGAGTGTGGATCTCAAGGATTCAATGGAAATAAAGCACAGGAGGTGGAACATGGGGCTGGGATGCTCAGCTCCTGGTGCTGTGAAACCCCAGGGATGAGGAGCTGCAGGCTGGGGAAGGGCCCTTTCCATCAGCTGCTCCACTTTTTGTTCCTCAGCTCTCTCCTCTTGAATCTTGGTGGGTTTTTTTTGCTTTGTTGTTGCACTGTCCCCCATCCTTGGGGATTGGGTGCACACAGAGCTTTGCCCTTTTCACCTTTCAAGAGAGGAAACAACTTTTCCTTCCTGAACTTTTCCTTCCTGGACAAGAGATGGGACCTGTGCAACACCTGCTGAGAGTTTCCCTGAGCTGGAGCCCCCTGGAGATCTCTGCCAGTGACACTTTGTGCTCTGCTCCTCTCCCCCTGTAATATAGAGGTGGATGAGAGATTTGGGTTTTTATGTAGAAAGCTGAATTTTTATTTACATAGTTTATAGAAATAGTAGAAGACACATTTTAATCTAATTGGTTAGTAATTTATTGAAATGTAGTTTATCAGCTGGTAAATGGTTAGTGTATATGTTCATTAAATTTTTCTTTTTCTAGATAATTTACATTTTTTCTTTACAGATTTTTATGGGAGAGACTTCTTATTTTTGTAGGTTTAATTGTTTTTCTTACAATAATATCTTGTTATGTAAACTGATTTTTCTTCTACGAATTCTTTTTTTTATGGTAACTTAACAGGTTAGTTGTTAACTTAGTGGGAATAGTAAGGCTTGGTTTTATAAGGCCTTTCTAAAATGAGGTTTTACTCATATATAACATCTCTTCTGGGATGTCTCCAGGGAAGGAGCTCTGGGCACTCTGCAAATTCTTCCTCACAGGAGAAATGGGATTCATTTCAAATGCTTTTCCACCTGGGCTGGGATTTATTCCCAAGGATCCTCCTTGCCCTGCAGGAAAACTTCCCAACCTCCCAGTCTGTGCACCAGGGGAAGAATTGTGCTTTTAAAGGAATTCTTATTATTATTCCTGCTCTTTAGGAGGAGAGATAGCAACAAGACATTTGAGCACTCAGCACTTTGGGTAGTTAAGATCTGCAATTAGTCACTAATAAACCCCGTGCAGTCAGTCCTGGCAGCTCCATCCCAATCCCTCAGGGAATGGGGCAGGAGCTGGGGAGAGAGCACCACCTACTTTTGGAACATTTCACTGGTTTCTGAGAGTGCACAGGAAGGAGGGTAAACAGGAAACAAATGGAAATAACTTCAGTAAAGCAAAAAAAAAAAAAAAAGGCTTTGCTGTCTGAGGGATCCCAGTGCTGGGTCCCTGCAGAGCTCCTGGGCATAGCACAGCCTTTAAAATGGGGCTTTGGCTGGAAAAACAGGTTCTTATTTTTAGGAGAGTGACTTAAGCTGCTGTGGGGTGGAAATGTGTCACCACAGGTGAAGTCTGAGCAAAGCAGATTCTTCATGTCAGGATGGAAATAAATCTACTTCCTGTAGGCACCCTCAGGGAGAGAATGGGCACTACCTACTCCATGCAGCTCAGTCTTACACTGCTGATTGATTTTCAAAGCAAAATACCCAAAAAAGCACTTTAAATACCCAAATATTTTCTAAATTACCTGAAAAACAGGAGCTCTTAGGAGGGGTTTAGTTTCACACACCTGCTTGAGAATTGAAACTCTTCTCAGGTCCTTGGCAACCCCCAGTGGGTTACTGGGTAGCCTGCAGGAGGTAAATATTTTAAAAGTGAGTTGAATATTTTAGAAGTGAGTTTAATGTTTTAAAAGTAAGTTGAATATTTAAAAAGTGAGGTAAATGTTTTAAAAGCCAGCGTTGGCTGATGGGGTGTCCCCTGCACCTGCTGGGGATCTGCAGCCCAGAGAGTAAAAAGCAATTATGGTTGTAAAGTAATTAGGGGTTACAGCCTGGGGAGAAGGGCAGCACGTACCTGTGGCACCTCGTGGTGGCTGCTCCTTATCTTTCCTTATCATTCCTTATCTATAAAGAGCCTGCAGGAGGTGCAGGTACCAAGGTTTGCATTTATTGCTTTCCATGGCTTTGTGCAGCTGTGTGTCCATGGTCTGCCCTCCACCAGAGGTCCAAGTGCTGTCACAGCAATGTGAAACTCCAAATTAACCAAACCTTGAGGAAGCTGGTACTCATCAGTCAGAGAATTTTTTATCTCTTTGGGTATAAATCAAATTCCAATCACTTTGGACCTGTTTTGATGTGATGCAGCCCAACTTTGCTTTTGACAGAGACTGGAAAAGCCTTTGTTGCACTGATCCTTCAAAGACCTTTGTGATTTCCAAGGGAGGAAAAGGGAATATAATAACACTCTGGGTTTAGTATCTGTGTTAGATAAATTCTCCTGTTGTGAAAACAAATGACATCCTCCATACAACAATGGCATTCCAGGGGTAGATTTGTCATGGAGATATGTGACACAATGGCCAAGTGTCCTGGGCTGGGTGAGTCAGGGAGAGAAGCCTTTCCCAGAGCACTTGGCCCTGCTCACTCCTGCCTGAGGGCTGGGGAAGGTTCCCATGGATGTCTCAGCCCTTTTTTCCTGTGATTCTGGGTGCAGCAGCAGCTGGGATTGGCAGGAAGCTGAAACCTCCCAAGGTGTGTGTGCTGCACTAAAGGGGCAGCAGAGACACCCCTGGACTTCCCCATCCTGTTAATGGAGTGGAGGTGGGAAGGGGAGTTGGAAAATATCCTGACTGCAGCAGGTCTCTGTGAGCCCCAGTGCTGAAATGATGCCTTGAGGATCCTGAAGAATCAAGAAAATCCCACAGGTATCATCAGGAGGAAGCCCTGCCCTGGTCTCCTGGTATTCATTGCTCCAGCTCCCTCTGGAAGGGAGGAGGAGATCTCCAAAGTGACCTCCCAGCAGGAAAACCAGTCTGACCCTGGAGAGGAGAAGGGTCCAGGGAGAGCTGAGAGCCCCTGGCAGGGCCTGAAGGGATCCAGGAGAGCTGGAGAGGGGCTGGGGACAAGGGACAGGACACAGGGAATGGGACACTGCCAGAGGGCAGGGATGGGTGGGATAGTGGGAATTCTTTATCCAGGGGGTGGTGAGGTGTTGGTTTCAACACCTTTGGATGCCCCAGGACCCCTGGCAGTGCCCAAGGCCAGGTTGGACATTGGGGTTTGGAGCAGCTGGGACAGTGGGAGGTGTCCCTGCCATGGAGGGGTGGAATGGGATGGATTTAATGTCCCACACAAACCATCAGGGATTCTATGACTCCATAATATTTAGGGGTTTTTATGTATCTTAGAACATCTTTACAGCACTGTTGGCAAATAAGCTGGGTCCTCCTTTCCCAGGGTGTTCTCAGGAGCAGAGACAGGAAATGAAGAGGGGGGTTGAGACTGCCTGACCAAATCTCCACATGCCAAAATCCTGGATCACCACCATGGCAACACCTGCCTGAACCATCCTGAAGCCTTAACAAGAATAATTTGAGGCCCACTGTGGGGTTTTGGGGTGCCCTGTTCAGGAGCTGGACTGGATGATCCTTCTGCACCCCTCCAGCTCAGGGTATTCTGTGCTGTGACTCTGCTGTGGCAGGAGGAGTTTTGGGGCTCAGTGGGATCCCCAGGCTGGTTCTTTGTGGGGCTGGAGCCTGGCTTAGCCCTGACTCTGTGCACAAAGCCACAGCTCCCATGGGGAGCTCAGCAGGATCCTGGAGCAGCTGCTCCTGCTGGGTGGGATCCCACCTGCTGCTATAGAGATGGACAGGATATTTGGTTTCTTTAATGTAGAATAGTTGAATTTTTATTTATATAGTTTTTAGGAATATTAGCAGGTACTGTGTTAAATTTAATTGGTTATTAATTTATTGAAACAGTTTATGGGTTGGTAATTGCTAGTGTATATGTTTATTAAACTTTTATATTCTTTGTTTTTTTTGGGAAATGAGTTTTATTTCGGTAGAATTTTCTTTTGTGTAGATGTGACTTGTTTTTTCACAAGAATATTGTTATGTAAATTGACTTTTTTCTCATGGGAACTTAACAGGTTAACTTAGAATAGTAAATAGAATATATGTTTTATGAGGTTGTTTTTATTATAAGATTTTACTTGTATGTAGCATCCTCTGCCTGTGGGATGAGCTGCAGAGGGCAGAATCCCCCTGGGCTCAGGGATGAGCTGTCCCCAGCTCATTTTCCATCTCAGCTTTTGCTGTGGTGCTGCCCCAGGGCACTGCTCTGTCAGACCCTCTGTCTGCATCCTCACTGTGCCTGACCCTCCTCAGCCTGCCAAGCCCATTCCCATCAGATTTCCTCTGGGAAATCACTTAATTTCATGCCCCTGCTCTCTCAAGTCCCACCTTCTGTGTTTTTTTCACGTGAGGGAAAATGTGTGTGTTTATGGCAGGAAGAAGAATCCCCGTGTCAGTGGCAGGAGGAGGGCTAGAGGGATGTGCTCAGTGTTTTTTCTGGGGGGATAGTTTGCCTTTCTCCCCTCTCTGTGGATGCCAGGCCTCCCTCTCCTCATGCCTTGACCCCTAAATCATTTGGCTAAATCATTATCCTAATGCCTTTAGCCAAAACTCCAGCTGTCACCAACAGCTCTTCCTTAAGGAGATAAAAAGAGCCCAGAACAAGATCTGGGATCTGCCCCATGCAGCCCTGACACCCTTAAGGTTCCAGGCTTGTGCAGCACTGGGGAAAATCTTATTTTCCTTCCTGAGATGGGATTGCCCTGTGGACTTTAGCCTGGACTTTGCTGCAGTAGCTTGCGGTGGGCTGGAAGAAGAGCTCAGACACTCCTGAGTGCATCTGGCAGGGCAGGAGGTGTGGCCCTGCCCTGACCTCTGCACTGGAGAAACACAATTCCATGAGCCATCCATGGGGAGAGAGAGCAGCCC
This sequence comes from Erithacus rubecula, assembly GCF_903797595.1. Classification (NCBI taxonomy): domain Eukaryota; kingdom Metazoa; phylum Chordata; class Aves; order Passeriformes; family Muscicapidae; genus Erithacus; species Erithacus rubecula. Next base: position 59,021,078 of record NC_136688.1, read on the forward strand.
TCATTCCCATGGGATGCTTGGGCAGAGACAGAGGCAAAACACAGAGTTAAGATGAAAAATCCTCGGTGAAAGTGTCCCTAGGGAATCCCTGTTATGGCAGGGAATGGATAAAAGCAGGAAGCTCCTGAATTTTACTCCTTTAGTCAGGTTTTTGTTATTTTTCTATGCTTTGCTGAGAGTCATTCAGCTCATTACACCTGCAGGGAGCAGGCTGCCTCTCATTCTGTAAATCCTGACATTCTGCAAATCCTTCTGAGCTCTCTCTGGGCACATCCCAGAGCAGCAGCACGAACTTGAATTTTCAACAGCTACAGCATAACCCTGCGTGTCTAAACCAAAGGAAGGTGTTGGATGCTGACTAGAAGAGCTGAATGTTGCTCCCTGTGCCTGCTGCAGGATTTCCCGAGGATTTCCCGAGCCCGGGGCGATGGGCAGAGCCGGGCGGTGGCCGGTGCTGCGATCCCAGCGGGAGGATCGCTGAGCCCGGCGGTTCTGGGCTGCAGGGCTGTGCCGAGCGGGTGTCCAGGCTAATGTTGGCAGCGACATGGTGGCCCTGGGGGAGCCGAGGGACACCAGATCGCCTAAGGAGGGTGAACCGGCCCAGGTGGGAGACGGAGCAGAGTTCCCGTGGCGGTACCGGGATCGCGCCTGTGAGCCGATCCTGGAGCGCAGCCCGGGCGGCAGCACGGCACCCAGACTCTTTTGGCATCTTCGTCCTCTCCCCTGCCTCTTTTGGGGTCTTTCCCCTGGCACCCAGCCCCCTTTGTGAGTTCCCTGTGTCACAGCAGCAGGGACAGGCACGAGCAGTCCCAGGGATGCTCCTCCTGGAGATGCCGCGCCCACGCGGGTGTGCTCAGGGTTTGGTGGGATGTGTTGGGATTGGGATCCCAGCAGATGTGATGGTTAAACTGGGAAATGCCGGGCTCGTGTGCGGGATTTCCCTGCGAGTCAGTCCCAGCCCTCCCTCCACCGCTGCCGTTCCAGCGCCCAGCAGCCTCTCGTGATTCTGCCCCGATCTTTACAGTCACAGCTCGCCGTGTCCTCGGCTCTGAGCTTCACACTCCCAGGAGAACGCTGGCAGACCGGGGAGCTTTGCTCTCCGAGGAGTTTTTCAAAGCAGGACATCCCTGATCTGCTCGGTCCGGAGCTGTCCCCCACTTGAAATGGAAACAGCATCAGGGTGCGGCTCCAAATGAGGGGTTCGGGCTTCTCAGCAGTCTAAACCTCCTCCAAAACCATTCCTGCCTGTCCCAGCGTTTTGAGACATAAACCAGGGGGAGCTCAAGGACATTGCCTCAGTTCCCCACTGCCACTGCGTGGCCAGGCAGAGCTCCCACAGGACAGATGTCAGGGAATGTGCAGGAAAACTGCTCTGGTGCTTTGTGGGTGGGATCCGAGCGCTGGGAAGGCTGAGGTTGGGATTTTGGGCTGCAGTTGTTGTGCTGGTGGAAGTTCAGTGCGGATATGGTGCTCCAATCCTCAGTCCCACTGTGAATCTCTGCTAACAATGCCCAAATTGTGTAAGAAATGAAGAATTTGGGTTAGTGCTAAGGATGGAGAAGGGGAGTTCTTTCCTTGTCCTGGAAAGAAGGGCAAACTGAAGTGTGTGCTGGGGGTGGGATGGGGATGGAGGATAAGGGGAAATAGGAAGGGAGGGAGAAGGGGAAAGGGAAAGAGAATGGGAAGGAGAAGGGGAAAGGGAAAGAGAACAGGGAAGGAGAGGGGTGAAGGATGGGAATAAGAAGGGAAAGGGGTAAGGGAAAACGGGGAAGAAGATGAAAGCAGCAAAGGGGAAAGGAGAAAGGGGAAGGAGAGGAAGGAGAATTGGAAGGGATAAGGAAAAAGAGGAGGGAGAAGGGGAATTGGGAAAGGAGAAAGGGGGAGAGGGAGGGGAAGGAGGAATTGGAAGGGAAAAGGGTAAAGGGGAAGGGAGGAGAAGAGGGAAAAGGATAAAGGGAACGAAGGAGAAGAACAAGGAGGAGGAAGAAGGAGGAAATGGAATAAGGAGAAACTGGAGGACGAGGAGAAGAAGAGAGTGGAAGAGAAAGAGGAGGAGCAGCACAAACAGGAGGAGGGTGGGGAGGCGAATCAGGAGCGGCTGGAGGCGGGCGCGGGCGGGGCGCGGCGGCTCCGCAGCAAGCGGGTGAGCGGCGGAGCGAGCGGCCAGCGCCGGGCGCGGTGGCGCGCGCCTGTAGTCCCAGCTGCCGGGGAGGCTGAGCCCGACGGATCGCTTGAGCCCAGGAGTTCTGGGCTGCCGTGCGCTGTGCCGAGCGGGCGTCCAAGCTAAGGCCGCCATCAATATGGTGACCCGCGGGGAGCTGCGGGACACCAGGTTGACTAAGGAGGGGTGAACCGGCCCAGGTCGGAGACGGAGCAGGTCAAAGCTCCCGTGGCGGTCAGTAGCGGGATCGCGCCTGTGAATAGCCACGCCAGCGTAGCCTGGGCAACACAGAGACACGCGGGCTCCCCTTTTACACCGCCCCGCCCCGAACAAACCCCCCAACCCCACAAAAACACCCTTTTACCCCAAAACACAACCGCAACAACACCGCCTCCTGCTGCACAAACACCGCACCGCTCACACACACCAACACATCCCCAGCACCAACCGGCCCTCAAACAAGACACGTTAACACGTATTATTTACGTTATTATTATGTGGTATTAAATAATCGCGGCTGAAGGGCGTCCCGCGGGATTCCTTTGCTGCCCGACACGGACACACGGGACTCTCTCGCGCCCCTTTTTGTCCCCCTTTCCCCTTTTTTTCCACCTTCTTGTCACCCTCTCCCGAGCCCCTTTAGACTCTTTTGTGTCACCCGGAGTATTTTTTGTCACCCCCGGGCCCCGCTCGCCGCCGCCCCCTAAGCGCCCGCGCGTTCACAGCGCCTCCTGTCGGCGCGGCTGGGCCCGTGCGCGGCCGCGGACCGGCGGGGATTGGCACCGGGCGCGACCCGTAGCGCCTTTGGCGCAGGCGCGCGGCGGCCGCGGAGCTGTGAGGGAGCCGGAGCCGGGATTACCGAGAGGCCGCGGGCCGGGATCCCTGTGGCTCTCGGCGGGCGGCGCCGGCGCCATGAAGTCCCGCTTCAGCACCGTCGATATCCGCGCGGTGCTCGCCGAGCTGCGGCAGAGGTAGCGGCACTCCCGGCCCGTGCGGCCTCGGGGAGCGGGGCCCGGCGCGGTGGGTCCTGGCTCTGCCCTGGGTCCTGGCCCTGGTTCTGGTTCTGGTTCTGGTTCTGGTTCTGTCCTCGCTCCTCCTCCTGGCCCTGTTTCCCCGCCCCGCCGTAGTCTCAGCTCTGGGGCTCTGCTCCTCCATCGTGTCCTGCTCTCACAGCTCTGCCCCTCAGCACTGCCCCCTCCTCAGCCGCTCTGCCATCCCTTCCCAGCCCTGCCATGGCAGGGACACCTCCCGCTGTCCCAGCTGCTCCAGCCCCAGTGTCCAGCCTGGCCTGGGACACTGCCAGGGTTCAGCAGCTTCTCTGGGCACCCTGTGCCAGGGCCTCACCTCCCTCCCAGCCGGGAATTCCCAATTCCCACCATCCCACCCATCCCTGCCCTCTGGCAGTGTCCCATTCCCTGTGTCCTGTCCCTCCATTCCTTGTCCCCAGTCCCTCTCCAGCTCTCCTGGAGCCCCTTTAGCCCTGCCAGGGGCTCTCAGCTCTCCTCTCCATGTGAACAACCCCCATTTTCCCTGGGAGAGCTCCTCCCATCCCTGTGGGGCTCTGACACATTCCTGGTGTTCTGGGCACTCTGCATGTCCAGCCCCACTCTGAAGGGAGTGACTGACACCCCAGGCCAGTTCAGTGCCCGTACTGGGATTACTGGTGTTGGCTGAGGAGCTCCAGTATAACCAGTACATTCTGCATCCTTGCCACAAAGAGAAGCACAGGCAGCAACTGGCAGCTTCCTGTATTTTATCCATTTATATAAATTCCTCCATCTAATTTTCTCCCTCTCTTAATTGCTGTGTCTTAAGACATGGTTGTTGCTTCCAGCTCATTCCATTACTCTTCCTTTGCTGCCCTTTTGGTTACTCCTTGGTAATTTATATAACTTGGTAATTTATATAACTTGCCCTTCAGTTGTATTTTGGATTCTCCAAAGCATTCCTTGTTTTCCTTTTGGCAGCTTGTTGGGAATGAGAGTGAACAACGTTTATGATGTGGATAACAAGACCTATCTCATTCGCCTGCAAAAGTAAGAGCTTTAAATATCTTTATTTAAAAATTCTTTGGGAATGCTGTGTGAAAACTAGTTTTTTTTTAAATTGTTTGCAATTAAAACTCGTTTTTTAAGATTTGTTTTATCCATAGGCCAGACTGCAAAGCCACACTGCTGCTGGAATCTGGGATACGGATCCACCTGACAGAGTTTGAGTGGCCAAAGAACATGATGCCATCCAGCTTTGCCATGAAGGTAAAACTCAGCAGAGTTTGCTTTTTAATAAAGTGTCTGGATATCAGGAAGGAATGCCTGTGCTGTGTCCTTAGAGGCAAGAAAATAGGGAAGGATTATCCCAGTGAATCCTGATCCAGCAGGTGGCTGAAGACAAGGGAAGAGCAGATGTGGGCTTGGGGTCACATCACTGATGTTCAGTGTCAGAAACACGAATATTTAAATTTATAAAGAGCTACTGCTGATGCCCTGGATGTCTTCTGGACTTCCCAGACCTTCTGGAACATTGCTCCAGCAAAATCCTTGTTGTTGCAGTTGGATTGTCTGAGTTTTTAGTTGCTGGATGCAGCACCCTGTGGTGCAGAGTCCTCTGTTCATTCTGCTGAGCTCTGGGGGTTCAGGCCTTGCTCCAGGCTCTCAGGCTGGCTTCCTGTGGGTGGATCCATGGGTAGATCCGTGGGGATCCAACCTGGGATGGCTCCCATGGATTCATTTATCCTCTGGCTGCAGTCAGAAATGTCTCAGCAGAGATTCTCTGGGGTGGCTTTCCACAGCAGAGATGGATGCAGGGAAAATCCCAGTTTTCACAAAAGAAACTCTTAGAATTGGAACCAGCTGCTCCAGCAAACAAACAACATGGAAAACATGTCTTAATGTTAAGAATTGGGCTCAATTATATTTATAATTATGAAAATGAAGGTGTTGCTTTGGTGAGCACCAACACTTTTGTGATATTTGGGTTAAATAGGAAGTGGCTGGTGCCACAGGAGGCCATTCCTAGATGTTTTCAGATGTTTCCCAGACATTTTTCCCACCTCTGATGCTTGGACTGGCTCCCTAGAACAGAGGCTAGACTGAGTTAAAGGATGAAGGTGGCTATTTGCTGAAAGACCATCAAAGGGAACTGCTGGAGTCTTGCAGAGGCTGCACCCAGGTGGGACAACAATCAGAAGTTTTTCAGACAGATACAAGCTCGGTCTGTTTGCATATCAGAGATTAATTGTCCAGTTACAACTTCAGGTAATGAAATCACTTACTCCAAGTTTGGCCCCATTAATTCGCTGTCGTTTACATTTTTCACAGTCAGTCTCCTTGAGTTTCAGGCCTAGAGAGAAACTTTTTTTTCTGAACAAAACAGGAGAGCAGTAGCTGACAGTCTATGGAGGTTTAGATTCCTCCCCTAAAGCAGCAGAGGTTTGGAAAGGGCAGCAGCTCAAACTGGAGCCTGTCGTGCAGTGCCGGAAGCACCTGCGGGCGCGGCGCCTGGTGAGCGTGCGGCAGCTGGGCATCGACCGCGTCGTGGACCTGCAGTTCGGCAGCGAGCAGGCCGCCTACCACCTCATCCTGGAGCTCTACGACAGGGTGAGTGCTCTGGGCAGCCCTGGGCACACCCAGGCACAGCTTCACAGCAACAAAAGAGAGCAAGAAAACACCTGCAGTACTGTCGCTGTTTGCGGCAAGCAATAGCAGCACACCGCTTGGGTGGAAGGGAAAAAGCACTTTGTTAAAAGCTGTGTTTATAGAGCTGTTTGTGAATCTCAAATGGGACAGCAGTAGGAGAGAACATCCCATGTCACATATATTATGTGCTGTCCCATGGTCCACAGCAGGTGCTAATCTCTGTTTATTAATTCCTTTCTATTTGCAAAGAAAGCTGTCACCCTGGGAAGAGTCCTGGGCAGAGCTGAGAAAGTGTCCTGGCCTGAGAAAAATCCTCAGAACCTGACAAAAGGCCTGGCTGAAATTTGCCTAGGCCTTCAGCAGTGTCCACACAATAGTACAAAAGGAAAGCACTGACAGAGTCAGAATACATCCTGACACCTTGCTGGTTAGGGGGTGGTAGCAGTCCAGATGAAATGATCTTGTTTAAGTAATGATCCTGTAGGAAGGTCTGGTAGCTCTTGTCATCTGGAATCAATGGGAAAGGCTGCTCTGATGTTCCAAATCTCAGTTTTTCTCTGGGTAGGAAAGGCTTGGCTCCTGCCCTGGCTGGAGCATCTCCCAGTGGGATGATGGAATTTTATCAGCCATGCACTGGGACTCATTGGGGATTAACAGGAAATATCTCCTGGAGGGAAGATGGGCTGTGGGAAAGATAAAGAACACTGCCCCACCTGTTTTTAACATATGGCACATTAACAGGAGATATCTCCTGGAGGAAGGATGAGTTCTGGAAAAGATAAAGAGCACTGCCCCATCTGGTTTTTAACAGATGCCCCATTGGCAGAGGATATCTCCCACAGAGATAAGGGTCACTGCCCCACTTGGTTTAACAGATGGTGATAGAATACAGACTTTTGGGCACATCTTTACATTGTAAATTTTATCACCCAGCCCAGCACAATAGCTGTTCTAATCCATGCCCCTCTACTCCAGAAACTAAGTGTTAGGGACACTACTGGAGCTGTTATAAGAGAATAAGCCTAAGGAGCAGAAAGGTATTAAAACCTCAAAAAAGCTTAGGGACATGGAGGCCTCCACCCCAACAGACATTATGATTTCAAGCAACATGGCTACTGACTGCTTCACCCCAATACTGAGTAAATATAACAAAATGCAATCAGAACAGGCTTTTTTTCCACTTTCTCCAACCCCATGTTGGGCACCAATTGTGTATTTAGGTTTAGGGTAAATTTAGGGAGAAAACTTCTGCAATGGGGTCTCTCTAGGAAACAGATTCATGCAGTCCTTCCCCCAGCTGGTTCAGGGAAACATTTCCTTGGAGAGAAGTGGAAAAAAAACCTGTTTATTTTTTAATCCTAGCTCTGAGTGAAGGCAGAAGAGACTGAGACAAAGCACTGATTAAGTGGTGCAAAACTCCCATTGCTGTTGCAGGTCTATTTATTTACAGAAGTTTTGAGTGTTTACATATTCATAACACCTCCCATTCCCCTCTTCCTGTGGTAATTAGCTCAAATGGTTATTAAGCATGGGTTGTTTGCTCTCTTAATTGGGTCTGTGCTCTTTTTTATGGGGAGGGGTTGTGAGAAGAGGAAGTAAGGTGAGTCTTCCTCAACCCCTCCCATAGAGGACAGCACAAATGATCTCTGGGAGAACTCCAGTTTCCTCCCTCTGTGATTTTTGAATTGGTTTGGAGATGTAAAAGATTTCCAGTTGTCTGTGTTCCTTTAGATGTATTTATCAGTTTTCTCATTGCAAGCCCAGCTGAGCAAACATAAAATGACAAGCAATTAATTATTTAAATCTGAGACAACCATCTCAAATCCGGCTTCTTTTAACTAACGCTAACTCTTAATTATTATCTATCTGCTTCAATTAATACCAGAAAATCTATCTTTTAGCTAAAATCTTCACTTTCTCTAAAATCAGTGTCTGCCCTGTGCTCCCAGGGGAACATTGTCCTCACTGACCACGAGTTCCTGATCCTGAACATCCTGAGGTTCCGCACGGACGAGGCCGACGACGTGCGGTTTGCGGTGAGGGAGCGGTACCCGGTGGACAGTGCCAAAGCTGCTGTGCCTCTGCCCACCCTGGACAGGTAATTTCAGTTCCAGAGCTCATCAATTATCTATTTATCATGGACAGTAAAGCTCTTGTTCTTCTGCCAGCCCTGGACAGGTAATTTCAATTCAGAGCTCATCAATTATCTATTTATCATGGACAGTAAAGCTCTTGTTCTTCTGCCAGCCCTGGACAGGTAATTTCAATTTCAGAGCTCATAAACCATTTATTTGTTGACGACAGTGCAAAGGCTGCTGTGCCTCTGCCAGCCCTGGACAGGTAATTTCAGTTCCAGAGCTCATTGATTATCTATTTATCATAGACAGTGCCAAAGCTCCTGTGCCTCTGCCAGCCCTGGACAGGTAATTTCAGTTCCAGAGCTCATTGATTATCTATTTATCATAGACAGTGCCAAAGTTCCTGTGCTTCTGTCAGCCTTGGACAGGTAATTTCAATTTCACAGCTCATAAATGGTGTATTTATTAAGCTATAGCTTCTCTGGAAATTCCATTTTATTGGGATAAACTCAGATTTGTCAGAGCTTTGTAAATCTTTGGGTAGTTCCTCACATATTACAGGCTATTTTTAGTTTCATTGTTTTAGGGCTAGAAATGTTTTGTAGCTTCTAAGCCATGCAATGTTGTTGTAAAACATTCTTTGGAATTGCAGCTCTCCATTTTCTCTGCAGGTTAACTGAAATCATATGCAATGCACCCAAAGGGGAGCAGCTGAAGAGGGTTCTGAACCCCCTCCTCCGTGAGTAACTGGCCTTTGTCAGAAATCAGGTCACTCAATCTGTCATGCTGGAAAATTTGAATAATTGATCACAGAATCCTGGAGTGATTTGGGTTGAGGGGGAGCTTAAAGCTCATCTCATTCCTTGGGCAGGGACACCTTCCACTGTCCCAGGCTGGAAAAGAGGGATTTATTGATTCCAAGGCACAATGTGCACAGAGCTGAGTGCAGCAGAGATCAGACCTGGCAGTGGCTCTGCTGGAGTCTGGCTTGGGGCATTTTGCACCATCCTGGAGCTGTAAGTGTAAAATCAGGTTTTCCTGAGCACAGAACCAAGTTCATCTTGTGTGACTTAGAACAAGTTTGTTTTTCCCCCTGACCTGGCAACACTGCTCAAGCAGAAAATTTCCTGAACAGCTCAAATCACACCTAAATTTCCCCATCTCTTGATTCACTTTTCCACCACCCTTTTCTCTCTCTGCTATGATCTCCTAAATAATTGCTGTTGCTATATAATAATATTATTACTGTATAATTGCTAATTATTATCCCCCACTGATCCCAGCTCTGCTGTGTCCATGCTGGAATTTGGTATTTCTGATCCTGGCCTTAGGTGGTGTTACTGATCCAATTACCAGGCACAGTTGCTCCACTCTAAAATCCCCACAATTTTTCCTTTTGTGGGAATTTTGGCTGTTTCTCACCCCCTCCTCTTTACCCACCCATCCCTCCTGCCCCTTCTCTGATTTTTGGCATTTCTTACACTCTTGTGTCCAGATTTGTTTTTTTAATGCAAACTGTGAATATTTTCTACAGATGATCCTTCTTTATTTCTTTATTTTAAACAGCTTATGGGGCCACTCTCATTGAGCACTGCCTTATAGAAGCTGGATTTCCTGGAACTGTCAAAATAGATCAACATCTGGAAAATAAAGGTGGAATATTTTAAAGGCTGGGCCACAAATATGGGGATTTTTATGTCTGTGTAGTGTTGTTTTGGTTTTTTTTTTCCCCAAAAAGATGAGTAAACCTGTGGTTCTGACCATGTGGTTTTATTTTTAATGTTTTTAGCTTGGGGACCAGCCTTGTTTATATTAATACTCTGGATTTGTGCATAAATTAGAGATAAAATATCAGATTGTTCCTGTAGTGTAAATGGTTTTAGAGTGAGACACCACCTCATCCATGAGGTGAGTTCTGGTTGTGCAAAGGATGTTTGACAAGAGGAATTAACATCCAAGTCTTTATTTGTAACAAACATTGGGGATTTGGTAAAGTAGCAGCTTTACATTTACTGGGAAATTAAAGATTTGGATAATAAAATCAGAAATTATTTTCCTGCGGTCTAATTCTGCTCATGTATTTTATATTTACCATAAATCCAGAGGATTTTTTCCTTCCTACTTCATTATAGTGCTGTAAAAAATAACTTCTCACAGCTTCTGGTTTATTCTTTGCCTCTGCAGCTTTAGTTTCATAAAGTGCTGGTATTTGTAGGGTCCTTTTTTTTAATCCTGAAACTTGAATAATTATATACTAAAAACATCTAAGTGGATTTTGATATTAAAAATTTCCCAGATGTAAACTTAGACTCCTGTTTGAAATGAGCAATAACTGCTGGACTGAAGCACCAGGGATGAAATATTTCTGCTGTTTTGTCTCCAGAAAACCTTGAAAAGGTTCTCTCAGCTCTAGAGAAAGCAGAAGAGTACATGGCCCTCACTGAAAACTTCAGTGGAAAGGTGGGTCTGGGCTGGGTTATCAGATATTTGGGATTGCAGAGGGCAAACAGGAATTCCTCAGGATCTGCAATTCCTGCTGTGGATTTTATTCCTGGGTGTCAGGTGCTGATGTGGAACAAAAATTGCTTCTTTCCATGGGCAGTTAAATAATGCACAGGCAGATTGTGTAAATCCTGGGAGATTTGCAATTGGGTTTTAAAAGGTTATGTAATAAATTCTGCACATAAACTCTGCATTTATGGGATGTCCTGAGGGTTGGTAGAAGTTCACTTCTTTTTCCAGAAGAAACTGGAATCAAGGCAAGCCAGTGGGTCAGGCACAAGGCTCCCTGCTGGAATTATTTATTGCTGATACCTGAACCTTTCCAGAGACAAGTGATATTTTTGTGTTCTTTCAGGGTTATGTTATCCAGAAAAGGGAGAAAAAGCCAAGTCTGGAGCCAGATAAACCAGCAGAAGATATCTACACGTAAATATTTGAAGTATTTCTTCCCTTTCTTTCTGCTAGTCTGCATAACAGAAATTAGTTTTCAGGTGATAATATCAAATGTGTATTTTACAGATATGAGGAATTTCATCCTTTCTTGTTTTCTCAACATTCAAAATGTCCCTACTTGGAATTTGACTCATTCAATAAGGTACAGTGCTTTTGCTGATGCTGTACTTAAGTGCTTGAATTGACTGCTGCTACAAAGAGTAATTAAAACAGAGTGCAGGGGTTGTTAATGAAAGCAGAGACCTTGGAAGGGATGATTCATTTCATGGAAGAATGTTTGATGAGAAGAAGGCAGCTCACACAGGACTTTGAGGCTGCAGCTGGGCAGTGCTGGCTCCTGAGCTGAGTGTGGAACCTGTGAGGGAGGTGGAAGTTTCCAGCCAGAGCATCCCAAATGTTCTGTTCTGCAGAGCTGGGATCTGAGCTGTCTCTGGAGTTGAGTTGTGGCAGACATCACATTTACACTTTTCCTGGTACTGCTCTGAAAGCCTCAGGCCTCTTATTTGGTGTTTCCTTTCTGGTCCTCAACTCATTAACATCTGGAGTCAGTAATTGCCTTTTGTTCTTGACCTTGATCTCCAGAATTCCCATTCTGTGCTCTTGCCTGAATTTCATTCACCTCCTTCACTGATCACAGAATCCCAGACAGGTTTGGGCTGGAAGGGACTCAAAGCCCATCCAGTGTCCCCCTGCCATGGCAGGGACACCTCCCACTGTCCCAGATTGCTCCAACCCCAGTGTCCAGCCTGGCCTTGCACAGTGCCAGGGATCCAGGGACAGCCACAGCTGCTCTGGCAATTCCATCCCAGCTCCTCCCCATCCTCCCAGCCAGGAATTCCCTCCCAGTACCCCACCCATCCCTGCCCTGTGGCAGTGGGAAGCCATTCCCTGTGTCCTGTCCCTCCATCCCTTGTCCAAAGCCCATCTGATGATCTAAACAGCCCCAAACCTTCCTCATCTTGTGCTTTAAGCACAGCTGGAACACCAGGACCAGTTTTAGACATTCTGGTTCTTTGTGTTTTTTACCTGACCCAGTGAAGCAGCAGGAATTCAGGACAGACAAATCTGACTCTGCAACCATTTAATCTGATCTAAAGCAGCTTCTTTTCCATCCTTTCTTAACCAAAACAAGGTGAGCCATTGCTTGGCCACTTTTTATCTTCTGTGTCTGCAGTGAGACACAGCCCTGAGTGTCATGCTGGGCTCATCCCATGGGAAGGGAAGTGGAGAAAGCTCCTGGAGGTTTCTGTCACCTCTTTTAGTGCTTGGCAGCTCCTTCTCTGCAGGGAGCCTCCTCTGGCTGCTCTGGCTCAGGCCAGCCTGACCATTCTCCCACCTGGTTCTCTCCTGCAGGCCACAGATGAGTTCTACTCCAAGCTGGAGGGGCAGAAGATTGACCTGAAGGCCTTGCAGCAGGTGTGTCCTGATCCAGGCCTGGGCAGCTGGGATGCTCCCAGATTTCCAGAAGCTTCTCTTGTTTCTTGCACTGATTACCTGATGCCATTTGGGTTTATATTTATAATTTTTTTTTGCCATCTTGTATTTCAAAGGAAAAACAAGCGCTGAAGAAACTTGAAAATGTCCGTAAGGACCACGAGCACAGACTGGAAGCTCTCCAGCAGGCTCAGGTAGGACAGATCTTGGGTTTTAATTTAAGAAATGCATAATCACTCCACCATGGGATGGTTTGTTGGGAGGGAACTTCAATCCCAGGGACACCTTCCACTATCCAGGTACTCCAGCCTGGCCTGGCACTCCTCCAGGAGTTGATGTTCTCTGTGCCACTGTCCTGGTTTGAAGGGCAGGTGTCTGCCAATAAAGGCAGAAGCTTCTCTTCTAAATGGAGAATGTAAACCCCCTCCCTCTAAATTATTATAATTTTGAAATGAAGGGGCTCTCAGGCAAAGGTGTGGGAATTAGGAATAACAGTTCTTTCCTAGGACAATTAAACTAGCAATGCAGTATTACACAGAACAATCCCAACCCTGCCAGAGTCAGAATCCAAGCTGGCACAGTCAGTCAGTCAGGGTGGTGGCACAGTCCCATTCCATGGTGCTGCATCCTCCTGCAGGGGCAGATGTGGCTCAGCTGGAGCAGTGCTCCTGGAGAAGGGGCAGTTTCCTCTGAAGCTCCAGGGATGATGTGCAAGGGTCTGGTTTTCCTCTGGAATCCAGTGGAAAGAAGGTGCCTTGGTGTCCCAAATGTCAGTTTTTCTCTGGGTAGGAAAGGCTTGGCTCCTGCCCTGGCTGGAGCATCTCCCATGGGATGATGGAATTTTATCAGCCATGCCCTGGGACTCAGTGGCCATGAACAGGAGATATCTGCTGGAGGGAGGATGGGCTGTGGGAAGATAAAGATGATTGCCCAGCTGGTTTAAAGATGCCCATGAGCAGAGAATGTGTGCCAGGAGATCAGGGGCCAACACCCACCCAACACAGCCACCACTTCCATCCATTCCTGGCTTTCTTCACCACTACTTCCACTTCTCTAAAAGCCATTGCTGAGCTGTCCAGCTGCAGTGGCTGCATGCTCCTGCTTTCCCCAAGGAATCTGACCAGCTGAAGGGGGAGCTGATTGAGATGAACCTGGAGGTGGTGGGCAGGGCCATCCAGGTGGTGCGCAGCGCTCTGGCCAACCAGATCGACTGGAGCGAGATCGGCGCCATCGTCAGGGAGGCCCAGGCGCAGGGAGACCCCGTGGCCATGGCCATCAAGGAGTTAAAGCTGCACACCAACCACATCACCATGCTGCTGAGGTGAGTGCCTGCTCAGTGCCTCATCCCACACTCTTTGGAGATTTCAAAAAATACCCCAAAGTGGCTTTTTTATACTCAGAAGTTGCGGTATAAAAGCTGGGATGTGGCAAAGTTCATTTCGTTTTTGGAAATGTCAGTTTATAGAATAAACTTCTTTTCACTCAGTTCTCTTCTGCTTTTGTTTTCTTTCTCCCCCCCCCCAAATCTGGCTGACTCCAAGACAAAAAAAGGTCGGCACTTGAAGCATTCCAGGGCTTCCTGTGTCTGCACAGTGAAAAGGATTTAGAGGCTCCTTGGGCCATTCCCAGACTTCTGAGAGAATTCAATTAAGAGCACATTGCACCAAAGATTAAAATTTAATCACTTCCTTATCTTTCTCTTATGATGTCATGTGTTTTCAGGAACCCCTATGTGTTATCTGAAGAGGAAGAGGAGGAGGACGATGCTGACGTAGAGAAGGAAGAAACAGAAGAACCAAAGGGAAAAAAGAAAAAGAATAAAACCAAACAGTTGAAGAAACCTCAGAAAAACAAACCCTCATTGGTTGATGTTGATCTCAATTTGTCTGCCTATGCCAATGCCAAAAAGTAAGATTTTTCAGTAAATGTGTATTTTTATAGGATAAATTTCTCTGGGTGTGCAGTTGTTGGTGATAATATTGCAGGAGGAAGGATTGTGAGATATCTTGTTAAAAATAAGAGTAAAAAATTGAAATAGTAGCTTGTCCTGAGCTCTAGGAAGGGAATTTCACTGGTGCAGAGCAGCTGCTCTGGCTGTGACATTGATTGAATTTAAAGTCCAGTTCTGCCCATGGAGTGAAATGCAGAGGCCTGGGATAAGTGGGGTTGGGATAAAGGAGGGGATTGCAGGGATTGCAGGGTTTGCAGGGATTGCAGGGATTGCAGGGATTGCAGGGATTTCAGGGACAAACACTTGTGTTTCATAGGTACTATGATCACAAAAGACATGCAGCCAAGAAAACTCAGAAGACAGTGGAAGCTGCAGAAAAGGTATTTATTTCCCTTGGATTTTAGAAAATATTTAAAAGGAAAATCCCTCCCTGGCAGTGCTCAGAGGGAAATCCTGACCTGATCTCAGCAGCCCTAACAAAGGGAGGAACAATTACCCAGGGCTGTTTTATTCTGGACATTTGGAGCTCAGTGGGGGATTGCAGATCCCTGATGGATCCTCCTTTCCCACCAGTAGCATTGGGAACACTCAGAGCAGGTGGAGGTACTGACAGAGCAGGACTGAGGATGGAAAATCAGTGGAAATCCTTCCAATCCAAGAGCTGAGCATTGCAGGAGCAGCTCCCAGGCTGAAATTTTAAGAGCAGGGCTGGGTGGAGCCTCCTCTGTGACCAAATCCAGAGCCATTCCCACCAACTTTCCCAGTGTTCAGTTGGGAATTCTGTGCTTCCTGCTGGATGGTGATGGTGCTTTCTGTCCAAACAGGCTTTTAAATCAGCTGAGAAGAAGACAAAGCAAACCCTGAGGGAAGTTCAGACAGTCACCACCATCCAGAAAGCCAGGAAGGTTTATTGGCAAGTACAGCTCCATTGTCCTTCTCTGTGTCCTGTGTCAGGATGGATCTTCCCTGGCTTAGGAGTGGAGCTATTTATGATTTTTTTTGTGTGGAGTCTCCTTAAAGATGCTTCTCAAAGTCAGAGCATCCCAGAATGGTTCCCAGGGACAGCAGCCCAGAGAAGCTGTGGCTGCCACATCCCTGGAAGTGTCCAAAGCCAGGTTAGACACTTGGCTTGGAGCAGCCTGGGACAGTGGCAGGTGTGGTCCAGTGGGACTGGATGATCTTTGGGGTCTCTTCCAACCCAAACCATTCTGGGCTTCTGAGCTTTAAAAAAGAACAAACAAATGACACAAAACCTCAAAGGTTTTAATCACCTAATGGCTGAATTATTAAAATAAAAATAAATAGGAGGATGTGGTGATGGTGCTTACTCCAAACCTCTCTGCCAGTGTTGCAGTAGTTGTCCCATGCCTGGTTTTTGTGTCCCTGTGGATGGAAGTAAAAATATTTTCAGTGTGATAAATTGTAGATGCTGAGATGGATATTCTGAGTTTGATATCAAAAACCACCTGTGCAATGTGCTGTTAGTTCCAGGTGTTTCTCACACTGTGGATTTGCTGGAATTTGGCAGGTTTGAGAAGTTCCTGTGGTTCATCAGCTCTGAGAATTACCTGGTGATTGCTGGCAGGGATCAGCAGCAGAACGAGCTCATCGTGAAGCGCTACCTCAGACCAGGTGAGTCCATGGAGGGCAGGTGTGCACTCTGTGAATTCCCAGCTCTGGGAGTGTCCAGGAGTCACATGGGAAGGTCTCTCTGCTTTGTCCTTGAATTGGACCTTGGATCAAAGGGAATTTTGGTGGTGGGAGTTCCTCTGGTGCCATGGGGCGAGAGCAGCTCCTCAGGAGCAGAGCAGCTGATTCCCCTGGGACAAGGATGGACTAAAATGCTTCTGTGTCCCCACCCTGCCCCTTGCAGGGAGACCTGGCACTTCCAGCTGCCCTTGGAGCCTTCCCTGGCTCTGTGGCAGTGTGGCTCTGACCCCTCCTGTTCCCCAGGGGACATCTACGTGCACGCGGATCTGCACGGAGCCACCAGCTGCGTGATCAAGAACCCCTCAGGTACCTGGGGGGGCAGGAGCTGGCTCGGGCTGGATCCCTTGGCATGCAGCCCTTGCTGGGGAGCTGGCAGGCTGGGCTGGGGCAGGAGTGAGCTGCTTGCTGTGCTGGCTGTCCCCAGGCCAGGCCGTGCCCCCGCGGACGCTGACGGAGGCCGGGACGATGGCGCTGTGCTACAGCGCGGCCTGGGACGCCCGCGTGGTCACCAGCGCCTGGTGGGTCTCCCACAGCCAGGTGAGCACTGCAGCAGGAGCTGCCCAGGCACAGCACCCCTGGGCACTGCCTGCAGCACTCAGGGAGCATCAGGGAGCTGGCATGTGGCCACTGACAGGAGCTGCTGGGTGCAGATCAGATTTCTGTTTGCACAGAGTGGAGATCACACCAAAGTCGTGGTGGTTTTATCCCCTGAAGGCTCCTGAGGATATCCTGGGTTTATTTCCTGAGTTACTCACCCAGGACTCCTGAAACACACTGGTAGTGTGTGATTGGGTTGGAACATCCCTTAGGAAAACTCCCTGCAGAGGAGAGGAGGAGCCCCTTGGGTATGGGGTCCTGCAGAGCTGTCCCAGGAGTTCAGCTCTTGTTGAACCAATGTTTCTCTGGCTGCTGTTGTAACCTGATATTTCCTTCTGTCACAGAGATTTTTTATAGTTTATCCTGGTTTCCTTTTAGGTTTCTAAAACTGCCCCCACAGGAGAATATCTCACTACTGGGAGCTTCATGATCCGAGGTGAGGCACAGGGAATGGGGTGTTTTCCCAAAGGGGCTGGGCTGTCCTGCAGAGGCAGCAGATCCCACTCTTCTCCCAGAAATCTGTTGGGAATGCCTTAGTCTGAGTATCAGGCAGCTGCAGCAGCTGAGCCCTGGGCAGAAGTTCATTAACTCTGCTGCTTTTGAGCTCTCCTGTTCTCATCCCAGAGATAAAACAAGTCCCAGTGTAATTTTTTGATTGCCTAAAGCCTCTAGTAGAAATGAACTTTGGGAGTGCATCCTGCAAGCATGGCTGCTAAACCTCCTCATGAGACACTGCCTTTGTTTTTCAGGGAAGAAGAATTTCCTTCCACCTTCCTATCTGATGATGGGCTTCAGCTTCTTGTTTAAGGTACAGCTCTTCCCCTGCAGCTCCTGCTGGCTTTTGTAATTTGCTTTGAGCTGCAGGAGGCTTATTTTCTGCATCTGGTTTATCAGTATATTCCCAATTAATTCTTTTCCCATTGGGACAAATCCCATGAAAGGCTTCTTGCTGACAATGGCTCTGCTTTCATCTCCATCTCAGCCCATTTCAAACAATTCATTTCAGACAGACTCTGGACCCTCCTGCCTCTGCAGGGTTGTTATCCCAGCTCTGTTTGGGGCCTGGAAATGTTCAGGGAGTCTGGGAGTGCAGCTCTCTGTGTCACCCTGACTTCTGAGGTTGGCACACTTGGGTCTGGTTTCATTTTCTTTCCTCTTGTTGGCAAAAAGTGTTTAAAAAAGTGAAGAAAAAGCTGAGTGAGGTGTTCTGTGAACATCACCAGAATGACACAGAGGCTCCTGGTTTTCAGGTGGATGAAAGTTGTGTCTGGAGACACCGGGAGGAGAGGAAGGTCAAAGTCCAGGATGAGGATCTGGACACAGTTTCCAGCAGTGCCAGTGAGCTGGTGGCTGAGGAGGTGGAACTTCTAGGTACAGTGGGAGGGGCTGGTGCTGTGGGTGCTGCTGGGGGGATCCTTCAGGGTCTGGGCCATCCCAGAGTCTGGATCACTGATGGGACAAGGGGAATGGCTTCCCACTGCCAGAGAGCAAGGAGATGGGTATTGGGATGGAATTCCTGGCTGGGAGGGTGGGGAGGGGCTGGGATGGAATTCCCAGAGAAGCTGTGGCTGTCCCTGGATCCCTGGGAGTGCCCAAGGCCAGGCTGGATGGGGTTGGAGCAATCTGGGACAGTGGGAAGTGTCCCTGCCATGGCAGGGGTGGCACTGGGTGGGATTTAATGTCCCTTCTGTCCCAAACCATCCTGGGCTGATGGATCAGTTTGGTGTTCCTGTGTTTTTCATCCCTGGGTGCCCCAGATGGAGGAGACAGCAGCAGTGAGGAGGAAAAAGCTGAGGCTGAGGAAGCTCCAGAGGCTGAGGAAGCTCCAGAGGCTGAGGAAGCTCCAGAGGCTGAGGAAGCTCCAGAGGATGTGGAAGCTCCAGAGGCTGAGGAAGCTCCAGAGGATGTGGAAGCCACAGCTGAGGGTGCCCATGAGGAGGGTGTTGCTGAGCTGGAGCAGGGAGGAGGGAACACTCCTGCCCCAGAGGCTGACTCTGAGGAGGATGATGGAGAATCTGAGGAGGAACATCCAGAGCCAAAGAGGGAGGTGAAGGAGGAAGAGGTGAATTATCCAGACACCACAATTGACCTGTCACACCTTCAGTCCCAGAGGTGAGAGAAGCAGAGCTGGGGGCACCTGAGGGTCTCTGCCAGGACAAGGCTGGGATGAGTGTCCATCCCTTCCTTCCATGCTCAGCCATGGAAATGCTGCCTCATTTTCCTTCCAGGGCACTCACACCTGGCAGCCCTGAGCTGCCTGTGCTGTGCCAGGGCTGCAGGAGGCTGTGGGATGAGTCTCTCCCTGTGTCCCTGATGTGGGAGCAGGGACTGGGGGTGCTCCTGGGACTCAGTGCCCAGGCTGTGTGAGAGGAGCTGGCAGAGAGCTGAGATTGTTTTCTGAAGTGAATCCCAGCATTCCTGCCTTTTCCAGTCACCAGAGCTGGGATTGCCAAGCTGCCCAAGTTTGTGCTGTGCTTGGTGTGCCCATGGTGAGCTGCCCTGCATCTGCTGATGAGCTCCTTTTCCATCTCCCCACAGATCCCTGCAGAAAATCATCCCCAAAGAGGAAGAGCCCAGCTTGGTAAGGTCCAGCTCAGATGGGTGGCCCAGAGCAGTGGGAGCTGCTGGGCAGGACCTGCCCTAAGCTGCCTTTCCCTCCTCAGAGTGACAGCAGGGCCCAGGGCCGGAGGCACCTCTCTGCCAAGGAGAGGAGGTGAGAGCCAGGGGGAGTTCCAGGGAGCCCCAGGCTGGTTTGGGTTGGAAGGGAGCTTAAATCCCATTTTATTCCACCCCCTGCATGGGCAGGGACACCTCCCACTGTCCCAGGCTGCTCCAAGCTCTGTCCAACCTGGACACTTGCAGGGATCCAGGGGCAGCCACAGCTGCTCTGGGCAAATTCCCCATTCCCTCCCCAGACACATCTGCTGCCACTCCCAGCCTGGCTGATCCATGCCCATTGTCCATCCTGCATTTCCAGGGTGAGGTGCTGCTCCTGTCCTTTGGGAATGCTGCCAGGGAACACTTTCACTCGTGGGCTGGAGAGGTTTTTCTGAGGAAGCTTGTTTCCCTGTGGCAGGGAAGCAGGGTGGAATGCTGTCAGGAGAGCAGCAGCCTCTCTCCTCACAACCAATGAGGCTGTTGTGATTGTTCTCCTTAGAGAAATGAAGAAAAAGAAGCAGCAGAACTCTGAGAACTCGGAGCTGTCAGAAGAGAAGCAGAAGGAGACAGAGCCAGAGACCCAAGCTGCAGCTGCTCCCAACAGCCACAAGGCTGCTCCAGCCCCTCAGCCCATCAAGAGGGGCCAGAAGGTGAGCAGGGAACAGGGGGATCCCTGGGCTGAGCTGTTGGCATGGAAGTATGGACAGAAATCTCAGATTTCCCATGGCTGCCTGGTGGTTTCAGGATGATGGTGGTGGGGCTTAGCACAGAGCTCACTGGAACCAGTCCCTTGCTTACTGCTCTGAAGGAGTTGGGGATGCTGGGAAGGGTCAGTATCTGTGGATGCAGAACTGCTCAAAGTTGTCATTTCTGAAGCTGGTGGTGTTTCCTCCTGCAGAGTAAAATGAAGAAGATGAAGGAGAAGTACAGGGACCAGGACGAGGAGGATCGGGAGCTCATCATGAAGCTGCTGGGGGTGAGGGGGCAGCTGGCCCCTCCCTGGGGTGTGCTGGCTCTGGCCACCAGCCCTGACCACCTGTGTCACCACAGTCTGCAGGCTCCAACAGGGAGGACAAAGGGAAAAAAGGGAAGAAGGGGAAGACAAAAGAAGAGGCAGCAAAGAAGCAACAGCAGAAAACCAAACCTGTGCGTCGTGCAGCCGGAGGGGGCAAGGAGACCCTCCCAGCAGGAATTCTGCACGAGGCACAGGAGCTGGGCCTGGATGAGCTGCAGGAGGAGAAGGTGAGGAGAAGGGTGAGAAGGTGAGGAGAAGGGTGAGAAGCTGGGCAGCAGGAGGGGAAGGTGAGCAGCTCCCTCCTCCCTTGTCCATGTCCATGTGCCTGTCCCTTGCTGGGCTCTGCTGGCTCTGTGCAGCTCCCCATGGATTTGGGCACTGTGCAGAGCTCTGGCTGGTGCCAGGGCTCAGCATTCCAGCCCAAAGCCCTGCAGCAGTCCCTGTGCTCATCCTGTTGCCAGCACAGCCAGAGCTGGGGCTCAGAGGATCCCAAGGATGCTGTTCAGCCAGCCCCTCCCCCTCAGCTGGGCTGGAACTGAGCTCCCAGGCCTGCTGGGGGTTTGGGATCTCTGAGCCTCATCTCCCTGCTCCCAGCCCAGCCTGTGCCAGGCAGATCAGAGGTTGCAGAGAAACTCCACCCTCCCACCCACAGCAAAGTGCTGCTCTTACCTTGGTTGTGAAACGAGTTCAGATCTCCTTGCAGGGAGAATGGGGCTCTCTGGGGCCTGCTGATCAAAGAACTTACTGGGGACAGGGGAGGAAGAAGCAGCTCTGGTTTCTGCAGCCCTGATGTGTCTGTTCTCTGTGTGTGTGTGCAGGAGGAGCAGGACCAGGAGCAGCCAGGACTGGAGGTAAAGAAATGCTCAGTTCTGTAAGAGCTGGGGTGGGGGCTGTGCTGGGACTGGGACATGGGGGAGCCCTCCAGCACTGGTTGAACCCACCTTAATTGTATTTTTTAAAATTAACCTCCTTTTCTGCCTGCCCTGCTCATCTCCATTAACCCAGAGCTGCCCCCATGGATGTTTGCCCTTGGTGGCTCTGGGCTGGAGGGTGACACAGGGAGCAGTGCAGGTTCTTCTTCAGTTTAGAAGTTTATTTACATACAAAATTGCTTCAAACTTTTCTGTAATTACTTTTGTGTAATTACAGGCTGTGAGTGTTGCCCAGGGCTGGGAATAAGTGAATTCCTTTGGATCCTTAATGCAGGAGGATAACGGGGAAGCTTTGGGTGATCCTGTAACTCCATTGGGGAAGATCCAGCAAAGGATGGGATTTGAGTGATGAAACAGGATCAGTGGATTGGGAATTCCATGGAGCCATGGAATGGTTTGGGTTGGAAGGGCTGGTCCCAGTGGAGCTCTTTGTGTCCCAGGACAGCGAGGCCCTGCTGGACTCCCTGACTGGGCAGCCCCACCCCGAGGACATCCTGCTCTTTGCTGTCCCCATCTGTGCTCCCTACACAGCCATGACCAACTACAAGTGAGTGGCAGCTCCTTCCTGGGAGGGGAGGTGCTGAGTTTGTTTTGTTGACAGAAACCTTTCCTCTGGGCAGGTATAAAGTCAAGCTCACTCCAGGCACCCAGAAGAAGGGCAAAGGTATGAGAGCCCTGAGCCCTTCCCTGTGCTCTGCCTGCTTTTGCAGCCTGTTTCACTCTCCCCTGTGCTTTCCCAGCTGCCAAGATTGCCTTGCACAATTTCATGCAGTCCAAGGAAGCCAGTGCACGAGAGAAGGATCTGTTCCGCAGCGTCAAGGTGAGGCAGCAGCACAAGGGCCACAGCTGCCACTCTGGGGGAAATGCTGCCAAAACTCAGGCTGCTGCTGGGGCTTTTGGCAGTACTCCTGGGGAAGCTCACAGAGTCCTGCAGTGGTTTGGGGTGAAAGGATCTTTAAAACCAGCCCACTGCATGGCAGGGGCACCTCCCACTGCTCCAAGCCCAGTTCCCAGCCCCTCTGGGAAGGCTGAGCCATGAGGAACTGAGCCTCAGAGGGAGCACTGGGCCTTCTGTTTCTGCACTGTGGCACTGGGCTGACAAAAGCAGCATCTTCCAAGAAACCCCCTGGCTCTGGGAGGGGGAATTCCTGGAGCAGGGGCAGGAGTTGGAGCTGAGGCTGGAGGTGTCCTGTGCCCCTCTGTCCCAGCAGAGCCAAGGGAAGGGATCCCAGTGCTCCAGAAAGGCTTTTTCCTGCTGTGCTCAATTCTCCTCTCCCATGTTTCCTAGGACACAGATTTGTCAAGAAATATTCCTGGGAAGGTGAAAGTGTCTGCACCTCACCTCCAGAACATGAAGAAGAAGTGATTCCATGCTGGGAGCCTCACCCTGGTCCAGGCTGGGACAGACAGACCCAGAGCAGGACTGAACTCCAGCAGCCAGGACCTGCACTCCTGGTGCTTCAGCTGGACTCTGATACAAACTGCAGATAAACGTGGAAGTAAATTGCTGGCATTTGGCCAGGAATGTCCTCCCCTGCTGCTGCTTCTCTGTTCTCTGGAATTTGGGGCAGGAGAAGCCTGGGGTGTTCAGCTCCAGAGCCTCCAGGAGGGCAGTTCCAGGGACAGTGCTTCCTTTGGGAAGGTGGGGTTGTGTTTCCCCCAAACATTCCCTGGCTGTGCAGGGCTGGGAGTCAGGAGAAAGCCCTGGGATCTCTCAGGAATTACAGGACAGGAACTGTTCTAGAAGTCAACGTTTTTAATTGGTTTTTGATGACAGCTTAAAACATGATCCCCCCCCTTCCCTACAGCAGCACAGCCTGTCTCCTGTCCCCAAGAGTTCTAGGGACAGTCCTGGGGCTGGGAACAGGCACAAGCACTCCCAGTTACACTTGCAGGGCAGAATATCTGCTACCTAAGGTTCACAACTGAAGTTCCACAACATAAAAATTCCAAAAAAACCAAACTACAGCCAAGCAGAGAGTAGTGGGTGCTTTAACATCTCAAGGTTTACAACAATTTATCAACCGACAACGGGACAACTTCCAGATCCTGCTCCTAAATTCCAGATCCTGCTTCTCTGACCTTAAACAGCTGTGGCAAAACTTGAAGCTGTGGACTAAACACGACCTGCAACACTGCAGAGCTGTGCTCAGCACTCCCAGCTCCTGTCCCCAGGGACATCCCCCCTCTCAGGGTCAGCCTCACCCCCTCCAGGTGCACAACCCCACACCTGGTTGCAGCTGAAGCTCAGGCTCATCTCTGGCATTAAATACATTTATTGGAACATCTCACACAAAAAGAGGCTCTCTCTAGGCCATTGACATGCACGGGAGGGCAGGAAGCAGCTACCTACACAAGGGGTGGAGCTGACAGCTGAGTGCCCCGGGCTCAGGAGCCCGAGGTGTTGTTGCTGCCGAAGCGCTGGTTCACGCTGTGCAGGAGGTGCTTGGGCAGGCAGTGCCACGAGCTGGCCAACATCTCCTTGAAGCAAATGACAGCCTCCAGGCACAGCCTGGGAACAGGGCTGCTGTCAGCAGGGGGTCTGTGCCTCCAGCAGGGGTGAATCCACCCTCACCCCTGCCTGCTGCTCTGGCAGCTTTGATACAGGCAGAAATGTTTTCCAGTGTTTTAGGAACGTGAACGGGGCTAATGGTAACTCTGCTCCACTGGTCTTACAATCCCAGAATGGTTGGGGTTGGAAGGACCTTAAATCCCATCCCATTCCACATGTTTTCCATGGTAGGGGCACTTTCCACCATCCCAGAGTGCCCCACTGTCCAGCCTGGCCTGGGCTATTCCAGGGATCCAGGGACAGCACAGCCATGCCAGGGCCTCCCCCCTATCCCAGAATTTCCTCCTGCCAGCTGAGCTGGGACACAACAGCTCCATGCTGGAGTCTTGCTCTCTTACCTTACAAGAGATCTTGGTTGTAGGGAGAACACAAGGATTTCATTACTGTGAGCCTGGAGGGTGGGAGAGACAGAGACAGACAGAATTGGTTGTGTGGGCTCTCACCAGAGGCCAGAGCAGCCCAGGCTCACACAATCATGGAAACAGGGAATTCCAGGGCTGGAAGGAGCAAAGCATTTCCCCCTCAGGCTTTGTCTGTGCTGCTGCTTTGTGATCCCCAGGAGATCAGGACCCTGGAGTGATCCAGCCCTGCAGATCCCATGGGAAGAGAAGCTCAAATCCAACTCACAGCTTTGGAATGGGCCAGAAGGTTGTTGGCACAGCCCCCAAAGATGATCACCTCTCCCTCCTCGCTGGCACAGGCCGTGTGCCACAGCCTGGGAACAGAAAGCAGCACTGCATTAACCCAAACCCAGCTCTGGCAAGATCCCCTCATCCCAGCCAGGCCCAAGGGAGAAGAGCAGGAAGCATCAGTGCTGGAACTCCTTAACCTGGCTCAGATCACTTCCCAACACAGAGGGAGGAGGACTTGTGTTTTCCACACCACACTCGTGCATCACAAAGGTTTTGGGCTTTAAACTGCAGGTCACCAACTCAGCAGGAAGCCAAGAACAGCCCTGGGTGAGCCTCTGGCAGCCCCTGTGTGGTGGCACAGCAAGGACACTGGTCCCAGTTAGCTCTGGTGCTGGCACTGGCAGATCAAACCCTAAATCCCAGGACCAAACCCTAAATCCTGAGATCAAACCCTAAATTCTGTTTCCTGCTGTTTCACTGCCCTGTGTGACTCTCACCTGGAATTCTGGGAGCACAACCTGCACCTCAGGGACACATGTGGAAGGAGAGCTGTGAGGAGGAACCAGTGTCCTCTGACAGCACCACCAGGTGATTTCACAGCCCTTTTCTACCAGATTTCCAGGGAATTTCTGCCATACCTTGGTTTTTCAGAGTAGTTATGCTCAAACTGCACCCACTCATTCTTGCTGATACAATAAATCCAGGCATCACCTGAAAACAAGCAAAATCCCAGATAAAACCAGGATTCTGTCAGTTCTGTGAGTTGCTGCAATATTCAAATACTCAGGTGTAGCACATCCTATTTCTGTTAGTATTTTAGGGAAAACAGTATAAAAATTGGCTCCTGTTTGCCAACAGGTGTTTAATGTAACAGAGATTGATGGGGGTGAATTGTAAAGCTGTCACTAATTGCAATCTGCACTTTTAGTTACATTTTTAGAGCAGATGAATTGCTGAAGCTCTGGGGTCTCCACACCCTCAGCAAGTTCTGCTCTGCAGAACGAGGAGTTGGTGGAATTTAGAAGGAATTCAAGGCAATCACTGAAGCTCCTTGCAGAGCACAAAGCCAGCAGCAAATCCCTGTGGAATGACTTACTGAGGGGCTGCTTGTCCGTGGTGAAGCCTCCAAAGAGGAAGAGGTGATCCGAGGAGATGGGCGTGAGGGAATGCCACGAGCGGCCCACGGGGCAGATGCCTTGGGTGAGTCTGGATTGCAATAAAAACACCCCAAATCACCAGCAGGGACAGCAAAATCCTGCAGCTCTTCCCTGCCCTGATTACTCTGCAGGATGTGACCCAAGGACAACTGGAATTCCTTCAGTCACAGAATTTCACAGGGATGGAGTGTGAGCACGCACATTTCGTTCCACTCCCAGGTGTCCAGGTTCAGGTAGTAGAAGTCGTTCATTCTGGACTCCTGCAAGAGCAGAGTGTGGTTAAACCCCCTGGGGAGCTCTGCTGGGACAGGCTCAGGGGGCTGGGCTTACCCTGTATCTGCCTCCAAACACGAATCCTCTGTTCCCAACCGTGGCACAGGCGTGGGCGGCTCGAGGGGACGGGGTCTTGCCCTGGGGAGGGGACACAGCACAGGCTCAGCTCAGGGAACAGAGTGAAAAACAGCCTGTAAATCATCCTGTGTGCACACCTGGGTTATCTGATGGATGGGAGATCAGAGAACTCAGTAAAAATGGGGTTTATTTTTTCCCCTCTTGAAGTGGATAAATTTTTGCTTTTAGCACAGGGTTCAGCCACAGAAGACAGACTGTAAATGAGATAGTGACACAGTAAATCCTTAAATTCATGAATCATCAAGTGCCCAAGGCCAGGCTGGACAGGGCTTGGAGCAGCCTGGGACAGTGGAAGGTGTCCCTGCCATGGCAGGAGGGGAACTGGATGAGTTTTGAGGTCCTTTCCCACCCAAACCATTCTGGGATCCCATTCAACACCATTTTTTCTTGAGCTTCTGAACCACTTGAGAGCTGTATGAAGCAATCAGAGCAATTCTTTGGCAATCTGGAGTTCCTTGTCTCACATTTCTTTTTCTCCAACCCTGTGGCAACACCAGCCCATCTCCCTGTTCCTGAACACTCCTGGGACACTCCAAGTGTGTGCATTTGCAATTAGCAGTGTTTAATTGTCTCCTGACCACAATCCAGCACCCCAGGGACAGGCACCAAGCACCCCTGGCAGTGAGGGTGACAGCAAACCCTCATTCCATTTCCTGCAGCTGAAGCATCAACCAAAGCAAGTGACAGGAAAAAAACAGATGAAGACAGATCAAAAGAAAAGGCAAATTTCCTCTTTCTGCAGAGTGGATCTGTCTAAATGAATGGTTTAAATTCTTGGAAATGGCTCCAAGAACACTCCTAAATAACATTACTGAGCTGTGACTTAATTAAGTGACAGCAAACCATTAATTACCGTGGTTATAGGCTGGCTCCAAGTGAAAGTTTCAAGGTCCAGAACGTGGACGTGGTCGTTCCACCCTCTAGGATGGCCTGAATTCTTAAAAAAAACAAAAACAAAAACAAAAATAAACCCATAAAGAAGCAACAAGTTTTAATAAGCACTGATTAAATATGAAAAGCTGAAAGAGAAATGGCTTCCAGGGTTACTTACCCAAAAAGAAGTTTCATCAAATTCAAATGTCCCACGGTGTTTCCCTTCAGGAAAATAGCCATAGCCTCCAAAAAATATCAGCCTGGAGGAGAACATGGCTCTGAGAAATGATCTCACATCTGTTACTATAAATTATAAAAAATGCTAAATGCTGTGCTCAGAAAAGCAGGGAAGCTCCTTTGGTTTTCCAGGTGTGGGGCTGTTTGTTGCCCCCACTCCCAGCAAATCCCTCTGGGGCTGTTTCCAGCCTCAGGCTCCCCAGCCTTGCAGCTGCCAGGGTGTGCAGCCTGCTCACTGCACTCTGGCCTCTGCCACACTCTACTCCTGCAGTTTACATGGCAATCACCTCCAAGTTTTATCTCTGGGGTTTTTAGCCTATGTTGGGAACTGCAACTGAAATTCCTGCAGGATTGTGGAGTGCCAGCAATCTGCAGCACCTCATTAACCACCCACAAGTGCAGCCCTGCAGATTCACATCTGAACTGATCCTATCAGCTGTGCTAATGAGGAGCTCTCCCCACAGCAAGGAGCTGGAAAAGCAGCACTGTGGGCAATCCCACAGAACCATGGAGTATCCCCAGCTGGAAGGGACACACAAGGATTCTCCCACCTTTGCTGAGTCTGCAGCAAATCCACAGCAAATGTCCCAACTGGGAGCTCTGTCCATGGAGTGCCAAAGTGTGCAAGAGTTAAACTCCAAAATCATCAGAAGGGTTTGGGTGGGAAGGGACCTTGAATCCCTCCCAGTGCCACCCCTGCCATGGCAGGGACACCTCCCACTGTCCAGGTGCTCCAGCCCCAGTGTCCAGCCTGGCCTTGGGCACTGCAGGGATCCAGGGGCAGCCACAGCTGCTCTGGCAATTCCCAATTCCCAATATCCCACCCATCCTCTGGCAGTGTCCCATTCCCTGTGTCTGTCCCTCCATCCCTTGTCCCCAGCCCCTCTCCTGCTCTCCTGGATCCCTCCAGGGCCTGGCAGGGCTCTGAGCCCTCCCTGGAGCTTCCTCCTCTCCAGGGAACATTCCCAGCCTCACACAGGCTGCAGGGAGAAAAGGAAGGAGCAGCCAGGAGAGAGCTGAGCCCTCCCTGGGGCCTCACCTGTTCTTGTGCACCCACACCCCCAGCTTGTCCTTGGATGAGGGGGGCACCCCCTGGCACTCCACTCTCACCCACTGCAGCACCTTGTCCGTGGATCTGGCATTTAACATGTAGAACTGGGAAAATAAAAAGATTTTTTAACTCATGTCAGCTTAAAGCTTAAGTCTGCTGTTACAATAGCAACTTTAAATTAACATGTGTTGGCATAGAAATAGGAATAAATGAAAAGTTCTTTTCTTAGCTGAAAAGTAGAGCATTGAAAATATGTGCAATAAAATATGGATTCACAAATCCTGACCTTTTACACCACTAACAGGGGCACAGACACTGAGTTTAAGCTTCCAAAAGCTGTTGTGGCATATAGTGAAGGTGTGTACAGAGAATAATTGTCTTACAACTAAAAAATGGTTAAAAAGTTTACAAAGTGACTTTTTTTTACAGTATTACCCCTTCCCTGCATTTATATAATTGTGCAGGAAGAGAACCAACTGCTACACTTACAAACAAGAACTGAAATGTAAGAATACCACAGCAGGAAGGGAAGAAACCACACCTTACAAATGAGGTTTGTTTCCAAGTGTGCAAAAACTCCTTGAAACTTCTTCTAGTTTATAGTTACATATGAAATATATGATCTTATATTTAATTATATAAACTACACATTTATATAGACCAGAACTACGTAATTTAAACTGCCAGAAAATATCATTAATTAATTCTAGCTGAAGTGGTGGTGGTCAGACAGTGATCCTGGAGGACTTTTCCAACCTAAATGATTTTGGGATTACCACAAACCCCAGGGAAGAGAAACACTTCCAACCACCCCAGTTGCTGATATTCTTCAGCCAACTCTGGCAATTCCCATCTTTTAGAATCAGCAGACTCAGAGCAGGGGGATTGCACAAGGCAGGAGTGGTGCCAGCTTGGCTGTTCCTGCAGTGCTGGAAGTTTGCAGGGCACAGTCCCCAGGGAGGGAAGGGATGCAGGAATTGCTGACCTTGTTGGTGTTGCCCCGGGCGTGGTGCCCCCCAAAGAGATAAACCACTCTGTCCACACACACAGCACAGCTGCCAGACATGGAGGGGGGAACATCTCCCTCTGTCTTGCTCTTCTTCCTGCAAAAGCAGCCCAGAATATTTCACCTGCTCCCACTGAACAAGGAGGGGTTTGTTTGCAGGGTTTTAATTACAGCAGTTCGCTGGGGACATTCAGATCTGTTCTTCCCACCTTTCCAGGTGTAACAATTCACAGATTCATATCCTGGGATGATGGAGGGGTGGGGAAAAGGCAATTTAGTTAATACATGGGGTTTTTAGGGGTAAGGAATCCCATCTGCCCAGCTCAGGAGTTTGGAATGCTCAGAATCCTCAGGCAAAGAGGATTCACCTGTGTAAAGTGCAGGTTTCCACTTTGCTCCTGGATTTTTCCTGTTTGTAAACATCCTAACCAGAGAAGATTCCAGCCTGTGCCCAAGGCTGTCCCTGACCCCAGGGAGGGCTGGGAGCACAGCTGAAATCCCACTTCCTGCAAAGTGGGATTCTTTGGCTGCATCAACCTTTGAAAACAACTCCTGCAAAGGCCAGAAACTCAGCAGGGATTCCCACTGGCACCAAAAGTGGTACAAACACAACTTCCAGCTGCTCTGTCCTATCCCAGGAATCCCAAACCACCTCACACTGGTGGTCACTCACTCCTAGCCAGGCTGCCTGTCCCAGCTGCCTCTCCTACTTCATCCTGGAAAAAACATAATGGATGCTTTCACAGAGAAAACCCCACCAAACCTGAAATATTTTACACATTTTTGCAACAGTTTGATAGGCAGGAACAAAGAGATCAGGGAGTTCTCTCACTGCTCAGTCCTTCAGCATGCTTTCCACACCAGTTTAAGGATTAATCCAATTTTTTCCCTCAAATGAATGATTTACTGTACCATCTTCCAGTTTCCATGTTGTAGATCCATATTTCATCCCTAGGCAGGTAGAAGTCATAAAATCCCCGGACCTGGGCATTCTGCAGGACAGGCCAGAGAAGGAAAAGCAGTGTTAGAAGGGTGTTTGACACATGGAATTGCAGACTGGGATGTTCCCAGCCCCTCTGGGACCTAACCACAGCACAGATCACAGCAGGAGCACTGCCTGTGCCTCCCAGCTGCACAGAGAGCAGGGATCAGCCCCAGTTAGTACCTGCTGGGGACAATCAGCTCCCAGCACAGCCACATGGGGGGAAATGAAGTTAAACCATTGTTTTATGGCCTGAGCCAGGGAGCAGAAATGAGCCAAAAGCTCCTTTTGCAGTCCCCCACCCCCTCCATGACAGCAGTTTATTTACTGAGTTCACTGACAATGGTTTTGTCACTGAAATGGTTTTGTGGTGCTGCAGCACACGCACTCCCCAGCGTGACAACAACAAACCCGGGAGAGTTGTGCAAATAAAATCCCAGGGTGCACAATTCCCATCAGACAATATTCCCTTCACCCTTTGCCTGAGGCAAACAACACCCCAAAAACCCGTGTACCTGCCAAAGCTTTCACACCCGTGATTTATTTCAACGTTGCAAAACACCCCGATCGCCGCGTTACAAATTGTTCCCGGTGTTCCGGGGCAGGAATCAATTGTCCCGGACGGACGGGGACACGGTGGCAGCGCGGAGGGCCGAGGAGCTGTACCTTGTATCCGCCCCAGACGTACATGCAGCGGCCGTCGGTGACGGCCACGTGCCCGCTGCGCTCGGCGGGGCTGTCGTTCTCCAGCTGCTCAAAGGCCTCCTCGGCCGGCGCGGGCAGCTCCTCGTCCGCCGGCAGCTCCTCGTTCTCCTCGGCCATGCCGGGATGCGCCGCACGCGCGGGGACTCGGAAGTGCCGCTGCTGCCGGCCCTGCGCACACCGAGAATCCCGCTGGGCGCTCCCGCAGCTCGGGAATGGCACCGTTCCCCTGGCAACCGCCGGGGGAAGAACCTGTCCTGAAATTCAACCTGAATCTCGGCTGGCGCAGCGCGGGGGAACAGAGGGAAAACCCGGGAGAAAATACACAGGGTTGGAAAAAAGCTTCCAGGTGGGGACTCCTCAGTGGTGCACGGTTTATAATGGTTTCGGTTGCCAGTGTGAATCGAAGTATCCATTGAAAAAAAAAATATTTTAAATCTTACTCGTAAGTACTTGGATTTGCCCAGAGAAGCTGTGGCTGCCCCTGGATCCCTGCTCCAAGGCCAGGTTGGACAGGGTTTGGAGGATCATGAGATAGTGGAAGGTGTCCCTGCCCATGGACAAGATGAGGATTAAGGTCCCTTCAACCCACACTATCCCACGATGTAAAAAAAAACCCAAACCAACCAACCAAAAACAAAAACAACACCCCACAACAATAAAAGGGGAATAAATTTGACAGCTTTACCAACAATAGCAGCAAATCCTGGAGCTTTTCAGTGTCCCCCACACAAACCTTCCCACAGGGCTCAGAGCAGGACAGTGTCACCTGCCCTACACAAAACTCCACAGAACCAATGGCCCCACTCAAACCCACAGAAAGACAAATCCCAGACACAGATCCAAAGCTCAGGGAGGCCAAATCAGCCCAAATTTGTGCAGCCAAAGCCAAGGAAAAGCCCCTTAGTGTGACAATCACAGCCTGCACTCCGGGGCTGGATATTGTGGCTCTGGTATTGCCCTACACCGCTCCTGAGGGATTTCTGCTGTTTAATTTTAATCACTCCCGCCACGGAGACGCTGCGGCACCTTCGGGGGGTTATCTGTGAGCTTTAATTACGATTTCTAATTTAGATTAGCGAGCCTTGCCCACAGCGCCGTGAAACCTGCCTGCTTCCAGCTAGCGGTGCGTTCACTGCCTCGGAGGAATAACACACATGTAATATTTATATAAAATACATATGTATAATATTCTATTATTCATTTTACCCCGCAGGCACGCTGGGCCGTGTCCCTTCAGCCATTTCCCCCTAAGCTCCCCGCAGCCCCCGAGCCCAGCGCGCTGTGCCCACCTCCCTCACACACCGCTCAAGCAGGCGGCGGCTCCTCACGAAACCTTCTCTGTCGCGACATGCCCGAGCGCAGGGCGGCCTCCTCACGACACGCTCAACTGTCGCGACATGGCGTTACCGTAACCGGCCCGAGCCGAGCCCGCCCCCCGTCCCTCCGCACCCGTCCCGCTCCTACCGCGGCCCCGCCGCCGCCGCTCCGCCGTCCCTCCCTCAGCCGCGGCCGCGCCGCAACATCCGCCGGGCCCGAGCAGCTTCCGGCAGCAGCGCGCAGGCGCGGGGAGCGCGGGAGGGGAGCGCGCCCAGAATCAGCCTGAGGGGACCCGAACCGCCCCGAAAATCACCCTGAGGGGACACGAACTATCCCAAAAATCAGCCTGAGGGGACACGAACTATCCCAAAAATCACCCTGAGGGGACACGAACCGCCCCGAAAATCACCCTGAGGGGACACGAACTATCCCAAAAATCACCCTCAAAACACCCAGACACCCCAAAAATCACCCTGAGGGGACACGAACTATCCCAAAAATCACCCTGAGGGGACCCGAACCGCCCCGAAAATCACCCTGAGGGGACACGAACTATCCCAAAAATCACCCTCAAAACACCCAGACACCCCAAAAATCACCCTGAGGGGACACGAACTATCCCAAAAATCACCCTGAGGGGACACGAACCGCCCCGAAAATCACCCTGAGGGGACACGAACTATCCCAAAAATCGCCCTGAGGGGACACGAACTGTCCCAAAAATCGTCCTGAGGGGACACGAACTATCCCAAAAATCACCCTGAGGGGACACGAACTATCCCAAAAATCACCCTGAGGGGACACGAACTATCCCAAAAATCAGCCTGAGGGGACACGAACCGCCCCGAAAATCACCCTCAAAACACCCAGACACCCCAAAAATCACCCTGAGGGGACCTGAATGGCCCCAAAAATCACCCTGAGGGGATATAAACCGCCCTGGAAATCGCCCTCAGAAAACCCAGGCATTTCAAATATCACCCTGAAGGCCCCAAATTACCCCAAAAATCACCCTGAGGGGGCCTGAACTGCCCCAAAAATCACCCGAGGGGACCTGAACCATCCCAAAAACCACTCTGAGGGACCTGAACCGCCCTGAAATTAACACTGGGGTACCTGACCTGCCCCAGAATTCACCCTGGAATACCCGAAATTCACCCTGGGGGAACCTGAACCCCCCCAAATTAACATTGGGGACATTGGAACCTCTCCAAATCAACACTGGGTGCAAAAATAACCTTGAGGGCACCTGAACCCCCCAAATTCACATTTGAGGCATTTGAGCCACCTCAAAATGAACATTGGGAACTCCTGATCAACCCATGAATCCCCCAAATTCACACTGGGGGCACCTGAACCTCCCCAAATTAACCATGAGGGCACCTGAACAACCCCAGGTTTACCTTGGAGCCATCAGAACCACCCCAAAATTAACCTCAGGGGCACTTGAACCTCACAAATTCACAATGGGGGCACCTAAACCCACCAAAATTAAACCTTGATGCTCAAGGGGGGCATCTGAATTCCCCTCCCTCAAAAAAGAGGGGAGGGAGTTCAGCACATAAAATTAAGCTGTTAAAATAACCAGTCACAAAACTTCCTCTTTGAAACAAATTTGCTCCCCCCATACCTCTTTTTCTCCAATAATTAATTTTTACAGGTTTTAAACCCATCAAAAATGTGTCCAAATGCCTCTTGATTCAACTCTCTATAAAATTTTAATGACTGTGTTCCTGTTAACTAAATATTTGAAACAGAAAAATAACCAGAACTACATTTGCTTTTTTTTTTTTAAACAATAAATAAGCAACTTTGTTGTTGGCTTTTTTTAACAAGAATGAAATATAAACTTTGCACATCCAAAATACAATATACAACTTATTTCCAAAAGGATTTCCTGATGACAGAAACAGTAAAACCAGCTGATGAACTCAAGTTTTCCTGTAGAGATCAGTGATGTTGTTTGTTGCAGCTTTTTCTTCCAAATTCCACAATTCCCTGATGGATTTTCCTACTTGGAGAGTGAGGTGTGGGGCTCCAGGGTTGGATTTTGGTCAGAGACTGGTGGAGTAAACATTTGGTGGTGATGGTAAATTTGTTACCTTTAAGACTGACAAAGTGTGAATGTCTCCAAGACACCAAGATGAATTTTATTTTTGGGAAGGCTGGTGGGGTAAGGTCAAGGAGGATTTTTAGACTTAATATTTTATCCAGCTGGAATGGCTCCCTTTCCAAAAAAAAAACCCAAAAAGTGGTGAGGGCTGTGTGGTCAAAACCACAACAGCAGAGGTGAACAATTACCTAGAAATGAAGTTGTATCAGTTTTCCATAACACAGGAAACAAGAGATTCCCATAAAAAGGATTTGTTGTCAAACTTCACTCAGAAACACAGAGCTGCAGTGGAACAGCAGCAAAGTTCATGAACAAACCACTCTGAGGTGTCCAGAGCTCCCTGCCTGCTTCATGTGGAGTGCAGCTGGTTTTGTCTCTCAGTCTCAGCTTTCCTCTCCTGCCTGTGGGTCATGGCAGCCCAAAAAGTGATTTTTTTCAGCACTTCCTGCAGAAGTTTGGATGGCAAGCAGGGAATTTGGTTCTCCAAGAGAGTTGCATTCTTCCCAATGCAGTCAAGACACAGCCTGAGGAAGGGAGATAGGAAAAAAAAAATAAAATGGAAGGAAATGGTTTATATTCTAACACATGAGACCTAATAAAAGCTGGTGATGTGCATTAATGACAGGTGTTAATTACAGGTGTTGTGGGTGCACCAGTGATTAACCTGCTGTGCAGCATCACACACTGAAGGGTTCAAGTATTTCCTGAGGAAGTAATTGAGTATTTCACCCAATTCCTGCAGGAAATGGCTGAAACATTTAGAAATGTTCTCACCTGGCACAGTGGGAGGTGTCCCTGCCCCTGGATGGGATTTAAGGTCCCTCCCAGCCTCAGCCATTCAGGGATTCTGTAACTCTGACTCACCTGAGCAGGGAATAGGGCTGAGTCTGAAATATCAACAAGTCACTGCAGTGACCCTGATCAAGAGAAAAAAAGAACCATTAGAATGACAAACAACTTCCCTACCTCAGCAGTTTTCTCCATTAATGTCACACTTGTTACCATGTGCATGATTTAGAAATATTAAACTTGACCAATTATTTATAAGGAATCTGAATTACAAATTCCTTTTTATTTTGTTAGTCAAGAATCAGGTGGGAATTCCTCAGTGGAAACAGTGGTGTGTAAATTATAATTAATTTACAATAATTTCCTCAGTAATGGTTTCAGTTACCAATTTGAGCAAATTGTTTCAGCCAAACTCAATCTGGTTTTGTTTTTTTCAATTAAAATCCTATATATAAATATATTTATTAATTGATTTGCTCAGTTTTGGACTCCCCACCTGTGGAAGTGTCCAAGGGATGGATGATAACTGGACAGTGGGAGGTGTCCCTGCCATGGCAGGGGGTGCATTAAATGAAATTTAACCATTCCATGAATTGGTATCAATTCAATTATCCCAGTGATGGGATTTACTGTGCAGTTTACTGACCGTGTCCATATAGAGCAAATCATCTTTGCTGCCCCCAAACACCATCACTTCTCCCTCCTGCCCAAGGCAGGCTGTGTGCCACAACCTGCAAGTCAAACCAGAAACACAATGCAATGAGTGCCCAAGAAAAAGGACTTGTGTGTTACCAGCAAGACAAAGCCATTATTTCACAGGTTAAAAATCACACTTCAAAATCTATTACTTGTTTGTTTAATAATATAAAATAAGAGAGCAATGTAACTCCCCACCTAAAGAGAGTTATTTCCATACAGACCAATATATTTTGTCATTATTTGACTTTTCTATACTCTGGGTATATAAGCTTTGTCTTATTTATCACCACAGTGGAAAATTTTTTAGGCAATTCTACAAACCAAGCTTTATCTTTTGCAATTTTCCACTTTCTTTGGTTCAGAAGGATCATTTTCCAATGGCTGTCAGCCTGGGGGGCTCTCAGACCCCTGAGCTCTTGGATCTCCAGTTACCCTGTTCCACTCTTACCCTTCCCCCAGAGTTCTGGGATCACTTGCTGGGAGTCATAACTTACATCCAAGACCCCACAAAAGCAAAGCCTGATTTTATAATCATTCAGAAAGATTCTGCCCCTTCAGCAGCCACCCCCTCATGGGGTTTATTCTCCATGATCAGATTTTTCTGGTCTGCCATCACTACTGACGGACTTTAGAACCAAAATCAAATACACCACTGAAGTTTCATGCAAAAAAAAAAAAAGTAAAAATCAATGTTCCCATTTTCTTTGTCCTTAGGAGGTTCCTCACCTTTTCCCTTCCTCATTGCTGTGGACAGATCTGTCTGTGCCTGCTCTGCATTAGGGGAACTCTGGGCTTGGTCACGGAGAACACTGGGAAGCCTTTCCTGCCTGGGCTCTGCTGACATCCTAGCTTGCAACCTGAGGCTTTTCCTACTGCCTGAGAGTTTGTGTCCTCCCATGGGCTGCTCTAACTTATCACCTAAACATTCTAACAAAGCATGTTATTGAAATCACACAGGGCTCTTGCAGCTACAGCAACAGCATTACATGGGGATGAAAACAGTGGGAATCCAGGGGTTAAACAGTTTGTTCTCTATTTCAACCCAGCATGCAAAACGTTGGATGAAGTAAAACTGATGGACAGAGAGAGGAACAGTGTTTTCAACCAATTCAAGATTACCTGAGAAGGAATTTTTTTAGAAACTGGAGGGTGAAGGAAATTATTCTCTACAGAATTTAGGGAGGGAATCAGAGTTGCAGCAGCATCAGGAAAAGACACTCATGAATTTTATTACAAAATAAGAGGAATATAGAAAAGAAGTACACATAGATGCATGACTGCCCTGCATTTTATTTTAAGAGCAACTGAACTGATTCAAAGCTTTTCCAGCTGCAGAGATCCTGCAGAATATAAAATTCTGGTACAAATACTTGACATGTAACCAGTTGAATGTATGGACAGGCTTTTGGTGTGGCTCCTTTTATCCATCCTTTTTCCCAGGAGCCATCCCAAACCCCTCTGGCCACACCCAGGTGACCCTGCCTTGGCAAGGGGCTGGACTGGAGATCTCCAGAGGTCCCTTCCAACTATAAAATCCTGAGAATTGCTGAAAAAGTCAATGAGGTTTTGGGGTTTGGCTGAAGGAAGGTTGAGGTCCTTTAGTTCTGTACAGATTTAGGTGCAGGAAAGATCCTCAGCCCTACAACCCAAATCCCAAAATCCCCTGGAAGTGCCTGGGAAGCAGTGGGGTTCAGGAATCCCTGATCCCCACAGAGCAGGGCACAGAGGTTATTCCAACTGAGCTGCTGCTCCACAAAACATGCCAGGGAAATCCCACCATGGGGAAACTTTGGGATACTGAGCACAGACCCCTGGCTGCTCCTGCTGTGCTGTGTTTAAAGACTCCTCAGTCCTTAAAGATCATAAAAATAAAAATCATGTAATGAAAATCTTTGGTGAGGATGAGGTCTGAGTTTATTTGAAAGAGTTTGAAGGGTAAGAAGGGAGAAAAGTTGGTTTAGCTGTGGCTGTTGTGTTTAAAAGCCCAGAACAGGATAAAACAGGAAAAAAGAAATAATCAAGGTAAAGATATTTCAGTAACAAGGCAGGGAGCAGAGCAGAACTGGACATTTTTGTATTAGAAAAAATGATAGAAAATTGTGTTGGGAGTTTCTGGGTGAATGCAGGGAATGAATTCAATGGAAATCTAAATATTTACTATCTACAGCAAATCAGTTCAATAGTTTTTAACTTAGAAACACAGATAATGCTTCAAACACTGGGTTAACACTCAATTTTGCTTTTGAACCCTGAAAGAGGCATCAGCTTTTGCATGGTTCTGTCCTCCCCTGTTTCTAATCATGTATTAACATTAATGAGCTTTTATTATTCTCCTTGGTTAATTCCTCCAATTTTTATGGTTTTGTTTAATAACAGTAATTTCTCCAAAGCACCAGGTCAATTGGACACCCAGATCCTTCACCACAAAAAAAACATCTTTTCATGCAAATAAGCATCAAATGCACAAATTAAAAATTAGGTATGAAGGTAAAAAAAAGGTGTTAAAGCAGACTATTCAACCACACTGCATTAATATTCTAAAATATCCTTTAAAAAGGGGTTCATTTTGAAGAATGATTCTATTTCAGCACACATGGTTTATGTTTCTCTACCTGGGCCTGCTCTTGGGCAGATGGGTGAGCTGCTTCCATCCATTTGTAGCAATGCTGTGGATCCAACCATCACCTGCAATGTGTAAACACTCATTAATGAGCTTTTTGGGACAAAAAAAATATCTTTTTATTCACACAAACAGCTCTAAGAGCATGTTTATTTAGATTACAGTAGCATCAGTTCTTCACAAAGCTGCATCTTTCTACTCTTTGTAATTTAATGTTGTCCTGAACTCTCACTGCACTGAAATCTGGAATTAAAACAAACCAAATCTCTTTCTTTTGGGTAAATCAAGAAAATCATCTCCTCCCAGTGGATTTATCTGTGAAATTATTATTTATCTTAATATAATTTTGGCTAATTTCAGGTTTTTTCATGGAAACAAGCTGCCCTTTCCACAAAAGCTGCTCCTATGAACTATCCCACACCCTGTTTGTGTGACCTAAAATGCACAATAGAATTATAATTAATTAGCTTGCTCTCAATTACTTACTCAAAGGAACATTATCAGAGCTTAGGCCACCAAACAGGAAAAGTCTGTCATCCCCTATGGGGGTCAGGGTGTGCCAGGAACGATCTCTGGGCTTCTCTCCACTGATATTAATCCTGGTGAAACCAAAAAAAACCACACATTTTCCAACAGTGCTGACAATTCATCTGGCAGAACATTTCTGTTTGTTCTAGAACCACTTTGGGTACTTCCCCCAGTGAAAAAATAGATTAAATAGCCAAATAAATGCCATGTACATGAAGGGAAACAGTGAATTGAGATGAAAAGGGATCAATCCTGGGGGGTGCAGGCTCTCCACTGCCAGGAAAATGATTTTAAATGACACAAGGATTGTGGCTTTACCTCTGATCCAAAAGCTGCCAACTATTCAACATGGAGCTCACCCAGATTTTGAAATAAATATTAATAAAGAGGAGATTTCCTAAGTACAAAACAGATGGAGGTTTATTATTGATAAAAAATAGAGAGTTGGAATCTGTTTCAGCTGAGCTGCATGGAAATTGATTTTATTTTAGTTGGGTTTGCATGAGAATGTGAACAGTAAAGATCCTGATATCCAAAAAAAAAACAAACCAGTTTTCAGAGATAAATAAACAGGGATTGCAAAAGTGCCCTGCTAAACTTGGCACTCAAGTTAAGGCCAAGTTGCAATATTTGTTTGAATCCAAGAGAAGAAAAGAGGCTTCTAAACTTGGCCAAGGGGCTTTGATTGTAAAAAAAAAAAAAAAAATCAAACAGATATTGACAATTGATAAAATATAAATTTTCATGCACAAGAAATTATCCCAGTACCAGAAATAACCAAATATTGAATGACAATTTAGAGCTCAAGCAACTTTCAAGGGAAAGCAACTTCTGCTGAAATGAATTTTGCAATCCCCTGCTGGATGATAATCCTGGGTTAACAGGTTCCTGTGATGCAATTCCTTAAGAAAGCTGAGTAGAGTTGAGTAAGAAAAAAAACTTGACTGGTTAGTAAATAAAATCATTATTTATTAATAAATAATTATTGGTTCCTTTTTTGATTAGGAGTTGAAATAAATAATGAATAAATAAATATGAACACTTTATCTCCTGTGAGGTGCCAAAATCAACAGACTGAACATTTTTTTTTTCCCCAATATCTTAAGTTTTTTCTTTTTTTTTAGTCTTAAATCTCTTTTTTCAATCTCTCAAAGACTCTGCAGAGGTGCTGCAATAGCTGAGCAGAAGATTCCTAAATTTACAGTGATCCAATATATTAATATTTTTATATATACTATACTAAATCATGGATAAGTGTTATGAGCTATTCTTGGATCACAATATAGAAATAATTTGAATTTTGGAAAAATCTTCATTTTTTAGGATTTCATGGTCTTTTATGGTCTCTTCCCAATTTGTGCTGTAATTAGCCCAACTATAGCCAGTAAACTCAGCATTCCCAAAGCCCTAAAACCTGGAATTCCATATGGATAAATGTACCCAGCCTGAAAATGAGGGTGTTAAATCACTCCATGCTGTGCTTTAAACAGCACCACCAATGCTCTGCTGCAGAGCAGGAAAAGTTTAATAACCACTATCAAATTCAATTCCACTGAAATCACAATCCAGCAGCTGCTAAAAGTCCCCAAACCCTCATTGTCCTCTTGGAAAAGCTGCAGGAATAGCTCTGGAACTGTTTAACAATATGTTTCCATCTTCTAAATTCAGCTTTAAGTGTTACAAAAGGCAAACTTACCTTCCAGACCAAGTCCAAGTGTCTAAATTGAGGCAGTGCAAATCATTCATTCTGGTTTGCTAAAACAAAGAAATAAAATCCCACTTGGGTTATTTGAAGCAAACAATAAACAAAGTATTTCAGTGAGGCCTTCCTGGGACAGAATATTCCAAGTACCAACAGTTGGAAGAAATCTGTACCCACGTGCCTTAATAGAAATCTGATTTATGTGGCAGATGAAAAGCTTTTCTCCTCACAAAAACCATGCAACTCTCAGGAAAGTGCTTGGCAGAAATATTTCCAGTCATGCAACAGCACTATGGGGCCAATTTTAGCTTCTAAAAGTGAAGAACTTTGTGGTATTTATCCAGTTCCTGCAAATGTTTTTAACTTCCATCCACAGAACTCCTGGCAGGGAAATGCAGAAGGTGTTTGACTCTCCTATAGTTGCCTGGTGTTATTTTCCTTGACACTGGGATCAGCAGTTTGTATCCTCCTGTCTCACTACTCCTCTGAGAATCCTGTGCTGTACTCTGTGTATTCCCAGAAAAAGTCCATCATTTGTGCTTTTCCCTTTTCTCCTTTCAGCAAAGTTTTAGGACTCTTTGGCATTTGCCATAAAAATGGGAAATCTTTCCACTTGCTTATCTGCCTGGGCTCTGAGATGGAGGGAGGAGTCTCTGACTGCCTTGGGGTGCTGCAGAAGGTGACAAAAGCATTTCTTTGCTTGACTGGGAGCTGTGATTCCCCCTGAGGACTACAA
The DNA here is from genome assembly GCF_903797595.1 of Erithacus rubecula. Lineage (NCBI taxonomy): Eukaryota > Metazoa > Chordata > Aves > Passeriformes > Muscicapidae > Erithacus > Erithacus rubecula. Next base: position 59,062,334 of record NC_136688.1, read on the forward strand.
AAACCATCTGGGAAATAGGGAAATGTTTCTTGCCTTACCTTCCAACTCCTTTTCTCCCTGGGCAGTCCATAGATCTATTAGAAAAAGCCTTTCTCCAGCTTGCAGATCCTCTGAGGCAGAGCTAGGCTGAAAGGAGGGGTTGTACCCCTGGCAGTGAGGCTGAGGGACTCCAGAGCTGTGCAGCAGAGCTCTGGGGAGTCTCTCAGGGATTTCAGGGAACAGCAAGGTTTTCAGGAATGCTGCAACCTCCTCTGCCAAGTAGTGCTAATCCTGCTGGCCTGGGAAGGGAATGGGAACCAGCATTTTTGGGGAGGGCATCAGGAGAAAGGGAAGCAGATTGTGAGGGTTTGGGGCATTGCCTGAGCCATTTAATCCCTCAAGAGGGTGACTGAAAACAACTAAGTGTGGTCCAGGTGACAGCCAGGGGACAGATCTGTCTTCCATGCCAGCTCTGTCCTGTTTCCTGCTCCTTCTGGTGGCTTTGAAGGGGGTGAGGGGATCAAATCATCCAAGCAAAAAGCAAAATGCAGTTTTCTGTACATTTGGGGCAAACCCAACATCCTGGCCTGTACAACTGGGAATATCCAATCATGTTGGAGTAATACAATTTGATATGAAGGATACCTATCAAACAAAGTTGCTGTTATGTTGAAAATTAAGGTTTCAAGAGGATCCTGTTCAAGACCTCCTTGCTGGCTTTCCTTTCCTAGGCATTAGGCAGAAGATGGAGAAGTTTTCTGTTTCCTGCTCTCTGGGAAATCAGTGTGTTATAATTTTTGCATTCTCATGATTCAACAGCTGGACAGATGCAGAATTACAGCAGCCTCATTTTGAATTCCAAACACCACCAGCTGTCCAAAATTCAGGCATTTAACAAATGAAAGCACCTTTCTACCCAACCCTTCTCTGGGAAGCTGGAACCACACAGGTTTATAGGATCATCACTTGCCACACACTTCTCCTGTAATTTCTCATGGATTTCTGCTTCCTGCTCTCTGACATCATTCTGCTGCCAATCCTAAAATGCTTTTTAATTGGCTTAAGAGCACCAAGCCTCCTAAAGGGGTTGGCATTTCCCTTGGAGCTCCAAGGGCTCCTGAGACCCTCTGCTGATCTCTGGCAAGTTCATTTCTTTGCAGCCCAGGGCATGTTAAGCAGGACCTGCTTTGTCTCAGGATTAGCACCATGAAAGGCTTTAAGGGTGACATTATTCCCAGCTCACTGCTGGACATGGAATTCTGCAGCTCTCCCTTCTGGATTTCCAACCAAAAGCTATTCCAGCTCCAATTTTGCCAAGAGAAGGATTGCAGCTCCATGGATCTTCTGCTCTTTGCTGACAGGGAGGGGTGACAGGAAATCTCAACATGCTTACATTAAGGCACCAGATGTGTGAGGAGCTGCTGCAAAGACTTTGGTTTATTTACTTCATTCTCAACATGAAATTTTTCCACTTAAATCAAACACAAGACTCACATCAACTTCTGGACTAACTTGCCTTCCTTCCCACTTTGTCCCATGTCTGTTTTTCCAGGGGCTTACCTGAAGGAACTGAGTCCACATAACACTTCTGAGCCTGTTTTCAAATGATTCCTGGTACAACTGATTCTCATCATCATCATCATCATCATCTTCTTTTACCAGTCTAGCTCCAAGTTTGGAAAAAGGTGCCCTTTCCTCCCAGAAAGATGAATAGGAGAAGCCTCATGACACTTCCTGGCCCTTTCTGGTTCCTTGCAGAGCCTTTTCCCTGGGAAGATTTGTATTATGGTGAACTAGAAGGAGAAGGAGGAGCAGAGCAACCCCGTGTTTGCTCCTTAATTTCTGGAGAAAAGCAAAACTTCATCCTTTGGGGAGGAATTATTCCTGGTGTCAGGAAATTTAGTGGATTTCTGCTGTCTTTAGCTTTTTCTTTTCATGACTTACATTAATTCCTCAAGCCCCACTGAATGTTCCCTCACCTTTTTATGTTTCCTTTCATTTATTTCTAGGATAGAAAATGGATCAATAATAATCATTGAGGTGAAAATTACACTTGCTGCTCTCCTACAGAATTAAACAGCTTTCCACAATTTCACTCTTCTCTGACATGGGTTCCCAAGTGGTTTCACTGAAATTTAGCAAGTTTATAAGGAAGCTGAAGAGAAAAACCTTTTGAGATCAGAATGCTGTAGTCAAACAGAGTTAAAGAGAAGCCTGAGGGCAACTCCTCTGAGGGCAGTGGAGGAATGACAGGTGAGCTCCAGCTAAATCAGAATTTCACTGGCAGAGGCTGCATGAAAGCCCAGCTGGAGTCACAGAGCAGTTCAAGAGTGCAGCAGCCCCAGGGTGAGCACAGAGCCCTCAGTGACATCCCTGAGGCTTTGGAGGTGCTCAGGAGCAACTGACAGGATCAAATTATCCAAGGGACCTTTACATCTCCACATTTGGGATTTTCCCCTCTCAGCTCCCTGAGGGAGGAGCAGGACTTGTGGTCAGCAAGGGTTCAGCTGTGAGCACACAGGACAGAGCAAGTCCAGAGGCACAGGGCTCACTCCCATTTTTCCATCTCCTCAAATATCTTTATTTCCTTCAGCTATTTGCAAACCCAGTTTGTCCAAGCCTGCAGCTCTGGGAGGTGCTGAGTGCAGCTCTCTCAAGTTTGAGTAACAATTCCAGAGATCCTGAATCAAAGGTCACACAATGGCAAAAACAAACAGGATCAATTTTAACTATTTTCTGTTTGCTCTGGAGAGGCACTACAATAAAAATTTCCTGCAGGAGTGGGAAGTGGCTGGACATGGTGTGGTCACTCTGCCCCTGCCTGCTGTGTGGGGCTGGTTTCTGTCTGGAAGGAGTGCAGATTTGCCAAAGGAATGTTCCAGCAGGAAAACCAGGGAATGGGGAACTAAGTGCAGTTCTACACTGCTTTGTTTGCCAGGCTTTGGGAATCCAGGGCTGAGGCTGTGGCAGCTTTCCAAGGTGGAGCTGGAATATGTTCATCCCCAAACTAATTCCTTCTCTTTTCTAGACCAGAACTACAGGAACACAGCACTGGGGGCTCTCAGGAGCTTCTTCACTGTCACTTTTTGGAGATAGAAAACATCCAGGCTCATCCTCTAGCTGAGTAGGATTAAAGGTTCTAAATCAGCTGTAGTGAAAAGAGCTAAAAACTTGAATTAAAAATAAAACACAAGAGTGCACAGTCACTGAAATTGGGAGGGTTTTTAACTTGCCTTACAGGAGCTGTTTCTTACATCAGTGCTTCAGCAGAGAGGAACTGAGTAGAAAATCTCCTTTAATTAGCACTGGAGAAATTCCAAGTGTTGCTGAGAGGTTTCAGTATCTCCCTGCTTACCAGTGGTGGCTTCATGGATTTTAGGTACAGATAATCAGGGGGATGGTGCCTATGGCTTTTTTAAGTTAGAAAAAGTCAGGAAGAGTTAAAATTGCACAGCCACAACTCAACTCTACATTAAATATGCACAGATTGCATCCTTCTGTCTATTACCTCTTCCAGACAGCTGTGTTTCAGTCACTTATGTGCAAAAAATGGCAAAATTCAATTATAAAATCTGTTATTTACCAGACAATCATCTGTTTTTACCTTTTTTGGGACAATCATTAATATTACAGACAGAAATATTCTTCTTTTTGTAGAGACTGATGACAAGCAGCATCCTGGATTCAGAGCCCTGAACATCCAGGTAAGGCCAAAAATATTTGGGATTTTTTTTTCCTACTACAAAATGACAAAAAAAAAAAAAAAAAAATCCTGCCAGGAAAATAATATGATTGACAAGAAAATATTGAATTACCAGCACTCTTCCTCCAAAGATGTAACCTTTATTTCCCAGCACAGCACATGTGTGAGCTGCTCGAGGCTGAGGTGGATCTCCACCCTGAAAGAACAAAATAATCCTTCAGAACACCAGCAAATCTCCTGGACACTTTTATTTTCTGATCTACAAATCATCAGGATCTGCTACTAAAAGCTCTGGAAAATCTTGAAATCTGATGTTATTTATATGTCAAGAAGCCTCCCTGTGTAAATCAGAACTAAATGTGGCAAAACTGGTTTTTACTTTGCAATGGTAATTTCAGATTTTGCATTTGGTTTTATAGGGACTTTAGAACATCTTGTAAAGACCATAAAATGCTGCCAGACACTCTTTAAAATACACAACTGAGTTCTTCCATAAACTCACCTGGATTTTATGAACTTTATAGAGTATTTTCATCTCAATAAGGCAGAGCTCTCCTGTTATCTGTGACAGTTTATCCATGGGAATTACACATGGAGAGGATTTTCCAAAGGGCTGGTGCCAGGCTGGGAAAACTGGGGGTGTTCCTCTGGAGAAGGAGCTCCAGGGAGAGCTCAGAGCCTAAAGAGACTCCAGGAGAGCTGGAGAGGGACTGGGGACAAGGGATGGAGGGACAGGACACAGGGAATGGGACACTGCCAGGATGGGTGGGATAGTGGGAATTGGGAATTCCTGGCTGGGCTGGGATCCCCAGATTTGCTGTGGCTGCTCCTGGATCTCTGGCAGTGCCCAAGGCCAGGCTGGACATTGGGGTTGGTTGCTTGTCCCAAATTTCTAGAGCACAATAATTCCTCAAAACTCAGTAAAATCCCAGTTGTGTCAAGATGTGAGACTAAAAACCACTCACTCGAATTGCTGGTTGAGACCAGGTCTGTGTGGTTGTATCAAAAACATGAACATCATTGTGCCATCCCCAGAATATCTGCCCTTCCTAGGAGAAATGAAAAAAAAACCAAATTAAAACAATACATCTTTTATTCTAAATGAATGAGACTAACCTGGAAGGAATCTGCCCAAACAGGAAATACAGTAAAATAGGCAATTTCATTAAAAGATGGGATATTTTTAACAATGCTGCAGCAGCTTAGATTGAAGGGCAGCAGCACTCAGGGATGTCTGGAAATTGGCTTTGGGCCCAAACATCAGACACTGCAGCAAATTTCACCTTCTAAATTTTATTGTAACACACTAAGAAATAAATAATTGTAAAGAAAACAATTCTTGTGTGTCAATCTCTAATATTTGATGTCAGGAGCTTCCTGTCAATACTCTGCTCAGTCATCTCTGTATTAATGAGAAGGAATTACTGTGGGAAAGTTGGTAATCCAGGCATCTTTCTGCAGAATAAATTCAATAAATGAACCCAGAGTATTTGGCAATGAGACTTTGGAAGCTCTGAATTCCCTAATGTTACTTGAAAGAACTAAATTATAAAATGTTCTGGGAGTTTCAGCTTTAAAATATGCCCTCAGATTAAAATCCTGCTTTGACAGCATTTAATTCATGGCACTCCCAGCCCAGCACTGGGAACTTGGAATGTGTGGAACAACCACAGCTCTCAATGTGCAATATCTGGGATTTCAAACCTTAAAAAGATTCCAAATGTGCATTTCTGCTGATGCTATAAATAAAAGAAAAATCTGATTTTTCAGATGATAAAAAGGATTTTTTTTTCCCCCAATCAAATCAGTGGGAATGGGGACAAATTTCTTACCCAAAATGCATCGTGGACATCGAAACAATCACTGAGCTCATTGTGCTTCCTGCAGCCATAACCTCCAAAATAAATTAGCCTGAAACAACAAAACCACTTCATTGAGCTCTTCTGTAAATAAGATTAAAATGAATAAGCTGCAATAATGATTTGGTTTACTATTGTATTAGCAGTAATAAAAATAATGTGAATATTTTTTGTTGCACCAGATGATGCAAACACAACCAAGCTGAAGGTCACAGCCACACCCTCAGCAAATCTGACTGAAACCCACACCAGGAAATTATTCAAGACACCTCAAAATCTCTGTTCCTCTCCCCAAAAGTTTATTTCCAGTGCTGTTTTCAGGCAAAAATGGGAAATGACAGCCAGACAGTGAAATGCCTCCTTCTGCCCTGCCCTAGTGAAATTCCTGTGCTCCTGCTGCATTTTTGGCCTTCTGTGTCCAACTTTTGGCAAGAAATGTTCTCAAGGTTTGTCCCACAGGACATAAAAAGTCTTTTTTTGGCTTAAAATAATTTTTTTCTCAATCAGGCACTACTGAATCCCCCATTGCAAGGATCCTCACACACCTGCCAGTCCAATATTCCACCCAGGAAAGGACCATTCATAAATCATCTTTTTTTACATCAAAAGGTTCCATTCTATCATTTAAACAGGTGATTTTCTCAGCATGCAGATGGCACAACACTCTGAATAAATGCATTTATTGGAACAGTTTTGTGTTAACAGCTAGGGAGCTGTTCAAATACCTGTATTTTCCTATCTCTTGCAGTTAAATTAGAATTACAAAACCAAGATGTGGCACCCAGGGGCATTGCACAGCTTATGCAAAACCCATTCAGATGTGGAGTCCAGAAAAAGATAAATCATTTCTATCTGATATAAATCACATTCTGACTTGTTTGCAACAGATTTAATAAAAAAATCACTGACAGGGCACCTGCTTGTGGTCACTTCTGCTTCATTATCCAGATATTTTCCATAATAAACACAAAATCTGGAGTATTTCTGTTTAGCCAAGTGTTTTCTAAACACATTTAGTCACTTTTCCAACACAAATGTCCAGGCTGACTCAGCCCTTGCAGGATAATCACTGAAATGCCTTTGCAGCTGCCAGCTGTTAAAATCCTTGGAAATAAACTCTAATGGATTTACTGCAGGTAATAATTTAATGTGTAAAATAACAAACAGAACAGAGAAAGTAATTTTGTACTGTTTTTAATGTGTTAAAATCATGTAATAGATGCATAATAGCTTTCTAAAGTATAAAACATTTCCTAAATATCTCACCCTTCTCCTAAAGTGGGGTTTTATTTACCATTAGTTCAGCTCACATGGGAGGAAACTGTTACAAAGTTGTTAAAAATCAGAGTTTCCTCCATCCCAAACCCAGATTCTCTTCACTTTTTAACACTTTCTCTCTACAATTAACACAAATTAATTTCTATTTCTAATGTGTTACCTGTTTTTGTACACCCAGCAGGAAAGTTTGTCACGAGGTGTGGGAGGTTGACCTTTAAAATTTGTGATTTTTTTCCACCTGTAGGTTCCGGTTTTTGTTCTCAAATTGACATAATACAGCTTGAAAGGAAAAAGAAATCACAATATTTTCAGTATAAAGCACAAATCACCACCAGAAAAAAAAACCCACCACCCCCAGGAGCCTGGAAGTAAAAGAGGAACTGAGTTTACAATGGCAAATACACCCCAAAACCAAAATTAAATGGGAGAGTTGGCAGAAAGTTTCAAGAGAGGCTCCATTTCACTGATTTTCTACTCAGGAGTCAACTCTGACTTTATCTATATAATGATAAAACAACTGATTTCATCTGTTTTGTTAATTCAGTTTTCAGTTACAAGGAAAGCTGCTAGCTCTATTTTAATCTTAATTATTACCTGATTATTTAAAGCAGTGAATTGCTATCAAAGAGCAAAAATAAAAGTGATATTCAGAGCTTTATTTAAACTATCAAAATATTTTTAAAAACCACTTGGGAAAGCACAGGCATAAATATAGAAAGTTTACAAAAAATAAAGCTTTTCCTGAAATTTCTCTTTAATTCAAATATAAATTCACCAGATAAACAACAAGGTCAGTATTAGTAATTATTAAAATATAATGTTATAGAGGAAAATAGACTGCAATACCCGATTGCTGTATCCTTTATCATCAAATCCCCCAAAAATGTACAGCTTGCCATTGATGCTGGCCCCACAGCTGCCTGACATGGAGGTGGGTAACTCCCCTTCCATCAGGTGCATTGTCCTGCAATTGGAAAAAAAATACATCATTACCCTTCAAATCTGCCAAAATGAACAATCCCAAATAGGTTTATTTTTAGATTTAAAAGGTGAAAATACAGTTTGGGCCATAACTAGGATTAGGAGCTCCAGGTGAAGTTGGGCTCCTGTGGTGGAAAGAACTTCTGTTTATAAAGTAGCTTGATTTACTGGAGGTGAGATTAACATTAGAAGTGCTTTAGTAGAGCTGAAATATGAATTATTTTAAATCTGGATATACTATTAACTCCAGGAATTCCTGAAATAGGAATGTGGCATTGCTGGGATGTCAGAAATGGAAAAGTGAGGCTCCCTGCACTCAGCTGCACATGGGAAACTGCTGAGAGCTCAGCCAGCTCAGGAGCAGATCCTGGTTAAATATAACCCTGGAAAAAAAGTTCTGTTTGACCCAGATCACTTTTCTGATCCCTGGGAGCACAAACTGCTGCACTGGGACAGCAGGGAAAACCAAGGGAGTGAGGGGGCTGTGGGCAACCCTGTCCCACAGGAAAGGGACAGCAAATCATGGTCTGTAGGGGGGAAGAAATGGGGGGAAAAGGGGGAAAATGCAGCAAAAGAGAAATGGGAAAAAAAGGGAGAGAGAGGAGAGGAGAGGAGAAGGAGAGGAACAAAAAGTGGGGGAAGAAGGAACCAAAAAGGGGAAGAGAAAATAAAGTGGAGGGGAAGAGAAAAAGGGGAAGTTCTGAGTTATTTTTGAGTTGCAATGTATATGGAATCAATACCAAAAATAATAAATACCTAACTGTAACTAGAACAAGAGCCCAAGCAGGCAGTGTTGAACTGTTCTAACATCAAAGTTAATGTACAAAAACTAAGCCAAAATAAACTGCCAAGTAAATGCACCTGTGTTAACAGAGCCTGGAGCCAACCATTTCCAACACTTCCCTGCACACAATAATTAAGACTTCAGCAAGGATTGTGTTTCCTGGAGTTAATTTTCCAGCACAGATCTGTCCTTCAGTGTTTACATTAAACACCTGCTATTTAACATGACCAACATCCCTGAAGCCTTTTCCCTGCAGAACAGTGACAAAAACCAGCTTTGGGTAATAATTCAATATAAATGAATATAAATCCAACATGAAATGCCACTTGCCATAGCCCACTGTCCATGTCATAGATCCAGAGCTCATCACTGGGCAGATAAACTTCATTTTCTTCAATGGACTGAAAGGAGAACATGCAAATGTGAAATCAGTTCTGCTTCTCCTGTTTGCACATGAAATGCCAAAGCCACGTTACTTGGCAACACTGAATGATCTTAAGGAAATCAGAGCGGGAGTCACACCCCAGTGTTAATGTTCTGATCATAAAACAAATTTATTTTAAAAATAAACAATTCATTCCTCCTCAGGAGCACTCAATAAAGGCACAGGTTGACCAACTTAACATATTGCCAAGAAAAGATGTGGAACATAATCAACCAGATTTGAAGTTCCTGAATTAAAACTAATTTTAGATACTTCTAATCAGGAGCTGTTTCCATTGGCATAGTGGAAAAATGCAGAATAAAAAGTAGAATATAAAGAGTGGACTGAAACCACAAAAAGTTACTTGTAGCAGTAATTTGAAAGACCAAGATGTCAAATATAAAGGATAAAATTAATTTTTCTGTGAAAAAAAAAAAAAAAAAAGATTTATTAAGGCATCTGAACAGAGGTCATTAGGAAAGAAAAATATTTTGGGAAATAATGATGAGGAAAAACAACAAACAGGAGAATGCAATACTCATGGTGAATAACAACTACAGCACTAATTATTGCCTTGGCACTAGAAAGGAATTAAAGCCTGGCAGTGAGCAAGCAGCCAGAGTCAGTAAATAAATAAAAACTGGCTCAAAATTAAACGAATGTGAAGAAGTTAAATACAAAACTGCAATCTAATTAGTGACAATTCAGTTGCTGATATTGATGCCTTCAAATGATGTTTTATTATGACTCTGTCAGTCTGGGAGGTGCCAGGCAGGCAGGTACATTTGAATTTTGGTCCATTTACTCTGCCCTGGGTTACAGACTCCTGGCAGCTTCTGCAACCTCCACAAGTCGACTCAGTTTAATCTGGATATGTCAGAGGTCAAGCACTTGCCCCAGAAGCAGCTCTGAGCAAACACACTGTGCCATAAATAAAAAGTTTGCTGGGCAGGAGTCCACCAGCAACATGTGAAAAGTGATTTATCTGTGCAAAGGGTTGTTTTTTCATAATACTTTCAAGAGATAAATACATTAAAAAACCTAAGAACAATTGCAAAATTTATCTGCTAAACTTCGTATACATTGTCTGTTTTGAATGTGCCACAAACACAAATTTTTTATTAGAAAACCTTTGAAAACTTTGAGCTCATTAGTTCAACCTCAGTTTTAAAGATCAGAGCATAAAAACTACTTTAGATTACCACAGATTTAGGGGATATTTAGTTATACAGAATATTAAATCCAGGAGTTTCCCACTAGAGTTCTTTGCTTGAGAATGGAAGGACAAGCTTTGAACAGTTCAAAGTTACCTTTGCCCATGAAAAATATAGATATAATATGAAATATCTTTATAGAAATAACAGCTGCCACCTGAACAACAACAGGAATTACACCAAGCACAGGTATTATCAGTTTTATGGCCAATGTGTACAGATAGACAAGATAAACAGATAAATATAAACAGAAAAATAAGGTAAAACTAAGTGGATGTATTTAATGCAGTATCATTCTTAGCTCCCTTTTGGGTTGAATTCATAGAGTTAAAAGAGACAAGGATTTACTTATGACAGAACCAGAAGTGCTCTTTTTTGTGGAAAGAAAAAAAAAAGTGTGTTTTAGGCTGTCACCAACTTGGTTTTGAAGTGACAGAAGGATTTATTTAAAGACAGAAGTGTTCTTTTTTATGAAAAAAATATTTTAAAAAAATTGTAGGTTTTAGTCTGCCACCCGCTTGTTTTTGAGGTGACAGCAAAAAGGTTTACTTATGACAGAACCAAAAGTGTTCTTTCTTTTTAATGTAAAAAAATGTTTGTGGGTTCTAGCCTGCCACCCTTGTTTTTGAGGTGACAGCAGTGCTTTCTGCGGCAGGAAAACACACTGTGAGCACCACGCATCTACTAACAAATAAAAAACGCGGAGACTCAGCAGCGAGAACATGAATTACACCCTGGAAAAACTGAGGCACAAATTTCAGCTGTTGAGGCTTGAAAGGAGACGCGCTGAGGAGCGAAGGGCGAGTGGGAAGGGACGGGAGCGAACCGGCTCCGCCAGCCCGGCCCCACACGGGCTCCGAGACGGAGGCGGCGGCACGCGGGGCAGGACAGGAGGAGGGCGCTGATGGCGGTGCCGAGCAGGGAAAGGATGGCGGCACGAGCCGTGCCCTCAGCGTCGTCCCCTCGGCGCCATCCCCGCTGTCCCCTCAGGGGTGTCCCCTCAGGGGTGTCCCCGCTGTCCCCTCAGGGGTGTCCCCTCGGCGCCATCCCCGCTGTCCCCTCAGGGGTGTCCCCTCAGCGCCTCCCGCCGCCATTCGAACGGCGCGCGGCGGCCGCAGCCAATCAGCGCCCGCGCCGCGGCCCCGGGCACCCGCCGAGGGCTGAGGGGCGGCGGGGGGACCCCTGCCCCGCCCGGGGCTCCGCTGCCCGCGCTCCTTCCCGGCTCCCCCGCCAGCCTTACTCACCACGTATCCTCCCCACACGTAGAGAAAGTTCCCGTCCACCACGGCGCAGTGGCCGCTGCGCTCCTCGGCCACGCAGAACTGATCCGCGGGGTCCGCCGCCATCTTGGGGGGGAGGAAGAGGAGGAGGAGGAAGGAGGAGGAGGAAGCGGCTCGGCTGCCTCAGGGCTCGCGTCCCGCCACCGCCTCCTCCGGGTGAAGCCGCGGCTCCGCCGCCGGTCGCTCCCCTGGGGCGGACGGGAAGCGAGGAGGGTCCAAAGTGTGTGGCGGCACCCGGTGCGCGCCGGGATGGGAGCGGACGGGGAGCAGCGCAATGGCCCCGGTGCCGGGCAGCAGTGCCGGGCTGAGGCGTGAGGCGGAATAAACCGGGCGGGAGGATGTGAATAATGCGGGAGGATGTGAATAATGTGCGCGAGAGGAGGAAAGAAGCAGGAGAACTAAACACAAACCACAGGACAAGGAGGGAGGGAGGAGCTGGATCCCAAAGCGGGACACGTTTAAGGCTTCGGGCAAGGGCATGGGGTGATGGACAAGGGGGAACGGCTTCACATTCCAGAGGGCGGGGAGGGATGGGATACAGGGAAGGAATTCCTGGCTGGGAGGTGGGGAGGCCCTGGAATAGAATTCCAGAGAAGCTGAGGCTGCCCCTGGCTCCCTGACAGTGTCCAAGGCCAGGCTGGACCGGGTTTGGAGCAGCCTGGAACAGTGGAAGGTGTCCCTGCCCATGATGAGATGAGCTTTAATGTCCTTTCCAACCCTAAACCATTCCATGGTCCTGTGGGTTCTGTGATACTACAAGCACAGCAGAACTCACTGCCTCTCTGAAGGTAAGACAAGAAACAGCAGCTATAAAAGCGTAGCTGATATTAATTAAACAGTTGGACAGTTCCAGTTTTTACTCTGTTTTATCAGCAACTGAGTCAGTTCCAGCTGAACTCTGTGTCCAGCTGGAATTAATGGAATTCAAAATAAAATAGGTACAGCTTTTCAGAATTAGAAGAGTATTTGGGAGAAACGTGCACTTTAGCATCTTATAAAATTGTAAAGATTTTCTTGTGACAGTAGCACATACATTTCCTCTGTTTTATCTAGGAGGGAAGATGTTAATAATTCACATTGATAAACTGCTAATATTATCACAGAATCTCCTGAATTGGAAGAGATCCACAGGGATCATTCAGTCCAACTCCTGTCCCTGCACAGACCCCCAACATTTCCACCCTGGGCATCCCTGGTGTCCAAACACACCTGGAGCTCTGGGAATGTCCCCATTCCCTGGGGAGCCTGGGCAGTGTCAGCACCTCTGGAACCTTTCCTGAAATCCAACCCAAAGCTCCCCTGGCACAGCTCCAGGTATTCTCTCAGTGGTGACACAGAGACCAGCACCTGTCCTGAGCTCTTAGAATGAGGTCATGTGCTGATGATGCATTGGGATGGTGGTTCAAATGCAGGAATCAGCATTTGGAAGAGGTAAAAAAAGCCCACGGGAAGCAGAGCAAACTCCATCCATAGATCTTTAGCTCAGGTAGAGCTGCAATGTGCTGTCTCAGGAGATGGCATTTTGCCAGTGGAGATTTGACAGACATGAAAATGAGCTGTTTGTCAGTGTAACAAACCAATTCCATGGATCCAGGTAGATCCATGCTGGCTGATCCTGCACCACTGGGCTCTCTCCAGCTGCTGTGATGTCCAGCAGAGCCACAGAAAGTGACAAAGATCTGGGCATGGCTTGCAGAGCTCAGTGAAACACAAGGCTGCAGCTCATGCTGGAACACTTTTCTATCTCTGGTGGGAGGCTCCAGGCAACCTCAGAGAGCCCCCAAATCCAGCAGGATGCTGTAGGAGTGTGCTTTACATTCCCTGCTTGGTCACAGCTTTAGAGAAAACTATTTTTGGGCAAGGGGCACATCCCTTCTCCAGGTGCACCTTCCTTCATGTGGCGAGACAGGAGCTGAATGGCAAGATCAGGTTTTCTTAGAATGAGAATAAGCAGTAATTTTAGCAAATAAAGGTACTTATGTAAGAATTTGGCTTATAATTTGCACCTAGCTGCATGCCTGCCACGAGAAATGAATCACATTTCCTGCCAAAATAGCTGAGACCTGTCAGATGGCAGCTCTTTGTCTGAAGAGAGCAGCAGCAGCTTCACCCATGAGCTCACTCCCCAGTGAGGAGTGATTATCAATTATGCAGTTGAGAATGGGCTATAGAAAATAACTGACATTTTCTGTCTGTCTTTGAATCCCTGCAGTCTTTTGATCAAACTCTTTCTAGAGTTGCTTTGTGAGCCTTCTGTGCAATCAAGCTGTACTTTGAGAGATGAGTGTTTGAATGAAATATCAGGTATTTTCCACTATCCTGGAAAAGTGTCCAAGGCCAGGCTGGATGAGGCTTGGAGCAACCTGGAATAGTGGAAAGTGTCCCTGCCCATGGCAGGGGGTGGAATGAGATTGATTTTAAGGTTTCTTCCCATCCAAACCATTCTGGGATGGTATGATTATGTGAAAACATCCCTGGAGAACATCCTGTGCTCACAGGACCAATTCACAGTCATTTGTATTTGGTGGATGGATATTTTGTGGCAAGAAAATCTGAAGTGAGAGAGGCTCTGGAGCACTGGAGATGCAGAAGAACCTGTGCTGGGCCTGCAGGGAAAGAGGAGGAACAAATGTTGTGATATTTACACTACCTGTAAAGGAACAAAGTGATACCCTGGATAATTGTATTGGGTAATTGTCAGTCAGAGCAAGCGTTTTTTATGGAATCAGGGAATTGTTTAGGTTGGAAAAGTCCTCTATGAAGGTGGAGTCACTGCCCCACGTCCCCACATCCCACATCCACACGGTGTTTAAATCTTTCCAAGGATGGGGACTCCACCACTGCCCTGGAAGCCTCTGCAAGGGATGGACAAACCTCTCCATGAAGAAATTCCTCCTGATGTCCAACTAAACCTCCCCCAACACAACTTGAAGCCATTTACTCTCCTCCTGTCCCTGTTCCCTGCAGCAGAGCCCGACCCCCCCGGCTCTCCCCTCCTAGCAGGGAGTTGTGCAGAGCCAGAAATTCCCCCTGAGCCTCCTTTTCTCCAGGCTGAGCCCCTTCCCAGCTCCCTCAGGAATTCTCCAGCCCCTTCCCAGCTCCCTCAGCCTCTCCTGGTGTTTCAAACCCTTTCCAGCTCCCTTCCTTTCTCCGGACACGCTCCAGCCCCTCAGTATCTCCCGTCACCAGGGGCCCGGAGCTGCCCTCAGGACTGGAGCGCCCCAGCAGCGCCAGCTCAGGGGACAATCCCTGCCCTGCGCTCTCCCAGCCCCAGTCCCGCTCCGGCGCTGTCCCCACCGGGCTGAGAGGGGCCGTGCCGGGCTGTGAGGGGCCGGCTCTGGCTGAGAGGGGCCGTGCCGGGCTGTGAGGGGCCGTGCCGGGCTGAGAGGGGCCGGCTCTGGCTGTGAGGGGCCGTGCAGGGCTGTGAGGGGCCGGCTCTGGCTGAGAGGGGCCGGCTCTGGCTGTGAGGGGCCGGCTCTGGCTGTGAGGGGCCGGCTCTGGCTGAGAGGGGCCGTGCCGGGCTGTGAGGGGCCGGCTCTGGCTGAGAGGGGCCGTGCCGGGCTGTGAGGGGCCGGCTCTGGCTGTGAGGGGCCGTGCCGGGCTGTGAGGGGCCGGCTCTGGCTGTGAGGGGCCGTGCAGGGCTGTGAGGGGCCGGCTCTGGCTGTGAGGGGCCGTGCCGGGCTGTGAGGGGCCGGCTCTGGCTGTGAGGGGCCGGCTCTGGCTGAGAGGGGCCGGCTCTGGCTGAGAGGGGCCGGCTCTGGCTGTGAGGGGCCGTGCCGGGCTGAGAGGGGCCGTGCCGGGCTGTGAGGGGCCGGCTCTGGCTGTGAGGGGCCGTGCCGGGCTGTGAGGGGCCGGCTCTGGCTGTGAGGGGCCGTGCCGGGCTGTGAGGGGCCGGCTCTGGCTGTGAGGGGCCGGCTCTGGCTGTGAGGGGCCGGCTCTGGCTGAGAGGGGCCGGCTCTGGCTGTGAGGGGCCGGCTCTGGCTGTGAGGGGCCGGCTCTGGCTGTGAGGGGCCGGCTCTGGCTGAGAGGGGCCGTGCCGGGCTGTGAGGGGCCGGCTCTGGCTGTGAGGGGCCGGCTCTGGCTGAGAGGGGCCGGCTCTGGCTGAGAGGGGCCGGCTCTGGCTGTGAGGGGCCGTGCCGGGCTGAGAGGGGCCGTGCCGGGCTGTGAGGGGCCGGCTCTGGCTGTGAGGGGCCGTGCCGGGCTGTGAGGGGCCGGCTCTGGCTGTGAGGGGCCGTGCCGGGCTGTGAGGGGCCGGCTCTGGCTGTGAGGGGCCGGCCCGGGCTGTGAGGGGCCGGCTCTGGCTGTGAGGGGCCGGCTCTGGCTGAGAGGGGCCGGCTCTGGCTGTGAGGGGCCGGCTCTGGCTGAGAGGGGCCGGCTCTGGCTGTGAGGGGCCGGCTCTGGCTGTGAGGGGCCGGCTCTGGCTGTGAGGGGCCGGCTCTGGCTGAGAGGGGCCGTGCCGGGCTGTGAGGGGCCGTGCCGGGCTGTGAGGGGCCGTGCCGGGCTGTGAGGGGCCGGCTCTGGCTGAGAGGGGCCGGCTCTGGCTGTGAGGGGCCGGCTCTGGCTGAGAGGGGCCGGCTCTGGCTGTGAGGGGCCGTGCCCGGCCGCTTTTGGCGCCATCGCCGCCATGGACCCGGAGCGGCTGCGGCGCCGCCTCAGCTCCGCGTTCCGGCTGCGGGGGCTCGTCCTGCGCCCGTGAGTAGCGCTGGGCCCGGAGCCGAACCCAGACCCGAGCCCGGACCCGGACCCTGCTCGGTGCCGCGGGGATCGGCCCCGGGCGGGCCTCGGGTCGCTCCGCATCCCCTCACGGGATCTGGTGCCTCTTTCCCGCCTCCTCCTCCTTGCTCCGCATCGAGGCCTCCTCCAAAGCCTTTGCCTGTCCTGTTACTGCGAGCGCTTCCTTCCATCTGTGCGGCCATCCGTCCTCCTCATCACCGTGGGTGCCATCAAAAGCTGCCCATGGTCTCCCCCTGATGCTGGTGCCGCTGTTTGGTTGAGTTTTTATGTCTGTCTCTGACCCTGACAACTCTGGGATCTCTTTCTGAATTCCACTTGGCAGTCCTGTGCTCAGCATTCTTTGCTAGAGGAAGAAATGACATTTCTAAAGATGGGAATGGTGTATTTCCAAATATAATAGGTTGTATTATTTAGAGATGCCAAGGTCAATGGAAAGGGCTTCCTGCTTACAGTGGAAGGTGACATGATTTATAAGAGACTTGGTCTCCCATCACTCTTATTTTTCCTTCCCTTCCTGTGTGTTAATATCAATTAAATTCTCTTTTTTTTTTTGTCATGGATGAGATGTGATTATTTTGGACAGTGCCCTGATACTTTCATTAGAGAGGAGCACAAATCCAGAACTCCTGACTCCACAGTTCCATGAGCTGAGACATTTTGAAGGTCAGGCTGATCACCAAAATGCCAGTTTGACTGGCCAGCAGGTGACATTAATAAGAAAATTGTTATCTTTAATGTGAGACTAGTCTAAGGTTGAGGCAAGAACCGGATTTCTACATCCTGTGTTATTGAGAATTAAAACAACTCCAGTTTCAGAGGTATTGATGAAGTGGAGCAGATCCTGTGGGGCTGTTGAGGTGTTGCTGGGCTGGAGGCTGTGGGGTGTAAGGAGGAGCTGGGAGCTCTGCTCTGGTGACATCTCAGCTTCAGGGCTGCATCCAGGTCCAAAATGAGAGATGTGGACATGCTGGGATGAGTCCAGAGGGGCCATGGAGCTGCTCCAAGGGCTGGGGCCAGGCTGGGAGAGCTGGGGGTGCTCAGCTGGAGAGCTCAGAGCCACTTCAGGGCTTAAAGGAGAGCTGGACTGGGGACAAGGGAATGGCTTCATCTGGCCTAGATGGGATATTGGGAAGGAATCCTGGCTGTGGGGGTGGTGATACCCTGGCACAGGTGACCAGAGCAGCTGTGGCTGCCCCTGGATCCCTGAAAGTGTCCAAGGCCAGGCTGGACACTGGGATTTGGGACAACCTGGGACAGTGGGAAGTGTCTCTGCCATGGCAGGGGATGGGATGGGATGGGATGGGATTTAAGGTCCCTTCCAAACCATTCTGGGATTCTGTGATTAGAGGGTCAGAGAACCTGACATGGAGAGGATGTGAAGGATTTGGGGTTTAGCCTCAAGAAGGGAAGATTCATGAGGAGCTGATCCCAGTCTTCCTAAAAGTGAGAAATGTTCTCAAGGGTGCATGGTGACAGGGCAAGTGACACAAGCTTAATTAAATTCTTCTTTGTAGTAGTAATTAAACTTTGAAGTTGATGGGATTTCCCTTCCTGGGAATACTCAAGGCTTGGCTCCACAGGGCCCTGGACAGCAAACCCAAGCCCTGCTTTCAGCAAAGGCTGGGCCTCACTGTCTCCAGAATTCCCTTCCAGCATGGCATCTTTTGTGTCAAACTCACCTTCTCCATGGCTTTTCCCTGATAATTTCAATCCAAATGATTTTTTTTTATTTAAACCAATGTGCTTTTAGGCAGTACTAATTACTTCTGCTTCTTAACCACAAGCCATGTGGTGATGATGTGCACACCTGCCAAAATCATCACAGTTTGTGTAAACTATTGAATATTAATTGCTTTTTGTGCTTTTTCCTCTGGGATTAGGGATGCCCTGAAGTATCTCACTGAAGCTTTCCAGTCCACCAGTGAGAGAGAACTTGATGATATAATTGAAAATGTCATTGATGCAGTTGAAAAACAGCCTTGTAAGTAAACAATTTCTTTTTCTTGAGCCAGTTTTCCTGGCATTTCTGTTGTTATCAAGACAGTTGCTGGCAGCAGAGGCACTGAGGTGTCATTGTAGTATAAAGGATTGAGAGAGATAAATGTATTTTTTGGGCTTTTATTTGGTTAAACACTGAAGTTTACAATGTCAGCAGAAGACATTTGTGCCATTTAAAGAGTTGGCAGTGCAGAATATCCTGACTTTTCCAAAAGTAGTAACATTTTTCAGTGACAGTTACTGAGAGTGTGTCTGGGCATCTTTGTACCTGAAACTGTAATTTTAAAAATTAAAATGGAGAGAGGATATTTGCACATGGAGTGACAGGACACAGGGAATGGCTTCCCACTGCCAGAGGGCAGGGTTAGATGGAATATTTATAAATTTTGTAATATTTTTATAATCATATTTTTGATGGAATACCTGTGAGGGTGGGGGGGCCTTCAAACTAAATTCCCAGTTTAAATCCATGAAAACAACAATGTGCCTGTCTCCAGAATTGTGTTGGAATATTTATAGCAGCAGTCCATGTGATAATGTTCTGGAACCAAATTAACCTCCAGAATGTGAAAGCTCAGCTCTAACACATTTGTGTTACATTTGGCAGCTTTGCATGGACTATAATTGTCCTGTTCTCCATGTTTAGGGAATTCGGGGTGGGCACAGTAAGGATATTTTTTTCCCCTGGGAATGTGTCCTTTTGGTTGCAATATTAAATGCTCCATCTGTGTCACGACAGAGAACATTGTGTGTATTCCTGTGAGGAGACTCAGCCATTTGATGTGGAATATTGGAGACCCACTTCCTTCCCTGCTGCAGGTTTGATCCTTGGGCTTTTCCTTTGCAGTGCCATCCAACATGATTGAGCAGCCCCTGCTGGAAGCAGCTGTCCAGGAATGCAGCCGGGCCCCGGACGAGGCCATGTAGGGTGACATCACAAATGACAGATTGCCTTGGCACTCCTGGGAGCTGCTGTCATTTCCTCCTTCCTCCTGGGCAAATGAATGCCAGGGATTTTCTGCTTTTGCCTTTGCTCCAGGTTGCTCCTTGGAGCATTTGTTCTGACATTGTGGGGTTGTGTGTGCTCCAGGTTGCATATTAACCAATATTCTGTCCATGCTTTATTTGCTCTGCTCTACATGAAAGTTATCTCAGGTTGCTTTTGTTCCTTTCTTTTCTGAAAGCACTCTGGAAAACTTTTCCTCTGGGGTGCCTGCTCCAGCTTTTTTTGTTTAGTTTTTTGAAGCCCTGATTGATTTCCCTTCTGTGATAACAAAGTGTGGAGCAATTACTGGAGTTTCTGAGAGCTTTGTGATCCTGATGGATGTGTTTCCTTTTGTGTTCACATCGTGATGCAAAGCATGAAAAGAGATGGTTTGCTGGGCATGTCAATTAGATCCTGTCATCCCACAGCCTCTCAGGATGGAGAAAATCTGAGTTTAACTTTGCTCCTCGCCATTGGAATCATTATGATGCAGATGGTTTGAGTGTGACTTTTCTTTTAGTGCTTTTTTATACTTAGTTGGGTTTTTTTTTCCCTCCAGAAGTGAAGAGAAATCCATATGTACAGATTCTCTCTGCAGAGTCCTGAAGGGAAAAGCTCTACAGATCACAGGGACAAGTCTTTTAAATTATTTAACTAGAGAAAATAGAATAGAAAACAGAATATAAAGCAGAAAGAGAAATTATGATGATAGTGAACAAAACAAATGTCATTTTCTCCACCCTATTTTGTTAGTTTGCTTCACCCACTTCATGGAATCACAGGATGGTTTTGGTTGGAAGGTGACATTCAGTTAATGCTGTAACTGTTCTTATTTCAGAGAAAATGTTTTCAACATTATTGGAGCCTTTGACATCCCACGTTTTATTTATAATTCAGAAAGAAAGAAGTTCCTGCCGTAAGTCTCCCATATTTTAAGTTACAAGCACTTCCTGCTCTAAGAACAAAGCCTCTGTTTCTATAGGATAAATCTGGTTTTAATCTTTTCCTCTTGGGTCTGTTCCACTGAAGCCTGAGTGAGAAAAGTAATAAATGTTTAAGACCATAAACCAAGTTGATGCCACCTAATGAATAAAAAAGACAGTAAGGCTAAGGACATACATCACTAAAGGTAGTCTGGGGGTATTTTTTTTTCTCACATTGGGCTGTTAAAATCTATTTTTTTTAATAAATTTGACCTGTCTGTTGCCTGTATTTATTTCTTAGTCTGTATCTTGCAGCTCCCTGAAGCCCTGGGGGGTTTCTAAGGAGAGCTCCAGACGCTAGAAAAGAAAAATTAGGAGCAGCTGGTGAGAAACTGGAGGAATAATGGTTTTGTTCACAACTCCTTAAAGGCATAACTGCTTTTTTTAAATGGATTTCTGCAGAGGTCTCTTTGGGTGGAAGGATAAATCTCCAGGCCTGTGAGTTAGAGGGGAGTGAGATGGATGCAGAAATGCAGAAACACAGGAACGTCCCTCATGCAATACCTCAATCATGGCATAGCTTTTGCACCCTCCCAAACCTTTTAGACCAAGCAATGATATTAATGTGTGCAATATCCCTTTTTAAAACTGTGCTTGTGTTAATTGCCTGCAGCCTGTCCATGACTGACCTGCCTGGGCCCAGTTTGTTTGGGACTGCCAGGGACAAGGCAGAGCTGTACCGGGAGCGCTACTCCATCCTCCAGCAGGTCAGGAGCTCTGCAGCTGCCACAGGGATGGATCCCACACCTCCTTCCCAAAATAATCCTGCACTCCCTGCCTCATAAACCCTCTGCCTTCCAGCTTGCCACTAATGACTTCTTTTAGCAGCCTTACAGATGCTTTCATGACACTTTTTTAGGTTTAGTTTTATTATCCGGTGTTATTGATCATCTGTTTCTTGGGAGCAAATTCTTGTCACAAGGTCTGAATTATTAAAAGTTGCTGGATGAAATAGAGTAAGAACTTTCTGAAGTGTTTTGTATAGTGCTTGCAGCAAACTGGCTTTTTGACAGTGCTCATTTATTTTTAAGCTGAATCACTTCAATTTTGGTTTCTGCAGAGGACTCACAGACATGAGCTGTTCACTCCTTCACCAGTTGTTGCTCATCCTGATGACAGCAAGAGCAAATTCCAGGTAAAAAATGGATTTTTTTCCAGTTTTAGTCTCAGTAATTACAGCAGTTCTTTATGCTGGCAGCCATTATTATTGGGAATCTTCTCCTAAGGCAGGTTCAGAAATATGGCTCTGATTTTTGTAATTGTTGTAATCCTCTGGCTCATGTGTGTGTTTATGTAAAACCATGTCCTGTGTGGGGCTTTGTCTTGCTTGGGAAAAGGCACCTGGAGAGTTTGATTTGATTCTGATTGGATTCTTTGCCTTTGATCCCAGCTGAAGACAGTAGAAACTCTCTTGGGCAATACAGCTAAAGTGGGAGAAGTGATTGTGCTTGGGATGATCACTCAGCTCAAGGAGGTGAGTTCCTTTTTATTCTGGGGTCTCTGACACTGCTCATTCAGTGCTATAATGCAATAAAAATGAGAAAAGTATCTCACACTTGACCCAGTGTGAGTGTGGAAAATGTCTTTATTTGTCTTCCCACTATACAATTTTTATGTCAGCAACCAGAAGCAGTTGGGATTTTTTGGCATGTCCTTTCTTGAGAGGCTGGAGCTTCCAGTGACTCAGTTTGGACTTGCCAATGTCCTGGACTGTGATTTTGGGAGGGGGGCACCAGCAATCCTAATGGCAGCAGATCCCAGGGAAGTTCTGAGATTCATTTATTATAAACTACATTAGTTTCAGTTCTTGCCAGCTTAAAACATTAAACCCAGCCCAATTATTTCTACATGCTGATAGATGATTCTGATTGAAGCATTTGTGTGTTTGGTGTATTTTGCTCTATTAATGAATCCTGTTTTTTAGGGGAAGTTTTTCCTAGAAGACCCCACAGGAGTAGTCCAGCTAGACATCAGTAAAGCAATATCCTTTTGCTGTGATGGAAGAGCTGCAGACATTTCCTGTAGACCTGCAGGATTTAAAATTGAACAGTAAATCAATGCTGACCATCAAAATTTATATATTTAGAGTTGCAGCTCTGCCTTTCTGCTTTGTTTCCAATTCCTTGGCTGCTGCAGCTCCTGCCTTTTTCTTGGACATGGTCACTTCTCCTCCCCATGGAAGCAGAGCCTGTTCCAGTTCCTGGGCTCTCCCTGCACTTACCTGCTCAGGTACCAGGGAATTTCTAGGCTCTTCAGGCAGCCTGGGAACTTTCAGTGCTGTCCAAATCTATTACACCAGCTGGAAAGCAAATTTTGGTTAAAAAACCTACTTCAAATCTATGAAAAATACAATCCTTAACCTTCCTGCACCAGTTCCACAGTGGGCTGTACACTGAATCCAGCTTTGTCCTGGCAGAAGGTAAAGCAGAGTGGGTTTATTTTTCAGCTTGTAATAAATTATTCTGTTAAAGCTGTGGCTGCCAGATGTGGCTGAGCAGAGAAGTCTCATTTTTGGTGTCCATCAGTGAATCTGTGACCTTGTGGACTCTGGAGGCAGAGAGGAACAATTTGAGGGTGTTGGGGGTTGTGAGAGTCTGGAGCAGCTTTGGGGATTGGCCCCAGCATGCTTGGAGAAGTTATGACTGGATTAGGAAACCAGCCTAGAATAACCAAAGGAATGATTTAACAATCTGAAAATGCTGCTTTGTGCTGGCAAAGCTTTGGTCCTTTAATGAGGCTTCTCATTAGGATGATGTAAGAGCTTGCAGTTTTAGAGCCTTGTTTTAGCAAAAAAAAAAAAAAAACCAAACTATTTCTGTGTGTGAAATATTCCTCTGTGCAAGTTACATGATCTCAGTCTGTTTTCTAGTGTGTTTTATGTTTGTAAGTAGAAGTTGGGAGCAGAAATGAGAGTGGGGGTAAATCAATATCAGCCTGTTCTCACCAGTGGGATTTGAGACAAGGAGCAGTTGGATGGGGAGCCTTCCTGCAGAATGATTCCTGTTCCCCTGCATTGCTCCTGGTTGCCTTGAGGGGCTGTTCCTGTGCTGTGCAGCAAATCCATGGCCAGAAGGGGCTGGGCTTTAGAGAAAGTTGCTTTTTGCTCAGCCCTTTTTCCATGGGGATCATTCCGTGCTCTGGTTCTGTGGAGCTGCCACAAGAGAGGGATTGATGGAGGCTGGGACAGGCAGTGCAGCACAGCTGCCAACTCTGACTAATGTCTAGGACATGATGCTGTTAGAAGAACTGAAGGGTTATTTTGCTGTTCCAAAACCTCCTAGGTTGGTATGAAGATGAAGTTTTTCATGTGAACGCTTTTGGATTTCCGCCCACTGAGCCTTCTGCTACCACGAGGTACAAAAGTGACTTTTGGCAGCCTCACTCTGTGTTTTCCTATGGGTTTCTAAGTAAGATCATTGTTATTTCATCATTTCTCTGACATTCAAGTATGTTATTCTTCCTCCTCCCCAAATGCTTTAAAATAAATGTAATTTTAAGGAAGCAGTTCTGGGACTTGCAGGCACTAAAACCTGGAGTGTTGGCAGAAAAATTTTTCCAAAGGCCTTTGGGTTCTGCATATGAATGGAAATTGGGATGTAAGCCCTTCTCAGTTGCAAAGCCAGGTAACATGGGAATAATAAATCCCTTGTTGCTGAGAGAATGGATCCCTGGGATAGTGGAAGGTGTCCCTGCCCTTGGCAGAGGAATGGGATGAGCTTTAATGTTCCTTCCAACCCAAATCATTCTGGGGTTCTAACTGGAGCATTTTAATGGTGCAGAGCCTTCTATGGGAATATCAACTTCTTTGGAGGCCCTTCCTCAACTTCAGTAAAGGCTTCTGCAAAGCTGAAGCAGCTGGAGGAAGAGAATGAAGATGCCATGTTTGTGTTTGTGTCTGATGTGTGGCTGGACCAAGCAGAAGTGCTGGAAAAGCTTCACATGATGTTTTCAGGTAGGTGGGAATTGCTTTCACTCTAAACTTTGCTTTTAGAATCTGTTTCCCTAAATTCTTGGTACAAATGGTGTTTTGACCACTAGCCAGTTTCTGGCCTGTGATAAGAATGTTTGCTCCTGGAAGTTCTCCCTGGGTTTATTTTGACGACCAGAATTTATTTTTATTTTAAACTCCTTAGTTCAGAGAGGTGAACATTGTTTCTCACTGCCAGAGGGCAGGGATGGGTGAGATATTGGGAAGGAATTCCTGGCTGGGAGGATGGAGAGGCCCTGGAATAGAATTGCCAGAGAAGCTGAGGCTGCACCTGGATCCCTGAGAGTGTCCCAGGCCAGGCTGGATGAGTTTGGAGCAGCCTGGGACAGTGGAAGGTGTCCCTGGCAGGGAGTTGGAATGGGATGGGATTTAAGGTCCTTCCAACCTATTCCAGGATTCTGGGATCAGTAATGTGGACAACACTGGGGAAAACAAGCATTTATCAATTGCTCCTTTGTATTGCAGCACTTTTGGAACAGCTTGTCCCTCCTGCCTCGGGCAGAATGGAAGTGTGAGAGACAGAGACTGGTTTGAAAACAAAACAGAATTCAGGGTGGGAAAGTGCTCCTCACCAAAAGGGAACTGGACACAAATTAGCACAGTCCTGCAGCAGTTACAAAACCAGTTCAGGATCTGGATCAGAGCTGCCAAATCTCTGGGGCAAACTGGGCTTGGCCCAGGATTGCAGGTGCTGAGGCAGAAAGGGACTTTGGTCAGTGAGATTGGTGTGCTGAACCCACCTGGCAGAGGTGCACAGCTTGCATTTGCTATTTTGAGACTTTAATAGTGATAACCTTCTTAATTATAAACTAAATGAGCAGCTGAGGGGGAGAGCAAGGAAAAATATTGATGAGGCACTTCTCTGGGATAAGCAATTCTGTTCTATTTACCAGCCCCTTTGAAAACCAGTGAAGTAAATCCAAGTGTGATTCTGTGTGTCAGGAAAAGGGAGAGGAACTGGGATGTGAGATGAATGCCTGAGTAGCTGTTTCTATTTTTATTTCATAGATGGGAATCAGGTTTCTTTCCCCCCCTTTGCTCTGCAGAGGGTGATGGGTGAGGTTGTGAGCACTCAAACTGCTCAGGCACTTCCAGTTACTGTTGTTCTATAATGCCAAAGGGGGAATTGGATGTTGGGAGAGCCCTTCAATTGGAGTGATCATGGAGGTTAATAGCAATCCACTGCTGCCTGCTTGCTGTTTTCCTCTTGAAGCCAATAATACATTTTAAAATGGCATTATTTATTGTAATTGCACTTGGTGTAATTCTCTGGCTGGGTCAGGAGTTGGATACACACAAACACTGCTGCAACTCAGCCTGTAAATACCAAAAGTGATATTTGTACACTGCCATCACCTTTTGGAGCTAAACCAGCCTGGATAAGAAAACCAGTTAGGTATATTAATAGCAGCAGAGCTGGCAGTGCTGTTCCAGCTCTGCTTTCCCTGGAAGATGCTGCAGTGAGTGGATGCACTCACAAATCCTCTCTTTTCCCAGGTTATTCCTCTGCACCTCCCACCTGCTTTTTCTTCTGTGGAAATTTTTCATCGGCGCCATATGGCAAAAATCACATCCAGTCCCTGAAAGGTAGGGAGGTCTTTAGAAACAGCCAACAATGTGCCTTGAATTCAAATAATGGTGGCAAACAAATGAAGAGAGCAGAAAATAAACCCTCATTTTTTAATTGCACTGCAATAGAGGGGGGGGATTCACCCAAGGTTTATTTCTAAGCAGGTGTTGTGTCCTGTTTTTCCCAGGTTCTTTGAAAGCTCTGGCAGATATTATATGTGAATATCCCAGCATCCATAAAAGGTACAAGGGCAAATCTGTTTATTTTGTGAAGCTTTTAATTACTTGAAGAAGCTGAGAGTTACCCTATTTTCTCTGTCTTGTGAGCCAGCTGTGATCAGATAAAATGCTGGTTTTGTACCAGGCCTGCAGGTTTGTTTGGGAGGAGAAGTTTGATTTTATCTAAAATGGAAACTGCTAATGAGGGAGCCAAGGTCTCTCCCTGGGATACTTTCCTGGCTCTGCTCTCTGAATTCAGAACATCAGACCTAGTTTTTAGGATCACTTTATACAAAAGAGATTTGTTGAACTTTTTTTTTGTTTTTTGTTTTTTTTTTTTTCCTGCAGTAGTCGATTTGTGTTTGTCCCTGGTCCTGAAGATCCTGGGCCTGGTTCTATTTTACCAAGGTCAGTTTGCTTCTTTTTCCCAAATCTTGGAAATTTGAGTGAAATTGGAGTTAGAGATGATAAGACTCTTTGTTGATACCTCTGGTATTTATTTTAGACCCCCACTGGCAGAAAATATCACTCAGGAGTTCAGACAGCTGGTGCCATTTTCATTTTTCACCACAAATCCCTGCAGGTAACCATGTAACTGCTAATTTTTAAAAACGATTTTTTAAACAAAATTATGTGCAAGTATCATTTTCAAAGCATACAGATTTTGAGGAAAAATTGCCTTAAAATTTTTCAAATGAGTAGAATTCTTCACTTGCATAAATTGTAACTAGTTTTTAATACATTAAGACATAAAAAATCAGTGAATAAAAATTTCTATTGAATACAAAAATCCTACCCAAAAGCATCACGATTTTTCTGAATCAGAAGTATTCTTTTCATTCAATTGTCTGTATTAAAGGGAGATCAACTTTATAATACATCATTGAATTAATTTCACTGCTGTTTTCCACTCAGGATTCAATACTGCACCCAAGAAATCATCATTTTTCGGGAGGATTTGATCAACAAAATGTGCAGGAACTGTGTCCGTTTCCCAAGCAGCACCATGGACATTCCCAACCATGTGAGTGAGTCAATTCACCACCTGGTGCCAGGAGTTTTCATTTTATTGATCAGCAGAGCTGCATTTTGGGGGCTCTGATCCTCATTCTCATGACTCATTGCATGAGAGGGGTTGTAAGAAGGATTTATACATTTCATATTCTTACTTTTTTTTTACATTTTGACATTCTGTCACACTGTGTCACAGAACTTCAGAGCACCAACCATCAGTGTCCTGCCAAAAACCACTGATTCCTAAAGGCAGATTTTAATGCAAATTATCATTTTTTTAAAGATTTGATCAGTTCCCCAGTGTCATTTGCAGTAAAGCTGCAGGTCACTTCCTCAAAAATTCATCTTGTTTTGAATGGAAATTCTGCTTCTCACACATCAGTGTGCTCTGGGTTGTGGTTCCACTTAATGAAGGTGGGATTTACTGATTTCATTGGATGGGAATGATCCAGGTACTCCTGGCTCACTGCAGTGATGGATGGAGTCTGGATTTATTTATTTTATAGGATTTTTTTTGTTTGCTTGCCTCAGAAAGTTGTTTTAGCTCAGTCCCTGTGAGCACCCTGTGGACACTCAGGTTTTAGGGCACATTTGAATTCCTGACACTTCCCTTTCCTCATCCTGGGCTTTTCCAGGAAGGAATCATGAAGGAAATGTACAATTGCAGCATTTTCTGCAATTTTTCCTCTGCCTTTTTTGCCTATTTTAATGTGGGAGAAAAAGAGAGGAAAATTAAGAAATTAAATCACTAAGAAAGGAAAATCATCTGGGAATCAAATAAATCTTTCAGTCCAGGGAAAAAACATTTTAAATGTGAGTCTTGTGGTTAACTGGAAAGCCATAAGAAAGATAAAAACTCAAAAATGAGACTTGTGGCAGTGTTGGTACTTTCTGGGCTGGAGGAACAGGTAAGTAGATTCTCCTGATAAATGAAATAATTTTGACATCTTCAAATTCTGGCTTTAAAAAGGTTTTTGTGTGTTAATTCAAGAAAGGCAAGAGCAGCTCAGTGCTGGAGGAGTCTCTGCTTTACTCTAGAAATCATTAATAATCACAAGGAACAAGATACAAAAAAGCCCAAACATTTCCAGGTTCCAAAAGCTTCTTTATTAACACACTCTGGCACATGGAGATCAGCTGAGCTTGCAGCAAATGTTTCAAATCAAGTTGTTTGTGGGTTTTTGTTTTTTGTTTTTCACTTTTTAAGTGGGATAAAAACCCCCAAACTTTCCCAAAGTTTTTTTGTCTTTACACAAGCTTTTTCATTAATGTAACAATGTATTCATATTCAAAATCCAACACTAATTAATCCTTATCAGATACAAAATAAACTATCCAAGTTTCAACAAATAATTTCAAAAAACATTTACAAACCACCACATGAGTTCAAATGTTTCAAACCAAGTGTTTGTGGGGTTTTTTTTTATATTTGTAAAGACCATTTTATTGCAGGGAATAAGTGCATTAAATGTTTCAAACCAAATCTTTGTGGGTTTTTGATTTTTTTTTTTGCAGTTTGTGAAGACCATTTTATCACAGGGGGGATAAATGCTTCAAATGTTTCAAAGTAATTGTTTATGGGTTTTTTGGCTTTTTTTTTTTTTTTTTGTTTGTTTGTTTTTTTTTTTCAGTTTGTAAAGACCATTTTATCCCAGGGGATAAATACTCCAAATGTTTCAAACCAAGTGTTTGTGGGGTTGTTTTTGCAGTTTGTGAAAACCATTTTATCACAGGGGATAAATATTTCAAATCCAAATATTTGTGGGGTTTTGGGTTTTTTCTGCAGTTTGTGAAGACCATTTTATCACAGGGGGATAAATGTTTCAAATATTTCAAACTAATTGTGGTTGTTTTTTTTTGGTTTTTTGTTTTTTTCCTGTTTGTAAAGACCATTTTATCCCAGGTTGGATAAATACTCCAGATGTTTCAAACCAAGTATTTATTTGTTTTGTTTTTTTTTTTTTTGTTTGTTTTGCAGTTTGTGAAAACCATTTTATCACAGATGGGATTAACACTCCAAATGTTTCAAACCAAGTAGTTGTTTGGTTTTTTATTTTTGTTTTGCAGTTTGTGAAGACCATTTTATCCCAGGTTGGATAAATACTGCAGATGTTTCAAACCAAGTATTTATTTGTATTTTTTTTTGTTTTGTTTGTAAAGACCATTTTATCCCAGGTTGGATAAATACTCCAGATGTTTCAAACCAAGTATTTATTTGTATTTTTTTTGTTTTGTTTGTAAAGACCATTTTATCCCAGGTTGGATACATACTGCAGATGTTTCAAACCAAGTATTTATTTGTTTGGGTTTTTTTTTTCCAGTTTGTAAAGACAATTTTATCCCAGGTTGGATAAATACTGCAGATGTTTCAAACCAAGTATTTATTTGTATTTTTTTTTTTGTTTTGCAGTTTGTGAAGACCATTTTGTCCCAGGGCCACCTGACCCCCCTGCCCCTGTTTGTCAGCCCTGT
The DNA here is from genome assembly GCF_903797595.1 of Erithacus rubecula. NCBI lineage: Eukaryota > Metazoa > Chordata > Aves > Passeriformes > Muscicapidae > Erithacus > Erithacus rubecula. The sequence goes on from NC_136688.1 coordinate 59,091,798, forward strand.
GTTCTGGGCCTATGATTATTCCCTGAGGGTTTATCCCCTGCCAGACCTGCTGGTCACTGCTGACAAACACGACCCCTTCAGTGTCACCAGCACTGACTGCCTCTGCTTCAACCCTGTAAGAGCCCCCTCACCTGTGCCTCACCTCACCTGTGCCCCATCTCACCTGTGCCCCACCTGTGCCTCACCTCACCTGTGCCCCATCTCACCTGTGCCCCACCTGTGCCTCACCTCACCTGTGCCCCATCTCACCTGTGCCTCACCTGACCTGTGCCCCACCTCACCTGTGCTCCACCTCACCTGTGCCTCACCTGTGCCCCACCTCACCTGTGCCCCACCTCACCTGTGCCCCACCTCACCTGTGCCCCACCTCACCTGTGCCTCACCTCACCTGTGCCCCCACCTCACCTGTGCCTCACCTGTGCCCCCACCTCACCTGTGCCCCACCTCACCTGTGCCTCACCTGTGCCCCCACCTCACCTGTGCCCCACCTCACCTGTGCCCCCACCTCACCTGTGCCCCCACCTCACCTGTGCCCCATCTCACCTGTGCCCCATCTCACCTGTGCCCCATCTCACCTGTGCCTCACCTCACCTGTGCCCCATCTCACCTGTGCCCCATCTCACCTGTGCCCCCACCTCACCTGTGCCCCATCTCACCTGTGCCCCACCTCACCTGTGCCCCCACCTCACCTGTGCCCCATCTCACCTGTGCCCCACCTCACCTGTGCCCCATCTGTGCCCCACCTCACCTGTGCCTCACCTGTGCCCCCACCTCACCTGTGCCTCACCTGTGCCCCACCTCACCTGTGCCTCACCTGTGCCCCCACCTCACCTGTGCCTCACCTGTGCCCCCACCTCACCTGTGCCCCACCTCACCTGTGCCTCACCTGTGCCCCCACCTCACCTGTGCCCCACCTCACCTGTGCCCCACCTCACCTGTGCCTCACCTCACCTGTGCCCCCACCTCACCTGTGCCCCCACCTCACCTGTGCCCCACCTGTGCCCCATCTCACCTGTGCCCCACCTCACCTGTGCCCCATCTGTGCCCCACCTCACCTGTGCCTCACCTGTGCCCCCACCTCACCTGTGCCTCACCTGTGCCCCACCTCACCTGTGCCTCACCTGTGCCCCCACCTCACCTGTGCCTCACCTGTGCCCCCACCTCACCTGTGCCCCACCTCACCTGTGCCTCACCTGTGCCCCCACCTCACCTGTGCCCCACCTCACCTGTGCCCCACCTCACCTGTGCCCCACCTGTGCCCCACCTCACCTGTGCCTCACCTGTGCCCCCACCTCACCTGTGCCTCACCTGTGCCCCATCTCACCTGTGCCCCACCCCACCTGTGCCTCACCTGTGCCCCCACCTCACCTGTGCCCCACCTCACCTGTGCCTCACCTGTGCCCCCACCTCACCTGTGCCCCACCTCACCTGTGCCTCACCTGTGCCCCCACCTCACCTGTGCCCCACCTCACCTGTGCCTCACCTGTGCCCCCACCTCACCTGTGCCCCACCTCACCTGTGCCCCACCTCACCTGTGCCTCACCTCACCTGTGCCCCCACCTCACCTGTGCCCCCACCTCACCTGTGCCCCACCTGTGCCCCATCTCACCTGTGCCCCACCTGTGCCCCACCTCACCTGTGCCTCACCTGTGCCCCCACCTCACCTGTGCCTCACCTGTGCCCCATCTCACCTGTGCCCCACCCCACCTGTGCCCCATCTCACCTGTGCCTCACCTCACCTGTGCCTCACCTCACCTGTGCCTGACCTCACCTGTGCTCCACCTCACCTGTGCCCCACCTCACCTGTGCTCCCACCTGTGCCCCCACCTCACCTGTGCCCCAATCTCACCTGTGCCCCATCTCACCTGTGCCTCACCTCACCTGTGCCCCATCTCACCTGTGCCCCCACCTCACCTGTGCCCCACCTGTGCCCCCACCTCACCTGTGCCTCACCTGTGCCCCACCTCACCTGTGCCTCACCTGTGCCCCATCTCACCTGTGCCCCACCCCACCTGTGCCCCATCTCACCTGTGCCTCACCTCACCTGTGCCCCATCTCACCTGTGCCCCACCCCACCTGTGCCCCATCTCACCTGTGCCTCACCTCACCTGTGCCCCACCTTTTGTCTGTTGTGCCTTTTCCCAGCACTGAAGCACCAGAGATGCATTTTTGTGTTTGGACTCCCCTTGTTTATTAATTCTCATCTGCAATGGCAGAGTCTGCAAGTCTCTGAATTGTTCAGAGAGAAATCAAAGATTGAATGACAACCTTTCGATGGATTAAAGTGTATTAAGTGGGTGTAAGGTGAAATTTTAGATAAATAAGTTTAAGGAAGTAAAAATATGTTTTAAGTACTTTGAAAAGTAAAGGTCTAAAAAGTCTTGAATACCAATGTAAAAGAACAGATTCTAATAGAAGTTAAAAAGGATAAAAGTTAAAAAACAATGCTAGTGTTAAAAACAAGGTTCTATGTAAGCTCCAAGAACAGTCTTAAATTCCAATGCAAAAGAACAAATTCTAATAAAAATTAAAAAGCATAATCCTAGTGTTAAAAACAAGGTTCTATGTAAGCTCTAAGAACATAGTCTTAAATTCCAATGTAAAAAACAAGTTCTAATAAAAATTAAAAAACAAGGTTCTATGTAAGCTCCAATAACAGTTTTAAACATAATAAAACTATAATAAATATATTGCTTACATTTTTAAAATAGAACAAAATAGACCTTATATGTAATTTATATATAAACTGGCGTGCTAAATAACTAAAATTGTAGTAAGTTATAAAAAAATGTTCAAGTTTGTGTTTTTAGCTTATTAAGTAATTTGTATATAAGAAAAGAAACACTCTCTCTTTCTTCTCTCCTTTCCACCATCATCACCCAAAAAAAAAAAAAAAAAGAAAGCTACAGCAACATCAGCCCTCCCAGGGCCTCAACAAAAACAATTTCTAATAAAAACTTTACTCTGTTTAAAACTTTTTACCAAAAACTTTTAACATAAACTTTACAAAAAACAACTTGATAACAACTAATAACAGCTCAACTCTTTAAAAAAAAAACCAAGCCCAACACTATAGTACAGTGAGTTTTTATAGTTCTAGCTAAAAGCAAGAAAATGGAGATTTATCTTGCTTGTTACAAAGTTTTTTTCAGCCTAACTATCCAATTAAAAGCTAACATTTCTATTATTTATACTTTTGACTCAAAAAATCACTGTGGGATTTTTTATCCAATTAAAAAAAAACCACCTAAAACTATGCAGAAGGAACAAGAAGAGCTGATGCCCAAGAACTTCCATCTTGTCCTACACCTATTACTTTAAAACTTCAAATTTCTAACTTTTTACAATGTTTTATTATACACCAGTGAATTTAACTCAAATTTGGAAGCTTCTCCAAGGCCTTTTTTAAGAGTCAGTGTCAGAAAGCACAGAAAGTTCCAAATTTTCAGGTTTCAGGGTTCCAGCACTTCCTCACTCCCTGCACTGCAGTTTCCTCACACAATTTATTTTTTTTTTCCCTTTTCTTTCACAGGGTTCATTTCCCAGAAGTGGATTTTCCTTCAAGGTGTATTACCCCTCCAACAAGACAGTTGAAGACAGGTAAATAAATTTTTCTTATGTGCTGAGTTGATTATCAGGATAAAAATCACAGGAAATTGGTAATATTTGAATGTTCCAGTAGCTTAAGCAGTGTAACAAATCCAAATGCCCCAGAACTAAAGCAAAAAAAAATTACAAATTATAAATATCAATAATGAGAAGCAGAATCCCAAAGTAGGGATGACTGCAGTGCCTGATTTCCATTAATAGATCTAATTGGGAAGCAGATTTGTTTCTGGGGATGGTGGTTGTTACATAAATTAATTAAATTTAGGAACTATTTTGGCTTCATTTTGTGATAATCATCCAACCCAGAAGCCACTTTCAGGCTTTGATTTCACACATTTTTAAACCTGCACTTGTTCATCCCTTTTTCCCTGACTGAAAAATAGCCAGCTACAAAAAAAAAAAAGTATTAAAATGGATCAAAGGGCTTAAAATGGATGAAAATGTACCTGTTTAAAATAATGATGGTATAACCCTTTAGGAAAAGCATAAATTTATCTCCTTGCTGGAGAGGGAATTAATAATTGGTCAGCCCATTTCACTTCTACTTGAATATAAAAATACCACACCATGAGATAGTTCAGGTCTTTAAATAGTTGAAAACATTATCAAGTCTTTCCTAGATAAAAAAAATACAATAGCATTGTGAACTATTTTAAAAAGAAACTTTCTAAATATTGTTTTTCCTTTGGTGTTTTCAGCAAGCTCCAAGGACTCTGAATTTCTGTGGCACTGAGCCCACGTGAAGCCAACTGCAGCTCTTATTTTTGACATGCCTTAGTTTTATGATGTATTATGGACTTTTTATAATAAATGTCTAAGTCAAAACTGCTTTGTTTTGTACAGATAAACTTTTACAGGAAAAGATACTGGCGTCAGTTGTGATAAATTGTTAAGAGTGAAAAATAATTGGCACAGCATAAAAAAGGTAAGTGGAGGAACCATCTGTATCAAACAGGAATTTTAAAAAAATCTTAAAAAAATAAAAGAAATAAAGATAAGGAGAACTTGCATAGCTGGTTATCTGCAAGGATATGGGCAATGGGGGTAGGGTTTTCCTTAGTCTGGAAATGCTCAGGAAAGGTCTGTGAGGTGTTTTCTAAAGGCAGCAGCCATTTGCAGATGGTGTTAGACAGGACAGGGAGTGATGGAAGCAAGGCCATGATCTGTGAGGGGATGGCAGTGGAGCTCAGAGCTGGCATGGGGAGGAACACAAACTTGGAGAAGGATGAGGAGAAGGGTGATGGCTGGAGGCCGCTGAGGGGAGGGAAATGGAGAGGCCTCAGCCCGCCATGCTGTTTGGCGTCTCCATGGTAACCGCCGCCATCTTGTTTACCGTCACCACGGCAACGCCCGCCATCTTGTTCGGCATCCCCACAGCAGCGCTCCGGCACCATGGCGGGCGCGGGGCCGCTGCACGACCTGGACCTGAGCGCCGAGGAGGCGGAGCGGCTCCGGAGCGCCTTCCGCGACCAGCGGTTCCGCGAGCTCTTCGCAGAGTTCGCGGCCGAGCTCACCGACCCCGAGCAGCGCCGGCTGTACGAGGAGGAGGTGGCGGCGCTGGAGCGGGAGCGCGGCGTGGAGGTGCGCTTCGTGCACCCGACACCGGGCTTCGTGCTGCGGACCAGCCAGGAGGGCTCCCGCCGCTGCTACATCAATGTCTGCAGCAACGCGCTGATGGGGGAGCCGCGGGCCCGCGCCGAGCGCGGCGGGCAGCGCTGGGAGCTGCCCTACAGCCTGGCCCCGGGCCGCGAGGAGCTGCGCCCCGCCGGCCGCCGCCGCCTCCTCTACGACGTGGTGTTCCACCCCGCCGCGCTGCGCCTGGCCGCCCGCAGCGCCCGCTTCCGCCGCCTGCTCCGCGACACGGCGCTGGAGGCCGTGGAGAACAACTGCGGGGTGCGGCTGGACCGCAGCAACGCCACCGTCCTGCGAGGAGTCTCCTACAAGGGCGTCCCGCAGGCGCCCGTCATCCGCTCCCCGCTGCCCGGCGGCGCCCCAAAGCCGCCCGACGACGGCGAGTCCCCGCTGCCGCCCTTCCCCTTCCCGCCCGCCACCGGAGCCTCCTCGCCCGCCACCGGAGCCTCCTCGCCCGCCGCGCCCCCGCCGCCCGCCGGCCCCACCACGCCGCGCTGGAGCATCCGCCACCGCTCCTACGTGGACCTGCAGGACTACCGGCACTGCCGCGACTCTGCGCCCAGCCCGGTGCCGCGGGAGCTGGTGGTGACGGTGGAGCTGCCGCTGCTGCGCTCTGCCGAGCAGGCGGAGCTGGAGATCCGCGGGCGGGAGCTGCGGCTGGACTCGCAGCGTCCCGCCTACCGCCTGCGGCTCCGCCTTCCCTACGACGTGGACGAGAGCGGCGGGCGGGCGGCCTTCGACCGGGCCCGGCGGCAGCTGCAGGTCACGCTGCCCGTGGTGCTGCCGCGGGAACCGGCGGCACCGGGCGGGGAGCGGCTGGAGGGAGCCGAGCCCGCTGCCGAGGGGCCGGCGGAGGCAGGGCCGGCACAGGCGGGCGGCGGAGCGGCTCCTCCCCCGGAACTCGGGCCTGGCGGCGCGGCCCGGAGCACGTGTGAGCCGCCGGCCGAACCCCTCGGTGACCCACGGTGTGATGCCCCCGCTGATCCGCCCGTAGAACCACTCTGTGATCCCCCCGCTGATCCCCTCACTGCAGCCTCGGGTGAACCCCCCGTTAATCCAACCTCTGAACCCTTTGCTGACTCCCCCGCTGAAGCTGCCACTGATCCAACCTCTGAACCCGCTGCTGGTCCAACCACCGACCCCCCCTCCGAACCCTTCACCGAACCCTCTCACCCACCCGCAGAACCACCCACCGAGCCCCCGGACCCGCCTTTGCCCTGCTCCGGTGCCGCTTCCCCCCTCGCCCTCCCCGGGCCAGCCATGCCCACCGGGGACACCGAGGGCCCCCCCAGCCCGGCGGCCTCGTGCCCTCCCTTCCGCGCCCGGCAGGACGAGGCGTCGCTCACGCTGCTCCTGCTGGTGCCCGGCATCCAGCCGCAGAGCTTCCGCGGGGTCGTGGGCAGCCGGCACTACAGCCTGCGCTTCTGCACCGCCACCGCCGCCTTCGCGCTGTTGCTGCGGGTCCCTGCCCCGGCCGCGCTGCTGTCCCCCGAGAGCAGCGTCAGCGTCTCTGCCCACAACGCCGTGGTGCGGCTCGCCAAGAGCCCCGGCAGCACCGGCCTCTGGGACAGCTTCAGCTTCGGCCTGGAGCCCTCTGCGCTGCAGGTAACGGCGGCACGGTCGGGGTGTCACTGCCTGGACACTGTCACTGTCCTTCTTTGCACCTCCAGTGCTCTGAGGCACCAACTCCGGAGCTCTGTAGGCTCCTACTCTGGAGCTCTGTAGGCTCCTACTTCGTCGGGTAATCTTGTAAATAAGCAAAGCAGTTAATAGTTAAAAAGGTTATTTATTACAAAAGCACATCAGTCTCAACAGTACACAGACAAGCAATGGCAAAGCAGCTAGCAATAAGCAATGGCTAGAAGCCCTGGCAAAAGCCTTGCTAAAAGCGACAACTCTTCCCAATACAAATTCTTTTATAGCATTTTCCCAACAAGCTAAGATGCAAACTCAGACACCACTCCTTAACCTATTAGAATTGTAGTTTTTTAGCACACCAGGTTACATATAGAACCATGCATACAATCTGTCTTGTTCTATCTAAGAAATGTGAACAATATTCTTACTATAACTCTGTTATATCTAAGTCCTGTCTACAACTGTGGGCCTGGAGCTGAAGATATCAGTGATATTAATTCAATCCCTGCACTCTGATTTCTCTCTGAAGAATTCAGAGAGACCCCTGACTCACTGACTCCAAGAGCTGCCCGAGGTGTAAATTGCTTATGCAGCCTGTTCACACAAAGAAAGCTCTTTTTGACACACCAGACTTGCACATGTGTGCATACATGAAGTGCAGGGGGAGTGTCCTTGTGTCTGTGTTTTGGGACAGAATTCCCATTTACAGCCACAGGAACAGCCCCTAGTTCAACCAGAGCAGAACAGCAGGCAGCAGCTGTGACCTGTCCCAGTGTGCTGGGGTAAATCTTCATCTGCTCTGCCTGAAAATGATTCTAGTTTAGTGTTTTCTCATTTTATTGGTTGTTGGGCAGTGATGCTCCTGTGGAGGGAGAAAGTGGGGTGACATCCAGTGTCCCAAAGGGATGCCCACCTTGTGACACTCTATCCAGACTCACAAATTTTATAGAAAACCACGTTTCTCTGTGAGCTCAGACTCTCAGACAGTTTCTCATGAGCCGGGATTAAAGCTGCCCAGTTCTTGTGTAACCTTCCAGCCATGGGATTTGGAGTTTGGCTGGAGTTGAGAGCAATAAAATCCTCTGCAGTTTGGATCACGTGCCCTGGGAGTGCAGGCCCAGGAAGCTGGCAGGCTTCAAGTCTATCCACTGGGATAGACTTGGCTTGGAGCAGCTTAATTGCTCCATCTCTACAACTAGAAATGACTTGTGGATGATTTTGAAAGGTATTTATCCAATTAGTGTTTGTGCAGCTGAAACCACACCGAATTTCCCATTTAGCAGCCACACACCTTTTATAACAGCAATTCCTGAGAAGAAGGAGCTGATCATTTCAGGGAAGTATCAAAGATGATGAATTTCTGGAGAACCACCCACGCTGAGCTGTTTGCAGAGCATTTCCTTTGCTTTTACCAGAGCAGGAGCCTGCAAGTCTGTGCAAGTGGGGCCACAGAGCACTCAGTGCTGCTGTTCACTGCTGGGATCTGGCTCTGCCTGCTGCTGCTGCCACGTCAAAAAAGTCACTGTGTAAACACTGTGCAGGTACAGAGGCTGCCCAGGGCACTGGTGGAGTCCCCATCCCTGGAAATACTCAAAAAAAACCTGTGAATGTGGCACTTGAGGACATGGTTTAGTGGTGAACTTTAGTAGTGGTGGCTGCATTAATGGTTGGAAGTTTGGTATATGGATTTGTTACTGCAATTGGAGGAACTTTTTGTGATTTAAAGTTGTTAAAAAGCCACCCAGTAATGAGTTGTTTTTTTTTTTTTTTTTTGCTTTGTGAGTTATAAAACCACCTGAATGTGCTGATTTTATTATATATTGCAAAATGTTTTGGGTGGAGTAGGAGAAAGAGATTGGGCATTAGTCATCAGCTTCCTGGCCATTCATTCACAGCTGACTCCAAAAGATTCTCCTGGCCTCCAGTCCTTTTGGACACTGGGCCTGCAAAGTGAAGCAGGAGAAATAAACTGAAGTCATTTGTCCTGTTTGCTTTTTTTAAAATCTGCTATTTCCCCAAAGTGCCTGAGAGCTGCTCTAGCTCAGAGTGAAGGGAGAAAAATGAATATTTAATTAGAGCCACTATTATATGCTGCCTTCTGGCCATTAACCATTTGTTCCTGGTCGCTTTTCTTCTACTTATGTTGATTTCTTCAATTTATCTGATGCCACCTTGGGGGTTTTTCTGCCTTGAGTCTCATTCTGTAAATCAGAGCTGTGGTTCTTGCATGTAAGGAGTCTCATCAGTCATTGCAGAGTGCAGAGCTGTGCCCTGTTAATGCCTGCAGGGAGATTTTGGGGCTGAGGGGAGCAGGAATTTTATCCTGGGCCAGGAATTTTATCCTGCACCTCCCAATCTGCTTGTTGGTCACCTCCTCTTGTACATTTGCCTGGCAAAAGTGAATCATGGAATGGTTTGGGTTGGAAAAGATCTTAAAACTCAACTAACTCCACCCCTGCCACAGGCAGAGACACCTTCCCCTGTCCCAGGCTGCTCCAAGCCCTCTCCAGTTTTTTTATCAGCCATGGAATTCCTGCTCTGCTCTGGGAAGTTCCTTCCTGCTGTTATTTCATGGACCAGATTCCTCATTGCTGCCCAAACCATCCCCAATCACTGCCAGCCCCTTCTTGGAATTTGGGCTGATCCACAGCTGGTAGAAGAATGAGCTGAGCTCATCCTTGGGACATCATGCTTGAAACAGAACTTCAAGAGCTGCTTTTCCTTTTGTACTCAGCTGTGGCTGAATCCCTGTGCTGGAGGATGATCTGTCTAGAGCTCAGTTTTTTGCTGGAATTCCCAGCAAATGCCTCTTTTCAGGAAACCTTTACAGTGCCCTGCTCCACCCTGAACTTTAACTGTGAGGAGTTTCACTCCTGGGCCAAACCAGAATATCCACACTGCAGTTGGACTTGATGATCTTGGAGGTCTTTTCCATCCTGTCAATTCTATGACTTGTTATGGTGACCATAAATCCTATAAAAATAAAAATTAAAAAAAAAAAATCCTATAAAAATAAAGATTTCCTATCTTTGGATATTGTGGGCTTAGGGTCACACATTTCAGAGGTTTAAAAGCCACTCTCTCACCAGAGACCACAGTGCTGATCCTTCAGCAGAGCTTCCTCCTGGTCCTGGTTTTTCCAGGGAATAATCTCATGACCTGAGGAAGTTGCCTGATTTCCCCAGTGCCCAAAATCTTCTCTTTGCCTCCAAATACCATCCATGGGCTCTGCTCTCTTCATTGCAGTTCACCCTCTATAACCTTCTACACCTTTTGCTTCAATCCTGGGAATTCAGCCTGGGAAACTCTTGCTTCAGAGTTCTCCTTCATTTCCAGACAACCCAGCCTGGGGAGTAAATGATGAAGAAAGAGCAGTTGGGAGTTAAATAACCATTAATAAAATCTGTAAGCCTGCCAGGCAGGGTTTCTGAGAACATGTCCCAGTGTGTCCTGGTTTATGGTAGTGCTGGAGCTGGGCAATTACAGAAATTGTGCCTTTGGAAAGCACTTGGAATGTCTTGGAATGTTTGGCCTCCTGGGGTTAAATGCTCAGTTCCTAGCAGAAATAAAAAAATCAGTTTTTTGGATGTGTATTGAGCTGCTGAGACTTGGGGGTTCAGTTCTCAGAGCACCTGATAAACATTTGGCAGGTGATTAATTCTGCCAGCAGTTTTGGGGTTGTGTCTGCTCATTTTCATGGGATTAGAGAAGGAGTGTTCATGCAGGAATTGCCTTTTAGCTGCTCCCCAGCCTTCCTGCCCTTCTCAGAGGCCTGGAGTGGGTTTGTTCAGAGGATGTGTGCTCAGCCCTCACCCAGCTCCCCCCAGGGTACCCCTTGCTGGGCAGGGAATTGCAGCCAGCCCATCACTTTCCTAAAAGACCCTGTCAGATCTTCTGGAGAATATCAGGATTTAACTCACATAAACCCCCCCAGAGCTCCAGAGAACAGCAGGGAGCAGAGGAAAACAGAGGAAATATTTCCTTTGCTTCCCTATGCATTGCTTTTATTTTTTTCTTTATTTTTTTTTAACATTTACAGGCTGAAAAAGATTATACTGAACATTCCTGAGGAGTTCATGGCAGGAGCTGAGTGTGAGTTGTGCTGTGTGTGAGGGATCCAAATGGGAATTGCTCAGAGATAGGGAAGTTTTGTTTAACTTTTCTGGGAGTGTTGAGGCCTCATGCAGGATGTTCTCCATGGATGTGATTTTTCTGCTTGGCACAGCCACCAGTGCCTTGGGAAGGAGACACTTTGGAAGCTGCTGGTGCTTTTTCCTTCAGAAAACAGCTGGTTAAAAAAGATGTGGAGCTGTTGGAGCAAGTCCAGAGAGGCTGGAGCTGCTCTGGAGCCAGGCTGGGAGAGCTGGGAATGTTCCCTGGAGAGGAGAAGGATCCAGGGAGAGCTCAGAGCCCCTCCAGGAGAGCTGGAGAGGGGCTGGGGACAAGGGATGGAGGGACAGGACACAGGGAATGGGACACTGCCAGAGGGCAGGGATGGGTGGGATGTTGGGAATTGGGAATTCCTGGCTGGGATGGAGTTCCCAGAGCAGCTGTGGCTGCCCCTGGATCCCTGGCACTGTCCCAGGTCAGGCTGGACACTGGGACAGTGGGAGGTGTCCCTGCCATGGCAGGGGTGGCTCTGGGTGGGATTTAATGTCTCTTACATCCCAAACCATTCTGGGGTTCTGGGATGGTTAAGTGCCCCCTGGAAGAGGCTGGATAAGGTGATCTGGGCTGATCCAGCCTGGCCTTGGGCACCCCCAGGGATCCAGGGGCAGCTTTGGGCACCTGTGCCAGGGCCTGCCACCCTCACAGCCAGGAATTCCCAATTCCCAATATCCCATCCACATTTCCCTACATCACCTGAGTGCAGCTGGGGTGACAGAGTTGTGTTTCTGCTGGCACTGGGGCTGTGTGGAAAAGGCCAAGGGCTGGAGGAGCCCCCATGGGCTGTGCTGGGCTGTCCTTGTGCTCTGAGCTCAGAATTAGAGCTCCTGTGATAAATGTTGGAGAGTTCAGCCAAGCATGGAACCTTGAGAGCTGTCCTGGGAAGTACAAGACATGGATGTTTTAAACCTTTGCCACCTTTCATGGGGAAATCCATCCTGTCCTCATTTCCATGCTATTTGGAGTTGATACACAGTTTCTTTGAAAGGCTGATAATTTTCAGTTTCCAAGCTGTTATAAAGACTTATTGTAATAGGGGTTACTTCTAAGATGATGCTGCTGGAAACTGGGGCTGTTGAATGTAATCCTCCAACAGTTTATTTTTGGTTCAGTTAATTCTGTGCTCAGCATTTCAAGCTCTTGGCAAGTTTTTTTTTTTTTTTTTTTGGGAGGTCAGAGAAGGACAAAGAAGGAGAACACAACAAACTTATTATTTCACATTTTTCAAAGTAATCTCTTTCCCAAGCTACATTAAGGACCATAATTAGTTTGCTTCTGCTATAAAACAAACTAATTTCTGGATAGTCTTTAATTGGTAGCTGCATTTTGGGAATTACATGACTACACAAAACAGTTATGTCAGGAAACATTATTAACCTACTGATGGAGCTCATCAAAGCTTCTTTTGAGCTGTTTCATCTTTGCTGTCACGAGCACCTTGGAAAAGTTTTCATTTCACTACAGCTACCAAAACTTTGAGCTTCAAATTCTCAAGTCTCAGAGCTGGTTTGTGCTGAGACCTCAGAAATGCAGAGGTCAGGAAATCCAGGTCCTTTTCCATGTTGGCATGAATTGTTGGGTTTTGATGAGAGAGGTTGTGGCTGCCCCATCCCTGGAATTGTCCAAGGCCAGTTTGGAAGGGGTTTGGAGCAGCCTGGGCTAGTGGAAGGGATTTCAATCCTCTCCCAACCCAAACCATTCTGTGATTCCCTGATCCTCTCATTACAGGAGCCACAAAAATAATTTAAGCCTGAAATCTGTCCTGCTTTTCAAACATGCAGCCTGTGTGGGAGGTAACTCTGGATGGAAACTGTCTTCAATTTGGATAAATTAAGGCAGAGCAAACCCATGTGAGAGCAGAGGGCAGCAGGGAGGGGCCCAGCTCTGCTCGGTGCTGTGAGACACAGGGAAGGGCTTGAATGATGAAGTGTTCCAGAAACCAAAGTCAGCCCTGCTAACGTTTATGTTAATTTGCTCTCAGTTTAGTCACAGGGAAAAATGAATGTGTACCAAACAGCAGATGACAGTGTGTGCAGGGAAAAACAAATTAAATTCGAAGTTGCTAAGAGAGCATCATAAATACCAGAAAATAAACGGCTTAAACTGAAGAATTATTTTACAGGGTCATTGAAATCAGCTGCAGATGGTTGTCCTCTGTTTGCTCTGGCTTGGAAGGCAGAGCAGGCTTTAGAATAAATTCCTGAATCATTTTTTTCTGAGGTCTGTGCTCTGATAACATCTGCAGTAATAGAAATGCCTCGGTGTGTGCTCCCTGTGAATGCAAAGTCTGAGTTGCAGTGGCAGTGGAACAGGCAAATGATAATCACCTTATTGACAACAAACCCATCCCAGCTCCATGATTTATGGCAGGCACGGGGTGGGGATGGGATAAAATGGGAAATACCTGTGGGAATTCAGTGTTGGGCTGGGATGAAACTGGTAAAATTGGTTTGCAGTAATGAGTGAGAATAACAGAGCAACAACACAAGTTTGCTTTTCATCCTCATTTAAAGTACTGATTAATCATTGAATTATAGAATATTCTGAGCTGGAAGGGACCCAGTGCAGCTCCTGTCCTTGCACAGACCCCCCAACATTCCCATCCTGGGCATCCAAACACTCCTCTGGGAATGTCCCCATTCCCTGGGAGCCTGGGCAGTGCCAGCACCTCTGCTTCCTGATCATAGACCTCCCATTCAGTTTTTAAGCAATATTTTATGTGAAGAAAACAAATTTTCTTGCTTTTAATCAGGAAGAAATTCTCCAGAAAGATTCAGCCTGTTTGTTGCCAAATTGCAAAGTTCTGATTGCTCTGAGGAGGAGCTGGTGTCCCTCACACAGCCACGGGTGCCAAATGCAGATTCAGGGGGAAAAGAGATTATTTTCCTCATTTTATGCAGGAAAAGTAGGATGGGACTTGGAGCAACCTGGTCTTGTGGGATGTAATTAAAGATTCTGAAATACATCCCATGGCAGGAGGCTGGAGTGAGATGAGCTGGAAGGTCCCTTCCAACCCAAACCACGCTGACCCCCTGATTTTAATTTTTCAACTGGGTGAGGAGAATTGTGCTTTGCTCTCCTTGGAAGTGCAGGCAGGGCACCAAAATCCCAAATGGCCTCCAGGGCAGAGCTGGGAATTCTCTGAGCATCCCAAGGATGGAGTTCAGGAGCTGGTGGGGGTTCTGGGGCTGCACAGATTTGGTGTTGCAGCCCCTGCCTGGTTCTTGTACTCTGCAGGTCCTTCTCTGGCAGGCAGGAATGGATGCAGCACGAGGGAATTTGAATTTTAGGCTTTGCATGCAGAAATGCAAGAAGTAGGGATGTTCTGAGAGGGTTTTCAGTCAGGGCAGCTCTGCTGCTCTTTAATCTCTCCCCAAACCATCCCAGCATCCAGTGCTGGCTCTTTGCCTGGATTGTAATCTTCTGGATGGAAAATGAATCCAGTCCTCTGCCTTGGAAAACCAGCAATGGGTATGTTAGGACTTTCCATATTGTGATTTCTAATTTAACTAGTGGAAAAAATAGGACTCTGGCTTATTTCTCCAATCCTGGTTTGTTTGTTTTTTGTTTGGTTTTTTTTTCAAGATGACAGTTAAATTTTGTACCTCAGACACAATGTGACATCTGGCTGTGCATAAGGCTCCATCCACAGGGGGCCAAAAATGTGCAGAATTGCCTTTTTGCTTCTCAGTCTGCAAGATGTCAGTGATAATTGAATTTAACTTTCGTTGGATTGACAAGAGGGTTGAACTGGACCGAGAAATTGAAAAGTGTGACTTGATATGGAAGGTTTGCAACTTGTCCCTGTTATTTCCAATTAAATAAGGAAGGTAATTCCCAGAACCTAAACTACTCCTCTAGGTCAGACCATTTTTATTGTGTCTGCCCTTACCCTCAGCCTACACAGATGATGTAGGGAAACACCAGGACAGGGAAAGCTCTGCAGTTCCTATGAAACAACCCCTCCAGGATATATTTTAGGACTTTTAATTACCTGCAACTGATTTCAATCTCTAAACCTGTAGCAACATGTTTCAGGTTGTTTATGAAGGGCCTGGAAACACACCCCAGGCTGTGTCTCTGCCTGTGGATACCTCTCCTTTGTTTTTGTTTTTGATTTTTTTTTTTGTTTCCAACTGGCTTGTCTGCGTGGAGATCAGAGCAGCCTCAGCGGTTGGGTGTGAAATGGATCCAGCCCTGAGTGTTCCAGATCTGATCTGGGAGTGAAGTTCCTGCAGTGCCTCTGCCAGGAGGTGTTTGTGTTCTCCTAACACAGCCAGGAGACAACCCCACAACAGTCTAACACCTTCCTGCTCTTAGCTGAGAATGGTACAACGAGGTACAAATCTTTTTTCAGAGAGACTCTAAATCTGTGTAGTAGATACCCATCCAAAGAGAGAAATAATATTTCTCTTATACTTGATACAATGCAGATTTGTACTTTCAGGCAAAATTAGCTAAGCACTGGTTTTAATTCATTTCACCTCATTCTTTGAATGTCTGGGTTAGAATTTCTCTGTCAAGACATGAGTGTGCTGTGAAACTTGGGAATTGCTGTCCTGGCTTTCTTTGCAGTGAGTTTTTACCCAAATATCTCTGAAGTTTAACACAAGAAGAACATAACCTGCTGTTTTCTCTCTTTTTCTGTAGGAAAGATTGTTTGTCAGCGAGGAGAACGTTGATGGATTTCTAGGCACTGCTTTCTGCCCTTCCCCTTGCTCCCAATCAGCACTGGAAAGCCAGCCATTAATTGAAGTGCTGGATGTTACTGAGGACAGAATTCAAATCAGGGTGGAGGTAAGATCCAGGAGCAGCACAGGCTGATTTATGTTCTTCAGCAAGATCCTATCAAAGCCCACTGAAACAGCTTTGTTCCTGTTTTGTCCTGGGTAAGCAGGGAAAAGCCAGGACTGGGGTTATTTGCAAGTGTAAATGTCAGTTTTCAGAGGTGAAGCTTGTGTTTGTGCCATTTAATGTGACCAAAGCATTGAAACCTGCTCTGTTTCATTTGGAAGATGCAGAACTGTGATCCAATCATTTTTAGAAAAAGTGCTTTTTTTCTTGCAGGAATAGCTCACTCACTCACAGGTAGAGAAATCCTAGAGGGTTTTGTCTGGGAAGAATCCTGCCTCATCTTTATTCAGTCCATGTATTGGAATACTTGGTGGGTTCCTGTTGTGTAGATAATTAAACATGAGGCTATTAATCTTAAACACTGGTCTCAAATTCAATCCTTGTAGTTTCAGCCTCATTCAGGCTCTTCTTCCTCTGTCTAGAACAAGAAAGGCTCTTTCTGGGATCTGCCAGGGGATTAAACTGTCCTCCCTTGGCAAAATAGATGGGCAGGTGAAGAAATCCAAATGTTCATTTTGTAAGGAGGAAAATGTGAGGTAAATCCCCCACATTCACTGGGATTTCTGGGTAGGTACTGCATCCAAAATTCAGATGAAACTTTTCTTAAAGGAAACAAAAAGCAGGAACAAGGCCATGAACTGGGGTTAATGTGTAGCTGGTTTATTGGGAGGCAAGTTCAGATGGAGCACATGACCTCTGGAAATGGGCTGGAGTTTCCCTGAGATAGTGCATCCAGCTTAACTTCCCCAGCTGCTGTGGGCTGGACATTAAAAAATGTAATTTAAGTGTTGGAGAGCAGATGAGTCTGTTTTTAGGACCTAAGGGCAGCTGAGATACCTTAAATCATCCCACTCCTGCTCCTGTGTGGGGTCAGGAGTTGGAGCTGATGGTTCCTGAGGTCCCTTCCAGCTCAGGGTATTCCATGATCATGTTCATGTGGGAGAATTGTCCAGTTTGGAAAGGACTGACTGGTGTTTCCCAGGGTGAGCAGTGGTTTGGGGCTGTGGGAAAGAGACTCTGTCTCTGAATCCATGAATCCAGCTGTTCTTGGAGAGATTCCTCCCTGATCCTGACTCTCCACTCACAGGGAGCTCTGAATTACCAGCAGCTCTTTGCCAACACTCCCAGTAAGGTGAAACTGGGGAAGTGCTGTTTGTCCAGCACCTCTCCCTGTTCAGCAATTCCCTAATTGCAAAGTTCCAACAAGAGCTGGGATCCCCTGGCTGATCCTGTGGCCGCTGGAATTTGGAGATTTGGGAATCAGGCTGGGTGTGGTGAGTGGCTGCTGCTGCATTTCCTAGAGCAGAGGAAACCCTGAGGGAGCAGAACAACCTCCCTGCACTCATTCCCACGTGCCAGACAGGAGCAGGAAAACCTCAACACCCGCTCACTCGGCTTCTAGAAGGAAAATCATGGAATCACCACTGAGCTGGAACCTTAAGGATCATCTGCTTCCAACCCCTTGCCATGGCAGGGTCACTTTCCACTGTCCCAGTGGAGCTGAGCTGTTGGAGAAACAAATCTCTCCTGTCTTTGTGTGCACAGTTTGTTCCAGCTATAAAATAATTCATTTATTTCCTTGACAGCCAGCGGAACGTGATGGAGAAGGAACACTTGGCAGCTCAGGGGGAGCCCTTGCTGGAAAGACCGAAACAAAGGCAGAAACAAAGTGTCCTGCAGCTGAGGGACGTGCTGAGGGGTCCAGCCCAGCTCCCACAGCTGGAACAATAGGAAAAGCAGCCTGTGCTTCACACCATTGTTTGCAGCGTGAACCTCCTGCCGCCGGCTCGGCGGTTCCTGGCGGATCCGGGAGAAAGGAGCCCGATTTAGAAAGTGCTGCTGCAGCAGGAGACGCGGCCCCGGCGCCAGGCTCTGGGAAACAAGAACTGCTGGGGGGTGAGGATGAGGATGAGGATGAGGATGAGGATGAGGATGAGGATGAGGATGAGGATGCGGGGAGCGGCAGCAGGGCGGGGTCCCCGGTGCTGCGGGAGGTGACCCCCGGGGACGGCAGCGAGCGCATCCTCCGCCAGCACCGGACGCGCTGCCCCGTCCCGCTCCGCAACGCTCTGCTCTACCAGCTGGATTAGCTACATTGTTTTAGGATTTCCTTCTGTTGTTTGATGCTCGCTCTGATTTCCATGTGCTGGCTTCCCGCTGAAATTGGTGCAACACCAAAACTTTCCGTTGTTAGCAGTTTAACAGTTCCCTAATCGCGTCTATGGCAATAATTTTACTTACAAGGAAAGTTGAAGTTGGAGGTGACTCTGAGCTCCTGGAAAAAAAGAAATGTATCTTTATTGTTTACATAAATTTTTTATTCTCTTCCCACGTTTCAGGGATTATTTGTATATATCCTCAGTCTAATGGCTCCCTCGGGAATTGAGCAGTAGTCATCATTTTCCAAACCTTTCATTTTGTGATAACTGCAGGATTAGACTCGCAGTGATTCTTAGCAATCAAATGAAATTTCTAATTACCCAGAGAAGTTCTAATTAGTCTCCTAGAAATAATCAACATTTATACCCTGTATTCCATCCTAGTGCTTTGCTTCAGATCTGCAGCACCCAGATATCCCCAGCTGAACAAATTCCATTGCACAACAACATCCTCTGGGTGCATGTCTGCTCTGAAGTATTTACAGCTGGTGAAATGGATTCTCTTTATCCAGATTAGATTTATTTTTCTCAGTTTCCCTCGAGTTTCAGTGTTTCTCACCTCCCTAAACCACAATAACCAAGAGCACACATCTAATAATAAACTTCCTGTTCCCCTTTCTCGCTGCTGCTGAACCAACTTCTGTTTTTGTTTGAGAGGTGCTTTAGAGCAGAGTTATTTCAGGGACGTTCTGGCATTGCTGTCACATTTCTCTGTGAAACTCCAGTTTGGGTGTGTGGTTTCAGAGCTCAGCAGGAGCCACAGCTGCCCAGAACACCTGCCCTGCCCTCCCTGGTGGCACATTCTGCTGGAGCTTTGCTGGGCTCAGCTTAACCCCCATCAGCTTTTTGGGAGAGGTCTCCAAGGGTGAGGCACCAGCACAGCTCCAGCACCAGCCCCAACCCAGTGGAACAGAACACAGAGCAATTACCTTGCAAAATTCTGGTTAAATAACCCCTGGAAAAAAGAAAAAAAGCAGCATTTTCTTTCTGTGACACATTTCTGTGTTCTACAAAAGCTGCTGAGGTGCTTCTGGCACAGCAGAGTTCAAAGGGAAGTGGCATTAAAGCTGCTGCAGCAATCACAGATGGCTCCGTGGCCCCAGCTCAGCCCCTTCCCACCACACAGCAGCAGTTTTTACACAGCTAATTTGAAACAACTTTTTTATTTTGAAATCCAAACAAAAGAGGTGTTGTGCCACCAATTTGCTACTCTTTTCTGCCTCAATTAATGAGTATCATTAAAAACTTAATGAAGTTAAATGCACACTGCTAGAAGGGGTGATGGCACGTGTCCACCCTCGGCATTAAAGAACAGAAACTCCCCCCTCCTTCCCACCCTGACTTTTTAGGAACACGAGATGACATCATCTTTTTGCTGACAATCAAGAACTTCTCTAGGCTTACAAAACAACAGAATTTTTATTTTGGCAGAACTAAAAAAATCATATATTTATCTACATCGTAGTAAAAACAATGAAATTTATTTTTTTTGTTTTTCATCCTTCATATAATTCATCAACACAGCGCAACCGAACCGGGACTCGGGGATGGGGTGTGAGGTGGGACCCCAGGCACCACCAGAGCTTTGAAGCACCAAAAAAGATGCACTTAAAAGTGTTCTCCTCCTCCTCCTCCTCCTCCCAGCAAACACAGCAGCAGGTCACTTTTTGCGTAGGGGCTGCAGCACGTCACCCGTTTCCAAAAAGTGGTTGCCAAACATGAGAGATTACTATTTTGGGACACCTTTAACAAGAATGTTTATTCATATTAAAGCAGAAACCAAGTCATAAATGCTGTTTATACACGTGCGTGTCTGGAAAAGACACAATGGAACGGGGCAGGGAGGAAAGGAGGATCCTCACTGGAGTCTGCGGTAGCTCTTGCAGAGTTCGTGGTCCCTGATGTCCCCCCAGCCTCCGTTCTTGACGTGAGGGGACAGGGGAGCCATGGAGTACCTTTTACTGACACTCATCGCCTCGGGAAACAGGTACTGCTGGTTGCTGTTCAAGAGAGAATCGATTTTGGCACTCTGGGTGGACGGTCTGCAGGATTTCTTGTGATGCATGCCACAGTCCCCCGTGTGAAAAATCCTGGGGATTTCGGGAACCAGCACTTTCCAGAACTTTGGAAGACAAGAGACAGTCAAGTGCTGCAGAGTCCAGTCCCAGTTGTAATCATCGTAGGTGCAGAAGGCGTCCGTGCACTCGATGAGTTTCTGGTAGGTGTCTCTGCCGAAGGCCATGCCCATGTTGTGCTCGGTGGATTTCCACGTCTTCATCTCCGCCTTGTCGGCGCGGCCGGCGAAGCCGCCCCGCACGGGGCTGTAGGTGCCGAGCGACACGAGCTGGCACTCGGGGCACTGGCGCTGGCGCAGCGCCCAGAGCTGCTTGAGGACGTGGTAGAAGTCGGGCGCCAGGTAGTGATCCTCCTCCAGGAACAGCACGGGCCCCGCGTGCTCGCGCAGCGCCCGCACGCGCTCCCACACGAAGTGCAGCTTCCACCACCAGTGGTGCTTGGTCTGCGCGAAGCGCGCCTCGCGGTAGTGCCCGAACGAGTCCGGGAACTCGGCGTTGATGCAGCCCAGGCGCAGCGCCGCCGCCTTGCCCACGTCGCGGGGGCAGTCGCGGGGGTCGTGGCCCGGGAACTCGCGCGGGTACAGCTGGATGCTGAACGGGAAGAACACCTGCAGCACCGGGCAGAAATCCACGCGGGCCGCCAGCCGGTTCAGCTCCTCGGCCCACAGGTCGTGGCTCAGCACCAGCAGCACGTTCTCCACGCCCGCCGCCCGCCGCAGCGACTCGAGCAGCAGCCGCAGGTGCTCGGCGCGGTCGTGCACCTGCACCACGAGCACCACGTCGGGCCGCGCCGGGAAGCGCCCCGCGTTCCGCACCGGCTGGTCGAAGTTCAGGCGGTACACGAGCGAGCGGTAACTCAGCGTCTGGTTCTCGGACAGCTCCTCCGCCGCCACGGCGGCCGACGCGTTGGCGGCGGGGCGGCGCGGTACCGCCGCTGGGGGCTCGCTGACCCGCGGCGGCTCCCCGGTGCTACCGGGACCGCCCCGCTGCTGCTGCTGCTGCTGCTGCAGCTGCTGCTGCCGCCGCCGCCCGCCGCCGCCGGTGCCCCAGAGCGCCAAGGCGCAGAGCGCCAGCGCCAGCGCCAGCAGCAGCACCTTGCGCTTGTAGACGCGCAGCCGCATGGTCCCGGCGGCGGCGGCCCCGCTCCGCCGCTCCCGCCGCCGCCGCCGCCGCCGCTCCCGCTCCCAGCGCGCGCGCGCCGCCGCCGCCCCGCGCGCACACGTCGCCGCTTCCCATTGGCCGCCGCCCCTGCGACCGCGGCCTCGCCATTGGTCGGATGAGCCGTCAATCAAACCCGCGGCGCTTCCGCCGCTCCGGGGGGGCCGCGCAGCCGCCGCCGCCGCACCGCGCGCTGATTGGACGGCGCCCGAAGGGGGCGGGGCCAGGGCGGCAGCGGGATCCTGCGGGATCGGGGAAAGAAGCGAAAAGAAATGGAAATTCTTCTTTATGTCCAAGGAAAACACACGGAAACCATCCGGGATTCGCGGGGGAAACATAAAATATAAGCGAATACTAGGTTTGAAAAATAGCACCTTCAAAATCATTCTGCAGTGACAAGAATAAGGAGATAAATCATCTGAGAAATGCAGGATTAAGATAAAATCATTGTAGGACTGAAAGAAGAAGGTAAAATAATTCTAAGATTGAAAGAAAAAATTCTAAGATTGACAGAATAAAATAAAATAATTCTAGATTTGAAAGATTATAAACTCATCATTCTTGAATCATAAGAATTAAAAAATTCAGATTAATGAATTCTGGAATCGCAAGAATAAAATGACTCCAAAGTTTTCAACGTTAATATAAGAGTAAAATAATTCCAGAATTACAAGAACAAGAAAAGGAAACCATCCTAGATTGGTGAGAATAATATTTAGAAAGATAAAATAATTCTAGAATTGTAAGGACAAGGTAAGAAAACCATCCTGAGCTGGCAAAAGAAATCAAAAACAAACCAAAAACCAAATTATTCTGGGATTGCAAGAATGACACAGTAAAATTGTTCTGGAATGGAAAGAAATAAGAGAAAACTGTTCCAGAATGGTAAGAACGAGAGAAAATATGTATAGATTGGGAAAAATAAGATAAAATTTAGAATGGTAACAATGAGAAGTTTGTTCTAGGATTGCAAGAATAATTTATTCTAGATTTGGAAGAACAGATTAATAAAACAATTCTAGAAAGGCAAGAATACAAGAGAAAAAAAAAACTAGAACTGCAAGAATGATGCACTGGAATGGCAAGAATGTAAAAAAACCACTTGGGAATTGTGAGAATAAGATAAGAAAATAAAAGAAAAAGCTCCAGAACTGCAAGAATAAGGTAAGGACGGAATTCTAAAAATGCAAGAATAAAAAGTAATCAAATAATTCTATGATTACAGAGACAACACCTCCTAAACCCAGAATGTCAGGAATGTAAGGTATTCTAGAATGAGAAGAATAATCCATAAAATATTCAATAATTCCTCTGCTGATTTTCCTGATACACCTGGATAAAAACATCCCTGAGAGCAGGGAGGGACAGAGGGCAGGGATGGATGGAATTCCTGAGAATTCCTGGGAATTTCTGGGAATTCTTGGGATCTCCTGGGATCTCCTGGGAATTTCTGGGAATTCCTGGGATCTCCTGGGAATTTCTGGGAATTCTTGGGAATTCCTGAGAATTTCTGGGATTTCCTGGGAATTCTTGGGATCTCCTGGGATTTCCTGGGAATTCCTGGGATTTCCTGGGATCTCCTGAGAATTCCTGGGATTTCCTGGGAATTCCTGGGATCTCCTGGGATCTCCTGGGAATTCTTGGGATCTCCTGGGAATTCTTGGGAATTCCTGGGAAGTCCTGGGATCTCCTGGGATTTCCTGGGAATTCCTGGGAATTCTTGGGATTTCTTGGGAATTCTTGGGATCTCCTGAGATTTCCTGGGAATTCCTGGGATCTCCTGGGAATTCCTGGGATCTCCTGGGAATTCCTGGGATTTCCTGGGATCTCCTGGGAATTTCTGGGATTTCCTGAGAATTTCTGGGAATTTCTGGGAATTCCTGGGATTTCCTGGGAATTTCTGGGATTTCCTGGGATCTCCTGGGAATTTCTGGGATTTCCTGGGATCTCCTGGGAATTTCTGGGAATTCCTGGGATTTCCTGGGAATTTCTGGGATTTCCTGGGATCTCCTGGGAATTTCTGGGATTTCCTGGGAATTTCTGGGAATTCCTGGGATTTCCTGGGAATTCCTGGGATCTCCTGGGAATTTCTGGGAAGTCCTGGGATCTCCTGGGATTTCCTGGGAATTCCTGGGAATTCTTGGGATTTCTTGGGAATTCTTGGGATCTCCTGGGATTTCCTGGGATCTCCTGGGAATTCCTGGGATTTCCTGGGAATTCCTGGGATCTCCTGGGATTTCCTGGGATCTCCTGAGAATTCCTGGGATTTCCTGGGATCTCCTGGGAATTTCTGGGATTTCCTGGGAATTCCTGGGATCTCCTGTGATCTCCTGGGATTTCCTGTGATCTCCTGGGATCTCCTGGGAATTCCTGGGATTTCCTGGGAATTCCTGGGATTTCCTGGGAATTCCTGGGATCTCCTGGGAATTCCTGGGAATTCTTGGGATCTCCTGGGATTTCCTGGGACTTTCTGGGATCTCCTGGGAATTCCTGGGATTTCCTGGGAATTCCTGTGATCTCCTGGGATTTCCTGTGATCTCCTGGGAATTTCTGGGAATTCCTGTGATCTCCTGGGATCTCCTGGGATCTCCTGGGAATTTCTGGGATCTCCTGTGATCTCCTGGGATTTCCTGGGATCTCCTGGCTGGGCTGGAATTCCCAGATTTCCTGTGGCTGCCCCTGGATCCCTGGAATGGACAAACCAATCCTTTCCCAGCCCCAGAGCTGCTGCAGCTCCAGCCCCAAAAAATGCAAAGAGAGAGAATGAGGAGAGAATGTGGGAGGGTGGGAGTGCAGAGCCTGGAGCTGGGATGGGACAATGAACCCAAACTGATCAAAGGGTGAAATTCCTGATGGGATCCACCCTGGCTGTAACCTGTGAAGGGTTTAATAAATTCCTGCTTTATTCCTTTAGCTCTGCTCAGCCTCAGCTCCATCACTGGATTGAGGGAAACCAAGACAATTTGGGACTGACATTCCCACACTGGCAGAGCTGCATCCCAAATTCCTGGAGTCCCACAGGAGCCCCCAATTTTGTACCTGCCCCAATTCCCTTCCCTGATCATGTGCTCCATCCAAAAAGGGTTTTTCCATGAGGAATCTTTGCAGTGGGAATCTCTCTCCCTTTAGGATCAGCCTGGTTGCATGGGAAAGGTGTAATTCACAGGATCATTAAAATTGGGAAAAAACCCTCTAAAACTGAGTGCAGCCATCCCCAGCACTGCCAAAGCCACCCCTGCCCCGTGTCCCCAAGTGTCACATCCACAGGGATTTTAAATCCCTGCAGGGATGGGGACTCCAGCAGTGCCAGACCCCCTTTCCATGAAGAAATTTTCCCAATATCAAATGAAACCTCCCCCAGCTGGCACTCAATGCCATCACATGTTCCAGGGAATGGGATTCCTAAAAACTTCTCAAGGGACCTTTGTTCCCTGCTGTTCCCATCTCCCAGTCATGGAGCAGCTGACAAGGCAGGAAATAAAAGAGTTTGTGGATATGCTCAGTTTTGGTATCATCCCCAGAAAAATAGCAGCATTTAATTCCTGGAATACACTGGATGGAAAATTCCTCAGACAAAACACAATCCACACATCCACAGAAAAGTTTCAAAATTTAATAAGTCAACACAGTGAAACAAATTCAAGAATCGTTAAAACAGGAGGATTAAGAAACAAAGTTTCAGGCACATATTTAGAAAAAAAGACATTTCTGGTATCACAAAGAGAGAAACCCCAAAAAAACATATTTGCTCTGGTAAAAACCCAGCAGTGCTGGTCCCTGCTTCAAGTGGGAATGTTGTAACAGAAGCTTTATAAAAAGAAGCACCTGGAATTCTGGAGTTGGTGTGGATGTGGTTTCTCCTCCCTTGGGAAGGGTGGAGTGCAGTCCTTGCCCCTGGGCAGAGCTCAGAGCCTCACTGGGTGACTTTGGGATAAACTCACTTTGTCCTTCCAAGAAGGAACCACCGACCCCACAAAACACAGAAAACTCCCGGGAACAGCAAAAAAAGGGAAAATACATTCTAAAGAAGGTTCTCCACTGCTGAGGAGGGGCAGAGGAGCCAGGCTGGGCTGCCAGAGGGACTCCCAGGGAACACAGAGTGGGAAACACTCCCAGCCCAGCAGAGCTGCCTCTGGCTGCTGTCAGCCACTGCTCTGCAGGTGCCTGTCCAGGAACTGGGAGTAGCAGTGCAGGGAGCAGAAGTAGCAGAGCACAGGAGCCTCGGTGCCCCCCATGTTGTCCACCAGCACCACGGTGTGGGCCACGAGGTGCAGGTTCATGGTCACCGTGATCTGGATGAAGCTGCTCAGGCAGGCGCGGCCGCACTGACACGTCTTGGCCACCTCCAGGTCCTTGCACAGGTGGGAAGGGAGGAGGTGACAGCCATAAGGGATTCTGTGGGATGACAGGAGTGAGGGGGAGATCAGCAGGGTCACCTGTGGCACTCGGCAGTGACAGGACACAGGCACCAGCTGCGACATGGAGTTTTATCTTTCATATTCCCCAGACTCTGCCCTGGTGACTCTGAACTCCACACAGTGTCACAAGTTCTCCTCCCAAACCAATCCTTTCCCAGCCCCAGAGCTGCTGCAAATCCAGCCCCAAAAAGAGCAGAGAGAGAGAATGAGGAGAGAATGTGGGAGGGTGGGAGTGCAGAGCCTGGAGCTGGGATGGGACAATGAACCCAAACTGAAAAAAGGGTGAAATTCCTGATGGGATCCACCCTGGGTGTAACCACAGCCCAAGGGGGATCCTGTGAAGGGTTTAATAAATCCCTGCTTTATTCCTTTAACTCTGCTCAGCCTCTGCTCCAGGAGCCTCTCCAGGTGTCACACAGACAGGAAAAATCAGATTTGGGACTGGTTAGGAATGAAATGCCCCTTCCCAAGGCAATCCCTAAGGACATGAACTCCAGGAGACACCACAGCAGGGAGATCTCAGCAATGCTGGCAGCCTGGGCCACAGCCAGTTAGGGAGTCAGAAAGATTAGGACTAATGAGAATTAGAGAATTAAAGGAAGATTAAGAATAATGAGACAACTGGGCACATTCTGTTCTTCCCTCACATTCCCTGTGCTTCACCCTGGCCTGACACAGCACCCACAATTTACTCCTCCCTCTCTTACACTGAGGAGCAGCAGCATCAAAACCCAACTCAGAGAAAGCAGGAGAGAAATGGAGCCTTTTGCAGCAGCACTGCCCTGCAGGCATGAAATTAAAACTTCTCCTGCTCCACAGCTCTCTGCATCCATCGTGTCAGCAATGACATCCAGAGTTGGGAAGGGGAATTGCTCCTTCTGGAATTTCCAGTGGAGCAGAGTCGAGTGTGGGGTACAAAATAAATAATTCTGCAGAGGGTTGTGCTGGGGTAGCTGAGTGTGGGTCCCAGCAGTGCCCAGCTGGCACTGACTCACATCCTGCCTCCACCTACACATTCCCAATCTCTCCACACACCAAGACTCTTCTGGGCTTTTGTTTTTTCACCATTTTAATTTCACAACACCCTTTTTTTTTTCTGAGAAAAGCATAATTAAGAACTCTGGTATTTTCCCAGAATGAAAACTGTTTTCCAAACATTATTTTTTTTTCACCTTCTCCTTGTGTTTTGTCTCTTTCTCAAGGTTTTTTACAGTAAGTGAAATCTGACCAGTGCTGAGGGATTAAATACTCTAGAAAAAAAATTATTTACATCAAACCCACTGCAATTTACATAAAGCTGGGAAAGGAGACATGTGGTGTTCAATTACAAAACCAGCAGGGTCAGAAGTGGGTGATTTGGCCCAGAACATGTGGTGGCTCAGCTCCCTTCAGGGTGTGCCCGTGGTTGCTTTTGGTGCAAATTTCTGCACAATTACCCCGGGTTGGGGCACTCCCCACCCTGAAGGCAGGAATGGCACAGGATGCAGATCAGGGACATTTCCAGCCTCTCTCTCCCCTCTTTCTGAGCCAAATTTCTGTCTTTGTGCTCCCTTCCCACCCAGAGCAGGGTGGGAACAGCAGCTGCTGGTCCATGGAGGATCAGGGGTGGAGGAAAAGGAGGGAGCTGATAACAAACAGCAGCCTGGGAGGATGGTATTTACTTGGTGAAATCATATTTTTTTAAATTACCTCAGAGCTGGGCTTCTCTGAATAAGCCATAGCAGCTCCAACACCAAGGGAAATTAGGAATTTAAGGAAAACCTATGGCAGGGAGAAGCCTGCAGAAATGGCTCAGGGTTGTAGAACTGATTCTCTTTTCCCAAAGTTGGCCAAAAAATATTCTGGTGGATGAAAACTCTTCAATCTCTGTCTTTCCCTAAATACTCCCAAAGGCACTAAATTCCCTGCCTTATCCTGATGACTTGACAAGAGGAATTTGAATCTTATGAAGTTAATAGGTGAGTGTGTGGGGTTGCTGTGCCCAGCAATGTGAGTTCTGTCCCATCTGCTGACCCGGCTGGGGCAGTGCCCCTGATCTCCTGGCACACATTCTCTGCTCATGGGCCATCTTTAAACCAGCTGGGCAATCATCTTTATCTTCCCACAGCCCATCCTCCCTCCAGCAGATATCTCCTGTTCATGGCCACTGAGTCCCAGGGCATGGCTGAGAAAATTCCATCATCCCACTGGGAGATGCTCCAGCCAGGGCAGGAGCCAAGCCTTTCCTACCCAGAGAAAAATGAGATTTGGACACCAAGGCACCTTCTTTCCACTGGATTCCAGAGGAAAACCAGAGCCTTGCACACCATCCCTGGAGCTTCAGAGGAAACTGCCCCTTCTCCAGGAGCACTGCTCCAGCTGAGCCACATCTGCCCCTGCAGGAGGATGCAGCACCATGGAATGGGACTGTGCCACCACCCTGACTGACTGACTGTGCCAGCTTGGATTCTGACTCTGCCAGGGCTGGGATTGTTCTGTGTAATACTGCATTGCTAGTTTAATTGTCCTAGGAAAGAACTGTTATTCCTAATTCCATATCTTTGCCTGAGAGCCCCTTAATTTCAAAATTATAATAATTTGTAGGGAGTGGGTTTACATTCTGCATTTCAAGAGAAGCTCCTGCCTTTCTTGGCAGACAGCTGTCCCTCAGCCAGCACAGTGAGGCCACAGGCCCTGAGGGAGGGAAGGAGCAGTGAGGAGCAGTGGCAGCCCTGCCTCACCTGTGGTTGACAGCAGCCCTGGCAGCGCACTCCAGCAGCGTCAGGGGGATCTTCAGCTGGATGTT
Source organism: Erithacus rubecula (assembly GCF_903797595.1). Lineage (NCBI taxonomy): Eukaryota > Metazoa > Chordata > Aves > Passeriformes > Muscicapidae > Erithacus > Erithacus rubecula. Next base: position 59,120,293 of record NC_136688.1, read on the forward strand.
GGGCACCAGCGGGTTGGGCTGCTCGAAGGGGTTGCCGAAGAGATCCAGGTTGTCCAGGCAGAGTTTCCTGAAGTCGCAGGGCAGGAAGGGCAGCCTGTTCCTGGCTGCTGAGAGGCAGCGCAGGCGGCGCAGCTGCCCGATGCGGCAGGGCAGCCGCAGCAGCGCGTTGTCGTCCAGCCGCAGCCGCACCAGCGCCCGCAGCTGGCAGAACTCCAGCGGCAGCGCCCGCAGCTGGTTCTGGCTCAGGTCCAGCAGCTGCAGGGATTTCTGCAGCCCCGAGCTGCACAGGGCTGCACTGAAGGCCTCCAGGTGGTTGTCGTGCAGGTCCAGCTCCTGCAGGCACACCAGGTCGCCCAGCGTGGCCGGCAGCTGCTTGATGTGGTTGTGGCTCAGGTCCAGCTTGCGCAGCTTCCTCAGGCTCAGCACCCGGCTGTCCACCCTGGCCAGCTTGCAGTACGAGGTCTGCAGGTGCTCCAGGGAGAAAGGGAAGCTCTTGGTCAGGGGGTAATCCCTCCTGGAGGTGATGATCATTTTGGTTTTGGGTTTCTCCACCTCGGAGTTCTTGGCTGGCACCAGAGGGGACAGAGGGAGGACGCCGGTGTCGCTGCCCTGGTGAGCCAGTCTCAGGGCTGAAAGGAAAGTCTTTAAATTGATCACATTTGCCTGCAGGGGAACACAAGGCTGGAGTTAAACGTTCATTGTCCTGCTTATTAACACTTTCTGAGCTCTGATGTGATTAATCTGTGCTGCAGCACCCAGGGAAGGAACAAAACACTGAATCCGCAGCTGGAAATAAAGTACAGAAAAAGCCCTGGTGCACTGGGAGCTCCCTAAAATCCAGCAGGACAAAGAATAAATACAAATGGGGAAATCAGAGCTCTAAAACCTGAGGCAACAGTTCCTGGAAGTTTCTAGGAAAGAAAAGGATGGGAGTTGGGGTGGAATTCAGCATGATGAAGGTGAAGTTTAGGCAGTGCTTGTGGCCACTCACAGCTGGGCCAGCAGCAGGCCAGAGGGAAATTCTCTGTAAAGACAAATAATGCTTGAGGAGGGATACAATGTTTTGGCAGTAAATCCCAGGATGGTTTGGGATGGAAGGAATCCTAAATCCCATCCTCTTCAACCCCCTGCCATGGCAGGGACACCTCCCACTGTCCCAGGCTGCTCCAAGCCCAGTGTCCAACCTGGGATCCAGGGGCAGCCACAGCTGCTCTGGGAATTCTATCCCAGGGCTCCCCACCCTGACAGAGAACAACTCCTTCCTTCCCAAACCCCACCACTGCTGCCCTCTGACTCTCCATATCAGAGCATCAAGTGATCTGGATTTTAAATACAGATCCAGAAAGCTCTGATGGATCTGCTGCACTGATTTAATTCAATTCCATGAACATTTGGGATCAAGTATTTATCTTCTAGATTTCCCAGCTTGAGCTGATGTGCAGCTCACAGGCACTGAGCTAAAAAGTGAATTCTAAAATAAAAATCACATTGCAACCACAAAAGAAAAGAAAAGAACTACCTTGGAGTTCTGAGAGGCCAGAGGATGTCCTTGTGTCCCCAGCTGTCACTTGGCCAAGGCTCAGGGACACATTTTGTACCTCAAAGACAATTTTGCTCCTAAATGAGTTTGTTCAGATCAAATTTGAGAGGGTTCAGGACTGGAGCACATAATGTGCTGTAAGCACAAGAAAATAAAGATACTGGAGATAATTCTGGATGGAAATATGAGAGAAATAAAAAAGACATTAAAGGTCCAACTTAATTGGCTGCATCTGTAAACTAAAATTCTCATTTTCCTTAAGCATTCCAAGCAGAGCTCCTGCTGTGACACCTTCCAGAGGTGGGGAGGATGCACAACAAACACCTTTTGTGTCCAAGGTTATCCAGAGCAGCTGTGGCTGTCCCTGGAAATGTCCCTGGACAGGGCTTGGAGCAGCCTGGGATGGTGGGAGGGGTGGGAATTAAGATCCCTTTTATCCCAAACCATCCTGGGATTCTACAACCACCAACCCTCATTATCTCAGCCAACCTGACACACATTTAGCTGCAGAATTCCCCCTAATTCCAGGCAGATTTGTGGCATTTCCAAAATAACTAAAATGGGAATTAAGTCCAAGCAGTCCTCCAGATCTGCCAGGACCAAGTGAAATCAATATTATACACCAGAATGAAGTTACAGGCAGGATTTCTTTGCTCTCAAGCACAAAGTAAAGTTCCCTCCACAACACCCCCAAGAGCTGTGTCAGATTATTGAGAATCCCTCAATGTGCTGAAGAAAATACCCACACATCTAAGATTAAAAATAATAAAAATTTTAAAAAGCCTATAATTACTTGGAAGAGCTCAGGATGGAATTTCTGCCCCAAGCCCAAAATTTCAGATGATGTTGGACAAGTTTAAATTGATGCCTCCCAAGTCTCAGAGAAAGGAAATAAACTCCAGGAAACACCCAGAATTTATTATTTCTGCTCCAGGGGTGAATGCTCTGCACTGGTATTTCCCAACTCCATGCTTGACCTGGCAACAAATCCAGTGCAAATCCCCCAAGCAGGGGAATTTCCCACTTCCAGTATTTGGAAATCTCATGCCCACAAAGTTACTTTTTTTTTAAAATCTTTGAGAGTTAAGAAGGTTTTCTGTAATGAAGTAATAAAAATCTGGCAGACAATTAGGGGAAAGTGATGGAGCATCTTAAATTTGGAGAGCTTAAGAGGAACCTGTAATATTTTGTGATAATTTTTTTGATTTCTCATTCTCCAGCAGAAAAATTCAGAGTAATTGAAGCAGAAATTATTCTGAACCTCATACAAAAGCCTTAATTTTTTCAAAATACAGCACACATTGGCTTCTAACAGGAAAATAAATAATTGGGTTTGGTGTTCTCCTTTCCTATTTAAGTCTTTAACAGGTTTATAAAATTAAGGCTGCTTTCCTCAGAGTCAGATAACAGGAAGGAAAAAGGATTTTCTAAACCAGCAATCAACATTATTTGCTTTCCTTGACACAGCCTGACTCTAAAGGTTTAGGTAAGAGTTTTCAGAAAAACTGTCCCACTTTTTTCTCCTATGGGGCTACAAAAGATCCCTGCAACACACACAGAAGAAATGACACGAGAATTTACTGATAACGTGTGATTATTTTGGTGAGTTTAGCGCTGTTAAAACACTTTACAAATCCTCTGGGAACTGAATAAATACAGTGGTGTTTGAAATAAAGTAAGATGGTGCCTGTGACCTGCAAACAAGGGAAAACAAAAGGATTCTCCGTTTCTTTTTCCATGAGAAACAGGAAAAATGAACAATTATTTCATGGAATTTAAGGCAAATGACCAACATTACAGCAGAGAGTTGAAAAAAGTTTTTTTCTAAAGAAGCTGTGAAGCAAAGCATGAAAATTGACTTCTGGAGCAGAAGAGGAAGAAAATGACAGCCCAGAAAAGAAGAAATGGCTTCAAACAGCCAGAGGGCAGCGATGGGATATTGGAATTGGGAATTCCTGGCTGGGAGGGTGGGGGGGGGCCGGGAATAGAATTCCCAGATTTGCTGTGGCTGCCCCTGATCCTGGAACTGCCCAGGGCCAGGCTGGAGCAGCGGGAGGTGTGGAATGGGATGGGATTTACTGTGCTAACAACCCAAACTCTGCGATCCCAACGCGCCTTGTCCCTCGCCCGGGCGGGTCTGAGCCCGTTCCCGTTCCCGCTGTTATTCCCGTTCCCATTCCCGTTCTCGCTGCCATTCCCATTCCCGATGTTATTCCCGCTCCCGCTGCCATTCCCGTTCCCGCTGTTATTCCCGCTCCCGCTGTTATTCCCGTTCCCGCTGTTATTCCCGTTCCCGTTCCCACTGTTATTCCCGTTCCCGCTGCCGTTCCCGTTCCCGCTGTTATTCCCGTTCCCGCTGCCGTTCCCGTTCCCGCTGTTATTCCCGTTCCCGCTGTTATTCCCGTTCCCGTTCCCACTGTTATTCCCGTTCCCGCTGTTATTCCCGTTCCCGTTCCCACTGTTATTCCCGCTCCCGCTGCCGTTCCCGTTCCCGCTGTTATTCCCGCTCCCGCTGTTATTCCCGTTCCCGCTGTTATTCCCGCTCCCGCTGCCATTCCCATTCCCGATGTTATTCCCGCTCCCGCTGCCGTTCCCGTTCCCGCTGTTATTCCCGCTCCCGCTGTTATTCCCATTCCCGTTCCCGCTGCCATTCCCATTCCCGCTGTTATTCCCGTTCCCGCTGTTATTCCCGCTCCCGCTGTTATTCCCGCTCCCGCTGTTATTCCCGTTCCCGCTGCCATTCCCGTTCCCGTTGCCATTCCCGCTCCCGCTGCCATTCCCATTCCCGTTCCCGTTCCCGTTGCCATTCCCGCTCCCGCTGCCGTTCCCGTTGCCATTCCCGCTCCCGTTCCCGCTCGCACCTTGCTGAGGCACAGATCCACCGCGGGCTCCCGCAGCCGCACCGTGGCCTTTCCCTCCTCCACGAAGCGCGTGAAGAGCCGCTCCACGTTCTGCTGCACCTGCGGGCACGGCGGGCAGGGCTCAGCGGCCGCCCGGCGCTCCCCGCCCGCTCCCGCCCGCCGCCGCCCCCACCTTGTAGCGAGCCCCGCCGCGGTCCCGCGCCGTGCACACCATCAGGCAAACGCCGGCCCCGGCCGCGCCGGGCGGCCGCCCGAGCGACACCAGCGCCCGCGCCGCGCGCCCGCGGCCCCGCAGCCCGCAGCTGGGCAGGAGCCGGCTGAGCACCTCCACCTCGCACTGCAGCCGCATCGCGGCCCCGGCCCCGGTACCGGCCCCGCTCCTGATCCCGGCACCGGCCCCGGCCCGCGCACGGCGGGCGGCGCCGCCGGGGGCCTCCCGCGCTGTGCGCGCACAGCCGCCCGCCGTGCTGCCTGCCCGTCCGCCGCTCTGCCCGCTGCGCCGCCTGCCCGCCGCCTGCCCGCCCGCCGCGCTGCCCGCTCCGGTGATGGTGAGCCTCTGGCCGGGATGGCGGCGCGGGCAGGGAGGGCGGCGGCCCCGGTGGTACCGGCGGCACCGGCAGCAGCGGGCAGCCCCAGAGCGGGGCCTCAGAGCAGCGCCCGCCGCGCGCGCCGGGCCGCGGGCACCTCCTGCTGGAGGCGGCTGGTGCGGCTCGGAGGGAGAGGGCAGAGAGAGGCGGGAACGGCGGGGTGTGAGGGGACACGGGTGAAGGGACATGGGGTCAGGAGACGTGGGTGTGAGGGGATAATGGAGTGTGAGGAGACACAGGGTGTGAGGGGATATGGAGTGTGGTTGGACACGGACTGTGAGGGGACACGGAGTGAGGGGGTATGGAGTGTGGGGATATGGAGTGTGAGGGGACATGGAGGGTGAGAGGGGACATGGAGTGTGAGGGGACACGGAATGAGGGGACGGGTATGAGGGGACACGGTGTGTGAGGGGATATGCAGTGTGTTTGGCCACGGACTGTGAGGGGACACGGAGTGAGGGGATAATAGAGTGAGGGGACACGGAGTGTGAAGGGACACGGGGTGTGAGGGGATATGGAGGATGAGGAGACACTGGGAGTTGTGGGAGGACACGGAGCTGAGGGTGTTGTCGAATCTGAGGGCACGAACAACGAGTCAGGTTTGGAAAGTAGAAAGGTTTGTTTATTCTGCGTAGGGCGCAAGGTGGAAGTTGACCACAAATCAAACATGACAGGGAATAAATAGCAAAATGATTTATACACTAAAGTTTACTTAAATCCACCCATCTAATCCTCAGCTCCCACCTACCTAATACACAGTCATGGCCAAGCGCGACATGAAATACAAAGTTTTCCATAAACATCAAGTGAAACAGAACACACCTGGTGGCTTTGAAAAGAGGGGTTAGAGGGGAGAATGGTGCCACCAGCAACGGGGAGCAAAGAAAGGGACAGAGAATTCTGCATAAGGACATCGAGGGGACAGCAGCTATGAGGGAGGGGACACGGAGGAGTTTGAAGGGATGGCGGGTGTGAGGGGACACGGAGGAGTTTGAAGGGATGGCGGGTGTGAGGGGACACGGAGGAGTTTGAAGGGATGGCGGGTGTGAGGGGACACGGGGAGCTGAGGGGACACAGGAGCTGAGGGAATGGCGGGTGTGAGGGGACACGGGACTGAGGATGTGATAACAGCAGCTCAGACTTCAAAAGCAGCAGGAAGGCACAGTGAGGAATTGGTGTTGGTGCAGCCCCGCCCGTCCTGAGGCGGCTTTCAGCACATTAACCGCCATTGGGAGAAAAAAAAGAAATAAAGCGAAGACCCCTTTGAGCAGTGTGTGTGCGGATACCTTGTTTGAGGGCCGGTTGGTGCTGGGGATGTGTTGGTGTGTGTGAGCGGTGCGGTGTTTGTGCAGCAGGAGGCGGTGTTGTGGCGGTTGTGTTTTGGGGTAAAAGGGTGTTTTTGTGGGGTTTGGGGGTTTGTTCGGGGCGGGGCGGTGTAAAAGGGGAGCCCGCGTGTCTCTGTGTTGCCCAGGCTACGCTGGCGTGGCTATTCACAGGCGCGATCCCGCTACTGACCGCCACGGGAGCTTTGACCTGCTCCGTCTCCGACCTGGGCCGGTTCACCCCTCCTTAGTCAACCTGGTGTCCCGCAGCTCCCCGCGGGTCACCATATTGATGGCGGCCTTAGCTTGGACGCCCGCTCGGCACAGCGCACGGCAGCCCAGAACTCCTGGGCTCAAGCGATCCGTCGGGCTCAGCCTCCCCGGCAGCTGGGACTACAGGCGCGCGCCACCGCGCCCGGCGCTGGCCGCTCGCTCCGCCGCAGATACGAGCTTCAGCAGCGGTGACGTCACGGCTGGGCGGAGCGGTCCCACCCATTGAATTACGTCACGATGGGGAGGGAGCCACCCACAGCTCTGGGCGGGAAGCGGGAGCCGCGCGGTGCACGCCGGGAGGAGCTGTGAGGGGTATAAGGACAGGCGGCCGCCGCCATCTTTCTCTCGGTACCGCGCAGCCATGGGTCACCAGCAGCTCTACTGGAGCCACCCCAGGAAGTTCGGGCAGGGCTCCCGCTCGTGGTCAGTGCCGCTCCTTGCGCTCCCCGGGTCGTGGCTGCCGCCTCACCTCCCTTTCTCTCACATTGCCGCCCTCCTCCCCGCCGCCATTCCCCGCCCTCACCCGCTTCTCTCTGCTCCCCTCACAGCCGCGTGTGCTCCAACCGCCACGGCCTCATCCGCAAGTACGGGCTCAACATGTGCCGGCAGTGCTTCCGCCAGTACGCCAAGGACATCGGCTTCATCAAGGTGAGCCGGCGGCCGCGGGAGGGGCGGGGGGCCGGGTCCCGCTCACTGCCCTCATCTCTCGCTCTCTTGCAGCTGGACTGAGCGCCGCCACCATGGGCCGGCACCAGGAGCTCCCGCGGCCTCCCCGACACATCTGCAGCGTCTGCCTCAGCCTTAGCTAATAAATGATCTCCTAACCCAGCTGATCGTGCGTTTCCCTTCTGTGCGGCTTTTAGCGGCTCTGTGGGTTCTCTGTACAAAGTGTAGGGGCTTCCCCGGGCTGCTCCGAGCCCTGGCCTTGCGGCAGTCGCAGCTTCTCTGAAAGGAGTCAGTTAATGACACTTCAGAGTGCCAGAGCTCTGCAATTTCCCAAGTCCTTTAGAGGGGATTATAAGTGTTTCCTCTTCCATTCAGTGCCTTGCTCTGAGGGGACTGACCAGGAACATGCTCTGCTCACCCCTGCGGTGTGAGCCAGTGCTGATCCCTCCCAGCTGATCTGCAGATCTTTGGGAATGCCCAGGAGCTTTTATTTTGTCCTGCTGGTTATGAAATCAGTGAGATGTGAGGGGGAAAGGGAGCAAGCCCAGCTGTGCCCATAGCAAAAGCTGCAGGGCTGTGGGTTTATCACAGAGTTTGGAATGGTTTGGGTTGGAAAGGCTCCTAAAGCCCATCCAATTCCAGTGTCTTGCCCTGGGCAGGGACACCTTGCACTCCTTCCACTTTCTAAATCCACCCATGTGTGGCACAGGATGAGGATTTGGATCTGGGAGCTCTGGAGGAGGGTTGAGTTCCTCACCAGGAGGTGGTTGTGCCTCTCATTTTGAGAGAAAAATAGTTAAATCCTGGTTCTTGCCAGAAAACTTTTCAGTGTGAAGGCTCTACACTGAAAAATAAAAATACTCAGTTGCTCTGGTGGTGATTTTGGGTTTTTCCCCCAGTTTTTTTAATGTAGGCAGGGAGGGGAATCCTGTGGGATGTGTTTTTGTTTCAGTGTAGTTCCTAAAAAACACAAAACCCTCACTGCCTTTTTAACCAAAATACTGAATTTCTAGGGGGGTTTCAAATGAGGTAAAAATTCAGAAAAACGCAAAATGAGGATTCAGAAAGTGATGGGAGGGTCTCTGCAGTTCCACTGCTGCCTCTCACAGGGGTTTGTGTCACTTCCCAGTGGGAAATCCGTGTTTTCCCCAACAAATGGCAGCAGAATTGAGAATTTTTGGATTCCAAGAGCTGTTCAAACCAGGCAGGGAATTGTGGATATTTTCCTCTTTCCTGAGCAAGAGGGATAATGGTAAAAGGGATAATTTTCCCTGAGGATCTTGTCCCCAAATCTCTGCCAGACCATTTTTTTCCTCATAATGGAAAACAAGAATAAAATAGCTGGGGATGCTAATTGCAAAGCAAATCCCTATTGAAACCAAAGCTAAAATATGTTTTTAAATTACCTTGTAAATGTTCAAGCACCTCTGTTGGCACCTAATTTTGTAAAATTACAAAATCACAATTGCCTTTCCCTGTTGTGCTGCTGCCATCTCCCAAGCCTGGGGAGAAAGGACAAGCTGTAATTCCTTTTTTACCTCCTTGCTGCCTTAACCAGGTATTTATTGCCCAATATACAACAAAGATGAGGTGCCAAAACCTTGGAATTTCCTGAGCTCAGCCTGAAAATTGCATTTTGTTTCTGGTGGCTCCAGTCTCTGGAGGTCCATGGATGTGAAGCTGGAACTTATTTGGATATAAAGTGGTTTTTATAAAGCACTGCTGATTCCCCTGAAGAACAGGTGAAATCAAAATCCACTTCAAGGACTTTGCATTAATAATAAACAACTAATAAATGTTTTCCTTTAGGGAAATAAAATGTCCTGCTTGGAGCCAAGGAGAAGTTAGTGATGCCTTGGCTTTGGGAGAGAGGAGCTTCCAAGTGCTGGAATTGAATTTATAGGGGACTTGCACTGCTGCAACCCCATTGATTGCATTGGGTCATGCACCAGATAAAATCTGTGCCTGTCACAGGCTCCAGCAGGAATCCCAAAGGCTTTGGGGGAAACTTTGGGTTCTCAGCTCACCCAGGATGAGAATCAGTCCCATTCCTGCTGGGAATCCTGTGCTTATGGCACCAGGCTGGGGGTGAAATTTGGGCTCTTTTTTCTCTTCCAGGTGAATCCTGAACCAGGAGTTCCCTTCCCCTGTGAGACTGGGATCAGTTTTTAGTCTGACATTCCCAAATTCCTGCAGGGACTAAGCTGCACCTGAGGTGGTGCTTGGAGTGACACTGATTTTAGGGCTGTCCTAAATCCATTCCAGAGCCAAACTGAGGGAAAGGGACAAACCCAAACGGTGGCAGCCTGAGAGGATACAGGGAATTCATCCCAGCACACAGGAATTGGGGAGGATAAACCCTGAGAGAATTGATGGCCAGGGCCATCAAGAGTGACAAAAATGCTTCTGAACACCTCGGTGATCAGAGGAGCAGGGAAAACACGAATCCTCTCCTGAAGGAAATGGGAGAGCCAGGCTTGGAGAGCTGGGAATGCTCACCTGGAGAAGGGAAAGATCCAGGGAGAGCTCAGAGCCTGAAGGGATCCAGGGGAGCTGGAGAGGGACTGGGGACACGGGATGGAGGGACAGGACACGGAATGGCTCCTGGTGCTGGGAGGGTGCAGCATTCCCAAATCCAGAGCGGCATTCCCAAATCCAGAGCAGCATTCCCCAAATCCAGAGCAGCATTCCCAAATCCAGAGCAGCATTCCCCAAATCCAGAGCAGCATTCCCAAATCCAGAGCAGCATTCCCCAATCCACAGCAGCATTCCCAAATCCAGAGCAGCATTCCCAAATCCAGAGCAGCATTCCCCAATCCACAGCAGCGTTCCCCAAATTCAGAGCAGCATTCCCAAATCCACAGCAGCATTCCCCAAATCCCGAGCAGCATTCCCAAATCCAGAGCAGCATTCCCAAATCCAGAGCAGCAATCCCAAATCCAGAGCAGCATTCCCAAATCCACAGCAGCATTCCCCAATCCACAGCGGCATTCCCAAATCCAGAGCAGCATTCCCAAATCCAGAGCAGCATTCCCATATCCAGAGCAGCATTCCCAAATCCAGAGCGGCATTCCCAAATCCACAGCGGCATTCCCAAATCCATAGCAGCATTCCCCAATCCAGAGCAGCATTCCCCAATCCAGAGCAGCATTCCCCAAATCCACAGCAGCATTCCCCAATCCACAGCAGCATTCCCCAATCCAGAGCAGCATTCCCCAAATCCAGAGCAGCATTCCCCAAATCCAGAGCAGCATTCCCAAATCCAGAGCGGCATTCCCAAATCCAGAGCAGCATTCCCCAAATCCAGAGCGGCATTCCCCAAATCCAGAGCGGCATTCCCAAATCCAGAGCAGCATTCCCCAAATCCAGAGCGGCATTCCCCAAATCCAGAGCAGCATTCCCCAAATCCAGAGCAGCATTCCCCAAATCCAGAGCGGCATTCCCCAAATCCAGAGCGGCATTCCCCAAATCCAGAGCAGCATTCCCCAAATCCAGAGCGGCATTCCCAAATCCAGAGCAGCATTCCCCAAGCCACAGCAGCATTCCCAAATCCAGAGCAGCATTCCCAAATCCCGAACAGCATTCCCCCATCCACAGCAGCATTCCCAAATCCAGAGCAGCATTCCCAAATCCAGAGCAGCATTCCCAAATCCACAGCAGCATTCCCAATCCACAGCAGCATTCCCAAATCCAGAGCGGCATTCCCCCATCCACAGCAGCATTCCCGCCCCGGGAGCAGCAGCATTCCCAAATCCACAGCAGCATTCCCAAATCCCGAACAGCATTCCCCCATCCACAGCAGCATTCCCAAATCCCGAACAGCATTCCCCCATCCACAGCAGCATTCCCCAAATCCAGAGCAGCATTCCCCAAGCCACAGCAGCATTCCCCCATCCACAGCAGCATTCCCGCCCCGGGAGCAGCAGCTAGATGGCACCGTCAGCCTGCAATTCCTTCTCCCGGCTGTGTCCGAGTCCCAGCTTCCCTCCACGAGCTGGAGCCTGCAGCAATTTGAGCTGTGGTTTCCCTGTCCTTGCTTTTGTTTAAAAATTCCCAATATTTGTATCCTTGCTGCTTGACAGCAGAACTGGGGCAGAGCTGAGCCCTCCTTGCTCCCACTTGAGTCTATGTGACACTGGAACCAAAATTCCAGTTCCTTCCTTCCACTTCTTTCCTTCCCTTCCTTCCCCTTCTTCCTTCCCCTTCTTCCTTCCCCTTCTTCCTTCCCCTTCTTCCTTCCCCTTCTTCCTTCCCCTTCTTCCTTCCCCTTCCTTTCCCTTCCTTTCCCTTCCTTTCACTTCCTTCCCCTTCCTTCCCCTTCCATCCCCTTCCCTCATTTTGGGCCAAAAGTTTAAAATCCCACCCAAACCAGGCTGGTGCTCTTTATCCCTGCTCAGGTTATCCCTGATTTTCTTTCTCCCTCATCCTCACTGGGACCGTGAATATTCCTGACCGTGAATCTTCCTGACCTGAGGGCTTTTATCTGTAAATTCATTTTAGATGAGTCCAACTCAGGGACATTTGGGTGTCACTTTGTGGGGCCAAAAGCTGTGCTGAGCTCGAGGGAAGCATCACTCCTGCATCCAGCACCAGAGATTTGGGTAAATCCCAGAGATTTGGGTAAATCCCATGGATTTCTCTCTGCTGATTTTCAGCACCAAGCAGGAACTGCAGTGATGCTCACATATCCCAAACTCCTGCTTTATAATTTGATTTATTCCTTTAGCACAATCCTTTGCTAAACTTTCCTCATCCCAGTGCTGGGATGAGTCCCTGAGCAGAGGGTGGTGCCTGCTGAGCAGAATTTTTCAGGAAAAATTTCTCCATGGGGAAGTTTTCAGGCTTTGGAAGGGCTGCCCAGGGATGTTTGGAGTTCCCAGGAATTCCTGGTTGTGGCTCTCAGAGCTCTGAGGTGGGGATCAGGCACAGCTTGGACTCGATGATCCCAAAGATTTTTTTAAAAACTCGATTATTCTGTGATTCTGCTCCAAGTTTTTAACAGTGTGGTGGGATAAACACCCAGGAAAATCCAGGCAGATGGGATCAGGCTGTGTGGTGAGCAGAAGTGCTTCTAAATAAAACATTCCCAAGGGCTGGCATGAGGCACCAGTGGCTCTAATCCACGTCTCTTGTTGGGAATGTGTTCCTTGCAGACAATGTTTATTTATGGCATGGAAAAATCTATTTCCATCCAATCATTTCCATAACTGAATATTTATGCCAACAGCCACTGAATGCTCCTTGACTAAACTGAAAAGTATTTATTCAGTTATAAAAATGTTTACTTGTTTAGTGGTAAAACTGCTTTACACAAACTTAAAAACCAAATTGGTGTCTTCCCTGTTCTCAGGATTTCCCTGGTTTTCCAGGCATCAGCAATGGATCATGTTGGAATTATCATTCCAGCTCAAAGAGCCTCTCTGTATTTATATTTATTTAATCTCAGAGAGAGTTGGTTTAGATGGGATATTGGGAAGGAATTCCTGACTGGGAATTCCAGCTTTCAGAGCTCCATCTGATAGTACAGGGTTAAAATATTTCTAAAACATGGGAATTGTGTACAAGAGATTCTGGGGGTGGAAGGAAAGGTTGGGTCTGGTAGGGCTGGGAAAAGGAATCAGACCCTTTGAGCTTTGTCTGCTCCTGTGGAATCATCATATGATAAATAATATGATTGTTAAATATAGTGATTGTTTTGTAATTGAATAGAATTACTGTTTAAATGTAATAAGAATCATGAGGAAGGATGTTTGGGGGAACTGATGGGAATTACAAGAATTCATGCTTGGATAAGATCAATGTATACAATAGAACAATATGGGTTTAATAATTAATATATAGTTATATAACAAAAAGGGAATAAAAACGTGTCCATCTGGAATCCATGTGGGAGTCAGATTTGGTTTGTGCCCTGATTCCCAGAGCTCTTCAATAAAAGCACCTGCAGACAATCACCTGTGGTGATGTCCCTGTGCTGACACATCCAGCCAGGCTTGTGTCCCAAACCATCATTCCCCACACTGCAGTTCCCAACCCAAGCCCAGCTGACCTTTGGCAGGGTGTGATTTCAGCTGCAGCTCCCAAAATGTCACTGCTGCTCCTCCCCCTGCTCCCATCCATCATCCCCTGATCCCAGGAGAGGGGAGCACAGCCTCTCCCAGTGATCCCAGTTATTCCCCATTACTCCCCTTGTTCCAGGGCTCTGCTTCCCCATCCAGACCAAACCCCAGCCCCTCACTGGCCTTTCCCTGGCCCTGCTTTAGGCCTGGAATCAATTAGGCAGGACCCAGCCCAGTGGCTCGGAGAGGGGCTTAGAGCAGCTTTAATTTTGATTAATATCTCCTGCTGCCTTTAAAACCATCTAGGCACGACTCCCTGCCCAGCCAGGCTTGTTAAAATCATAAATCAATCCATTCCCTTCCCTCCAGACACTCCAAGACCTTTCCAGTTGCAGCCATCCAGCTCCTGCTGCCACAGACTTTTATTTACTGGGTTTGCTCGGCCTCTGCAGAGAGGAATATCCACTCATCAAAGCAAAAATAAGTCTGGAATTTGGATTTATTTGAAAGGGATTAAAGTTACCTGGTGAGGGCAGGATACTCTGGACAGCTCTATCCAGGCTGGGAGCAAATAAAGTCACCCAAGGATTTATTTCCTGAGATTTTACCCATCCTTGAAATGTGCCTGGGAGGAAAAACACTCACCTGGCCATGTGCTCATTTATTTGTCTGATAAAAGTTCTCTCAGCTTTAATCACCAGCTCGTTCAGATCCTCAAAATCCCATTTCAGAGCCCCAAACCAGCCCCTTTTACCCCTCCTTGATGCTCTTCCCATCCCAATCCTGGCCCATCCACTCAGCCCTGGGGAGGAAAGCACTGAGGAAATTAAATTACTGCTCCTGTCACCTTTTTGGTGTTTTATTCCCTTTTCTGGGGCTCTCCCAATTTTCCCAAATCCAGGAGCTGACTGGGAACAGACATTTGCTCTCCTTTTGGGAAACAATCTGAGTTTTCCAGCTTGGATTCCTCAGAAAATGAAACAATTGCTGAGTTTTCATTCTCAGGCTTGCTGCTGATTCCCTGCTTGCTAGAGGGGCAGGTGTTAAATTCCCAATTTTTCCAAGGAAAGCTGGATAAGCAGAGGACAGCGACCTTCAAAGGGCATTTCAAAGAGTGAGCAAAGCAAAAACTTCCCAGAACCTCAAAGGCCACCAGGAAGGGAGAAAATCCCAGATTTTTAAGGTTTTGCAGCTCCAAACTGTGAGAGGGACGAGCTCAGAGATGGAAATGGCAGCAGAAAATGGGGAATGCTCCTTCTCAGGGGATTTTTGGGAATGGACAGCTCCAGCAGGGACCTGGAGCTCTCCCACACCAGCACTGGGATTAGGGGTTTGGCCTCAGGATTTTTTGGGGATAAATGGCCAGGATCTCCTCCAGGGATTTGGCATCACTGTGGGTTGTGCTCTCCACAGAGCCTAGGGTGTTTCATTCCCTAAAAATCCTGGGTTTGGAAGGGACATTAAATCCCACCTCATTCCACCCCTGCCCTGGGCAGGGACATCTCCCACTACCCCAGGTTGCTCCAAGCCCCATTTCCTGCCCTCCTGTGTGGAAAATCCCAGTTATTCCTGCTTGGGAGGTTTATCCATCCCTCTCCAGCTGCTCCAGGGAGCAGCAGGAACATCTGGATGAACCCAACCCTCCTCCCTGTCACAAAAAAGGTTTAAATCCTGATTTCCCTCCTTGCAGAACCAGCTGCTTTTCTTTCTATTTCACCATTTCCTTGGATTGCAGCCATTTCATCCCTCTTGCTGCTGCTGGAGCAGGAATATCCAACAATTTTCTTGGAAATAGCTCTGCCTTGAAAAGTTCCAGCTCAGCAGACAGGTGGGGATTGTTGGGATTGTCCAGGGCTGGTTTTGATGCCCTGGAAGCATTCTGAGGGATTTAATTCACCCACCACAGCAGAAAAATACATTCTTTCTTTATTTCTCTCTTTTAAAATCCAATATTTCAATGCCCCTTCTCCCCCAGACATGAATTTACTCACAAAATGTTTGTTCTGTTCCCAGAATTTAAAGCATTTTATGGGGATGATCCCCAGAGTGAGGGGGTGATGTGTGTGCTACATCCAGGGATGGGAAGGGATGGTGGGAATAAATCAGGATCCCTTGGGTGGCACCTGAGCTTGGCATAAATAATGTGGAATAAAGATTGGAGAGAGCGTGGCTTGGGCTGGGATAAAGTCAATTTTCATCCTGAAAATAGGAGATTCTGATTTGTGGGAAAAGGGGGAATGAAATCCTCATTTGGTTTTTCCCTATTAAATTCTTGACCTCCCACTTTCCCCCCCTCCCGATTTTCTCCCCTATCCCGTGGGATTGTGCTGGGATAAAAACCCCTCTGGACTGGGCAGCTGAATCCCTGGCCGGGGTTTGGGATCAGCAGGTGGAGCTGTTTGTTAATTCTTCCCGGTGATTTGCAGGGGGATGCGATTCCCACCCTTGGGAAACATCCCGGGAATGTTTCATCCCGCTCCTGCCCCCAGCGATTCCCTCTTGGAAAAGCATTTAAGGAATAATTCACACCGGAGGGGGTTTTCTCCCTGCTGGATAAAATTCCAGGAGGGATGAGATCCCAAGATTTTGGGAGTTGAACAAACTCTTCAGGGAGGTGCTGAGCCCCTCCCGCTGCTGGATCCGTGTGCTTTGGATTTTCCAGGGATGGGTGAGGAGCTGGAGCTTCCCATGGAAAGTTTTTTTTTGTGGAAATTCCAATTTTTCCTTGGTTTTTCCTGCTTCCAGCACAGGAGGATGTGGAGCTGCTGCAGAGGAAGCACCAGGATCTGAGGAAAGGCTGGGAAAATTGGGAATATCCACCTGGAGAGAAGCTTTGGAATGGCCTGAAGAGCTCCAGGAAGGATGAGGAGAGGGACAGGACAAGGAGGAATGGATCCAAACTGACAGGGAACAGATTTAGATGGGATTTTAGGAAAGAATTCCACCCTGAGAGGGTGAGGAGATTCCCAGAATTCCCAGATTTGCTGTGGCTGCCCCTGACCCCTGGCAGAGTCCAAGGCCAGGCTGGATTTTGGGGTTGGAGCAGTCTGGGATGGTGGGAGCTGGAACTGGCTGAGCCTTCAGGTCCCTCCCAACCCAAACCAGTCTGGAATTCCATGATTTTCCAAGCTGTTTTTTTACTCCTACTGCAGCACTGGGAATTCTAAAAAACATCAAAAATCCATTTCCTACAAACTTTTCTTCCTCTTTCTCTGTTCACTCCCAAACAGCATCACCCCACTGAAGCTGTTTGGGTTTTTTTCCTCTGGGCACAGCCACAGATGTTTGCCTGATCCATGTCTTAGCAGCCCCTGGAAAAAAAAACTGGATGCTGCTAATTCCATTTTATGGGATTATGATGAACTCCCCTGAATTAATGGTGCTTACAGAAATGGCCCCTCTGAAATCCTTGACACTGAGTGTTAACCTGGGAGCTGAGCCATAAAATCCAATCCACATTAAAAACCACTGGTCTGTGCTCTCAGGGCATTCCAAAAGCCACTTTTTGTGTGATAAATAGGGTGAGAAAAGCTTCCAAACATCCTACAGGAGGGTGGTTTTTTTTTTTTTTTTTTTTTTTTTTTTTTTTTTGCTCTTTAGTTCCAGGCTTTGCAAGTGTTTAACTGGAATATTCTGGTTGATTTTCAAAGTGGTTCCCCAGGTCTGGCAGATTCTGCACCTGTTTATTTATTTATTTTAGGCTTGGAATTTTTTCTCCAAATAATCTGGGGCTGGTCATTGATCCTCAGGTTTTCTGTGATCCTAATTGAATGTCTTGAATATTTTGGGAATTTTTTTTACAGTTTAACTTTGTCCCCATATCAATGATGAGCAGGAGAGATGGAACAAACCCTCATCCCAGTGGGAATTGTCTCTCCCTGACCACAGGGTTGGAATAAACCCCTTTAAACCTCCCAACCCAAATTATTTTTCCATTCCAACATCCTGAAAAAGTTCTTTTTAGCAGGATTGGACTCCCTACTCTGCTCAGCCAAGGATTTGCCCAGTGGGAAGATCTCAGTGAGTTCAGGGCAGTGTTTGGGATTTCTGGCTCCCTGTGGATTTCCCTGTGGATATTCTGTGCATATCCCATTTTTGTCTTGAACAAAACTCCTTCCCAAGAGATTATTTCCTCCTGCTTTCCCTCTTTTACTACAAGATCCCATAAACTCCAACCCATTCCCCATTTTTTATAAAACCTCCTTGAATTTTAGGATTGTTTTTTTTTTTTTCCTCTTGTTTAAAAACCTCTGTTCATTCCCTGCTTTTTTCCTCCTCAAATCCCTTTTCTGGGGTTGTTTTCCTTGAGCCAAGGATCTGATGGTTCTTTGCCCACTCCTGGTTAAATTACTGAGTGACATCTCCTGCATTTGCATCCTTAATTATCACCCTTTATGCTAATTAGGCTTCTTGCTGTCACTCATCAGAGCTCCAGCCAGAGCTGGAGCAAAATGTCTGTCACAAGGATAGATGGGATGCAACCAAAATATTCCAGTGAATATTCCTCCTTTCCCATTTTGGAACCATTTGCACTTTTGGGTTTGGACAGCTCCATTTGTGGGCAGGGCTGTCAGGAAAAACAGAACCTTTGGCACAAGGGGATTTTTAATTTTTTTTTGGAAGGGTGAGGGGTTGTTGTCACAGCCAGGAGAAAAAATTGTCATGGAATTTTTTCCAAGAGCTGCCACTGGAGATGGGGATGGATGTGCTCCTGGAAATGTTCTTGCAGCAATAAAGTGCTTTTTATTCTGTGGTTGAGCCTTTCACTTTTTAATCCAGGTGCTGCCTGAAGGTTGTTCCCATATCCCAAATGTGGTTTTGGGATAATTCCCTCGTGCCTGGGCTCTGTGATTGGTTCTGTGATTGATTGATTGATTCTATGATTGATCCTGTGATCCTGTGATTCTGTGACTGATTCTATGATTGATTCTGTGACTCAGTGATTGATTGTGTGATTGATTAATTGTGTGATCGTGTGATTTTGTGATTCTATGATTCTGTGACTCTGTGACTCTGTAATTGATCCTGTGATTCTGTGATTTTGTGATTCTGTGAATTCTGTGACTGATTCTGTGATTGTGATTGATTCTATGATTGATTCTGTGACTCTGTGATTGTGTGATTGATTGTGTGGTCGATTGATTGTGTGACTGTGATTTTGTGATTCTATGATTCTGTGATTCTGTGACTCTGTAATTGATCCTGTGATTTTGTGATTCTGTAAATTCTGTGAATTCTGTGATTTTGTGATTCTCTGATTCTGTGATTGATTCTGTAGCTCTGATACTCTGTGATTGATTCTGTGATTGATTCTGTGATTCTGTAACTCTGTTACTCTGTGATTGATCTTGTGATTGATTCTGTGAATTCTGTGATTCTGTGATTGATTCTGCGATCCTTTGATTCTGTTATTTTGTCATTCCATGATTCTCTGACTCTGTGATTGACCCTGTGATTGATCCTGTAATTTTGTGATTCTGTGGTTCTGTGATTTTGTGATTCTCTGATTCTGTGATTGATTCTGTAACTCTGATATTCTGTGATTGATTCTGTAATTCTGTGATTCTGTGATTGATCCTGTAATTCTGTGATTCTCTGATTGATTCTGTAACTCTGATATTCTGTGATTGATTCTGTAATTCTGTGATTCTGTGATTGATCCTGTAATTCTGTGATTCTGTGACTCTATATGGGAGGGAACAGCCTCAAGCTGAGCCAGGGAACGCTTGGGTTGGATATTGGGAACATGGAAACATTTCCATTTCTTCATGGAAAAGTCTCCCAGGGCAGTGGTGGAGTCCCCATCCCTGCAGGGACTGAGAATCTGTGGGGAGGTGACACCGGGGGACACGGGGCAGGGGTGGCATTTGGGGACACGGGGCAGGGATGGCATTTGGGGACACGGGGCAGGGGTGGCACCGGGGACACGGGGCAGGGGTGGCTCTGGGGACACGGGGCAGGGATGGCATTTGGGGACACGGGGCAGGGGTGGCATTGGGGGACACGGGGCAGGGGTGGCACTTGGGACACGGGGCAGGGTTGGCATTTGGGGACACGGGGCAGGGATGGCATTTGGGGACACGGGGCAGGGGTGGCATTGGGGGACACGGGGCAGTGGTGGCACTTGGGGACACGGGGCAGGGGTGGCATTGGGGGACACGGGGCAGGGGTGGCACTTGGGGACACGGGGCAGGGGTGGCATTTGGGGACACGGGGCAGGGGTGGCACTTGGGACATGGGGCAGGGGTGGCACCTGGGACACGGAGCTCCTTCCAGGGGTTTTGTAAAGGTTTGAGCTGCTGACTTTATTTATTTTTTATTTATTTTTTATTTATTTTTAATTTATTTATTATTTATTATTTATTTTCAGCCCTTTTTAATATCACTGCATCCCCACGGGTGAGTCCTGCTGCTGCATCCTGACACTGCAACCCTGGATTTGCAAGGAATGAATTTACAGACCAGGGAATTTGCTCCTGGACCATCTGGGGATCCCTGGTGGCTCTGCTGTGCCTCAGGAGGTTTCTGCTGAAAACACTTCTGGCCTTGGAAGTTTTTTCCACGAAAGTGATCTGAGTTGTATAAACTTTTAATTTTTTTTTTTTTTCTTGATGCTTTTCTGACTTCAGCAGAGATTTAGGAAGTGCTGTGGCCTTGGCAAAGATGAATGGATACCCTGTTAAAGAAAGACTCTAAATTTAGTGTTTGGATGATTTCAGGGGGGGAAGTAGAGTTTGAAATATTTAATTTAGTATTGAGCAAAGCTTCATCATAAGGAGGGAGAAACCTCCATCTCAAATGAGATGAAACCTTTTTGTTTTTTTTTTTTTTTTTTTTTGTTTTTTTTTTCTGAAGCCTTTAATTAAAACCCTGAATAATTACATTTGTCTTGCTTAGTGGAATATCAGAGCAGAGGGTGGGAAGCTCCAGTTCTCTGCTATTCCAAAAAAACCCAGCAGACACCTTTGCCTCTCCTTCCAAAGCTCCTCCAGACTTTTTCCTCCTTTCCTCATTTCCCTATTTTCCTGTGTTTGGGACCAGCTTCTCCTGATATTTCTCCCTTGCTAAGATTGTTTTTGAGCATAAAGAATTGTTTTTTCCCCCCCCCCTTGGCTGCCTTTTGCACACAGAGAGGAGCTGCCAGAGCAATCCTGTTTTACCTCTCTGGAAATAACAAAGCCAGAAACATTTTCTCCTTGCTGGTTTGAATTTACAGAAGTGAACAATCATTTCTGCAGCCTCTGAGAGTGAAATGTGGGGGAAACAAACTGATCTTATCGACTTTTCCAGCTGGAGCAGCACAGGGAACATTACTTAGAGCTCCACCAGGCTCAGCTCTAATCCCATGAGATGTCTTTGTTGATGCATAAGCTGTGACCTAAAATATTGACTTTATAAAGTAATTGAATCCCCGAATCATGTTTCAGATGAAAAGCACTTGACAAATGGTTCCAGGAAGGAGCTGAGCCCAAAGGCTGAGTGTGGCTGGGATGGGATTTACTCCTCTTGACTCCTGTCAGCCTCTCCAGAGCAGAGCTGGAGCAGGCAGCCCTGCTCCAGGTTTGGGGGACTTCCAGGACAACAAGAGGTTCTCTCATTTTTTTTTCCCATTTTTTACCTCATAGTAAGGAGGATAATAAATTCTTCAGGCCCTACAGAAGAGGTGGGAGCAGAGCTCTTGGTGGGGAAAGTTTTGGCTCAGGGTGGAGTGATGGAGTTTTGTGGGTGCTGAACTTGCTCTCCCACTTTGCATTTTGTCCAAGGGGAGATAAACTCCAGTTCCTGCACCAAATTTGAATTTCAGAGGCTCCAAATCCCTGGATCCTGGACACAGATGGGGCTGAGGGATGGAGATGGGATGGAGATGGGATGGAGGTGGGATGGAAATGGGATGGAGGTGGGATGGAGGTGGGATGGAGGTGGGATGGAGATGGGATGGAGATGGGATGGAGATGGGATGGAAATGGGATGGAGATGAGCTGCTGGAGGAGGATTTTGGGTGAGAAATGATTTCACCCCAACCCTTCAGCCCAGCCACTGCTCCCTCTGCTCCTCACAACAAATCCCCCCATTAATTTAAGAGGGCATAATTATCTCATTATTCCAAATGGCTCCATTTAACCAAAGTTTATTTCTGACTCCTAAATTGTTACCTTGCTCATCCCACAGCCACTGTTTTCCTTCAGAGCACGTTGACTTTCTTTCCTGCTCTTTTTTGCATGAAGTTGTAACAAGCATTTAAATAACTCCAAAGGTTCCATCAGCTCTTGCTTTCATATCTTGCTGTCTCCATGGCAACAAGCTACACTTCCATGTCTACTTTTGGGATTTTTTTTTGGGGTTTGAGTCCCTCAGTCCAGTGGCTGGAGGATGGAGTTGGGTTCTCCACTCGCTTTGGATTTTCCCCTTGTTTGCCCTCAGCATTGAAGTGCTGCCCAAATGTTGGTTTTGCTGCTGTCCTGTGATGATGATTTTTGGCCATTAGTGAGGACACTTGGAGCTGGGAGATGGAAATTCATTTTTCCATTTGTACAATGTGCTGGAGGATGGGGAAATACGCAGTGGTAATTACTGGGATTTGAAACTCCAGGCTGAAATTGGGATGGCTTAAATTGAGTTCAACTAAACTTTTCTTTCCAGTGTTCTCATCCTGTGCCCCTCATTTGGGGCATGAAATCTCTGGCAGAAAATTTGATCATCTTTTTGTCCAAGCACTGTTTAAATTGAACCTTAATATCCCATATCCTTGTTAAAAACATAAATAACAATCCTGCTGCAGGCTGGTTTGTGTGGATCTGACAGACCCAGAAACAAACTGCAAATTGCTGGAATGACCCTGGGAAGGTTAAACCCCAAGGGACTCTGTCCTGGCATGAATTCCAGCCTGTCTGGGCATGGGATCCATCCTGGCAAAGCAGGAGGGAGTGGTGGCAGCTCCCATTTCCTGCCACTCTGAGTTTCCATCTGCAGGGAGCTGCTCCTGATGGAAGCCAAGGGGCAAAGGGGCAAATTCCTGCTCATTTCCCTTCCCGTGGGATGGAGCTCAAACCCCTGAATGAAAAGGTCAATGAAAGCTGCTGGTGTTTTATTTCTGGTTATTGCTGGGAAATGAGCAATTGGAGGCTTCTGGTCACTCACAAATCAAGGAATCATGGAATGGTTTGGGTTGGAAGGAACCTTGAGGATTTTCCACTATCCCAGGTAGCTCCAAGCCTGGCTGCACTGTGAGTGTCCCACACTGTAGGAGCAGACAAACCCCGGGATTTCATTATTTATTAAACCTCAGGAATATTGGCATTATTGGATTGAGGAAGAGAAACAATCCCACCAGAGGGAGAAATCACCAGGAGGAGAAAAGAATCATTAAAGCAGCTAAAGCTGAGTCCATTCAGCCCTCTGAGCCTTTTCCTTGACTCCAGGAAACTCCTGATGGTTTTTCCTCCTCTGATTGATGCCCCTGGGGCATCCTCCTCACTCACAGTGTCAGGGGCAGTTTTGGACATAGCTGTGCTATTTGGGAAATGTATTTTTTTTATGTTGAAATGAGATTTCAAAGAACCCTCACAGTCCCAAGTCACCCCTGGATGGGGCTGTCACCACCTCATGGAGAAAGAAGCTGAAGCAAATAAAATTGTGAAGAAAAATCCTTCTCCTCAAGGAACACCAGGGAGGAAAATGCCAGGTTGAGGCAGCCCTCATCACTCTGTTTCTCTGCTGGAATCTGATTCATCTATTTGGCTGAACCTGACAAATGCTTTCCAAAGCAAATTTAGGAGGATCTCTGCAGCTGCTTTGCTCCTGAGGAGGAATGGGAATGCTCTGAGTGTGCAGCTTGCAGCTGATCCTGGAGCACTTCTCTGCAGAGAGTGGGGCAGCTCTGCCAGGGAAAGGCTGACCTGGGGCTGAGGCCAGCAGCCCAAAAAAATCAAAGATTTATCCCATTTTCACTGCTGGGTGAGCAGAGGAGCTGGAGAGGGGCTGGGATAAGGGATGCAGGGACAGGACACAGGGAATGGGACACTGCCAGAGGGCAGGGATGGGTGGGATATTGGGAATTGGGAATTCCTGGCTGGGATGGAATCCCCAGAGCAGCTGTGGCTGCTCCTGGATCCCAAGGCCAGGCTGGACACTGGGACAGTGGGAGGTGTCCCTGCCATGGCAGGGTGGCTCTGGGTGGGATTTGGGGTCCCTTCCACCCCAAACACAACAAAAGGATGATACAAAGGCCCAGGTCAGAGTTTCCCCATCTCTCCTCACCCTGCAGGCAGCTGGGCACTAATTCACAGCCCTTTGTGCTCTGTGTCCATTCCACACCTCCCTGCAAAGCTGAAGACACTTGAAAATCTTCTCCTGCTCACATCTGAGCTGGTGCTTGTGGCAAAGCACAGCCAGGGTGTCTGCAGCTGCTCTTCCTCTCACTTCTCCCTTCTCTCCCTTTCATTTCTCCTTTCTTTCCTTTTCATTTCTCCATTCTCTCCCTCTCATTTCTCTCTTCTCTCCCTTTCACTTCTCCCTTCTCTCCCTTTCATTTCTCCCTTCTCTCCCTTTCACTTCTCTCCCTCTCATTTCTCCCTTCTCTCCCTTTCACTTCTTCCTTTCCCTCTCATTTCTCCCTTCTCTCTCTTTCACTTTTCACTTTTCTCCCTTTCATTTTTCCCTTCTCTCCCCCTCATTTTTCCCTGCCCAAGTGTCACTTCAGGCTCGTTGGATCCTCTGGAGCAGTTCCAGGAGCTTTTCCAGGCTCCTCCATCCTCTCATGAACCTCGTGCCTGCCAACCTGCTCCGTGCCCCCTCTGCAGAGCTCCCAGGTCCTGGCAGGGAGGTGGGACTCTCAGATCCTGGCAGGGTGAATAGAGATGGGCACTGCAGTGTTTTCCATCTGTGATTCCCTGTGGGAATGCTGACAGAGCAGGAACCCTGCTGGTGCTGCTCTCCTCACAGTCATGTTTCATGTGGAAAATTGGAATTGGATCATTTGTGACATCAGATGCTGTCCTGCCTTTCCCAGCTCGGCTTAAAACAGGAGCAAAGGATGTGCTGGAGGTTTGGGCCAGGCCTAAAGGCTGTGGCTGCTCTGCATGTGTTAATCCTTTTCCCAGGGGAACCTGTTCCTAAAATCCAGCCCAACCCTACCCTGGCACAGCTCCACCCCTTCCCTGTGGTGCCTTAGGATTTTGGCTTTTATAATCCTGTAATTCTTCAGTGCATAACTCTGAATTCCATATCCAGTGTTGGCTGCTGCTTTCCCATTCTGGGCAGACACAACAATTCCTCTCCAGGCTGGGAATCAAGGACACCTCACTGCCCCAGACAAGAGAAATGGGAACAAAAGTGAATTGGGGGTGCAAACTTGGGATAAATGACTTCATTACCTGAAGCTGTAATTGGAAAATTAATCCCCAGTGTGCAAAAGGACCAAACTTATAAAAATGTGAAAACCTGTGACCCATTGTCCATTTTGGGTGCAGCCCCTGGAGGGGCTTTGTCTGCCCAAAATGTACCTGAAAGCCCTTCAATAAATATAACTTAAATAATTATAACTAATTCTGTCTGGCCTCTTTTTTAAAGCTGTCTGTGAGGAGAACTGATGCCAACCAATTAAATTGGTTATTAAATTAAATTAAACTAAATTAAAGGGAAGGAAGACACTCTGCAGCCTTATATTTGCAGGTAAGAGGGGCCAAGCAGGGCATGGATGAGAATTTGGCCCATCTGAAGCAAAAATGGCCAAAAATGTTGTTATTTGTGGCAAAGTGATGTGGATCTGGTGCTCAGGTTTCACTCCTGGGTGAATCCCCAATTCCTTCCTGCTTCCCTTGAGGCTCTCCCACTGTGTGACAAAGCCAAGGAATGTCACTGCATGCAAAGAACAGTTCAGGTGCATTTTGCTGCTGTTTGTGCCCCTGGATTTTGGCCAAAGGGAGGAATTGGGAATCCAGCCTTGGCCCTGTGCTGCCTGTCCTGCAGCAACATCTGTGAGGCACCTCCCAAAAACCTCAGTGCTGGAGCCCTGAAACCTGGGAGCTTTCAGCTTTCTGGCTCTGACCCCATGAGAACTTTGCTTGTGACCTGAGGCCTTGGAGAAACTTCCAAATTTGGGTGATGGAGTTAAAATTCTAGGTGTGGTTAAATAGAAGTGTGTGATTTCACATGGGGAAGGGTTTGGAATTTGAAGGTTTTAGAATATACTAATAGATATGGGACAGGATGGTGAATTTTGGGTGTTGTCTTTTTCTATTTTCTTCATGATTGCAGGTTGTAATTTTTGGATGGTTAGTGCTGCACTGCAGGTGACAGGAGTTTGATTATGGGGTCAAAAGTATCAATAATAAAGGTGTTTGTTCTTTATTGGACTGTTTAGCTTTAAAAGAACTTGGAACCAGCTGGATTCAGCTCCAGTTCCTCACTTTTAGCTGGTAGCCAGAAATGTTGCAGAACTCTCTGTACTTTAAATAAGATTTAATAAACAACCAAACCCAAATGAGAAATTCATCTCAGGGCTCTGAGTGAAAGCAGAAGAAAATTAAGACAGGGCATTAATTAATTAGTGCAACAAAGCCATTACACCTGAGAGCTGGACAGGCACATCCTGCCCTTCATCCCTCCCTGATGCCCATGGAGCAGGGCTGGTATTTCTGGGAATGCCCAAAATTCAATTTTTTTCTTGATGTGTGAATGCAACCTCTGCTCTGCAGCAGCAGGTGCTGCTTCTTCTGGAATGATTATGGAAAAAAAGCAGCAGGAGATGTTTGGGGAAAATAAACAGATGCTGGGATTCAGAGCAGGGCTGGAGGAGGAGGCTGAGGAAGAAGGGACAGGGTGCCCAGGTGGGAGCTTGACCTGAAATATGGAATTTCCCAAGGAATTTCCCTCTGATGGAGGAGCTTCAGAACCTCCCTGCTGAGCACACAGAGTTGTCTTGGGAAATGATCTCCCTTGGTTTTTTTAAGTTCACATTGGCTGAAAAGCAAAGTTTGCCAAGGAAACTTTTGGATATGAGAAACATCTTTTGCTTGAGGAAAAATTTCTCACCTTTTTTTGGGAGGGAGGGAATAAATCTGGATGAAGGACCGACACAAATCACAGGAAGAAAGAAAATAACCACAGTTAAAAGAAAACATCTTCCCATTCGTTATCATTCTCTTCAGTGTCTTTTAATATTTTTTTTGTCTTCTTTTGTTTTTGTTTTTTTTTCCTGACACTTTCCACCTTTCTCCTCATGGAATCTGCCTTTTTGAGAAGTTGGAGCTTTTCCTTGTGGAGCTTTTAATCCTATTTTTCTTTCCCTGTGATTGTGTCAGAGCTCTGCAGGACTCTGTGTCCCACATCCCTCCCCCAATGGAAATGATAAATACATGAGTGGAAAAGGCTGAGATTTCCACCTGAAGTTGTGTATTTGAAGTAGCTGCTCACTCCAAATATCCAAATTTAGAGATTTGATGGAGGAGAATAAGCTTGGGAAGAGGTTTGAGCAAGAATTGGGAATATGAAGCTGTGGATGAGCTGGGAGAAGCATCTGTGGAAGGAGGAGCTGGGTTCTCCTTGGCAGATGGTGGAGCTGAGCTGGGGCTGTGTTTTCCAGCTTCTGGCTGGGTGCAGGTGCTCCAGGGATTAATTCTCCCCTAAAATTTGAAATCTTCATCCCACAGCTCCCTGCTGGCAGTGTTTTCTGCTCCTCAATTCCCTCTCCTGTTTCTTCTGCAGGGGATTGAGGGGTCGGCTAAAAACGCTGATGGGAAAATCATTAATTTTTGTTTTTTTCCTCGCAACAAATGAGAGCTGTGGGGTGATTTAAATAACTCCCAAATATGCAGATCAGCAAATCAAGCTCGTTAGTGCTCCTGCCTGCACCTACAAGCTGCACACACACTAACAAGGTTCGTTTGCTGCTCCTCAGATCCACGGCGCTCCGCTGAAATTAAGGGGATGGGGTCATTAAAATCAACTTGTCATTCTTCTGCTGGTGCTTTCATTAATAAAATAAACCCAGAGATGGAGAAACGGTGAGCTGGCTTCTCTCTGAAGGTTTGCAAAGCAGGGAAGATGCAAATAATTGGTCCAAGCAGAACCTGGCTGCGGGCGAGCCTTGGCTGGGCAGAATTTTACATCTTGAGTCATTGAAGGGGAAAAAATTCTGCTTTTCCCTGGGATTTTGGGATGTTCCATTTGTGACCTCCACCTTGTGGTCACGAGGCTTTGGAGAGGAGTTTGGGTTGGTTCATAAATCATCATCTGGGGGAGAAAAGCTCTGTGGTGTCCCAAATCCTTTTGATATTCAAAGTATCTCCTGCTGTCCTTGGATGTGAGGGTGAGATTGAGGTACCAGACACGGGGCACAAATTGTGAGGTTACAACCTCTGGTGCTCTGGGCACCAACTTTGTTGGGTTATCTTAAATAAACGAAGCAGCTGATAGTTGCTAAAAGGTTATTTATTGCAGAGGCACATCAGTCTCAAAGGCACAGTCACAGACATCACAGTCCAGGCTAAGTTTTGGTGTGAAGTCCCAAAGAGAAGCAGAAGCTGCTCTTGTCAAAGGTCCTGGGGTGCTGATGTTGCTGTGTCAGCTCCTGTCTTCTGCTTGGGTGTTGATGATAAAGCTGAGCAAAAAGCAAAAAGAAAAGCAATGACAGGAAAAGCAGAAAAAGCACCAACTCTCCCCAATACAAACTTTTATATGGGATTTTCCCAACAAGCTAAGACACAAACTGGGACCACCACTCCTTAACCTGTTAGAATTCCAGTTTCTTCGCATGTTAGATGTCACAATGTGACTTGGGTTTGCCAATTTTAAAGTATTTAATTTCTTTTAGAGACATGACCCAGGAGTAGAGACAAGGCAGGCTCAAAACTTAAAAGGGTACAAGAGGAAATTTATTAATAACACAACAAAGAATTCAGAATAAGATTTCTAGATTATTCCCTCCTCCCTTCATTGCACATTTCTTACCAACAACATACAGAGAACACTTCAGTCAGTTATCCACCCAAATAATCAGTTCAGTTCACTTAAGAAAGAAAAGTTCCTTTTTTAGTTATGGTTTAGGGGGAGTCTTCACCTTCACAATCTGCATCTGCCCGGACCTACAGAACCATGAATTTCCCTCTCATTCCCACAGTCCTTCCAGAGCCGTGTTATGGGTTATGTTACACACTTGGGGCACCACTTTTAAAGGCAGGCTGCTGAAAAACAAAATTCTCTTCATCTCCTTCTCCATCAAATGTCTCTGTTCATATTCCAGTCCCAGAACAGAGAGCTCCATTTCCCCAAGGCAAAAAGTCTTCTTCTCAAGCACCCAAACCTCCCCAAGTACATTTCACAGTTTAAAGGAATTTTAGTGAAGTCACAATTTCCTCATAGCCCCACAAAAAAGGTTTTCAGCTACTCATCAGTTGCATCTTTTCAATCTCTTCCCATCAGGAACTTTATCTTCATTCTGTTGACTTCTGTGGACTCCATGCTTTATTCTTCTCATTCAGGGGAGCTCAGGAGATCGAGAATCTTATCCAGGCATTAAAAGAGTTAAAATTGTATCCAGATCATGAGGAAGCCACATGTGGCCGGTGCCAAAAGAGCCCAGTTAACTTAATCCACTGTGATTTGTGAAAGTGAAATAACTTCTCATTGGTTCCCCGAGCTGTCCATCACCAATCCAGCTCTCTGATTGGTGCCAGCAGCTCACAGGGGAAGCTCCCACAGACAGGAGAGTCCCTCCCACCCCCCATCCTCGTGGAACCAGCACGTTGGTTTATGTATAAACCACACATGGAACCTAACTTGGTCTAACTGAAAAATGTCAGCAATATTCTTACTGTAGCTCTAGTATGTCTAAGCACTGTCTACAACCACATCCTGGAGCCTCCACTGAAAATATTAATGTTTTTAAACCTTCACTAGAACTCACACTTCTAATTTGGTATCTAAATTTTTTACTTACTAAAAGCACTGGAGTTTACACTAAAACTTACTGACTTACTTATCCTAAAACTTAAACTTACACCTTATGTGTGAGTGGCTTAATGCACTTCAACCCATCCACAGCTTTAATTCAATCCCTGCACTCTTATTTCTCTCTGAAGAATTCGGAGACAACTCACTGACTCCAACACTTGGAGCTCAGGGAACTGTGGAAAATCCCAGTGCAGGATCCTCTCCCCGTGCCCAGCGCTGTGGGAAGGTGTTTTGGGTGGAAATTCTGGGATAAATCACAAATCCAGGTTGGCAGAGCAGCCTGGTGAGGATCTCCAGGAATTTCTGGGGAATTTCAGAACTCCCCATCCAAAGTCCCAAAGTTCAGCTCCTTGATCTCATTTTTCCAGCAGGACAGGATGGAGACCCCGTGTGCCCAGGACTCCATTTCTGGGAGAAAAGTGTTTTTTAATGACTAATCCTCAGGGAATTTCCTTCCAGTCCACTTTGGCTTAAAAACTGGACTCAGGTAGAGGGAGGATTTTCCCTCTGCTTTTCCTGAGTCCAGTGAAAATGCCCCTTTGGCAGTGGCAATCCTCTCTCATTAATATCTTAATTTCCACTGGCATTAGTTTAAATCTCCATGAAATTCAGTCTAGAAATGAACTTTGGAGGTGAAGTCCAGGACAAGGATTCTCTGGGAGAAGTTGGGAAGTTGCTGCAGTTCTTAAAAACTGTTTGACTTCTGCATCCAGGGATGAGCTGATCTCCAGGGGACTGGGATGTGCCTTGGGAGGGGCTGGAAACTTGTGCTGAACCCAGCAATTTGATTAACTTGTTCTTTCTTTAAATCAATTCTATTTGATCTATTCCTAAACATTTTTTTTTTTTTTTTTTTTTTTTTTTTAATAAGAAAGAAACCTCCCAGTTTTGGATGAAGTTGAATGTGATTTTCTGTGCTTTGGAGTCAGAAAGTTTAACTTTGTAATTTTTAAAAAGTAATTGCTCAGCTTGGCCTCAGGAAATGGTGAATTCAGGATCTGCAGGCAATGCCATGACCCAGCTCCCAGGACTCTGGGTGGTTTTTTTCTGGAGAGTGATGCTATGCTAAGGGAAAATTGTATTTTTTTTGGTGTAGCAAACAATATCAAAACTTTGCAGTGATGTTGAACTTGGCAGGGAATATTCCAGCAGGGAATTTTGGGATTGTGCTCCTGGGATTGAAATGGTTGATGAGAAGGATGTTCCTGTCCCTCACCTCTGCTCAATGATTTTATTTTTTAAGTTGCAGTCATTACCCCGAGCCTGATCACTGCTGAGGCTTTGTGAGATCCCTTTGACATTTTTCCCAGGATGAAATGACCCCTCCATGTTTCTATCCCTTGGATCCACAGGGATTCCTGGGAATTCAGCCCTTGCTGGAGATGTGAAGCCACAGGGTTTTTGTGGGATCTCTGCCAGTGCCATTCCCACCTCACTTCTCCATGGGAGATTCCTGCAGGTTCCAGCCCCATCCCTGTTCCATGTGGGACCTCATGGAAAATGAGGGGAAGGCACTTTTGGGAGGGAGTTTGTGGGGTTGTTTTTGGGAAGGCTGTCCCCATCCCCACCTCTCTGCATTCCCAAATTGCCACTTTTCAAGGTCTGGCCTCTGATCCTGCTGGCACCAAAATGAACATTTAATTATCTGCAGGCACATCCCTGTCTTTGCTCCCAATCCTGCAGCTGCATTTCCCTCAGACCTTCGGGGATTTAATTGCATCCATCTCTGATTTTTCTGCTGAGTAGAACATGGCATTTCTTCAGTGCCTCCTTGTGCTAAAAAGGTCTCCTTAAAAAGGAGCAATTTGTCACTCTTTGGCCCAGGTACACTCTTTTATTTTTTTTTTTTGCCCATCTGAGCATATTTTCCCTCAGCATTTGCTTTTCCTCCTAATTTCCAATGGAACATTGCTCTGCTTTTCTCTTGCCTTGCCACTATAAATTCTCCTGAACACGAGGAGACGAGTGCTGAGCATTATTAAGCACATTGGAAGGAGCACCAGAGCAGGGCCTGACTTGCATTTTCAGCTCTGCTCCAAACAGGGAATGTCTTCTGGGATAAAAGTTATGGTTGCAGTCAGCTGCTAATTAGTGCTAGCAGAGTAATTATGTAACTGATGAAACAGGACTGCAGTTTTGGGTTTGAAGGGTTTTGCATTGTAAGCAGGGAGCTCAAAAAAAAAAAAAAAAAAAAAAAAAAAAAAAAAAAAGAGAAAAGAAAATAAAACAACAACCCAGTGGGGGATGTTGTTTAATTCCACTTAATTTCATGGAATCCCAGATTCCCCCCATCATCCCAGGTTGGTCCATGGGGGAGAGGAAGGTGCTGGGATGGCTCTTCTGTCTCAGTGTGGGGGGAAAGTTCATCTTCCTCCTTTCAATTCTGCACCCAGCACATCTTCCTCCAGCAGCTCCTTTCTCCTGCTGCCTGCATGGGAAACCACATCAGCTCCCAGCCCTCCTGCCTTGCTGTTTTAATCCATTTTGTGATTTAGTCCATTCTGTGTTTTAGTCCATTCTGTGTTTTAATCTATTCTGTGTTTTAGTCCATTCTGTGTTTTAACCCATTCCGTGTTTTAGTCCATTCTGTGTTTTAACCCATTCTGTGTTTTAGTCCATTCTGTGTTTTAATCTATTCTGTGTTTTAATCTATTCTGTGTTTTAATCTATTCTGTGTTTTAGTCCATTCTGTGTTTTAGTCCATTCTGTGTTTTAATCCATTCTGTGTTTTAATCTATTCTGTGTTTTAGTCCATTCTGTGTTTTAATCTATTCTGTTTTAATCTATTCTGTGTTTCAGTCCATTCTGTGTTTTAGTCCATTCTGTGTTTTAATCCATTCTGTGTTTTAATTCATTTTGTGTTTTAACCCATTCTGTGTTTTAGTCCATTCTGTGTTTTAGTCCATTCTGTGTTTTAACCCATTCTGTGTTTTAATCTATTCTGTGTTTTAATCCATTCTGTGTTTTAGTCCATTCTGTGTTTTAACCCATTCTGTGTTTTAATCCATTCTGTGTTTTAACCCATTCTGTGTTTTAGTCCATTCTGTGTTTATCCAGGGCTCTGTGGAGCTCAGGGTGTCATTGAGATGTGGCACAGTGGGAACAGGGGCTGAGGGTGCCCTGTGTGCCTCTGGAATCCCCAAGCAGTGGGAATCCAGTTTGGCACATGTGCTGCTGCTCCTGGTTTGTGCTCCAAAAATCCATCATGTGTCCCCTGGTGCAGCTCAGCCTCCAGCTGGGACAGCCTTGTCTCCTTCAGCAGCTTTTTGGCTTTTCCATTTGGAATGGACACCACAAAATCATTTTCCAGTCAGATCCAGACTGAGAAATCAGGGCTGTTTCCTACCCTAAATACCAGGAATATCTGCTGGGTTCTGCAGGGAAATATTGACCAATATTAACCTCATAAACCTTTTAATGGGGAGGTTGAGGCAAGTCAGAGCACAATATCCTGGATTCCCAAATTGTGGAATGGCTGCTCTGGAGCAGGGAGGAGCTGAGACAACAGCTCAGGCTGTGCACACCTGAGTTAAAAATATGTAAATACCCAAATAATCAGAAAAATCAGTAATATGGGAACTGGGGGTTTATCCTTTTGCAGGGAATCTTGTAAACCTAACTCTCTTTGGGTGAAAATCAGAAGAGGGGGTGATGCTCAGAGCTCCACTGCTTGGGACAAGGATTTCCTCCAGCTTGAGACTCTATAAATGTTGAATTCTGGGGGTGAAACTGGTGGATCCTGGTGCAGAAATCGTGGGATAGGTCCCCACATTGCAAAAAAAAAGCAGCTCTTGTAGTGCCAGAGGCTGCCAGAGAAGCCCTGGATCCCTGGAGTGTCCCAGGCCAGGTGGACACTGGGGCTTGGAGCAGCCTGGGACAGGGAAAAAATGATCCCTGTGCATGGCAGGGGTGGAATGGGATTGGTTTAAGGTGTTCCCAAACCACTGTGGGGTTCTGTCATGGTGGAGGTGGGAAGGCTGAATGAATCTTGTGTAGAAATCCTGAGGAGAGCACAAACTCTGCATGCTGAGGGCATTTCAGGCTCATCTGCCTGGATTTTGAGTCCTGAAGGCTTCTGGAAGGAATTCAGGGATGGTGGATGGGCTATTCTGTATTTTCTGAATATCCTTTATGGTGGAAACATGAAAATGCCCCAGATCTCTGCAAGATCCTCTTGTCCAGGAGAAGTTTGTGGGCAAGACCTCTGTCTCTTGTGTAGAATTCTGCTTGCTGAGGGCATTTTGGGCTCATCTGCCTGGATTTTGAGTGCTGAAGGCTTCTGGAAGGTATTCAGGGATGGTGGCTGGACTATTCTGTATTTTTTAAATGTCTGTTTGTGGTGGGAAGGTGAAAATTCTCCAAATCTCTGCAGCCATATCCAGGAGAATTTTGTGGACAAGATCTCTCTGTCTCTTGTATAGAAATCCTGAGGAGAGCACAAACTCTGTTTGCTGAGAGCATTTTGGGCTCATTTGCCTGGATTTTGAGTGCTAGGCCCTGAGGACTTCTGGAAGGAATTCAGGGATGGTGGCTGGACTATTCTGTTTTTTTTTCTGAACGTCTCTTTGTGGTGGAAAGGTAAAAATCCCCCAAATCTCAGCTGTCCAGGAGAAGTTTGTGATGTAACAGCTGCAGTCTGCTCCCAACATTAAACATTATAAATGGGGCTGATGTAATTCCATTTCCCAAAGCCTGGGAGGCTGGCAGTAATAAACAGAGCCTTTTAGGACCTGGTTATTGATGCAAAACAGTTTAGCTAAACTGGGTCGCTGAAGTGGCAATGTTTTATTCATGAGCTCCTTTGTCCCCACAAATCACCAAATGTTCCCCATTCCCGGTGGCTCCACTCCTTGGGAAGTGCTTTGGCAGGAGCCAAAAGTGGGATTGCAGACTCATCCATCAGGGCAGGCACTCGGTGATGTTGTTGTCTTCCAAATGGAGTTCATAATGGGCAAAGAGGTTTAATTAATGCTGCAGAGTAATGGCTCTGTTTATAAAGAAATAATGTCCTATAAAATTAGGCACTGCCTGGTGAAATGTGCCTCCTAATGGCCGGGCTGGCATTCAAAGTGAGCAGTAAATCACTTAAATATTAAGACCTTCTTGAGCAAGGATAATAAAGCAAGAGATTTGGAAATGGGAGATACCAGTGCTCACAATTATCCCTTAAATAAAACATTTTTATAGTGATCATGGAGTTAATCACCTCCTGGAGCAGGCAGGTGAGAGGGGCAGGGGGAGATGTGTGCTGTTATCACCTGCAGATAAAGGAATTTCAGTGGACTCCAAAGTCACCAGGGAGAAAGTATCAACTTTTCCTGAGCTCTTTTTTTTTTTTGATTCTTTTGATGAATAAATGCAAGCAGCTGTTGTTACACAGAAAAGCTCCTGATCAAAAATCCGATAGATCAGGACTATTCCCCAGGCAGTGCTGCATGGCAGAGCACAGGGATGATCTATGAATATTGTTTTCAAACCCCTGCTCCGAATATTTGAAAATATTCTCAATTGCCTCCATATTTTTAGCTGCAACTCAGGCAAAAAAAAAAAAAAAAAAAAAAAATCTGAATTACTGCTTTACAGCTGGAATAGGAGCAGGTTTTGCAGCTTTGCTGCAGTTCTGTTCACAGATGGGAAGGAGGCAGGAGGATCCAGGTCTCCTCCACCAGAAGTTTGGGCAGTTTTGAAGGAAAAAATGAGATTTTAATGAACTGAACGAGATCCAAATGATGGGGAGACTTTTCAAGTTAAAAATACAGAAATTAATGGTCTACAGGGGACACAAAGCATCTGCAGAACTTGCACAGATTTTGGTCCCAGGATGGGGAATTATCCCCAGGGATTCTGAAGGATTTTGAGAAGGAGCATTTCCAGGTGGTTTGGGGCTCTTGGGGGATGTGAGATGTGGATTTGAGTGTCTCTCTTACCATGGGTCAATCTCCCCTTCATCAGCACAAGTCCATAAAAAGCCCACAACCATCTGCAGTGCATGAAAGAGATTTTTTCCTTAGCAATGTTGGGGTTTTCTTATTTAAAAGAAAAGCATCAGCGAGCACTTGAAAGATTTTTTATTTTTAAAATAATTCAGCCCCAGAAAATAAGGAACTATACCCATGTCAGAGATTTTGCATCACCTGCTGAATTTGATGAATGAAGAATTGCTCTTGGTTAAGGATTCAGGGAAATGAAATGGCTCTGAAGGCAAAAAAAAAAGATCCCCCAATGCTTTCATTGCTTATTTCATCGTTTCTCTGGAAAAGAGGAGCAGAATGTCAAAGCAACTGGGCAAAAAGAGGATGGAGAAGTGATGGGGGATCCCATCCCTGGGAGCTGGGCTGGGGATTTCCAGATTTCCTTAAAGTTTGGCTGTCAGAGATTCCAAAAAACCCCAACCAAACAAATAAAAAAAACCCCAAGAAAATCCCCCGAACCAAAAAACCCAAACAAAAACCAAAACCCCAACACCCAAAAAAACTCCAAGCAAAAAACAGAACCCCAAAAACCCAACCCCACCCCCCCAAAACAAAGAAGCAAACAAAACGAAACAACTCCATAAAACAAAAAACAAAATCCCCCAAAAATAAAAAAAAGGAAGAAAATAAAAGTAAAAATAAAACAAAAAAAAAATGGGATGGTGAATTCCAACCAGCCATTCCTTATCTGGAATATCTTCATTTTGTATGGAAATATTTCCTGTTGGGAATGGGCCAGGGTGGGATTGTTGGGATCTCCTGTAGGGCCAGGCGTTGGATTTGATGTTCCCTGTGGAGATTCCCTGATCCTGTAAATCCAAACAGGGACATTTTAGGGGCAGCTGTGCTTGACTGCAGTGTCTTAATTTGAGCTACATTTATGGGCCAAAAATTAATTTCAAAATAACTTCCTCCACCAGTTCCCACTTGGAAATGCTTCTAAAATGAAGGAAAATGAGGCTTGTGCAGTGCTGCTGTCAGGAGCATTCCTGAAGGTTGGCAATTTCACAAGAAACAGCTTTTTATTTCTAAAAAAAAGAGGTTCAAGGAAATGGTTTTGGACTTCTTGGGGTTGAGCCTTGTGCCTGTTTCATGGAACTCCTGAGTTTTTGGGATGGGACTGACCCATATCTCCCCTCAATTCTGTTTATGGAATTTAAATCCAAATTAAAATAGGAATGCAGGAAAAAACCCTTTTTCTCCCTTCAGAATGGGAACACTGTGGTGGAGAAACTTCCAGAGATGGGAAAATCCTGCAAAATCCCAGCAGCATCCAGAGGGTTAAAAAAAATGAAATTTCTGGAAGATCTTAGCAAAGGAAACCAATATTCTAATGTTTTTATGGAAATTGGGATTTTATTCTGCCCTGAAATCAGGAATTTGTCCCTCTCTGCCCTCTCCTGCAGCCAGGAAAGGAATCCTGGGTGAGAATTCCTCACGGGACAGAGCTCAGGTGTGTTGATGGGATGGGATCAGCTGGAATTTAATTCACACTTGGATGGCAAGCAGAGAACTCAATT
The DNA here is from genome assembly GCF_903797595.1 of Erithacus rubecula. Lineage (NCBI taxonomy): Eukaryota > Metazoa > Chordata > Aves > Passeriformes > Muscicapidae > Erithacus > Erithacus rubecula. The sequence goes on from NC_136688.1 coordinate 59,157,044, forward strand.
CCAAGAAGTTTTGCTCCAAACATCTGCTTTCTGAAAGAAAAAGGGAATTAAAGCTTCATTTCCTGCTAATTATAAATCCCAAAAAACCCCTTTGCTTTAGGAGGACCAAACAACTTTATGTAAAAATTCAATTTTTTTTCCTTAGGAGATGCATTTAATTCTTAAAAAATTGTAGGACAAACTAAATAATTTCAGAAATGGAACAGGGCACGTCAAAGTTATTGAAGAGCTTTTGCCTAAATAAAATATTCCTGATGTTAAATGGGGTTTGGAAAATGTTCAGACTTGGATGGAAACTCTCCTTGTCCAACACCAACTATTTGGAAAATTTCCAGGCAGAGAGAATTTGAATGGAAACTTCCACAAAATCCCACAAAACTTTGCAAAAGCAAACTTTTTGTAGGAAAATGATTGGAAATAAGGAATTTTTTTTTTTTTTTTTTTTTTTTTTCTGGGAATATTTAGGGCTGGCTCAGCTGCATGAGCTGTGGCTGCCACCATCCATCAAATACAGGATTTTGGAGAAAATGGGTGGTGGAGGCTCCTTCAAAGCTGCCAGGAGAATATTATTTATGGGACAATTATTTATGGGATGCTGCTCTCTGGGGGTTTTGGAACAAGGGAAAGGCCAGGGCCACTTTGGGATAAAAAAATTGGTCTGAATCTCATCTTGAGCAGATGTTTTTGCAGCTGAGATGGGAGAAAACGTGTCCAAAAGGAGATTTATTTCAATACCTTTTTACACTCATTTCATAATAGCAGCATTTTATCTTTTTTTACATTGATTTATGGGCACTGAGGCAGAACAGAGGAGTCAGAAAAAAGGCAATTAATGAATCAAGAAACCCTCCCCCCGCGTGAATGCTTCAAGATAAAATAAAAAACAGAAAAAAAGGAGAGAAAAAGCTGAAGAAAAAGGGGATAATTGATGGTTCCATTTTAACATAATGTTATTCCTGGATTTTTTTTTTCTTTTTCCTTTTTGTTTTTTCTTTATTTTTTAAATTCTCTAATGTGTTATTTACTGCCTGCTTGGGAGCTGACAGCAAATAAACAGCATTTGCAATGTAACATCGTTAGCACCCTGATGCACTTGCTCATCCCACTCAGCTGCCAAATTCCAGCTGCATCCAACATCCGTCCCCGTCGGTGCTGATGGAGCCAGGCTTTAATCTGAGCCGGGCTTTAATCTGAGCTGGGCTTTAATCACCCCATGGCAAAGTTAAAACCAACTGACAGCTCCTGGGGAAGCAGCAAAACCACCAAGGAACCTGGGCACCAACTGCTGGGATTTGGGTTTGGTTTGATTTGGTTTGGTTTGATTTGATTTGGTTTGATTTGATTTGGTTTGATTTGATTTGGTTTGGTTTGGTTTGATTTGGTTTGGTTTGATTTGATTTGATTTGGTTTGGTTTGGTTTGGTTTGGAAGGATTTGGGTTTTTTGAAGGATTTGGGGAGCGGCGCTGCTGGATTTGGGTTTTTAGTGCCGGGTGAGGGTCACTTTGGGCTTGGAGTGTTTGGTAGGATTGAGGGAAGAGGGAAATTCTGGAAGTGGTTGGTGGCTGCTGGAGGGGAAGGTGGGAGGGTATTTTAGAGGACACAGACTTAAGGTGCACCAACAGAAATTTAGGCTGGATGTTAGGAAAAAGATTTTTACAGAAAGGGTGATAAATACTGGAATGGTGTCCTGGTTTGAAGGACAGGTGTCTACTAATAAAGACAGAAACTTCTCTTTGAAATGCAGAATGTAAAACCCCTCCCTCCAAATTATTATTATTATAATTTCGAAATTAAGGGGCTCTCAGGCAAAGATATGGAATTAGGAATAACAGTTCTTTCCTAGGACAATTAAACTAGCAATGCAGTATTACACAGAACAATCCCAGCCCTGCCAGAGTCAGAATCCAAGCTGGCACAGTCAGTCAGTCAGGGTGGTGGCACAGTCCCATTCCATGGTGCTGCATCCTCCTGCAGGGGCAGATGTGGCTCAGCTGGAGCAGTGCTCCTGGAGAAGGGGCAGTTTCCTCTGAAGCTCCAGGGATGATGTGCAAGGCTCTGGTTTTCCTCTGGAATCCAGTGGAAAGAAGGTGCCTTGGTGTCCCAAATGTCAGTTTTTCTCTGGGTAGGAAAGGCTTGGCTCCTGCCCTGGCTGGAGCATCTCCCAGTGGGATGATGGAATTTTCTCAGCCATGCCCTGGGACTCAGTGGCCATGAACAGGAGATATCTGCTGGAGGGAGGATGGGCTGTGGGAAGATAAAGATGATTGCCCAGCTGGTTTAAAAATGGCCCATGAGCAGAGAATGTGTGCCAGGAGATCAGGGGCACTGCCCCAGCCGGGTCAGCAGATGGGACAGAACTCACATTTCTGGGCACATCCTGTACTTCAGCCCAACACAAATGGTTTGCCCAGGGAGGTGCTGGAGTCACCATCCCTGGTGGTTTATAAAGGTTTATAAAGCCTGGGTGTGGCTCTGGCTGCTGTGGGTTATTGAGGTTTGGGCTGGGTTGGACTTGATGGTCCTGGAGGGCTCTTCCAACCCAGTGATCCTGTGATTGATTCTGTGATTCTGTAATTTTATGGGAAATTAAATTCTTGATCAAATCTGCTGCTGGATGTGCCGCTCTGCCAGGAATTCCTCCCTCAGGTTTGAATCCAAGGAGATGAAATGTGGTTTGGGTTGGGCTGAGCGTGGAATCACCAGGGTTGGAAAAGACCTTTGGGATCAGTGAATCCAAACTGTGCCCAGTCCCAGCCCAGAGCACTGAGTGCCACATTCCTTGGACACTTCCAGGGATGGGGACACTTTGCTGGGCAGCCCCTTCCAATCCCTGAGCATCCTTTGCATGGGGAAATTCCTGCTGGTGTCCAACCTCCCCTGGCCCAGTCTGAGGCTGTTCCCTCTTTTCCTGTCCCTTGTTCCCTGTGGAAAAAAACTCTGCTTCCAGTGAAATTCAGCTTCTACAACTGGTAAAAAAGTTGGGAAGAGTTTCCAGCTGCTTTTCCAGCATGAAACTGGAACCACTTGGTGAAATAACGCTGCCTGCAAGGGAAAAAAAAATGACATTTTCTAGAGAACTTTTATAAGAAATTGCCTATTAATTGTAACCACTATAAACTACACTGCTTAAATTATCTTCCAGCTGCACTTTTTTTCCCTTCTTCATGAGCTGTTCATGCTCTGGAACTAAAAAGAGTTGATGAGCTGGGTCTTGGGATGGTAAATTACAGCTGGATTTAACCTTTGCCACTGGAGAGTCTGTGGTTCCATTTTAATCTCTGTCTCTCTCACAGTAATTTATGGATAGGACACGAGGGAATGGCTGGGAACTGAAAGAGGATGGGTTTGGATTCAAGATTGGGAAGGAATTCCTGGCTGGGAGGGGGGGGAGACTCTGGAATAAAATTCCCAGAGCAGCTGTGGCTGCCCCTGGATCCCTGGAATGTCCAAGGCCAGGCTGGATGGGGTTGGAGCAGCCTGGGACAGTGGAAGGGAATGAACTTTAAATTCTTTTCCAACCCAAACCATTCCATGCCAGCTAAAGGAGAGCTGGTGTTGACATTTGCAAGCTGACATTACTTAGATACACTCTCTGCCCAGGTAATACCAGGAATAACCAATTTTTTTTCTCAGTTTTGAATGCATTTAAGCAAATCCAGGAGTTTTCACACCATTGTTGTCTGGGAAGGAGGTGGGGCAGCCACATCTCCTGCTTTGGGATCTGTGCCTTGTTCCCTCTGCAGTTTTTCCACATCTGATGTTCCCAAACATCTCTCCCATGGGAAAGCAGCTGCAGAAGGTTCCAGGGTTGGTTTCCTGAGCTCCTTCCCACCCCACAGCCTTGGGGCAGCTCCTCCAGCTGCTCTGGGAATTCTGTGCTGTGGAGAAGGGCAATGAGAAGGAGCAGAGGCTCTTCTGTCCCTCCTGGAGCAGGCTCAGGGTGTTTCCTGTTGCCTTGGTCCTCACCTTGGGCTTTGGGATGCTGGAATTCCCCTTTCCAGCATTTTGGGTGGGTATGAGCTGATGGCTCACCCTGTTTTCCATGGCACCTCCTCAGGGATGGGATCTTCCCACTTTTAAAGGCACCTGGTGGGGAAAAATTGGACTGGAGGGGGAAAAAAAGGAGGATTTTGGTCATGTCTGGCCTGGTGCAGAGATGATTTCCATCAGGCTTTTCCCAGTTTGGTTTAATGGGCAATTTCTCTGCCTGAACAAACCTATTGACTCAGCTCTTCAGATAATTACTGGATTTCACGTTGAAAAGCCTTCATACAAATATTAAAAAAAGAAAAAAAAAAGCACAAAAGAACAAAGACAAAGCAGCCCCATGTTATTAATCAATGAGAGGAGAAGGGCGGATTGTTATGAAAATACAGCACCCACTCCTCCAGCTTCCCCAGAGCAGCAGATGGTGCAACATTTGTGGAGACAGATCTTCCCCAAACAGTCTGGATTAACCATTTAGCATTCCCAGCTCCTGTTTTTTATTTTTTTTTTTTTTTTTTGAACAGGCAGGGAAAGGCTGGGCAGCAAATGGCTCTTGGACAGGGAGCAGGAGCAGCTGAAGTTGTCCTTGGCTTGATGGGAGTGACTTTGTGTTCTGCTCAGATTGATGGTGCTGGCTCCTGGCGTGCCAGGATTCTTGCAGGAGATGGAGAGGGATGTTCTGGAGCTCTTGGGCTGAGCCCAGCATCAATCACACTCTGCTTTCTGGGGCTGTGTTTGCAATGCAGAATTTGGGGGTGCTGTTCCTGAGGGGAAGGGAAAAGGGAAGCCAAATGTGGTTTTTGATCCCTGGAATTGCCCTGGCCCAAGGCTGCCCCACACTCCCTGAGGATTTATGACAAGGGGGAATGGCTTTAGACTGACAGAGAGTTGGTTTAAATGGGATTTTGGGAAGGAATTCTTCCCTGTGAATAGAATTCCCAGAGGGGCTGTGGCTGCCCCTGGATCCCTGGAAGTGTCTGAGACACTGGGACAGTGGGAGGTGTCCCTGCCATGGGGCACCATGACATTTCAGTCCCTTCCAACCCAAACCATTCCAGGATTTTATTCCAAATGCACTTCTATCCTGTTAAACAGCTGCATAAAGACCTGTGACACTCACAGAGGTGACTTTTTCCTCCCACATCCACTGGGATGTTTTGGTGCAGTGTGCAAATCAACCCCCTGTGTCCCTCTGAAATCCCTAGATTTGGTAGTTTCATGGGAAAAGAGTCTGGAATATTCCAGACCTAATCCAGTTCTAGAGTTCTGAATAGTGGAATGAGCACAGGAGCTTTTGCCTGCCAGGTCCTGCTGTGCTCAGGGGCTCCCAGAGCCTCAGCACTGACCACCATCCCCCAAAAAAGTTATAATCTAAAGAGAGAAAAGGAAGGGAAGAGTCCCTCAGACTTGCTGAACCCACAACAGCAACTTTTCCGGAATATTTTAATATAAACCATAAAATATCCTTAATTTTCATTTACTGTTTTCACTCCCTGTCCCAAGAGCCAGAAATGGGGAGTTCCAACCACAGCAAAATCCCCCAAACAAAGCTGGCAGCCAGTGAAAGAGGCCACAATCCATTTTTCCTCTCCAGTTCTTGAGAGAATGAAAGGAAAAGTGTATTTATTCTTCCATTTCTCTGGGGGACTTCCTGAAGTTATTAGAGTCTGCCTTATTAAATAATTGAGCAGGCTTGTCATAAAGTGACTTCTCCTCCCCATCCATCACAGAGATGAGCAGAAAATGGCCCGACAAGGAACATTTGCTGGGAAAGCTTCAGGGACCATTAACTCTTGTCACCACCAAAGTGATGAAGGGACCAGAACCTGATCCTTTTTCCTACCTGGTTTGTAAATATTCAAGTGACAGATCTTCCCTCCTCCTCCAGGGTGATGGCCAAAGGGGGAGTGCTGGGGTGGAGAGGATAAAGATGATTTTCTGTCACAAATCCCAGGAATTCCCCATGGGGATCTGCCTCAAGGCACCTCCTGCCTGGTGGCCCTAATGTTTTCATCCCACATTTAGGGAAGAGCCCCTTCCTCACCCTCTCATCAGGAATATCCTGTGCCAGGGGAGGCTTTGGTTGGATATCAGGCTGGAAGAGCTTCCCAGGGAATGGGCACAGGGCTGCCAGAGCTCCAGGAGTGTTGGGTCAGGAGTTGGACTGGATGGCCCTGGTTGGTCCCTTCCCATTTAGGATATTCCAGGATTCTCTTTTTCCTCGGTTTCTGGGGATATTTAAGTTCCACAGAACCCAATTTTGACCCACTCCTGTTGGAGTGTGAATTCCTCTTTCTCTCTTCCACACAAAATCCTCTGGCTCTGCTGTCCTGCCATCCACCCTGGCAGCTCCTGATCCATGAGGAGCCTCCTGTGCAGAGCCAGACCCAGATCTGCACCTTTCCCACCCTGATATTCCACAGGCAGCTTGCCCAGAGCAGGAGGAAGTTGGGACTGAAGCTGCCACTGCCCCAACCAGTTTTAAATCCATTTAAAATCCATTCTGGGAATTCTCCAACAGCAGTTAAACATAAAGATCCAGTGATGTGGATTTGAGTCCCACTCTTAAGGAGGCTGCTACAAACCCTTCTCTTCCCTCCTGCCAGGAGGGGATTGTCCTTGAGCCAGCCAGGATCAGGTTTTTGTTCCAGCTTCCAAAGTCCTGTGCAGATGGAGCCCAGCCGTGGGTGCTCAGGTGTTTCCTCCAGTGGAATCCATGGAATGGGGATGTTCCTCATGTCCCACCTCAGCCAGGATGAATCTCCAGAATTCCATCTGGAAGAAGCCTGGGGTGGGATTTGTGACTTCCTCAGCTGAAATTCTCTCCTGGTGCCGTTGGACTGAAATCAGAGCTTGATGTGCTTTGCTTTGCCTCAGCCATGTCCAGGATTGGTTTATTCCAGCTGGGAATAAACCAAAGGAAAAGGCTGGTTAATACAAGAAATTGGCACAAAATAATTAACTAATTACAACCTTAATGCCTTCATGGGAGTCTTGTCCCCAGAATTGCCCCAGAAAACTCTGATTTCTCTTTTGGGTTCCCACCAGCTCCAGGTTGATGGCACAGCCACAGCTTGGAGGAGATCTCAGTGAATTTGGGATCTAATAAATAATAATAATAATAATACTAGCAATAATAGTAACAGTAATAATAGTAATAATAATAATAATAGCAATAATAGTAATAATAGCAATAATTTTCAATAATACATCCTTGAGGTGGAAATATTCAACATATCTTTATTCAACAGGCTCATCCAAGGGGGAAGCACGTCTGGAGCAGCCTGGTGTTTAATCTCCCGTCATCCTGGGTGAATATTCCAGGTCAAGGTGAACCCTGAGCTCCTAAATGAGTATTTGGGAATGCAGGCTCGGTGCTCTTCAATCTTCCCACCTGAGTTTCCTCCCAGTGAATTATGAGGCCGGAGATAAGATCTCGGGTGCTTTATATCCAAACAAATGGACAAATCTCAGCCCTTTTGTTTTTTAAAAGCCTCAACCCAGAAACAATTTTAGCCTCTGAAGGGGAAGGTCACTGCCTATCTCTTCCACTTATAAAATATTGCAATTGGCTGAGGAGTGGAGCTGAATCCCAGGATTTCAGCCCTGCTGGCGCGGCTCCGGCTCGCTCTCCATAAATCACCGCGCTGTCAGCTCCGCTTTCACCTCTCCAAGTCAGATGCTGACACCTTGTTCCCTCTTTTCAGCCACTTTTTCCACCCCTGCTCAGGGGAAAGTGTCCTTTGGAGGCAATTTCAGTGATGGATTCAGTCCCTCTCCCCAGGAGTGAATTATCCAGTGGGACATTTGGATATTTTGACACCGGCGCTCGCTCGTTCTGTTGGGATGAGGAACGTGGAGAAGGCACCAATGTCAAACAATTCTGAGCCAGCACTTTGGGCTTTAAGTGATGACCCCACAGGTCTGTTGGTGCTGATGAGATGCCCAAAAATTCACAGGTGGGGTGGAACTCCCATCAAAAGGTCTGAAGGAATGTCTGTGTTTCAGGAATCTTTCCCTAAACATGATTTTGCATTGTTTTTAGGGATTTCAGCTTTTTCCGGCTTCACAAGACAGGTCAGGAGGGTGAAAATCCTATTCCATCCTTGTCCAGTGGAAAAAGCATTTTTGGGGTTGTCCAGAGGAGTGTGAAGCCAATTCCCCTCTCAGCTCCCCATGGCTGGTACGATTCTTGTTATCCAATTATTTTTAATGGATAAACAATCTTCCTTTGCCTTCTCATTTCTGGAAGTGGGATGAGCTGAGAAGAGCTAAATTCGGCCTCGTTACTGTGCAGGCCTTGCCTCTCAGCACTAATTGGCTGGGAAGGGATTTCCCACTCAGCTAATTAGCCTTAATTGTGTCACTTTCCTTATTTTGCTGTTTTGCCTCTTGCCACAAATAATCCTGGATGCAGCTGAGGAGAAGAGGCTGAATTGGGCTCCATCCATGGGTGCAGCCAGGATGTTCCTTCACCCTTCAGGACCACAAAGAAAGGACTCACCTGGGCTCTTGGTGACCTCAGGTCAGGTTATCCCATCCAAACCCAGGTAAAAGGGGAATTGTGATGACTGGGAGATTTTTTGTGTGACGAATTTTCAGCCTAGAATTGTGGGTTTTTTTTTTTTTTTTTTTTTTTTTTTTTTTTTTAATTTTTGTTTTCCTTGGGCCTCTTTCATCTCCTTCATTCCTGCTTGATTTGCAGTATAATCATTAGGGGAGCACAGAAGACAAATATCCAGGTCATTGCTGGGGAGTTTCTGATGGAATATCTTGGAAGAGCAGACATTCAGCTGGGAAGCAGCTGCAATGGTGCCTTAACTCAGAATCCAAATCCAGCAGGGAATAAGACAAACTTTGGGTCCCTTCCAACACAAACCATTCCAGGACTCTGTGGTAAGGAGTGGGGTGCTGACCCCAAGCTGACCTCCCTGTGAGTTCCCCTTGGAATGATCCAGGTGTGGTTTTCAGGAATGGTTTGTTTTGGATCCCACCTGCTCATGAACTCTGATTTGTGGGTGTTTCCTTGTCTCCATTTCTTCTGCCATCACTATCCCTTCTGGCCTTGCCTGTTTGGTGGGAACTGAGGGTCTTCCCTTGCTTCCAAGTTGGGATTTTCTGCCTCTTGGGTGGGTTTGCTGGGAATTGTGGCTTCCCTGGGCCCCAGCTGAAGCTGCTGGAAGATTTGTGGCAGGCACAGGAGCCCTCCAGCTGCCTTCCCAACACGAACCAGCCTCTTTGGGGTTGTTTTTCCAGCACCACAACCTCGAATTTTTGTGTCTCTGGCCAGACCAGGGCTTGTTTGGTCATATCCCACAGGTGAGAGCTTCCCTCTTGCCCACCCAGGATATTGGAGCACAGTAAAATGAGGAAGAGCAGGAATGTGTGAGGATGTGTGTGAGGATTCTCTTTTTTTAACGCTCCATGGCTGTGTAAGAGAGGAGCAAGAGAGATTTAACACAGAAAAACTCTGGAGAGTTTTATTTATTCCTCTGTCTCCTGGAGTGCATCAGGATCACAAATCCTTGTAACACGAGGTTTTAAAGCTCTGAGCAAGCATCTCTCTCTCTCTCGGAAAATCCTCCTGCAAAACGCGAAGCGATATTTTTGTCATCGCGTGCCTCGGGAGCAGCTGACAGCTGCTGCTTTGTCCTGATCTGTTCTGCACTTTTCTCTTTATTGAGTGGAACCAGAGAGCTCTGGGGTGGGGAGAGGGCCCTACTGTGCTTTTCTAGGAGTGTTTCCCCAGATTGTGCTGGGTGATTTCCTGGGAGCACGGAGAGGGATGTGGAAACCTCAGGCAGCTGCTCCGTGGTACCTTGGAGAGCTCCTGCAGCCAGTGTGGATTCTCCAATGGGTGGGAAGGATCTTTACACTGTGCTGGTAAAATTTTTATTGGAATCCTTAAAAATCCATGGGAGACTGTGCTCCAGAGGGGGATTGATCTGCCCCTGTTCTCCAATAAAGAGGGAGGATGCTTTCAAATCTGTGCCAGAATTTATCCATCATTATTCAGCTTTGGAGTGACAGGAAAAGTGGGAATGGCTGCAGAATGAAAGGGGGCAGGGTTAGATGGGATATTGGGAAGGAATTCCTGGCTGGGAGGGTGGTGGGACACTGGGATAGGTTACCCAGGGAATTATGGATATTCCATCCCTGGAAGTGTCCAAGGTCAGGTTGGATGGACTTGGAGCAACATGGGATAGTGGAAGTTGTCTCTGACCAGGGGGTGGAGTGAGATGATTTTTCCTTCCAGTTTAAATAATTCCTTGATTATCACAGTTCCTGATTGTTACAGTTTCCTTTCATGAACTTCCACAGGTGGAAATTTCTGCTTTTGGGCTGCAAAATAGATCAAGAAATCAGAGAAGCTCCAGTTTCATGTGTGACACACACAACTCTTCCATGTGGATGAAAGTAATAAAAGACTCCAGTAAATCACCAATATGCTCAAACAGCTCTTAATTACAAAATTTCCCATCTTACACTTTCTAACCAGGCACATTTTTGGCTTGAAAATGTTAAATTCCTAAGCCAGGCTTTGCTTCCTAGAAATGCATCAAGCCTGGTCTAAAGGGCTCTCTCTGGGCCTTTCATCCCAGTTTCCAGCCTTTAAAGGGGCTCAGCTGAAAAGGAGCTTTTCATTTCCAAAGTGTGTGGTTTCACTTAGCCAAGGAGATAATTAGGTTTGTCTTGTAGTGGTTCAGGAGCTCAGGTGTCAACTAAAGCAGGATTTCATCAGGAAATTCCTGCCTGGTGTTGTATTGATTAATGAGAATTTGCTGCAATTATAGAGAGATAGAGAACAATTATCTACCTACCCTGGAGGAGAAACAGGAGAGCACTAAAAACGAGGAACTCAATAAAAGAGAAGCACAGATGTAGTGGAAATGGATAAATAACATTTTCTGTTGTGGCACTAAATTACTTCTCAGTGTGGTGGGACTGTGGCAGAGCAAAAAGGGAGAGGAGGGGGAAATCAGCATGGGAAGAGTGGAGGGAAAAGGGAGGGAAGGACAAATCCTCACCTTCCCTGGGCTCCTCTTCCTTTTCCTGCTCTCCTGGCTGTGGTCAGGAATGCTGGAATTGGGACAGCACATCCAACACCCTCCGTTTTTAGTAAAGAAGTGTCCCCTGTGCTCATCAGGACAGGGAATTCTTCATTTCAGCTCCAGAGGCATCTGAGCATCTTTTTCTTGATCTGTCAGCTCTGCTTAGCCATGACTGCAGCACTTGAGGGATGGAATTCCCAAATCCAATCCTTCAGTTCTGCAGTTTTCCTCCTTTTGTGGGCTCAGCTTCAAACTCTCTCAGGTGTGACCTCCCAGAGACAGACAAACAGTTGGTAAACTGCAAATCCAGGGTATTTTCCATCTGTGGCAATCAGGATGGGGGATAATGTAATCAGAGTGGAAATTGTGGTTTTGAGGCTTTTGGCTGCAGCACATGGAGAGAGAATGAACATTTTAGGTCCAAAGCCATTTGAAATGAGAGCAGGTCCTATTTATGCTGAAAGGAAATGAGGCAGGGGAGGGCAGCAGGGCAGAATTTCCTTCTTTATCTTCTGAAGATGTCAGGTAGGGGGGATGTGATATCCAGACTGAAGTGTGAGGATACTTGGAATTTCCCTCAGGTCTTAATTGCTGTTTTTCTCATAGGTGGGGTAAGAAATGGGGTGGAGCTGGTTATGAGGTGGTGGAGTAACTCTGGAGTTGGTTTTTCCAGTGAGGTTCAGCCCCAGGAGAGATTGATCTGGGCAATCTCCACAGTTTTTTAAGGAAAAGCTGGACAGGTGTTTCCCAGATTTCTAAGGAAAGCAACATCAAAGAGGAAATTGCTGATCCTCATCCCCTCTCCTCTGTCCCAGCCAGAGGGTGGAAAAAGGGAAAAGCAGGAATTGGGTGTTTGCAGTGGCTGCTTGTGAGTCCTGCTCTCATTCCTGAGGAATATTCCCTGATTTGGATCCCAGTGCTACATTTAAAGATGATTTTTGACATCTTAACAGCTCAATCCCAAACCAGTGGGAAAAAGGCTTTGCACAGGGGAGCTGGTGGAATTTGGCAGGACAGTGTTTTCTCTGAGAGAGGATTTAGGGATGAATCAAATAATCTCCTCCTCTCTCTGAGCCTGATGTTTGCCCTCAGACTCAGCTTTTCCCTCAGGCTTTCTCCTTGCAGATATGCTGGGATACATCTTGGAAATGAGTCCATGGCTTGGGGTGGGTGGGACCTGTGGGATTTGGGCCCCTTCCAGCTACAAGTTCCAACCTTCTCCCTTGGGATTATCCAGCCTTGCACTAACCAAAGTTTTGCAGTTATTTAAAAATAATAAAAATATTTTAAAATTACTCCTTGGTTTAAACAGCTAAACTCAAGGATTTGGAGGGAAAACACAACCACAGGATTAAATTCCTGTAATTCTAGAGAGAGGAATCTCCTGAGCTGGATTGATGAAATTGTTGGATATAAACTACAGGGTGTGGTGCAGAGCACAGGGGAAACAGACCTTTCCTGGCTGATTTTCCTGTCCCAGAAAAGGTCATGGATTGATCCTGGTTGATATTCTGCTTCCAGAAAAGTTTTCATGGTGGAGATCCCACGATCCTCCTGCAGTCCCTCATGCTGGTCCTGTCTAAATAAAAACATTACATTTTTTGGTTTTCTTGGTTTGGATCAGCACCATGAACCTCTGCTGCTCCTTCCAAAGGTACTCCAGGAATTGCTGGGAATTGCAGATTGCTGCAGTGATGACTCACTGCAGTGGGACTCCAAATTCTAATAAATTAAATATGTATCAAATTTCTCATTAAAGTCATTAATGATGCCCAAATCCCAACTGCATTGTGGGAATGAGTGGATAAACCTGGCTCCACAATTCCCTGCTGGCTACAAAGGGATTTCACAAACATTTCCCATTTTTTCCCCTTGGATTTTTTGGATTTTGGTGGTGAGGGCAGGGACAGAGGGAGAATAAACAGCTCCTGAGCCCTGGGTGACAGCTGACTGTAAAAAATTGCTGTAATTATCATCCTTGGTTGGCTTTTCCAGCAGAAAGGAGACAGGATGGATGTTTTGGATTGGATAAGGGAAGTCCACAAGGCATGTTGGAACCCTGGAAACTGAAAATTTTACACTTTCTGTGCCCAAGAGAACACTGCATTTGACCTGAGGCCATTGAGAAGACTTCCAAAAATTGAGTGATAGAACTAGAATTGCAGCTTGAATAGAAGCGTGTAATGTCACATGGTGAAAGATTTAGAATTTAAGGATTTAGAATATAGTAATATAGAGAAAGCAAGATGGAGGTTTTAGGGTGGAGGTTTTGTCCTTCTTCATCTTATTCTTCACAGTTTTGGGTAGTACTGTGTGATTGGATAGAGAAATCTGCATTGCAGGCCATGGGTGATTAGTTATTGGGTTAAAAGTAAAAATAATTTAGGTGTTCATTCTTAATTGGATAATTTTCCCTTAAAAGGCCTTGTAGAGAGAGAGATATGTCTCCATTTTTAGCTTGTGCTGTAGAACTCACTGTAGCATAGATAAGAATTAATAAACATCCGAGTCCAAACAAGAAATACTATCTCTCTCATTTAATCCCAACCCTGGAAAAAAGAAGATAAAATGTGATGGAGGCTGAGGTGAGAGATGGGGCAGCAACACCTTCAGGACAGGGTGTTCTATGTCCAGGCACCTCCAGGACTGAGGACTCGTTCCCTGCTCCCCATGATGGATCCCAGGAACTTTCTGGGGTGGTTCCACCCCTCCCCTGGCTAATGGGCAGGGATGGAAGATCAGAAACAGGGATGGAATAATTTTCACCACTTAATTCCCCTCTGAGAGAGCTCCCAGGTGTTTTCATATTTTAATACTTTCATATCAGTTTTCTTTGCTCTGTTAGCAGGCAAATTCCAGCATTATTGATTTGCCCCAGGCACTGGGCATAAAAGATCCATGGATTCTTTATGGAGAGAGTCAGGCAGCCGTAGTTTTAAATTAATGGAATAATTTTGCCTTTACAATCCTTTCATGAGCTCTTGGAGCCGTGTTTGGGATGTGACAAACCTCCTGTTACCTATATTGTTTCAGCTAATGGCTCCTCTGTTATAGGAAAATTCCAAGGTCTTGGTCTCTAATGCAGCTGGAATGAGATAATTTTTTCTCCACTTGGCAGAAGGGAGGGCAGCTGCCTTTTCCCTGGAAATCCATTGCTTTGGGCACAGAGGGAAAAACTGGGAAGCTTCACATTAGTGTGGGGAGGTCAGAAAGTGAGAGGTGAGGAGTTCCCATCCTTGGAGGTGCCCAAGGAATTCCTGGATGTGGCACTCAGTGCTCTGGGGACAAGGTGGGTGTCAGGCACAGCTTTGGACTCGCTGATCCCAAAGATCTTTTCCAGCCTCAATGATTCTGTGAGGGAGATGTGGGGCTCCACCATTATCCTTCATCAGAATTCCAGCACCCAAAGCCCTTAATCCACAGTGCTGGACAGGAGTCCTTACCAAAATTGGGGTTCTTGTTCCCCTCAAACTCCAGCTCTGGGTGGAGCCATGGTGTTGTCTCACAGCAGAGGTGAACTGGAAAGGTCTGCAGAAGAACTCTTGGTCCCTAAATTCCTTCGAGGCCAAATCTTCTGGTGCACCAATTAAATTTGGTGACCCAGCCATGTTTCCACATCTGACATCCACACTGGCCTCCAGTTCCAGGCTGGTTTTTTGTCCTTCAAGATGCTCTTACTCAAGGAATATCTGCCCTGTGTCCTGGAATTTGTGTGTGCAGAGAGCACTGCCTGTTCAGACTCCCCTGTCAGCTGAAGGGAGAGCTCAAGGGCTGTGGGATCATACTTGGGATCACTCTTGGGATCAGAGGGAGACAATTCCCTGCTGCTCAGCCACTCCAGTTACTTCATGTCTCTAATTTACCCTGTTGTCCCCTAAAAGCATGAAAGCAAATAAAGACCATGACAGCAGCTCTTTTAATGACCAGACACTGAGGTAATTCACACTATTCCTCTTTTTAAACTTGTTTCACCTTCTTATTTTTGCCATTTAATAGTCCCAAATGATCCCAAAATCCATTTCTCTTTCCCCAGGAGCAGGGTGTTGGACCTGTGACTTGTGATCACCCTGTTGTCCCTGTCTGGAGATGAAACCTTCTAAGAGGGGGATGTTCCTTATCCATTCTGGGGGGAGCTCAGGGCTGGGTTTCTCTTCTCCCATGAGTGATGGATGAAATTCCAAAGGCACAAGTGCTTCCCATGGTTTATTCCTTAACAAAGCTTTTCCTGGGTGCTTGGGAGCAAAACTGAATCTTCAGCTCCAGGGAATCCATTTCCCTTCTCTCTTAAAATTTTGTATTATTTTCTGGTATATTCTTTAAAGATTTCTGCCCAAAAGGGGTTTCTAGAAAGACAATTTGGAGTTCTGAGCCTGGTCTAGTGGAAGGACTCCCTGCCTACAGCAGAGATTTGGGATTGAGAACTTTAAGGTCCCTTCCAACCCCAAAAAATCTGGGATTCAATAGCAACAGGTCCCCTTCCAACCCCAAAAAATCTGGGATTCAATGGCAACAAAGTGCAAACACATCACTCATGAGTTATGTAGTTCTAATCACCAGGATTGTAAAATTATGGGATCAAATCAGGTCGAAATGGGATAATAATTGTTGTAGATTTTTTTGGAGCCCGCTGGAGCTGGAGAAGGTGTCTGTGTTTGTTTAGGGGATCTGTGGCTGGGGGATAAATTCTGCTGCTGGAGCTGAGCCCCGATGGGTCCTGCTGGGAAAACACGAGCAGCAGCGACAGAATTCGTGGAGCAGCAGCGACAAAATTCGTGGAGCAGCACCAGCCACACACCCTGAGCAGCTCAAATTTGCCCAAGTAATTAAAGTGTCACTTCAGGCTCTTGGAGAAGCGTGACTTTCCTGCAGCTGCTGGCTTCGGGACGCCGCTGACGGTAATTCCCCCTCGTCAGCTCCAGCCCCGAGTTCTGGGCGCTCGGTGACCTTGATTAAACAAATCGAGCGGTTCAAGTACATAATTTAAAAGTTCTGTTCAAACACCAGATTTCGATGCCATCGCCGCTTCCCTGGAAAATGAAGGATTTAATGCTCCCATCCAAGCTAAATGGACTCAGCAGCACTTGGGCTGAAAGGACGGCACGGTGGATTAAGGAGCTGTTGTGGGAAGTGTCATTGGGAACCTGTAATTTTCCTGTCTCTCCCTCTTCCTTCAATGTTCCATTTCCATGGTGAATTTCAGGAGACAAATGCATTAGTTCAGCTGGGCTGGGAGGGTTTTGCTCCTGATGTCTGCAGGATTTGGGGCTCGGCACGGGAATTTAAGGTGGAAATGTGCAAATGGGAAAATCATTGCCCAACATGATGGGTGCCATTATATATTGGGAATTTACAGCTGGTTCAGCTGAAAGAATATTTTTTATGATTATAATTGCATAATAACCTAAAGGCTTGTGGGTTTTGAGATTTTACTGAGGGGTTTTTTTTGGGTTTTAACTGACCCTAATCATTCATCTTAGACAGCTCTGGCAGATCCTACATTGTCCATAAAAAATATCCAACAATCCATTAACCACTCAACCTGAAAGCAGCCTGTGAGAATATAATTGAGTCCTTGCTTTATTACTAAATTTAATGGGATGAACACTCGCCTTACAAAATATGATTGACTTCCTTTTCCCCCTGCTGAACCAAACCATAAGCTCAGGGCTGCCTTGGGGTGGGCACTCACCTGGCATGTTCGCTACGAGATTTATCAATTTCCAGCCACTTAAACTCAGATTAAAGCCAGGCTGACTCATGGTGCAGTAATTAAAGTTCCACACAGTGTCCCTTTATAGCCTTAATTATACAATTATGGCTCTGCTCTGATTTGGGTTTTTTTATTTTTAGTTGTTAGTAGGGAGCCCCATGGCTCATCCCCTCCGTGTCCTGCGAGGAACTTTGGCCTCTGGAATGATGTTTCCTTTGGCTTTGTGGTCTTTTATTCCTCAGAGAGGGTTTGAAAAAGGTTGAGAGTGCTGTGAATTAATAAAGGCTGGGATTTCATAGAGTCAGAGAATCCTAGGATGGTTTGGGTTGTGACTTTAAATTCCATCCCATTCCATCCCCTGCCATGGGCAGGGACACCTTCCACTCTCCCAGGGTGCTCCAATGCTCATCCAGCCCTGGTCACTTCAGGGATGGGGAAACTTGATTTTATAGGAGCCCTTCTAACAACAGCACTTGTGGCCTGGCTGCTGAGAGATGGTGAGAAAAGCTTTGGAATAACAAACTCTTTCTTTTTGGAGGGAAGCTTTTAGTGAGAGCTGGGGGGATTTCTGACAGATCCCTTTGAAAATAAGTCTAAGTGTATTCGGGATGGAAAGAGGCCAAAACTTTCACTTAACAAAAAAAGCTGAGAAAAACACTCATGTGCAAATAAAAACCTGAGAAATCAGAGTGATCCCCACCCCTCCAAATTTTGCTTTTCTGTCCTCTCCGATGACTCCACTCCCCAATTCCTGAGCAAAGGGAATGTTTTCCTCAGCGAGTCGGTGCTGCCGGGGCTGGGTGCTGTTCCTACAGTCAGAGCACATTCCCCACTGCACTCTGTCAGATTCCCATTAATGAACTGGAAATATTCCTGCCAGGAGGATGGAGAAGCTGACACTGATAAATGGTGCTGGCGGTGGGGACCGCTGGCGATTGCCAAGCAGCCGCCGCCCCGCGGATCCTGCTGCTCCCAGGAGGAGCTGGGAACTTTGGGAAGTTGCTAATGCGGCTTAGATACAATTTCCTTCTGGTTACATTTAATTTTTTGTGGATTTTTCAAGGATAAGATCAAGTCAGGTCTCCAGCACTGGCTTCTGCCAGTGCCTGCATCCCTTGGAAAATGCGGTTTTTAGGAGAATTTCAGGATTATAACATCAAAGAATCAGAGTGGTTTGGGTTGGAAGGGACTTTAGGGATCCTCCCATTCCATCCATCTTCAGTCCCAAGTTGTTCCAAGCCTTGTCCACCCCAACCTTGGACACTTCAATGGATGGAAAGTTTATCCACAACCCTGAGGCCTTGCTTGGGATGGCTGCAGGGGGATCCTTTTCTTGAATTCCTCTTGAAATTTGGGCACCAGAGTGACTTTGCAGCCAGGTTAGTGAAAAATCCATATGTTAGAATAATGCAGGGGGTAATGAATGACTCCTTAATAGCTGGGAAATAAAGCTGCAGCCAGCTCAATAAAGTTCTAGATCCTCACCTTCCCCTCCACGGCCTTTTAAAATAAACCATAAATTCCTGGAGTTTTACTACTGAGAGACTTAACTATTCAAGTAGGCAAAGTGAAATTTATATTGGATTGGGAGAAAATGAATGCCTGAGCCTTCTTTATAGTCAGAGCAGGGCTGAGTGTGGCAGGCTGCCCTTTTGTAAAAGAGGAAAAATATTAATTTACAATTTAACTGGGGATAAAACAGCCCATGAACAGCAGTTGCTGGTCACTGCTGGAATTTCTGCTTCACAAAGATTGTCAGGGAGGCTTGAGGAAGAGCTGAGTCCCTTCTCCAACTTTTATTCCAGGGTTGTTAAACAACTCCATTCCCACATGTCCCATTTTTTTCCAGTCTCTGGATTTCCAATCCCCATTAAAATTATTTTTCTTTGTGGGGTCTGTTAGAGAGGGTTTGGCTTTGAAGTGAGACAATCACATGAGGCAAAGAATTATTTTCCTGTGCAATGAATCCAGGCAAATTCTGGCTGCTCCCAAAACACCAGGAAGGCTCCATGAACTGCATTTATGAGGAATTTGGGAAGATTTTTGTGAGGCTGTTGGTGTGAGCAAAGACCAGTCCCTTCACTCTACCCCAAAGAGGTACAAGGCAAGGTTTAGGGTCAGGATATTTAATCCTTTCTCATCCCCTTTTGGTGAAACTCTGGCTTTTTGGAAGTCGTGTTTCTATCTGAATTGGGATTTTTATTCCAGGGTTTATGGTGAGCTCACCAGAGCTCAGACAGAGGGAAGTACAAAAGGAATTTAGATTTGGGCCTGGTTATGACTACTGGGCTTTCCTCCCCTCCTTTTTTCCCCTGGGATTTACCAGATTAAAAAAATGCCTGATAATGATGAGAGCTGAACTTGCTCAGTTTTGGGAGGGTTTGTTCAATTGGGAACACTGTGCATGAGCCAGTTTTAATCTCTGTATTTGATTCAGGCTCGCTGCAACTAGGGAATGGACAGGACATTTGTTTTCCAGAAGTTAAAGTGGTTGATAAATAATGATAATAAATAAGGTTAATCTCCTTAGAACACTCCCATTTTATGTTTATATGATTTTTTTTTTTTTTTAGCTGAGGCATTGAGGGACTCACAATTAACTGGGCTTCAACATTTCTGAGGCAGTTGCTTGATGGCCATTGGTTATTAAATGTGATTTTATTAATGTTTCCCGTGGAAATTTGGATGAATCCCTCTATTTTTCTTAGCCTGAACAGTAAATTTTCCCAGTTTGGAAAAGAAATGCACTGCACTCAACAGCTTCATCAGTGAGTTGTTCCCTTGATGGCATTTTAATGTCACTTGGTGTCTAACGATGTCACTCCTTCATTTAGACAGGAGGGACACGGCACATTCCAGGGGGTGGGAGCTGAGCTTGGATAAATTGAACCTGGCAGTGGTTAAAAAGTGGGAATGATTAATCACAGTGATCACTGTAGAAAGGAAAATGGTAAATGGATCTTTAAAGGAGCTTTAAAATCACGAGGGGATGTGTGCTGGCTCATGAATGACCTGGCCCAGCTGCAGAATGAGGGATTTGGGAATATTTGCATCCCCAGGGAAGAAATTCCCATTCCTGGGGTGATGGCTGTGAGGGATCTGTTGTGTGCAAGGTGTCTGGTGAGTTTCTTGCTGTGTCTGTGTCCTGGGAGCCCAGAATATTCCCCAAATCTGATATTTTTGAACTCTTCTGTTGCAAAAGGAGTGATTCCAAAATTTAAATGGAAGAAGTGGAGCTTCCCAGTTCTCCCTTTTTCTCTTCCTACACCCAAACAACCCAGGAAATTCCCAAATCCAAGCTGTGCCAAGTTGGGTCACTGAGAAACTTCAGGAATATGGAAATGATTCTAATCCATGCCTGTATTTACTTGGCCTGATTTTTCCTTATCCACCACCCCTTTAACTACCTGGATTTCGTGTCCTGAGCTGCAAAACTGCTGTTGGTGTTTAATTACCTCCAATAAACCCAAATTCTGTGCTTGTTGCTAACGAGGGATTTGCCTGGTGGCACTGGCAGCTCCTGGCTGCCACATTTGCTTCTGATGAGCATTTTTGGAAATGTTGTCCCTGTCCAAGTGTGTGGAGAAGATTCTGGATCAATGTGCACAGAGCAGAGTTCTCAGCTGAGCTCTCCAGGGCGTTAAGAGCTGGATAAACAGCAGCAAGGTAAATATTAATCCTTTCCCATGGACTGCAGATGGAAGAATCCAGGGCAAGCAGGAATATTGATAAACCTCGGTGTTGTGGAGCACTGTGGTCACAGGCAGGGCTCTGTCATGGATCCCTCCTGTCCCCTTGGTGCTGGCTGCTCCCCTGGGTGCTGCCATGGGATTTTGGGTTGGCTGTGGGTTGGGATCACCTGAATGGGTTTTTCAGACTCCAGTGGGAATTGGGAGTTTCCTTCATTGGCTGGATGCAAAGTAATGGAGCCAGGCTGGGAGAGATGGGAATGTTCACCTGGAGAAGGATCCAGGGAGAGCTCAGACCCCCTTGCAGGGCCTAAAGGGGCTTCAGGAGAGCTGAAGAGGGAATGGGAACACGGGATGGAGGGACAGGACACAGGGAATGGTTTCCACTGCCATGGGTATGGATATTGGGAATTGGGAATTCCTAGCTGGGAGGGTGAGGAGGGAATGGGATGAAATTTCCAGAGCAGCTGTGGCTGCCCCTGGATCCCTGGAAGTGTCCCAGGCCAGACTGGACAGAGCTGGAGCTGCCTGGGACAGTGGGAGGTGTCCCTGCCATGGCTGGGCTGGGACTGGATGTGATTTGAATTCCTGTCCAACCCAAACCATTCTGGAATTCTGTGATGATGAAATATCCCCTAGGAGAGGATGGGCTAAGGTGATCTCGACCACTTCCAATATGAACACTTCCCAACTCATTTCCCTTTCCCCAAAACCCCAAGCAGAAATGAAAACCTCGTTAGAAAGCCCCATTAAAAACCAGCTCCCTCTTTAACCTCATCCAGGAACTTCAGGTGCTGCAGGTGACACTGAGGTCTGGGACTGCTGTGGTTGGACCTTGGACAGCACTGCCAGGACCTTGGACAGCACTGCCAGGACCTTGGATAGCAACGCCAGGACTTCGGATAGCAATGCCAGGACCTTGGATAGCACTGCTAGGACCTTGGACAGCGCTGCCCGGCTGGAAATGGGAGTGGAGACTCCTCTTGGAAGGGCAAAAATGGGGATTGGTTGTTGATTTGCTGCTCCTTAAGCAGGGGTACGTCCCTGGCAAAGCTGCTGTGGCTGGTGCCAATCTCTAAGGGACAGGGCAGGGCTTGTGCCACCACAGAGGGGACACAGGGACGCCTGAGGTTTGCTGGATGAACTGAATCTCCAGGGAAAACCTGGATAAATGACTCTGTAATCCTTCACTTTCAGCGAGAGCTGGGTCAAATTATGGCTTCATTTACAGCCCAGATCAAACAAAGTCTGGGCCTGGTTGTGAAATATGGGATGTTTGGCTCTGTGGCTGGGAAATGCTTTCCATCATCCGTGTAAAAACGTCCCTGAGCTCGTTGGGAAGAGCTGCTCCCTCCCCCTGCCACTTCCCCATGTTTAATTTTGCTTCCTGCCCCGCTGGGAATTCATTTCTGGGTCAGCCCTTCCCAACCTTTCAGTGCATTAATCACCGTGTTGTAGCTTTGATTGAACTGCTAAGTGTTCCTTTCCTAATTTAGCTTCACTAATTAATGAGGGGATGACTGATTGGGCCCAGGCTGGCTGTGATTTGCTGCTGCCACTTTTGGGGGAGTGGGCAAGGCCAGACTTGCTCCCTGTTCCAAAAGGAGGCAGAAAAGGACAGGAAATTGGAGAAATCCTGGAGTATTTGGGCTTGGAAACTTGGTGAAGCTCCTTCATTTTAGAGTGATTAAATTAAAATTAAATTAAATTGAATTACATTACATTAAATTTTCCTTTATATGAGCGGTTGGGCTAAATTTTCTTTCCCTTAGATGTGCATGGAGAGCATGACACTGCACCTCTCTGCTCTGCAAAGTGATTAATTTTAATTTTTTTTCCTCAATCCATGGATATTTTTACCCTAAATTTACAGCAATCCCAATCAGTGATCCAGCCTTGAAACAGAGAAAGAAGAACTTTAACAAAGAGGCCAAAATATTATTCCTTGGAATGTGACACTGATGTGCATTGAAATAAAAATTAATAATGGCTGCATGAATTTGATTTTCCTGGGATTTTGATATTGATTTTATAGGGATTTTAATACTGATTTTACAGGGATTTTGATTTTGATTTTCCTGGGATTAGATGTTGATTTTCCTGAGATTTGGATCTTGATTTTACTGGGATTTTGATGTTAATTTTTCCCGGGATTTCACATTGATTTTACTGACATTTCCATGTTGATTTTATTGAGATTTCCATGTCAGGACTTTGATGCTGATTTTCCAGGGTTTTGACGTTGATTTTACTGGGATTTTGATGTTTTTTGTTGATTTTTTTTTTTTTTGACTGGGAGCCCTGGGCTTGGCACAAAGTTCCTGTTGGGATCAGCAGCTTTTAGCACCCACCAGGCAGGATGCTCCATGGAGCATCCTAGGAATGCACACCAGGAAAAAATTAAATAAAGCACTGCAGCCTGGGTGGTTGAGAGAATATAAAACACATTTAAATAATTCCCAGAGCCTCGTGGGCGCTGGTCAGAGCTGAGGTGTGCAGAACATGAAAAAATCCCCGTGCTTTTTAGGATTAAAATGGTTTTGGTTGCTTAAATAAGAAACTTTTATTTTTCTTTTTTTTCCTTTTTTTTTGGGTGTTAACAGCAGCGACTGAAGGTGAGCCAGAGCTGCTTCCTGGTGGCTGGAACTTGATAACGTGGGGGTATCAATCAGCCTTCCCAAATTAGCATTTCCCTGATAGGGATGCACAAAGCCTTTTAATGAGCACTTTCAAGTCCCCCAGCTCCAGGGGTTTTTTTTGCCTGCTGGTTCCTTAGCAACAGGCAGGATTGGCAGGGAGCAGGAGTTTGATGTGTTTTAACATAAAGGGTTTACAGGGCTGGAAATTGCACGCGAAAAATGAGGATAATTGTGGTTTATTGTTTTGGCACCAGGTTCAAAGACAAACAAACAACCTTTGGGCCCTCAGAGGGTTCCTGGCGTGTTCTTCTCCTTTCCTCTGTTCTTCTGGAGAACTTCTCCACCAAGCCTGGAGTTGAAATTAAATAGACTTTTGTCTGGTTTCTAGAAATTAACACATCAGAGCAGAAAAAGCCAGAGCTGCTCGATCTGCATTAGAAAGGGGAATTAAGGAATGTTGTGTTGGAATGTGCAGAAAGGGAACAAACGTCCTACAAAGCTTAGGGTTTGTGGCACCTTCAGTGTGGAGGAGAGAAGGATCCAGGGAGAGCTCAGAGCCCCTGGCAGAGCCTAAAGGGATCCAGGAGAGCTGGAGAGGGACTGGGGACAAGGGCTGGAGGGACAGGACACAGGGAATGGGACACTGCCAGAGGGCAGGGATGGGTGGGATATTGGGAATTGGGAATTCCTGGCTGGGATGGAATTGCCAGAGCAGCTGTGGCTGCCCCTGGATCCCTGGCAGTGTCCAAGGACAGGGCTTGGAGCAGCCTGGGATAATGGGAGGTGTCCCTGTCATGGCAGGGGTGGCACTGGGGGGGATTTGTGATTCTTTCCATCCAAACCCTTCTGGGATTTGGGGATTCCACAATTCTGTGTAAAGAAATGCTTTGGGCCACCTCCCACTATCCCAGGTCGCTCCAAATATTTTCCACACTCACCCTGTTCATCAATCCTTCTTTTTTTTTTTTTGCTTTCCAGGCACAGGATCACAACTATTCCATCCCAAACTCTGCTGTCAGGAGCTGGGAGAGGATCAGTGCTGAGCAGACACCCTTCACTGGGGAGCACCCACCCCTGTTTCATAGGATCCCACCCTTGAGCTCCTGGAAAACATCAAAGTCTGGTGCAAAGCAGATGATGCCAATTAAGCTTTTCTTTAATGAGCTTTGGGCTTTGCTGCCTTCCTGCTCAGGGCAGATTCCATCACATCCCCTCAGTCTCTGCTGAAGTTGGGATTGGTGCAGGCTGTGCACCTCACAGATGTCCTGGGATGGGGACACCACCCAGAGCTGCTCCACCGAATCCCAAACCTGGAGCCTCCCACCCTTGATTTAAAACCAGAAAATTCTCAGGAATTTTAATATTCTACCTCATAAAAAACAGAAATTTGGACATTTTCACTCTGGACACCCTCCTGGGCACTCCTCCTCTCCCAGGTCACCTCCACAGGACAGGCTGCTCCAAACCTCAATGCCCAGCCTGGCCTGGGACACTTCCAGGGATCCAGGGACAGCCACAGCTGCTCTGGGAAAGCTGTTCCAACACCCCACCACCCTCCCAGCCAGGAATCCCCAATTCCCAATATCCCATCCAGCCCTGCCCTCGGGCAGTTGGAAGCCATTCCCTGTGTCCTGCCACTCCAGGCTCTTGGAAATCATTGCTCTTCAAGTTTCTTTCAGCTCCTGCAAGCTCACAATGAGGTCACCACAAAGTTTCTCTTCTCCAGGCTGGACAATCCCAATTTTCCCAGCCTTTCCTCACAGCAGAGCTGCTCCATCCCTCCAATCATCTTGGTGGTTTCTTCTGGAAGAATAAACTCAACAGAAGCAGCAGGAAATTGCTCCCTGGGAGCCACCCACCCTCTCTAGGGAATCCCACCCCTGACACGGGTGATTTCCATCAGGGGCCCTGGATTTGATGTGGGCTTGAGTCCAGCTCAAGGTTTGGGGCAGGAGCCTTGTGGTGTTTGCTCTGCTGCTGGATCCAGGCAGGGTCAGAGCTGCTGCTCCTCCTGCTCTCATCCCACCTTCCCTTCTGCCCAAATCAGCCCCAATTCTTTAATTATGAACACACCACAGAGAGAGAGCAGCGAGAAAAACCTCTGCAAACATTTTCTGGGGATTTTATGGGCTCAAATGTGTTTTTTATTCAGTTCCAAGAGGAGGATCCTGATCCTTTTGCAGCAGCAATCTGGTACCCCTCAGGTGAATCATCCCATCCCATTGATCCCATCCCATCCCATCCCATCCCATCCCATCCCATCCCATCCCATCCCATCCCATCCCATCCCATCCCATCCCATCCCATCCCATCCCAGGGTTGAGATTCTCCCCTCGAGCCCCTCCAGCTCTTGCTGTAACCAGATCTGCCCTGCTTAACCCTGCACAGATTAATTTGCAATGCTAATTAAGAATGATGACTTATTTAGAGCTTCCAGACTGTTTCCTGGGGGAATTTTGGCACGCTCAGGCACTGGGGAACATATCCCTGCTGTTCAAAATTCCCAATTCCCTGGGCTGAGGTCAGAAAGGTTTTCTGCAGCCAAGATCTGGCTCAGCCCCTGCTGCCTGTGGCATCTCTGGCAGGGAGCACCCGAATTCCTGGGGGATTTGCTCTCTGCAGCCTCCCTTTGCAGCATTCCAGAGAAATCCTGTGGATCAGGAAGGGATGCACCTGTTACCTGCTGCTGCCAGTGGGTTGTGCCAGTCCACTGCAAACACCACCCAGCTCTGCCTCACACTGCCCCATTACCATCCTTCCAAGGCATCTTCATCTCCAGCCCCCTCCTTGTCCAGGGAAGGTTTCCAGGTGTGAATTGCAGCAGTGACATTTGTGGTGTTGGAGCTGGGGCACTCAGGAGTGGCTTTAACACTTAGAGAAACCTCGAGGGCATCAGCAAAATCAGATTTAATTTAAATTTAACAAAGCTCAATTTCGAGTTCACTTTATTGCTGCATAAACATACAAAAAAAAATCAGATTGAAATCAATTTAATCTGATTTGCACAGAGACTGAGAGCACAAAAGGAGAAGAGTGCAAAGGGCAAGGGAGACCCTCCTGCTGAGCCTCTCCTTACCAAGCTCAGCCTAAGATTTGATCAATGGCTTTATGCCTGGAGCATTTAGCAGCACTTAATCATGGAGTAATTTAACACTTGTAGTAAATTGTGTAGAAGCTTTTAGTGAGCACAGCAGTGACTGAGCTGCAGCCCTGGCACTGCTCCTTCTGAAGGTATGGAGAACAATTCCCACAGGGACACAAAGGAGGTCATGGAAAGATGAAAATTCCCTCCTCAGGTGCTTTTGAACCTCTCAGCTGGAGGTGTCAGCCCTGGTCCCATCTCAGAACCCTTGTGCAGGGTTATCTGGGTATCACAAATTTGAGTGTTGGTGAGCTCCAAGGGGGTGTCACATTCCCAGGGATGTCCTGTTCCCACAGATGTCCCTTTTCTGAGGGATGTCCCACTCACAGGGATGTTCCATTTCTAGGGATGTCTCACTTCCAGGGGTGTCTCATTCCCAGTGATGTTTCATTCCCACAGATGTCCCACTTCCAGAGATATCCCACTCCCAGGGATTTCCCATTCCCACCTTGTCCCATTCCCAGAGATGTCTCACTCCCAGAGATGTCTCATTCCCAGGGATTTCCCATTCCCAGGGAGATACTGAGGTCCAGGAGGGCTCCAAGTGCCTCACACAGAACTTCTTTGAAGGCTCTTGAGCTGCTGGCTTTCACGTCTCAGTGTCCAGATTTTTCAGGAAAGTAATTTTCCAAGGTTGTAGAGAATAATGGAGTCATTTTCCAAGGTTATAGGGAATGATGGAGTAGTTTCCAAGGTTGTAGAGAATGATGGAGTTATTTTCCAAGGTTGTAGGGAATGACAGAGTAGTTTTCCAAGGTTATAGGGAATGATGGAGTTTCTCATCCCCACCTTGGTGAGGCACCAGGAGCTCAGGCAGCACCATCCTCACCTTGGCTGTGCAAGGTCCTGATGAAGTTTGGGGAAGTCTTATCACCCAAAGAGTTCCAACACTGAGGGTTAATGAGAATTCCTGGAATTCTGGAGCAGCCTGAGGGGTGGGGAGAAGGGAAAATCCACCTGGCCCTGCCCAGAGCTACCCCAGAGTGTCTGTGGGAATGGGAGACAGTGACAGCAGGAAAATGTCCCCACTCCTGCTCCTCAGGCTGAAAATCCTGATGGAAAAACAGCACTGGTGGTGTTTTTTTGGTCTCCTCTCCCTGGAGCTCAGCTGAACTGGTTCTGCTGGAAGGGTTGGAAATATTTTGGGAGCACTGAGGAAGATGTGACCTCCTGATTTGGAACTGGAGCTGAGGGATGCAGGAAATGCATTCCCACGTTTTTTTTCCCATCAGCTCTGCTCACTGATGGTGCTGATGGATCAATTCTTTCCTTCACCATTCCAGAGGAAAATGAGGAGGAGCCTGGACTTTCCCATTCCTGCAGGAATCCTCTTCCTGCTGCCAGCCTGAGCTTCTCCCTCCCAGGATCCCAGGAATCTGCTGTGTTTCCATTCTGCTGACTTTTCCCCACTTTTAAAAGACCTTTTCCAGCTGAGAATAAATTGCTTTTGTTTCTTCCTCTGTCAGGACTCCATCCCATTTGGAATTTAATGAGGAAAACATTATTCCATATCAGCCCACTCGAGCAGTGCCTCATTTTGTCCAAAATATTGATTATTAATCCTTAATTATTTTATTCCCATATTAGAGAAATTTGAGGGAGTATTTTAGTCGGTGTGGGGTTTTTTCCCTCCCTTCAGAGTTCTTTGTTACTCCTTTTATTAATAAAAGATTAAAAATTTGAGGAAAAAATTGGCTTTGAATTTATTGCTTTTATAATCAATTAAATAATGAAGTAGTGCAGCCTCACACACAAATACGTATAAATATTGAAAAATATATATAAGCTGGATCACTGGGAGTGCTTCAAAGAAGTCCTTGGGGACCATAAACCTTTTCTTTTCCCAGTGGTTTGGGACAACACTAAAAATTCCCAGGTAACATTTCCCAATGGCACAAAGATTGTGGGAGACTCAGCCCTGAAATTCCAGCCCTGCCACATTCTCACCGTTCTGCTCATTCCTTCTCATCCCTCCTTAAATTCCACCACATTTTAGGGATAAAACAGATCTTGGAACCATCAAATTGTTGCTCAGCAAAGCCAAAGCTGAAATTTGAAAACCTGGCTGTGTATCCCATGGATTTGAAAGGGAAGCTGCAGGTATTGAGTTTGATAAGGAAAAAAGACAGAATATTATTTGGAGTTTTTAATGCATCTGGATGAAACATGCTCTGACATTTCCTTCACTAAACTCACTGGCTTAATATTCAGCAATCTCCCGTCCATTATGTTAAATGCCTTTGAAAGAATAACCAGAGCAGCATTCAGGGAAGAAGCACTGGATATGGAACGGCTTCTTCTCCATAAAAATGCAAATTAACCCTCGGGAAGTGGAGCTCTGGCTCGTTTGTATAGAAAATAAAAACGAGTTTCAAACAGAGCCCAGAGGAGCTCTGTGAACCCCAGAACATCAGCAGCCCCAGATGATGATGATAAGAGAATTTCCTAGCTCTTTACCAAATTTTTATTTTTATTTTTAACCCTGGATTCCCTCTGTAACTTGGCTGAGAAGATTCCAGTGTCCCAACAACTCTCTGCTTTTCCAGGATTTTCCTCAAGGATGCATTGCCATGGAAAAGAAAGGATTTTTTGGTGCCTCCATCATCCAAAAGTATTCAGAACAGTGAGTGTTCTGGGATGTGATTGTCATTTCTGGGATTCCTACAGGGTGCTGAGGAGAACATCCAGATGCTTTGTAAGAACTGGACAATTTCCCAAGGATCTTCCTTGGGAAACTCATGGCTGTGAAGGGCCAACACCAAAAAGCTCCAAATTTTCCAGCACTGCAGGGCTTTCCTTGGAAGCTGTGCTGGCACTGGGAGTGTCCAAGGCCAGATTGGGGCAGCCTGGGATAGGGAAGGTGTCTCTGCCTATGGATAAACTGGATGAGCTTTAAGGATCTTCCAACCCAAACCATTCCAGGATTCCATAAAAACACAGAACCTCAGCGAGACACAATTTCCCCAATTTCTTCCAAAAGGAGACCTTTCCATTGATTTGGGGTGATTTTTTAATAGCAGATGTTCTTCCCTGCAGAATCCTAGGTTTTCCGTGGAAGAGGAGTTAATTTCAAATCCTTGTGATGCTCCAAAGGTTTCCCACAGGGATGGGACGTGGCTGCTCTGGGATGTGTCTGAGGAACCTGGAATGTTTTGGTCCTGTTGAGGTGCTTGAGGCTGTGAAATAGGGCACTGGATCAAAGCCAGCATCTTCTGGAAACAACCACCAGAAGAAACCCCCCCCAAGAGCTGCAGTTCCACTTATTTTCCTCATTCCTGCTCTCTTGCTCCATTTTCCAGTGAAATTTTTGCTGCTAATTCTCAGTGTGTGGCTGATTCTCCCTCCATGGTGTGACCACACCACCATCCCCATCTGCTGCAAGGAAACCTTCAGAAAACAGCAAACATCCTTCTTTTTTTTTTTTTTTTTTTTTTTGAGCTTTCCAGTAGAGAAGTCTTTTCCTTTGTTTTTTCATTGTTGAATATGGATATTTCCTTTTCCATAAGTGGTGGGGTGGAAGGTGTCTCCTGGTCTTGTGGAAGGAATTCCTTGTGCAGAAGAGTTGGGATGAGATGACTCTGAGGTCCCTTCAACCCAAATTATTCCAGGATTCCATAAATAGCATCACTATTAGGATCTGTTCCCCAGGATGTTCCCACCATTAGAAGAGGCAGAAGAAAGACACTGGAAAGAAATTTTTTCCTGGAAAAATATTAAAGAAATCTTTTCCTGGAGGTGCTGGTGCCTCGCTGAACCTGGTTTGTGTTTGCCCAGGACACCCAAGAGTCACACTGAGCCCAGGTCACCTCCCCTCCAGGCTTGTTCCCAGGAATTGTGTCTGCAAGGGATGCTCAAAGTCACTTTGTTGGCAAAACCTTTGGATCATCTCTCTGGGCTGTTGGCAGGAAATCAACGATGACAGAATTCCATAAAAACCTCTTCCAGCTCTGGGGAAATTGGATCACAGCTGTGAGAGTCCTGGGTGTGGGAGCCCAGGGTGTCCCCCTGGCCTCCTTGGGGGTCTCAAAACCCCCCTGGTGAGGGTCTCAAAGACTCTGAGTGAGACCCTGGTGTCACAGGTGCTGAATTCCAACCCCTGGGGAAGTTGTCAGCACAAAGAGAATGGAAACAAGCCACCAAAATTAGTGAAGTGTAAATTAGATTGTTAGAACGTAGATAAATAGGTTTTTTGGAATGTTTATGATAAAGGACACGTGGCCAAGATGCAGAATTTGAGGGGTGGATATTTCTTCCTCCTTCTTCTCCCTGTCATCCATTTTTGGTGACATGTTGGCAATCTTAGATTGGATGGGGTCAGGGCTGGACCATTTAATAAAATTGTATTGTATTTGGAACATTTTGTAAACATGTAACACGTAGTACAAACTATCTAAGATCAGCCCTGCCCTCAGCAGGCAGATCCCACCATGGGTGCCAGGCTGAGCAGACCCTGCTGGCCAGGCTAAAGGTGCCTGAGATAAGAAACAATAAACAATCCTTGGAACAAGAGAAAACCATCTCCAGCAATCTCTCTTTGGCTGCTTCAGAGAGAACCAGGGTTTGAACCACCTCATGTCCCTCTGGGGGGATCTTGGGGCAAAGGAGGAACCCCAGACTGGGACATGTGGCGTCCCTGGGTGGGCAGTGACACTGGGCAGGTCCTCAACCTTACAGACACCTTTCCCTTGTTGTGGACAGGTCCAGCCTTCCTGTGCTGCTCCCCATTTTTAGCCTTTATTGCCTCTTTTTTGTGTAATTACTGCTGATATCCAGCATACTATTCCAGCAGTTTTACACCCATCTTTTTTGTTCCTGCTCATTTGTGCTGGGGCTCAGGCAGGAGTCCCCACTCCAAGGAGGTGCCTCAGAAAATGTCTGGGCCTCATTCCAGCTTGGGGTCACATTTCTGGAAGCACTTCCAGAATCCCAACATCCCCAGAGGAGCTTCACAGTGACTTCAGAGCCACTTTGGGGTTTTCTGGGGGTGATGCTGCCTCAGGAGCTGGGGCTGGGTTGTGCTGATTCCGTGGAGCAGCTCGGAGGATTTGGGATTAGGAGAGGGTGGGTGTCTCCCAGTGAGAAATTCTGTGCTGCTGGTGCTGGAATTGTTCTTCCAGAGGAGGACACCAGATGGGATGGGATTAATGGGATGAGATGGAATGGGATGGGATCAATGGGATGGGATGGGATGGGATCAATGGGATGGGATTCACTTCAGGGGTACCAGATTGCTGCTGCAAAAGGATCAGGATCCTCCTCTTGCAACTGAATAAAAAACACATTTGAGCCCATAAAATCCCCAGAAAATGTTTGCAGAGGTTTTTCTCGCTGCTCTCTCTCTTGAGTTTATAATTAAAGAATTGGGGCTGATTTGGGCAGAAGGGAAGGTGGGATGAGAGCAGGAGGAGCAGCAGCTCTGGCCCTGCCTGGATCCAGCAGCAGAGCAAACACCACAAGGCTCCTGCCCCAAACCTTGAGCTGGACTCAAGCCCACATCAAATCCAGGGCCCCTGATGGAAATCACCCGTGTCAGGGGTGGGATTCCCTAGAGAGGGTGGGTGGCTCCCAGGGAGCAATTTCCTGCTCCTTCTGTTGAGTTTATTCTTCCAGATGAAGCCACCAACATGATTGGAGGGATGAAGCAGCTCTGCTGTGAGTAAAGGTTGGGAAAATTGGGATTGTCCAACCTGGAGAAGAGAAACTTTGTGGTGACCTCATTGTGAGCTTGCAGGAGCTGAAAGAAACTTGGAGAGCAATGATTTCCAAGAGCCTGGAGTGGCAGGACACAGGGAATGGCTTCCAACTGCCCGAGGGCAGGGCTGGATGGGATATTGGGAATTGGGGATTCCTGGCTGGGAGGGTGGTGGGGTGTTGGAACAGCTTTCCCAGAGCAGCTGTGGCTGCCCCTGGATCCCTGGAAGTGTCCCAGGCCAGGCTGGGCATTGAGGTTTGGAGCAGCCTGTCCTGTGGAGGTGACCTGGGAGAGGAGGAGTGCCCAGGAGGGTGTCCAGAGTGAAAATGTCCAAATTTCTGTTTTTTATGAAGTAAAATATGAAAATTCTTGCATGCTGTCAGCCAGGATCCATCTGGAGCCTTCTATTTAGAGCCTTGTTTTGTTCCAGTCTTTGCTTTTCATCAATGACAGGTGAAAAACGTCCTTTTTTTTTTTGGATGTTCTTGAGATCCAGGCATGTCCCCGAACTGCCCACTGCTTGTTTGACTTTCATCCGACAGCAAACTGCTCAGCAAGCCCTTGATCCTTTATTCCAGGGCTGTTTTTATTCTGCTGCTTGGTTTAATGCCATTTCCAGACCTCTCAGAGCACAATAAGTCACCAAAAGCTCGAATGCTCAGCAGGTTCCTGTGGCTCTTTTCACATAAAACTGATGAAACTGATGTGTTCCACAAGGCTGGGCTGGCTCTGTTTTTCCTTTTTCCCTTTGCAAAATCAGTGTTGTTCACTAAATATTTATTTCAGCCTGCTGCTCCATCTTTCATTGTTTTCACATCCGTGGGAGTCAACAATACAACCCCAGAGGGAGAAGAGCCCATCACAGGTGGGAAGAAGTTGTAGGTGAATCTGTTTATTCTGCACTGAATTTAGGAATAACTTGAGCTGGAAGGGATCCAGGGACTGATCCCATGAGGAGTAAATCCATATAAAACCAGTCCTGTTCACTTCAGTCCAATATTTGTGTTGTGTCCAGGTCAGTAGTTTTACAGCTGGAAGGAGAAGAATCTCCAGAAACAAAGAATTCCATGGAAAAATCCTTTTGGAGCTGTTTATTGGTACGGGGCTGGTGCTGGGCAGGTTTGTGAGGAAGCTGAGCCTTGAGGAGTTTCTGGATCCTAAAAAAGCTGCTGGTAACTCCTCCCCAGCCCTTTAAGCTCAGGTAGGATATTAGATAAATTTCTTCATGGAAAAGGGTGCCCAGCAAGTCCACAAGTTTTAAATCCTGGAGGGATTTAACTCCTATTAAAGGGGGAGTTCATGGAACTGCAGAATTCCAGAGCTGGGGGTGGATCCATCCCCTCACCCAGATCATCAGGGAAGGGGTTAAACAGGACTGGCCCCAGGACTGAGCCCTGATGTCAGCACAGGGACATCACCACAGGTGATTATCTGCAGGTGCTTTTATTGAAGAGCTCTGGGAATCAGGGCACAAACCAAGGACACGTTTTTATACCCTTTTTGTTATATAACTATATATTAATTATTAAACCCATATTGTTCTATTGTATACATTGATCTTATCCAAGCATGAGTTCTTGTAATTTCCATCAGTTCCCCCAAACATCCTTTCTCATGATTCTTGTTACAATTACATCATTTCTCATGATTCTTATTACGATTAAACAATAATTCTATTCAATTACCAAACAATCATTATATTTAACAATCACATTATTTATCATATGATGATTCCACAGGAGCAGACAAAGCTCAAAGGGTCTGGTTCCCTTTCCCAGCCCTACCAGACCCAACCTTTCCTTCCACCCCCAGAATCTCTTGTACACAATTCCCATGTTTTAGAAACATTTTAACCCTACACTATTATTGGGAGTGACCAGGTTGGGTTTAACTCCATCCCCAGCACTCCCCAGTATTTTCTCCACACCAGGGCAGCCACAGCTTCCCAGGTTATCCCACTTCCAGGGGTGTCCCATTCCCAAGGATGTTTTGTTCCCAGGGGTGTCCATTCCCAGGGGTTTCCCATTCCCAGGGATTTCCCATTCCCAGGGAGATGCTGAGGTCCAGGAGGGCTCCAAGTGCCTCACAGAACGTCTTTAAAGGCCCTTGAGCTGCTTGGCTTTCAGCTCTCAGTGTCCAGATTTTTCAGGAAAATCATTATCCAAGGCTGTAGGGAATGGTGGAGTCATTTTCCAAGGTTATAGGGAATGACAGAGTTATTTTCCAAGGTTGTAGGGAATGATGGAGTTTCTCATCCCCACCTTGGTGAGGTACCAGGAGCTCACATCCAAGGCAGTTTCTCCAGGAGGATTCTGTGGGCAGCACTGGGAAATCCTTGATGAATTCCATGCAGGTTTTCCATGGCTTTCCTTTCACTGCTGTTATATTTCCAGAATTATTTTTCTTGTCAGCCAGATTAAGTTCCAGCTTGGCCCAGGAAGAAAGATGATACCAGCCTATCAACTTTCTCTGAGGTGCTTTGAGGGAAATAACTGAGCAGGAAACCTCTGGGGCCTCGATTTCTCTAAATATTAAAATTGTAATGGAAATTATCCAGTGCCTGGAGCAAAAACCTTATGAAATGTCAGGGCTGTCGTGGGTTTAAACACACAAGCAGCCAATGCTTTGTCAACTCCGACTGGAATTTTAGTCAGCCAAAGAAATTGTTGCTTCACACAGAGATATACACACGGGACTTTTTTCTTTTTTTTTTTTTTTTGAGGAAAAAATAATGAACTTGCTCCTCCAAGCCCTGCAATTCCTGACTTTCAGCAACATCCACAAAGGGAGGCTGATCAAATCTTCAGAGCAAACCCACCTGGGTGTGGGGAGCTTATTTATGGGTGAGGATTTGAGTGTATCAAAGGATTTCTGCTGCTGCATCCCGTTGTATTTTTGTCTTGGTGTAACTAATGGAGCCAGCAGCCAAGCGTGAGGGGGAAACATTAAAGAAGCACAGACTGGATCCAAATAATAGAACTGGGGGAAAAAGAAAAAAAAAATCCAGTTGGGAGCAAAGCTTTGAATACAAAGCTTGTCTGGAGGTGGGTTGGGATTCAAAGAGACAAATAAACTGTGCCAGCTTTCCCTGGGGCTCTGAGGCTGAACCACACCAGGACATTCCTGGAAGCTGGGTGGGGTTTTAGGGACCTTCCAGGATAATTTGGAGTTAATGATCAATTCCCGAATCCCAAGAAAACACAGGGAAAATGAGATGAGCCACTTCTGGCTCAGCACCATCCTCAGCACATCTGGAGATGGTTTCTGGGGGGTTTTCCTCCTCACAAAAGCAGCAGCAGCTCTCAGAGGAGATTTTTGATGGCTGCAATTAATTTAATGGAGATTTTCAGTCTCTCCATATACTTTTTCCCTGTTGGGATTTTCCCCTCATCTTGGAGAAGCAGTGGCTCTGGGAAGATTCCTCCTTGTGGCCTTTCAGCATTTAAATGGGTTTGTAAAAGAGGGAGAGCAACTTTTCCTTGGGCAGGGGGTGAGAGGAGAAGGAGAATGGTTTTGAACCAAAAGAGGGGAGGTTTAGATGGAACATTGGGAAGGAATTCCTGGCTGGGAGGTGGGGAGGAGCTGGGATGGAATTCCCAGATTTGCTGTGGCTGCCCCTGGATCCCTGGGATGGAGGAAGGAGATCCATGAGAGAGGAGTGGAATGGGGTGGGATTTAAGGTCTCTCCCAACCCAAACCATCCTGGGATTCTGCAATTCCCAGGATCTGATTCAGCACCTTCCTGGTGATGATGCTCTTCCTGTCAGACAGAAAATCCCTGGATTATTTTTCTTTGTTCAGCTTTTCCTTGAATTGAGTTTTTGTTTCCAACCCACAACCCCATCCCTGTGACCACTCTGGAAGGTCTTTGCTGTGTGGGGATCCAAACAAAACTGGATCAGATTTTCCCATCTGTTTAACTTCTCTCAGGACATTCTGCAGCTCCTTTTGTTGGGAATTGTTCGGGGCCTGTTTTTTTCCAGCTTCCACCCCCAGTAATCAAGGGGCTGATTTAATCTCCCTTCCCTTGTGTCCTTGATTAAAAGGGAGCAGAACAGACACAAAGAGAGGCTGCAGCAGAGACTTTGCTGCACAGAGGAGCCAGCAGCACAAATTCTGCTCATCCAGTCACATTCCAAACCAACTGCACGGGTGTTTTTGGGATTCTCCATCAGGAATTGTCTTTTCTGGTGTGCCTCTCATGCTGTTGGCACAGAGGAAGCTGAGACCACTGGTTTAGTTTAAAATCTGCCTTTAGGAGTTTAAAATATCATCCAAACAGCCCAGACCTTAAAATACAAACTTCAGCTGCTCCTTGTGCCAGCAGAGCTCCAAAATCCAGGGCAGCCATCCCGTGGGATAAAAGGGATTTTTAAATCCCATCCCATGGGATTCCAGGGATCCCCCTGCTCCTCCCACTGGGGAAAGGCCTGGGATGGAATTCCCATATTTGCTGTGGCTGCTCCTGGATCCCTGGCAGTGCCCAAGGCCAAGCTGGATCCACCTGGGACAGTGGGAGGTGTCCCTGCCATGGCAGGGGTGGGAATGGGATGGGATTTAATGTCCCTTCTATCCCAAACCATTCCACGATTCTCTTTGCTGGATAATGAAGGGATGTGAAGGAAAATGTATAGGAACCTCCACAAAACGAGTTTTTCTGCACAGAAAAGGGATTTGTCTGGAAAAGAGTTTCTGTGTGCCAGGGCAGAGCTTGGGCAGCACCACCCTAAAGCAGCCTGGAGGATTTCCTGTCTGAATTCCAAACTTTTCCAGGGGTTTTCTGCACAGTCTGGGTGGGCTCACCTGGGAAAGGGGGGAGTGGCTTTTCCCCAGGTGGGATTTGGAGCCCCCATCCCGTGGGATCAGCCTGGATGCAGAAATGCCCTCCCTGCTCTCGTGATTTCCCCCCTTGCTGAAGATTTGAATCCCAAAGAGTGAGATTAGAAAACCTCTGGGCTTTGGAGATCTCTCCTGGCCAGGCACAGCTCCCCAAATCCTCTTTGGAGCTCAGCTGGAGCTGCTCCCCCTCCTCTCCTGCCACTCCAGGCTGGATTTTTGTGTGAGCCTTTATTTCCCAGTGTTTTATCCTCTCAAACCTCTGTGAAAGCTTCACTATTCCATCACAGAAATGTTTTCCTTTGTTTTTTTTTTTTTTCCCCCTGCTTTCCCCCCCCCCATTTCTTTGTTTTCTTCCCACATCAAAGCTGTGGTAATTGAGCAGCTCCCAGCAGCAGGGCTGCTCTATTATCCCTGACATCCTCCTCTGCTCCCAGCAGGCTCCCCACAAGCACTCTTCAATCCTGGCAAACAGGGCACTCATCCTTTCTCTCACAGAAATGGGTTTGAGAGGGGTCTGGGCTGGCTCTACCTGGGGTTTGCTGGGTGTTTCTTTAGTGTAAAGTGAATATTTCATGAGCTGAGGAGCTCTCAGCCTCAGCAAAACATCCTCACTGTTTGAGGGTGAGGATGGGATAATTTGGGGTTTTGGGTTTGAAGGTGGATAATTGCTGCTTTCTCACCCTGTGTCACCTTTCTATCCTGATTTAACCCATCATGATTCTCACTAAAATAAAATTTCCCATCTTTGCCACGGGGGTTTAATTCCAAGCCAAGGCCTGGTTGTGGTCAGAAAGTTTTCCATCAATTTTATGCAGCTTCTTCCTGAGGATTAATAATAATTTTTGATTTTTGCTGGAGCTGTGCAGAGAGCAGAGGTTCAGCTTTGTGGGCAGGGCTTTGGAGGAGGAAGAGAACGTGGAAATTTGGCTGCTTTGTCACAGGGAATTAAAATGGAAAACAAAGACTTGACAGAAATGGAAGAGCAACAATTTATCAGTGAAAAATATTGAATTTATGCTCTGTCTGCTGTCACTGATCCATTTGTCACATGTCTGGTGGCTGAGTGTGTGTTTGAAACCTGTCACTTCAAAAGAATCAGGGGCCCATCTCCTGATTCCTCCTTTTTAAGCTGCTAATTTGGGATTTTTTCTCTGTAACCAGTTTGGATGGAACCCTGAGCAACCTGGGATGGTGGCATGAGATGGGATTTAATTTGAAAATCAGCCTGGAATTCTGTGAAAACTTTGGTTTCAAGCCTCAAAGGGTAACAAAATGCAGCTGATGTGGTGGAAATCCATCAGCTGTGGGATCAATGGCATGGATAATTTGGGATTTGTCATTCCTGGGATGAGCTGCTGCTGCCCAGGCAGGGCTGAGCTGTGGGAGAAGCAGAGTGGGCAATAAATTGTGGCTGTGCTGCCCCTGCCTGCTGTGCACTATTAAACTGCTAATTTGGGTCTGCTCTGAGAGCAGCACTGCTGAGATCCTGCATTTCCAGCTCAAGGGCTTCCCATTAGCAGAAATCAGGATATATTGACTGGAGCTGCAGGAATAAATTGTCCTGCTCAGTTAATTGGCTCCTTGGGCTCCCCCTCCAGAGCTGCTCCTTCCCTTCCCTTCCCTTCCCTTCCCTTCCCTTCCCTTCCCTTCCCTTCCCTTCCCTTCCCTTCCCTTCCCTTCCCTTCCCTTCCCTTCCCTTCCCTTCCCTTCCCTTCCCTTCCCTTCCCTTCCCTTCCCTTCCCTTCCCTTCCCTTCCCTTCCCTTCCCTTCCCTTCCCTTCCCTTCCCTTCCCTTCCCTTCCCTTCCCTTCCCTTCCCAGGGATTCCCAATTCCTAAATTATCCCAAATCTCTTCCCACAGGGCCCCTGTAAGTGAGGCAGAGAATTCCTCTTTGTGCCACAGGAATCTGAGAGGATTCCTCATTCCTTTTACAGGGATGAGCTCTGATTTTTGCCACAGCTGGAAAAATGGACATTTCCCTTTTTCCCCATTAGAGGAGTTAATGGCAAATCCATGGATGTTGGGGTTGGAAATGCCAGCATGATAATGTGATAATGAAGGATTCATTAGGAAATTTATTAGGAAATCTGTTTTTTGGGACAGGCAAAATTCCCTCTGCTCTCCCTGTGTGTGAAGTCCCCGAGCAAATAAAGCTCAGCCTATCATGGAAATCCAAACTTGAGCCTGACTCCAGCCCCATCCAAGGATGGCTCAAATTCCCAAGCCAGGCTCAGGCTTGGCAGGCTCTCAATGGGATCCACACTCATTAATCTGTGATTATGATCAGCAGCTCTAATAATAATGACCAAAGAAGTAATTAACAAGGATGAGCTTGGCACGGGCTTAAACAGAAATATTGAAGCAATTTGAGTATTTAAAATTAATTGTTTCCTCTAATTTTGTTTCAATAAGAGTCAAATGAAGTGTTGGGTGTAAAGCTGGAATGCTGGGAGAATTCCAGAGCTCCAGTTGCAGCCCCAGGCAGGATGGGACACTGGGATCCAACTGGAAATGAGGAGAAATCCTGCAGATTCCTTGATTTCTGGTGGGCAGCTCCAAAGAGAAAATTGGTCCTCAGAGGTTTGGTCAGGGATTTATTTGTTTATTGTATTTATTTTACTAATTTTATTTATTTTGCTGATTTTATTTATTTTACTCATTTTATTTATTCTATTTATTTTATTTTTTAATTTATTTTTTAATTATTATTTTCTGTTTGATTCCTCTGGAGAATGGAAATGCAGTTTTGGTGATGGGAGAGCTGAAAAAAGGTTTTGGGACTGGGGCTGGGAGGATGCTCAGGGTTTTCTGTGGTGCAATTTTGATACCTGTCCTTTTAAACCTTAATTACACCTTTTAAACCTTAATTAAAATCACTTTTTGGACATCAATTATTTCCAGCACATCCTGTCTTTTGCCTTTTCCCTGATTTTTCCTGGATTTTGGGGGCATTTGGGGCTGCCTGTGCCCTTCAGCAGTGCTGGGCTCTCCCAGGGTGTCCCAGGCTGGGGTTTGGATTTCTCCATTCTGTGCAAATCCTGGGATTGTGTGTTCCTGAGGTTTGGAATTCCATGGGAATCACCTTCCTGGGAAGTGCTGCCTGATCCTGGCCTGGCTGGAATTTACAGCTTGGCCATGGAAACCTGGAGGGACAGGATGGAATAACAACAGTGATGAAAATCCCTCAGTCCTGCTCCATCCTTTCCTCAGCTCTTCCAGGGGAACCATTGGATCCCCCCAGAGCCAGTGGGATTTTTGGGGTGCTCAGAAATCTGGAATATTCATTTTCCTGCTACTTGCCCTTAGATGTGAGCTGCAAAAATCTGTTTTATGATCCAGGATGCTGCTGTTGTCCCACATCTCCCATTCCCAGCCCAGTGGGAGAAGCTGTGGGATGGTTCTCCCTCCTTCCCAGTGCTGCTGTTCCCAAGAAAAACAGCCCAGGGCTGCTGCCACAGGGATTAATCAGAGAATAAAAATGAGGAATAATAATAAAAATAAATAAAATAAAAGCTAAGCCAGGCCTGGGATTCATCAGCATCCTCCCCAAATTAATTCCATCCTGATGATGCATGGTTTGGGTACAGCAGCAGGAATGCTGCCTGTGGATCCCCAGAACTTCCCTGCTGGATTTGGGGGAGCTCTGAGCAAAAGGCCCCACTCCTGGTGATGGATGAACACTCCTGGGGGGCAGGAATGGAGCCCAGAACTCGGAATTCCTGCTGGGAGCTGCAGACAGCAGATGGATTTTGGCTCCTGAGTGTGTGAAACGGTGAAATGAGGACAGATGTGAGAGCAGAGTTGATCACTTGCTCATAAAAAAGGGGATTTTAATGAGCTGGAGGGCAGGAGCTTCATGTTTTTTGGGAATAAGATATGGGATAATAAAGGTTGGTTTTCTCCTGGCCTGGAAAAAAGGAGTGGAAAATGTGTGGATTTGTCATCCTTTAGCCAGATGGGGTAGGAAGAGTTTGGTTGTGGGAAATTTTGAATTCCCTGTTAAAAGTGGCACCTCATCCCTGGCAGTGCCCAGGCCAGGCTGGATGGGGCTGGAGCTGCCTGGGACTCTGGAAAATGTCCCTGCCATGGAATGGGATGGGATTTAAGGTCCCTTCCAACCCAAACCAATCTGGAATTCCACAGGGATGGTTCTGTTGTTCCAGTGGGAAGGGAGGGCAGGACTCTCTGGATCTTTAATCATCCAGAAGCTCCAACCATGGCCAGGATTCTCCTTTTCCTTGGGGAATCCCAGTGCCAGCTGCAGCCTCTGTGCCCATTTCCCTGCCTGGAACAGACCATGGATCCAGAGAAATCCATCCCAGACTGGGAAAATGGGATGCTGGTCCCCCCCATGGGACACTGAGCTCATCCTGCTCATCCTGCCTGAGCCTTCTTCCAGCTGGGAAAGCTTTTAGGGAAGGTCATTCCCAGTTTCTGCACATTCCATGGAATATTGAAGCATCAGCACCTTCATCCTGATGTGTTTCACCATGAACAAAATTAATTTACCTGGAATATCTTGGGTGAAAGGTCCAAATTCCAAAGAGGAATTTGTTTTTGGGTAGTCCCATAAGAAAAAAACTGAATTATTAATTAATTAATTAATTAAAAATGCAATTTCCCCCTAAAATCCAGAGGGTTTGTGTGTCCTCTCCTAGAAAGTCATGTTAATCCCAAACATTCCCTGGCACAGGGATTGATAAATCCATAAAATCACAGCTCCACCAGGACTGGGCTTGGGAAGTTTCTTTTCTTCCCAGGAAAATCTTTCCCCTTCCTGAGGTTCCAGCTGCTGTTCCAGGTGTGGGACATTCCTGGGGATAACTCATCATCCAGTGGAACAGCTGGAAAAGGACATTTCTGAGTGTCACATCTGGCCAGGGATTCCCCCAGCAGCCACAGGAAATTCCTTTGGGAAGAGCTGAATGAGGATTAGTGTTGGATCCACCTCTTTTATTCTTATTTATTTCCCCTTTGCAAGCCCTGCTGATTTCCCATTTTCCATTTCAGGGCAGCTTTTGGAGCTCATCCCCTTGAACATTTTGCTCCCCGAGGGTTGACAGCAGAGTGATTTTTTTTCCTTGCTGCTCCAGGAAAACCTGTGAAATGCAGGTTATTTGATTTTGATGGAGTGTTCTGCCAGTGGAACACCACCAGCCCTGAGTCAGATTTATATTTCAGCTTTTCTGGTGAGTTCATGCCCCCAGCTGCTGTTGGGGCTGTAAATAACCTTGTTTGGGAGTGATGCTGCCTCATCCATTCCATCCCCCTGGGTGAGAATCTGTGTGTGACTCTGGAATAATTTGAGTGGTTAAAAAAGAGCTAAAAGACATAGGAACACCCCCCCCCCCCAAAAAAAAATAAAAAGAAAAAAAAGAAAAAACCAAAAGTGTTTCCAAGCCTTTCTTTTGGGAAGAGCAGGGGGTTGGAAAAATATCCCCAAATTTTTTCATCCAGCATCAGGAATCCCATGGGATGTGGGTGATGTTTAAAAGTTTGAGAGGGGTAATTTTAAATCAAATAGACAAAAATCTGGGAGATGGGTAAAAAATGCACTCATCTCCTTCAGCAGACCCATTGCTCCCCAAAATCCACTTTCATTTGGGTTTTTAGGAAAAAATTCTTCCCTGTAAGGGTGGGGAAGCCTTGGGATGGAATTCTCAGATTTGTTGTGGCTGCTCCTGGATTCCTGGGAGTGTCCAAATAATAATAAAAATATTAATAATAAATAACTATGGAATAGTGCTCAGCAGTTTTTGAAAATTTTTTTTCATTGAATTATTGGAAATATATATGGAATGCATGAAAATATTTCTATAAATATATTTTATGAGGGAATACAGGCTCAGGAATCATTTCCCTTTTATGTTTTGATACCTTTGCTGTGTGGTAAAACTTAAATTTTGCTTTAATTAAAATGCCCCCAACAGCACTTGAGTAAGAAATGAGTTTGCTCACTTAAGTGTGATTTCATTTTTTAAATGCTAAATCCAAGTTTTCCTAAAATCCTGGAATGGTTGGGGTTTGGAAGGGAGATTAAAAATAATTTTATTCCATCCCCTGCCATGGCACCTTCTCCTGTGCCTGGTTGTTCCAAGCCCTTTCATCCCATTTTCCTGGTAAAAACAACATGAAAATGTGAATATTCCTTGTAGGAGCAGCTGACATTTTACAGGAGCAAAAAGTTTTTTGACTGGGAAAAAAAAAAAAAAAAAAGCCTTAAAATATTTGACAGGCAGATCCTA
The DNA here is from genome assembly GCF_903797595.1 of Erithacus rubecula. NCBI lineage: Eukaryota > Metazoa > Chordata > Aves > Passeriformes > Muscicapidae > Erithacus > Erithacus rubecula. The sequence goes on from NC_136688.1 coordinate 59,200,040, forward strand.
AAATATCAGGATTAATGGAGGAAAAAAAAAAGTTTGTTTTTTTTTTTTCCCCAGGCTGCATTTATTTGTGCCATTCTTGAAATAAATGTGGGTTAAAGCAGGAGCTGTCACATCCAACCTGCCAAAATCTGGGAGCTGATGGGTGAGGAAATTGTGGTTTTTATTGGGATTAAATTTTCCAAGAAGGAACTGGGAAGGTTGGAATTTTCTCTGTGACTTCCAGGGGAGGAGGGAGAGCTCCAGAACCACTTTGGGAATTTTCCTGCTGCTCATCCATGGAAAATTTGGGATTTCAATCCATGGAAATAAGGATGGGATTGGAAATTCTTTTCCATCCAACATTTCTAGGAATGGGATATTGCCTGGGAAGAAAATAGAATTTTGAGATGGAATTTTCTGCTCATCTCATTTCCCTTGATCACTTTTATGACCCAAGCATCACCCTGGGGAAATTCAACATTTCCTGTGGATTTCAGCCGCTGGAATTTGGGAATTTAATCAGCTGGAAATTCCTAAGGAGGCAATTTAAGGATTTCTGGATCCTTCAAAATCATTTGGGAAGGGGATTTTTCTCTGCTGGAACCATCACTTTAAACATTCAGCTCCAAAATATTTATGGGATCTCACATTGAGGGAGCTGCATTTGGGATAATGGGATGGAGAATGTTTTATCTCTTCCTGGAAGAGATTTGAGAGGAATAATAAATAACAGTTGGATATCAAATGCCAGGATCAGCTGGAAAAAGGTTTTAAATGCTGCTGCAGTGCAAGGGACAATTTTATCAGGACATTTCCAGGTCAGGCTTGGGTAAAGATTGAGAATTAGTGAGAATAATAATTGAAAAGGCAAATTTAAAAGCAAATTTGAAGAGGTAAATTGGGGTAAATTTTCCGTTCCACCCTTTATTCTTAATTTAAACATGAAGTTTTTTTCTTTTTTTTTTTTTTTTTTTTTTTTTTTTTTGTCACCCTTCCAGGTGGATTTCATCAGCTGGAATTATTATTCTGGTGAATAATTAATTTTTTTTTCTCTGTAATTGTAGGGAAAAAACCCTACAGCTGATAATTGAGTGAATTTTTGGGAAAAACCAGCAGAGATTTGTGGGTGCAGTTTCAATTTTCAGAGTCTGGCCCAGTGATTGTGAAAGTTCAGCATGAGAATTGGGGAGAATTTGGGGTTCAGGAGAAAACAGCTGGAAAACTTTGAGGGAATGTGCCAGGCAGAAGCACAGGGTGTATTTGAGTTTTTCACTAATTATTGATTGAAGTAGTTCCATGATGTTTGTTAGAATTTGACAATTTGAGCACTTCTGGATTGGCAAAATGAAAACAATTCTGAAGAAAAATATCTTAAAACTGAAAAAAATTCCTGAAAAACTCACCCATGGTTACAAAGAGCCCGAGGGGGAGGAACCTGAGGCTGTTTTTAACCAGCTCTTCTGCATTTCCCCATCCTGATTTATCTGTGGGACTCTTTAATTCCACCCCCAAATTTGGTTATAAACTCATTTTGGAGTGAGGGAATGTTGTGACAGAACTTTCCCAAGGGTCTGAACCTCTCAAACAAAAATTTCTGCTCTTGTAAGAGCTGCTTGAAATTCCTCCACTTTCTCTGGAGCATCTTCCCAGTTATTCCCACCTAATTTCTTTCCACCTCTGCTGCGTTGTTCCCTCTGGATTTTGCTGGATTTTCCCATGTTTAGGCTTTGCCTCAGAGCAAACAGAGAAAATCCTGGATTTTAAAGGTTATTTCAATAATATTTTCAATTTCTTTGCCAGATCAGGACCTCCAGCAAAGAATTCATCAGGAAAGAGGGATGGGGCGGAATTAAGTGGTTGGAAAAAAGGTTTGGGATAAAGAGAAGTGCCTTGTAACACATTTCAGTGAGCACAGGGATCAGAGCTGGCTACTTTAATTTAATGTAAAAAAAAAAAAAAGATGGAATATGTAGAGATCAGTTTTAGGACAGAGTTAATGCAAATTCTTTAAATGAGTTGGAAAAAATGGCATTGATTTCACATAATCCTTCTCTGCAGCAGAGACAGGGCTTTGTTTTGGGCAGATTAATAAATTTTAACATTAAAACTTACAAGTGGCCAAAGAACAAATTCCTACCCAATTCTGAGCAGGAGAAGATGCTCAGGTGAGGTGGAAGTGGCAGCAGCTCCACCCTGAGAGCAGGAGGAGGAAACACCTTGGGCAGGAGAAAAGAGGGGGAAAAAGAGCCCCAAAGAGGCTGGAATTGATCTTTATTTCCTTGATTTGCAGTTTAAGAACTAAATTATCCCTGGATGTGTCCAAGGCAACCTTGGGATAGAGGGAGATGCCCGTGGCAGGGATGGAGAGGGATGAGCTTTGATCCATTCCAAACCATTCTGGGATCCTCAAATTGGAATTTGTGGTGATTTTTGTCACCTCTGTCACATTGAGAGGAGTTAAATCCTCCCGTTTTCCCTGTTTGCTTTGCCTGGAAGTGTTGAGGAAAGTTCCTCTGAAGTGTTTTAGCAAATTCCTGCTCAATTCTTTAATAGCTTCCAATGCATTCTGTCAAATTTTCTGTTCTCCAGAAATGATTTTCCTACTTGGAGTCAGCAAATGAGCAATAATTTAATTTTGGAGAAGCAGCCAGCAGAGAGAAATCATGATCTGATTAATTGAAGCTATTCAGTGCTGTGAGAAGCCTTTTCCCCAAACTGAATGCAAATCCTTGGTGAGGCAGAGTTAAAATGCTTGAAATTGGGAAACAGGAGCGAGTGCAACAAAACAATGACACGGTTCTGGACTGAGACTCCTCCCTGGGTAAATCACAGGGTTTGAAACAAAAGAGGGCAGGAAAACAGGTCTGGCTTCTCACCAGGTCTGTTCTCTTGTGGAAAATGTTGATCTGTGCCATGTGAGAAGGTGGAGAAAGAGAAACTGGGGGGATTCAGGGGAAAGCTTAGAAGGGGAAGGGTGGGAAATTCTCCATCTTCATTTTGGGGTTAGGTTTGTGTTGTTTTGTTCTGGGGTGGAAAGAGAAGGTGCCAAATTGAGAGTCCTTTTCTTGAAAGGCTTCTTTTATTTCCATATTATTTAGTGGAGAATTATTTATGGAAGAGATCAAAAGAGTTAAAAGTGTAATTTCAATCCTTCTGTTTGCCAGGACCTGTGGGATCAGGGACTGGAATGGAGGAGCCAAAGGTGGAGAGGGACTGGGACAAGGGATGGAGGGACAGGACACAGGGAGTGGCTTTAGGCTGGAAAAGGATGGATTTAGGTGGGATATTGGGAACTGGGAATTCCTGGCTGGGCTGGAATTGCCAGATTTGCTGTGGCTGTCCCTGAATCCCTGGCCAGGCTGGACATTGGGACAACCCAAACCATTCCATGATTCCATGATCATGCTGAGTAAGGACTCTGCTAATAATGATCCTTAAGGATAATGATTTCCTTTTCCCACCAGTTTGTGATTCCAGGACAAATGAAAGATCCTGATGAGCCTGATCTTGTTTTTGGTGCCCTTTCCTTCAGGGATCTCAGGAGCTGGGGGGCATTTCCTGGGATTTGCATCCCAAACCCTCCTGACAATGAAATTGTGGGGGATGTTTTTTTCCAGCCCTTTGAGTCCTGCAGTTTGTGCTTTTCCTCCCTTGGTGAGAAATCAGGATATTGCAGAAGCACAATTAATTTGAGTAGGTGCCTGCTGGGCCCTTCTGTGATTCCAGGGAGTGTTCAAATAACTTTTTTAGCTCTCCCTAAAGACATTTGGAAGTGAAAAACTGCAGGTAAGAAACTTCAGAAAAGAGAATTACCTTTTACGGACTATTTTCAAAACCATGTTTTCCCCTTAAATTACTTGTGGATCCAAAGTTATGCTGCCTGCTCCAGGATTCCTGCACTTCCCATGAAAATTGTGCCTCACAAATCCCTTGGGAAGCAGGAAAATGTCCCTGAAATCTTTGGATACTTATTTCCTTGGCTGAGGAACTCTTTTAGATTTAAAGAAATCTTTTAGACCAGGAATCCATGGATATGGGGAGGAAAAAAGGAGGTGCCGTGGATTTATAACCCCCTGGAGGCAGTGGGAATGCAGAGAGGGGTATCAGAGGCTGGGTTTGGTTAAATATAAACAATAAATTACATTTACACTGGATCTTTACTTACCCATGGGGCTGAAGGGTGGTCTTGGCACAGCTCTGCTCCCCTGGATTTTCTGATCCTGGGATTTGGGATTCTGAGGGAAGTTTTGGGAACATCTTCCCTTCTGGATCACTGGCTCCAAGGCAACTGTGTCACATAATCCTTTCCAGAAACATCTCAAGCTCTTTAGTTTAAGATTCCAATTCTCTTCCCACTGAAGCTGTTCCAGCTTTTCTCTGCTTTAATTGGGAATGTTCATTAAATTTCCAGCCTCGTTATAGTCACAGGCAATTCTGTCCCATTTGTTTTGATGCCAGAATCACTCTGCACTTTAAATATACAATTTTTTTCCTTGTTAGTGGTGGTTTGAGGTTACTGGGGCTGTGTTTTATAATGAAAAACAACAGAAAGGTTGTTGGTGGTTTCAAGTTAAAATGAGGTGAAGACAAAGCTTGGTAGAATTCTTGTGACTCACAGAGTCAGGTGTGCAATTAAAATGGAATTATTTTGAGCTGAGACTCGCTCGAGTTGTTGAGATCCCCGTTAATGGTCTCTCCTTCCTGCACACCAAGTGCAGGATGAGGTGACATCCTGCACCTTAAGGACATTGCCAAAATCTTCCAGAGCTTTCTAAAGCTCAAGTGCCTCTCAAAGGAGCATCTTGTCCCTGACCTGAGCTGTCTGCAGGGGTGATGCTGCTGCTGCTCAGCTCTGGAGCTCCAGCCCACTCCAGGAAATACACGGAAAATGGGATATCAATAAATCCCCTTGTCAGCCTCCAGTGGTCACAACCCCAGGGATCTGCTCCCACCCCTCCCCTGGCAGCACAGGGAAGCTCTCCCAGCCAACAGCCTTGGGCTGCAATGCAGGATGTGCCCAGCAATGTGAGTTCTGTCCCATCTGCTGACCCGGCTGGGGCAGTGCCCCTGATCTCCTGGCACACATTCTCTGCTCATGGGCCATCTTTAAACCAGCTGGGCAATCATCTTTATCTTCCCACAGCCCATCCTCCCTCCAGCAGATATCTCCTGTTCATGGCCACTGAGTCCCAGGGCATGGCTGATAAAATTCCATCATCCCACTGGGAGATGCTCCAGCCAGGGCAGGAGCCAAGCCTTTCCTACCCAGAGAAAAACTGACATTTGGGACACCAAGGCACCTTCTTTCCACTGGATTCCAGAGGAAAACCAGAGCCTTGCACATCATCCCTGGAGCTTCAGAGGAAACTGCCCCTTCTCCAGGAGCACTGCTCCAGCTGAGCCACATCTGCCCCTGCAGGAGGATGCAGCACCATGGAATGGGACTGTGCCACCACCCTGACTGACTGACTGTGCCAGCTTGGATTCTGACTCTGCCAGGGCTGGGATTGTTCTGTGTAATACTGCATTGCTAGTTTAATTGTCCTAGGAAAGAACTGTTATTCCTAATTCCCCATCTTTGCCTGAGAGCCCCTTAATTTCAAAATTATAAAAATAATTTGGAAGGAGAGGCTTTACATTCTCCATTTCAAAGAGAAACTTCTGCCTTTATTGGCAGACACCTGTCCTTCAAACCAGGACACCTACAAACCAAAAGGAAACTAAAGAGAAGCCAATTAATGTCCATGATCAACATTTGAGGGAGATTTTCCAGCTTTTCTGGGGCTGGAAAAGCAGAATGGCTGCAGCAGTGATGAGTGTGGATCTATTGACCCAAACCTGGGTGTTCCTGTCTGGGTGCTGTTGGAGAAACCCAAAGCAAGGAGTTTGAGGGGGTCTTTTGATTCTTTCCAGTTCATCCAGATTCCCAGAGAATCTGCAGTGGAATTTGGGGGATTTTGGATTGAAATAACTCCTTGGTGGCTTTTATTGGTTTCCAGTGCTGCCCTACACAAAAACTGTCACAGTAGCAGTCAGTGAGACTCATGGAGGGGAAAGAGACCCTGTAAATCTTTGTCTTTCAAGAATTCCATTTTGAACTTGATTTTCCTCATGGAAGCAGCCCTTGGAATGAGTAAAATACTGTATTTGCTCACATGTACTGAAGGTAATGGTTCCAGAACTACCATTTATCCACTTCCACTCTGAAGAGTTTTTTATGGAATCTTCAGCTGGAGGATCTAAACCAGGACCTGTGCCACCTCTCCATGGGCAGACTCCAAAGGATGATGCTCTGTTCCAAAGGTTTCTCCTGTTTTTATTATCCTGGGATATCAAAGCACCACACAGGACAGGCCTTCACCTCTTCCAAGGATTGTGAGGTTGAAACTGGCCTTGTGTCACACTGGCAAAGGAGGAAGGAAAGCCTTGGCCAAGTGAAAGGTGCAGATCACAATGAATATCCACAGGAATTTGGGGAACAAGGAGAGAGTTTTTCCCCCAGGTCATATAACCATAACCCAAATGCCCTCAAAGACTGATCCTAATTAAAGATGGATGGAGTGAATGTCTGTAGGATGACTCTGGATCTTTATAGGAAATGGAAATGTGCAGATCACACATCTTAGTGCTGCTCCTGGCAGTGCTGGGGCATGGTTGGACTCGACCTCAGAGGCTTTTCTGACCTCAGTGAAGGAAAGCTTGTCCTTCAAAATCCATTCTGGGGTTGAAAAACTGCAGCAAATTTCTGGGACACCCTCTGGATTTGTCTCTTGTGAGATCCCATGGGAGAATTCCTGCAGCATCTTTTTCCCACTGTACTCTGGCTCTGAGTGGGAACCTCAGAAAACACAAGCTTGTCCTTCAAAATCCAGAAGCTGCTCACTTTGTATTTTCTGAAATTCCCACTGATGCTATAAACCAAAGCCTTTAATATCTCAGAGCTCAGAGCAAGGTGGAAAAGATGCTGCAGGAATTCTCCTGTGGGATCTCATGGGAGACAAATCCAGAGGGTCTCCATGGGGTTTGCTGCAGCTTTTCCAAGGGAATATGGAACTATGGCAGTGCTGCTTGTGGTAAATAATCTCAGTTGAGAAATGTTAGGAGTTGTTAGAAGAGTTAAAGGGATTGTTGTTACCTTATCGTTTTATCCACTTGTTGGTTCGCTAGTTCTCTGGTCAGGTTGCTGTGTTGTTCTCCCCAGTTGAATGTACAGTCCCTATGTACTTCAAATCCCAGTTTATTGTATTCCCCTATCCCAGTTCTCCATTTCCGCCCTTCCACTTCCATTTCCGCCCTCTCCACTTCCCACTTCCGCCCTTTCCCCTTACCATTTCCGCCCTTTCCCTTACCTCATTTCCGGCCTGCTGCTGCCTGCCTATCAAGGTAGCAACACCCTATATGTAAATCCCCAGAAGTTTCCCAGTACCACCATTACCGGAAGTTGTTGCAAAAGAAAAGACTCACAAAAGTAGTCAACCAGCACTGAATCCAAGTACACGGATCACCTCAACTAGTGAGCTGAGTCATCTGCAATGTGCCCTTTGTAACTATTTAATTACCGCAATCTGAAGAGCAGTTGAGGAGATTGACACCCCCAGACCAACGAGCCACAAGCGAGTTCTGGACGTGCCTGTGAGGTTGGAACTCCCATTCCTGCCCTTGGACAGGACTGCGTGGGATCCTCCTTTCCACGTTGAACAAGCAGCAGCAGCAGGCGTTGAGCCTCCCTACGACCCCCATTAATAAAAAGAGCTGCTATTTAATAAAGGCTTCGGCCCGCGCTTATTTATTTCAGTTTTGGGGGCTCGTCCGGGATTGGCCACGCCCAGAAGAGGACGTCGGAGGGGGAGGCGCCACCCCGAAGAGGCCCTCTGGGACAGCTGGCCACCCCGGACCCGGAGCTGCGCGGGACCAGGACAACGCGGGAAGAGCTGGTAAGAAGACCGGCGGCGGGCACGGGAGGCGAGCGAGTGTGGTGTGGATGAGACGGGGGCTGGCAGCTCAGACCCCCGAAGCGAGTGTGGACCCCTGAGTACCGCGGTTCCGGACTCCCGCGAGGGGGCCGGCCGGGAAAAGGGGGAAGCGAGTGAGGCCTACCAAGGCCTGGAGGTTGAAAGAGGCGTCTCCTGGGGTAGTAGCCCCCCCCCTAGATCTCCGGGCGTGCGGAGGGCTAGGGTGGCTAGTGTGTGTGGCACGCGGCAGTGGTTAGACTGGGGCGAGCAACGCGAACCCTGGTGGGCCTAATTTTAAGGGGGGGGTGCAGGAAGGGGTAGCCGGCGCCCCGCTGGGACCGAGCCCCCCCAGGGACGAGGGTTTAGGAAGGGGTATCCGGGCCCCGCTGGGACCTAACCCAACTCCCTCCAATATCTGGGAAGAGTAGAGGGAGGGGTGACCGGGGCCCCGCTAGAGACCGGCTCTGTCCCAGTTTTTACTTGGTTGTCAGGAGTGTGGGGAGGGGTGGAGACCAACCCCATTAGGGACCCAACTCTTGTGTGGTTAAGAGTGGAAGCGACAGTCCGACTGTTTTGAAAGGGCTGTGGGAGAGTGGGTGTAGTGGGGAGTGGCAGTCCGACTGTTTTGAAAGGGCTGCGGAGAGAGTGTGAGAAGAGTGGCAGTCCGACTGTTTTGAAAGGGCTGCGGAGAGAGTGTGAGAAGAGTGGCAGTCCGACTGTTTTGAAAGGGCTGCGGAGTGAGTGTGAGAAGGGTGGCAGTCCGACTGTTGCAAAAGGACTGGCAGCCTAACTGTTTTGAACGGGCTGCGGAGTGAGTGAGGTAACTGTCAAGTGAATCCTGTTGGAGACCAGTTCTTTCCTTTATCAGTTTTATTGCCCGTCAGTAATTTTCCTTTTGAGTAGGGACACCTTATAACTTTCTGTAAAAAGGGAATCTATATTATAATTTAGAAAGGGCCAAATTATTTTTTTTGTTGTTAAAAGTTGTGTTGCCTGTCATTAAATTTCTGTTTGGGTAGAGGCACCTTAGAATTTCTTTCAGGCCTAATCAGAGCCACAGCCATGGGGGCTTGTATGAGCAAAGGTAGTGGGGGCGCTAAAAAAGAAAAAGAAAAGGGAAAGAACATTCCCCCTGACAGTCCCCTGGCAATAATGTTAAATCAATGGGACACCCGAGAGGCCACAAAGAATCTGGATAAAATTAAAATGATCCACTATTGTATAGAGGTGTGGCCTGAATTAGATCTACCGGGACAATGGCCTTGGTATGGAACCCAAGACCCATGGATGTGTTCCCTATTAAATCAGTATTTAAAAACTTGGGAGAGTTCTAATATTGAGCAACTTCAGTATGCAGCCTGTTGGGAAACTAACACTATAAACAAAGAACCTGTGAGAATATGTAAAGTTCAAGAGCAAAAAAGAGAAGAGCAGGAAAGGGAAAAGGTTAAGAACTGGGATCCCCTTGATAACCTACCTCCTCCCCCTCCCCCTGCTCCTCTTAATCCTCTACCAAGCTCCTTACCTCCACTGTTACCGAGCTCCTTGCCTCCGCCACTAACATTTCCCCACTCATCTTCACTTGAACTCTCAATTCCCCTTCATCCCAAATCCACTGAGACTTGTTCTTTACCACCCCCACCTAACACCCCAGTTTCGAATCAAAACACCATCCCCACGCCTTCACCCTCGACCTTACCTTTGCCGCTACTTCCTCCACCTTCCTTAACCCCTACTGCTAGTTTGGTCCCTGCACCTTCACCAATAGCAGTCCCCTCACCCCCTTCCAGTTGGGAGTTAAACCTGTCCCCAACGGATAGTAGTGTATCCTGCAATAGCCAAGAAGCATCCACCTACGTGTCAGGTAGTAAACTAATGGAAGGGCCCCACTGTAATACCCGGTCTAAAACAAGGGCAGAAAAACTATTCCCACTTAGGGAAGTCCCAATGGGCGGGATAGCTGGTGGAGTAGGGTTTGTGAATGCCCCGTTAACAGCATCCGAAGTTAGGGGGTTCAAAAAGGAAATAGGAAGCATAATAGAGGATCCGGTGGGCATTTCAAATCAGGTGGACCAATTCCTAGGACCCAATATCTATACCTGGGGAGAGATGAACTCAATCATTAACATACTATTCAGCTCAGAGGAGGTCCGTATGATACGAGCAGCAGCCTTACGTATCTGGGATAGAGAGAACAGACAGGGACCACCTGGTGACCAGAAATTACCTCTAGCAGATCCTGGGTGGGATCCCAATCAGGAGGAAGGGAGAAGAAATATGAGCGATTATAGGTCTTTAATAATCAGAGGAATAAAAGAGTCTGTGCCTCGCAATAGTAACACTAAACTAGCCTTTGATGGAGTACAGGAAAAAGATGAGACCCCGGCAGCCTGGCTTAGTCGACTAAGGAGGAACTTCCAACTTTATTCGAATATAGACCCGGATAGCCCTGAAGGCCAAGTATTATTAAAGGTACACTTTGTTACAAAAGCTTGGCCTGATATCAGAAGGAAACTGGAAAAACTCGAGGACTGGCAAGAAAAGGGAATTAATGATTTACTTAAAGAGGCCTTAAGAGTGTACTTGAGGAGAGAGGAAGAAAAAGCGAAGGCAAAAGCAAGGGTTATGGTGGCAGTTGCCAGAGAATGTGTGGGGGCAAATAAAGACCAACTAGGAGGGCCGTTGAAACCCAATGGGGGAGAACCCAGACCCTTACTAAGGGGATCCAGGGACTATTCTGAAGTAAGTGAAAATAACCATAACAAGAAATTTGGAGGGTTCCAAACTGAAAGAAGGTGTTATTACTGTGGGGAAGTAGGACACATAAAAAAGTGGTGTAAGAAGCTTTCCCTAGATGAAGCCATTGCCAAAGAGCAGGACACCCTGGAGAAGATCTTAAGGGGTGATGATTAGGGGTGTCAGGGGCTCTACCCATTAGGGGACCTCATGGACCATCAAGAGGAGCCCTTGGTAAATTTTGACGTTGGTCCCCAAAATTTAGAACTTGAGTTCTTGGTTGATACAGGAGCTGACCGATCCAGCTTAAAGGAGCTCCCAGCAGGAGTTAATATAAGTAATAGAACTTGTGAAGTGATAGGGGCAGAAGGAAAGCCGTTCAAGGCTGCCATAATTGAAAAAGTTGAAATAAAAGGGAATTTCAGACGGTGTGTGGCGGACCTGATTTACCTTCCCCATTTAGAGAAGAACTTGCTGGGGAGGGATCTCCAAATTCAATTGGGCGTGGCAGTCATCCCAAAGGATGGAAAAATGATAGTTCACATAATGAAGTTAACTGAAGGAGATATAAAGGAAATTAATTCTGAGGTATGGGCAGAGGGAGAGAAAAGTGGTTTCTTAAACATCCCACCAATAACTATACAAATGAAGGCAGACACTCCCCCTATCAGAATTAAGCAGTACCCCATGTCCTTGGAAGGGAAAAGGGGTTTAGCCCCGGTTATAGAACATCTATTAGTGGAAGGCATCTTGGAACCATGCATGTCTCCCCATAATACACCTATACTGGCAGTGAAAAAAGCAAATGGCAAATACAGACTGGTGCAGGATCTGAGGGAAATCAATAAAAGAACTATTACCAGGTATCCTGTCGTGCCCAACCCCTATAATCTTTTGAGCAAAATCCCAAGAGAGCATGCTTGGTTTACTATCATAGATCTGAAGGATGCATTTTGGGCATGCCCACTGGCTGAGGAGTGCCGGGATTGGTTTGCTTTTGAATGGGAAAATCCAGATGGAAATAGGAAACAGCAGTTGAGATGGACACGATTACCTCAAGGATTTACAGAATCTCCCAACCTTTTCGGGCAAGCTCTAGAGGGGATATTGGAGCAGTTCATTCCGGAAAATGAAGTCCAAATCCTCCAATATGTAGACGATTTGCTAATCTCTGGGGAAGAACAAGAACAAGTAAAAGTAACTAGTATCAATCTCCTAAATTTTCTAGGGGCAAAGGGGTTAAAAGTATCCCGGGACAAATTGCAGTTTGTTGAGTCTGAAGTTATTTTCCTTGGCCACATAATTGGGAAAGGATACAAAAAGTTAAGTTCAGAAAGAATCTCAGGAATTCTATCCATACCGACCCCAAAAACAAAACGTGATGTAAGGAAACTTTTGGGTCTCTTTGGATATTGTAAATTTTGGTTAGATAAATATACTCAGAGTGTTAAATTCCTCTATGACAAGCTTGTGGATTCTGAGCCTATAAATTGGACACCTAAAGATGAAGAGCAATTGGATAAATTAAAAGAAAAATTATCCTCAGCACCAGTTCTAAGCTTGCCCGACCTTAAAAAGGAGTTTGATTTGTTTATTAATACAGAAGGGGGAGTTGCTTATGGGGTATTAACGCAGGAATGGGGAGGTTGCCGAAAACCAATAGCTTACCTTTCCAAGTTGCTAGATCCAGTGGCAAAGGGGTGGCCCACGTGTCTCCAAGCGGTTGCAGCTGCAGCTACCCTAATAGAGGATGCCCAAAAAGTAACCCTGCAAGGAAAAATTAAAGTGCATACCCCACATGACATTAAAACAATTCTAAACCAAGGAGCTCAGCAGTGGTTAACGGAGGCCAGAATATTAAAATACGAAATTATATTAATGACTACAGATAACTTAACGTTAGTCACCTCCCAGAGCCTAAATCCAGCCCAGTTTCTTTCGGGAGAACCTTTACAGAAACTGGAGCACAATTGTCTGGAGCTTATAAATTTCCAGACCAAAATAAGAGAGGACCTTGAGAGTATACCACTGCCCTATGGAAAAACATTATTCATTGATGGGTCATCAAAGGTAATACATGGGAAGAGAGCATCTGGGTATGCTGTCATTGAAGGAGCAAAGGGCAAAAACTTGGAGGTTTTAGAAAAAGGGAAGCTGCCCTCTAATTGGTCAGCCCAATGCTGTGAAATTTACGCTTTAAAAAGAGGATTAGATTTGCTGGAAGGGGAACAGGGAACTATCTATACAGACTCGAAATACGCGTTTGGGGTAGTCCATACCTTTGGAAAAATCTGGGAAGAACGTGGCTATCTAAATTCGAAGGGAAAAGATCTAATATTTTCAGTGAAAAGGAGTTAAAAGTAATAAAGGAACTAAAATTACGCCAAGGGAACCAGGGGGAGTGGGTAATGTCAGATGGGCGCAAGTTTCTAAATAAGGCACTAGCCCGGAAATTGTTGTCAGAAATACATGGACTAACCCACTGGGGGGTTCAAGGATTATGCAATCATTTCCTGAAAGAAAATTTTTGTGTTGGAATATACGATCTAGCGAAGGCAATAACAAAGGGATGTCTAATCTGTCAAAAAGTCAACCAGAAAGTAATGCGTAAGGCAGAACCCGGAGGAAGAAAATTAGCCTTAAGGCCATTCCAAAGCATCCAAATAGATTTTACCGAAATGCCCCCAGTCCAAAAGTATAGACACTTATTAGTTATGGTAGACCATCTCACCCATTGGGTGGAAGCCTTCCCCACAGTAAAGGAAACATCAGAAGTGGTTGTAAAAATAATTCTGGAGCAAATTATTCCTAGGTATGGGTTGGTTAACAATATTGACTCTGATAGAGGCCCACACTTTACCTCCCGAGTACTACACCAAATTATCGAAGCCCTGGGAATTAAATGGAGATTGCACACTCCGTGGCACCCCCAAAGCTCCGGAAGGGTGGAAAGAATGAATAAAACCCTAAAAAATGTGTTAACAAAATTAATTGAGGAAACACAAATGAATTGGCTCAAGTGTTTGCCCCTTGCCTTATTACGTATTAGAACAAGGCCGCGTGCTGACATAGGGGTCTCCCCCTATGAAATTATGTTTGGGCTCCCCTTCTTAATCACCCCCTTCAGTTCAGCAAACTATTTAGAGGGAGAAGCTGCAACCCGAGAGTATCTAAGAGTTATTGCAAAAACTATAGAGTCTCTTAAAAAGAAAGCCTATCTACCTCAAACCTCCCCGCTTGACTCAGATGCTCACCAGATTAGCCCGGGGGATTGGGTTCTTATTAAATCCTGGACTCACACTCCTTTATCTCCTAGATACGAAGGCCCCTTCCAAGTCTTACTCACTACACACACTGCTGTGAGAACGCAAGAAAGAGGTTGGACCCACATTTCCAGAATAAAAGGACCTATTCCACCTCCCACTGGCGAAACAAATCCCGTGATATCTCACTCAGGAACTCCTGAATGGACTGTGGCTAAGAGTCCTACTGGTCTCCGACTTGCTTTTAAAAGGAAAGCAAAAGACAGTTAAAACAGTTCAAACAGTTACTGCTGTTACTAAAAGTTCAGAGGCAACTTTGTACGAGGTTAAATCCCCGCTGGTTTAGTTACCTGTTGTTGTAACCATAAAATAACATTGTAAAATGATGAGTTTTGTACCAGTTTAGCACAATTCATGTTGCAAGTTCATACATTCTTCTCCAAGTTTAAATAGCACCTAATCTTCTACCACCAAATTAAGCCCCCAGTTACAATATAGGGCCAGTTCTCCTGCAGAGCATCCCCCAAAAGCTATTAATCAAATAGCCTGGGAGAGGGAAATGAAGAGACTCTGGGAAGCGGTTGCTTTACCCAAAGGGATCTCCACCCCCAGGAGGCAAGACCGGGTGAGACCCAGAGGGGTTCATACCGGACTCCTGGGAAAAATTCTGATGGCCCTGCTTGCAAGCAGTTTCGCGAGGAGCGAAGAAATGCAGTGCACTAAGTGCTACCACCCACTTTATGATGGAGAAACTTTGGGGTCTCTAATCAGAGTCCATACTAACATAAATCCCAGTTGTTTTAACAACTCCCAAATAACCACCTGTCGGGAGAGCGGAAAGACTTACTGGATCGCTAAAAACACTGCGACTTATCGCCAACGCTTACTTGGGGAGTGCCCTGCAGGAGAAGCCTGGCTTTGTTTCGAACATACAGGAAACCAAAGAGAACCAATAGATTTAGTTAAGGAAAAACAATTGGTAGTGGCTACTAAAAAAGAAACTGAATTGGAAATATCCTTGGGAAAAAATTTGTTCATAGATTTGGTCGAAAGAATTAGTAAAGAGCTAAATATAACAAATTGTTGGGTATGCGGGAACACACAAATGTCAGAAATTTGGCCTTGGGAAGGAATTAGCTTGAAGCCCTTAGAAATCTTAAAGTGGAAACAAATGAAGCAAGCACCCCAAATGCAGGGACAAAGGCAAAAGAAAGAACAATGGAATTTAAAATACAAAATAATTGGAGAAGAATGTATAAAAAGAACGGGAAACCCGTACAAAACATTTGTAGGAACCATGGCATGCAAAAGATACCTAACTACAAAGAATTCAATTATAAGGTGGATTCCTAGAGAACCAAACAAATATTGGTCTGTGAACAAAAAGGAAAAAGGATGTATTTATCACGAAGGGTACAATTTGTATGAATGTGCTGAAAAGCGGATAAATCCCTTCTGGGAGATAAGAGAATTATCCAAATATTGGGAATGCCCAACAGAAACAAATGAAACATTTTGGGAAGCACCTAAACATTTATTTTGGATATGCGGAAATACTGCGTATACCAATCTCCCTGGAGATTGGTTTGGGAGCTGCACGATAGGAATCATTAAGCCGGCCTTTTTCCTACTCCCCAGAGACTCAGGTGCTAAATTAGGAGTTCCTTTATATGATGACTTGAAGAGAAATGACCGGGAAAAAAGAAGTGTAATTGATATAAGTGGCACCCAAAAATGGAAAGGGGAAGTGTGGACACCTGAGCGGATTATTAAAGTTTATGGACCAGCTACCTGGGCACAGGATGGATCCTGGGGATATCGCACCCCAATTTATATGCTAAACCGAATTATAAGACTCCAGGCAGTGCTGGAAGTAATATCAAACCAAACTGCCTTGGCCCTAGATTATGTCACCGACCAGCTGACCCAAACCAGAGCAGTAGTTTACCAAATCCGACTTGCAGTAGACTACCTGCTAGCGAATGAAGGTGGAATATGTGGAAAATTCAATACATCGGAATGCTGTCTGGAAATAGACGATAAAAGTGAAGTAATCCGTAACATCTCTAAAGAGATACGTAAACTGGCCTATGTGGGCGCTCAAAAATGGACCCCCTTGGTAAGCTCAAGCTGGTGGGATGATTTTTGGTCATTTAAGACCAAGTGGTGGAAAAAGGCAGCCTTTCTGATTGTAAGTGCAGTTATAAGCTTTTTGTTTTTCCCATGCTTGTTCCCCTGTTTAATCAAAATTATAAATTCGACAATACAAGCTAGCATTTCAAATATGGCTAATCAAACCAAAGCTAAAATTATGATGATGGAAAGCCAAGAACCAGAACACAAGTCTGCAAAACAAATTTTTGATCAATACCAAAAACTAAGGAAATTCTATTCCCAAGAGACTCAAATTTCAGATTGATGCGGGCCAAGACCCGATCAAAAAGATAAAGGGGGGATTGTGGTAAATAATCTCAGTTGAGAAATGTTAGGAGTTGTTAGAAGAGTTAAAGGGATTGTTGTTACCTTATCGTTTTATCCACTTGTTGGTTCGCTAGTTCTCTGGTCAGGTTGCTGTGTTGTTCTCCCCAGTTGAATGTACAGTCCCTATGTACTTCAAATCCCAGTTTATTGTATTCCCCTATCCCAGTTCTCCATTTCCGCCCTTCCACTTCCATTTCCGCCCTCTCCACTTCCCACTTCCGCCCTTTCCCCTTACCATTTCCGCCCTTTCCCTTACCTCATTTCCGGCCTGCTGCTGCCTGCCTATCAAGGTAGCAACACCCTATATGTAAATCCCCAGAAGTTTCCCAGTACCACCATTACCGGAAGTTGTTGCAAAAGAAAAGACTCACAAAAGTAGTCAACCAGCACTGAATCCAAGTACACGGATCACCTCAACTAGTGAGCTGAGTCATCTGCAATGTGCCCTTTGTAACTATTTAATTACCGCAATCTGAAGAGCAGTTGAGGAGATTGACACCCCCAGACCAACGAGCCACAAGCGAGTTCTGGACGTGCCTGTGAGGTTGGAACTCCCATTCCTGCCCTTGGACAGGACTGCGTGGGATCCTCCTTTCCACGTTGAACAAGCAGCAGCAGCAGGCGTTGAGCCTCCCTACGACCCCCATTAATAAAAAGAGCTGCTATTTAATAAAGGCTTCGGCCCGCGCTTATTTATTTCACTGCTCATTGGGACCTATCCTAAAAATTAATCCTTTCAAAACTCCAAGCATTGGCTTTTCCACACTTTTGTGTTCTCCAGGACACTCCTTTGATTTGGGATAAAATTCAATATTTAGGTGATAAAACTCAATATTTAGGTGATAACATTCAATATTTAGGTGATAACATTCAATATTTTGCTGTAAAATGGTTTTGGCAAGGCAGAAAACCACGATCCCACCCTGTAATTCTCTTGGAATTACATCCTGGTGACTTTGACCACGGATAAGGAATTATCCAAAACAAGATGTGGGATGTTTTCCCTCCATGAATCTCTATCAAAAACTCAGGAAAATGGGTTTTCTCCTACAAGCACAGGTTGTTCTTCAAACTTTTTGGAGTAATTCAGCCCTTTTGATGGCCAGAGAACTCCAGAGGAGGCAAAATCCAGCTCCTGGAGGAAATCTTTTGTGGGAAAAGCTTTTCCCCCCATCCCTCATTGAGCTCTGTTTTAGCAGCTGATCCAAGGCCAAGTTGTGCCAACAGCCCCAGCCCCAGGTTTGATTTGTTTAACATTAAATTTAAGGCTGCAGGGGCCTCCACAATGAATTTCATTAAAGAGAAAAATTCTATGATGTAGCATTTTATGATTAATTAACCAGGCATAAAAATGGTAATTATAATTAGGATCCTAATTCCACTCTTGTGTCATTATCATAATAATTGATCAAAATGTTTTACCCTACAAGCACTCAAAAAATCACAGTGCAGGAGAGAAAAACCCTTTTAAAGACCAAACCAAATCCCCAGATTTGAGAGCTTTTAATGGAGAAGCATTTGGGGTTGGAAAGGATCTCAAAGCTCCTCCCATTCCCACCTTTCCCAAGTCATTCTTTTTTTGGGAATCTGATAGGATCAGGTAGGAGGTTCAAAATCTCTTTAGAGTTTCCTCTTGGCATCAGGAAATTCCAATTTTCCCCCTTCAGAATTTTTGATCAGAAGAGATAAATTTAAATTATAAACAGAATTTGAGCTGGAAATGAGGGTGGTCCTTGGAAAATTTGGGAATGTGAAGTGAAGGGGGGTGATGACAAAGGATCCCCGTGGAGGAAGTGGGAATGGCAGAAGGAAGAGTCAAACAGGGCTTGGAGAGGATCAGTTTGGATGGAAGAGAGCTGGGAAATATCTGTGGAGTTTTGAAGGACCAGCAGCTGCTCAGCCTTGCCACTGTTGGAGAGAGAAAAATCCCTGTGGATACAACTCCAGGGGATGCTCAGCTGCCTTGGAGCCACCCCCCAATTATTGCTCCTGAAAAAAAAAAAAAAAAAAGAAAACAAAAGAAAAAAAAAGTCAAGAGTTCTGGGCTTAAATTCTGTAGCAAATCCTTATTTATTTATCTGTGGAATTCCATTGGAGGTGAGGCTCTGCTTTGTTACCCAGTTTGGGTTCTGGAGCCCAGTGTTGAAATCTCAATGTTTTCCAACCTATCCCAAGAAATTGCCCATGGAGAAGGATTCTGGCACCTCCTGATCTGCAGCCTGGGTGGGATCAGCCTGGATTCTCAGCCTAGAAATTCCTTTTTCTTCTCTTGTGGAGAGACATTGGAAGAGGCTGCCCTGGGGAATCCCATCCCTGGGAGGTTCCAGGCCAGGTTGGATGGGGTTTGGAGCACCAGGGATGGTGGGAGGTGTCCCTGCCATGACAGGGGGGGGATGAGATGATCTTGAGGGTCTCTCCCATCCCAAACCCTTCTGGGATTCCATGGATCTGTCTGTGGGATGGGATTGGCACAGGGAGCACCAACAGGAGCATTCCCATAAAACCCCATGGATGGTGAGGGCAGAGGTGGAACCTGGGGTGGATTTGTAAGGTCCTGGCAGAACCCAGTTTAGTAAATACTGGTTTTAGTGGACAGGAGGGCATTCAGGTGGCAGTGAACACTTGCTGGGATGCTCTGGGAAATGTCTTGGATGCAGCCCTGGATGGGGATGTGGTGGGAAATCCAGTGTGTGCTGGAATATTTGCTTGGACTGTTGCACATGAAATTTTGGCTTTTAAAAGGGAATGTTTCCAAAAACCAGGAGAATATTGAGTTCTAAGCAATCCTGCTCTCAGGGTCAGGGTGTCCATGTCTTATCCAGGGATTCTCAGAGAGAATCTTGGAATATTTGAATGGGAAGGGACCCTCAAGGATCACCCTGAGCATCCCTGAGAGTGGTGCCCAAACACTCCTGGAGCTCAGGAATATCTCCTGGAGCACCCTGTCCATGAGGAATGATCCTTTGTGGGTGGAATCACAGCCCAACCCATCCTCAACGCTCTCCTGGGAAGCAGGAGAAGGATCTGGGAAGAAGATTTTTCTTCACAAATATTTCCAACAACCCAACAACTCCTTTTTTTGATGAAACCACTCTGGGTTTCATTTTTAGCAGCTCTGCTGTGACACCTCCCTCCCCTCCCTCTCTGCTCCGTGTTTTCCTCGGCTCTTCTGGCAGAAAGTCAATAAACTTCCAATAAGAGAAATCTCAGAAGAGTTTCCCCAGACTTTATTAGGTTGACAACACAAAAAAAAAAAAAAAAAAAAAAAAGTGTTACAGGTTGTATTTAAAGCTTGCTGCATCCATGTAGGAAACAAACTCATGGATATTCCCAGGGGAGGGATTAAACCTGGAGATTGGAAGAGTTCAAAGGTGCTCTGGGCCATCCCCTGATCCAAGCCAGGCTTGGATAACTCCACTCTTGGAGCTTCCTGAAGAAAATCTTGGAAATGCAACATTTGGAGACTCCCCTCAGTGCAGGCCTGGAATAGAGTGGGATAAAAGTGAAATTAAAACTTCTGGTGACCCCAGTCCTGCTGGATACCTGTGGGAGAAACACAAACACTAAAATCACAACTCATTCTTCAAGGAGTCCCACAAAACCCGTGGAAAATTCAAGGCCAGGTTGGACATTGGGGCTTGGAGCCTGAGACAGTGGGAGGTGTCCCTGCCATGGAAAACGTGTGGAATGAGATGGACTTTAAGGTCCCTTCTAACCCAAACCATCCCGGGATTCTAATGGCAGCAGAGAGATGAAAATTTATTAGAATTCCTAAATTCAGGTGAGATAGGATGAGTTACCAGGAATGGGTTTGCTTTTGGGGTTCTAATACCAGCCAGAGAAATGAAAATGTGTCAAAATTCCTAAATTCAGGTGAGATAGGATGAGTTACCAGGGATGGGTTTGCTTTTGGGGTTCTAATATCAGCCAGAGAAATGAAAATGTGTCAAAATTCCTAAATTCAGGTGAGATAGGATGAGTTACCAGGGATGGGTTTGCTTTTGGGGTGGTGTGAAGCAGAACCTCACAGCACCTCATGGTCCTTCCTGATTTCCAGCATTGATGAGTGCCTGGTGCTTCAAGGTTGTCCCTGCCAGAAATAAAAAGTTGTGTTTTTCTCTATTTCTGGAGCTCTGTGCCTGTGTTTGGGCAGTTAATGGGCACCAGGGTGGTGCTGCAGGGGGGAGGGTGTGAATCCACAGGCAGAACCCATTTTTCCAGGGATTTTCTGGAAAACAAATGCACAACTCCTGCAGCCCTTGCAGAATATTACCAGAATCTTGATGATGGGAAATCATAAAATCCTAAAGGATCTCAAATCCCATCCTGTGCCACTCCTGCCATGGCAGGGACATGTCCCACTGTCCCAGGCTGCTCCAACCTGGCCTTGGACAATTCCAGAGATTGGGATTCCACACTTTTCTGGGCACCTGGGCCAGGTTTTGGATCCCCTTGGGCAGCCCATGTGGGTAAGAGCATCCCAGGAACCCCATGGTGGTGCTCAGGAAAGTGTTGATACATTTGAAATTCATCTAAATTTGCCATATTCTAAAGATATTTAAATGCACTAAAAGAAAACAAATTTTTTTTTAACCTTAATTCCCCTCCAAACAGCAAAATGCTTTGAATATCCTTATGCTTACCAAAACTCTCAGTAGGTTTTTAACCTCCCCCAAATTTATTTTGGCACGGAAAAAAAAAAAAATAACTTCAGCGTAGAAATCTTTCACAAGGAAATTCATCTCCTGAGCAGGAAAATGTGAGTGAGAACCCTTTTGTGTGAAGCCCAGGAATTTCTGATCCCCCTGGTGTTGGAAACTTGGCAACTCTCACACCATGAAAGATTTACACGAGGGCTGCAGAGCCGCCGATGTTTCCTGACATGTTCATTCACACTAAATCAGACTCTGCCTTTTTAGAGTTCCCTTTCCAGACAGTTATGCAAATGCAGGAAGACAGGGATGGATTTAAAATGATTTTCAGCGCTGGGAGATGAGCAGGAAGTGACAGACTGCCAAGGAAAACTGCTCCGGTGGAATTCCAGCCTGGGGAGGGTGGGGTGGGCAGCAGTGAGAGGAGGAAGGAACAGATTAAAGGGTTTAGTTTTATCTTCACTGCTGAAACCTCGGTGGGCTTGGGGTGCTGGGTCTGCTCTGCAAGGTGGCTGTGACTAAATTAGGATTTAAAGGGATTTTGTAGGAGTTTAGTGTGGGGTTTGGCTGTTCCCAGTGTGTAACTCCCCATCCCGTGGCAAGAAACTTTTCCCTTGGTTTTGTGCAGGTGCTGGACCCTGCAAATTCCCTAAAGTGATAATTATTTTAATTATCTCTTATTTGTGTGGTTGAATTTGTCCATCTGGGTATGGAGGGATGAACCAGCTCCAAGGCTTGGAGCACCCTGGGGTAGGGGAAGGTGTGGGCTGGGAATGGGGTGGGATTTTGGCTGCACTGTCCAACATCCCATGGTCCAGAAGAGGAGCCAAGGTCAGTCTGGAGATTTTGAGGCACTTTTATGCAGGCCCTGCTGATGATTGTGGTGCCAGCTCTGTATCCTGGGCCAAATTTGCCATCCCAAATCCTGGAGCTCTGGAGAGCTGTGATTGCTTGGGTTGATCCCACAGAACTTGGGAATCCTTTCCACACCAGTGGTGATTCACCAGCCCTTCCCAGGAGCTGCTCAGGTGGAAAAAGCCCAGCTGAGATCCCAGGATTGCTCCTGAGAACCAAATGGGGCCATTTTCCCTGGACTGATGGGATGTGCAGGACATGTTTAATAAACTGCACAACAATCAGGATGATTCCATAGGAAACCTGCAGAGAAAGGTTTGAGAATTGAAAATTCCAGGAAATGGAGTCTTTGAAAATGGTGGATTCTGGAAATGAGAATCAGGGGGACTCATTCCTGTAGTCCCTGTGTTCCAGAAGAAACCTGGCAGGTCCCAGTGGCCTTGGCTTGGCTTGCAATGCAGGATGTGCCCAGCAATGTGAGTTCTGTCCCATCTGCTGAACTGGGTGGGCAGTGCCCCTGATCTCCTGGCACACATTCTCTGCTCATGGGCCATCTTTAAACCAGCTGGGCAATCATCTTTATCTTCCCACAGCCCATCCTCCCTCCAGCAGATATCTCCTGTTCATGGCCACTGAGTCCCAGGGCATGGCTGAGAAAATTCCATCATCCCACTGGGAGATGCTCCAGCCAGGGCAGGAGCCAAGCCTTTCCTACCCAGAGAAAAACTGACATTTGGACACCAAGACACCTTCTTTCCACTGGACTCCAGAGGAAAACCAGAGCCTTGCACATCATCCCTGGAGCTTCAGAGGAAACTGCCCCTTCTCCAGGAGCACTGCTCCAGCTGAGCCACATCTGCCCCTGCAGGAGGATGCAGCACCATGGAATGGGACTGTGCCACCACCCTGACTGACTGACTGTGCCAGCTTGGATTCTGACTCTGGCAGGGCTGGGATTGTTCTGTGTAATACTGCATTGCTAGTTTAATTGTCCTAGTAAAGAACTGTTATTCCTATTCCCATATCTTTGCCTGAGAGCCCCTTAATTTCAAAATTATAATAATAATTTGGAGGGAGGGGTTTACATTCTGCATTTCAAAGAGAAGCTCCTGCCTGTATTTGCAGACACCTGTCCTTCACACCAGGACAGGTCTCCCAAGAAGAGAATAAACCCAAATCCAGTGCTTGGACACTGTGAATTCCCTGTTTTTATCCAAGGATGGGAGTGGTGCTGGTGGCTTGAGGGGTGTGGGGGTACAGGGGGCACTGGGGTGGCCAGGCCACCATGGGAAGTTCTCAGCATGATAACGTGGGTGGAAAAAACCTTCTTAATTAATGCATGGTGCTAATTAAAGCTGCCATTTCATCTCCTGCAGATTAAATCAGTCGGGTTGGATGTGGGAATGGGTGGGAAAAGGTTCTGCTGTGGGGTTCTGCTCCTCTCCTCCAAACTAATCCTGGTCATTTATCCCTTCCAGACTGGCTCCAAACATTCCCATCAACGCTGGATGTGCCTTTGTCCATTATTAAAATTTATTTTCTGAAGGGAAGAAGGGCAGGAATTCCAAGAAATGCTGCCACAAAGCCAAGAGCAGGACTGGCCAACTCAGCCACATCAGGAAAGGGTGCTAAAGAAACTAAATTCCATGGAAGCTCATTAAGAGGGACAATTAGTGAGGAGCAGGATCCTGATCTAATTATCTCCAACTAAAAACGAGCTCTGACATTGGGGTGAGTGAAGCAGAGGCTGTGGGTCAGGCCCTGAATAATTCATTTATTCCAGAGTCTGCATCCAGAAATCAGGGTTGGAATTCTGGTCACTGAGAATTTCAGACTTTCTGTGCTGACAGGCACTGACCCCCAGGAGAACTTTGCTTTTAGCCTGAGGCTGTGGAGAAGATCCCAAAACTGAATGATAAAACTGAGATTATGGGTGTGCAGTTTAAATAAAAATGTGTAGTATCACATAGTAGAAAAATTAAAGTTGAAAGTTTTAGAATATAGTAATATCTATAAAAAAATAGAGATTTTAAGGCAGAAGGTTCTTCTTCATAATTTTAATAATATTGTGTAATTGGGTAAATAGGTTCACATTACAAACCATGAATAATTAGTTATTAACTTGAAAGCAAAAATAA
Organism: Erithacus rubecula; assembly: GCF_903797595.1. Taxonomy (NCBI): domain Eukaryota; kingdom Metazoa; phylum Chordata; class Aves; order Passeriformes; family Muscicapidae; genus Erithacus; species Erithacus rubecula. The sequence goes on from NC_136688.1 coordinate 59,224,096, forward strand.
TTGAAGCAACATTTCATAATCAAACAATTTACCCTTAAAAGACCTTATAAAAATAAAACTCCATTTTTAATTTATTAACTTAAACTACTGTAAAACTCACAATTTATAAAACTATAATATAAAATGAGTAAACATCTAAATCCAAACCAAAAATACCATCTCACTCATTCATCTAAAAAAGAAAAGCCACGATAATCAGGTGGAGGATATTAAAAACCTTTGAACCAGACAAAATCCAGCTTTTCCAGGAAAATCCCACTTTTCTGTGATCCGAGCCTCCCAGGCTGGTGCAAGTTTCTTCCCTCTCTGAGGAATTGTTCTCGTTTTCCCTGGATTATCTTCAGCTCTTATCAGAACTCGATGTTTAAATCACCACAACACTTCTTCAAATAGAAAGAAATTCTTGTTCAGCCCCAGTTTTCCTGGATGAATCCCCCCTGAGGTCTGGCAAGCAGCAGGAGGCTGAGCTGAGCTCAAGGAGTTTTTAAATTCTCTGCCCACGAGGTTACATTTCATTTCTGCCCTTCAAAAAAAGAGGCAGAGCACCACAAACTCCTGGTTTTGAATAAAAAAATTGGCATCAGGCTCTGAGTTTCTTCAGATAAATTGGTATTTTTGTGTTATCCGTGCAGGCAGTTCCCAAGAAGAGGTGAGATGGGTTCTGTGCTTTTCCAGAACTGTTATTCCCAGGATTTCTGCTTGATTTGCTAAAAAAATCTTCCTATTTTTTTTCTTGCTCCATTATTTTTCCTGCCTGAATGCCACTTGCCACTTTTCCTTTCCAAGCAAAAATTTTGTTTTTATCTCACTTTTTCTGTTTTCACACTTTTTCCCTGCAATATTAAACTTCTAAAAAATTAAAATATAAATGAAACTAATTTATATTTTTGCAATATAAAACTAACTTTTCAACAGATAAAATACAAGCAGTAGCTCAGCCACACCCCCTTAGAAAATTCCCATTTTTCCCCAAAATCTTGTTTCCCTCAGTGATCCAAAGATGACTCTGGGGATAAAGAGAGAAAGAGGAGCAACCTCCAAATATTATTCCCAAGCTCCAGGAATTTGCTAATTGGGCATTTCCTGACCAAAGACTGGTGTCTAAGGAATTTTTTAGTGGAAATTTTTCATCTTTCCTGCAGAGAATGAAGGGTTGCCAAGGATTTGGTTCCCCTGGTGCCCTGGGAATAAATTCAGAGCACAAAGTTCCCTTGATCAGGATGGAATCCCACTTCCAAAATTATCTCAAACCCATTTTCCAGGAAGGTAAAACATCACACAAACCCCATAAATCCATTTGGAATTCTCTGAGCTTCCCCATTCAGCCCCAGTGGTACCCACAGACAAAATTCCCAAAGATTTGAAGGATCTGAGAGACACTTCAGGATTATTTTAGTGGGAATTTTTTCATCTTTCCTGCAGGGAATGAAGGGTTGCCAAGGATTTGTTTCACCTGCTGCTCTGGGAATAAATGCAGAGAAAGTTCCCTTGATCAGGATGGAATCCCACTTCCAAAATTATCTCAAACCCATTTTCCAGGAAGATGAAACACCATAAAAATCCCATGGAACCACTTGGAATTCTCTGAGCTCCCCCATTCAGCCCCAGTGGTGCCCATTGAGGTGATTCCCAAAGATTTGGAGGATCTGAGAGACACTTTGGGATGTTTATGGGCTGTTCTAATGACCAAAGTATTTGTCTGAGGAGAAAATGAGCCACAAAACCAACTTGATTTTAGCTTGTGTCAGTTTGATTTCCAGATTTTATCCCAGTCACCATTCTGGGAATTCCTGGAGTTAAAACACAAATTATTTCTTAGGAAGTCAAGATGAGTTTCAGGGGTTTTTTTGATAGAGGAGCTCACATTGCCTCTCACTCACTGGATTTTGCAGGAAATTTTGATTTTTCACAAAGCAGAGGCCAAGCTGGATGGGGCTTGGAGAAACCTGGGATAGTGGAAGGTGCCAAGGGGTGGGAATGAGAACTTTGAGGTCCTTCCAACCCAGTCCATTCTGGGATTCTGGGATTCTGTACAGCTTGGTAAAAGACAACTGAATTATAAGGTAAAAATTAAAGGAATTAAGAGCTGGGGACAATTCCTTTGGATGTGAGAAATTCAGGAGTTCAGCTCCTTGCAGGGATGTCCCAAATCCTCTGTGGGAGCCTGTCCAGGGCTGGTGCTGAGGCCCCAAACCTCAGGCAGGTCCTATCCATGATCCAAGGTCATCTTCTTGATTTATAAGGTGAAAATTAAAGGAATTAAGAGTTGGGGACAATTCCTTTGGATGTGAGAAATTCAGGAGTTGCCTCCTTGCAGGGATGTCCCAAATCCTCTGTCCAAGGCTGGTGCTGAGGCTCCAAACCTCAGGCAGGTCCTATCCATGATCCAAGGTCATCTTCTTTAATTTTGAAGTGAAAATTAACTGGGTTATAAATTTTAAAATTTATAATAATTTATAAATTATTTGGATTTGAGAAGTTCAGGAATTGCCTCGTCCATTATCCCAAATCCTCTGTCCAGGGCTGGTGCTGAGCCCCCAAACCCCAGGCAGGTCCAATCCATGATCCCAACTGAGGGAATATGGAAAATATTCCCATTCTTCCCACGGCTGCAGAGCACCAGGAAATCATTTTAGGGCTATTTAATGGTGACTTTAAGGAACTCCCCTCATTCCTCACTCTGCACATCACAATTAAAGCTTTAATTACCCCCCAGTCCATCTCTGCAGGGCTGAGAGGGTCTGAAAATTAATAAATGTAAAACATCTCCCTCTTCTTTTTTTAACGGATCCACAGAGCTTGGCCATGGGCAAGTCACTTAACCTCCCTGCCTCGTTCTCTTCATCCATAAAATCCATAAAATCCATAAAATCTGACTCATCATCACATCCCAGGAATATTGGGGGAATTAATGTGCTTTGAAGGTGAGAAGTGGGCTATGAATAGTGAGCAGAGTGGAGAAGAAAGCAAAAAAAAAAAGAAAATAAAACCTTCCCCAAACCCAAAATATTTGATTCCTGCTAATGGAAACGCTGGCATGATGTTGTGGAAATTTAGGAGAGGAAAAATTTATTTCTTGATTTGTGTTTTTCCTTGAGTTTCCAGCAGCAGCTCTGTGGAAGGGGTTGGGATCTGTGTTTGAAGAGGTTTTTTGGGAAGATGAGGTGTCTGAGGTTGAGGTTGGATATTGGGGGAAATTTCTTCATGGGAAGAATTGTCCAGACCTGGCACTGGTGGAATTCCCATCCCTGGAGGGATTTAAAATCCACGTGGATGTGGCACTTGGGGACATGGGTCAGTGGTGGGAATGGTTGGGCTCCAGGATTTTGGAGATCTTTTCCAACCTCAATAATTCCATAATTTCTGCACCTCCCCATCCCTGATTTCACAGCTGTGCCATTGAATCTCGCAGTGCCAAAAATTCCAAGTTTTCAGGAATTTTCATTCCTATTTTGTCTCGTGTGGTGATGTCCAGAACAAGGATCACAGATATTGAGGTTTTGAGTGTATTTTGATTTTTGAATACTGTTTTTTGATTATTGATTTTTATTTTGATTATTGATTTTTATTTTGATTACTGATTTTTATTTGCATTATTGATTTATATTTTAATTATTAATATTGAATTCAATGAGGTCATTAAATAGACAGGGAATGGATGAAAGTACAAAATTTTGGGAGAAGCTGCCTGGAAGTGTCAGTGTGACACTTCAAGATATTTTTCAGTGGGTATGGGGTGGGTGTTTGATCAAAGATTGGATTTGATCTTGGAGATCTTTTCCAGCCTTAATAATTCCATAATCTCTGCACATCTGCACCTCCCCATCCCTGATTTCCCAGCTGTGTCACTGAACCCTGCAGTGACAAAAATTCAAAGCCATTCCCATTTTTTGTTGGGTGGTGGTGTCCAGAACAAGGACCACAAATATTGAGTTTTTAAGTATATTTTGATTTTTGAGTATTGGATTGGATTTGATCTTGGAGATCTCAGAGATCTTTTTGGTTTTCACCTTGAAGATCTTTTCCAATCTTAATAATTCCATAATTCCATGCTGGAAGAGAAAGCTGATTTTTTAAATTGTTTTTTTAAAAGCTGAATTATCAGCCCGTTTTCCATTTTCCAGATGCTCTTTATGAAGAAATAAAGGAAGGACAAAAATTCCTGCCCCACCAGGTTTCCTGCTCGTGCCATTCCTGGTCACAGAAGTTTTTGATCAGGGAATTTCTGAGTTTTCCTGAGGAATTCTCATGGAATCACAGTGTAATTCTGGGAAGAGCACGGATCAAATACCTCTGGAAGAAAAGGAAAAGGGTGACCTTCTCTCACAGCACATTCCCAGCCCTGTCAAAAATCTGAATCATTCCTGCCTTAAAAAAAGCTGAATTTGGGAGCTGGTGTCACTGTCAGTCACCACCACAATTCCATCCACAATTCCCACTCTGGGCTTGGACACCATTCAGGATCAACAACCACTTCAGAGGGTTTGGGTTGAAAGGGACCTAAAAACTCACCTCAGTTCCATCCTTGCCCTGCTCAGGGACAATTCCATGATCCCATTTTTCTCCAAGCCCCATCCCACCAGGCCTTGGACACTTCAGGGATCCAGGGGCTGTGAGTGAAATCTGGGACAACCCCAACCACAAATCCCTGTGGGAATTACATTCCCATTTTCCTCTGGTGTCCCAAACTGCTGCCTGGGTGTAGCTTTATCCCAGAACTTGTCTGGGTTTGATCCCATCCCACATTGTAAAATCCTGCTGTATCCCAAAGCTTTTCCAACTGCAAACCCATTTGTTCTCCTGGTTTTTTTGGCTCCTGGGGAGGTTTGGTGCAGCATTCCCAGCTTGTTTCCACTTGGATGGCTGAGCCAGTCTGCAGAGCCATCCCTAATCCTGCTTATTTCTCTATTTTTGTCTAAAATCCATATTTATTCTGCTGGGGGATGTCAGGAGTTCTCTGTGTTATCCAGAGCTTGCCCACAGGAAGAATGGAACAGCTGAATCTCCTGGGGGGGAAAAAAAAAATAAAATAATCCCATTAAATAAACTTCCTGCATTTGGGATTTGTCCCAAATTCATTGCCCAAACCAGAAATATGGGAAAATTGTGACAGGGAAATAGGAAGGAAGGAGGTGCCAAAGCTTCCAATATTTAGAATTTGTCCCAAATTCCTTGCCCTAATCAGGACAATGGGCAAATTGTGACAGGGAAAAAAGGAAGGAGGTGCCAGAGCTTCCTGCATCTGGGATTTGTCCCAAATCAGCAGCACTGATCAGGGATCTGGCTCTCCATTTGGAAGGAACATTCCTTTTTTTTTTTTTTTTCAGCCTCTGCAGTTGTTTTAACCAGGACTGACACAAATGAAACAGGAATTTCAACAGGAATTTGCTGCCCATTGATTTTGTCAGCAGGGCTTTCCCCCCTCCCAAAGTCATCTTTAAAGATTTTACTTTTATTAAACCAAATGCTGCCGGTTAAGTAAAGTCTTTGTTTTCCTGGGCTCAGGAGATCTAACATAAATTAATCATGACTTAATTGACTGAGCTAATTCTGCTTCTCTCCAGCCCAGTGCACAGCAATATTCCTGTCTTCCCAAATCCTGGAGCTGAAGGGTGAATGGGACATTGCCTGAACAGCATCAACTTCTTTAGAGCTTTAACACAACGTTTTGACCGGGGACAAAAGTTTTAATTTCCTTGGGATTAAATCCAGGAAACATTTTCACAGATGAAGGGAACACCCCTTTTTGTCAGGGATATTAGAGCTGACTCCAATTTCTCCCTGTTATCCTGTTTATTTTTTTTTTTTTTTCTCCTCACTGCCTGGGCTAAATGATTTCTTTGGTTTTGCTGTTTCAAAGGCAAACCAGGCATTAATTCAATTTACAACAGGATCCTCTCAGCCCACAGAGGAGAAATGAAATGGGAGGAATCCCAAATGTTGGGATGGATTTAGAGGAGCTGGCTGGATCCTGGATGTCAGGAATTCTCTGTCAGGATCCAGCAAGTCCAGGACATGGATTTTGGGTTTAGCTGTGCAGGGAGTCTGGAGACAAATCCATCACAAATCCCACAGGTTGGAGCAGCAAATTTGGGGAAATTTGGGAATTTCAGGAGGGTTCTGGCTGTGGTGAGGCAGCAGCAAAAACAGCCTGGGAACTTCCACTTGCCTGTTTCATGGGAACAGCTCCAGAAATCCAGACAGACCCAGCTCCTGCTCAGGAGGTTTTGGCTCCTCACCCCTGGAATTATCCAAGGCCAGGCTGGAGCAGCCTGGGATAGTGGAGAATCCTTCCCTGATCCTTAACTGAATAAATCCCTGCCAGGATGAAGGGTTTCCCCTCCATTCCATTAATTTTCCATAGATTTATTCTCTTAGTTTTTGCCCCTTGGCATCATCCACAATCACTTTTCTCCTGGGACAGTTTGGAGAGTTTTCTCCATGGATGGAATTCCCAGAGCAGCTGTGGCTGCCCCTGGATCCCTGGATTTGTCCAAGGCCCATGGAGGGGGTGGAATTGGAATTCAGCTCCTTCCAACCCAAACCATTCCATGATTTTGGTTTCAAAGCTCATCCAGGCTCTCCAGAGTCAGGGGGTGTGTGTGCCTTGCACTCAGGAATTAAATTAAATAAAATAAATCCACATCACCTTTATTATCATTGGAGCATCCTTCATCCCTGGAAACTCTCATCCAGAAAAAAAAAAAAAATCCTCAGTGTATAAAACCCCTCTGTGGCATTTCCAGAGATGCATAAAAGCATTAATGCATTAAAAACCAAAAAACCCAAAAAACTCCATTAATATCCCCACAGCCTGGCTGCTCTTCAAACTGAATTTGATGAAAAACCAACTCCCAGCAGATGGCAAAGGTCTGTGGGAAATATTTGTGGTGTTCTCCAGAATGGAAGTGTCACCCCAAGGTGGAATTCCTGATGGGCTCAGGTCGTGGATTGCTGATGGGGGTGACACCACACAATGGAGCAGGTGATAAAATCACAGCTCCCAGAGGGAAAACACTGAATTTACCAAAGCAAAGCAGCTTTCAAATATCTCTGATGTGAACTGTCAGCAGCACCAGAAAAACCTGAAATTGGAGTGTAATGTAATAAAGGAGATCAGGTTTTAATTGAATGTTGAGGTTGTTGCCTTGACTGGGAACATTGCAGCTCTTTAATTATGTTTTGTTTAAGAGGAGAACAAATAAAATCCATTTATTTCCTGCCAGTTGCTCGTATTTCTCAGCAACCCTCCCCACACTTTGAGCCAATCTGTTAAAATAATGTGCTTAAAACACATTTTAAATTAAAAGTGCTGCTTTTTTAATTTAATATATCAAGGATTCCTGTAAATCCTCACTGCCTGCTGTGTTTTAGGTGAGGGCAGATCTACAAATTAAGGGGAGAAAAAGCTGATTTTGGGGGTCCCTTTTTGCACAAATTTCCTCCTGGAAATTCCCTCCCTGGCAGGTTCTATCCCAGAATTATCCAACCCCAGGATCTTTGTTGTGTCCAAACCTCCCAAGTTCAGCCACCTGACCCCAAAAATGGGGAAAAAAAAATATTCCTTGAGTTCTCCATCTTGACCCTGCTTTGTGGATAATGACAGCACATCCCTAAAAATTCTTCCTTTTGCCCAGGTTTGCTGCCTTGATCCAAATTCCAGGATGAAATTCTGGAGCTGATTTTAGCAGGAATAAAGGAATAAACTTCCCATTTAGTGAGGAATTTTCGTGCCAGCCTTTCTTAAACACCCAAATCCCCTGAAATAATTTAAATTTTTATCTTTTTCAGGCCTTGTTGAGTAAAACATTCCATGCTGGGCTTGTTTTGATCTCCATTGTGAAGTTGGGAATGGAAAAATCAGATAAACTGGAAACACTTGCACTGTTTCCCTTTGCAAAGTGATGATGTTTCTGGGTTTTTTTTTTTTTTCTTCTTTTTTTTTTTTTTTGCTTTTTGCTCCTTTTTTTTTGTCTTGTCCTGCTCACTTCAGGCTGGATTTTGACATCAGAACAAAAGGAAGGTGTTAAAAAAATTCCCTCATCCCTGTCAGGGAGAGAGCAGGGAAATGACAAAGGCAAAAATTCCTCCTTCCCATCACATTTTCTGCTTTTAAAAAGGGAATTAAGGAGAGCAGGTCCTGCTTTGCTCCTTTGCTCTTCCTGCAAACACAGCAATAGGGCTGGGATCTCACAGGACACCAGGAATTTTAAGTTGGAAATCAGGGAAAGGTTCCACTATTCCAGAGGGTGCCTTGGAATTCTTTGCTGTTCATCAAACAGGAGAATTTTCCATTTTAATTCCATAATAATCGTAATTACTCCACTCATACCAAGCTTTTCTAAATCCAAGAGATTCAAAGCCCACATGAGGATATTTTATCACTGCTGCCATAAAGATTTCCCCTGTAAGATCTGCATTTTTATGCTCTGCAAACAGCTTTAGGAATTAGCAGAAAAATGCCATAAAAATACTCCTTAAATTAAAGACTGCACTGACTCGCTTCCCCTCCCCCCAAAAAAACATCCCAGCAATAAACCCACGCTGATGCTGGCCAGGTTTCCATCCCATAAACCACTCATTTTTCATTATTTCCCCCATCAAGTTGTGTTTATCTATAACTCAGGACATTTTAACAAAAGGCTTGACATTTATGGGAGCGCTGATAGGAAACAAGCACGGGTTTATAAACAAATTAATGATGTTACCGCAGGGCAAATTAATTGGAAATAAAAGTGGGATCTAGCACAGGAGCACACTGACAGGTGCTTGGGGTGCATATTCCCATGAGTTTTTAAACAGAAAATTCATTTAAGGCTTGATCAACACTGAAAATAAAAATTATCTGGACACCAAAGTAACCATTGGCATTTCCTCGTCTTAATTTTGGCTGAATTTTTCCCCAAATAATTTCGCACCTCCTGGATCTGCCATGGGTGATTCCAAAATTGAGAGGTCTGGAAAATAAAGCTGATTTTTTATTTTATTTTATTTTATTTTTCTGTGATGAGGAAGTGACCTGAAATTGTTTAAAGCATTTTGAACTGAAGCAGAGGAATTCTGCAGGTCCTGACATCCCCAGCTGGGAGCAGAAAAATCCAAATAAAACACGATATCAAAATGGGAAAGATCTTTTTTGATTGAAGATGGAATGAAAATCTAAAGATATTGATCCATTCTTGGAATGGAAATACCTGGGAAAATTGAAGCCAAGGGAGTTGAACAAGTTACTCAAGAAGCAAAATCAAACACAGGCATTCCTAAACCCTTTTTTACTCAGATATTTTTATTTTTTATGCAAATAGAGAAGCTGTGGCTGCCCCTGGATCCCTGGAATGCCCAAGGACAGGAGGGATGAGGAGCAGCCTGGGACAGTGGGGGGTGGAATGGGATGAGTTTTAACTCCTTCCCAACCCAAACATTTCCATGATCCCATAATTTTGTTCCTCAAAACCAGCTCTATTTCCTTTCCCTCATCCCAAATACATTTTGCAGCAGAATGAAAGCTGTTAAAAACCCAGAGCTTTTATAGGAACACTAAAAAAAATTCAGCTGAGGTGGCAAAATCTGTCTCACCGTTTTTGATGTGAGTGGAAACCACGTCAGTCAAGCTTAGCTGGTGAACAATATCTGCCAGTTTCTCCAAGAATTTGGGAAATTAATCCATGAAATTGATTGGATTTACGTATTTGCATCCAGGAAATTCAAAGGGAAAGTCCCTTACAGCTGCCCACGCTGAGCCCCATCATGAATAAAGATAATTTCAGCTCAGCCTCCAAAAAAAAAACCTGGAAAACATTTGGGGGAAAAAAAAATCAGTCCAGGTATTTGGGAAATATGAGAATTTTGTGCTCTTTGTGGAGGAAAAGGTGATTTTAAAGCACAGAAATGTCTCAGTTCTTTCCCTGTATCCCAAAGATTTCCCTGGAATTTCTCCTGGAGCATTCCCAGGTAAGGTTTATCTCCCAAGCTGGATTTTTCATAAATATTCTGTGGGAAAAGTTGATTTCTTTTCCTTCTGTCCCCACTTTTTCTTCCTCCACCCCTTGGTCATCAGAAAAAGCTGCTCCTGTTCTGCCTTTTCCTCCAAAGCTGAGCTTGGAAAATCAACAAATATCCTGAAATATGGGGAGAATTTTCCAGGTGGACTTTTCTAAATATTTTAATTGACACCAAATATTAAAACAATTTTCCATCCTATATTTGTGTGACCAACACAAAACTTTATCACTTATTTATATATTTTTAGCAAAAAAAAAAAGAAGTTTATTGCTTTTAAATTACATCATTCTCTTTAATTAATATTCCACCCTCTACTGGTTATTGATTTCATGCTTTTCCTGCTAATTAATCCACAATTAATATTCCAGCATTACAAATCCCACTTTTGTGGTGGCAGCAATCACTCACAGTTGGAAAAATAATGAGAATAAACAGCAGAATTTTCCATTTCTTGATATTTAATTAAAATGGGCCCCTGTATTAAAAAACAGTTTGGATTTAGGAAAAGCAAAAGAAAGATCCAAACATTCCAAGCTTTGTTTCCTTAGGAAAAAGGGAACACAAAATTCCCTTTTTCCCCCCCAAATTCCTCATTGGCTTCTCATTGCTCTGAAGAAACCTCCTGAATTAAGATAATAATTAAACTGTGAATTAAGATAATAATTAAAGAAATTCAAATGGCTTCAAAATTCCATCATGTTGATGCAGCCTTGGGAAAACTGAAAATCCATGAAGGATTTCAAATCTCTTTGCAATTATCCCAAGAATTAAGAGGGTCAGGCTGGAGTTATTTATTCCAGAAGATCTAAAAGTTCTTTAATCCCTTCCTAGAAAACAAAGAGCAAATTTTTAATTTTAAAAAACAACCTAAAAATGCCAATAAGGTTCTCCCATGTTATCCCACAAAACAGCCATGGATATTTGAACATTGTAGAACATTTTTTCCCACTTAAATTAAGATTTTAATGCTAAAAAATGGAATTGCAGACACTTCCAGGTATTTGTTGGTTGATATCAGGCCCGAATTTGACCTTCAAGGCTGAAAATAAAGGATTTTCTCCTCCCACCAGGCCTCCAGCCCCACAAAAAAAGGGCAAAATTCCTACATTTCCCATTCAGGGATCACTGGCAGCAACAGATTTGAAGCTGTGAAAATCTCAAGGTTTTTATTCCTGAGTTAATTCCCAAGAGGAGAATCCAGAGCTGTGACCACCCAACAATTCCAACTGAGAATTCCCACGTTTCAGGGCATAATTCCTTTTTTTTTTTTTAAATTTTAATATTGTCCTTCTGTGCCACAGAAGTTTTATAAATAGGAAAAAATATGGGATTTAGGAGTAGCCAGATGGATTTCTTCCATTTCCTTTTTCCAGCAGCATAGAAATGATAAAATAAGTGACCCCAGTAAGGTTTAGATGTCATTGATTTCCAAGGAAAATGGATTAGGGCAGGTTCTCCAAATTTTTATGGACACCAACATAAAACCAACCAACACTGGATGATGGGAATTTTTAGGGACAGGGAATTTTGGAGTGTGGAATTTGGGAGGCAACTCCAATCCAACCAGCAGGGCAGGAAATGCATGGGAAGAATAAAAAAAATAAAATAATAATTAAGTGTAAACTCTTCCCATTTTCTGTTCTCACCTTTGGTGTCTGGAAGAAGCAACAACTTCAGATCAGCCAGAAATTCCCAGAATTCCAGATGGGTGAAGCTGGAAAGGACCATTAAATTCCAAATTTCCAAAATCCTTGTTCAGCACTCAAAATCCTTCATTCCCTAAGTGGAAACAACAACTTTTCTGGGAAAAATAAATCCAGATTCCCAAAATCTGGCACGTTGGGAGAGGAGGGGCTGTCCCTGCATCCCCTGCAGTGGGAGCTCTGCATAATTAATTATTATTATTTAAATAAATTATTAATCCAATTAATTAACCCCTTTATTAATCAATACCATGGGTCACAGCTCCAGCTCACAATTTCAGGATGAGCCAGAATTCCCTCATGGACACAGAACCCTGAATAAATCACTGGATTTGGAATCATCTACTTTGAATATTCCATAAACCAATTCTATGGAATTCTTGGATTTAGGAAAATCTTCTGGAGGGGATTTAGTTGGAAAATAAAAAGTTTTCAATGCCTCCCACAGGAGCAGCCAATTAACAACCCCTGCATCCAGGATCTTCCCTCTCCTGTGAAAATTCAGCTTTTTGCCACTAAAATCCTGCCAGAGACCTCTCTGGTGATGATCCCAGCACTAAAATACACAAATTCTTCATAAGAGAAATAAAAATTCCACAAATCTCAATTCCCAGCAATATTTGAACCTCTGGGCTGAGGCAGCTGCAGCAAACCCAGTGATGTCAGAGCAGCCCTGGTGATTGCATATAAAATTAAAAAAATTAAAATTATTCTTTTCAAAAGAAACAATTTTGTTTTTCCTCCTGTAACCCCAGCAAATCCCTGACAGAAATCCCTGCCATGCTCCTCACAAAGCCAAACACAAAAATTGGAGTTGGTTTGGAATTGTTCCTTGCTCTTGTTAGCTGGGAATACCAGCCAGGAATAATTTGATTTTCTAGGAGCAATTACAGGCAGATCCATCAGAAATAAATTCAATTCCAGCCTCAATCCTCCAGAACTTCGGGATGACACCAAGGGAGGGAAAAATAAAGGAAAAGAAAGAAAAACAACCACAAAATACAGAGACAGGCTTGTTCATTCCCTCTGCCAACTCCAGGGAAGGGCTGGAAAAAGAAATTTTTCATTGGATTGAGGTTGAAAATCTGGGAAAAATGAGCTCCCAGGGATCTGAGCTGAGCCTTGGTCACTCCCATCAAGTCCCTTTGTCTCTGTTTTTAGGCTTCTATTGTTCCTTGATTTCCTGATTGAATTCAGAGATCTCCTGGAGCAGCTCGTTCTGTATCTTGAATAAAGATGCAGATTCTGGTCTGGGATCCAATTTCTCCTGGAATTTTAATTCCAGAGCTGTTCTTTTCCACATTGCCTGTGAGTAATCAGAATTTTAACAGTTTTGTGGAACTCTGAGCGTGTTGTGAGATGGGACAGTGAAACCACAGAAAAAAAAAGGAGAGAAGTTGGGGTTGGAGGTTTCTTCCCAAGCCCTCACTGGCAGAATTTTCCAAAAATTTCTTGGCTGGGCTGGAATTCCCAGATTTGCTGTGGCTGCCCCTGGAATGAGATTTCAGGTCCTTTCCCACCCAAACCATTTCAGGAATTCTCCAGTTCTACTCAAACTGATTCTTGTTGTCAAACGAATCCAAAACAAACCCCAATCAATTCCTGGGTGTAATTCCATCCATCCATCCTGCAAACACCAAAAGCATCATAAAGAAACCAGGAGGCAGAAAATTCCATTTCATTCTTTCTTTGCTTTCCTTGGAGTTGAGGAAGTCCAGTCAATTCCTTCCCGACTTTTCCATCTAATCTGTCTCTAAGGAGTGAGATTTCACTGGGAAAACAAACAAAAAAATGTGGGAAGAGTTCTTATTTACAGAGACAGTTGGATTTATTGGAAGCTCTAAATCCCAGGGAAAACTTTGTCTCTTGACCATTATTTGTAACACCAGCACTGTATCCTAAAGTTTCCCATCCTGGCCAAAATATTGGATTAATTCCTGGCACAGAACTCAAAATTTCTTTGGAATTTGGATCTTTGTGGATTTTGTCCAGATTTCTGAAAATAATCATCATCTTAACCCAAAAAACACCCAAAACACCCCTTTGCTTAATTCTATAAATGCTATAATTCATTATGTAAATTAATATCATTTAAATTAATAAAATATTTATAATTCACTCTATAAATTTTATAATTCATTAATGACATGCTTAAAGCAAAAATCCAGGGATGTTATTCCTGGATCATTCCATCAATCCCTGAGCAGGAGGGATGGGCAGATTTTCCTTCTGGAAGTTTTCCAGCACCATCCTACCTTCAACAGCACAATTCCTTCAGGAGAGCAGGGCAAAGCCCATCCCTGCTGGAATTTGAATTCCTAAAATCCTCCTGGATTTTTCCAGCAGCTGGAAAAATCCAGAGAATTTGGATCAGGGTTTGGAGCTCAGGTTGTTTGGAGATCAGCAGCTGTTTCCTTGGGCGGGCTCCAAAAATCAACAGCTGAACCAAAACTGCCAAAATTCTGAGAAAAAGCTGCCCCAGAATCCAGGGAATGCTGTCCTATCATCCAAGAGTTGGAGACTTAAATAAAAATAAATTTCTAGAGATCCTTTGGGATATCCAGGGAATGGAGATTTTAAGGATAAAATTCCTTGGAGTGGATTCTTGCTGAAGCAAAATTAAACCCCAGCCCTGCTTCACCTTAAACCCAACCTTGGTGCTGCCAAATTTCTCCCTGTCCCCATGGCCTGGGGCTCCTGACTTCCCAAAGATTCCTTTTTTCCCACCTGGAAAAGTAGAGGGTGGGATATTAATTAAAGAGAATAATGTAATTTAGAAGCAATAAACTCTTATTTTTTGCCAAAAATATATAAATAAGTGATAAAGTTTTGTGCTGGTCACACAAATCCTGGCCAGGAATAAACTCAAAACGTCCTGACCCTAAAAAAATTCAAGGGTTGGATTTATTCTGAGGAATTTGGAGGATTTGGGGAAAATCTGTAATTAAGGGGCTCAAGGAGATGAACCTGTGGTGGGAAATGGGGGGAAATTCCATTACTGGGAGATAATTCCCAAATATTGGAAATCTGGATTTTTAAAAGTGGCTTTTTTTTTGTTTTGTTTTGGTTTTTTTTGAGAAGATTTTGGAAAGAGGAGGGAGTTGTGGTTCACAGTGATAAAAATGACAAATATTTGGTCCAAGTGGAGCCCAAAAATATTGAGGAGCTTGGCAACTGAGGGAATTGGGAATTTTATAGGATATAAAGCCCAAGCTGTTAAATTGGACTGTGCAACTCTGGAATTTCACCTTGGGAATGTTCCCATTTTATCCAGGGTTGTGTCTGATCCAAGAGAAATCAAAGGCACCCTTTGGATGCTTCCAAATCAATCCTGGTGGTTCTTGCATGTACAAAAATAACTTTTTTTTTGAGAAAAAAAGCAGCAAAAATGGCAAAACACTTGGAGGTTGAAGGAATTTTTGAAAGGTTCCATGATAGAGACACACAGGAAATGCATCCAATGGATTAGAAAGGGTTTTGGAGGCTAAAAGTTGATTTTTGGGATTTTTTTCCTAGTGAGAAAAAGGGAAGAGACAAAACCCCTGAGCTTGTCCATCTTCAGACAGGAAGGGTTTGATAAATTCCATGAAAACTTCCCAAAAATCTCCAAAATGTTTTCAGAGTTTCAATCTGGTTAAAGCCAAGCCAATTTTATAATCCAAAATAAAACTGGGGCTGGTGGGATTGTGCTGCTGCAGAAAATCCACCTGAATTTTCTGTGTCACCCTCAAATCATGGAGCTTAAAAATTTCACTTAGGATGGAAAATTGTTTTAATATTTGGTGTTAATAAAAATATTTAGAGGGAACTGATAAATTACCAGTTTTCAAACCCTCAAATCTTTCCTCATTAAATGGATTATTCTCAGTTTTGGGTGTGGCATTTGGGGATATGGGACCATGACAGGGCTGGGGAATGGTTGGACTCCAATCTTGGAGCTTTTCCAACCTTAATTCTGGGAAAAGCATCAGGAAACAACGAGGAAATTTGGATTGAAGTGGAAAATGGGCCTGGCTGGGATTTTAACCCACCACAATATAAAAATAAATAAAAAATGGGCGAGTTGTTCCCCAATAACCAATGCTCCAGGATTCCTTTTCCACATTTTTCCTGGAATGAGGTTGGCCCAACAATCCAACACCTGAGGAGGTGCTGCTGCAATCTGGGAAAAAATGACATTTTAATCATCTCCCTAATCAAAACCCCATTATGCTCTGAGCTAACGAGCTGATCCAATTAATCCCGGGCAATTTGTAACAATCCCGTGTTTTAGTAATTAATTAAACACCAATAACCATCAGTAGGAGCTGCAGAAATTTGGTAAAAGGAGGATTTAGGCTGAGCTTGGATGTTTCACAAAAAACATCCCAGAATTCCTTGGAAAGATAAAAATGTTGGGATTCTTGGCTGGTGTGAGGTTGATCTTAAAATTAATGCTGAGAACAGACTTTAGGCTGAGCTCTGAGTTTACTTAAACTGGAAATTTTGATGTGAACACCTCGGGGTGTGAGAGTTAGGAAATGTAAAATTTACTGGGTTTACATTTCTAAAAAAATAAAGGAGCTCTCAAATCTGCTGGAATTCTACATTTTGCAGGGATAATCAAGGTTTATTTGGGATAAAATCCTGGATTTCAGCCAAGTCTGGAGTTGTTATTCCGAGGTATTTTTATTTAAAATTGGTATTTTTTGGTGGTTTCCGTTTTATGGTTTTGGTTTCAAATCTGGAACTTGTGGGTAGCTCCAGGTTTGTGTGTGTTTGGCATGTTGGGGAATAAATCAGAATTCCAGGATGGAGTGGGTGGGAAGGATCTTCAATTTCATCCCATTCCAGCCCTGCCACGGGCAAGGACACCTCAAATCATCCCAAATTTCTCCCCAAAATTTGGCACTTGGCTTTCCAGGGGATTCCTGCTCCTTGTGCACCCCCAAACTCCCAGCACAGAAATTCCCTTTCAATTTTTCTGGATTTTCCAAATTGACAATTTGCTCGTTACGGACGATTCTACAAATTTTACAAACTGGGGCTTTCCAGTTGATACAAATCCAATGATTGATTCCAACTTCATCCAAAAAAAAACCTGATTATCCAAACTTTGACAGGCAGAGAGTCTGAGCCTTTAATATTCAAAAACTCAAAGCTCAACAGCAAATTCCTTTTTTCCTCTTTTTTTAATCTGCTTTTGCTCTCAGTTGCTGAAAAGAAAGGAGAGTTGTTTGCTCCAAAAAATGATAATTTTGACACTGGAATTTTTGGGCTGGAGCTTTATTTGGAAGAGATGTCTAAATGTAGGCTGGGATTAGCAGCCTAAGACTGAGTGAAAGGCAGTTTTTTTCTCAGTTTTTTTCTTTCCTGGTTGACATAAATGTCTCCTGAAAAATCCCTTTTCATCCTCAGAGCTCTGCATGTGGAATTTTTAGGCACTTTCCAGTTGACATCAAAGAAATTCGGGGATTTGATTTTCATCCCACGAACACTTGCTGTTAATTTGGATGTTAATTCCAACAAATCCAAATGCCTGATGTTTTTCCTTCTGAAATTCGTTTTTTTTTTCCCATCCGAATAATCAAGTTTACACTTGGTGTCTCTTCCTCACTCTTAGGAAAATCTACATTGGGGGATTGAACAGGGATGGGATTGATTGATTGATTGATTGATTGATTGATTGATTTGGGAATTCTGCAGCTTTTCCCGTTGGGTTAAAACCACAAAATCCCACCTTAAATATTTTCCAGGCAGGAGAAATCCCCAAAAAGAGAATTTAGTACCATCAGTTTTCTATTTCTGGGGCATGACATGAAAGCATCCCTTGGAAAAATCCTAAATTAAATTAAATACCGACTTTACAGATGATTTTAACATTTTTGAGGGAGTTGTGATGTTGATTGATGCTCACAAATCTCCCATTTTTTTGGGTTAAAAATTTAATGGATTTGCCAAGGTTTGTAACCTTTTCCAGGATATTCCAGGAAGGAATCCTGCAGTGGGATCTGCAGGAAAAAAATGGAAATCCATAGGAATGGGGAATTTCTGGAATGTGGCATCAGGAGTCAGAGCTGCTCTGCTGGAGAACAGATAATTTTGGGGGGTTCAGCTGATTTAGGAGGAATTTTTGATACTTTGAGGGATATTTTTCCCAGATTCCCACATGATTCTCTCTATTTCTGGAATTTTCTCCCAACTTCTGGTGCTCTGTGTTGTTTTTGTCACTGAAATTCAGCCAGTAGTGATTTTATTTTAATTTATCCTGCACCATTTAAATCTGTGTTTATCCTGTGAGACCAAATATTCAGGAATAAATATTTGGGAATAAGTATTTCTATTTTGATTTTAACATTTTTATTGTTTTAATTGTTAATAAGTATTTAGATTTTAAAACAGGATTTTTATGATGAATTTTATAAATTTATAAAAGTCAAATTTGTGTCCCCTGAGCTCCTCCATTAACCTGAAAGTGAAGATATTGACTCAGGGAACAAAAAGATATGGGGAAAAAAATCTGGATGGATTGGGAAAAATTCTATCTGCAGGTAAAATTCTTATTTAAAAAAAAAATTGTGCAACCCTTTTTGTTTTTTGTTTCCTGTGTTTTTCCCAGCTTGGAATAATTTAAATTTATCCTGAAATTTGGTTTATTGGTGATTCCAATATGAACAGAACCCCAAATTCCCAGGAATCAGGCAGTTGGCTGCAATCCCATCCTGCTGCATTATTTAACTTTTTTTTTTTTTATACAGGAAAGACTAGTAAATAAATAAATTAAAATTAAAATAATTTATTCTGTACCCAAAAGCTGCTTTTAATCATGAAATTGTTAAGAACCAACGTGGCCTTGACAAGTGAATTATTAATTCTGTCACTCTTCTGCCTCCTGAGCTGAAATCTCCTCTCTTGTAATGTTTGGAGGCTTTGACTTCAATAATTATGATTTTAAGTAATTAAAATATAATTAGAGTCTGCTAATTCTGGATCTTAATGCACAACAGGATTGGGGAGCACGGCCCCAGTTGGCCTTGCTGTGAATCCTCTTGTTGGCAAAACAAAATTCAAATTATCTGGGCATGGAGAGGCCTGGATGCTGAATTTGGGATTTTAGGAAGGATGGGGAGGTTCTGCCAGAAAGGAGCTGGGAGTAAAAAACCAAAAAGTTCATTCAGGGAGTAAAAACTTCCTGGTGAAATCCATGGAATATTTAGTGTTTTTTTTTATTTCTTTGATTGGCTGTTGATGTCTCACTGAGGGATTCCAGAATCATGGAATGGTTTGGGATGGAAAGAACCTTAAATCCCATTTCAGCCATTCCATGGCAGGGACAAATTCCAACCATTCCCTGGGCAGGGACAAATTCCAACCATTCCCTGGGCAGGGACAAATTCCAACCATTGCATGGGCAGGGACAAATTCCAGTCATTCCATGGGCAGGGACAAATTCCAGCCATTCCATGGCAGGGACAAATTCCAAACATTCCATGGGCAGGGACAAATTCCAGTCATTCCATGGCAGGGACAAATTCCAACCATTCCATAGCAGGGAAAATTCCAACCATTCCCTGGGCAGGGACAAATTCCAGTCATTCCATGGGCAGGGACAAATTCCAACCATTCCCTGGGCAGGGACAAATTCCAGTCATTCCATGGGCAGGGACAAATTCCAACCATTCCCTGGGCAGGGACAAATTCCAGTCATTCCATGGGCAGGGACAAATTCCAACCATTCCCTGGGCAGGGACAAATTCCAACCATTGCATGGGCAGGGACAAATTCCAGTCATTCCATGGGCAGGGACAAATTCCAGCCATTCCATGGCAGGGACAAATTCCAAACATTCCATGGGCAGGGACAAATTCCAACCATTCCATGGGCAGGGACAAATTCCAGTCATTCCATGGGCAGGGACAAATTCCAACCATTCCCTGGGCAGGGACAAATTCCAAACATTCCATGGGCAGGGACAGATTCCAGTCATTCCATGGGCAGGGACAAATTCCAACCATTCCATGGGCAGGGAAAATTCCAACCATTCCCTGGGCAGGGACAAATTCCAGCCATTCCCTGGGCAGGGACAAATTCCAACCATTCCATGGGCAGGGACAAATTCCAGCCATTCCCTGGACAGGGACAAATTCCAACCATTCCCTGGGCAGGGACAAATTCCAGCCATTCCCTGGGCAGGGACAAATTCCAGTCATTCCATGGGCAGGGACAAATTCCAACCATCCCAGGTTGTTTCAATCCTCATCCAGCCTGGCCTTGGGCACTTCCAGGGATCCAGGGGCAGCCACAGCAAATTTGGGAATTCCAGCCCACCCAGGAATTCCCAATTCCCAACATCCCACCCATCTTGGCAGTGTCCCATTCCCTGTGCCCTTATTTCCATTTCTTCCAAGGCTGGACAATCATTCCAGGAAAAATTTTTTCCAATATCCAGCCCAACCCTCCTCTGGTGTTATGAGCACCATTTTTCCAACCCACAAGTCACCTGACATTCCCTCCCACTAAATTCCAGGTTTTTTCTGTGGGATGATCACCAGGCATTGGAAGACGTGGGAATTCCCATCCCAGGAGGGATTTCAATCCCTGTGGAGGTGGCACTTGGGGACATGGGGCAGTGCTGGCCCTGGCACTGCTGGGGATGGTTGGACTCTGACCTTGGAGGGTTTTTCCAGCCTCAGCAATTCCATGATTCTGCAGAATTCCACTTTTTTTGCATCATCACATTTTCCTTATGTTTTTAACCCCAGGGTCGTGACTTGCCCTACAACCCTTTCCTTACCACTGGGCATTCCAATGAAATCAATTAAAAAATGGGAATTTTGAGCACTGTGAAGGTGAATTTTGGGATCCAGGTGAGAGCTGGGCCTTATTCCAAAGTGAGCTCATGGAAATCCCCTCGTTTTTTACCCTGGAACAGGGATTGCTTCCCAAGACAGCTGATTTTAGCAGCCATTGTTAAAATTCCTGTGATTTAAAACTTTATTTTGGCTTTTTCAACTGCAAATGTTCAATTTTTCCATCTTTCTTCTCTGCAAAAATGCAGTTGTGGAAACAGGATCCTATCTTTGCAGCTGAATAACCTGGGAGCTCAGAAAGTGCTAGGAAAAGAGGAAAAAAAAAGGGATTTTTAGCAGGAAATATCTCTGGGAAGATGAGCTGTGGGAAGAGCCTCAAGCTTTGCCCAGGGATTTAGTGGATAAACTCATTCCCAGCAGGAAAATCAGATTTGTGGGAAATGAAACTTCACAGAACGACGCCCTTGTATTTTTATTTTTATTTTTTTGTTGTTTGGGTAGGCAAAAAAAAAAAAAAAAAAAATTCATGGGAGAAATTTCCCTGTGTGGGGATGGAATTTGGAGCAGATTCAGAGCAGGATTTTGAGGAGGGAAATGGTTTGAATGAGGCACTGGAGGAAAGTGAGGTCCAAGATTGGTGGTGCTGGAACCCAACCAGAACTTCATGGAATTCTGGAATTCTGGTGGCCCAAGTGACCTCCTGTGGTCCCTTCCAGGTGACAGGACAAGGGGGACACTTGGAGTGGAAAGAGAATTGGGATACTGGAAGGAATTCCTGGAAAAAAATTCCCAGAGAAGCTGTGGCTGCCCCTGGGTCCCTGGAGTGTCCAATTCCAGGCTGGAGCAGTGAAAGGTGTGGAATGGAACTGGATCAACTTCAATTTTTTTTTTTTTTCCATTCCAAACCATTTTTAAGATTATTTTTTATTCTTTTCCATAGGATCAGCAGGAGACATCTTATTCTGCATTTTCCCAGATTACTACCCACCATTCCTGACCCTTGAGCTGCCCTGGAGTGTTGAGCTGAGTTAAAAATATCCAATAAATTCTCCAGAATAGAATTGGAATTCTTGGAGAAGGATTTTCCTGGGATTCTTCCCAGGACAAGCTCCTTTTTTAAAATTTTATTTTATTTTTTTTTTTTTTTGTGATTTTTTTTTTCTTTTCTTTTTTTTTTTTTTTTGTTCCTTTCCAATTTCATTCCATCAGTGACAGGTGGTGCAACAAAAGAAACACAGTTCAATCCTTAAAAAAAAAAAAAATTAAATCCTTCATTCCTTAAAAAATGAACATTTAAGTGCTTTTCTGAAGGAGGGAGAAAAGTGGGGAAAGAAATATGATAAGGAAGACATTAAAACAAATGGCCAGCAATTACTGATTCACTTTTTATTCCCTGCAATCACGATTCCAGAGGCTTTGAACACGATTTAAATGGAATATCCAACCCAGGAAATCTCTCCCAAATTTCCCCTGATTGCAGGCTGTGCCCAAGACAGATGATTCAGGATGAAAATGCCAAATTTATTTTTTTTTTTGTGGATCTGCAACTGCTTGTTCAGGTTTGCTGCTAAATGAAGAGACCCGTGTGAGAGATTTGCTGCTTTTTTCTTATTTTTTTTTTCTCCCCTGCTTTTTTTTAAAAAAAGATTGGATTATGGGGAGGTTACCAAGGGTTTCTGAGAGAAATGGGAGCTGTTGTTTCCAAAGTAAATAGTGGCAGCCCCTGGTGTGTCCTCACCTGCAGGGAGCTGTTTATGCACTTCACAGCTTTGTTATTTATTATTTTCACAGAACCCCAGGGCTTTTTGACCCGGGGTTAACATTTCCAATTTACCAGTGGATCAACGTGCATGAAAATGCACAGGGAAAAATGAAAAACAAGGAAAAGCTGAGGATTTGTGGCTAATTAAGTGTGGGTTGCTTTTGTGTGGGTTTTAACTCTGGATTTACAGATTTTTGTGCTTGCAGCTCATGGCTCAGCCATGTGCTGCCCTGGGGTGGGTCAGAAAAACAATTCCTGCCTCAACTATGGAAATCCAGGAGAGGTGGTGTCCTTTTGGTGAATTCTTAGTTGATTTTTCTCTCTTTTTCCTGGAGCTGGGCTGGATCTCATGAGGATGAAGCATAAAACAAGGATGAGATTCCCAAGGTGGGATCCCTGGAGCTGGGAAAGGTGGGAGGCAGAGGGAAGCTGCAGAAATTCCAAGTTGCAGAAGAGGACTCTTGGAAAAGCCTTGGGAGGTGGTTTTGTCTCCCAAATGGAATTCCCAGTGTGGGACAGATCTGGCTGAGCTCTCTGGAGACCTTTGAAGCTCCCAAAAATTGGTTTTGATGTGTCAGAAAATGGGATTTGCACTGAGCAGGGAAGAGTTTGCAGAGGAATATTCCATCCTGGTTTTCCCTGGGAGACAAGGCTGATCTGCTGAAATCCTCCAGCCTTTCCTTCCATGGAGCTGCTCTTTCAAAACACACAATTCCAGGATGGTTTGGGTAGGAAGGGATCTAAAATCCACCTTATTCCCTCCTCCATGGGCAGGAAACCACTGGGATAAGCAGGAAATTGCTGCTGGTCCATCCTGGTGCATCCCTTGGGATGAGGAAGCCTGGAATTGGGAAGGAGGGCAGGGATGGAGCTCCTGCTCCAAGGCACAGCTCACGAGTTCTGCTGGAGGCAAACCAGCAGTTTTTGCCTAAAAATGGGAATAGGGAGCCAGAAATGGGGAGGAGAAGTGAATCAATCTGCAGCAGGGCTGTGGAATAATTAATGGATAATGTGCACTGACCTGGTTTGGGGTTTGTTTACTGCATGAATGAATGGACTGAACTTCCCAGGGAGCTGGAGGGGAAAAGCCCAGAACAATTGGGAAGGGGAAATAAGGACTGGAAAAAACTCCTGTCCTGATGAAAACTTGAAGTTTGCTAAGGGACAATGTCAGGACAAGCAAATGTGCAGGGATGGTTAATTTGGCAAGAGAGGGGGATGTTACATAAGGAGAGGGAGAAGGGAATTCCAGCTTTTTTTTTTTTTTTTTTTTTTTCCCACTGGGAATCTCTTGATGGAGCCACTGGCACCAGGAGGGGCTCACAGCCAGACCTTGGCCTGTGGTCACCTTTGTGCTCACCTGCTCTCCAAATTTTTGCCAAATGTTTGGCTGAGGTTGATCCTCTGGGATGGCAAAAATGGAAGGATTTGGGAAAAATTTGGATGCGCGAAAGGCTTGAGTGAAATTTGAGCTCATGGGGGGTAAAGAGCTGCAACCTCCTGTTTGGGAATGTTGGGAAAAGGATAAGAAATGGAGTTGGGGAAGGAACTTCAACACTTATTCAGCAGGAGAGGAGGGATAATAAAGAAAATTGGTTCATAAACAAGAGATTCAGGCATGAAAATTCAGATGCTGGTGGGAGTAGATTATGCAGGAGGAAACTACAGGGATATAATTATGTGAAATTCCAAATTGGTGAGGTGGGAGGGGCTGGGAAGGTCTGCAGCTGTCTGGGCAGAGGAAAGAAAACCTTGGAGGAAAGGAAAAGAAGGGAAAGGAAAGGAAAGGAAAGGAAAGGAAAGGAAAGGAAAGGAAAGGAAAGGAAAGGAAAGGAAAGGAAAGGAAAGGAAAGGAAAGGAAGGAAAGGAAAGGAAAGGAAAGGAAAGGAAAGGAAAGGAGGAAGGAAAGGAAAGGAAAGGAAAGGAAAGGAAAGGAAGGAAAGGAAAGGAAAGGAAAGGAAAGGAAAGGAAAGGAAAGGAAAGGAAAAGGAAAGGAAAGGAAGGAAAGGAAAGGAAAGGAAAGGAAAGGAAAGGAAAGGAAAGGGGAACTGCTCCTTGGAGGAACAGGGAATTTCTGTGTGCTTGGACAAGGTGGGAATTAGATTTGGGAAGAATAAGTGGTTTGGGAATGTTTGGTGGGTAAATCTCATGAATTTCCATGGGAAGGAGTTTGAATCAGGGATTTTCTGGATGGGATGGAAGGCACAGCCTGGGAGGCAGCTGGAAGTGGCCTGGGCACAAGAGATTCCTGAATCCTTCATTGTGGATCCCCTCCCACCTTCCTGCTCTCCCTGACCCCTGGAAGGAGGCTGGAGGCAGCTGGGGCCAATCCTTTCTCCCAGGAATCAGAAGACATGCAAAGAGGAGCAGGATGGGATGGTCTTGAAGGTCCCTTCCAACCCAAACCATCCCATGGCCTATTGATGGGATTTGGGGAATCCACATCCCTCTGTCCTGGGCTCTTCTGCTTCCACCAATGTGCAGGTGCTTGGGAATGAGGTGGGAGGATCCTCCATCCCTCTGGATCCCTCTGGATGGCTCTGGACCTGCTCCTGATGTCCCCAGGGACAGTGACACCCCAGCCCAGCTGGGCTCTCTTTGCTTCCTCCCTTCAGCAGAGAAATGAGCTGCTCATTGTCCCTGGATTTCTGGATTCCTGGATCCCCTGGATTCCTGGATTTGTGGATTCCTGGATCCCCTGGATTCCTGGATCCCCTGGATTCCTGAATTCCCTGGATTCCTGGATTCCCTGGATTCCTGGACTCCTGGATTCCCTGGATTCCCTGGATTCCTGGATCCCCTGGATTTTCTGGATCCCCTGGATCCCCTGGATTCCTGAATCCCCTGGATTCCTGGATCCCCTGGATTCCTGGATCCCCTGGATTCCTGAATTCCCTGGATTCCTGGATTCCTGGATTCCTGGATTCCCTGGATTCCTGGATTCCCTGGATTCCTGGATCCCCTGGATTTTCTGGATCCCCTGGATTTTCTGGATCCCCTGGATCCCCTGGATTCCTGAATCCCCTGGATTCCTGGATCCCTGGATTCCTGAATTCCCTGGATTCCTGGATTCCCTGGATTCCTGGATTCCTGGATTCCCTGGATTCCCTGGATTCCCTGGATTCCTGGATCCCCTGGATTTTCTGGATCCCCTGGATTCCTGGATCCCCTGGATTCCTGGATTCCTGAATCCCCTGGATTCCTGGATTCCCTGGATTGCAAAGTCTGGAGCACAGACATGGCTGGAAAAGGGAATGTGATGTTGGGAATGCTGGGAATTGTGGGTGATCATTTCTTGCAGCATCACCACAAGTGCTCAGGGAAAGAGGCTGGAAAATGCCAGGAAACAGTTCAGTGCAACCAGGCAGGGATGGAATGTGGGAACTCAGCAGGGCAGGTTGAGGCACAGGGAATATTTTAAAATATTTCCCTGGATGGGAGGTGAGGCCATGGGATGGAATTCCCAGAGAAGCTCTGGTTGCCCCTGGATCCCTGGAATGTCCAAGGCCGGGTTGGACATTTGGGTTGGAGCAGCCTGGGACAGTGGGAGGTGTTCCTGCTATGGCAGGGGTGGGATGGGATGGGATCCATGGGATCCATGGGATGGGATGGGATGGAATGGGATAGGATGGGGTGGGATGGGATGGGATGGGATGGGATGGGATCCATGGAATCCATGGGATCCATGGGATCCATGGGATGGGATGGGATGGGATCCATGGGATCCATGGGATCCATGGGATGAGATGGGATGGAATGGGATGGGATGGGATGGGATGGGATTTAAGGTCCCTTCCAACCCAAACCATTCCAGGATTCTGTGAAAGGTTTGCCACAGTGACATGGATGTTGCCATCCTGGAAATGTGGGAAGATCCATGTTTCCCATGCTCTGAGCTCTGCAAACACAAATTTGGTTTCACTTTTAGGTTCATGCTATTGAGAAAGTGCTGCTGCACCTGGACTTCAATTCCTTGGATGTGGGCTGGTGCTTCTCCCTCATATTCAGGGACACAAATGATCATTTCAATACTTAAAACATGGATCCTTCATTTTCCTCCTTGTTTTCCTTCCCTGCCTGGTTTGTCAGATGTGTGCACCAGTTGAAGTTAATCACTGGTGAAGCCTCCATTCAGCTGAACAAAACTTCCAAAATGTTTTTCCTCATTTTCTCATTTTTCTGGAGCTGGCTGGGATAATGAAGGATGGGGAATTCTCTGCTGTTTTTTAGGATTACTCAGCTGCTGGGGTTAAACCAGCCAGGGCTGGGTGGGAAGCTCCTCACTGCTGGCTGGAAATGGAGATCATGGAATGATGGAATATCCTGATTTGGGAGGGATCCACCAGGATCGTCCCAACTCCTGCACAGACACCCCAACAACCCACCCTGTGCATCCCTGGGAGCTTTGGGAATGTCACCATTCCCTGGGGAGCCTGGGCAGTGCCCAGAACCTTCTGGAATGATGGAAACTTCCCCTGATACCCAACCTGACCCCCCTGGCACAGCTCCAGCTGTTCCCTCAGCTCACCATGTGGAATGTCCAATCTCCACCCTTGGAATTCCACATCCCCAGGGAGGGTTGTCCCAACCCACCAGAGTTTTTCTCCCTCACTCTGCTTCCCCTGTGCCAATCTGTGCTCAATTTGCAGCTCTGATCCCAAATTCCAGCCCTGTGCCAATCTGTGGGATTTTTTTGTGGGATTTTTGAGGGAAATCCTGACTCTCCAGGGCAGGAAGAGCCCAAAGTGAGCCCCTAACACTAGGGGGATGATGGCAGGGATTTATTTCCTTCTTCTTTTTTTTTTGGAATTTTGCCTGTCCCAGGAGGGTTTGGCTTTGTTAGGCCTGGCCCAGTTAAGCTGCTGATTCTGCAACAGAAAATTCTCAGGCCACACAGCTCAGGAGACTCTGGATGCTCAAGATTTGCTCAGATCCACCCCAGGCTGATGGTAAAGAAAAAAAAAAAAAAAAAAAGCAAAATTTCAGCTGTAATCAGCATTTCCATGTTTTCAACAAAACTGAATTTCCCCCCAAAAAACCCCCAAAATAATAAAATTTAATGCAAAGAAAACTGTTGGTTTTGTGGAAAGGAATTTGAACTCAGCAAAGCAAATGGCAGAGCTTGTTGGGGTCTCCATTAAAGGCAGAAATTGCTCTGAGAATTCCTTAAAATCCAAAATAAGAAGTTTGATTTTTCCAAGGTTGGGTTGCTGTAGCTCATCCCAGGGAAAATCCAGGGAATTTTTTTCCTTGGCTGCCCCTTGGGGCTCTTGCTCAGACAAACTGCAAGCTCAGCTTTTCTCTGCTTGGGATTAATCTTGGACTTGAGCCTGGGTTGTAAAACCAGGGATCAATTCCCATCGAGTTGGGATTTAGCACAAATGGAGCTTTAAAATCTGGCCCAGGAATCACCTTTATCTGCAGGAGCTGAAGAAATGTCACCTCTCTCCTTGAAATCAAAACCATATTAAATAAGATTTTTCACTTCCATGTTTTTTCCAAATTTACACCCCAAGAAAAGATAAAATATTTACATTTCCTGACCACACAGCCAGGAAATCCAGATGTAAATAAAATTAGAATTCCATTTTCCAGCCCTTATCAGACCAGGCAATGAGAGGGTACAAAGAAATTCCAGGTATTTTTCCTTCTCCCTTTTTAAAGGAATGATGTTCCCTGGGCTGGAGCTCCACTTGGGGAGCTACAGAAGAATTCCAGAATATTCCAGAATGGATTTTCCACTTGATTTCCCAGCTGGCAGAGTGCAGTTATTCCCTGAATTTTCAGGGATGAATGGAAGCAGAGTCCTGTCAGCTGCTTTTGGCTGTTGATTCCACTTTTATTTTACTCTGATATTCCAGAATCCAGTTTTTTGTTGGATCCACAGCAGCACAGGACACAAAATTTCCCCTTCCCACTGCTTGGAATAGTTAAACCACCTTTAAATTGATTTATAAATGAAAGGATTTGAGTGGAGGCTCAAGGAGTTGGTGTCCATGTCTGAGATGTGCCTAAATCATGGAATGTTTTATTTTATTTTATTTTATTTTATTTTATTTTATTTTATTTTATTTTATTTTATTTTGGTTTTATTACGGTTTTTTTTTTTTTTTTTTTTTTTTTTTTTTTTCTTTTTTTTTTTTTTCCATAGCTCTTCATTCCTTTGATTTTTTTTTCCCCCTCTATTTTTGAAGGAATTGTTGAACAAAAAAGAGCAGCTCCCACTTTAGTGCATTTGGATTCTGGGCACAAAGAAATTTCTGGAAATTTGTCAAGATCTGAGGTTCATCCCTGACCTCTCTGGAAAAGCCACAAAAATCTGCTCAGATTTGTCCTTTTTTCCCCAGTTTTTGTATCTTTATTTTTTATTTTTTAATTTTTTTTTTAAAGGAATCCCAGCCTGGAAAATTCAAGAAGCAGCTCTGGGTGAAGTTTATTTTGGAATTATCCACAGGGAGATTGAATTGATCAAGAAAAAGGGGAAAAAATATTAATATTGAATGGTTAGAAAGATTTATAATACATTTTATTAAAATATTTGTATTTATGTTGATGTATTAATAAAAGAAAAGTAATTGTTGTTTTGTTCTTTTGTAGAATTGTATGTTTATATTTAGAATATCAATTAATAAACCTGTTTATTCTGAGAGAAATGGCACGAGATTGTTTATTTAGTTAATAATTTACTTGATTTAAAGTTCTTTTTGAAGAAGTTGGAGGTAGAAGCAGAGCTGTAAATTCTCTTTTAAAACATATTTTTTAAAATTAGTTATTATAATTAGATTAATGTCATAGTTTTGATTTACTAATTTGAATTTTTTTTGCTGTTAGACAGGATTAGGAGGAAGGCAAAACAAACTTTAAATGGAAGAGAAACTTTATTATTAGAAACTATAAGAAAAAACTCCTTAGAATAAAACTTTAGACTATTTTTTTACACACTTTTTTTTTAATACTGAAAACATACAGACATTTTAATTGTAAAATAATTTTTTACTAATTTCTTTGGGAGAGGAAACTTTTTTTTTGTTTGTGGAGGTTTTTTACAACTTACAAACCACCACAGTTCATACTGATTAATGACTTTTTTTAATGTTTGTGTTTTTAAATTATTTTTATATGAGGTGTTACTAAGGTAATTATTTAATGTTATATGGATTATTTTTGATATTTGATGGAAGGGTAAATTAAAATTCAAAATTTCCAGGCCAGATCCTCTGCTGTGAAGCTGAAATTCATCCTTATGGAATAACTAAAACTCCCTTATTTTCCTATTTCTACATTTGTGGAAGATTTTTATATAAAAGGATATTAAAAAAAAAATCCTTATTTGAACAAGCAACACTTTCCTGGGCATATTTTAGAGCATCCAGGGCATAAAAAAGGAATAATGCAGGAAATTGAAGGAATTGAAGTGCTAAAAATCTGTTTTTTTTAGGGGCTGGGTAAACACATTGAGATTTTATTGGCAGCAAAATCATTTTTTGGGACACTTGAGGCTCCTCTGATGGTAGGAGCAGAAAGAGTCTCCTGAGTTTTTATTAGGATGAGATCAATCTGAAAAAATATTGGGAGTGAAGGGGATTTATCCTGATTTTATCTGGAAGTTTCTTGGCTATAAAGGAATTGTCAACACCTTTTAAAATCCCCTTGGAATGCAGGCAAATTTCTGCCTTTGGGGCAATAAAAGTAAAATGTGGAAATGGATCCATCCATTTTTATGGACTTATTTACAGAGATGGGGTGAAAGACTTTTTGTTGCCTTGCATCAGGAAAAATGGGACTTTGCAAGGCTCAGACCAAGGGAAGATTTACAGGCAACTCCTTCAATTCCTGGGATTTTTAAAGGTTTTTTTAGCTGGGAATGAGGCAGTTTTTAAAGAGAAGGAAATTTTCTTTATTCCCATTTCACACCTGTTGAGGTGGCAGGAGGGAGTTCTTCTTCATTTTCTGTGTTTATTTACTCTTTTCACCCAGATTTGTATTTTATTCCTACATAAAGTGGGATCAAGCCCATGGAATGCTGTTGATATAAGGGAGTAACAACAGGGTTTATGGGATTTATTCTGAAAATCACAATGGTTGTGGCTCTTCTGGTGTTTTTCCAGCCAGGAAAAAGGGCCTGGCTGGCAAAATCCCACCTGGAATTATTTTCTGGATTCTGTGGGATGGGCAGGGACATCTGCCACTGTCCCAATGTCCAGCCTGGTCTTGCAAATCTGGGAATTCCATCCCAGCCCTTCCCCACCCTCCCAGGCAGGAATTCCATCCCAAAATCCACCCAAATCTCCCCTCTCCCAGCTTAAAGCCATTCCCTGGAGTTTATTGGACAAAATTCCATCTGGAAATGATATAGTGGAATTCCTTTTATTCCCAGTTTTTGGGTTTTGCTGCCTGCTGCCCTTGGAACCCTTTGGATGGATTTTGGGGTAACTCAGGGGTGGAACAGGAGCAGCTCCATTTCCATTTCTCCTCCTTCTTTTGTCCATTTGGGGCTCAGGAAAGATGAAGTCAGATGTTCCCTTCTGGAAAATGAGGCACATCCAGGGAAGGAATAACAATGTGGCAGTTCCAAGTTTTAGTCTGTGGTGCCTGGAATTGCTTTTTTCCAGCTTTTTTCCTGACTGAAGCATTGGCTTCAGGGCCCAATTCTTTCCTGCAGAAAGAATTCCTGGAGTTTGTTAGGAAAAATTCCATCTGGAAATGATGAAATGGAAGTCCTCTTATTTTGGATTTTGCTGCCTGCTGCCCTTGGATCCCTTTGGGTGGATTGTGGAACATCCACTCCACATCCACTCAGGAGTGGAACAGGGGATGGTTCCTGCAGCTCCATTTACATTTCTCCTCCCACTTTTATCCATTTGGGGTGCAGGAAAAACAAGGTTGGATGTTGGATGTTGGATGTTGGATGTTGGATGTTGGATGTTGGATGTTGGATGTTCCCTTCCAGAAAACGAGGCAGGTTCATGCAAAGAAGGAATAACAACATGGCAGTGCCAAATTTTAGTCTGTGGTGCCTGGAATTCATCCCCCTAACCCCAACCCTAACCTTAATTCTAATTTTATTTTCCCCCACTCCACCATCTCCTTCCATTGACTGGGGAGTTGGATCTGCAGAAGATTTTTCCAGCTCCAGCTCTGGAATGTGGAGCAGGATGCAGGGGTGGGAGGGATGTTGCCTCTTTTTAATGGGATAGAATCAAATGTGGGAAATCAAGAGTCTGGATTTGATCCCTGTTTGGATGAGATGGAGACCAAGCATCAAAACTCTGTGAATTCCATTGTGGCCCATTCCATAAATATTTCCCCAAGAAATTTCCTCCTGCACAGCAGGAGCACAGAGAACCTGCAATCAGAATGGCCTAAAAATTGTCATTTTTTAAAAATTTCACTCCTGTTTTCTCCACAGAAAACCTTGAAAGCTTTTTTTTTCCTGGTAAATTTTCCTGTTTTGTGACAATTCCAACAAAAGGATAAAGTCAAAATCTCCCTGTTTCCAACCCAGCTGGGTTTAAACAAAACAAGAAAACTTCAGTTTTTCTCTGTGTTCTCTGCAGGCCTGAGTTGTGTGAGTGTCCCTGTGGGAGGTGAAAATCAGATTATTGTTATTTTCTTGTAGCTAAACCGAGGTGTTTTCACTGAGAGAGAAAACAAAACCTTGTGCTGAAAATGAGATTTCAAAGAGAAGCAGATCTGAAACAGAGAAGTTTCTCTGGCGTTGGAGTTTGGCTTTTGACACATTTTTGGTGTAGGGAATGAGGATAGTGCATAATGGAGAATTTTCTTTGGAATGTTGTTTATTTCAAAATCTGTATTTTCACTGGAAAATGGAGCTGGTTGGTAAATCTTGGTTCCTGAAAGGGGAATTTTTACAGAGATAGGAGAAGGGGGAATGGTCTTAAATTGAAAGGGGGCAGGGCTGGATGGGAATTGGGAATTCCTGGCTGGAATGGAATTCCCAAATTTGCTGTGGCTGCCCCTGGATCCCTGGCAGTGCCCAACGCCCTAAAAGGACCATTAAAAATAATTTTTATCGAGGATAATGAATGAATAAAACAATTGAGCATCTCCAGGATTAATTTTGGTGCTCCCTTCCCAAAAATGCCTTTAAGGATCCACAGCTGCCCGTGGAAAAACTCAGCTCAGTTGGATTCTGTGAAAATGCATCACATCCCTGAAATATTGAAGTTATTTAAAAAGTGTAGGGACACATTCCCTGCTCTGTGTCCTGCTTTATGTGGCATCAGTGGCTTGGTCACCTCGTGCTCCATGAATAATGGAAATGTGGATTCTGCAATGGTTATGGGAATAAAAGCAGGGGAAATGTGGGTTCTGTAATGATTTCAGGAATAAAAGCATGAGAAATGTGGATTCTGCAACGTTTTCAGGAATAAAAAAAATGGAAATGTGGGTTCTGCAATGTTTACCGGAATAAAATAACTGGAAATGTGGGTTCTGCAATGATTTCAGGAATAAAATAACTGGAAATGTGGGTTCTGCAATGATTTCAGGAATAAAATAACTGGAAATGTGGGTTCTGCAATGTTTTCCAGAATAAAAAACTGGAAATGTGGGTTCTGCAATGTTTACAGGAATAAAATAACTGGAAATGTGGGTTCTGCAATATTTTCAGAATAAAAGCAGGGGAAATATGGATTCTGCAATGTTTGTGGGAATAAAAGCCTGAGAAATGTGGGTTCTGCTATATTTTCAGAATAAAAGCAGGGGAAATATGGATTCTGCAATGTTTGTGGGAATAAAAGCCTGAGAAATGTGGGTTCTGCTATATTTTCAGGAATAAAATAACTGGAAATGTGGGTTCTGCAATGATTTCAGGAATAAAATAACTGGAAATGTGGGTTCTGCTATATTTTCAGGAATAAAATAACTGGAAATGTGGATTCTGCAATGATTTCAGGAATAAAAGCATGAGAAATGTGGGTCCTGCAATGTTTTCCAGAACAAAAAACTGGAAATGTGGGTTCTTCAACATTTTCAGGAATAAAATAACTGGAAATGTGGGTTCTGCAATGTTTTCCAGAATAAAAACCTGAAAATGTGGGTTCTGTAATGTTTACAGGAATAAAAAACTGGAAATCTGGGTTCTGCAATGATTTCAGGAATAAAATAACTGGAAATGTGGGTTCTGTAATGTTTACAGGAATAAAATAACTGGAAATGTGGGTTCTGCAATGTTTTCAGGAATAAAATAACTGGAAATGTGGGTTTAGGAACAAAAGCCCAGCATGAGTGGGGCTGCCTGTCCCCCTGGGATGCTCCCACAGCCACCAACCCTTCCCAGTGATGCTTTGGAGCCTGGCATGACCTGCATGTGGAAAATGGATTTTTCCCAAATGGAATAAGTGTTTCCTTGCTTTTTAAAATTCCAGTTGCAAGTGGTTTAGGTGATGCAGAGAGGGAGCTGGGCTAATTCCATGGATTTTGGCAGCTGGCTGGGGTTCAGCCACAAGGGAAGGAGTTGTCCAAAAACTCAACATGGGCTGGAAGTTCTTTTTCCAAACTGCTGAACATCCAGGACTTTGGAAAAAAAAGGGAAAAACTTTGGAAGCTGCAGGGTGTTAAGACATAAAGGATATTTTTGGAGGGTGAGAGGTTCAGGGATGGAGAAGTCCCTGGAATATCTGTGGGATCTGAATCATTGCTCTGCTCCCATGACCAAAATCTGTGGCTTTTCTGTGGTGACAAGGAGGAGCTCTGTGCTCAGCAGGAGGTTTGTGACACTGGGTCAGAGATCAGATTGGAGACAGAAAACTCCCTGGATTTCCAACCTGGAATTTTCAGATCCCTGAATAAATTTAGGAGCATCTGCAGTGCCTGGCTGGGAGTCCTGAACTCTCATTGATGTGCTGGCTGGACCGAGCAACTCCTGAGATTTTGGGAGCAGGAGGGTGGGGAAGGATGAGAACAGGGTTGAGAAAATCCACCAAAATAACCCCAAAAGGGTCAAAGATGAGTCACAAACCTCATTTCTGCTCTGGAGGAAACTCCACAGGCAGATATTGAGAGGGCAAAGGGGAACTTTTGAACTAAAAGATTGAAATGGATGTTGGAAATTCCTGGCTGGGAGGGTGGGAGGCTCTGGAAAAAGCTGTGGGTGCTCCTGGAAATGTCCAAGGTTAGGCTGGACAGGGCTTGGAGCAGCCTGGGATAGTGGAAAAAAATTGATTTTTAAAATCCCTTCCATCCCAAACCATTCCATGATTTTCCTGAGCTAGGGTTGCTCCAGGATTATTGTCCCACTGAGGAAATTATTTCTACACTGCACATGGATATGGGAGCCTAAAATCAGCCTAAATCCTTGTACAGCCCAGGTCTGGTTTGGAGTGTGATTTATTAATTAATTAGTAATTAAACACTTCCAATAGCTGGAAGTGGAACACTTCCAATAATCCCTCTGTGAAAACTGCCTGACCCTGCTGCTCTTCCTGGCTGCCTTTGCTTTGGAGCAGAAAAAACCTTTGATTTGCTCCTGAAGAAGTGGAAAATATCCCCCAAATGCTGCACTTTGCTGAGAGGCTGCCAAGCACCACCTCCCTGGGAGTGAAAAGCTGAATCACTCCAGAAGCTGCTGCCTTGGAACCCACTCCAGAGCCTCATTAATTAAAAACAAAAGCTGGAAATAACTCAAACCCCTGAGGATTTTTATTTTTTTTTTTTTTCCCCTCTCTCACAAACGCCCATGTTCAGCTCTTAATTCCTCTGGAAATGAATAGCACGACAAGAAATTCAGTTTGGTTTCATCCTGCTGCCAGTGCAGCCAGCTGGGTTTATTCCATGGTCATAAATGGAGTAAAAGAGGAGGAATCAGAGTGGAGAAGAAGAATTGCATGTTTTTTCCATGCTTACAAGGATGAAAGATTACCAAACAAATCCCCTCTGGAAAATCAGGGAAGTGTTGCCTTATTCCCCAAAGAAAGAATTTGTTAATCCAGAAATTTCTGGTGTCAAACAACCCAGAGTGGCTTGGAAGAAACTTCTAAAGATCATTTAGTCCAACTCCTCCCATAAAATCCCACTTTTTAGTCCATTTATGGATTTGAAAGGAATTTTGGGACCTGATACACCTGTAAGTGCTGAAAAAACCAGTGGATGTGGCACTTTGTGCTATGGATTAGCAGCACTTGCTCAAAGGTTGGATGGAGGATCTTGGAATCTTCTCCAACCTTAATGATTCCATGATTTTGCCTGGGAGGGAATTATCAATTCAGCATTTTTTAAAAGCTCTTGTCCAGAAAACCTGAGGAAAAAGGGTTTTTCCCACAGACCCTACAGTAAGAGGGAAACTTTTCCCACTTTTGTCTGTAACCAGGGGGTGGCTTTGGACAAGAAAAGTGTTTTCTCCCATTAATTCCTGCCATTCCCAGGTATTTTTGGGATGGTCACTGCAAATCTGTGCATTGATTGGGCTGAATGGGATCCTGGGGTGTCCAGTCATCCCAGATACAACTGGAGATGATGAAAATGGGAAATGAAGGGAAAAGGGAAATGGGAAATGGGAAAAGGGAAAAGGGAAATGGGAAAGGGGAAATGGGAAATGGGAAAGGGAAAAGGGAAATGGGAAATGGGAATGGGAAAAGGGAAAAGGGGAAAGGGAAATGGGAAATGGGAAAAGGGAAATGGGAAATGGGAAAAGGGAAAAGGGAAATGGGAAATGGGAAAAGGGAAATGGGAAATGGGAAAAGGGGAAAGGGGAAAGGGAAATGGGAAATGGGAAAGGGAAATGGGAAATGGGGAAATGGGAAAAGGGAAATGGGAAATGGGAAAAGGGAAATGGGAAATGGGAAATGGGAAATGGGAAATGGGAAAAGGGGAAAGGGGAAAGGGAAATGGGAAAGGGAAAAGGGAAATGGGAAATGGGAAAAGGGGAAAGGGGAAAGGGAAATGGGAAAGGGAAATGGGAAATGGGAAAAGGGAAATGGGAAAGGGAAAGGGGAAATGGGAAATGGGAAAAGGGAAATGGGAAATGGGAAAAGGGAAAAGGGAAATGGGAAATGGGAAATGGGAAAAGGAAATGGGAAATGGGAAATGGGGAAATGGGGAAATGGGAAATGGGAAATGGGAAATGGGAAATGGGAAAAGGGGAAAGGGAAAAGGGGAAAGGGAAAAGGGAAAAGGGAAATGGGAAATGGGAAATGAATTCACTCCTGTTAAAGAATTAAAAAATCATGGGATTGTTAAGGTTGGAAAAAAATTTTGGGATCATCAACCATCATCAGCACTAAACCAAATCCTGAAATGCCACATCCAGACAATTTTAGGACACTTCCAGGGATTCAATCCCTGCTGTTCCATCTCCATGCTTTCTGTGGAGAAATTTTCCCTGATATCCAATCCAGCCCTGCCCTGGTGTCACTTGAGGCCATTTCCTTTTGTCCTGTCACTCAGGACAGTCCATATTTAGCAAATATATCCCTTTTTTCCCAGGGATTTGCCAGGCTGGCATCCACAAGGCTTGGAAATCTTGGAGGGATTTCAGCATTTGGAGGTATGTTAGAGCAGATATGCAAGAAAATTAATCAATATTTATAAATTTATTGATTGGTTGATTACTCTCATTTGTAACAGTGATATCTGACTTATAGTTTGAATTTATTCGTGCCAGATTTCAGAATGTATTTAATATTTAAGAAGAATAATTTTTTACTGCATTTTTGTTAAATTCAAGGTGCTTTTGGGCCACAGACAAGTCAAAGAACATGAATCAGAGAATCATGGAATGGTTTGGGTTGGATGAGACATTAAAAATGTTCCAGTTCCAATCCTGCTTCAATTTCCCTCTGGGAGAAAAATTTCCAGGACCATGAGCTGTGTTTTTACTGAAATCAAACCCATTCCCAGGACTGGAGCATTTATCTCTTAAAATGCCATGATCTGAGTCTTAATAAGGCAAAAATAGAGAATTTTGATGAAGTCAGCATCTTAAACAATACAAATATTCCCAGACTGGAATAAGAAGTAGGATAATGTTTCATGCCATGGATATCTAACCTGACATCCTCTATTTCCATCCACTCTGCCTGCATGCCCTGAATAAATTCT
The DNA here is from genome assembly GCF_903797595.1 of Erithacus rubecula. Classification (NCBI taxonomy): domain Eukaryota; kingdom Metazoa; phylum Chordata; class Aves; order Passeriformes; family Muscicapidae; genus Erithacus; species Erithacus rubecula. Next base: position 59,261,412 of record NC_136688.1, read on the forward strand.
GATTAAAATGGAGCTGTATTTTGGAAAATCAGCCTGGGAGAGCTGGAGAGCTCTCCTGTGTCCCTGCTTGGATGTTCTTCCATCAAAAGTGGGAATGTTGCTCCCTATTTCAGTTTTTCTGTCTTTTTCCAGCTCTGAATTTCTTGGCCTGGAGACAAAAGCCTCCTTTGGCTGCTGAGTGTCTGCAGTGTGAGGTGGGGATGGAAAAAAAAGTTCAGGAATTTGTCATTGGAATTGGGATGGGTGCAAAAGAAGGGATTAATCCTGGTTTGCAGGAGAAACCAGTGCCAGCCCTGCCATGGCAGGGACACCTCCCAATGTCCCAGGTGCTCCAACCCCAATGTCCTAAATAATCAAGTGCCCCTCTCCAGGCTGAGGGCAGCATTCCCAGCTCTCCCAGCCTTTCTCCATAGGGAAGGTGCTCCAGTCCCTTCAGCAACCTTCCTCTGGATTTGTTCCAGCAATTTCCATGTCCTTCTTTTGCTGGGGCGCCCCACCTGTCCATGATATTCCAGGTGGGATCTCATGGCAGCAGAGAGGAGGAGCAGAATCAGCTCATCCAGCTGATGCAGTCACAGAATTCACAGAATTCACAGAATTCACAGAATTCACAGAATCTCTGGGTTGGAAAAGACCTTCAGGATCATCAAGCCCAACACCTGACCCAGACCATGGCACCCAGTGCCACATCCAGGCTTTTTTAAACACATCCAGGGGTGGTGACTCCACCACCTCCCTGGACACACCATTCCAGTACTTTATCAACTTTCCATGAAAAACTTCTCCTTGGCTGCCCCTTTAGCCATGAAGGATGGAGGGGGATGGAGGAGCAATTCCCATAAAAGCCCAGCAGGAATTCCTGCATGGGCCAGGAGCTGTGGCAGCAGGGGAAATTCACCCATGGGATATCAGGAATATCAGGAGGGTGACTCCAGCTCCAAGAGCTGCTGGTTTAATCAGAATTCCAGGTGGTGCTTCACTGGCTCTGACACAATGCCTGAGGCAGGATGGATTGCACGGGCTCCCCTTTCCAAGGGGGAATTCTGGATGAGTCATGGAGATCCCACTTCATCATCACCCTGATGCCTGAAACTCCAACCCTGAACTCCCTGAGCCTGTTTTTTTCCATGAGCTGAGGTACAGGCAGGGCTGACACCTAATCCTTCATGGAAAATCAGATGGAATAAATTCCCAGCTGTGTTGTTTCTGTGCTCCCTGTCCTCCACATCCTCACCAGGGATGAGCAGCCCCTTTTATACACTCCTCTCCCTGAGATCTGTGAGTATATCCCAAATAAATCTTGGGAGAAGGTTTCATTTTTCTTCCTCGGGGTCGATATTCTGCTCACAGGGAGTGGATCCATCTGTTTATTTTCCCCATCCCTTTGCAGGATGGATGGAGCACAAGGCTGGGAAAGGGATGCTGTTATTTCCTCTTATCTCAGCCTGTGATTTTTGGAGTAAGCTGACAGAAATTTTAATAAATATTCCCTTGAAAGGGAAATGAAATATTCTCTGGGAAGCTTCAGCTTTTGAATGGAGGAAAGAAAAAAGTAGAGAGAAACCCAAGATATTTCTGATTTTGAGGGTGGCTTTGTTAGAAGATATGGGATGACTGTTCCTGGAATAAAATACCAGGAATGGGCTTGGAGTGGAGCCCAATCCAAATTAATGACAGAAAGAATGATTGACTTAATTCCTCACTAAATTATCATTGACATTCCAGGGATAAAAAGCAGGGATAAGACTGGAGTTCACCTGCCTGCCATGGAAAAAACCCATTTAATAAATCCCAGAAGACGTATGAAGTTGTTCCAATAAATCCCAAAAATCCCATTCCTGAGGTGAAACTGTGTTTTGCTGCCAATTCCCTCTGTGTTATGGAATCCCAGAATATTTGGGGAGGGATATTAAATCCCATCCCACCCCTGCCATGGGCGAGGACACCTTCCACTATCCCAGGCTGCTCCAGGCCTTGTCCAACCAAGGATTGGGATTCTGGGGTCCTGAGAATCTGGAAAATGAGCACAGTGCTGGGGGTTTGAGTGGAAACCCCTCCCTTGGCAGCTCTGCAGGAGGAATTGGGAATCTGGGCACAGCTCATCTTCCAGTCAATCCCATTCCTGGAATTTGTGCAGGAATTCCCACATTCCTTGCCTTTGCTTCTGGCTGGTCCAGCAAACTCTGGCTGAGCTTTGTCCATTAGAATTCCCTGTGTTGCCAAGGTGATGGATTTCAAAAAGCCAAATCCGTGCTGCCTTTTCAAAGGCTGACTTGTTCCTTTTGATCTGCAAACCAGGGGCAGCCACAGACACAGGCCTGGCTTTTGTGTTCCCTTGTTTTGTCTCCGTGTCACAACCAGAATGCTCTTGGCAGCTGAATTCCTTGGGACAAAAACTCAGCGTGGGATCTTGTCAGGGAGATGCTGAAGTCACTTTGGAGCTGCTGAAGTAGTTGTGTAAAAAGGCATTTCAACCCCCAGCCTGTGAATTCCTTGATATTTTCAAATCCAGGCACAGGAGGATGGGGTTGGGATGACTCCTGAGGATTTTGCTGTGCTGGTGTCCATGGGCACCCTTTGGAAAGGCTGTGGGATACAAACAATAGTTCTGGAGCCTGTGATTTCTTGGGAGAATTCAGTTTGGGAGCAGCAGGAGAACACAAATGCAATTATTGCATCTCTAACCTGACTCAGGACCTGGCACAAGGAATGACTCGTGGATTCCTGCTTCTTCCTCCTGCTGGGATTGAAATTGGCTCACAGCTTCTTCCTTGGCCTTTTTGTTGACTCCTGAAGTTAAAGCTTTTAATCCTGAGCTCAGGAGGAAAACTCCTGACTCAGCTCTCACACCCAGGGACCAGGCAAGAACTTGCACAGCACAGGGAGGGAATTCAGGCTTATCTTCCCCAGATTCTGCTGGAATACAATAACTGACACCCAGAGCTGGGATTTTACAGATATTTATGTCAAACACATTTCACCTCCAAACAGCACATGGGATGCTCAGAATTAGCAGACTAATTATTTTTTTTTTACATTGCTCTTTGACTCTCTGAGTCTGGGAATTTCTGATTGCTCCCATTTTGCCTCAGTGTTTTTTAAGGAAATGCTTGACTATTTTGGGTTCCTGGAAGAAGGATTTCTCTTTTTCTGCAGAATTTGGGTCCTTTGGGAATAATCCAAATGGTTTGTTTTCAGCAGAGAGCACTTTTATTTACCTGTAGCCTTTTCCACTACCTGGCAGGATCAGAAACAAGATGGAATTTCAGCAGTTTAACAAAATCTGACACCTCCAGCTCCCATCTGTGCCCCAGTGTCACTGCCCACCCAGGGACGCCACATGTCCCAGTCTGGGGTTCCTCCTCTGCCCCAAGATCCCCCCAGAGGGACATGAGGTGGTTCAAACCCTGGTTCTCTCTGAAGCAGCCAAAGAGAGATTGCTGGAGATGGTTTTCTCTTGTTCCAAGGATTGTTTATTGTTTCTTATCTCAGGCACCTTTAGCCTGGCCAGCAGGGTCTGCTCAGCCTGGCACCCATGGTGGGATCTGCCTGCTGAGGGCAGGGCTGATCTTAGAGAGTTTGTACTACGTGTTACATGTTTACAAAATGTTCCCAATACAATACAATTTTATTAAATGGCCCAGCCCTGACCCCATCCAATCCAAGAGTGCCAACGTGTCACCCAGCATGGATGACAGGGAGAAGAAGGAGGAAAAGGTGTCCACCCCCCAAATTCTCCATCTTGGCCACGTGTTCCTTATCATAAACATTCCAAAAAACCTATTTATCTATGTACTAACAATCTAATTTACACTTCACTAATTTTGGCAGCTTGTTTCCATTCTCTTTGTGCTGACAACTTCCCCCAGGGGTTGGAATTCAGCACCTGAGACACCAGGGTCTCACTCAGAGTCTTTGAGACCCTCACCAGGGGGGTTTGAGACCCCCAAGGAGGCCAGAGAGACACCCTGGGCTCCCACACCCCAAGGTGTGGAAAACATTGGGAATTCATCTTCCCCTGCTCCACAATGGGAAAACATGGATTAAATCCCTTTAGTTTGCACAGTTCTGGGCTGAGCTGATGCACCTGGACAGCTCCTGCAGGGAGCTGATGGATCATGCCTGGGATACTCCAGGCTTGGATCAAAGCCTTCAATAAATTAATTCCTGTCTTCCAGCCTGGAGCAGGAGCTTGGAATTTATTCTGGAAGCACCAGCAATGTGATTAATGCCCATCAGTGTGGGGCAGATGTTGCTGGGATCCAATCTGTTGGAAAACTGATTTTTTCCTGGAATATCCTCAGGAATGGGACTCACAAGGATCATGGAATTCAACTCCTGACCTCCTCATGCTGTGCTGGCACCAAATTCTTGGCACCTGATGCCATCCCTGCACATCTTCCTTGGTGCTGGCACAAGGAGCCTTGGCTGCTCCTGGAATTCTGCTGGGACCTGGTGTGGGGCAGGCAGGACAAACCACTGGATTTTATTTTTATTTTATTTTATTTTATTTTATTTTATTTTATTTTTTTTTTTTTTTTTTTTTTTTTTTGTTTTGTTTTTTTTTTTTTTTTCTTTTGTTATTTTAATTCCTGGAGGTGGCACATGGAGCTCTGGGCTGGGAACAGGGTGGGCATTGGGCACAGGTTGGATTTGATCCCTGGAAGGATTTTCCGAACACACAGTGAAGATGCTGATGTGGAAAACCAAGAGAATTTCTGCCTTAAATCTCATGGATAAAACACTGTGTGTGTTTTCTGTGCTCTGTTTCAGTTCAGTGATGCATTTGTCCCAAACTCCCTCATTTTTTCTGCCTGGAAATTCCCCTGCTGGCATTTCCTTGTCCTGTTCCTACCAGTGGGCATCTTTAAAACTGGGAATGGCCAAAACTGGATGAGGGGAGCTAACATGGAAAAAACTCCCTTTAATCTCCTCCAAGCCATGAAACTCCAGCTGCTGAGGGAGGAGATCCTTCAAAAAGGGTTGAAAACTGAGTGTGAAGATTTCCACAGGTGTGGAACACCCTGGGCAAATCTGCAGCATTCCCAGCACATCTGGAATGACAAAAACCTTGGAACCACTCAGATCCTGCCCTCTGCCTCCAGCTCCAAGCCTGGCATACACAGATCCCTCTCCTCAAGAGCTTTATGGGTGTTTTCAGTGCCTAAAATCCCATTTTCCTGTTGGTTAAACCCCAAGCCACAGGTCTGACTTTCCACCTCACCTTTCCTGACCAATCAGGCTCCAAAGGGTTCAGCTGTCAGGGCTGGAAAAGGTGTCAATCCCAAGGAATGAGCCAGCAAGGTGGGAGAGAGGGAATGGCCCGGGATTGGAAGGACATGGAGGAAATGCTGAGTGTCCACAGCAGAGAGGAAACCCCTGAGTGTCACCTGCAGCTTCCCAAATTTTAAAGACTGGGTGTTGGAACCCTGAAACCCCAACTTTTGGAATTTCTGTGCAGTCAGGCACTGACCTCCCAAAAAAACACTCCTTTTGTCCTGAGGGCTTGGAGGAGATTTCCAAAAATTGAATACCAGAACTAGAATCACTGGTGCGTGGCTTGAATAGAAGTGTGTAATGCCACATGGTGAAAAAACTTGGAATTTGGGGTTTTAGGATATATGGAAAGCAAGATGGAGGTTTTAAGGCAGAGGTTTCTTTCTTCTTCACCTTCTTCTTCATGGGTCTGGGTGGTATTTTTGTGATTGGATGGAAAATTCCACACTGTGGGTCACGGGTGTTTGGTTATTGGGTCAAAAGTAAAAATAATTTAGGTGTTAGTTCCTAATTGAACAGTTAAGCCTTAAAAAAATCTCATAACAAGAGAGATCCATCACCATTTCACCATTTTCAGCTTGTTAGCTGCAAGTGCTGCAGCACTCACTGTGACATGGATGAGAATTAATAAACATCTGAGTGTGAACATGAAATTCTGTCTCCTGTGCTTTTAATCCTGACTCTGAGTGAAGAGAAAAAGAAAAAAGCAGCAGCTGTGGAGGAACTGCCCTGATTCACTGGATCAATGATGCCCTGGGCAGCTGGGGGTGGCAGCAAGGATCTGTCACTCAGCTGCCACCACTGCACAGGTTGAAGGTGAATTTATGGCTCTGGTTCTTCCCAAATCCTCTTTATTCCTCCTTCCTGTTGCCTGGTCTGTGCTGGACACCACCCATCCTTTTTTGTTGGGATGAAATGGAATTATTGTGGTCAGAATCTCAAATAATCGTCTTCAAAAAATTAAAAACCTGCTGGAGGAGAATGTATCTTCCACTGTTACACCTGGGATGGGGAAATATTCCTTTATGGACAGGGTGAAAAAAACCCTGGAATAGATCCCCAGATCTGTTGGAAAAAAGCCTTAAAAACACATTTTAATCCTTTATCAACCTTGATGTGCTCAAGGAGTTGGATTAAATGATTACTGCAGGTCCCTTCCAATGGAAATATTCTGATTTTTCCATCTTTTTCACACCTCACTGGAAGAAAAAGCCTTCACTAAGTCACAATTAACATTCAGGATCCATCAGTGACAGCAGGAATCCATGGAGGGTCCCTGGATGCCCCCAGTTTTCCAATAGATAGGAAATCCATAGAATGGATGGATTGGAAAGCAATATGGGTTTTCCTAGGAGAACAGCAGATATTTGAACAGGAATAAAATGCTTGATGCACCTTTTTTAATGTTCTATCCATGCCATGAAGGATTCTGGAAAATGAAATGCAGGAAGCTCCCAGAATTATGGATTCCTAAATCCCAACCAGCCTCTGCCTGAAGATGAAACAATGAAAAAAGCAGGGAAAATCAAAAAGCTGCTGCAGAACCTGAAAATACAAATTCCAGTTTTTTTCCAGCCTTTTTTTTTGTTTTTGCAAATACAGTCCCATGAGAACAAGAAGTTAAAGAGGAATAATTTTAGGCAGGAAGTGCAGAAAGGAGGGAAATGATTTGTTTGGAGCTGCAGCCTCTGCACAAGCCCCAAAATACAAAACTGAGACACCAGGTAGAGCTGGGAGGGATTTTTCCAGCAGCACTGCCTGGTTTCCATGGCATTCCTCCCAAAATAATATTCCCTGTTCCCAGCCTGGCCACCTCAGAGTGGTGGAAATTCCCCAAAATCTGCTTAAATCCCAGCTCAGCTCTGGGGACTCTGTACAAACACTCCTTGTGGGATCAGCCCCATCTCATCCCTGCTCTGCAAATATTCCTGGGAAGCTGCAGGAGGTTCCCACAAAAAAATCCAAACTCTCATTTTTCCATGGGCAGGAAGGGCTAGGAGAGGAATGGCTGGAAATTAAAGAGGAGATGTTTAAATTGGATATTGGGAAGGAATTCCTGGCTGGAACGGAATATATTTAATTAGTGACTTTTTTTTTTTTTTTTTTTTTTTTTAATTTAGATTTAGATTTAGGACTAAGACCACGAATCTTTTCATGCTTGGATTTGGTTGTTTATTAAATCTTCTTTAAAGTACAGAGAGTTCTGTCCCTTTCCACTTTTTAATTCTTTTCTCCTGTGAGAGAAAGCTTTTTTTTGTCCATATGCATTTAGAACAACTCAAAATATTCTTTTTTTTTTAACTTTTTGCACCTGTCTTCAAACACAGGGAGGTCAAGCAATCTTTGCTGCCAAGAACTTGCTGACTCCACAGCAAATTCAGCTGCTTTAGCTTTTCTTGCCTCTTGTTGAGTGGAACTTGGAGATTTTCTGGGTAGCACCACCACAAAAGCAAAAGGGAAAAAAAAAAAAAAAACCTCCTTTGAAAAGAAGTGTCTTGATCAGCTGGTTCTGCCTTTCCCGGGATGATGAAAGAGGAATTGTTGTTTTGGAGACACAAAGCTGATCGTTTTTACAAAGGGAGTGGCCCCAGGGAGGCTCATCTTGGCTGAGGGTGAGGAGGTGCTGGGAATGTGGGGTTGGGTTAAAATCTGAGTTAATGAGGGTCTTGTTCCCATTAAAGAATTCCAGGATAATTTGGGTTGGGAGGGAACTTAAATTGATCCCACACCTGCCATGGCAGGGACACCTCTCAGTGTATTTTCTCAAAAATAAAGACATTAAAAATAAAGATATTAAAAATAAAGATATTAAAAAATAAAGACATTAAAAATAAAGATATTAGTGACACCTCCCACTGTCCCAGGCTGCTCCAACCCCAATGTCCAGCCTGGCCTTGGACATTCCAGGGATCCAGGGGCAGCCACAGCAAATCTGGCAATTCCATCCCAGCCCCTCCCCACCCTCCCAGCCAGGAATTCCTTCCCAAAATCTCACCCAAATCCATCTTTTCCAGTCTAAAGCCATTCCCTGTGTCCTGTCTGGACTTCCTCAACTCCAAGGAAAGCAAAGAGAGAATGAAATGGAAATTTCTGCCTCCTGTTTTGTTTTTTTTTTATGATATTTTTGGTGTTTACAGGGCTGGATGGCTGGAATTACACTCAGGAATTGATTGGGATTTAATTTGGATTCTTTTGATAACAGGAATCAGTTTGAGTAGAACTGGAGAATTCCTGGAATGGTTTGGGTGGGAAGGGACCCTAAATCTCCCCCATTGCCACCCATTCCATCCCAGGGACACCTCCCACTGTCCCAGTGTCCAGCCTGGCCTTGGGCACTGCCAGGGATCCAGGGGCAGCCACAACTGCTCTGGCAATCCCAGCCCAGCCAGGAATTCCCAATTCCCAACATCCCACCCATCCCTGCCCTCTGGCAGTGTCCCATTCCCTGTGTCCTGTCCCTCCAGCCCTTGTCCCCAGTCCCTCTCCAGCTCTCCTGGATCCCTTTAGCCCTGCCAGGGGCTCTGAGCTCTCCCTGGATCTTTCCCTTTTCCATTCCCAGCTCTCCCAGCCTGGCTCCAAATTCCAGTTTTTTTTTCCTGAGCCAGTCCTGGATTTCATCTGGCTTCTATTCCTCCCTGCTGAGTGGCTGTAATTTTGGAAATGCCATTCTCTTTTTGTGCATAGATTGTAAAGAAAATCTCCCTGAAGGGTGCAGGAAAGCCATGCAGATTTCCAGAGCTGTAATTTAGGGAATTATCCAGCATCCTTGGGCAGTGGCAGGATGCAGGTTGTGTTTGTTGTGGTTCCTGTGCATCAGGACAAACCTGGGTGTGATTACCTGGAAATAATTCTCACTTGCAGTGAGGAGAAAAATCCAGGCTGAATTAAAAAAACTAGATAAAAAAAAAAATCCCAAATCCAAACCCTTCTCATGAGTACAGAAGGAATTTTTGCCTTTATATTTTGCTTTTTTTTCTCTCCTTGCCCACTCACAGTTCCCAGGACTCCTCCATCTTCTCCTTCCTGGTCCATTTTGGGAAGGAGGACAGGAGGAATTATTTTCATTGGGGATCACTGGGAAACCCTGGAATTTCAGACATGGGTTGTTTCCTACAGGAATTCTTTACTGGAGAAGGGCAGGGACACTTTCCACTTTCTCCAGCCTGGCATTGAATTATCCAGGGATGGGACATCCAGGATTTCTCCTGGAAATTTGGACTCTCAGAGATTTATTATTAATTCCTGGAGGAGCTGAGATTCCCAAAAATACTCTGAAAGAATCCCTTAAATAGGAATTAAAATCCTAAATTTATTCATCAACGAGATGGAAAATGGAATAAAGATTAAGAAATGCACCTTTGACTTTAATTCCTTTGGTTTAGGTGGAGCAAGAAAACCCCAAAGCCACTCATAATATTTTAAATTAAATTGCCACACAAGAGAATATTTCTATAATTCCATACTTGAATCCCAACTTTGTCCTGGCAGGCAGATGTCAGAAACAGCTTTGGATTATTGGATTTTTCTGTTCTTTTTTTGAGGAGTGGAAAAAAAATATTGGGAATGATCAGCTTGTCATGTTGGAGATTGTTCTCCCATTCCATGAGGAGCAAAACTGGAAAAAAAAGAAAAATGAAACACCCAAGGCAGAATTTTCAAAGCAAACTCCTATTGGATGTTGCTCAAAGGATTTGCTTTCACAAAATTCCAACAAGTTTTGATTTGCTGGTGGAATTGGCAGTTCCACATCCCATTCCTTCAGTTCTTTCACAACACTGGGGATTTATTTAGGGTTCTGCTGGTGCAGTATAAAGGGTGTTAAGGGTGTGGATTTTTCCAGCTCTTGATCCAGAGACGAGGAGGATTTGCTTAAGAGAGAATCTCAAAATAAAGGAGCAGAGGGAAGAATGGGATTTTCTGCCTGTCTGTGGATTCCTGGGGTTTTTGTTACCCCAAATGGATCCCAGGATGGGTCAGGCTGGAAAGGAGCACAGGGGGCACCTGGCTCCATCCCAGAGAACAGGTGTCAGCCTGGGGAATATCCTCATCCCTGGAAGTGTCCCCATCCCTGGAGGGATCTCACATCTGGATGTGGCACTTGGGGACAGGGATCAGTGGTGGCCTTGGCAGTGCTGGGAAGGGTTGGACTCCATCCTAGAGGGCTTTTCCAACCTAAATAATTCTGTGATTGGATTTTGTGGTTCTATGGATTGGGGACAATTCCCATGGGGAATAAGGGATGATGGATTTTAGCTGGGCAAGATTGGAGAGGTTGCCTGGGGGAAATCTCCCTGTGGTCCTGTCATGGGTGGAGTGGGAACTCCAAAGGTTTTTAGGGAAGCTCCCATCGAGTCAAGGGGTGCAGGGAGGGTCCTTTTGCTCCCTAAACTCCCTGGGATCACCTGGGATCCAATCCTGTCAGAGGTTGAAGTTTTGCAGCTTCATCCCAGGTTTTAACAGAGGAAAACCAGATCCATTTATATAAACACGAATTATTTATCATGACAAATGATTAGACAAAAGATCCCAGTTAGAATTATTGAGTGCACAGGCTGATACAGTGCAATATAATAAAACAATTCTATTGAAGTGATTTTATTGATGGCAGCAAAAATAAACAATTTTTAAGTCAAGACTGACAAAACTCACCCACACCAGCAGTTCTGGGCAGGCTCTTCCTCTTAACCTTGAGGAGAATCCCTGGAGAGTGTCCCCTTCCCAAAGGAGGAATCCCCAAAAATTCCAAGGAATATGACAGGAGAACCTCCACTAAGCAGGGTTTGAAACTTTGGGGTTGCTGAGCCAGGCTGGTTTTACCTAATTCCACACCAAACCCAGCTCATGATGCCCCTCTCATCCCACCACTGACTTTCCAAACAGGGAATTGTCCAAACTCCTGGGGCACATTCCAGGAAAAGCATCCTGCTCCAGGCTCCTGATGCCCAATTAACAAGTGGATGAGTTTTGAGGACAAACCCAGCCAGAAGCAGCAGCTCCCAAGCTGAGATTTGCTCATTCCCATGGAAAATCCCATCATTTTGGCCAAACCCCCCCTTGCCTTCCAGCAGGAAGATTTATCCCAGCTAAAAGTGGCCACTTCCACTGGACTTAAAGCTCTTCCCAAGCAGCAGGAGCTCAATAAAACATTTGGGATGAGCTAATAGGGGATTATCCCTGGGGAGTCTGGCAGAGGATTAGGGAAAGTGGTTTAAAAATTACTCCTTAAATTAAAGCAGCAGCACTTCAGAAATTGAGGAGCTGGGGATGGTGAGATGGGGAGGGATGAGCAGAATATTCCAGGGAGAGATGAAATCCCTGGGAAAGACATCTCCCTCTTGTCTGAGGGCATTCAGGGAACTTCAGCAGCTTTTTAGAGATTTTTTTTTTGAGGTTAATTTCCACCTCTCCCACCTTGGAAGATTCAAGATGTCCAATAAATGATGCACTTTAAGCTGACACCGTTTTCAGGTGCATTTTTGAGTGCTTGAAATCGTTTTGAAGGAAGAATTTGAGCAAATAAACCCCATTGTGCTCATCTTCAAGCAATGTTTCCATTTAATGGCTATGTCAAATAAATTCTGGGAAACCTTTCCAATTAATAAGTGATGTCCATGCTCTCATATTACCCTGCCATGGAGAATTTAGGAATATTTGGGCAATTTAATTCTATTCTTCCCAGTCCCTATTAGCATATTAAGCTGCAATTATCATCTGCTCATATTTCAAACCTTCTGAAGTTTTTATCATGGAGCATTGGAATTCTTTTCTATGATGCCTGGAAAAAAAAAAAAATAAAGAAAGGGAAGATTATATTGGGTTTGAAGAGAGCTGAATATGTGATTAGGGAATGAATATTTGAGAGTCTTGCATTAGGATATGCCAGCTTTAAATCAGAGGGATAGAATTACTTTAAAATATTAGACAATTATTCTTGTTTGGAAGGGGCTGGTCTGAGTGATGGGTCTTTGTTAATTAGAATAAAAGATTTCTTGATGTTAATAGATGGAAATAATTAATCTCAAGGCAGTGTTGTGGGAGAAGGAAGCTGTTGTTCCTCCAAAATTCCTGGTGATTTTATAAGAAATCTTTTATTATTCCAATCTTTTAATCAGGGAAACGTGGTCTGAACAGGAGATCATGGAATAGAATCATCATGGGATGGTTTGGGTTGGAAAGGACCTTGATGATCATCCCATTCCACCCCATCCCATGGGCAGGACTATCCCACTATCCCAGGGTGCTCCAATCCTGTCCAAGCTTGGATTAAACTGGAATATCTACAGGATATTATATATAATATAATCTATTATATATATATATAATATATATAAATATAAAATATATAATATAATTATATATATAATTTTTTATATTTATATATATATATATAGATATAGATATATATATATAATCTCCAGCTCTTCTGGGTTCAGAGACTTCCAGTTTTGGAATTTGCAACAATCCCTGATGGAATTCTCCTTGGGAACTCTGCAAACTACAGAAGCCTCTGGAAGAAAGGATTTTCCTCTTTTTCTTCAGGACAAGAGGAAACAGCCTCAGGTTGTGCCAGAGGAGGTTTTGACTGGAAATTAAGAAAAATTTCCTTCATGGAAAAACCTGCCAGGGCCAGAGGGAGTCCTCATCCCTGGGAAGGTGGATGTGGCACTTGAGGACATTTGTGCTGAGTTCATGGTAGGACTTGGCCTTGGAGGTCTTTTCCAGCCTCAGCCATTCCAAGATTTCATGATAAACCATTGGGAAAATTGAGGGAAATAAATGTGACTCTCCCCTACTTCCAGTTCCTGTTTTTCCAGCGTTATTCCTGCTGCATTAGTAGGACAAGAACTGTCATTTTCCCAAAAATAAAGGGAATTATTCCAGCTGCAGAGGCCACACAGCACCAAGGAGCTTTTCCAGACTTTTCCCAGAGAGGGAATGGGAACAGAGTGAGGGAACAGTGGGATTCTGGCTCCAGCCTGATTCCACTTCTCCTCAGGAATATCCCAGCCAGGGACAGAAAAAGGGGATGAGGAGAATAAGGATGAAGGATTCCAGAGGAGCTGCAATGTTCCATCCAAAGGGATTTGTGTTTGAACCCATTTCCTGGAAATCCTCCCCCAAACCAGCGTGGAAAGTGTTAAAAATTAATAATAATAAATGGAAAGGGAAAAAGTCAGGGAGCAAAGTGGGGTTTGCTTCTTTTTCAGGACACATTGACAAAAGATTGGTGGGGCAGCAAAGGGATTGAGGAACTCTGAGAAAACTTGTGGGAAGTGAGGGTTGAAATTCAGCAAAATTGGAAAAATCTGGGATTTTAGGCTTTTCTCAGTTCAGTATCTGGACAAAACATAATGGAAATGGTTAAAAATAAAAGGAAGTGAGTCAGGGTAGGAAAAGGCTGGGAGACAAACCTTGAGGGCCAAACTCTCCAAATATTTGAAATTAAAGCTGCAGCTTCACTGGGAGCCCTGGGGGTGGTTGTTAAATGGATCTTGCCTGGTTAGAAAAGGGTGGGAAGAGCAGGAAAATGGGAAGGGTTGAAAAGCAAAGCTCTGGTGGGAAGAGCAGCTGGAAGAATCTTTGTTCTCCCACACAAGGGGAGAGTTTCTCTCCACAGGATCCATCCCTGGTGTCTGAGCACAAGGAAATCCCATGGGAATGAAAGGTGGGAAGTGCTGAGAGAGAGAAAAAAAAAATAAAAATAAAAATCTCTTTTCTGCAGTTCATCCTCACCCTGTGGAACCAAAATCCAGCTAAAGCCAGGATCAGCATTACCCAAAGCTAATTAAAATAATGCCAGTTCTCCTAATTAAAGGGTGAAAGGGAATCCCCTTTCATGGCATGGAAACCAATCTTCACCTTTTAGGATTAGCTGGAAACTCATTGGGAGGTGCAGATTATTTCACCTCCCCCTTTTTTCAGGGAGTTCCTCTCTCCTAAAACTTCTCCAAGGAACTGGGCTCGGTTCCAAACTTGGAATTTCCCTGCTCCTGCCTGCAAATAATCCTTGGGATAATTGAGGTGGATCCCAGGGGATGGGATTATCCCTGGGCTCTGGGAATCTCTATTGCAGATCCAGGATTTTGGTGTTGAAGTCGTGTTGGGAATCTTCTCCTTGTGAGATTTCCCAGGATTATTCAGTTCATAAATGAGCAGGAGGACTTGGAAAATGTGAATTTCATGTTAATTTTATTTTATTGTGAAGCTTGAGGAGCAAAGCATGCAGGGAAAATCCAAGTGTAATCATAGTTTGATATCAACTTCTTGCTTATTAATTTATTAAACTTTGAATTTACTTTATTGATAGATTTTATCCCTGATATCCTCAACCCCCCACAATTCCTGATCCTTTGTTACTATCCAGCAACTCTTTTAAAAAGGAGGAATATTTCTCCATGGAATTAATTTTAAAGCCATTTTTCTTTATCCTACTGTGGTGCTGACAAGGAGACAAATTATTCCTGCACAATGCAAAGACAAAGAGATGAAGAAATTAAATATGATAAAAATGCATTTGAAAATAATTTTTGAATTTTTTAGCTCACTTTGATGAAAAAAGAGGCTTTTAATATTTGTCCAAAATGTTTGCACATGGACACAGATTTTAATTGCAAGGAAATTTGGAATTGGTGGTGGGACTAGGTTAGACTTGATCTTTAAGGTCTTTTTCAACCTTAATTATTCTGTGATTCTCCAAATTATATCACAAATAAGGAATTTAATTCATTTACTATAATTATGTCCTGGTGTTCTACCAATTTATATCCCTGCTCAGGATGGGGTCATGCAGATATTTAATCATGGTGAATTTCCTGGAAAAATGCTGAATCCAAAGCTTTACCTTTCAGGAGAAGATTTTTCAGTGCGGGTCACGATGAAAAGAAAAATTTTCACCTCCGTTTGAACTCTGGGTTTGGTTTTTTTCCCAATTATTTTAAATTCTCAGGACATGTGGATCAATAAAGCTGATTTGCAGGTAGCCCAAGACTTTTTTATCCACAGCTTCCAAAGAACTTTCTCCTAGTGGGAAAATCTGAGGTGATGAAGGACAACAGGGAGATGTTCAAGGAGCAACAGAGGGGGAGATCTTTAATTTATTTAATTTAATATATTTACAAGATGTGGCTTCCCTTATGTGAATCTCTTTTCTTTTTATTATTTTCTCTTTAATTCCCCCCCCTTTTTTTTTTTTTTGTCTTTTGAGATGAAATGGTGACCCCCAGTTGCAAATGGTTTACAGGAAAAAGGGGTGAAAATGGCACAGAAAATTTGGGTTCTGCCATTAAGTGACACCATGAAAGAGTGGGATATGCAAAAATAACCCAGTTTTAATTAAATTAAGAGGAAATTAATATTTCCCAAGGTCATCTCCTGCTGCCTGGAGCACATTTGGAGCCTTGGGAGTGAAGCAGGAGGAAGAGCAGAAGAGAAAACACCAAGAGGACAAAATTGGCCTTTTTTTCCAGGTCTTTCCAACTCCTTCCAGATCCTTCCAAGCCAATCCCTCCATAATTCCCACACCAAGGGAAGACAAGGTCTAGGAAAGACAGGAATTATAAAGCAAACAGGTCAATAAAGACCTGAAATTCTTTAGTTTTTATTCCTCATGTACAGCTGGATCCATGGGATGTTTTTTTCCAGGTTCTTTCCATTTGTAGCTCCATAATGGATTCAGACCCCACTTGCAGCAGGAATTGGAAAAAGAGCCTCAGACATGTGGAATTTTGTCTCCAGTAATTCCAGATGAGCTGGGAATGGGCATCTCATCCAGAAAAATCCTCAGAACATTTCCAAGGGTGGAAACCCCAGTGCTCCAGAAGGAATGGGATATTCCAAAATCCTTCCCCATTTTCCTGCCTCCCAGAATCCACAAAATAAGGAGGAAGAGCCACAGGAACATTGAAACAGGTTTTTCCTGGAGGAAATGTCCCTCCCCATCATCTGTTCCTGTATCCCACATAAGCCAAGGTGACCAATCCTGTTTGGCATTCCAGAGGTGAAATTTGGGCCAAATGAATTGGAGTCATGGCAAAGTCATTGTGTTCTCGTAGGAGAAACATTTGGAATTATATTTAAAGATTTGCCCTCTTTTCGCATTTTTTTAATTGCAATTTGTTCAATTCTTGTTTTAGGGCTGAATCTGCACATTTGATGTTATTAATTTTAGTTATATTAATGAATGCCTATCACAAATATTAAAAAAAGCATTAATTCCTAATTAATTCTTTCAGCAGCACAAAATCTGTTTGGCAGAATTTTTAACAGGAATTTTTCCTGTAATTGTGTGAGTTCTGCCTTCTATTCCCTGATGAAATTGTAATTGCTGAATAATTTGCCTCAAAAAAAATAAAATTCCAGCCTTTTCCATGGTCTAGTCCATCAAATTGTATCAGAAAGGAAAATACCAAGAGCAGTGGCCAAAAATTTCCATCTGGACATCAACAATGTCTTGGTCATCACTTGAGGGCTTGGCCAGGGTTTTTCAGATCAAAATATGGATATCAGGAAAAAAAATCCAAATATTTGATTTGAAGGAAATGGAACACAACAAAGAATAAAATTTGAAAGGCTCTTAGTGTTATTTTATGGATTAAGGAGTTTGTGGAGAAAATGGATTTGAGGAAGGTGAAGAACTCCTGGTCCTTGAGGATGGAACAGTTATGGATTCACATTTCGAGCTGGATTTCAGGTAGAACCATAAAAATACATTAAAAAAATATATTCTGTGAGCTGGAGCACTGCCATTGGAAGGGTTTGTGTCCTGAAACATTCCAGGATGCACCAAAACTCAGTGGATGCCTCAATGCACCAGCACATTCCAAGGTCTTTGGGATCCAGCAGAGGAAGGAGCTCCAGGAAATTCCTGTTTCCCTCATTGCCATCCCAAAGGATCTCAGATTTTGGATACTTACCCAGCCTGAGCTATCCCACCTCAAATGGTCCTTGTGGGTCACTTCCATCTCCAGGAGATTCCCTGGAGGTTTTGCCAGTGAGGAAATGATGAATTCAGGCAGCAACAACTTGCTGGTGAAGTTCATGGAAAATTTACTGGATGTTGCTGGTTTGATTTTTGTTTTTTCTCACCAAGGGATTATGGAATCCTGGAATGGTTTGGGATGGAAAGGACTTTAAATCCCATTCCATTCCACCCCTTGGATGGGCAGGGACACCTCCCATTGTCCCAGGTGCTCCAAGCCCAATGTCCAGCCTGGCCTTGGGCACTGCCAGGGATCCAGGGGCAGCCACAGCTGCTCTGGCAATCCCAGCCCAGCCAGGAATTCCCAATTCCCAACATCCCACCCATCCCTGCCTCTGGCAGTGTCCCATTCCCTGTGTCCTGTCCCTCCATCCCTTGTCCCCAGTCCCTCTCCAGCTCTCCTGGATCCCTTTAGGTGCCCTCAGCTCTCCCTGGATCCTTCATTTCTCCAGGTGAACATTCCAAGTTTTTCTCCCACTTTCTTATCTGTCCTTTTACATCCAATATTTTTATAATATTATTGAAAGACTCCTGGAAGGTGAGGATTCCCCATGTGGATCAAACCCAGAGCCATCAACACCTCGTTTTTTTCCCAGGATAAAAGCAGCCAGTTGGATTTGGCTCTGGATTCAGATAAAATCAGTTTTCAACAATATCCCCATCAAATTTTTCATTTTCCTGGATAATTCCCTGTCAGGAGGATCAGGGAGCAGCCTCCAGGAGAAAGCAGAGCTTTGATGCCACCCCTCCTGTTTGATGCTGGTTTTATCTGAGGTGGATCCTGCCTGGAGCAGGAACTTTGGGAAAACACACACTGGGATTTGTCAGATTGGAGAATCCTCATGGAGAAACTCACAGAAAAATTCCCAGGAATCACCAAAATCTTATTTGCTCACGGTTTTAAATCTATTTTCTCCAAGAAATCACGGAAAAGTCAATTTTGGGACACACCAAGGGAAAATTTTACTTGGTGGTGGCAGTGACAGAATTCCTGAGGCCAAGGAGCTGTGCCCTATCCATGATCAGCAGCATCCGAACCCTCTGGATGATGGATGGATGTGTTTGGGATCAGGTGGTGCTCAGAAGGATAAAAAGCTGCCAAAATCAGGTTTGGGGGAGAAAAAATGGACCCAATTAAGATTTTCGCTGCATTTTAATTTTTTAATTTTTTTTTTTTCTTTTTTTTTTTCAGTGACCACACCAACTGCAGCTGTAAAAATCCAATTTAAAAGAATTTTGGTGTTGGAATTGCAGCTGATCCCATCTTGTGGTGATCTCAAGGGATAATGGGATTTTAATCAATAAATTTGGGCTGAGCATCAATATTTGGGATTCTCAGTTCCAGGGCTTGTTGGGTTCAGCTTTGCTGGGGAATGGGGCCAAGTGTTTCCAGCCTTGTGCAAAGGTTGATTCCTGGTATCCAATTAGGGAAGATTGGCAGTTGGAATTAGACCAAAAAAGGGGATTTTTTTTCTCCACAAATTTAGTGAACACTGGAATTGAAAGTTGTGACTCAACCCCCAGGTCCCTCAATTTGGATAACAAACTCCAGAGTGGTTTTTAGCAAATACTTGGGTTCTTTGCTTCCATATTTTCCAATTTTCCCCTTAAATAGAACTCACATCTTTGAAGCAGAATTGAAATTAAATTGTAATTCTGAATTAAATGAATTCAATTAAATGAATTTTTAAAATTTAATAAAATGATTTCTAAATTAAAACTCTTTTATTTCATAATAAACCCTGAAATCCATGGATTTTCAAAGGTGCGACTGAGGACTGATGACTGAACTTTATAATTTCCTTATTTTCTTGTTTTATTTGTGCTCAGTGTGGCACAAATTCTTCCTCCCGATTGTTTCTTCCTCTGAGCAGAGCAAACCAAACTTTTCTCCTTTAGGCCAAGCTTGATTTTACTCCAAGCATTTTTTAATAATGAAAATAATGGGAATGACAGAATTTGGCTTCTCATCCTTGAGGGGAAAGGAGCATCCAGGATTTGGAGATGTTGGGGTTGAAAGGAATGAAAAAGGTTGGAGGATCCGCCAAAAATTTTGGATTTTATTGGTAAATGATAAATTTGGTGTGGGAATCAGTGTTGGATTGTCCCTGATCTCCTGGGGTGAGCCCATGGGAGGGGGGGTTTGGATAAAGGGTGGGGTGGGAGGGAAGAGAGAGAGGGAGATTGGGATAAAGGGGATCTGCAGTGCTGCCTCCAGGGAATGGGATCCTGGCACCTGCCAGGGTTTGGGGGAACATTTTAGGGATGAGTTTTCCACATCCTGGAGGAAAAATCAATTCTTGTCCCAGTTTGTTCTTCCAGACCTTCCTGGGGTGGGTTGGAGGCTCTGGGGGTTTGGGGTTGTCTCCATCCCCCTCCAGTCCATGGGAACTTCCCACCCTCATTCCTGCCCAGAGCCAGACCAGGGATGGAATTCCAGGAAAATTTCCAGCTCCACATGGCCTCTTCTCCTGCCACATCCTGTTTTTCCCCACTGAGTATTCCCAACAATCCTCAGATGGCTCCATCCATCTTTTTGGGACACACATCCCAGCACACAGGGAAAGAATCCCTGGGATTCTGGGATCCTACACCCAAATAAATACTCATTTGGACTTTGATGAGGGCCCTGCTCTGGAATTACCTTTCCAGATAATTTCAATGGAATTTTTGGGAATGGCTTATTTATTTTCAGCTCTCCCCCACCTTCAGAAAACACCTGCTGCAAAAAAAAAAAAAAAAAATTCCTTTGAAGTTCAGATTCTCTCGATTTCCACCTTGTTTGGATTTTCATCCAGGCTTTATTTGTAATTTTAACAGGAATAAAAAATATTCCAAGGCTTTCAAGCCCTATTTCAAGGCTTTCTGCTTCCCAGGTTTCTTATTTTCCAAACCACAAAAGAACGAGGAAGACTCGGGCTGGGTTTCAAAGCTTTCTGCTGAAACCATTTGCATTGGCATCAAATTTAATTCATTGAGCTGAGCTCCAAACCTCCTCAAATCAACTCCTCTCCTGTCTGCAGTGTCCTAATTAATAAAGCTGCTGCCTATTAAAAGAAATCCATTTATTTGAAGGAAGAGAATTACAGTCTTGGCATATTTTTCCCTCAAAATCAATTTGCATTCACTGCTCCTTGGGATAAAGCAACTGTACTTTTAAAGCCCTGGCAGGAGACAACTTCCAATGGAAAATTCTTTCGGAAACATTTTGCTCTGACAGCTTTATTAGGCCATGAATAGAGACTTGAGGCTGGGTTTAAAGTATTGATGGGTTTTAAGCTGCTGCGTGAGCAGAGGCT
The DNA here is from genome assembly GCF_903797595.1 of Erithacus rubecula. Lineage (NCBI taxonomy): Eukaryota > Metazoa > Chordata > Aves > Passeriformes > Muscicapidae > Erithacus > Erithacus rubecula. Next base: position 59,281,965 of record NC_136688.1, read on the forward strand.
GCTGAAAGCAATTCCAGCAGTCAGCCCCAATATCCCAGAGTTTACAGATTTACTGGAAGGAACTTTTGCATTCTCTCCATTTTAGATCTTTTCCACTTGTAGGAAGCTTCTGTTATTTCTGAGGGACAAATAATTCAGGAATGGAGTGTTAGGAAGTGAAAAGCTTCAAATCCAGCATTCAAATATTCCTCCTTCATCCCAATTTTCCACACAGGGGCTGTGATGATCCATGATTTATTCACATCCCCAAAAAGTGATGTAGGAAAAGCTCCTGATCCTTGTGCTGGTGGCTGGAATACCAAGGAATTCTGGAATGGTTTGGGTTGGAAGGGATCTTAAATCCCATCCCATTTCACCCCTGTCATGACAGGGACACTTTCCATGATTCCTGGTGGCTCCAAGCCCTGTCCAAGCTGGTCCTGGACACTTCCAGGGATCCAGGGGCAGCCACAGTTTCTCTGGAATACCTGTGCCACCCTCCCAGCCAGGAATTTCTCCCAAGTTTCTGACCTGCATCTCCCCTCCTTCAGTTTAGGGTGATTCCCTTTGACCCTCCATATCCTTGTGAATTTTTTTTTTCCACGTCACATCCAGCATGGAGGGAGAGTCCAGTGTCCCTCCTGGAGGGATTTCTGCAAAGAACAGTGAAAGGATGGAGCAAATGGCAAAGAGAACCTGCAAATCTCCACAAAAAAAAACCTCTGGAATGTTCAAACAGCTCCATGCCTGCTCATTCCCACAAGAAAAGCCACGTGGATAATTCCCTCAGGATTATTTTCCCAGAGCAAACCAGGTATGGCAGAACAACTGCTTGGAAAATGATACCAGGACCATAAAACCAACCTCAAAAATATCCCAAATATTCCAGCTCCTCATCCATTTAGTGGGCACAGATTTATGTGGAGTTTGCTTCATAATCCAGTGAAGGTGAAATGCATTATTTAAACAAATGTTGGTTTCTAGAACCAGAATGCACCTGAAACTTCAGAAATCTCATTAAAAAATGACTTTTGTGACATGGAGGAAGCACCAAGTTCTAAACTGGCCTGAAATTCCTGGGATTTTAAAAATCTTTTCTCCACATACTCAGTTAAGGGAATAATTGCTTCCCACACATTTGTGAGTTTGGAAGGGAGAAGAATCCACAGTGATGATCCAGTCTCGACCTTTTATGGAAGAACTGCAGAATTCCATTTCCTGCTCCCTTCCCTGGGGTTCTTCCAGGGAAAGAGGAAAATCCCCAAATCATCCAAGGCAGGAAAAATCTTTTTAACATCACCTGGTGCAGAGCTCTCCAGATCCATCACGGAACCAGGAGCATCTTTTGGATTGATGCTGTTTAATCCCTTGGGATGCAGGAATATTATTTCCTAGCAGTCACAATGGTGCAAATCCTAAATTATAATATTGGAAAATCCTGTTTGGCATTCCAGAGGTAAAATTTGGGCCAAATGAATCAAAGTCATTGCAAGGTCCTTCTAGGAGAAACATTTGGAATGAAATTTAAAGATTCTCCCCCTTTTCCCATTTTTTTTCCTTGCAGTTTGTCCAGTTCTTGCTTTTTAGGCACACTCTGCACATTTTATGTTATTAATTTCAGTTCTATTAATGAGAATACCCATCACAAATATTAAAAAGAAAGCATTCATTCCTAATTAGTTCTTTTAGCAGCATAAAATCTGTTTGGCATAATTTGGCAGGATTTCCTGTGGGTTAAGGCTGGTGGGATGATTTAATATCCGTGAAAATGGATAAAAGCTCTGCCACAGGCCATTGGAATTCCCAAAATTTTCTCCTGCTGAGGCTCCATTCCCAGCTGGGATGGAAACACCTTCCCTCCTCCCAGCTCCTGGGATGAATCCCACTCCTTGCTCAAACTGAGTGATTTCCTTCTGTTATTCTCTCATCCCTGTTTCAGCCTTTCACTCCAGTTTCTCCTTCCTCAGCTGGATTGAAGGAATATTTAACAATTCAGGACTTCACTGCCTTTTAGTCTGGCTGCAGGGAATTTTATTTCTGACCTCTGAAAAGCTTTTTTTTTTCAGACCTTTTGTTCCCTTTTTATGGTTTCCCAGTTGTCTTTCTGAAATAGAAATGCCAGGGTTGTGCTCATGATCTCTGTGGAGCCTTCCCAGTGCTGGAGGCAGGAATAAAATTCCCAGTCCTTGAATTCTGATTTCTGCAGCTCTCCCTGGGCACCCAAAGCACTTTTTTTTTTTTTTTTTTCATAATTTATCTCCCTCACCTCAGAATCACCTTAGAACCTTTCCCATTTTTCCTGGGCACAGGGAGCCAAAGCTGCTCCCATATTTTATAAATAATCCCCTTCTCTTGTTGCCTGCTGTCCACTGCAATGAAAGCAGCTCAACATCAGCCCTTGATGAGCAACCACGACTTTTGAAATGCCTGTAACAACAATTCCATCACTTCCACCCCAAGCCCCTCCTTCACCACATTTGTAAGCTCAGAAAAGAATGAAATCAGATTTGTCTGACACAACTTATTTTTCATGGAATGCTGTTGACTGGAATTAATGTTATCCTTATCTTTTAATCCTTATTGATTTCCATATCAGTTTCCTCATTATTTTGCCTGGGGCTGAGGGCAGATTAAGCAGCCTGGGAGTTACTTGGATCATCACAGCAGCTCTTTACTTATTTTTTAAAGTTAAAAATTCCTACTTTTCTGTTCTTCTGGAACATTTTTTTTTTTAAATTACACTTAAGACTTAAGTGAGTGAGGAGAGATTTTATGGAGTAACTTTTTTCAGGATTCTTGACTGAAATTTATCTGGATTTGCCCAAATTTTCCCTAATTCTGTGTGTTGATTTCAGGTGCTCAGGGGAGGCGTGGATTCCCCTCTGGAATCCCCAGCCACATGTTGCTTCTTCACAATCTGGATGCAATTTTAATTTTTTAATGCCTAGATAAGATTCTCGATCTCCTGAGCTCCCCTGAATGAGAAGAATAAAGCATGGAGTCCACAGAGTTCAGCAGAATGAAGATAAAGTTCCTGATGGGAAGAGATTGAAAAGATGCAACTGATGAGTAGCTGAAAACCTTTTTTGTGGGGCTATGAGGGGATTGTGACTTCACTAAAATTTCTTTAAACTGTGAAATGTACTTGGGGAGTTTGGGTGCTTGAGAAGAAGACTTTTTGCCTTGGGGAAATGGAGCTCTCTGTTTTGGGACTGGAATATGAACAGAGACATTTGATAGAGAAGGAGATGAAGAGAATTTTGTTTTTCAGCAGCCTGCCTTTAAAAGTGGTGCCCCAAGTGTGTAACATAACCCATAACACGGCTCTGGAAGGACTGTGGGAATGCGAGGGAAATTCATGGTTCTGTAGGTCCGGGCAGATGCAGATTGTGAAGGTGAAGACACCCCCTAAGCCATAACTAAAAAAAGGAACTGTTCTCTCTTAAGTGAACTGAACTGATTATTTGGGTGGATAACTGACTGATTCTCTGTATGTTGTTGGTAAGATACGTGGAATGGAAGAGGGAATAATCTAGGATTCTTATTCTGATTTTTTTTTTGTGTTATTAATAAATTTCTTCTTGTACCCTTTTAACTTTTAAGCCTGCCTTGTCTTCACTCCTAAATCCTATCTCTAAAATATATATATATATATATATATATATATATATATATATATATATATATATATATATATTATAATTGGCAAACCCAAGTCACACTGTGACATTCTGTGTTTAAAAAAAAATGATCTGAAAGATATTTTACCAATGCTTTGGGATATGAGAAACATGGGATAATGGGAATTGTCCCTGTCCATGGCAGAGGTTGGAATGAGAGGAGCTTCAGATTCCTCCCAATCCAAACCATTCCCTGATTCTGTAAATATTTAATGTTTGTGCCTTTCCATAGTGATTTTAGGATGTTCTGACTCCACACATGAAGTGTCTGCAACCCCTAGGGGATGTGATCCCTTATCCCACGTCCCATTCCAGGGATTTCCCTGTCTATCTTGCTGTGCAATTGGGAAAAGTGGCAGAGGAGGAGCATGGAGAGGTGGGAGTGAGGTGTTGGAAAAGCGTGATCCTCTTCCCACATTCCCTCTGGCAATTCCCTTCCTTTCCTTCCCTTCCCTATAATCCAACTGTACCAGCCATAAAAAGCAGGATTTTGTGAGTGGGTGAGGAAACCTTGCCCAGATGATTTAATAAATACTCATTATTGATAATAACATGCTATTAGTCGTTAATTTTAGGGCTTTGTCTCCCTGCATTTTCCAGGATCCAACACTGACAACTTTCTCCTGGATGTAAGTAGGTCATTCCTGCTCCTCTTCCCACTCTATAATTACAGGAGGAAAATTAAAATAGATACAAATGTAATATAAGTCCCATTTTTCCTTTTATTCCCTGGAGTTTTTGCATTGATAAATCTGCAATTTGCATTGTTTATGTGTCACCCAGCCCGGTGGCAGTGACCCACTGGTGGAGTTGAAAGTTCATTAGTTCTGGTAGATTAGACAACGTTAATTAACTAAGATTAAACATTCTTTTAAGCCAGCCTAAAGTGGCAGCTTATTAAAGAGCATTTTCTGGTTGTTTGTTAAAGCAGACTGAAGTGACAGCAGAATTATATTTGTCCCATCAAACACAAAGGTCACTTGACGAGCCGGATGTTTTCTGCTTAATTACAACTGGATTATTTCATTGATTAAAACATGAGCTCGTTAAACCTGTGCACGGAGCTGAGAGACAACCAGGGATCCTGGGAAAGCAGGAGAGGATGGGAAAAAGAAGATTTTATTGGTTAATGCCACTCCTTCCTGCTCAGAGCCTGGGTGGGAATTCCAGCACTTCCCAACCCCTGGGAGTGTCCAAGGCCAGGCTGGACAGGGCTGAGATAGGGAAAGGTGGGATGAGATGGGATTGGGTGGAATTTAAGGTTAGCAATAACCTAAACAAAGCAAAAACCAGGCAGGATATCAAAATCCTGGAATTAAGGTTGGAAACGACCTCTAAAATAATTTGGTGTTAGTTTGGAAAGTTTTTTTATTTTTTTTTTAAGGATCAAGGATTTAAGGGAAGGTGACAAAAATTTCATTTTCTCTCCTTTTCACTCAAGTTTTTGGGAATTCACTGGCAGTGCAAAGCTCTGGGATCCTTGTGTGGTCCATGTGCTGTGCCCCTGGCTCTCAGGGCATCCGTCTGGAGACTCCAGGCTGGAAGGGACACAGGGTGACACTGGCAGATGGCACAAAGGACGTTTGTCCCATTTATTCCCTTCCCTGCACACGGAGCGTCTTTCAGGATGGAAAGACTTTGCTTACTGAGGGGCAAATTGGGATAAACAAACACCAAAAATCCTGGGGAATCAGGGGATAGAGATATTCCCTCTCCTTCCATAAACCCCAGATCAGGACAAAGATGGGGACAAGAAGAGGAGGAGTGAGGATTGGAAATATCTTCAGAAAACTCACAGAGCCTCATGCAGGGCAAGCCAGCCCTGAAAACATGGGGCACATTCCAGGTGGGAAAGGCACAAAAAATGAGAGGAGAAGTGCCAAGGAAAAGCTCAGGAGCAGCGTTGAGTCGCCTCTGTCTTCTCCAGATTTGGCAGCCACATCCCTGTTGGAAAAACCATTCCTGCTCTGATTTTGAGGGTGGAAGATGTGACAGTCAAAGCTGGAAGATTCTTCTCTGCCAAAAGATGCTTCCTCTCCTGGAAGGCAGGGATGTGTTGGAAAACACCTTGGAGCAGAGGAGGTTTAAAGTTTTTAAGGGAAAAATTGGAAGTTTTGGGCAGATTTTTCTGTTGTTGTGTCCCTGACATAAAATCAAGTGGCAAAGGAGAAACCCTGTTCTATTTAATGGCCCCAGTGAAATCCATATTTATGGATCTGGGGCTCGAGATGTTAAAATGCATAAAAAAGGGAATATTTATGGGGTTTGCTGTGCTGGCCTTTCCTTACAGACACTCATCAAAGGTTGTTCCCTCCCAGGGCGTGATTCTCCTGTCATCTCTCAAATCCTGCCTTCCTTCTGGTCTAAATCCCAGAATTTATGGCTCTAACCTCCTCCAAACCCCAAAATCCTCCAGCTCTCAGGGCTTTGATTCCCATGGATTTATGGGCATTGACACCCAGGAGCTGCAGAGCAGATCAAAGGCTCCTGCTGGATCTGCCCATTCCTTACAGTCACAGCTCCTGTGCCCAGCCCCAAGGGGAAGGAATTCTGCATCCAGGACAATCCACAGCTCCTGTTCCTGGATCTTCTCCCAGGTTTGTGCCTCAGTAACTCAGCTCTGACCACATTTGGGGTCTTGCCACAAATCCAGGCTGGGAAGAGAATGGATGGGGAGCAGCCCTGGGAAGGACTTGGGGGAGCTGGTGAGTGAGAGGGAGATTCCAGAGAGGCCACAGAGATGCTCCAAGGGCTGGATCCAGGCTGGGAATGTGGGAATGTTCACCTGGAGAGGAAAAGGATCCAGGGAGAGCTGAGGGTACCTAAAGGGGCTCCAGGAGAGCTGGAGAGGGACTGGGGACAAGGGATGGAGGGACAGGACACAGGGAATGGGACACTGCCAAAAGGATGGGTGGGATATTGGGAATTCCTGGCTGGGAGGGTGAGGAGGGGCTGGGATGGAATTCCCAGAGCAGCTGTGGCTGCCCCTCATGCCTGTGGCATTCCCAGGATTGGCATTTGGAATTGCCTGATCTCCACATTTCCCCCTTTTCCTACAGATCCATAAGGGATCCCTCTTGTTGTACCTGGTGTTTCCATGTTCTCCAAAGCTGGATGACAGAATTCCTTCTTGTTTTATTCAGCTCAGTGATGAATAAAGGATCACATTTGATGAGTACATGACATCTCTGGAGCAGCATTTCCTTTCATTCCCTTTGTTCCTTCGGATACTTTTCCTTTGATTTCGACAGCAAATGAATTAATGATGAATCCCTGCTCTGCCAGGCTGAGGTTGGGGGTGTGACTGATTTATAACTGGGAATTCTGCTCCCACCCTCTCCCTCTGTCAACCTAGGGGCATTCCCAAAGTTTTTCCCACATTTCCATGGGCAGATCCTGTTTTCCAAGACCAAAGTGTGTCTTGGAATAACTGGAATTTTCTTTTCTGAGATAGTGGAAGAGGCTGCTGGGGAGACAATGGAAAGGCATATCCTGGATTTCACCATGGGAATAAACAGTTTGGAAGCAGAAGAGATCCCTGGGAAAGGAGAAAAAATCTCCTTCAGATATTGGAGAAAAATCCCACAAGGTTAGGTTTGGAAAAAACCTTCAATCCCATTATGGAATGGTTTGGGATGGAAGGGACATTAAATCAAATCCAATCCCACCCCTGCCATGGGCAGGGACAATTTCCACTGTCCCAGGATGCTCCAAACCTCATCCAGCCTGGCCTTGGGCACTGCCAGGGATCCAGGGGCAGCCACAGCTGCTCTGAGAATTCCATTCCAGCCCCTCCCCACCCTCACAGCCAAGAATTCTTTCCTAAGACAATCAAATCTAAAAAAAAAAAAAAATCTTCCTAAAAATACTAAAATCAGGCACAAAAACAAGCTTTAAAAATTCCCAGGTCCAGCTGAAAAATCAGCTAATTCTTTATTTAAAGGTGTCCTCCAGGATCTGGAAGCTGCTGTAGGAATTGTGGATATTTGGGGCTGCATTCCCTTCATGGGATTGGGGTGGCAGCCCAGCAATAGCAGAGGATTTGTATTCAGGCAGGAAGTTTGGCAGAGGCATTAATTTGGAAGCTCCTTGTGAGGATGATCCAGTATTTACTCTGGAATGACTGAACAGGCTCCAAGTGGAACTCTAATCCATTAAACACCTCTTGGATGATGTTGTTTTCAATCCCAACCATCCCTGGCATGCCAGGCTGCAAATTGAGACTTCCAGGGAGGAGAAAGCCAAGGCTGGTGTTGGGATGCAGGGCAGGGACAGGGGAATTGGTGGGATTTTCATGGAATAACACAAGGAGGAGGTTTCTGAAGGGAATTTCTTTGCTCTGGAGATATCCTGACCATGGAACAGCAGGGACACATTCCACTGTCCCAGGTGCTCCAAGCCCAATGTCCAGCCTGGCCTGGGCACTGCCAGGGATCCAGGGCCAAATCTGGGAATTCTGTACCACAGCCTTCCCACCCTCACAGCACGGAATTCCTTCCCAACATCCAACCTAAATCTCTCCTCTTCCAGTTTGAATCCATCCCCTTGTCCTGTGGCTCCAGTTCCTGTTCCCTGGATCCCCTTCAGATCCTGGAATTTGCTGTCAGGTCTCCACACAACCTTCTCCTCTCCAGGCTGAACATTCCCAACTCTCCCTTGTCTCCATAGGGGAAGATGCTCCAATCCAATTATTCCTCAATACTTTGATAAGATCTTTAAAAGTTACTTGGGTCCCAGACTGTGCTGTGGTTCTGCAGCTCTACATTGATATTTATATTTAATTTATATTTAATTTGTATTTAATTTATATTTATACTATCTATATCTAACCTATATCTATATATCTATATATATATATATCTGTATCTGTATCTATATCTATCTATATATTTATATCTATATCAATATCTACATTATACATAGATTTAGATTAGTTATATTTTTATTTATTAATTTATATTCCTCTTCTGAGTCAACATGATCTGGTCAATGAAAGATCTTGCTCAGAAAATAAAGACCACTGAGAGTCTGGAATTCCAATCCCCCCCTGGATTATCCCACTGGTGCCTCAGGATTTTGGGTTAAACATTCATTTGTGATGAACACAGCCAGGAGCAAAGCAGCAACACTCACAAGTTGGTTTACAATATTTGCATAAATTTAATTAGTTATTCTGTTTGTGTGCAGAAATGACCAAAATAAGCAGGAAACACAATGTTCAGAATTCCAGACTGGTTGGAATTGTGGGGGAGGAGGTGAATCCCTCGGCAGGGATCATCCCCAGGTCATCATTAGGCAGGAATTGAAGATTTGCTGAGCTTGGCTTTGTTTGTGAATTCCTTTGGGCTGCTGAGGTAATGCTGGAGAGTTCTTTTAGCACAATACAATATTTGCAGGTGTGGCTTTTGTTGCAGAGGGATTTATATGGAAAAGGCATGTGGATCCCAGGAATTTTTGTTAACCCTGTGTTAAACCAACAAAGGAAATTCTTCGATGAGAGGGCAGCAAAGTGCAGCCACCACAGGGATTTTTAAATTTTTTGTTCCTTCCTTTCCTACATTCCCAGAGCTGGGGCTGCAATTCCATCACAAAATCACAGCAATAAAATCTCCAAACAAGATGGATTTCTCCTGATTTTATTGTCACCTGCTCCCCAATCCATGTTTTTGACCCTGTTAGGATCCCAGAAGGATTTGGGGTGGAAGGGACCTTCTCATCCCATGGGAAGGGACAATTTCCACTATCCCAGGGTGCTCCAAGCCCCCTCCAACCTGGCCTTGGACACTTCCAGAAACCACTGGAATGTCAAAATTCCCTTGGGAATTCTCTGGTGTGAGCAGGCTCAGGGTTAAGGTGCTGGGAATTTGGGCAAAATCATCCAGAAAGGGACAAACAACACTTAAAGATCTGTGGGGATAAAGGAGAATCATGAGAAAAGGGAATTGGGGAGAGGATGAGGAAAATGGGAGTTAAACCAGAGAGAAAAGAGGAATTCACTTGAACAGGATGAGGAAAATGAGAATTAAATCAGAGAGGAAAGGGGAATTCACTTCCCTCATGAGAAGAGGATGAGGAAAATGAAGGTTAAATCAGGGAGAAAAAGGGAATTCACTTCCCTCATGAGAAGAGGATGAGGAAAATGAGGATTAAACCAGAGAGAAAAGAGGAATTCACTTGAACAGGATGAGGAAAATGAGGATTAAACCAGAGAAAAGGGGAATTCACTTCCCTCAGCAGCTCCCAGAGCAAAGGAAGCTCCTTCCTTCCACAGCAGCTCTGAGTCATTCAGTTTTTGGGGGATTTATGTCCCTTTTCCTGTTAATCAGCCCCTGAACAATTCCAGGAGCTGCATGATCCCCTCTCCATCCAGCCAGGCAATTTTCTCCCTGTGTGTTCCCTAAATTCAATTGGTGCCATTAACAGGAAGGTGAGAATCCACCAAAGAGCAGCTTTGGCTCCTAATTAACCCAATTAGAATCACTTTATTACTCAACAGCCCCCTGCTAGTTCCTGTTTCCTCAAGGATTCCAGAAAATGCTGAATATTTTCCTTATTCCTGGAAATCCTTTGCAGCTGTGCCTGGAGCTGCTCAGAGCAGATCAGTGAATTTTGGAGGATTTTCAGGGCTGGTTTTGCTGAAATTCAGATTAACTTGGCTTTGGTGAAGTCACAGTTCAAGAAGCTGCAGTTCCACCAGGGAAATGCTGGTTTGCTCCAGGAATTCTGCAGAAATACTGGTTTTGATGGAAGATTTGGGAACTGGTGCCTCTTTCCACCAAGATGAGTAGGCAGAAAATTTTTTCCCTTCTTGTTTTGTTTTGGTTTTCCATAAAGATTTTAGGATGATTGTTCTGCTGTGCTCTCTGAGTTATCAAAATTAATTCTCTGCAAGGCTTGACTGTCTTAAATCCCAGAATTCCAAAGGTTGGAAAAGACTCCAGATCACCAAGCCCAAGATGTGACTGACCCCCATTTTCTGGAATAAAAATCCAGAAGATCCAAACAATATGGAAGATTACTCAAAACAAAGCCATTTTCTTTACTTTAAAAATTCTTTGGGAAAACTTTGTGTCCATTGTAATTCCTGTTTTCCGTGGGGGAAAAAAAAAAAAAACCCAATCAAAAACTATTGAAAATGAAAATGTCTCTGGCAATTATAATTAGGGAATGAAATTCTGCTTCATTCTAACTTTAGTGGGAATTGGGGAAACTGCACAATTTTGGCTGCTTATTTTAAGGTTCCCTCATCTCCTCTTAAAAAATGAAACTTCTCATTTGGTTCTTGCATTGAAAAAGAAGAAAAATAGATGAAAAAAACATGGAAATGAGGTGGATTTTATGAAATCCTGCACCAGGATTTATGCCAAAGGCCATTTATTTCCTGTGGAATGTGGAAAAGAGGATCTCCCAGCAGGATTTATGGCACCAGGGACTCTGGGATGGGCAGTGAGGTTGGTCAGCCCTTGATGGGTATTTGCCATTTGAATTTTCCCCTTTTATTTCCCAGTTTGCATGGATTCCTTTCCCAAAGTGAGCCCAGCAAGGACATCTCCTTCCCAAGGGACAGGAAACAGGAATTTTTGTGTCAGTGATCCTCGATTTCCAAGAATTTAAAAGACAAAACCACGCTGGCCCAAGAATCCTGTACACAAATCCCACCTTTTTCCCAGGAATTTTCTTCTCCCACAGGGTTGGGAGGTGCTGTGATGTCTCAACATGAAGGTTGGAAAAGATCTGCATGATCATCAAGTCCAACCTTCGATGAAGTTTTTTTTTTGGACACTCCCAGGGATGGTGATTCCATCTGCCCTGAGCTTGAAAATCCTTTTCCTGCAGAACTTTTCCCAAATATTCACCCAGAGCTGCTCAGGTGCCACTTGGGGCCATTTCCCATTTCTGTCCCAATTTTCTCTGGCTCCAGCCTCCTTCCAGGTGTTTGGAAAGAGAAAATTCCTGAAATAGCAACAACTTTGCTCTACCTGGGAGAGAGAAGCAGAGCTAAAGGTGAATTTTAAACATTTATTTTGTGTTTCTCCTCACAGTGAGGGAGATTTTGTGCTTGAAGAACACAAAGCTGGAACTCTGCTGTTAAAATAAGGTTCTGGCAGAGGATTTTTATGATATTTTTGTGTTTTTATTCCCTTGCTGACTCGGAGAAAGGGGAGAAGACAGTGATGGATGAAGGGGAATTATCTCCATGATCTCAGAGTGGTTTCTCTCCCCCCTGTGCTGTCATGACTATCATGATATAAAAACAAAGGGCCATCAAAGAGCTCTTAAAGGGCTTGTTGAGCCCATTACTGAGATTGAAAGAAGGTGAAATCCAACAGTTTCTGTTCTGTGGGGCAGCCAGAAAAATGATTCAGGGATCTCCCTCTGCTCAGCTCCAAAACTGGAATTCTGGGATTCAAATCCCACTGGATTTATCATCAGGGACAGAGCCCTCTTTTCTGTCATCAGTCATTTCCCTCCCCTTGAGTCCTTGACTTTATTTTCTTTAACCATTTCTGGGCTGGAATCCTGAATTTCCTCTCTATGAATCCCAGTGATATAAATCAAGGCACTTCGTATTTTTTTGTTGTTTGGTTTTTTTGGTTTTTTTTTTTTCCCCCTCCTGGCTGGATATTGTTCACTTGGATGTCTGAGCATTTCAGAGGGAACAGCAGAGTGGAAAGATCAAAAGGCAGAGGGAGCAGCAGAAGGGGCAGGGAGGGCTGGGAGAGATGAAAAGACTCTGGTGACAGATGATGACAACTCGTGTGCGTCCCCAGCAGCGTGACACCAGTGTTGTTCTCAGCAGGGCTTGAGGGGGAAAACAGCTTTGCTTGAAGCAGACAAAACAAAATGGGAAAAAAAAATTGATAGGGGAGAGAGAGAGGAAAAAAAAAGGAGCTGTCAGTGAGTCAGAATTTATGTTGTGAAGGAGCTGCAGCATTTCCAGCGCTTTCATTCACAGATCAGGCTCCCTTCCCCCAGTCCCTGAGTTATTCCCACTCCAGGCTAAGCAGCTTTTCTCTTTTCCAAGCCACAACTCCCCTCTCCAAGGCCATTTATAGTCCTTGGAGCCTTTTCCTTGCTGTGTCCCAAATAATTTCTGCCAGGAGCAGCTCTCCAGACCCATCTCCCTGTTTTTGTTCGAGGCTTCTGTGCATCATTCATGGATTTGCCTGTGTTTCCTCAGGATTTGAATCCAGATTTTTGGGACTTTATAACAATTCATTTAGCAACATTTCACATTGGAGCTCATCACCTGCTTAATTGGAGTCTGACTGTTCTGGAATTGCTCCTAAACTATTTCATGGGAACTGTTTGTTTCAGCAGCTCTGTCTCCCAGCTCCTTATTCTATTCTATTCTATTCTATTCTATTCTATTCTATTCTATTCTATTCTATTCTATTCTATTCTATTCTATTCTATTCTATTCTATTCTATTCTATTCTATTCTATTCCATTCCATTCCATTCCATTCCATTCCATTCCATTCCATTCCATTCCATTCCATTCCATTCCATTCCATTCCATTCCATTCCATTCCATTCCATTCCATTCCATTCCATTCCATTCCATTCCATTCCATTCCATTCCATTCCATTCCATTCCATTCCATTCCATTCCATTCCATTCCATTCCATCCATTCCCTCTGCTGAAACAGCTTCAAAAATTCCAGAAGTCTAAGAAAAATTCCCAATTTCCATCATTGAAACAAAGCAATACCCAGGATGGGCACCTGGAATCCAGGAAGAGGGAATATGATGAGGAGATTTTGGGAAGGTTGCTCATACACTGGTTTAGCAGGGACAAGCAGACACATTTTTTTGGAGTTTAAACTTGGGAGTTTAAACAAATGAGATTCTCCCAAGGAAGCTGTGGAAGATCCTATTTAGCAGAAAAAAAAAAAAATCCTTAGGTTTGTCAGGCATTTGTTCAATGAAAAAGGATTGTTAACAAATGAAGAATAAAGTTCTGTTGTGTAACACTAAAGGGAATTCTGGTGGGATAATGAACAGGGATGCAGACAGAAGTTTGGGATGGGATCATGGGATAATGTCCCAGGAGGAAAAGAGGATTTCATTCCATTGCTGGGTTATTTCCTTAGGCTGAACACAACTCGAACCAACAATGTGAAACCATCTCTGTGATTCTTGCATTAATGAGTTTTATCATCCTCTTTTATGATCAATTCCATTTTTGAGTGGTCCATGTAACAGAATTGTGGGTGAATATTATCCATAAAACACTTGCCAGGGAGGAAAACTCAATGCCATAAAAACTCAATGCCATAATTTCACCCTTGGTGCAAGTGCTGCTCATTCCCTGCTGGGCTGTGCACATTCCATGGTTGGAACACTCTTAGAATTCCCAAATTATTAATTTTTCCTTCTTCTGGGAAGAGTTACATGGAGTGGAGCACTGCCACCAGAGCCTCATTTCCATCCATGGGAAAACCAAAATCTGGGAATAGCAAAGAGGGGGAATAAAGAGATTTTGTGACATTTAATGGGAATGGAAATGTGACAGCACCAGGACCAGCTGGGACAATCCCTCCTGCCCATCACTGGAGAAAAGCTCCTCTGGAAGTGTCCAAGGAACTCCTGGAGGTGGCACTCAGTGCTCTGGGCTGGGGACAAGGTGGGGATTGGGGACAGCTTGGAATCCATGCTCTGGGAGGGATTTTCCAACCCCAAAAATTCCATGATTCTGCAGTCCCTGAAACTCTGAGCATTTCCCTTGGAACACTCTCAGCATAACCTCAGAACCCATCTAAATCAAAAACTCTGTACCAAAGTTTCATTTAGGGAAGTGAGGAATGTTTGGGGTACATCCAAACAGGAATGTTTTCAACATCTATGAGGTCACAAAATTCCTGGGAATTCAGTTTTCCTTGAGACACAACAAGGGTAAGGACATCTTGAGTTTGTGGGATTGTATTCCTGCTGTGGACAAAAACCTTAGGAGAGTTTGATGTAATGAATTATAGGATCAGGGAATGGTTTGGGATGGAAGGGATTTTAGGGATCATCTGATCCCATCTCCTGTCATGGGCAGGGACACCTCCCACTGTCCCAGGCTGCTCCAACCCCAATGTCCAACCTGGCCCTGGACATTCCAGGGATCCAGGGGCAGCCACAGCTGCTCTGGGAATTCCATCCCAACCCCTCCCCACCCTCCCAGCCAGGAATTCCCAATTCCCAATCTCCCATCTAAATCTACCCTCCAGGGATTGAGGTATTAGAGAAGTTTAAAATGGGTTTTCTCTAATTCCAAAATGGAATTTCTCCCAATAATCACTGGAAAATCTGCAAGGATGTGAGCAAAACTCAGCAGATGATTTTCATTCACTCTCCAAGTCACCTGGCACAAAATGACCCTGCCCAGAGAGGTTTTATGGGATGGACTTAGGATCCTTTAGGAAAAACTTTCATCTGGAGCATCTTCAGAGTGGGTCATTCCTGGTTTTTAATGGATCAGCTACCGAGAAACTGAGTCACTGCTTGGAAAGGAGCAGGGGAGATGTGGTTTTGTTTAGAAACTTGAATTTTAGAGACCAAAAGCCAGGGCAGATGAATCCCATTGAATGAGGAATAGATACCAGTCAAGATTCCAAGTTTCTCCATTGTTGGAGATTCCATTATTTATTTTTTTCTGGATTCCACAGCAATGGAAGGAAATGTTGACATCATCCCTATCTTAAAAAAAAAAACAACCCAGAAATTCCCTCTTCAGCCTTTCAGATTCCTGCCAGGAGAGGATGGTTTTAAGACAGGTCTGGAATGAACCAGTTAAAATCAGCCAGACACCTTCTACTCCATTCCTTGGATCTGGAATTGAGCCCTTGGGAAGAGATTATCCAAAAAAAAAAAAAGGGAAACATCAGGAATGCCTTGGAGACAGACAGGAAAACCCTTTAATTATGAAACTTTTCAAGGTGCTCAACCTCTGATTGTCCTGGTGGCTGCTGCTCTCTGACAAGGAATTTTCCAGCTGGTTTTTCCATGGGAAGACATTCCCTGCCACAGGAATTCTTCAACCTCCACCACGTCTGGCACAGCTTCAGATTGTCCCTCCAGTGCAAGGTGACCTGGAATTCCACCCAGGAATTTACCAATTCCAGGGAATTGTTGAAATTCAGCAGGAAACTGAAGGAGTTCCAGCACTCAGGGAAGTTGCTCAGTGTCCATGTTTTGTCTGGGAAAGGGGATTTGGGGCAGGTGGAGCAGCTGCCACTCAGGGCAGTGATGGATGACCTGTGACACTCCTGTCACACACACCTTGCCCTGGCCCCTGAGCTGGGAAAAGCTGGAGGCACAAAGGAGATTAATGGCAAAGTGCTGCAGCAATAATCACCTGCCACAGATGGAAAAACAACTCCTTTTCCCATCATTTTTCCCTTATCCATCTTGGATACCCGTGAGAAGGAGCTGGGATTTGCCCTGTGGGAGCCTTGCACAAACCTGGAGCATCCCCTGCTCTGCATGGAATCACATCCAGAACAGATTAATCATCCCAATTAGGCTTAAAACGCTCTAATTGGTGTTTCAAAACTCCACATTCAGTGGAAGTTTCCAATTCCTGAGCTGCTCTCAGTCTGTGGGAATGGAATGGGAATGTGCTCCAGCTGATTTGGGAGCAGAGTTTGAAGATCCTACAGCAAATAAGGAATGAAGATGAGGCACTGAACAATGCTAAAAAGCAAAATATTGATTTTTCTCTTATTAAGGGAGCAGCCTCTGCTCTGTGTGCAAGGAATGAGGCAGAGGAGCTGAGAATAACAATGGAATGTGGTCGTGGAATGAAAGATCCCATCAGGAGCTGGAGCTGAACCTGCCTGTGCCTCTTTATCTCTTTTCATTCCTTGATTTCAGCTGCTGATTTTATCTCCTCATCCCTTTTCTTCCCGGTAAATAAGATGCAGAGCTGCTCTCTAAATCAACACCTTCCTAATGCAGCCTTTTGTGGTGACCACAGCATTTGGGAAGCTCTTGAAGGCCTAATGAGCATCATCAGCTGAATTATTTTAATTAGCAGAGAAACAGGAGCTGCCTTTGCATGAGGGATTTTCTCTCTGAGGTGCTTTTGTCTTTTGTAAAAACTCAGGGTTGTAAAAATCAGGTTGTTTGCTCCAAAAACAGAATAAAGGCTCCCATTTTAGGAGGAATAATTGAGATATCAAGGCAGCTTTTAGTGAGACAAGTTTTTAATATTTATCCTATTATAGGTTTTGGTGTTGGCCTGAAAAACCCATTTAAGTCCTGGAAAAATCCTGCTGGAAAGAGAAATTCCTGCTTGGCTTTGACCAGAGTGGCAGATCCACCAGTGCAGGTGTGGGGTGCTCATCACCACCACCAAAATGTGATAAAAAATTCAGAAATCCCAAACTTTTCCCAAAGTCCCTCAGATACACCCCTGGTTCCTACAACCAGAGAAAAGCTGTGGGATAATCAGTGATGCCAAAAATGAGAGTTGATCCCATACAAACTCAAATTCCTGAGATTTGGGATATGCTGGATTTGGATATCTGCACACCTGCATCTGTTCTCCTCATCTCAAGAGTACATTGCTAATAATTCCAATATATCCTTTAATTTCTCTTCCCCAACCATCTTCCCTTCTCTCAGGTATTAAGAAGAAAGTGAACATTGATTAAAAACAGGTGTCCAATGCCCCAGGTGCCAGTCCAGACACTGAAAAATCTTCCCAGGAGCTCGGCTGATTATGGAAAATCCAGCTAATAAAGGTAAACAACTTCCCCAGGAGCACTTTATAAATACCCAGGGAAAAGCAGATGCACAGTCTGGTTATTCCAGGGATGAGCACTGGCTGCTGATTGATTACAAAGCTCCAGTCAGGATTTTATCAGCTCAATAACTCTGTAATCAGTCCCTTATCTCAGTTTTGCCTGATTAAAATTGCTGCACAAGTGGCTGCTCTTTCCCACTCTCCTTCCCCCAGGGAATTTCGAGGGGCCACAGCAACGGGAGGGGTTTTTAAATGCCCGGGGTTGCTCTGTGAGTTGTCTCCTTTGTGTTTGAAGGTGTGATCTGGATGGAAAATCCGGCTGTGGAGGTGATAGGGAGGGTGTGCTCTGATGTCTGCACAGACAATTCCTGGCTGAGGGGATGGCTGGGAATGTCTTTAAAACATTAATGATCCTACAGACCTCAGATTTGTCACAGAAGCCAGAAAATCTGGCTCCTGAAACAGCCAGACAGGGGTTGGAGGGCTTAAAATGTCCTCTGGTAGTGGGGTGGGGCTGGCAAGGTGGGCAGAGGAGTTTCTGGGCATTCAGCAAGGGTTGGATCATTAATAAATGATTTCTGAGTTTGGGTTGTGCTGGCTGTGGGCTCAGAGAGGGGAACTCATTTTGCAGGGGGATCTCTCAGGGGGTTGTGGCTGTTCTGGGGTTCAGTGGGACCCCCAGTGATGCCTTGAGGTTTAACTTTAATATTTTTTAGTCTCTGCTGCCTGGTGTGTAACTCTGGAATTTCATGTTTGTGTCAGTGAGTTCTGTTCACTGGGTGGTTGGAGAAAACAATCCCTTCCCAGCTGGAGAATCAAGGACACTCAGCACCCAAAAAGCAGGAACAAGGGGAAGGGGAAGGGAAAGGGAAAAGGGAAAAGGGAAAGCCAGGGCCTGAGACTCCATAACCTGGGCCTGTGGTTGGACATTTGACCCCAAGATGAACCTAAACTTATAAAAGTGTAAAATTCATGACCAGGATCCATCTGGGGTTTGATTTGGGTGCAGCCCTGGCTGGGCTCTTGCACTGCCCAAGGTGAATCCTTTCAATAAAAACTGATTTGCTCTGCCTGGTTTCTGTTCCAGCCCAGCCTTTCCAGGCCCTGGGACCCTCAGAATGCAGGAGGAGGATCTCAAATGTTCATTTTTATACTGTGCCAGGTGGTTAAAAAAGTTCAATTAATGATAACTAAGGTTTGTGAGGATGAATTGGGAAATGAGCAGAGGAGGGGTTGATGGGGAAGATGTGCTGGTGTCTGCACAGACAATTCCTGGGTGAGGGGATGGGTGGGGATGAGTTTGGGATGGGTTTGGGATGGGGCTCCGTGTCTGTCCCCACTCCCAGCTGGGTTTGTCACAGAGCTGGGACAGTTCAGCCCCTGGAGCAGTAAATGGGACTGTCTGAACTTTGGGATGAACTTCCAGCTGGGTTTGTCACAGTTCAGCCCCTGGAGCAGTAAATTGGGATGTCTGAACTTTGGGATTGACTCCCAGCCCAGTTTGGCCAAATGGGCTGCACGAGGCAGTTTCTGGACTTGGGGCAATTGCAGGTTCAGGGGTGATGGGGTTTGGGGGGGCTGCACCTTCCTGGCCCCTCAGCAGGGGGAAGGAAGAGGGAAGGAGCAGCTGGGAGTTTGGGATGAAAGGAGCTGCACCCTCTGAATCCTGAGAGGGAAAACCCCAGGGGACTCTGCCCTTGACTGGGATGAGGTTCCAGGACTCCTCTGCCTCCTTTATGGGCACTGGCTTTTCCCACTGGGATTTTCTGTACAGCAGCTTCCCCACAAAGACCAAACCCCCATCCTGGTGTTCCTGGTTTTCCAGGAGTGTTCCCTCACTTCCACCCTGCTGTTTCCAGGGAATCCAGCTCTCCCTCCCTCCACCAGTTTTCCCAGCTCCTCAGCCTGGGGTTGGATTGGAAATTTTGGTAAGAAACAGAGAAGTTGATTTGGGATTTAAGAGCTGTGCCCAGTCTAAACCAGCCCACCAGCTGGGATTGGTTTTGGGTGTCCAGGGATATGAAGAGACCCTGGTGGTTGCTGTAGGTCTAAATTTTGGGGAAAAAGGGACAGTTTGGCCCTATAGCTCTTGGGATTGCTCCAAGGATGGCAAACTCGGGATTTTTTTGGTCTGGGCTTTCACAGAATCACTGAATTTTTAGTGTTAGAAGGGAAATGGAAATGCTCCAGTCCAAGGCAGGGTTCCCTGGAGCAGCTGCCTGCTGTGACTCCATTCCCATCCCACAGAAAAGGTGGATGAGTGACTGGCAGTGGCTCCAAATGCTCCTTTTGCCCATTCACCATCCCAGCAGCTCCAGAATTTTGGGAAAGGCCATTTCCCCCTCCCAGACTGCAGCCTGAGCCCCTCAAACCCCAGCACTGCTGAGATGTTCCCATGTCAGGTGTATCCTCATGGAGCCAGGACCCTTCCCAGCAGGATTTGGATGATGATGCAGCTCTTTCACTGGAATTCAGTGGGAATGAAGAAATCCAAGTGTTTTTGGGAGTCCTGAGGAGTTGGACACCAACTGCACAAATAATTTTAGCAGTTATCTGGGAGGTGGGTGGGGGCTGCTCTTCCAAACCTTCTCACTCTGAATTTCCCCATGGAATTTCCCAACTCTGCCACAGGATCCCATGGTGCAAAAGGAAATATTTTCCCACCAGATACAGAAGGAAAAAGGGAATTTTAGAGCTGTGCTGGTCCCAAACCTGGATGGCTTTTTGGATCTAAGCCTTGCACAACACAGGGATTTTAATTTTGGTAATTAATTGGTTTATTTGAGCATCTGGATATCTCCCCATAGGTTGGTTAAGAGATCATCATGGCCTGGATGGATTATCCCAGGAAACAGCATTCCCAAAGGTTTTGCTGATGCAGAGTCCCTTTGTCACATACTTCCCAATTAATTGGGTATTATTAATTAAGCACCTTAGGGCAGCCAACCTCAGGAAAAGGAAAACCTGAGATTTGGAAAGAAGCAGATTCCAGGTTTCCAGGTCTAAGGCATCTCCCCTCTGTCCTCACCATCCAATTTTCCTGCTGATTTCATGGAATGAGGCAGGAATCCCACCAGGGTTTGTGTTTCTGGATGGGAGCTGCTCTTCCAGACTCACCCACATTTTTTCCATCCCTGCTGACTTTTCCCCAGGGATCAGCCAATATTTTGTTCTCCATCCAAACCTGCTCCTGAAGCAATTCCCAAATTCCTCTTCCATCTTTTCTCAGGGTTTTGCTGTTTCAAGGTCAAGAGAATTCACTCTGCTGCAGTGCTGGTAATTTATTCACTCCGAGGATTTTTTAGAGCAGAGGATTTGAATAAAGTTAAAAATTCCACCCCTTTTTCTGTAACACTTTATTAGAACTAAATCTGCACCGAGCATTCCTTTTTTTTTTTTCTTTTTTTTTTTTTTTTTTTAAATACAGCTCTCCCTTTCTCAGGCAATTTCAGATTTCTCCAAAGACAGGAATGGAAAATATCAAACCCCAGAGAAATTCAGGGGCTGTCACTTAATTGGGAGAAGGATTAAAACATTGCTGGATCTGTTTTGATTGCTCCATGAGGCTCTTGGAATTTGCTGCTCTGGAAGTTGCTGCTGCTTAAACCAACAGACAGAAAGGGAAACTCAACTTTGATTCCAAAAACAAATGACAGGAAAAGCTTTTCCTGCAAAAAATCTCGGACATGAGAAACAAGGAAAGTCTGTGAATTGACAGTCAAGTAAAAACTGGTTGTTTTTTCAGGTTGAAAATATAAAAAAAATTCAAATCTGAAGATAATTTAAAAAATAATTTTAAAAATTTTTGTTTGAATTTCAACACCTAATTTGGAGAGCAGGAACAACATGATAAATAAATGTTACTTTTCCCACATTTTGCCTGGAATTCAAGCAGTGAGGATTTTATAAAGGAAATCATTTCCTTGAGCTCTTCAGATTTATTTCTCTTTCAAGCTGTGTGAGAAAATCCAGGGAATGCTCTGAAATCTGGGCACCTCTTTCCACGGCACTGACAGGAATGATCCAACATTCCCAAAGTCTGGTGGAACCAGCACCTTCCAAAAGATTTTTCTACTTCCAGTTCACCAAAAACTTGAATTTTTTGATCCCTTGGCCAGTGCCAGGCACGATGTTCTGGACACACCTTCCTCCCATGTTTTCCATGGATTTTGGATCAGAATTCCAGGGCAGGTGGGATAATTAACTATCTTGGGTTTAATCCAGGATGTGACCAAAAGCTTGTGCTCTATCACCATCTCTAAACAGGGTGTGGCAGTGCCCTGATCTCCTGGCACACATTCTCTGCTCATGGGCCATCTTTAAACCAGCTGGGCAATCATCTTTATCTTCCCACAGCCCATCCTCCCTCCAGCAGATATCTCCTGTTCATGGCCACTGAGTCCCAGGGCATGGCTGAGAAAATTCCATCATCCCACTGGGAGATGCTCCAGCCAGGGCAGGAGCCAAGCCTTTCCTACCCAGAGAAAAACTGACATTTGGGACACCAAGGCACCTTCTTTCCACTGGATTCCAGAGGAAAACCAGAGCCTTGCACATCATCCCTGGAGCTTCAGAGGAAACTGCCCCTTCTCCAGGAGCACTGCTCCAGCTGAGCCACATCTGCCCCTGCAGGAGGATGCAGCACCATGGAATGGGACTGTGCCACCACCCTGACTGACTGACTGTGCCAGCTTGGATTCTGACTCTGGCAGGGCTGGGATTGTTCTTTGTGATACTGCATTGCTAGTTTAATTGTCCTAGGAAAGAACTGTTATTCCTAATTCCCCTATCTTTGCCTGAGAGCCCCTTAATTTCAAAATTATAAAAATAATTTGGAGGAGGAGGTTTCCATTCTCCATTTCAAGAGAGACTCCTGCCTTTCTTAACAAACATCTGTCCTTCAAACCTAGACTTTAACAAAAATCAGCTTTCAGAACACCCACAGCTCTTTCTGGCCTCAATTCCTGCTCCAGGAGAACTTCCCAACCTCTTCCCTTCATATTCCCTTGCTTGGAGTTGTTCCCTGTGCCTTGTGGGACCTCATGGGATGGTTTGGGTGGGAAGGGACCTTAAATCCCATCCCATTCCACCCCTCCCACTATCCCAGATTGCTCCTGGAACACTTCCAGGCATGGGACATCCACAAAAAGCTTGACATTCCATGACATTTCTCTCCATTCCTCAACTGTTCAAAAAATATTTTTTATATTGTATTTTATATCTATATAGATATAGATAGATAGATAGATAGATAGATAGATAGATAGATAGATAAATAGATAGATAGATTTTTTTAATTTTTAATTTTTCTTTTTATTTTTTAGTGGGAAACACGAATTGGGTGCCAGGAAATCCTCAGAGCTCCCCTAAGCCTTGGGGCAGGGGTTGATTTTCCCCCCATTGTGGTTTTTTCCCTGGATATTTCTTCTCAATGATCTGGGGATACAAAAAATGGGAAAAGGTTGAGGAAGGTTTGTGGATTTCCATCCATCTTTCCCATCTTCCCTGAATTGTCCTGACATTAATCAGGAGGAAAAAATAATAGTTAATGATATTCTTTCTCCCATTCATCTCTTAGTTGATTAATTCAGTCCCACAGAAGGCGTGGAACTTTTCTCCTGGAAAAATGAAAGGCTTTGGATGTGGCTGAAGAATTTTTGATATTTAATTTCTAA
This sequence comes from Erithacus rubecula, assembly GCF_903797595.1. NCBI lineage: Eukaryota > Metazoa > Chordata > Aves > Passeriformes > Muscicapidae > Erithacus > Erithacus rubecula. The sequence goes on from NC_136688.1 coordinate 59,305,037, forward strand.
ACAGCTTTTCCAAATATTTGCACTAAATTGTTCTCACAACATTAACTTACCTCCTCTTGGGGTTAGAGGTTGCAGCCACCAGGAAAAGAGGATGGATGTAAAAAAACTTTGAGATTTTATGGAGGAAAAGAAAGGATTTAAATAATTTAATTTTTTTTAATATTGTTCTTTCTAAAGCCAAACCCCCTCAGTTTAATAATAGAGTTCCCTGGCAAAGTGAGTCATGTTCTTGGATTTAAATCCTGATTTTAATGCTCAGGACTCCTTGGTGATTTAGTTTTAAAGGTCCCACATGTTGCAATTTTGGCCAGGAAAATTTATTTAATTAAAAAAAAAAATCTGATTAGTAATGTTCCCAAATGATCCATTGGGCACCTCATCCAGGAATTCCCAGATTTTAACAAATACAGAGATGACCCCATGTGACCATGATTGAGCAGACTCTACATTTTGGATTAATTTCTATTTCAACATCTGGAATTGCCAAATAAATCCTTTAACTTCATCCCAGGTTCACCAGGAAAAAGAAAATTGAAGGGTCACGTGAGTCAGGAATTTTGGGATGTTGCTCAGCTGCTGGTTTGGAATGAGTCATGGAATTTGATGCTTTATTTTTGAACATTTTCCAGGGATCTGTGCACCAAGATAAAACCTGGAAATCTTTGTTGGAATTGTGGTTAGAAAGAATACTGGAGTTGAAGGAATTGTGTTTTTTCCTGATTTTAAGTTTTTATTGGAAAGGACTGAAACACATTACCTAAAATTTATTTTGAGAATATTAAGCTATTAAATCCCAGTTTTTTTTTCCTCAAATGGAAGAGGAAAAATACATTTCCATGTTTTTTATTAATCTGAAATTTGATTGTTGGTTAAAAAACCCTGAATTTCCAGGTCTGCAGCTGGTGTGACAGCAAAGATGGAATTGTTCCTGATGGGATTTGGGATTTTTCCCTGTCCCAAGGGAAAGGGATGCACCCTGTGTTACCCCAGCCCTAGTAAGTGTTATCATTTTAATCAGATTTTGAGAAAAAAAAAAAAAAAACAATGCCTGAGAGCAAGAATTAAGATTTGAGTTTTAAATATAGACTAGGAAAAAAAAAATGACATCCATGTCCTCAAGACAAGCTGATAAAACATGGGAAGAGCAGGAATAATTAGGGACAAACTTCCCAGAAATCTGCATAAAATTGGATCTCTGATCCGTTATCTTGAGATTCCTGAGTCAGAGGGAGTGGGGAGGGAATAAAGATGAGCCCAGGGAGATAAAGATGAGCCCAGGGAGATAAAGATGAGCCCAGAGTGATAAAGATGAGCCCAGAGTGATAAAGATGAGCCCAGGGTGATAAAGATGAGCCCAGAGTGATAAAGATGAGCCCAGGGAGATAAAGATGAGCCCAGGGTGATAAAGATGAGCCCAGGGAGATAAAGATGAGCCCAGAGTGATAAAGATGAGCCCAGGCAGGAGCCCTGAGGGCATCAGAGGGATCTGATCATGAGAAATTGGGGTGGATCAGCAAAAAATTGGGAAAGTGAGGGATGTGAGGACAGGAGGTGTGAGGAGTTCAGGACTGGGCTGCTCATGATCCTCAGGGAGGTTCTCAGCCAAGGCTTTCCCTACAAATCACAGCAGAAAGAATCCACCAGGAGTGGGGTAAAAATCAAACAGTGCAGCTCCCCTGGCTGTAAAAGATTCAAAATCTGGATTTGATGACCTTGGAAGACTTTTCCAAGCTCAATGATTCCATTCCAAGATGAGCAAAGGTCACAAACCTGAGGAGTTTTCTTCTTTGAGTCTCTCTAAGGAATTATAACTTTAAAATCAGGGAAGCATCCCATGCAGAAAATCCATGTGTAAGTGCTTTGCTGGTTCAGGGCTAAATTAATTTGTAATGATTTTATTAACAATGCCTTGTACATAATTTGTGCATTAAACTCTAAACACCAGGTTTGATGAATTCAAACAATTAGCCCGTGCATCAACAGCATTCATTAAAATTAATTATTACCTGCTCACTTTTTATGAATGAGCTGGACTGTGGGCATATTGCTCAGCAGGAGTAAATCAGGAATATTCCAGGAGTGGGAGGGAATTAATTTAAACCCTGAGAATCTGAGAGAAGTTTTTAGGAATTTCTGGTCCATGTGGATTAAGGCAGGAGCCAAATTTGTTGGCTGGGATCTGGAATAAGCTGGGAGCACAAAAATCAGGTGTTCAAAGCATCTGCTGGAGGTTTAATGGGTTCATGTCCTGGCTTCAGTGGGAAAATCCAGGATGTCAGTGGAAAATGAAATGGGAATCTCAGGAATTATTGCTGTTATTTGTAATTTATTAAGTGCCTGGAATGGAGAAGTCAGTGGATTTTCACTAAGTCCCACCTCACCCCCAGGAGATAGTCCTAAACCTAGACCTAAACCTAGAGACACCTCTCTAACCTCCCTCTTAATCTGGACATAAAACAGTTTCTAATTTCATTCACAGAGTTTATCAAACTCCATCTTCCAGCTACTTCTCCCTCCCACACACTGATATTCCCTCAGGAAGTCATCTCTGGGATTTTCCAGTTTCTAGCCCCCTTCAAACACCAATAATTCTTGTCTCAGCATTTCTCTTTAAGTTAAAAAACCTCAATTCCCTCCTGTTTTGGGTCGGGTTTTGTTTTTCTTCCCTTTCCCTCCTGGCTATAGCCATGAATATTCATTTCCTTTTCATTTCTCAACACCCAATATCCAAATGACCTGAGAATGGATGGATTTTACAATGTGCTCTGATCCCAGAGTCAGGACCAACAGGTTCAACAACAGGAATTATTCCTGATTGAACTGGCTGGGAATTTGGCCTAATTAACCTAATTAAAAGGGGGAAATTATCCTCAGCATCCCATCACCCACCAGACTTTGCCATTGGGTGATCCCAGAGCTCCAGGAGCGTTTGGATAAACCTCTCAGGGATGTGGTGGAATTTTGGGGTGTCTTGGGCAGGGCCAGGATTGGGACTGGATGATCCTTGTGGAATTTCCAATCCAGAATATTCCATGATTCTCTCATCACCTCTGCAGGAGCAGAAATGTCTCGTTCTTGATGGTGGATGACCAGGGATTCTGAGGGTTCCCCATTATCTGCTGGAATATCCAACATGGAACTTCACCCAACCCCCAGATCCCATCAGAGTGGGGGTTTGGAGAGGGCAGACTGTGGAATGTTGGGGATTAGAAGCAGAGTGTGGGAAGGAAAAGCAGGAATAATTTGGATATTGGCACTGAAATGACACAACCAGGGGATGTGAGGAGCTGATGAACCCCTGAGCAGACCTGGGGGTAAAAATGTCCCCTCCTTAGACCTTGCCTTGGAATAATCTCCTCAAAAACTGCAGGACCACAAGAGAAATCATTAAAGGAGCTTATGATGTTGACCAAAATGATATTAAATTTCCATTTTTTCTTAATTTTTTTTTTTTTTTTTTACGTTTTTCTTTGCCTCAGTTGTGCTCTCCCAGTTCTGATTTGAATTCCTTTGGGGCTGGAATCTCTTTGTTCCCTGGATTTTTGTGCTGCCTGGCACAAAATCCTGCTCCTGTTTTTCCACTTCTCTGTGCTCCCATATTAAAGAGCACTCTCAAAGCCTGGATCCCAAGAATGTCAAAGAACAGAACAGGAAGGATCTCTTGGAAAAAAATCAGGATCAGATCCCTGCAATCTCCACAGGGATAAGGGAAAACAAAGGCTCTGGTTTTTGGGAAACCACTGCTCCTATAGGGACTAAAGAAACATCTGATAATCTGCACAAATTCAATCTCTTAAAATATTCCAATTTTTTTTCCTACTCTTAGAACAAATCCCAGCTGAAGTTTCACCACTTAAAGTTTTTGGAGGATTTCACCTTTTGCTGTTTCATAACATGATTTGGGAAGCTGGGATAGGGCAGAGGGCAGGAAGGAAGGTGGGAATTAATTCAGTGAGCTTGATCCTAGTGGGAATATTTTCTATATTCCTGTTATGATTCCCTGCTTCCTTTGTTATTCTCCAGAATTTCATATAAAATACAGATAAAGGTGTCTCATGAATTCCCCATCCCTGGAAGTGTCCAAGGCCAAGTTGGGTTTGGAGCACCCTGGGATTGATTTTAAGGCTCTTTCCAACCCAAACCATTCCATGATTTCATTTCCAATCCATAAATTATCTACTCAAATTATTTACTTAAATCCCTTTGCAACAATTCCAAGGATCAGGAGATGCAGGGACAGTGTGGAGCTCAAGGAAGAAAGATTCATGGAAATAAACCTGCAACAAAAACTTCAGTTTGTGCTCTGTCACTCACCAAGGACAATGGAGGGAGATTGATGCAATCCTGGAATTCCAACCTCCTTTGGAACTCATCACTTGTTGATCTGCAGCAAAACAAGAGGAAACAGCCTCAAGTTGCACCTGGGGATGTTTAGGACAGAATTAGGAGAAATTCTTTTATGGGAAGAGTTGTCCAGGCCTGGCACAGCTGCCCAGGTGGAGTCCCCATTCCTGGAGGGATTTAAATCCCTGTGGATGTGGCACTTGGGGACATGGGGCAGTGGTGGCCCTGGCAGTGCTGGGGAGAGGTTGAACTCCACAATCTTAAAATCTTTTCCAACCTTAACGACTCTATGCTGGTATTTACCTTCCTGGGATGGTTGATGGAGGCCAAAGAGGAAAAATTCCATCCCCACCCCCCAATTCTGCCTGTCCTGTTCAGCATCTGCTGCCCAGCCTGTCCCTGAGTGGCCCTTCCCTAGAATTGCTCCTTTCTGAGAGGAATATTGCATTTGTCTTTAAAAACAAGCTGTAGATCTGCTGGTAGATAAAACCAGCACCGAGAGATAAAAGAAACAATGGGATGGATCCCACTGATTGATGAATGGGAAAAGAGATTTGCCTTTACAAACAAACTGTAGGTTTGCTGGTAAATGAAATTGATATTGGAAGATGAAAAAGCAATGGGGGAAAACTACGAATTGTATAAGAATTAAAAATTAAAAGGAAGGGTTATATATTAGAGGGGAATCTCAGGTACCAGGTGTTTGGGCAGTCTGTGCCTCCCAAGTGCCTCAGCCCATGGGGAAAGAGAGAGGGAAATGCAGATGGGAAATTGGGATAAAAGAAGGCTGTGTGCTCCAAAAATCTGAGACATCCCAGGGGAATGCCCCATGGCCTCTCCCTTTATTGGAATAAAGCAAAAAGGATTCCTCTGTCTCTTTTTTGGACATAAACCTCTGGTGTTTGTGGGTTCATTTTCCTGACATTTCCTTTGCAAACAGGCAGCAGGTTAAGTGCTGCAGGTACAGCATTATTGCCCAGGCTGTTCCCTGGAGCAGGCCATGGAGGGGAGCACTGGATAATGGAGCAGCAGGAATTTGCAGGCATGGCCAGTCCCTGCCTTCCCTCCATGGGGAGCACTAATTGGAGCAGTTCCTCAGCGCCCTGACAGCATGCCAATTGTGGGCAGGAACTCATTTATCAGCGGCTGGAGTGGCTAAAAAGGATGGATCTGCTGTCATTCCCAACGTTCCTGGAGCAGGGACACAAATAATCCATGGGAACAATGTCCCTGCCCCAGCATGAGGGGCCTTCAGGCTCCCAGTCTGATTAGATCCCACTTGTTCTCCATTAATCTGCTTTAATGAACTTCCTGACCTTCTCTCTCACTTCATCCACGAGGAATTTCCTGAATAAATCTCACCCAGTGCTGTAATCCTATTTTCCAAATAATCCCAATAACTCATGGTGAACATGTACAATGTTAGGGCTGAAAAGGAAATTAAATAATAAACACAGAGGCTGCTACTGAGAGTAATTAATTGTGTTTTGTTCCATGATTCCCAGCTCTGATTCATGAGGAAAACTGGGAACAAGGATGTGGAGTGAACAATTAAATCCCATACAAATTTATGCAGATGCCTCCAACAAATTTGTGCCATCATAAAGCAACCAGGAAAGGTCTTATTTATGGAGCATGGCATAAATCAGGAGATTTAGTGGGATCTTCTAACAAAGGGAGAGTAATTAAATGCCTGGGAATCAGGGATTGGGCACCATCCATGAGAAATGTCTGGAGAGGAGCAGTTAATAGAGGATGTCAGGGTGTGTTGCTGGAGAAGTTCATGGACACGATTAAATCTCTTTTTTATCTCTGCCCATAAATCACACTGAGCTCAGGTAGTGAACTCCACATCTGTGAGGAGGGAGGGGAGAAGGAGGAGTTGTGGCTGGAGAGGCTTCAGGGAGGAGAAAAAAGTGGAAAAGGAAAAGGGAAAGGATGCAGGACGTGCTTTGATGTCTTGGAATTAGAGTGGGATAAGGAGATGTTTGGGAAACATTGGATCAGAGAATTCCAGAATGGTTTGGGTTGGAGGAACCTTAAATCCCATCCCATCCCATCCCACTGTCCCAGGCTGCTCCAATCCCAAATGTCCAACCCACCCTTGGACACTTCCAGGGATCCAGGGGCAGCCACAGCAAATCTGGGAATTTTATTGCAGAGAATTAGAAATAACTCCATCCTGCCAGCCAAGAATTCCTAATTCCCAATATCCCACTCACATCTAAAAGCCATCCCCTGTGTCCTGTCCCTCCATCCCTTGTCCCCAGTCCCTCTCCAGCTCTCCTGGATCCCTTCAGGCTCTGAGCTCTGCCTGGATCCTTCTCCTCTCCAGGTGAGCATTCCCAGCTCTCCCAGCCTGGCTCCAGAGCTCTTGGAGCATCTCCATGGATTCCCCAGGATCACTCCAGCAGCTCCAGCTCCTTCTGCTGTTGGAGCTGGAGCAGCTCTGCAGGTTGGGTCTCACCTGAGTGGGGCAGAATTCCCCTTTTCCTGCTTCCCACACTGTGGGAACAGCCAGGACTGGGGAATTCTGGGTTCACACAGCCAGGCCACGTGCTGTTGTCTCCAAGATAAAAATCTGGGAAATAAAAGAATTGTCTGGAGAGTTTTGAGTGGCTCCAGAAGGAGCTGACCCCATTAGAGGTGATTGACAGCTGGAGTCACTCAGGTTGGGCTCACACAAAATCCAGGCTGACCTTGGGGTCACCACTGCTCACCTGGAACCTGCTCCTCATCTGCTGAGCCAGAGCAGTGGTTTGGGAAGAAATCCAGCCAGGAGTTAGTGATGGATTAAAGATCTGTTCAGAAATACGCTAAATGGATGCTGGTTCTCAAAAAAAAAAAAAAAAAAAGAAAAAGGGGAAAACAATTATTGTGGAGAGCAGAGAAACCTGAGGGTGGGGGAAACGCCCCCTCTTTGTTTTGAGCTCCTGTGAAATCTCTGACAGCTTGAAAGACTCCATGGAAAGGGAACAATGCAGAAAAACGCCGTGGGAATGCTGAGAGAGGGGTTTTGCAGCAAATTCTAGAGCTGGAAAATGCAGGGACACGTGGAGTGTGTGCCCAGGAGAGGAGGCAAAAATAGATGGGGAAAAAAAAGCTGCAAAATTCTGTTTGTGCCACCAAAAAATGGGGTTTTTTTTTGGAATTGGGGAGAAAGTTTTGCCTGGATGTGGTGGATCAGGAGAATTCAGGTGGGAATTCCTTCAGATGGGGATACATTTAATAGGCTGGGATAAGGCATTGCTGTCACTATGTCCAGGCCCTCAGTAATTCTCCCACCATAAAGTCCAAAAAGAGATGGAAAAGATTCCTACCTGTGGGAATTTTTGGAAATGGAAAAAGTGGAATTTTTGCCCATTCTGTGCTATTGAAAAATTCCCATCAAGAAGGTCACTGGATCCTTAGCAGAGGAAGGGAAGCAGAGGAGCCAAATTTTGGGAAAACTCAGGATGGAAGAAGTTTGATCCTTCTCTAGATGAGAAATTCCAGAGGCACTGGATTGCCATGGAGAAGCCTTGAAAAATCTGTTGGCAGCAAGGAGAGGAGCAGTTTGGCAGATGATTCCAAAATCAGGATTCTGGAGAGCAAAGTGCTTTCCTTGTCCTGTTTTCATTGTCCTGTGCCAAGGCTGGAATTTTTCTCCAGACTAATTTTTCTTCCCTGAATTGGAGCTTTTATTTCACATTATGAACACAAAGTCATGTAAATATTCCAAGCATCCCTGATTCCAAAAACTTCTTCTCCAGCTTTGTTTTCCCTCAATCATTTTGGAGACACAGGATATTTATTCCTGGATTTTGCCAATTCCCAAACTCCAGGAAATGAATGCCTCGTTAGAAAAGAATATTTACAGATATTTATTTTGGTCTCTCAACTCATCATTTCAAGCTAAATCCATTCATGGAGAGTGGCAGCAAATAAAATAAAGAGGATTTGGTTGGTGTGAGTGTCACAGTGTGACTTGGGTTTGCCAATTTTAAAATATTTAACTTCTTTTAGAGACAGGACCCAGGAGTAGAGACAAGGCAGGCTCAAAACTTAAAAAGGTACAAGAAGAATTTTATTAATAACACAAAAAAATTATTCAGAATAAGATTCCTAGATTGTTCCCTCCTCCCTTTATTCCACATTTCTTATCAACAACATACAGAGAACACTTCAGTCAGTTATCCACCCAAATAATCTGTTCAGTTCACTTAATAGAGAAAAATTCCTTTTTTTAGTTATGGCTTAGGGGGAGTCTTCACCTTCACAATCTGCATCTGCCCGGACCTACAGAACCATGAATTTCCCTCCCATTCCCACAGTCCTTCCAGAGCCGTGTTATGGGTTATGTTACACACTTGGGGCACCACTTTTAAAGGCAGGCTGCTGAAAAACAAAATTCTCTTCATCTCCTTCTCCATCAAATGTCTCTGTTCATATTCCAGTCCCAAAACAGAGAGCTCCATTTCCCCGAGGCAAAAAGTCTTCTTCTCAAGCACCCAAACCTCCCCAAGTACATTTCACAGTTTAAAGGAATTTTAGTGAAGTCACAATCCCCTCATAGCCCCACAAAAAAGGTTTTCAGCTACTCATCAGTTGCATCTTTTCAGTCTCTTCCCATCAGGAACTTTATCTTCATTCTGTTGACTCCATGCTTTATTCTTCTCATTCAGGGGAGCTCAGGAGATGGAGAATCTTATCCAGGCATTAAAAGAGTTAAAATTGTATCCAGATGGTGAAGAAGCCACGTGGAAAGTGGAGCTGAGCTGGCAGGGCCTGTGCCCCGGCCAGAGCCCCCTCCCCTCCCAGCAGCCAGAAGCCAAAAGAGCCCCCAGCACTTGATCCACTGTGATTTGTGAAAATGAAATAACTTTTCATTGGTTCTCCGAGCTGTCCATCACCAAACCAGCTCTCTGATTGGTGCCAGCAGCTCACAGGGGAAGCTCCCAGAGACGGGAGAGTCCCTCCCACTCTCCGGCCTCGTGGAGCTTTCCCTGAGGGGAATCCACCCCTGAGCACCTGAAACAACACAGGGAACATCAGGAAAATCGGCTGATTTTGGTGTTTCTGGCCCAGCTTCTGCTGGGATTCTCCATCAGAAAACATGGAAAACTATGGAATTGCAGATAAAAGTGATTATTTAACCACAACAAAAGGACAATCCACTGATAAAGGTCATGGGCTAAGAGAGAGGAAAACAAGTGATTTAATGGCACTTTGCAAAATACCAGACTCCAAAAAAAAAAAAATGTTTGGGAAACCTCGTTTCAGGAAGCAGGAATTGTGAAGTGGGTGATGATCAGAGGGATCAAACCTCTCTGGGAAATGGAGGAGGGAATCCTCAGATGCAAATAAAGGGAATTATGGAAGAGGAGGGAATTGTCCCTCTTGCACTGGTGCTGTTGGAATTTTAACAGGATTATGCAATTTTTTCATTTGTCTACAGCTGCAGGAAAATCAATGGATTAAACAAGGCTCATTCTGGAATCAAACAAAATTTGGGAATGTGGGCAAAGAAAGGAGTTCTGGCAGCGACAGGAGCATGATTTAGAAGGAGATTAAAAGAAAACTTGAGCAGAACAAGGAAGGAACAACACAGGGGAAAATAATCAGGATAATGGGCTCAGGAACTTTCAGCCCTATTTGGAAAAATCCAGAGGCTGGAAACTGAAATCAGGCAAATTAAAGGTGGAAATAAAATCCAGGCCTAGTGGGGACAGAGAATTAAACCATGGGAGCAGGAGCCGGGTCCTGGGAAACACATAAATATTAATGCAAATATAAATGAAAATAAGATTTAAAAATAAAAATAAAGGCAGATATAGATATAGATAACTGGAAGTGGGTAAATCAGAAGGGGATTATTTAAACCTGGTAATTTTAGGAAGACTTCCTGATGGGTATCCTACAGGTGGTTTTTAGGATAAAAAGCAGAGAATCCTGGAACGCTTTGGGAACCTTAAATCCAATCCCATCCCACCCCTGCCATGGCAGGGACACCTCCCACTGTCCCAGTGTCCAGCCTGGCCTTGGGCACTGCCAGGGATCCAGGGGCAGCCACAGCTGCTCTGGCAATCCCAGCCCAGCCAGGAATTCCCAATTCCCAATATCCCACCCATCCCTGCCCTCTGGCAGTGTCCCATTCCCTGTGTCCTGTCCCTCCATCCCTTGTCCCTCTCCAGCTCTCCTGGATCCCTTCAGGCTCTGGCAGGGGCTCTGAGCTCTCCCTGGACCCTTCTCCTCTCAGGGAACATTCCCAGCTCTCCCACAGCTCTGGAGCATCTCCATGCCCCTATCCTGGATAAAAAGGATAAATAATCCATGACTTCCTGATGATCAGGATATAAGGATCCAAGAACTTCTAATTCCCTTTGTTCTTGCCTGGTTGGAGTTAATTTTGCTTACAAATCACACAAAGGCTTCAGAGTTCTTCCCAAATCCTTTTCCAAGTCCTTTCCTTGCATTCCCACATGGAGGAAGGAAGGATGGATTGTCTGGCAGTGACTCCTTGAACCCCTGGAGTGAGGAGACAGAGGAGCCAACGGGAGGAGATAAGAAAGTAATTGTGGATCTGTCACTGGAACACGGGAATTGTCATCCTGGAGATTGGCAGAGGTTAATTAAAAATGTGAATTCCAAATAATTTCATTAAACTGGGACAAATCCCATATGGAAGAGTCATTTTTCATTCTCAACCCATGAGCTCTCATTGAGTTCAAAGTGTAGGTTCAGGTAACCTCTGGTGGGAGTTGCTAAAATCCCAAATTTCTGAGTGTCTGGAGGGCTGTGAGTGATGCCAGGGGTTCCCACAGTCCTGTGAAGGAGACAGATGTGTGCAATTAATTTTTTTTTAATTAATGGATTGATTTTTCCCTCCTGGGTCTGTCTTTCCCATGCAGCTCCTTCTATTCCAATGTCAATGCAAGGAGATTTCCCTGTTTTCCATCACTAGAGGGACAATTCCTTCTCTCCTTCAGACCATTTCCCAAATAAATGTATTTGTGACTAATTTTGACTTACTAAGATTAATTTTTAATTGTGCTGGAGCAGCTCCTGAAACTTGGAAGCTTCTGAGTCTCTCAGGTTTCTGTGGTTGAAGAGAACCTGAAGAGACCTCAAAAATCCTGATAAAAACCCCAAAATGGGAACCTTCCAGAAAATCCTCAAATTTCCATGGGCTTCTATATTTAACATTGAAGACTGGAGTGTTCAATGAGATTTCTTTGGGATTTAATGGGATTTCTTTGGGTTTTCTTTGGGATTTAAATGGGATTTCTTTGGGATTTAAATGGGATTTCTTTGTCAGTGGTTACTCACAATTGACTCACCCAGTGGCTGATCCTCAATAATTGATTTCCTTATTGCCCTGCAATAATTATTTCTGGAATTGGAGGTTTTTTTGGGTTTTTTTCTTGGCTGAAGAACTGAAAATCCTCTTTCATTCTGGAAAAGTTGAAGCCTGACTTCCAGGAATTTGTGCTGACTCAGATTTGCACCACGTTGCTCCAACAGAACCTTTCCAGGGTCATTTTCAGTTCAACTGAAATGGATTTTTAGGTGCAATCCAAACTTCAAATGTCTCTGCTAAAATTGTTCCTAATTCTGAATTTCTGGCCAGCAGCTCTTGGGCTGCTTCACTTAAAGGGAATATTTTGTGTGGGTGCAAAGACAACACAAATTTTCTGTTAAATCCAGGTTTTCTTCCAAGCAGGAATGAGAAAAAGGGGACATTAAAAGTCACTTTTCTTCCTGAAGGAGAAAAGAGAATATTTTCCTGTATTTTGAGATGCAAAAGCAACAATTTATCACTGGTTTGATAAAAGGGAACGTGTTTAATCTCACTGGAGAGAGATTGAAAAAGGAGATTTTCATTTTATTACAGAGACACCATTTCAGCCATGAGAGCTCTGCCAGTCCTGCACTCACTGAAGAATTCTGATTGAGATTTATTAAAAAAATCTGTAAATTAGCTCAGGAATTCTGTTTGGAAATGGGAGTCCCAGGAATCTGAACCTTCCCAGATGAATATTTGGAGAATTCCAATGTTTAAAACAGGACAGGACATGGAGTGGTGGTTTTAAGGTGGATTTAGATGGGATATTGGGAATTGAGAATTCCTGGCTGGGAGGGTGGGGATGGAATTCCCAGAGCAGCTGTGGCTGCTCCTGGATCCAAGGCCAGGTTTCCCTGCCCATCCAGGGGGTGGAACTGGATGAAATTTAAAACAATTTAATGCTAAAATTTGATTTATAACCTTTTTTTTTTGGTAAGAATTCCTGCATCTTCCCAGCACTGCAAGATGGATCCACAACACTTTGCATTATCCACGACCATTTCATCAGGAATTTGGGCAAATCCATCCCCTGGCTGGTTTATCCCACAATCCTGCCCTGATTTTGGGTCTGAAGCAGGGATAATTTTCCAAAGTCCAATCTCCTGGAGAGGACAGAGAATCCCAGAGTTCAGGCACTGCATTAAGCACAGGGAGAGCTGATGTTCATTCCAAGATCTGATATTGAAATCCATCATGGAAATCGATTGGATTAAGCTGCAGGAACCTCATTATTGCAACTCAGAAACTCTGGGAGGAAACAAGAGGCCACAGGAGGTGTCCAAGAGAGAAATTCCCTGCTCTGCTCATCCCACTGGGAATTCTGGGCATGGATTTCTCCCAGATTTCTCCCAGATGAGTCTCTGGGTTTACTCTTCACACCATGATTGACCCAACACTATGGTCAGAGGGAATTTCTGGAAATTCCAGGCATGAGTTGTCCCAACAAACTGCTGGATAACTGAAAATCCCAACAAAGAAAAAATTATTTGAGTTTTTTTCCTCTGCATTTTATTTATTTATTTTATTTTTCCTTTCTTTTTTTTTTTTTTTTTTTTTTTTTTTTCCTGAATGATTGTTCTGGGCAATAAAGGAAACGTGAAGGGCTTCAAAATTCACGGAATTCAGCAGGAAAACCCAGCTCTCCTGGGGCTCTTTAGCTCCTTTTAATGCAGTTCTCAGGTTTGCAGGGAGAGCTTTTTCCTGGCAGGAATTGATTCCTGGGTTGCATTTGTGATAAATAAAAGCTCTGATCCACCTGGAGCCTCCAGGGCCCCTCTGTGGGGCCTGAGATCAACGAGTTCATTGAGGAGTGTAAATCACAGGGAACTAAAATGTCTGGGTCCATCAAAGGGAAAATATTCCTTATTCCTGCTCTGCTCCCAGGGCAGATTGTTCATCTCCTGGTTTAGCAAATATTCACCAGCTCAGCTCCCTGGCATTGCAGTTCAAGGAGTTTCTCTAAAAACCAAATGAAATCTGGAGGTGATGATTTAATTTCTGCTTCTCCTGATGGAGAAATATCGATTCTCCTCGTATTTAGACCCATTTTATTTATTTTATTATCTTCATCCTTTAGAGCAGAGAATCCCAGAATGGTTTGGGTGGGAAAACTCATCTCATTCCACCCCTCCCATGGAGCTAAAGATGCAGCTGGATGAACTTCCCTCTGACCATCCATTTTTCAATTTTAATGGAATATTTTCTCTAGCAATGCAACCAGTTCATTGCCATTATTTTGTCTCCATCAATACAGAGACTCCTCAGAGTTTCTCGCCCATCTCCCCTTGAAACAATAAATTCCAGCAGAGTAAAAAATGCTGTGAAGTGTTAAAATGTGATGGGCGCACACCTGAAACACTGAAAATAGACAAGAGGAGCTGGCATTTGACTGCCTGGGTCACATTTCATTTGCCTGGAGGAGAGAAATCAGGATTTATGACAGTTCTGCTCATGCAGAAATGAAAAGGTGCTGTCTCAGGAAGTGAGGGTACATGGAGCTTCTGTGAAATCCTTGGAAAATATAAATCAGCTGATCTGGCTTGACACTAATTCTGTGTTTAATTTTTCCTGAATAAACGGTATAAAGAATAAAAAAATTCCTAAAAGGGAAGGGAGTGGAATCCCATTTCTGTTGCCAGCCAAATACATGGGGATCGAGTCTGTTTGGAATCACTGGAATTGGATCCAACCCTTGCTGAATGCCCAGAAACTCCTCTGCCCACCTTGCCAGCCCCACCCCACTACCAGAGGACATTTTTAGCTCTCTAACCCCTGTCTGGCTGTTTCAGGAGCCAGATTTTCTGGGTTCTGTGACAAATCTGAGGTCTGTAGGATCATTAATGTTTTAAAGACATTCCCAGCCATCCCCTCAGCCAGGAATTGTCTGTGCAGACATCAGAGCACACCCTCCCTATCACCTCCACAGCCGGATTTTCCATCCAGATCACACCTTCAAACACAAAGGAGACAACTCACAGAGCAACCCCGGGCATTTAAAAACCCCTCCCGTTGCTGTGGCCCCTCGAAATTCCCTGAAAAATACCAAAGCTCGAGCCCAGGGCAGCAAGGGCAGCTCTCACCCATCCTTATCACCCATTCCCCACTCCAAAGGCTTCTCCCACCTGTCCCTGCAGTGTTGCTCCATCTGGAGAGGCCCAGGAAGAGCCAGGAGCTGGAAAAGTGGAGACAGAAAGCTCAGCAACAGCTGGAAAGGAGCAAAGCTGGGAGTGAGTTAATGGAGATGGGAGCTGGGGAGCAGAACTCGGCGTTTTAGAAACCCTGCCTGTGGATTTATCCAAGCTGGGATCAAAAAACAAGGGAAGTGCATTAGTGGGATCCATCTCTCCCACAGCTGCAGGCTCAGGGAGCACAGGGAGCACCCATTTCCCTGCCTGGAGCTTTGCTCCATTAGTGTCAATTTGGATGAGGAGGGAGAAAATGAGGATTTGAAAGGCTGGGGAGTCTCGTTCCTCCCAAAGGAGCAGCCTGTGGGAAGGAGGTGAGTCCTGCAATCCCAGCCCTGCAGGGATGTCATGTAAGGAGCAGGGAGATGTTTTCCCAGCCCTGTTTGCTATTAAGGTCAGGAAGATCTGAAAATTTTAGGATTTTTCCCTTTCTGGTGTCGTTAAAAAAAGTAGAGGAATTTTTCTTTGAGGTCAGAGTGGAGAAAACAGCGCAGAGAAAATTCAGGAAAACAAGATGCCCTTGGCTTCACCCCAGGCTGCTTCCTTGGATCCAGCATGCCTGAAAAAACATGGATTTAGTCCTGAACTCTGCTTTACTCCCACTGAAGTAATTCCAACCCCAAATTGCTGCTGTGCAGCCTTGGGAAAAGCCAGAGCAATCCTGGAAAAGCCTGGAGGTGGCTGAGCTGAGAAACTCCATCCTTGTGTCCAGCCCATGGGAGCTGGGATATTCCCTGGAATTCCTGGGAATGAGCCACTTCCCAATTCTCTGCCTCAAGGCCTGGCTGGACTGAGTTAATTTGCACTCAAAATTCCCTGCTGTCTTCTAGTTCATTTTTAACTCCTAATATTCCAAAATTCCAGCAGGAAGTGAAATGGGAGACTTAGGTCCTGCCTGTGCTCACCCCTGTGTTTCCCAGGTGCCCAAATTCTTCAGGCTGCTCCAGAGGGAAGACTCAGACCTTCAGGACATTCAGCTCATCCAGAGTGTTTGGACAAGGATTTCAGGCTGGGATTGCTGGGCAGAGAAACCTGGGAGAAGCAGGAATTGGTTAAAAATATCTCACTGGATAAAAGCAGCAAACCCTGCCACGATCACTGGGAGATAATTGATGTTAACCAGGAAATTTTGGCTGGAATTCCCAATATTCCACCCAAATCTCCCCTTTTCCATCTAAAAGCCATTCCCTGTGTCCTGTCCCTCCATCCTTGTCCCCAGTCCCTCTCCTGGATCCCTTCAGGCCCTGGCAGGGGCTCTGAGCTTTCCCTGGATCCTTCTCCTCTCCAGGTGAATATTCCCAGTTCTCCCAGTCTGGCTGTACTGGGATAATGGAAAGTTTCCTTTTCCATGGCAGGGGTTGGAATGAGATGAGCTTTAAACTCCTTCTCAACCCAAACCATCCTGCAATTCCAGGCTCAAAGCTTTTCTTTTCAAATTTCCTCCACAAATGAAGAGTTCACGGGGAACACTGCAAAAATTCTTATTTTTTTTTCCCCTTAAAACCTGAGAAAACAAGCAGCATAAAGACAATTCCCCTCGGGTGAGCTGCAGTGGTTGCTACAAGTCGGGTTTTGGTGTGAGCTTTGTTAAACCCTGCTCATATTCCCCCTGTTTAATCATTCCCCCTGCAGCTGATACAGATCCATTTGTCTGGGAGGAGAATTTCCAGGGAAAATCAGCAACCTGCTCTGTGCCCTGGGGATATCTGAATATAAACACCCTGGCAGGGGCTGCACTTCATTTTCTCCGAGCGTGGTTGGGCTCCAAGTGGGCTCGTTACACAAAGAGGGGACACAAATAAAGGTCAGCAGGAGCCTCTGGCTTGGAAATTGCTGGGAAAAGCAAAATATGTTCCTGTGGTTGGGGAATGATGAGGCAGGAATGAGTTGGTTTGTGTTTATCAGGGAAATTCGGGTTTTTTTCTGGTTTTCTTTTAATGTTGTCCCTGCTTCCCTCAGTTCTGTTCCTGCTCTTTTCCTCCATGAGGGAGCTGTGGGTGCTCCAGGCTGGAGAGCAAGAGCTGGTCCTCATGGGATGAAAATTCCTGAGCCCACAAAGCTCTCCCAGTTTTGGGATCCTTGGTGTCCTCAAGAATTTGCTGTGCTCAGACCTGTCCTGGGAATTTCCCAGGATATCCCCAGAGTGACCCCACCTGGATCCTCCAGGAGCTTCTTGAATGCTTGTTTTGCTTGGCTTTGCTCAAATTGAGATTTAAAACCTCACCTGGAGAATTCTGTCCAGCTCAGAAGAGCTCAGAGCCCCTTCCAGGACCTGAAGGGATCCAGGAGAGCTGGAGAGGGACTGGGGACAAGGGATGGAGGGACAGGACACAGGGAATGGCTTTAAATTGGAAAAGGGGAGTTTTGGGTGAGATTTTGGGAAGGAATTCGTGGCTGGGAGCCCTGGAAGTGTCCAAGGGTGGGTTGGACATTGGGGTTGGAGTAGCCTGGGGTGGTTGGAGGTGTCCCTGGAGGACTTTCCATGATTCTACAACTCCATGAATCCACAATTCCAAGTTGTGCCAATGTTTTACCACCCTCATTGTATCAAACTTCTTCCTTGATTTTATCTAATCTAATCTAATCTAATCTAATCTAATCTAATCTAATCTAATCTAATCCAATCCAATCTAATCCCAACCCTGTTTTATTTAAAACCCTTCCCACTGTACCAACAGCTAAAAAGTTTGTCCCCCTCAGTTATTCCACCACTAAACTCAGCTTTTAAAAGTCCTTCCTAACTCAGAACTCTTGGACCTTTTCCATTTTCTTTCCCCAGCCCTGCAGAAGTGCTGGAGGCTGCAGGGACCTAATCCAAGTCCTGTTAATACCAACTCCAGAAGTGCCAGAGGGTTTTAGATTGGGAATGTTGTTCCCAAGGATTATCTGCTCTGCTGGCCTGGCCACGGGGATGAAATCCAACATTGGCCCAACCCTGAGCTCCTTCCTATGTTGAGCAGGTCAGAATTTGCATCAAAATCCCTTTTTAAGGTCAGCAAATTCACAGGACAATTGAAATGGGAAAGCTCATCCAAGAGTGATGGAATCTATGGGATGTTTTTGTGTAGGGGCTGATCCTCCTGCCCAATCCCAAAGCCAAAATCAGAATTTAACATTTTGGGGGGTTTAATTTGGGTCACAATGGTGTTATAATTGATGTAATTATAATAATAGTCAATAAAGTTTCCTGTTGATGATCAATGAGGGCGTTATTGGGGTTTATTTAATTAATAAAGTGCTTAATAAAGGGCTGGGAAATCCCTCCAGTTGCTGGGAATCACCAGCTAAAGCAACATTTATGATTTTCTTTCTGCTTTGTCTCCTTTCCATTTGCTTCCTCTTCCATCACCTCTCAAAAGAGAGTTCAGAATTGGCTTCTCTTTGCAGTTCTGCTCTGCCAGAGTTGTGGAGATCAAAATGAGCTCAGACTTCCTTGGAAAAGAAGAGGAACACGAGATTAATTCTGCTTTTCCTGTGCTGAGCTTGTGAAAACAGCATCAGGCTCTCACTGCATCAGAGATGATAAAAAATTCCCTGGAACCCAGAAAATGGTGATAAAAATCCCCTGTATGCCACAAAGAAAGGTGGAAAATCTCTGATTTTTCGTGTGCTGGATTAAATTTTGGGTTGAGAAATTCTGTTTTCTCTGATTGTGGCTTTGAAACCAAAGGTTTATCCCAGTAAAAATTGCACTCCTAAATAACCAAATCTGCATTTACACCTGATTTATGGTGGTTGGAGGAATCCATCTCCCACTGGATTTTGAAGAATTTCCAGGTCCAGCTCCTGTGGTGCAGCCACAGGATGTGGAATGAGGGGAGAGGATTTAATTGTCCATTCCCAAATTTTGGGGGAGAAGGAATCCCCCAGGTGAGGAGCCCAAATCTGACTGAGCTCACAACTGCTTTGCTGGCCCTGCTGTGGGTCTGACTGATTTCCCAATGAAATTTGGGATATTTCCTGATTAATTTAGGATTGGAAGGTGGAATTGGAGTCATTTCCTGGGATGGGATCAAAGCTACAACTCCCTATTACTGGGAATTATTTAGGGGATTAAGGTGGTAAAAACATGAGAAAATATTTTCCATATGTTGATACACTCAGCAAGGGATGGATGGAATTAAAAGTGAATTTTCCAAGAATATTTTGGTGGAATATTCAGTATTTAATAATAAATTTAAGTTTTTCCCTGGTTCTTCCCTTGGATGTTTCATCCCACAAATTCAGTGGAAAAGCTTCATTTTCCTGCCTGTTTTGACATTCCATAATCCACTCTCACCACAGGCAAATCTCAAAAAATCCTCCTGGCTGGGGAATTCCTTTCCTTTTTAATTTTGGATTCCAGCACAAGGCTGCCCACTGACCTCTTCCAGCCTGACACTACAACAAAAGTGAACAAATACAATTTTTTAGATTAAAACAATTCTGGGAGAACCACAGCTCCTTCAAAAAAGAATCCAAAAAAAACCCCAAACAAACCATCCAAATATTTATTGAGATGTAAACTCTACAAAATTCTTTCCAGTGTCATCCCCAATTTCTGCCTCTCAGCTTCCCAGAGCCCCTCTCATGATGGATTTCTCCTCCTCCACAGCTCCTGCTCCTCTCCTGAAATTCCCACCTGCTCCTCCCATCCCATCCCACCACCCACCCACCTGCCACACTCCAAGGGTGCCTTCCCTCTCCTGGCAGATGATCCTCAGCTTTTTTTAGGAGCAGGAGCACAGCAGCACAAATTAGCACCCCCAAATTCTTGCAGGAGTATCATTAAGTCTGGAAAGAAACTCCTAATTAGCGACTCGTTTGTAATTTCCCTCCGATTGTAACGTTCTGGCAGAACTTTCCTGCCTTAAAATAAATTCACAGGGGGAGGATTTGCCTCGGTTAGTTTTCAGGGTTATCCCTCCAGAAAGTATCAGGGTGAAGCCAGGAAAAGTGGGTGAATTTAGGAGAAATCCCTCTGTGGTGTCCCATTCCAATAGGGAAGGGGACGAGTGGGGCTGGAAAAGGAATGGTAAAATCAGAGGATCTGGAAAAGATTCTGAAGTTTTATTAATAAATTATAAATTTGATGTGGAAATTGGTGTTGGATTGTCCCTGATCTCCTGGGGTGAGCCCATGGGAGGGGGGTTTGGATAAAGGGGGGGGGGGGGGGGGAAGAGAGAGAGGGAGATTGGGATAAAGGGGATCTGCAGTGCTGCCTCCAGGGAATGGGATCCTGGCACCTGCCAGGGTTTGGGGGAACGTTTTAGGGATGAGTTTTCCACATCCTGGAGGAAAAATCAATTCTTGTCCCAGTTTGTTCTTCCAGACCTTCCTGGGGTGGGTTGGAGGCTCTGGGGGTTTGGGGTTGTCTCCATCCCCCTCCAGTCCATGGGAACTTCCCACCCTCATTCCTGCCCCAGAGCCAGACCAGGGATGGAATTCCAGGAAAATTCCCAGCTCCACATGGCCCCTTCTCCTGCCACATCCTGTTTTTCCCCACTGAGTATTCCCAACAATCCTCAGATGCTCCATCCATCTTTTTGGGACACACATCCCTGAGTTCCTGCAATTCTCCACCTCAGAAAAACTTGGATCAGCTCAATACATTCTGTATTTTCCATCAATAATTATATAGAATAATATCTCTTCTTTTCCTGCTCTCTCATGTCTAAAAAATATGGAAATGAGGAAGCCAAGCCAATTCTTTTAGTCCCAGGTTTAAGGGTAAAAACCCCTCTGCACCCAGAATTTTAACATGGAATTTTTGGCAGGCAGGAGAAATTTTCTTGTTCTCAGGAAATCAAGACATTAAATAACATCAGATATTAATAATCCTGATATGAAATCTTTTAAAAATTCATGAGTTTTAATAAGAGAGATTTCTTAGGTCTGGGTTTTATTGCCATGGTTTGGAGAAACCAAAGGGAAAAAAATGTTCTCCAATATCTCCTTCCTCATTCCCATTCCACAGCAAAGGAAAATCCTTGAATCTCCTCATGCCTGATTATGGTGCCTTGAATTCCTCAGATTCCTCAGATTTTGAAGATTTTGAAGGATTTTGGGGAGGTCAGATCTTTCTGGAGGGATCAAATATTTTCTATGGTTGAGAACTGTTAACAGCAAAAAAAAAAAGTCACTGAAAAACCACAATTTCAGTAATTTCTGTGGGTGGTGGGTGGGTATTCTGCTTTATTTTTGTGGAAGTATGTGATTATATCTGAAATAAAAAGAATATTGCACATCCCTTTTTATGTCAAAGAGCCAGTAAAAAAAAAAAAAAATTAAATTTTATCACAGTAAAAAAAAGGAGAGGAAAAAATAGGAAAAAAAATTAGAATTTTCTTAACATCCTGCTGAACATCCTGGATTGATGAAAGGAAATGAGACAATTTATGAGATAAAATCTGCCAGGGTTTCATTTGAAACCCATAAAATAATATAATTTTTATGTTCAGTGCTTGGTTTTAGGTAGAGGATGTGATCCCACACACCAGCACCCCCAGTGAAGCTGTTTTGGAGGAAATTAGGATTTTTCAGACAATCTCCTCTATTTTACATTTCTGTTCTGATGGAGCAGAATTCCAAAGCTCCCATCAAATGGAGGGGCCTTTTCATCCTTATCTTCTGAATATTCCCAGAATCCATCATTTGAATTGGGATGAAACCCAACTCAGCTGGGTTTGATTGATTTGAAATGGAATTTGATTGGGATGAAACCTGGAATTAATTCTGAATATTTGGCTTCTGAATGGAAAAGGGAGCTCAGGCTCTGGCAGCCACAATTCCAGGGAATCCAAACCAGCTGACTCCCAGTTTTTATTTATTACCTTCATCACCAGGAATCCCACACCTCAATCCCAATTTTTTTTAAGGAAAAAGGTTGTGAAACATTTGTTAGACTCTTTATTTCTGGTACAAGCTACAAAGCACGTTGTAATTCCCTTCCCTTTGAGCTTTAAAATCAAACACTGGTAGATATCCCACATCCACAATCTCCCCACATTCCCATGAAATCCAACTCCTTTCCATCTCCAGTTTAAAACCACCATTCATTCTGCTGGCTGCAAGGCTCTGGGAAATCCTTTAAACCAAATTTGTTGTGTAAAATGAACCAGCCCATGAAGGCAAAAAGGGAGAGGAGAGACCAATATTTTTATTTTCTTGGTAGCAGAGAGCTCTGTTTGAAGCTATTTCCCCCACAACATTGGGAATTTTGAGGCTGGGGATGTAAATTCTTCATTTCTGCAAATGATTCATCTCTTTTTTTGCCCCTCCCAGCATTTTCAAGCTGGAAGTCTGGGGTCAGGGAATATTTCTCTGCCAAGAGCTGTTCCTGTTTCTCCCTTGAGATCCCATTTTCCCTCTTTTCTCTGTTTGCTTCCAGCTCTGTGCTGAACAAACACATACCCAGGTAAAAACGTCTTTTTCTAACAATGAGCATAAAATGAAGAACATTTCACAGGGCTCCAACAATCACCAGCATTCCCAGGGCAAATTCCAGCCTCACTCCGTGGAAAAAGAGGCATCAAATGTCACAGAAAGGCCTCGTGAATGACCCCATGTTCCACAAGGCAAATATTGAATTCCCAGCATTGTCTGTGAGTAAATGCAGCTGAAACCTCTTTGATTTATCCATTGAAGTTTCAAACTGTTGCTGGTTTAGAGCTTTTTTTTTTTTCCCCACTTCTTTCTCTGGCTTTTTTTTTTTGGATAAATAGACAGCCAGGCAAAGTTTGGGCACAGCAGGGGAAAATGCAGGTTCCAGCAGCTCCTGTTAGAAAGTGGGAAAAGGGGAAAAGGCCACAAGTTGCACCAAGGAAGGGGAGTTGGGATATCAGGAAAAAATTCTCTGCTGGAAATGTGATGAAGTATTGGAGTCACCATCCCTGGAGGTGTCCAAAAATCATGGGAATATGATGGGAAAATGGAGCTAGGAAGGGGCTGGAGCACCAGGAGGGGCTGAGGGACCTCAAATCCTCTGCCCAGTTTGGGGGGCCCTGGTGAAAAGAAAGACATGGAGAGGCTGGAGAATGTCCAGGGTAGGGAACAGAGCTGGGCAGGGGCTGGAGGATCCCTGAGGGAGCTGGGCAGGGGCTCAGGCTGGAGCAAAGGAGGCTCAGGGGGAATTTCTGTCTCTGCACAAGTCCCTGGCAGGAGGGCACAGCCCCAGGTCAGGCTCTGCTGCAGGAACAGGGACAGGAGGAGAGGGAACGGCCTCAGGCTGGGCCAGGGAAAGTTGAAATTGGATATTAGAAAGAATTTCTTCATGGAAGAGGTTGGGACAGGCTGGAATCCTTGGAGTCCCATCCCTGGACACCCTTCAGACCCTCAATGTCCTTCTTGTCAGAGCTGCCCCCAGGATTTGGGGTCCCAGCACATGGGACAATCAGGACAATCCCTGCTCCTGATCCAACTGAGGAGCTGTCCTGGGTTGCTGTACCCAGCAATGTGAATTCTGTCCCATCTGCTGACCTGGCTGGGGCAGTGCCCCTGATCTCCTGGCACACATTCTCTGCTCATGGGCCATCTTTAAACCAGCTGGGCAATCATCTTTATCTTCCCACAGCCCATCCTCCCTCCAGCAGATATCTCCTGTTCATGGCCACTGAGTCCCAGGGCATGGCTGAGAAAATTCCATCATCCCACTGGGAGATGCTCCAGCCAGGGCAGGAGCCAAGCCTTTCCTACCCAGAGAAAAACTGACATTTGGGACACCAAGGCACCTTCTTTCCACTGGATTCCAGAGGAAAACCAGAGCCTTGCACATCATCCCTGGAGCTTCAGAGGAAACTGCCCCTTCTCCAGGAGCACTGCTCCAGCTGAGCCACATCTGCCCCTGCAGGAGGATGCAGCACCATGGAATGGGACTGTGCCACCACCCTGACTGACTGACTGTGCCAGCTTGGATTCTGACTCTGGCAGGGCTGGGATTGTTCTGTGTAATACTGCATTGCTAGTTTAATTGTCCTAGGAAAGAACTGTTATTGCTAATTCCCATATCTTTGCCTGAGAGCCCCTTAATTTCAAAATTATAATAATAATTTGGAGGAGGAGGTTTACATTCTCCATTTCAAGAGAAGCTCCTGCCTTTATTGGCAGACACCTGTCCTTAAACCAGGACAGGAGCCTTTGGCTCTTCCCCCCCTGGGCACCCCTGGCTCGTGTCCAGCTGCTGTCACTCTGTCATGGGGACTTTGAACATCTGGATTGCTTGAAGCAGGAGCAGGATTGGGCACAGGGACCTCAGAAGAGCCACTAAATGCTGTCAATAATTTTGTCACTCGGTGACAGAGGGTTTCATGTAGCTGTGACCTCCGTGGCTCTGGAAGCACAGCACTGCTTTTCCACGGAGTTGTTAATAAACTCTGCTTCCCAATCCCATTGTAGGTTTACCCCTTATCTGACCAGGAAATCTGCTTTGCTTAAAGTTAATCCTGGCTCAGCCCTGGGAAATCTTGGGATTATCAGATGCATTCTCCATCGAGCACTGCTGTCATCACCCACAGCCAGGAAATGCTGATTTGTTTTTTCCCTTCATAATGACAAATAAGAAACTGAGTCACAGAAAATATGTTTTCTTAATCAAAATATTTCATCTGTAGGGAAAAATCAGAGTGCAAATGCTCAGTCTGCATCCTTAGGTGATTAGGAAAAGGATTTATTTAGGAAAAGGATTTATTTCTCACCAACAAGACATCCCCAACATTCAAATGTAGTTAAAATAGACAAGTTCTGATATTTAATTAAGGTAAGAAATTCCCTTTATTGTACTCAGTTTATGGCTCTTCCATCACCAATATCAGACCAAGACAAAGTCATCCCTAAAGCCCAGAATTTCTGAATTTTGGGTGTGTGGAGATAAAGATTTTGGGGACATAATTGATACCAGCTTATCACCCAGCTGAATAATGAGCATTTCCACACCTGTGCCATTGTGTGGCTTTGATGTGCAGGCTGTAAACTCCCAAATTAGCTCTTTGATTTTTATCCTTTCCAAGATTGAATTATCTATATTTAAAGGGAGCAGTGAATTAATTTTGCTTTTTGGGATTTAAGCTGCACTGCTCAGTCAGGAGCTCTTGGTAACCTTTGCTGCCTCTGCTGTTCCCTGGGTGAAAGGCTTTGGATGCTTGATGTGTTTTGACTCAATTCCAGTGCTGGAGCTTGGAAACTCTGATTTATCATCCAGATTGCCTCTGGAGAGTTTGGAATTGATGTAGGATCATGGAATCATGGAATGGTTTGGGATAGAAGGACCTTAAAACTCATCCCATGTCCAACCCGGCCTGGGACACTTCCAGGGATCCAGGGGCAGCCACAGCTGCTCTGGGAATTCCATCCCACAACCTCCCCATCCTCACAGGAAAGAATTCCCTCCATATTGCCCAGTGGAGACCCAGAGTCCATCAGGATGAACAGAAATAAGAATTGATGGAAAAATGAACCTTGGGAAGAAGGAATCAGCAGAGTCATTTTTATAATCCAGGAGAAACAGGAATTATTTCCCAATTTTCGGCTGGTTGCATCCACTGGGGCTCCCTGGCAGGTAACCATGGCAATTAAAGGTTTGAGAAGAACCAGACAAATTTGGGTAGAAATTGTTTCTCCTCACAAGCCATATGGAAAAGATGATTCATCCCGGAGGGAGGAAAAAAAAAAGAGAATTCCAACAAGGCAGCAATGCAGAGGAAGAAAGAAACATCAGGAACATCAGAAACATCAGGAAAATCAGGAAATCTGCCCTTGAGGCAGGAGCTGTGCTGATCCCAAATCCCTGACTCTCATGGGCTCCCACCACTGAGCCAGGAGGACTCCAGCAGGTTCCAACTTTTCCCAATCTGCTCTCCAGGATCAGAGCACATCAAGCTTTTGATGGCACAGCCAAGGGAGATTTTCCCAATTAGCTCATTAGCACCAATCCCATTGCTCTGGGAACACAGAGGGAGGCAAACACCTGGCCTGTGATCCTGTGAGCTTGAGGTTGGGTCTGGTTTATGGTTCCTGTGTTTTCCATGTGGAACTGGGGGGTTGAAGGGCCAGTTGAGTTGAGGGCAGCCCCTGGAGCTGTTGTAGGGTCTCATCCCAGGGGATTCACCATGTACCTCTGGAATAATGTCACATTTCCCTCTCCTTGGACTGGAGCAGCTCCCAGGCTCTGAGTTCAGGTATTTTGGGAAGAAATCCCAACAGCTTGATGGATCCAAACCCTGGGAATGCTCTGGTCCTTCCCAGGATTGTGCCTCTGGGTGGTTTTGTTCAGAGCCTGATGAAATTGATGCCTTAAGTTTTAGCTTTCAAATATTCCAAATTCTGTTCAGCATTAGTGTGTGACTCTGAAGTCCATATCAAACATCACAAGTTCTCCTCCCAAACCAATCCTTTCCCAGCCCCAGAGCTGCTGCAGCTTCAGCCCCAAAAAATGCAAACAGAGAGAATGAGGAGAGAATGTGGCAGGGTGGGAGTGCAGAGCCTGGAGCTGGGATGGGACAATGAAGCCAAACTGATCAAAGGGTGAAATTCCTGATGGGATCCACCCTGGGTGTAACCACAGCCGGGCTCTGCACTGCCCAAGGTGGATCCTGTGATGAGTTTTAATAAATCCCTGCTTTATTTCTTCAGCTCTGCCATCCTCTACTCCAGCTCAGCCTCTCCAGGGCATCAAAATCAGTCAGAAAACTCCTCACTCTGCTGGATTTTGCTCTTTGTGGGAGCTTTCTCCCTTTCCAGAGGATTTCCTGGGAGCTGCAGCACTCCCCTCACATCTTCATGAGCATCACTCCTTGCAGCAGGGCTCTCCAGGCTGGCTGGTGGGAAGGATGAGGCTGTGGTGTCATCCCATCAGTCCCACCTCATGTCCTGGTGTGCACTCCAGCCCTTCCCATCCCCTGCTGGTGTCAGGCTGAGCAATTAAACCCCAACCTGCTTTCCCTGCTTTCATTATTTATTGCCCTTCAGCAGCCAGGAGCTCGCTGCTTTTCATGGATTTTTCATGGATTTTTCATGCATGTTTTCAAGCATGTTTTCATGGATTTTCAATGTGCTTTCCCACGTTCCCCTTTCCACGCAGGAGAAACCAACTCCCCTTATCCTCCTCCCTTCCAATCTGATGTAATTGGCATTAACAGAGCGTTAACAAATTGCCTGGGGGCACCCAAACCCTCTCCCTGAACGTGAGGACTTCAAAATGAGGAACAAAGTGGAATTAAAAGGATTCTGGATAAATTTGGCTCCCAGCTTGGCAGGCTGATGAAGCAAACTCTCGTGTCAGAAGCCGCTTTGCCTCGGGGGTGGAAAAGTCACTTCTCTGTCCTGGAAATGTCACCAGAATAGAGATGAGTTGCACCTTGTCGAGTTCTCTCTGCAGCTGCTTCTCCAGGAGAAGCTTTGCCCTGGGCAGGACCAGCTTTTCCAGCAGCTGTGTCCCGAGGAAGCCACGTGGGAGCTGCTTCCCATTTTCCTCGAATCCTCAAAGCCTGGGGATTGGAATAAGTCAAGCAAAGGTTGTCTGCTGAGGAATTCAGTGGAGTAGCAACAGCTTTGGTGGCCAAAAATGGCCTCAGAAGAAAGAAGATGGTCAAGGTGCCTTCTACATTTTTATTTCATGCCCAGAGCAGCTGTGGCTGACCCTGGATCCCTGGAAGTGTCCTAGATCATGTTGGATATTGGGGCTTGGAGCCAGCTGGGACAGTGGGAGGTGTCCCTGCCATGGCAGGGATAGGATGAACTTTAAGATTCTCCCAACCCAAATAATTCCATAATTCTATGAATTTATTCATGTCCACCATCTCTGAAAACTCAGAAAAAGTGATTTTCAGGCAGGCCCTGAAGTTCTAGCCTGGGAATGGGATTCCTCTTATCCACCTTGAGCTGTTTGGATCCTTACATCTTCAGATTGGAGTGTGGGATTCTTGGATTCCTGGAAGTGCCCATCCCCCTGTGCTGTTGAGGGAGTCCCAGCATCTGCCACGCTGGGACAGTCCCTCCCCTCCACACAGCTGCAGTCAGGAGGGATAAATCCCTGTTTTACAAATCCCTGATGGAATTCAACCCGTGCCCAAGGACAGATGCATCTATTACCTTCCTCTAAATTGTTTTACATTCCTATTTTAAGTGACTGGGGGATGTCATTATAAAAATTGCAGAGAAATGTCCCATTTATGTCATTGTCACCAGCAGTTTCTGCCGTCTCCATTCCACACAGGCAATTCAGATTTAAATTATTGCAACATTACTGGACCAGCCCTGCTCTGTGATCTCCTCTTGAAAGTCAATCCTGAATGATGGAGCATTTGGAAAAGCTGACGTGGGATCTCTGCTGGGGTTAGGAAGGAAGGAAGGAGACACAGTGATTTTCCTATTTAACTTTTCCTTCCTTCCCTTCTCCCTCGGGATATCCAGGGAAGCTGGCAAAGCACCAGGGCTGTGCCAGCTCACGAGGGCAGCAGCACATGGATAAATGGAAGCACAGAGGAATCCCAGCTGATTCCAGCAGCAGTAATTGCATGCTCAGACATGAGGAACACTCTGGCTCCTCCTGAAGGTTATGAGCTCCCACATTGAATCTCAGTTAGCTGTGTCAGCAGATTCCAGGCTTTTCCCACTTCTTCTGTGATTTGACAATCCACAGAAGCTCAGAATGGTTTGGGTGGGAAGGGACATTAAATCCCATCAATTTTCTATGGCAGGGACATCTCCCACTGTCCCAGGGTGCTCCAAGCCCCGTCCAGCCTGACCTTGGACATTTCCAAGGATTCTTCTCTTGGAACCTGTGCCAGGGCCTCCCCACCCTCACAGGAAGTGTCCAAGGCCAGCTGGATGGGGCTTGGAGCAATCTGGGATAGTGGGAGGTGTCCCTGCTATGGAAAAGGGACAGGTCTGGATGGGTTTGAGGTCCCTTCCCTTCCAAACCATTCCATGTCTCCATGATCCACTGATCCCATGATCTCATGATCCCATGATCCTGTGATTCTCTGTTCCTATGATCCTGTAACCCCATGATCCTGTGATTCTGTTCCCATGATCTGCTGATCCCATGATCCTGTGATTCTCTGTTCCTTTGATCTTGTGATCCTGTGATTGTTGGTTCCTGTGATCCCATGAATCACTGATCCCATGATCCTGTGATCCCATGATCCTGTGAGTCCCTGTTCCCATGATCCTGTGATCCTGTGATCCTGTGATCCTGTGATCCTGTGATTCTCTGTTCCCATGATCCTCTGATCCTGTGATCCTGTGATTCTCTGTTCCCATGATCCTGTGATCCCATGATCCTGTGATTATCTGTTCCCATGATCCTGTGATCCTGTGATCCTGTGATCCCATGATCCTGTGATTCTCTTATCCCATGATCCTGTGATCCTGTGATCCTGTGATTCTCTGTTTCTGTGATCCCATGATCCTGTGGTTCTTTGTTCCTGTGACTCTGTTTTGGTGATCCTGTGATTCTGTGATCCCGTGATCCTGTGATTCTCTGTTTCTGTGATCCTGTGATCCCACAATCCTGTGGTTCTTTGTTCCTGTGACTCTGTTTTGGTGATCCTGTGATTCTGTGATTCCGTGATTCTGTGATTCTCCCATCCCACGTTTCTCTGATCCCGTGGTTTCCATGCCCAGCCAACCCTTGCCCTGTGTTTTCATCCCTGACCATCCCCTCCAAGGCCACCCCTCCTGGTGGATCCCAGCATTCCCACCAAATCCACCACCTGCAGCTCCATTTCCTGGGGGAGGTTTCCCAGTCTCCAGCATCTCCAAGGAAGTTTCCTGATGGGATCAGGGAGGACAGCAGACAGAAGCTCAGAAATGATGATTTTGAACCAAGAGAAGCTCTGCCCACACACTGGCAATCAGATTGAATTATCTGCAGCCTGACAGCAGCAGGAATCTGTCGGATCTCCTTGGCCAAATTCCAGTGGCCTGAACCTCTCCACACCTCCACTTCCAGCTGTGTCCCCAAGCTCATCCCTCCTTCCCACTGGGAAAACCCCTGGAGGCCAGAGAAGCCTTTCATCCCTCAGACCCCTTTGGCCAATCTTTATCTCTTTTGAGATCTCCATAGCTGGGGAAGTTCCAACATTTTTTATTTCAGTTTTATCTCCTTTCCTGCAACATCCCCATTGTTAGCTCACCAAAACCCCACAGGTTCATTCATTTAATCTCGTGCCACAGAAAATGTGATGCCATCTTCAGGAAACTCCCCACTGTGCATTAATTTCTTTCCCCATAATTGTATTTATATTTCAACAAATAGGCTTGAAGTGCATTATTATTCTAAAATGAGGGCTAATGGCTTTCAGCACTTTCCTGCAGCTAATTGTGCATTTATTTCCCAGCTTTGATGGCTCACAAAGAATTCCAGTTCTTCATTTACATGAAACAACTGTGAAGGAGAAATTAACTGGCTGCTTATTTCATCTACGCATTTATTTTTTTTTACTCCCTGAAAAATTCGACACAAACTGTTGGTGTCCATCAAATAATTCCTTTCCCAGAGACAGAGCCCCATTAGGAAAACATTTCCCTAAATGAGAAACACCAATCTTCAGCCACCCCCCAACGGGAAAAAAGGGAGGAAGAACAATTTATTGCTGCTCCTGTGTCACTCCAGAACATAAAAATTCCCATTTTGTTCATAGCAGGGTGGACACAGATTTGTTTTAAGGATCCTGTGGCACAATTTCAGGGGGGTCACTGAAGACATCCCTGGCTCTGGAGTGGAATTCCAAGGAGTTTGGATAGAATGGGAGATTGCACAACATCACCCACAGTTAAAAAAAAAAAAAATCCTTTAATAATTAACAACGTGGTTCTTGTGTCCTTATGGATTCCTGGGAGCAGCAGGAGTCTTGGAACTTCCTCTCAAATTCCAGAATTCCATGAGAAGGAAGGAAATCCACAAATTGTTTCCTTTGTATCACCCACCCTCTTAAATAATCACTAAAATTCAGATTTTAAGCATTTCCTATTCTATAGAATCATCCAGCTTCCATTAAAATGTTCAAACCTTTGACAGGGTTGGAATTAAACTGCCTGGATTTAACTCTCCCTTTCCCAATCAATTTTTTCCCAAGGAATTCAACTATTTCCTCTCAGATAATATGGCTGATTTCCTTCATGTATTTTTCCTGGAAGAAAGGCAGAGAGAAGGAATGAATCCAACAACAACCTTGATGCGAGGAAGAAAAGTTAATTGGAAAGTGTGATGAAAACCCTGAGCTCATTCCAGCCTGAGCAGCAATGGAAACATTGGTGTTGACAAAGAAAAATTAAAATTTGCTCCAGAGTTCAAACACTGTTAATAAATGTGGGAAGATGATGCTCAGAATCCTGGGGAAGGAGCCTGAGGGCACATTCCATGCTTAAGCAAATTTTATGGAAAAGTACAGTATTCAACATTGTAAAAAATTATCTTTTTTTAAAAAAAAGAGAGTCTGGGGCAACACTTTGACCCAAATTTTACTTCAATTCAGGGCTGTTTTCAGGGGATTTCTGAAAGGTGGAAGGAACATTAAAAATCATCTCATTTCATCCCCTCCCACTGTCCCAGGCTGCTCCAAGCCCCATCCAGCCTGGCCTTGGGCACTCCCAGGGATGCAGGACCATCATAAATTGGGATATTCCCACAGGAGTACTTTCTGCTCCCAGAAATTCCCCATCCTGCAGCAGTTTTGTTCCAAACATGGAAAGGCAGAGAATGAACCATCTCAGCAGCAGGAGAAATGTTGGATCTCAGAAATCTGGGAGTTTTGAGCTTTCTGTGCTGTCAGGCACATGAGAACACTGCTTGTGACCTGAGACCTTGGAGAATCTCCCAAATTTGAGTGATGGAGTTAAAATTATGTGTGTAGTTAAATAGAAGTGTGTGATTCCACATGGTGAAGGGTTTAAATTTGAAGTTTCTATAGTATAGTAATAAATAGGAGACAAGATGGAGGATTTTGGGTGTTTATTTCTGCCATCTTCCTTTTTCATGGTTTCAGGTTGTAATTTTTGGTTGGATGGTTAGTGCTGCACTGCAGGTCTCAGGAGTTTGGTTATTGGGTCAAAAGTATCAATAATAAAGGTGTTAGTTCTTTATTGGACTGTTTAGATTTAAAAAACCTTTTAACTAGCTAGATCTACCTCCATTTTGCTCACCTGTAGCTGGAAGCCAGAAATGTTACAGAACTCTCTGTACTTTAGAGAAGATTTAATCAACAATGAGAAATTTGTGTCCTTCATGTTTTAAATCCTGACTCTGAGTGAAGACAGAAGAAAATGAAGACAAGGCATTAATTAAGTGGTGCAAATACCACTTTTAGAGAGAAATTGAGGGAATATCCACAGCCTGCCCCAGAGCCAGGCAGGGGTGATGCAGAGCAAATCCTGGGATTCAACACCTGCCATTCCCACATGGAGAGGGAGCACAGGGGCAGGGTGGGCTCCTCTCCCAGGAAAAGAAGGAATGAGAGGAAGCAGCCTCAGGTTGGGCCAGGGGAGGTTTGGAATGGATATTATGGAAACTTTCTCCAAAAAGCACTGGGGCAGCCATCCCAAAAACCACAAGGATGTGGCATGTGGGGATGTGGTGAACAGGGTGGGGCAGGATCCACTGTTGCATTGATGATCTTGCAGGACTTTTCCAGCCTCAACAATTCCATGATTTTAGCACCACTTGGCTCCCCTCCCACTCCTCCACGTGGACTGAACAAACCCTTGCACACAGCAACCCCGGAGTAATAATTCCCATTTCCCACCAGCTCCACTCCTGCACCCTCAGTTTTTCCTTTCTCGTCCTAAATTGGTTTGGAATCACTCCTTTAATTCCAGGATAAAGCATCATCTGTGATTATGACACGCAGGGAGATAAAAGCAAAGAGCTTTTCCCCACACAACCTCTCCTTGACTCCTGCAGATTCTGCCTTGGCTGTTTTGTAACCCTGCCCAGTTAATTTTGTGCTCAGTGGTTTTTTCCAAGCACAAAGCCTCGCTTAAAAGAAGCTGCTCAGAAATTCATTAACTTCACAATGCTCTTGGCCTCGCTCCAGCCAAATTACTCCATTTCTGTGGTGCTCAGAATAAAGGAGAAGAGGGGTAGAATTGATCCAACCCACACACAGAGATTCCTGACTCAGCCTGGGTGGGAACCCAAGCCTGGTTCATCTGCACAGCCTTTCCCAGGATTAATCCAGACTGGGAAATTCCAGATTTTCCAATGGATTCCCTGCAGGTGATGAATTGATGTCACAACAGCCCAGCTGACACAGAGACACTTTTGGGGGGGCAAATGGAAAATTTGACAATTGACAATTTTTAAGCTGTTTCAGCTTTGGATTTCTCCCCAGTTTGTGCCTCAAGAGCTCAGCCACACGAGTGCAGAGCCTTTATTTACATTTCATTTGCCATTCCTGCCAAATCCTGCTGCTGTCCCTGTCAGACACCCCTTTGTGATGCCCTGATCCCCCAAAATTTGGGTGTCACCTTCCCAGCTCTGTCCCCCCACTCAGGTTCATCTTTTCCTCTTAGCTGGTCAAAACACCCTATAAAATCATGGGATTTCTGCCTCAGGTTCCCAAATTAATTTAAAGGATCCTAAAATCCCTGGATGTTTTAGAAGGGCCCTTACAGTCCATCTGTCCCACCCCTTGCCACAGGCAGGGACACTTTCACTCAGATGATATTCAAAAAAATGCTGTGGGAATTCCTGATGCCTCCAGGCTTTCTTTTTTCCCTTTTATTTTATTTTTTTTTCTTTGTGGAAGAGAACCTTTGTCCCCATTAGGACACCCCTGTGCCACCAGCTCTGCCTTGTCATTTCACTCGAGCAGATAATTAGTGCAAAGACAGATTGCACTCCATCAAAGGATCTTTTGTGAAGGGACAGAGCAGCAAAAAAAAAAAAAACCCCAAAAATATCTTTGCTCTGAGCTGCTCTTCCTTTTGTCAGCCTGGTGGGTTAAAGGGAGGGAATCATCCCAGTGTAGGGTGAAATATTCCTTTTTTTTTAAGCCACCCAAATGCCATCCAGTAGAAACCAGAACCATCTGCTTTGCCTTTCTGATTTTCCTGCTGCATTACTTCCAGGAAATCTGGAATAAAGAGGTGTTCATCCTTGTCCAACTGGATTTTCCAAAGATTCTTCTTTTTTTTTTTGTACT
Organism: Erithacus rubecula; assembly: GCF_903797595.1. Lineage (NCBI taxonomy): Eukaryota > Metazoa > Chordata > Aves > Passeriformes > Muscicapidae > Erithacus > Erithacus rubecula. The sequence goes on from NC_136688.1 coordinate 59,339,008, forward strand.
TAACACAACTTCAGGGCCATGCATTTGTACTGGGTGGATTCCTGATGGATTCCAGGTGGATTCCATGTGGTCCAATAAGACTTGTCACCAAATGCCTTTCTTCTAATTAAGAAACTCCTTATTTTCAGTGATGCTCTTCATTCCAGGAATGAATTCTTTGTCCATTCATGGCACATCCCATTCCTCCAGCAACAGTAGTACTAAATTAAAAGGAGTTTTTCCTGGTCTAATTGGATTTTCCAAAGATTCTTTTCCTTGTTGTACTTAACACAATTTTCAGGGCTGTGGATTTGCCCTGGGTGGATTCTGGGTGGTTTCCAGATATCCCAGCATGATTTATCACCAATGCCTTTCCTCTGATTAAAACATTCCTTATTTTCCAATGATACCCTTCACTCCAGGAATAAATTATTTTTCCATTTGTGTCACACCCCACTCCTCCAGCACAGGGAATCCTCAGGAAGGAATCATTCCCAGAGCATTTTTTAGATGCTTTTTTGAGCTCTGCTTCCAGCTGAGCAACTTCCTGAGGTTTTTGTGTTCCCTGCAGGACCTTCCCTGGAGCTGCTCCTTCATTATGCTGCCCTGAGCCACCTAACTCAGCACATTGGAGCAATTTGGATCGTTCACCTTCCAGCTCATCCTTGGAATTCTGCTGATTCTGGGGCTCTGTGCTTTGCTGTCCTGATCTCTCAATGTCAGCAGCCCTCAGTGCCTCCCCTGTGAGAGCAGTTTTTTGTTCCTGGAAGCTTTGGGGCTTTGTCTCCAGCTCAGCTTTGGTTCACAGGCATCCCCTTTGCTGTTTTGGGGGGCAAAAAATCCAAATATTCAGTGTTTGGTGTAAATCACAGCAGAGGAATTGATTTTTCCCCTGAAGCAAAAATCCCAAACCACATGGAGTGAAGTTTTCAGATTCCCTCTAGGATGATTTCTCTGTTCAAACAATCTCTGACTCCACTCTGGCCTTTCCTTCCTCCCCATTAAAGATTTTCCAACCTTTCTCCAGCTCCAACAGCACAGCTGGGCCACACACCTGGAACAAAGCAGCCAAAATCAAAGCTGCTTCCCCAAAATCAGAGGAGGTTCAGCCACCTCAGAGGTCCCAGTTCCACAGTCTGTTTCCAAGAGGAAAACCTGGAAGTGCTCAATTCCATGGAGCTGCTGCCTGATCCACACTCTGCTCCTTTCCCAGACCAACCAGGTCTCAGTATTAATGAGGCAATTTTTAATTAAGCATCATTAAATCCCTGTCTCCTGCTGGGTTTTGCTGCTGTGTTCAAAGTGAACAGAGAGACAAGTGTGGATTTCTGTACAGGCTCCAAATGCAAGATTTGGTCCATGTTGGAATTGTAAACCTGCACATGGATGGAAAATAAATAACTCATGGAAAGATGGAATAATTTGGGTTGGAAGGGAGCTTAAAGAGCATCCCATGGGCAGGGACACCTCCCACTGTCCCAGGGTGCTCCAGCCTGGCCTTGGGCACTTCCAAGGATCCAGGGCAGCCACAACTTCTCTGGGAATTTCATGCCAGGGTGTCCTCACCCTCCCAGCCAGGAATTTCTTCCCAATATCCCACCCATCCCTGCCTGAGAGTGTTGTCCAAAAGCTCCTGGAGCTCTGGAAGCCTTGAGATGTGCCCCAGCACCCTCACTCTGTCCCAGATGACAAATTCCTTATTTTGGGGCAGAATTCCTGCAGAAAGGAAAAGATCTCTGGGGGTACTGTGTTTTATTTTCTGTTTGTCAGGGTCAGGATTCAGTGCTTGAGAGATGGTATTTCTTGTTTGGGCTTAGATGTTTATTCTTATTTATATTACATTCTTTCAAACCATGAGTTTTACAGCACTTCTAAGTAACAAACTAAAAATGGGGATGTATTTTTCTCTCTACAGGGCCTTTTAAGGGCAAATTGTTGTGTTGCTTTCATGTGCTATGGGAACTGATGAGTAGCTGAAAACCTTTTTTGTGGGGCTATGAGGGGATTGTGACTTCACTCAAATTCCTTTAAACTGTGAAATGTACTTGGGGAGGTTTGGGTGCTTGAGAAGAAGACTTTTTGCCTCGGGGAAATGGAGCTCTCTGTTCTGGGACTGGAATATGAACAGAGACATTTGATGGAGAAGGAGATGAAGAGAATTTTGTTTTTCATCAGCCTGCCTTTAAAAGTGGTGCCCCAAGTGTGTAACATAACCCATAACACGGCTCTGGAAGGACTGTGGGAATGAGAGGGAAATTCATGGTTCTGTAGGTCCGGGCAGATGCAGATTGTGAGGGTGAAGGCACCCCCTGAGCCATGACTAAAAAAAGGAGTTTTTCTCTCTTAAGTGAACTGAACAGATTATTTGGGTGGATAACTGACTGAAGTGTTCTCTGTATGATGTTGTTAAGAAATATGAAATGAAGGGAGGAGAGAATAATCTAGGAATCTTATTCTGAATTCTTTTTGTGTTATTAATAAATTTCTTCTTGTACTTTTTAAAGTTTTGAGCCTGCCTTGTCTATGCTCCTAAATCCTATCTCTAAAAGAAATTAAATATATTAGAATTGGCAAAACCCAATTCACACCGTGACAATTGTTTAATTAAGAACAGACACCTAAATTATTTTTACTTTTTACCTAATAACCAAGTACCTGTGGCCCACAATGCAGATTTTTCTCTAATTAAACAATTAATTTCTCTAATTAATTTCTCTAATTATACATAACCACCTAGACCCATGAAGAAGAAGTGAAGAAGGACAAAACTTGGGCCCTACAGTCTCCATCTTGATTTTTATGTATTACTGTATTCTGAAATGTCAATTTTTACCTTTTCCTCCATGTGATATTACACATTTTTATTTAAATTGCACACCCATAATCCCAGTTCCATCATTCAATTTTGGAAGCTTCTCCATGGCCTCAGGTCAAAAGTAGTGATTTTTTTGGGGGTCAGTGCCTGTCAGCACAGAAAATCTAAAATTCTCAGTGACCATGGTTCCAAAATGTGGGATTTGATCTTGTCTATTGACATCAGTAAATAAACCACAGAAAATGAGGAGAATGGAAAAGTGAGCCCACAACAAACATTTCCATACAAAGAAAAACATCCAGATGGTCTGGACTGAAGAGAGTTCCCTTGGCTGACAGAGGAGGATGGGATGGAAAATGAAATGGTGATGAGGGAAGATGGACAAGTGCTGGAAGAGGGGGAAAATTGGGAAATGCTGAAGGAAATGCAGATGGGGTTTGTTAAACCAGCTCAGGAATTGGGATGGAACATGAGATCCTGGTCCCAGCTCTGGAATCATGGAAAACAGGGGCTGTGAGAGCTGGATGGGGAATTCCTGCCTCCAGGTGCCCTCAGATGAACAATTCCCACAGTTCCTGTGGAATTAACACAAGTATCTCCCATGAGCTGCTTTCAATTCCCAACCTTAAGGAATTTGAAAATGAGGAGTTTTCGAAAATGTGAGGAGAAATTAAAGGATGGGGTTAAATGCCTTCATAAATTCATGGAATTGTTAAGTTTGGAAAGGACATCCAAGATCATCAATCCATCAACCAGCACCACCAAACCAGGGCCTCAGTGCCAAATCTGCTTTTTTTTTTCTTTTGAGCACATCCATGGGTTGGGACTTCACCACTTCTCTGGACATGAAAAAAAATTTCCATGAAAAAAATTTCCAAGATCCAACTTAAATTTTCCCTGGAGCCACTTGAGGCTGTTTCTTCTCTTCTTGCAGATTTGCTGTGGCTGCCTCTGGATCCCTGGGAGTGCCCAAGGTCAGGCTGGATGGGATTGGAGCCACCTGGGACAGTGGAATTTGTCCTGTCCTTGGAAAGGGATGGGAATGAGATGGGATTCAAGGTCCCTTCCCACCCAAATAATTCTGGAATTCTTTCCTTGGTTCCTTCCCACCCAAATAATTCTGGAATTCTCTCCTTGACCCTTTAAAATTATTGTAAGGAATTACATCAGGGTTTATCCCACTGGAAAAACTGGGAAATTGGACATCCCAACATTATTGGACCTGATGCCAATGATTTTATCCAAAACACTCCCTAAATCTTCTTTTTTCCAACATTTAATAAAAGCAGAATCTTCTTTAAAAGCCTGGAAATTATTTCCACAGGAATTGTTTTTCTGTGTTTTCTAAGCAGTGCAAAAACCCCTGAGCTGGTGGTACCCTCATTAATTTTTCTTTAATTACTGCATCAACTCCTCTGGAAAATCAACTCAAAAATTCACATTCAAGAGAAAATTCCTAAAATATGCCCCCAATCAGAATCTCCCAGAATTAAGAATATTTTTCTGCCTAAATAATTTGGTGTGAAGTCACTCTGCATCGATGGAAGTTTATTTTTAATTTCCCTTTTCTTCCCTCTGTTGTTTCTGTAGAAAAAAAAAAAAAAAATTGTTCAATAATATTATTTGATTTTTTATTTAATTTAATCTTTGGGAAAACTCAATGAAGTTACAATCCAGGGGTTTGTGATTTAATCACTTGAGGGACCTTTGCATGCTCACATCAATATAAAAATTCCCATTCTGGGACCTTCCAAACTTCCTTGGTTTAGGAATGGTTCAGATTTAAACCAGATTTATTTAATCTTTGGGAAAACTCAATGAATTTATAATCCAGGAATTTGTGATTTAATCACTTGAGGGACCTTTCCAGGTCCTTCCTCAGGTTGTTATCAAAATTCCCATTTTTGGACCTTCCAAACTTCCTTGGTTGAGGAATGGTTCAGATTTAAATGAGATTAATTTAATCTTTGGGAAAACTGACCAAATTTGTAATCCAGGAGTTTGTGATTTAATCACCTGAGGGACCTTTCCATGCTCACATCAATATCAAAATTCCCATTTTTGGACCTTCCACATTTCCTTGGTCTAAGAATGGTTCAGATTTAAACCAGATTAATTTAATCTTCGGGAAAACTCACCAAATTTATAATCCAGGAATTTGTGATTTTGAAGTTTGAGGGGACTTAATCACCTGAGGGACCTTTCCACCCTCCCATTGTTATCAAAATTCCCATTCTGGGACCTTGCAAAGTTCCCTGGCCTAGGAAGGGTTTGGATTTAAGCCAGATTTAACACAGAATTGTTAAATTGAGCGGGCTCTTGACTCCCATATTCAGGGTTGCCTTCCCTACATCAATTACTTTAAGGATCACTCTCCAAATTCTGCTTCCATAGTTACCTCTTTAATATGATTCATCTGCAGTGAAATAAAAAAAAAAAAAAAAAGAAAAGAAGAAAAAAAAAAAGCAGGAGTCAGCAAATGGAATCTGGCAAGAAATGAATCAAATAAACTCCAAATCGTGGCCAGGATTAAATTCCATTTGACTGAGCTGTGCATTGAGACCCCCCCAGTCAGGAGTTAAGAGAAAGGAGTTGATGGCATCAGCAATTCCCTGGGTCCATCACCCAGGGAGGTGATAAATAATATTCCCTCCAAGCCCTGAGTTCACCCAAAGCAGTTTTTAAGGAGTGGGGGCAGCATCTCCAGCCTTAAATGATTCCCCTTTGGAGATCCTGGCGAGCTGAGGCAGCAGGAGATGGTTTGTGGGTTTTAATGTTGCTGCAATTGTCTCTGAGCTTCCTGCACGGCCCAGAGCTGATTTCATTCCTCTCCTCAGCATCTGCATCCTCCTTGAGATGGAGCAGGGAAAATCCCCTTGGAATCTGGGAATTTTTTGTTGTTGGACTCAGTGACAGCAGCACCCAGGAGCGTTTTTGGGTTTGTTCATCTTCTTGCCCCAACTCACTATAATTCGCTAAACTTTTAAAATTTGCTACAATTTTGTCCTTTCTTTGGTTTTCCCATAAATCTCTGGTTGTTTCTGCTTTTCTGCAGGATCCAGGTGGGCTCAGGCTCTGCTCCCTTCTCTGAGTTGCAGCCACAGCAGGAGAGGAAAGAATTCCTGCTGCTCCAACCTGGACTTTCAAGGGATTCACGGCAAGGGAATATTCCTGTGGAAGCAGGAGCTGGAAAAACCTGAGGAAAAATGGGAAGCAAAAGCTGAAGGTGTTCCAACTCTTCTCACACTTCTTGTTGCCTCATCCAAATCTTGTCAAACAAATTTGCTTGAGGCTGGAGCAGAACAGAACTCAGATGTTTCGCCTCACAGTGAATCTAAAAGCTCAGACTTCTTGGAAAATTGCCTGGAAATTTCAACCCATCCCAGGAATTCCTCCCAGTTAAATCCATGAAACCTTTCAAATGTGTTTGACCTTTTCCTTTTCCTTTTCCTTTTCCTTTTCCTTTTCCTTTTCCTTTTCCTTTTCCTTTTCCTTTTCCTTTTCCTTTTCCTTTTCCTTTTCCTTTTCCTTTTCCTTTTCCTTTTTTCCTTTTCCCCTTTTTTCCATTTTCCCCTTTGCCCCTTTGCCCCTTTTTCCCTTTTACCCTTTTCCATTTTTCCCTTTTTCCATTTTTCCCCTTTTCTCCTTTTCCCCTTTCCCCCTTTTCCTCTTTCCCCATTTCTCCCTGCTTTGAACAGGAATTATTTAGGAATTAGCTGTTCCCTAAATCCAGAGGGTTTGGGTTTTTTCCCCCAAACAGTTGTTCAGTGTTTCTTTACACTCTTTACTAAATTCATAACACTAATGATTATTTGTTTTCTGGTAATGAATTTCCCAAAATTCCCCAGTGGATCACATCCCATTGAATATTCCTTCACCTGGATCAAATCTGAATTTCCTTGGAGCAGAATAACAGCAAGAAAACCCCCCCAGAACCCACAACTCCCCAGGATTCTGTTCTGACAAAACAATCCCAGTCTTAAACGGGAATTTATTCCTACCTTTGATCCAAACTATTTGATATTCCCCAAAACATGAAACAGACATTTTTTCCCATTGTATAAAGAGCTTTTACATTTCCTTTTCAATCCAAAGAGTGGAAGCAGCAGCTCGAGGTTGCTCAGACACTTTTATTTCTCCAAAAAGGACCTGGTTTATTTTCCTCAGCCAGCTCCAAACCCTTTTTATCCAACTTCCTGGCTAAAACCTGGGAGAAAAAAACTTCATCCTGGTGATGAAAGCACCTTTAAATTTTTGATGAAAATGCAAAAAGGAGCCTCAAAACAGAGCTTCACTCCCTGGCAGGGGAAAGAGAAGCTTTCTTAGAAGAGAAATGATGAAAATGAAATATTTTCTGCCATGGGAAACTGTTGACCAGGGAAAAGTTGGATATATGGAGCTGGAGAACTCAAAAATATGGCAGGATTGAGGAATTAAGTGAAAAATTATTGTTTTTCCTGAAATCCCACCTGTGTAGTTTGGATTCTATTATTTAGGAGTCATAAATAAATCCATATCCAAGCTTGGTATATGTCCATAAGTAAATACATGGATATAATTTCTGGGGAGCAAATGAGGGTTGGGATTTTCCTGTTAACTGCGAATCCATTTCCCTTCCATAATTGTTCTATCACTGCTTTTCCAGCCACACATTCCTCACTCCCATAATTCCACTTCAATCTCCTGGAACTGCAATTCTTAGAGGAATCTGGTTATTTTTCCATAAAATCGAACTTATTGATTAAAGGGGAAATTTCCTTGGCATCCTTGATCCGTGGATGAATTCCTGATGGGTATCAGGATTCATGGAATCCTGGAATAGTTTGGGATGGAAGAGACCTTAAAGCTGATGCCATTCCATGGCAGGGACACCTCCCACTGTCCCAATGTCCAGCCTGGCCTTGGGCTCTGCCAGGGATCCAGGGGCAGCCACAGCTGCTCTGGCAATCCCAGCCCAGCCAGGAATTCCCAATTCCCAATATCCCACCCATCCCTGCCCTCTGGCAGTGTCCCATTCCCTGTGTCCTGTCCCTCCAGCCCTTGTCCCCAGTCCCTCTCCAGCTCTCCTGGATCCCTTCAGGACCTGCCAGGGGCTCTGAGCTCTCCCTGGATCCTTCTCCTCTCCAGGGAACATTCCCAGCTCTCCCAGCAGAGCTGCTCCATCCCTTGGTTCATCCTGGGGCCTCCTCTGGTCTCTCTCCAGCAGCTTCACGTCCTCCCTGTGCTGGGGATCCTGAGCTGGCTGCAGAATTCCAGGTGGGATCTTCAGGACGTTCTCAATTTTTAATTCCCTGAGTTATTTCTGCCTAAACCTCGGTGCAGTTTCAATTTCTGATCTCAGACAGAGAAAAATGAAATGATTACAAATATGAAATGATTAAAATCTCAGACCTCACCACAGCTCTGCATCTCTGCAGCACTTGGAGCTCAGGATCCATCAAAACCACAGAGGTAAAACCACGTTTTTTCCTCTTCTCTGTCACTCTGTCAGGAGCATTTGGAGATTTGTATCTAATTCCCACCTCCTGAAGCTTTACAGGCAGAGCAGCATTTCAGCCTGCCAAGTTTTCATGTTTTTCTTTAATCTCCAGGCTGACCTTCCCTTCCAAACAGGCTCAGGTTCCCATTCAAAGGTCGGATGAGCACAATGCCAAGTCAGGGCATCTCACAGAGTGTCAGCTCAGCTTCTCCTCCAATTCCTGACCCAGCCTCAACTGGGTTTGTTCAGCTGGAGATCAACAAGACAGGTGGAAAATCATCCTCAAAGGGCACCTGGTGATCCCTCACAAATGCCATAAACAGGGATGACAGCTGGATCTGGGATGTGCAGCAGGGTCAGCCCAGCTACACCAGACTCTGTTAAACTGGATTTATCATCCCAGTGACCATCTGGGCTCCTCAGTCACCCCCCAGGGCACCATAAAATGAACAGATCTCTCTCTGTTTATTCCAGAGAGTTTTTTTTTGGGAAAGATTTACCTTTTCACATGGAGTGTGACGTGGTTTGATGTCTTATTTTTGGGAATTTATTTTCTCCCCTCTCCACACTCCTTTTGTGGGATAAGTGCAGGGAGCAGCTGCTCTGGATTGAGCTGCGAACAAACAGAGGACCCAGATTGCCTCAAAATATTTAAAATATTTCTCCCTTTTTTTGTTTTGTTTGTTTTGTTTTGTTTTTGTTTTGTTTTGTTTTGTTTTGTTTTCTTTTCTTTTGTTTTTGTTTTGTTTTGTTTTTGGTTTTGTTTTGTTTTGTTTTTGTATTTGTAGGAAAAGTCTTTTTTATCCTGACAGATCCTTTGCTGGTACTGAAGGGTCAGTCCAGCTGACCAGGCTCTGTTAAACTGGATTTATCATCCCAGTGACCATCTGGGCTCCTCAGTGACCAGTGGCACCTTCAGGACACCTTAAAAGAGAACAGATCTCTCTCTACTTGTTCCAGAGAGACTTTTTTTGAGGTTTTATCTTTTCATATGGAATCTGGTTTGATATCTTATTTTTGGGAATTGGTTCTTTTTTTCCCTCTCTGTCTCACTCCACACCCCATTTGTGAGATAACTTCATGGATTGAGCTGGGAGCAAACAGAGCACCCAGATTGCTCAAAAATATTTCTCCCCTTCTCTTTTTTTGCAGTAGGAAAAGTCTTTTGTATCCTGACAGATCCTTTACTGGTGCTGAAATGGGATTCAGCATCTCCCAACTGCCTCAGCTGCCAAAATAATGGTGGAGTGGATGTCAAAACAAATGCAGGCACCCCAGATGTCCAAGATTTCCTGCAGAAACTTGCCAGGAGCCTCTCATGTGGAATTAAAAGGATTGTCCAATCAGCTCTGGTGCCTCTCTGGTTTTACTGGGAATTCCAGGTGGCTGGATGAGCCACATCCTTGTGTTTTATTCCTGCAAATTTCCCACTTATTGTGGCTGAGGCTCAGCCCCTGGATCACCCTGGCTCAGTCAGTGGAGCACAGGGGATATGGGGTGTGCCACACCCCATGGATGCTGCTCCCATCACTCCCAGTGAATAAAAACTTCCAGTTCCAGACCAGTTCATCCATTCTGGGCTTACTGGTGTGTTGCATTTGAGCTATAGGAGAATGGTAAAAAGGATAATGCAACAGAGTTCTTTGTGTGATGGAGAAGCAAAAAGAGCTTTATTTAAAGAAACACTGCACTTATATAGGGTAGATTGTGTAAAAACAGGATAGAAAAGGCTCTTTGAGCCAAGAAGGCAACACCTCTTTGAAATCATGCTTTGTGCCAAATATCACGGCTCCCACACACCCTGAGGTGTTTAATCATTGCTGTAATTTCTTGTCCTTGAGCAGCCTGAGAGACCCAAGGCTGTTTTTCCCTGGTTCCCAGCAGTGTCCAGTGACACTGGTGCATGGCTGGGGCACTTTGGAATGAGATCACTCTGTGCTGGTGCATTGTCCTGTCACAGTCACAGATCCCGGGATACCTGAGGTTGGAAAAGAGCTCCAGGATCAGAATCCAACCTGTGTCAATCCCCACCTTCTCCCAGCCCAGAGCTCTCAGTGCCACCTCCAGGAATTCCTGGGACACCTCCAGGGATGGGGATCCAACCCTCCCTGGGCACTGCCAGTCCCTGAGCTCCCTTCCCATGGGGAAATTGCTGCTGGTTCCACCCTGAGCCTGCCCTGGCCCAGCCTGAGGCCGTTCCCTCTCCTCCTGTCCCTGTTCCTGCAGCAGAGCCTGACCTGGGGCTGTGCCCTCCTGCCAGGGACTTGTGCAGAGCCACAGGGGCCCTGAGCCTCCTTTGCTCCAGCCTGAGCCCCTGCCCAGCTCCTCAGGGATCCTCCAGCCCCTGCCCAGCTCCTCAGGGATCCTCCAGCCCCTGCCCAGCTCCTCAGGGATCCTCCAGCCCCTGCCCAGCTCCCCCAGGGATCCTCCAGCCCCTGCCCAGCTCCCTCAGGGATCCTCCAGCCCCTGCCCAGCTCCCTCAGGGATCCTCCAGCCCCTGCCCAGCTCCTCAGGGATCCTCCAGCCCCTGCCCAGCTCCTCAGGGATCCTCCAGCCCCTGCCCAGCTCCTCAGGGATCCTCCAGCCCCTGCCCAGCTCCCCCAGGGATCCTCCAGCCCCTGCCCAGCTCCCTCAGGGATTCTCCAGCCCCTGCCCAGCTCTGTTCCCTCCCCTGGACGTGGCTTGTCCAGGGCCAGCATAACCCTTGCAGTGACCATTTCTTAATTGCTTTTTCTCCACTTGTGACTCCCAGCATCTTGCCAGGTTTGTTGTCCCCCACTGGAGGCTTTTCTGGGATCCCCAAAATTGATCTTCTGGTCCCAAGATGAAAAACAAATCCATTTTGTCCCTCAGGATCTCTTCACAGGGCTCTTCAGCCTCTCAGATATCCCCTGTTGGTGGCTTGTCTCCCTTGCACTGGTGACAGAGAATTTATAAATAAAAAAACTTCAAGACTAATTTTTTTTTTCAATTATTATTAATTTCCATGACTGCAAATTCCTCCAACTCCAGAAAACAAAGAGAAGTTCCTGGGTCCAAAGCTTTTAGAGGAAATACCTGTTTGCCATTTATTGGGCACCTGAAAGTGGCATTTTTCCAGCTGCTTCCAGCACATCCCTTTATTTGCTCACCACAACAAAGCTGAGCCAGATCCAGCTGGAGTTTATTTAAGGGGATGTGGGAGGAAAGATATTAATTATTGGGTCACTGCTGAGCCCTGCTTTGGGTTCAGTTTTGGCTCTGTGCTGGCGTTTCCTCCCTCAAACGACTCTTGAATTATTTCATTAATGGAAATGTGGGCAGATGGACTTGAAAATGTAACTCTTCACTGACTCCAACGAGGATCTGCAGTAATTAAACATTTTAGAGCAGTCTTAAAGCTTTATTCTGCTCTCTTTCAGCCACCATAAAGCAACTCCCTCTCCCAGTAAGTGCCCAGTTAATGTGTGGATGCTCCCAGTGCTCCCATTCCTGACCCCCACACTCTCCCACAGTTTAAACACCATACTAAAAATTTGTTTTTTTTCCTGTCCACAGTTGCTGGCTCACCCAGGATTTTTGGGATTTTCTGGTGGGAGATGTGAGGTTGGTTCCCATTCTGGGATGCTTTTGCTGGACATGGTAAAACTTCTAAAATATTTGAATTAACTTTAGTCAGGGGTTTGTTTGTCTTTGCCCAGGGTGGAAGGGAATGGGAAGTTTTTTCCTGGTGAGTTTAACACCTGCACAGATTTGGAGTAGTCAGAAGATCCAGAGGAGATAATGACCATTAATGACTTTAATGAACATTAATCCAATTCACTCCTGGCACTAGGTCTGGAAAAAAAAGGAAGAAAAGAACCAAGAACAGGGATCAACAGCCAATAGGGAACTGAATATTGTGAACTGGGTAATTTGGGACCAGTGAATGTTGAATCAAGGAATTTCTCTGTGTTTTCCATGTATAAATGTGAAAAACCTAATGAAGACTGTGTGGGATGGGAAGATTTTCACTGCACAACCCGGGAAAAGTGTGGATAAAATTATTTCCATTGTACATCCTGGGCCAGAATACAGTAATGCCTTCATTCTCTAGCTCTAGAAAGATGTTTTAGGAGGGTTATTAATTTTCCCACAAAGCTGTGGCTGCCCTGGATCCCTGGAAGTGTCCAAGGCCAGGGCTTGGAGCACTCTGCCCATGGAATGGGCTGAGCTTTAATGTCCCTTCCCACCCAAACCATTCTGGGATTCTTTGAGTCACAGAAGCCCTGGCTCCAGCACATCCCATTATTGCCCACAAGACCTTTGTGCAGGTTCCCACGTGCCTCTCCCAAGGTTTTGGAGCTCTTCCTTTCATTTCCACAGCCCCAGCTCCTTGCTTGGCTCCCCTTTCCCTGCCACGAATCCGACTCTCCTCAGCTTCCACTGCTCTCCCCGCTGAGTTCAACCCCATTATTTCTGTCCCTTCTGCTCTGCCTTTCTCTGTCATCTCTGCCCCCTCCCCTGGCTGCTGCTCGGCTCTTTGATCCCCTCTCTGTGGTGTCACCTCTCCTGGTGACATCAATGGCCAGGAGTGTCCTCCTTCCCACAAAGCCTCTCCCCACAACCTGGCTCTTTGCAGAGCTGCCACTTCTGATCTTCAGCTGACCCTTTTTTTTTTTTTTTTCCCCCATGAAGAAACATTCAATCCCCAAAATTAAAACCCTTTCAGACCCTCTGGTTGCAGCAGGAAAAATCTGATCTGTTAATGGTGCATAATCGCAATCCTCCTCCATTAAAAGGCATTGATTAAATGTCTAATTAAAAGCTGCCTGGATGTAGATGGGGTTTAAATCTAGTGGAGGGCTGGGGGTTTGATGAACTCATTAATACAAATCTTATTTGTGAAGAGTCACAATGGCTTTGCTGATCAAAGCCAGGTTTACAGGGGAAAAAAGATCAAAATTAGCTTTGCTTTTGTATATTTTCCCCTGTTCCAAGTCAATCTGACAATCCCGAATTTACCTTTAGTTTCCTCCCTGTTCTCTTTTGATATTTTCTGAGCCTCACAGAGGTTTCAGCACCAGCAGCTGGATCCTGGGGCTAAAGCAGGAATAACAATGGGAAAAAACTCTTGGGGGTAAAACCTTGGAGCTCTGGGATTGGAGGAGCGATCTCTTTTCCAAACACATCCCTCATTCCCAGATCCCTTTTCCAAACACATCCTGCATTCCCAGATCCCTTTTCCAAACACATCCCTCATTCCCAGACCCTTTTCCAAACACATCCCTCATTCCCAGACCCTTTTCCCAAACACATCCCTCATTCCCAGACCTTTTTTCCAAACACATCCCTCATTCCCAGATCCCTTTTCTAATCACATCCCTCATTCCAAGATCCCTTTCCCAAACACATCCCGCATTCCCAGATCCCTTTCCCAAACACATCACTCATTCCCAGACCCTTTTTCCAAACACATCCCTCATTCCCAGATCCCTTCTCCAAACACATCCCTCATTCCCAGATCCCTTTTCCCAAACACATCCCTCATTCCCAGATCCCTTCTCCAAACACATTCCTCATTCCCAGACCCTTCTCCAAACACATCCCTCATTCCCAGATCCCTTTCCCAAACACATCCCTCATTCCCAGATCCCTTCTCCAAACACATCCCTCATTCCCAGAGCGGGATGTTCCTGGTTGATCCCCCCCAGATAATCCCAAGCACTCAGCCCCGGGGAAATGAAGTTGTTGCAGCATTTAAATCGCTGCAGTTTAAGCCAGGCCTGGCTTTGTCCCACCCAGAGCCAAGTTCCCAGTGCCAAAGAGGTCCCGGGATGGGGGTGATTCCCACTGGGGTGTGGGAGTCACCAGAGAGAGGGAAAAGAGATATTTAAAGGATAAGGGAAGATGAGATTCCCATTTGGAAATGGGATTTTGATCAGTGAGATGCAAGAATTGCTCGAGGTTTGGATGGGGGAAGAGCAGGATTTGGGAGCTGTCCCAATCCTAAATTTTCAGCTCATCCTTTTCATCATTGCTGGCAGCAGGATGTTTCCAGAAAGCCACCACTGCTGGGGTGACAGAGCTGTCACCTCTGCCCTCTGGGCATCAGCATTTAAACCTTAGGGGGATTTTGATTCACCTTCAGAGCAGCAAAAAGCCCTAAAATAATGATTTTAAATAAATATGGGTTTGGACAAGAACTAGGTGAGATTTAAGGTCCTTTCCAGCCCAAATCATTCCAGGATTCTGTGATTTCTGTGGAAGCAGGGAGCAAGGTTTTAATGGTTGGATGATCCTTGTGGAATCAGAATGTCCTGAGGATCTGAGTTCTGCCTGATATCAGAACATCTCTGTCACGAAATAGTGCAGCTAAATTAAAAAATAGGCACCAAAACTGAGGTAGGAGGGGGAATTTCATGATCCACATCTGTGGCTGTGGTTTTAAAATTCCTGAATGGACCAAGGTGCATCATTCCCACACAAACTCTGACCTGGGATTGGTTTCCTGTGATCCAGTTACAGGGCAAATAATGGAAATTTGGTGTAAAACACTTTAGGAATGAGGTGTGAATCCAAGGAATTGTTGGGAATGCAGAGCTGGAGGCTGGAAAACTCCCAGTAATCCCACCTGAGTGAGGGATTTGTCCCCTTCACACACTCCAGTGTTTACTCAGGGTCTGGAGATCACAAAAACACTTTGTAGCTGCTGCCAGCGACAAGAAAAGGAAGGAAAACATTGCCTTGATCCAGTTCAGGAGGTTCCAAATCCCCCAAGGAGCAGATTAATTCCTTGAGAGGTTTTCAGAACGTGCCTTAATCCTGTTCACCTTTCGTTCAACAGCCGGTTTTGATTCCGAAACAAGAAAATTACCAAAAGCTCTTTGTCCCCTCCGTAATTGCTTTCTCGGGATGAAAAAGAAAAAAAAAAAAAACAAAAACAAAAACCCAAACCCTGCAGTCAAAATGATTTCAGATTTCTCAGCTGGTGCTGGTGTAAGAGGGGTTTTCATCATTGCAAAGGTGATTAATTCCCAAGTTATTGTCTGCATTTCTTGGGAAAGCTCCTTGCTCGTGGAGGATGTGCAGAATGATGAGGATAATTAGGAAAGAGTTTAATGAATCTCGAAATCCAGAGCTCCAAAGTTTTGGAGAATCACAGGGTTTAGAACCCAGGGGGTGGTGGGGAAGGATTTTTGTCAAAATTCCCATTTTTTGGGAGGATCCAGGCAGTTGTATTTTAAAAGGGTGCAAGGAATGAGATGGAACTTTGGGATGAGCTCTCACTGGGAATGGGTTTGTTCTGGAATCTCCTTTCTGGGAAAATGCAGAAAAACAAAGTATGAAGGGGATGATTTCAACCAAAAGGGATTTGATTTGGATGGGATATTGGGAATAAATAAAATCCCACCTCAGTTTGGGTTTGATCCTGAATCCAGAAATTTCCATCTTCGATCCTTAATTTGTTGTTTTCTTTCTGAGTTTTCCAGGCTGGTTCCAACTGAATTTAGCACTTTTTAAAAGCAAAAGTAGTTCCTTCAAATTCGGCTGATTTTGGGAATTCTCAGCACATTTACAAGAGCTAATATGGGGGGAAATCCCAGATTTTAGGAATTTGGGGTGAGGAGAGAAAGTTAACCAGAATTCCAGGTCTCTTAAATTCCTTAATCCTCTACATCCTTTATTCCCAGGAGATCCAGGCTGAGCTCCTGAATCCCACTCCAGGAATCCACTTTGGTTCCTCCATGAAAAACAATTTTGGAATTCAGTTACTGGTTCCAACTCCCTTTCATTTTCCTTTAAATTCCAAAATGTTTCTCCCAGCAGGAATTCTGCTGCACAAGGGTTGATATTCCATGGTTGAATGGATTTGTGGGATAAATTGAGGGGATTTGGGGATAGGAATGTTTTTCCAGCTCATACCAGGTTTGGGGATTTTTATTCATTTTGGTTCATTTGGGTTTTGGGGATTTGTTGGTTAATTTGGGTTTTGGGGATTTTTTAAGTTCATTTGGGTTTTGGATATTTTGGTTCATTGGGGTTTTGTGTTTCTTTTGAGCCAGGAAATGTGTCTCATACCAGGTTTGAGGGTTTTCTTCATTTGGATTTGGGATATTTTGGTTCATTTGGTTTTGGGGGATTTTTTGTTCATTTGGGATTGGGAATATTTTCATTCATTTGGATTTGGGATATTTGGGTTCATTTGCATTTTGGGGATTTTTTGGTTCTTCTGGGTTTTGGGATATTTTGGTTCATTTGGATTTTGGGGTGTTTTTTTGAGGTAGGAAACATTTTTCCAGCTCATACCAGGTTTGGGGTTTGGTCTTCATTTGGATTTGGTGTTTTTTGGTTGGTTGGGTTTTATTTTTGTTTTTATCTTTGGTTTCTATTATTGCTTTTTTCCCCCCTCATATAATTTTAGGCAAAAAATGAAGATTCTCATCTCTCACCATCCCAATTCCACCCATTTATCAGCCAATTTCTGCTGCTAGAAAGGTGGATTTGGGATTCAGACTCTCCTGTTTTTCCATCTAAATGCTCGGATCAGATCCCAACCCTCCAAATCCCATCCCAGACAGCTGCTCTTCCACCAAATTCCATGTTTCACTTCCAGCACACGGATTATTCCCGCCCTGCTCCAGCAAATCTCCCGAGCAGGTGCTCAGATCCTGAAGAAGTTGAATCCCTGCCTGGATCCAGCCCAAATCTCCATAATAGGGAGAAAAAATTTGGCTTCCAGGCTAGAAATTGCAGATTCCAGGCACAAATGAATTGCCACTCCTTGATTCCCAGTGAATCATTCCAAACATTTCTCCATCTGCTTTTATTCCACTTTTTTTGCTCCTTTTGTTCCTCCTGCACATCCATCTGCTGCTCCGTGGGGAAGCAGAGCAGGAACTCAGCTGGTAAACAAAAACTTCTCTTTTCCAAACATTCCAAACTTTTGGAAATGCGAGATTCTATTTCTCAAGGAAAAAGATTTTCCCCTGAAAAAAGGGGGCAGGGGATTCATCTCCTCTCTGGAGAAGCAGCAGAGGGATGGAGCAGAGGGATTCATCCCATTCCTTCCAAACCCAACAGGAAATTCCCATTTAAAGGAGAAAAGCTGGATGCATCCCAAAAATGTCCTTTAAACCTCAACATGAACCTGCCAGACCCACAGTTCTGCTGGGAAATTCGGGATCTGGAAAGCACCCAGAGGATTGGGTGATTCTCTCTTTCCAATTTTTTATGGAATCATGGAATGGTTTGGGGTCGAATGGATCTTAAGGATCATCTAATTCCAACCCAACCATGGGCAGGGACACTTCCCACTCTTCCCTTTGGCTGGATTCCCTGTGTTATTTCCAACATTCCTGGGATTCTTGTGCTTCAGCTGAGGCTCTTAACATCAGCCAGGAATGTTCAGCCTTTCCTGGGATGAGTCATTGCCAAAAATAATATCCAGAGGGAGAAAAGAGTGGGATCTTGGTGGGAAAAGAAGATTTGGGAATAAAAACTCTTCCCCACGTGGAGCAGGGCGTGGAACAACTTCCAAGGTAGTGAAGGTTTCAGAGAAATCCATTCCAGGGGCTAATTTTTGCCAGTTTCCCAAAATCCTGAGTCAGGAGGCAGCTGAAATCATGGAATCATGGAATGTTTTAGCTTGGAAAAGCCCTCTGGGATTATGGAGCCCAAGTAGTGCCCCATGTCCCCAAGTGTCCCATCCACATGGATTTAAATCTCTTCAGGAATGGGAATTCTGTCCTATCCCTGCCAGGTGGAGCTCATCAGAAATTCTGGGACATCTAAAGTCTTGGATTCCAAAATAAAGTAGGAAAATTTTAAATAAATGAATAAATAAATAATTTTTTTTTTTTTTTTTTTTTTATACTTAGGGGAAACTTAACTTAAAGGACTTCTCTGCTTCCAGGTGGAGAATCAGTTTTCCATAAAACTTTTCATAAGGAATCAATAAATCCTTCTGGATGCTGGCTGTATCAATAGTGGGAAAAATGGGATTTATTGGCTAAAAAATCCCACAGTTGATATTGGCTGATCAGACCCTTCCATGGCTGCTTCCATCAGATCTTCTGGAATATGTGAAGTGGCTTTTCCCATAAATCAGGATTTAGGATTTGACACGGATATCCCTTTGGGATTTTTGCTGGAAGGAACACAGGGATCTCTTGTCATTGCTTTTTTTTCAGTTTGATTTTTGTTATTGAGGGGATAAACCAGGGTGGGGTCATCTCTGAAATAACCAAACTGGATAAAATGGATAAAATCCAGGGAAGATGTTTCCATTTTAAAAGCAAAACCTGTTGATAATCCCAAGACTTTTCCAAGTGTCTCAGGCAATTCTGGTTTAACTGCCCCCCATGCCCAAGGCGTGTTTCCATGTCAGAATTCCAGGTGCCAGAAATCTTTGGAATATGGGGAGAAGGAGTAACCCAATCCATCCTGACCATCTTGTTCCTGTCTCCATGACAACCAGGAATTTAGGAATCACCTCGGTGCCTGTTTGAGATGGTTCATCCCAAAGAAAACAGAGACAATGGCACAAAATGTGGGAATCCAATTCTGGGTTTATGATGGATAAGGAGAGTTCAGCAAGATGGGATGAGAATAAAAGAATTAGACTGGAATGTCATGGATTGTCCTTGGATTGATGTCCTGGAAGGGAATTGGGGATTGCAGGTGGGGACTGCATTGCTATTTTAATATATTTATATTATATATTTTAATATACTGGAATTATATTCTGGAGTGGTTTGGGTTGGAAGGGATCTTAAATCCCATCCTAATCCCCCCATTCCATGGGCAGGGACAACTCCCACTCCAACTCCATCCAACCTGGCCTTGATCATTTCCAGGGATCCAGGGGCAGCCACAGCTGCTCTGGGAATTCTATTCCAGGGCCTCCCCACCCTCCCAGCCAGGAATTCCTAATTCCCAATATCCCACCCACACCTGCTGCCATTCCCCCTTGTCCTGTTCATGCTCTTGTTCACAGTTTGTTCCAGACAGATCATTCCATGGGATCTACAGAATCCAGATTTACAGGATTTCCCCCATTTTCCCATCTGAAGACTCACATTGCTCCTAATTCCACAGTTATTTTGTGCCCAAGGTTAAAAAAGATCAAATTTGAAGAGAATTCCTCCTTTTCTCAGCTATACAAACCATGGATTCCCAGAATGATTTGGGTAGGAAGGGACCTTTAAATAATCAAATTCCAAACTTCTGCCATGGGCAGGGAAGGTTCCAAAGTGGTGGCTGATTATCCTTGTGGATGAACCAATCTTGCAGGAGATCAGGAAAATTGATTCCAGACCCCAGAAGCAACATCCCAGGTTTAGAAATGAAATCAGATGGATCAAAATTCCCCAGCTGAGGATATTGATGGAATTCCTTGTCCAGGGCATTGGATGATCATGGAAAACCTGGAGCAGCTCCTCCAGTTGAGCAGCAGTGGGAGGGGACTGGCTGTGCCTCCCACCCTGGAATGGAGAATGGCATGAGAATGAAATGGGAAATTTGGGAGGAGAAATGAAGACACTGCAGCCAGAACTTGGAAATATGGAAATAAAATCATGAAAAAGGAGGAATGTTCAAAGGGATGGGACATAAAAAGCCGGCAATTCATGGAAGAATGGAAGAAATGTTTTATATCCTGTCGCCATCTACTGGATGTGAGCTGCAGCAGGAGGATCAGGGAATCACAATTCCAGGGTGGTTTGGGCTGGAAGGACCTCAAGGATCATCCAGTCCCCCCCATTCCATGGCAGGGACACCTCCCATTGTCCCAGAGTTCTCCAAACCCCAATGTCCAACCTGACCTTGGACATTCCAGGGATCCAGGGGCAGCCACAGCTGCTCTGGGAATTCCAGCCCAGCCAGGAATTCCCAATTTCCCATCCATCCCTGCCCTCTGGCAGTGGGAAGCCAAGGATTTCCTCCCATCCCTGCTGTTATCCCAGGATCCAGGGAGGAGTTTCTCCAATGGTGACAATTGTCACCAAATGAGGTTCCCTGTGCCAGGACCACCCAAGGGGGTCTGGAAGGAGGATGAGGTTTCGTGTCCCAAGCCCAAATCTCTGCACTCAGGATTCCCAGGGATTCCTGGATGTGTCCAGTGGGATATCCCAGCTGTCCCCACTGTGGAAATCCTCCTTGTAAGGAAAACTTGGAAAAACTGAGCAACCTGGGACAGTGGAAGGTGTCCCTGCCCTGGCAGGAGTGGAATCAGATGAGTTTGGAGGTTCTTTCCCACCCAAACCAATCTGGGATTCCATGAGGGATGAGGGAAAATATTCCATTTATTTATAAAAAAGAGGATGAGTGCAGCTCAAGGCACCTCATGAGGAGGATGAAGGCTTTCCTGGAGGACAACATTCCAATGACATCCCATCCTTGTGCTTCCCACTGCTCACCTCCACCTGGGAATGACTGGGAGTATTGGTTGGAGCTGCAGGCTGCTCCCACTGCCAGCACCAGGGAGGAGAACCTGAAACCAATGAATTCCTTCAGCCCAAAGCAATGATTGAGACCTGGAGGAATCTTTGATTAGGATTGATTAAAGGCACTATCATTTATAGGGGCTTTCCCATTTTCCAGGGTGTGGGTTGGCTCTGCAATGGGATTTTGTGGCAAAACATCTTTTCCTGCCTAAAAACGATGGAGAAACACCTGAAACTGTTAAATATTTGATGTCCTCTTGCTGCAGTTTATTGTGGGCAGTAAATCCCACATTCCCTCACTCCCAGAGCTCTGGGGTTTGTGGGAATGGTTTGATGCACTCAGGTATGAGGGACACACCTGGAAGGCTCAGGCTGGGAGGTGGGTGCTGATTTTGGGATCATTTTTTGCTGCTGCAGCAGCTGCTGGGGGTCAGACAAAGGTTTCCCTCCATTCCTGGGCATCCTGCTTTCCCTAAGGAATATTGCCAGTAAATGAATCAAAACATTCCTGATATTTGGGGGTTTGAGGCACAGCAGTGGCTTGGTGGGATCTGTTTGGATCTGGAATCTGAGTTTGGAGCAGCTGATCCCTGAGTCAAAGCACCTCTTAATGAGAGGGGAAAATGTGGGAACTACAAATATCCAGCAAAGATTAAATTCCCTGCTAGAAGCTTCCCCTTTGAGCTCTGCCTGAAACCCTGACCTGCCTCTTCTGATGTGTTTTGAGCTCTAAAATGTTTGGGAACCTTTCTCAGAGGAGGTTTTGGGGTCAGGGCCGTGGCTGTGGCCCCATAATAACTCTGCTGACATTGGGGTGGGGAGGATGAGAGGCACACAGGGGACAATCCTCCTGCTCCTCAGATATCCCTTCCAAAGGTCATCCCAATCCTGACCCTGACATCACAGCCAGCCCCAGCTCCAGCCCCAGCCACTTCAGGAAGAGAAATAAACCCAGCAGAAAAGGGATTTCCATCATTAAATATCAGATGAGGTCTCGCTTCTGAGCCCCAAAAGGCCCAAGGATCAGATTTATTCTGTGACCTGAAAGCAAAAATGTTGATTGAGGAAGAGAATTGGAAAAGGCAAAGTCACAGCACCAGAAATTCACCCAGAATTAAGGTTGTGGAGGTGAGAAGCAGCTTTGCTTTTGGTTTTTAATGTCATCAGAAGCTGGATCCATAATTATCCCCTAATCCTTTAAATTATGCTGTGCAATAGGGAGAGGGAAGGAAGCAGAGAATTCCCACTTTTCCTGGGAAATGTTTTCCCTCCCACCCTTCTCTTTAGGGCTCATCTGCCCTGATTGTGTCCCAGGAACCACCCAGGGAATGTCAAAGTCTGAGCTGGGAACTGAACTTGTGCTTAAGCAATTTAATTTTTAAAATAAATTTGCTTTCATGCCTTAAAAATCTCCGTTTTTGTAAACAAAACCAGGTTAAATCTCAGGTTTTTAAACAAGCCCACCCTGCTGCCCTGGTTTAAGCACAGAGTCCTGCCAGGTGAGGCACAGGATGAAGACAGAGCTGATTTAATTCACACATCCCACCAGATGTGACACCTGCAACATCTGGAATTGCCTCCTGCTTCCAGCCTCTTTGCCAGGCTAATTCCTGAATTCTGGAGAATTCAGAATTCCACATCCAGGAGCCTGTGGCTCTACCCACCTTTTCCAGCCCAATTCCCAACATTTGCTCTCAACCTGGGATTAGTTTGGAAAATGATGGTTCTGCTTCAGAGATGAAGGACTTGTTTGCCTCAAAACTTCTCTTTAAATTCTTTTTTTTTTTTTTTTTTTTTTTTTTGCTTCTTATACAAAGATTTATTTTAAAAACCATCAAAATCCAGCTGCAATTTTCCCTCAAGCCTTGCTGTTATTAATCAGCATGGTGATGGATTCAAGTGGAAGACAGAATTAACTCTTTAGTTGCCGAATTTGGGATATGGAAGGAGGTTTTGGGAGTCTCCAAGGGGGCTCTTCACTAGGGTGTGACAACACAAACAAGGCCACCAACCAAGGGGGGACGAGTTTGGGATCAATTTGAGCATCACCTGTGACACCAGAATGAGGGAGAGGTGAATTTGTAACACAACAATCCCAATTTCTGGGCTTTCTTCAGCCAGCTCCCAGTTTAGCAAGGATTGAAAATCACCAGGAGCTGCTGGTTCCTCTCTCTGTCCATCCAGGAGTTTATCCAAATCCTGGTGAATCCCAAATTTCCAGGGAGGGGAGGCACTGCACAAACCCTTCTCTGGTGTGTGCTTGACTGGATCCATCAGCTTGAGAGTCACAGAATCCCAGAATTCCAGGATGGTTTGGGTTGGAAAGTATCCTAAATCCTAAATTCCAACTCTCTGCCATGGCAGGGACACCTCCCACTGTCCCAGGTGCTCCAATCCCATCCAGCCTGGACTTGGACATTCCAGGGATCCAGGGGCAGCCACAGCAAATCTGGGAATTCCATCCCAGCCAGGAATTCCCAATTCCCAATATCCCACCCAGCCCTGCCCTCTGGCAGTGAAGCCATTCCTGTGTCCTGGAACTCCAGGTGCTGGGTGGGTATTGGTGAAATGGGATGGGATGGGATGGGATGGGATGGGATGGGATGGGATGGGATGGGATGGGATGGGATGGGAATGGAATAGGAATGGGAATGGGAATAGGAATAGGGATGGGAATAGGAATAGGAATAGGAATAGGAATAGGAATAGGAATAGGACTAGGAATGGGAAAGGGAATGGGAATAGGAATAAGAATAGGGATGGGAATAGGAATAGGAATAGGAATAGGAATAGGAATAGGAATAGGAATAGGAATAGGAATAGGAATGGGAATGGGAATGGGAATAGGAATAAGAATAGGGATGGGAATAGAATAGGAATAGGAATAGGAATAGGAATAGGAATAGGAATAGGAATAGGAATAGGAATAGGAATAGGAATGGAATGGGAATGGGAATAGGAATGGAATAGGAAATAGGAATAGGAATGGAAAATAGGAATAGGAATAGGAATAGGAATAGGAATAGGAATAGGAATAGGAATAGGAATAGGAATAGGAATAGGAATAGGAATGGGATGGGAATAGAAATAGGGATGGGAATATGAATGGGAATGGGAATAGAGATGGGAATAGGAATGGGAATGGGAATAGGGATGGGAATAGGAATGGGAATGGGAATAGGAATAAGAATAGGAATAGGAATGGGAATGGGAATAGGAATAGGAATAAGGATGGGAATGGCCCAGGGAATGGAGGATTTCTCTCCATTCCCTCATTTATTATTTTGGGCTTTATTTCATCTGTTATGGGTTTGGAAATTTTGAATTAAGACCCACTTTTGGACTGATTATTCCTTCATATTCCCTCTTGTTCTTCCCCACTCTCCAAAGTGGAATGTTGGAGTGCTCTGCACTGCACTGCAGCAAGAGGACATCAAATATTTAACAGCTTCAGGTGTTTCTCCCACCTTTTCAGCAACAAAAGATGTTTTGTCACTTGGAAAGTGCCAGAGTTGTGACAAGTCCTTCCTGCTCCTCATGTGAAGGGGCACAGAGATCCAATAATATTATTAATTTATTAATTCTCTGAGGGTAGAAGTTTTAAATAATGTGAAAATTCGCACTGCAGGTATGATAAAAGATGCTCAGACTCTCAAAACAAAAGTTTAAAAATGTTTTGGACTTCCAAAATTTGGCAAAAAATATTTAAATCTCCCTGGTGTAAGTTTAATTGATCAGAGGTAAAAAATTCAGGTATTTTTCCAATGATCCATAATAATGGATGCCATGTGGAAAACAAGGAAACAGCATTCCCTCAGCCAAGCCAGCATTTAATCCCCAAAAAATACCTGAGGGAAAACTGCAAATAAAAATCAGATTAGATAAAATCAAATTCAGGTGTCAGCAGAATCTCCTTGGAAAAACCAGATTGCAACAGGAGAAAGTGAAAACTGTCCTCACCCTGAATGGGATGATCTTTAAGGTTCCTTTAAACCCAAATAATTCTGTAATTCTATGACAAACCAGTGTTAAATTTTCATTTAATTCACAGCCCAAATCAGCCTCATTCCCTTGGTTTGATTCTCAATCCTGCCGTGACCTTTCTGGACAAATTGGAAGAAAAATGGGAAAAACAAAAGGTCAACATAATTTGAGGAGCCCTGACAAAATACAGAGGGCCTGGCAGGATTGCTCTGCTTTGCTATAAATCTTAATTCCTGATTATTTATTTGGGGTTAATTGGAGACTCTGTCCTTTGTAGGACAGAGGGGAAAGTTTGTTTTTTGGGAAAAAAAAGCTAAAAGCCAGGGAATATTCAGAGAATTTCACACCTGTGCAGGTTCTGGGGTGATGCTTTATGGTGAGTTTAAACTCGTGGGGGATGCTGGAAATGAAAAAGGGACTTTGGAATTGGATCACAGAATCACATGGGAGATAAAACATAACCAGGTTTGAGATCTGGCACCAAACTGGGGAGGAAAATCTGGTTACACTTCAAACCACTCAAGAAAAAAAACCAAACAAACCTCTGTGGTGTAATCCCTAATTACAGAACAGTCCCATTGTTTGGGGTTTGGTACAACACAATAACAACTAGGAAAATCTTTCACCTTTAGTTGTTCCAAGCATGAGAACACCTGGAATTTCCCAGTATACATCTGGGATTTCCCAGTTTACACCTGAAATTTCCCAGTATACATCTGGGATTTCCAGTTTATACCTGGGATTTCCCAGGATTTCCCAGTATACAGCTGAGATTTCCTGGTTATTCCCGATGTGCAGCTATTTACTTAGATTACCCAGTATGCAGCTGGAATTTCCCAGGATATAAGTGGTATTTCCTGGGATTTCCCAATATACAGCTATTTCCTTAGATTACCCAGTATACAGCTGGAATTTCCCAGCATACAGCTGGTATTTCCCAGTATACAGCTAGCATTTCCCAGGATTTCCCATTATACAGCTGATATTTCCCAGGATTTTCCAGTATTCAGCTGGAATTTCCCAGTATGCAGCTGGTATTTCCCAGGATTTCCCAGTATACAAGTGGCATTTCCTGGGATTTCCAATATGCAGCTATTTCCTTAGATTACCCAGTATGCAGCTGAAATTTACCAGTATACAGCTGAGATTTCCCAGGATTTCCCAGTATACAGCTGATATTTCCCAGGATTTCCCAGTATTCAGCTGGAATTTCCCAGTATGCAGCTGGAATTTCCCAGTATTCAGCTGGAATTTCCCAGCATACAGCTGGAATTTACCAGTATACAGCTGGTATTTCCCAAGATTTCCCAGTATACAAGTGGTATATCCCAGGATTTCCCAGTATTCAGCTGGAATTTCCCAGTATACAGCTGGTATTTCCCAGGATTTCCCAGTATACAAATGGTATTTCCTGGGATTTCCAATATGCAGCTATTACCTTAGATTACCCAGTATACAGCTGGAATTTCCCATTATACAGCTGGGATTCACCAGGATTTCCCATTATACAGCTGATATTTCCCAGGATTTCCCAGTATACAGCCGGAATTTACCAGTATTCAGGTGGTATTTCCCAGGATTTCCCAGTATACAAGTGGTATTTCCTGGGATTTCCCAGTGCAAATCCCTTGGCATGTGTAAAATTCCCCATTCCTTTCTGCTCCATGAGCTCCCTCCTTCTGGGACAGCAAATCCAGGAATCTCAGGGTTGGAAGGATCTCAAGGATTATTGTTTCACCCCATTCCATGGCAGGGTCACCTCCCACTGTCCCAGGTGCTCCAATCCCAGTGTCCAGCCTGGCTTTGGGCACTGCCAGGGATCCAGGGGCAGCCACAGCAAATCTGGGAATTCCATCCCAGCTCCTCCTCACCCTCCTAACCAAATTCCTCCCCAAATCCCATTTCAATTTCCCCTCCTTCCCCTTAAAGCCATTCCCTGTGCGCTGTCCCTCCATCCCTTATCCCAAATCCCTCTCCAGCTCCCCTGGAGTTTCTCCATCCTTCAGCTTCTCCCTTCAGCCGAGTTCAGCATCTCAAGGACTTTCAGCGCTTTAGCAAAGTCTTGTTCCAGCAAGATACACCCGACTCGGTTTCCCAAACACGGGCAGAGATAAGATCCGGGCCGATGGCGGGTTGTGAATTTGGGGATTATCTGCTGTGTGCCGATCCTCCAATTCTCTGCCCATTATGGCAGAGCGAGATAAGGGGCGGATTTTGCACCTCTGCTAATTTCTCTGCCCGTGCAAACAGAGATAACCTTTCTTCTCTTATCAGCTATCAGCTGCTCCATCACATAATTGCTGCTCTCTCAATTAACATGTGCCGCGGGAGAGAGAAACAGGGATCACAGACCTGACTAGAAAGGGAAAAAGGGAATTTTGGCAACTGTGCAGGGAGAGGAGAGTGATTTAAATGGGGACAAGGCAGCCGCCGTGGCAGGGAATGTTCTGTTGGATCTGCGGCTCACACGGGGTTTTTATTACAGTGGGAAAAAAACGGAGCCGAAATTCTTATTTTGATCCTGGTTTAGCTATGCCTGGGATTGGCTGGGTTTAGATGACAGGTAGGGATTGGGAAGGGCTGATGGAAGAGGCTGGAGGTGATTTGGGATGTGACCTAAAGGAAAGTTGGGAAGTTTTGGAGAGGCCATTCCTGGAAATAGGAAGGTTAATAAGGTTGGGCAATGGGAAGGGCTGATGGAAGGGTCTGAAGGTGATTTAGGGGATGTGATCTGAAGGGAATTTGGGAAGGTTTGGAGAGGCTAATCCTGAGATCTGAAAGGTTAAGAAGGTTGGGGGTTGGGAATGGCCAATGAAAGGGGCTAAAGATGGGTTTGAGATGCTGTCTGAAGGAAAGTTGGGAAGTTTTGGAGAGGGCAGTCCTAGAAATAGGAAGGTTAAGAAGGTTGGGGTTTGGGAAGGGCCAATGGAAGGGTCTGAAAGTGGTTTGGGAGGTTGTCTGAAGAAAAATTGGGAAGGTTTGGAGAGGCTAATCCTGGGATCTGAAAGGTTAAGAAGGTTGGGGAATGGGAAGGGCCGATGGAAGGGTCTTAAAGTGAGTTTGGATTGATCTGAAGGAAACTTGGGAAAATTTGGAGAGGGCACTCCTGGAAATAGGAAGGTTAAGCAAAATGGGGAAGGGCTGATGGAAGGGTCTGTAGGTGATTTAGGATGTGATCTGAAGGAAAGTTGGGAAGTTTTGGAGAGGCCATTCCTGGAAATAGGAAGGTTAATAAGGTTGGGCAATGGGAAGGGCTGATTGAAGGGTCTGAAGGTGGTTTGGAATGTTGTCTGAAGGAAAACCTGGAAGGTTTGCAGAGGCTAATTCCAGAATCTGGAAGTTTAAGAAGGTTGGGGATTAGAAAGGAGCCAGAGAAGGGTCTGAAGGTTTTGGGTGTGGTCTGAAGAAAATTTGGGATGCTCTGAAGAAGCCAGTCCTGGAAATAGGAAGGTTTAGAAGATTGGGGATTGGGAAGAGCAAATGGAAGAGTCTCAAATTGAGTTCAGATGTTGTCTGAAGGAAAACTGGGACACTTTGGAGAGGGCAATCCTGGAAATAGGAAGTTAAGAAGGATGGCACTCCAGCAGCTCTTTAGGTGACAATAATGACGTCATCATCCCTGCAAAGGGGACTTGGTGTAAAAGAATCAGCGAAGGAGGTGAGATCCTGCTGGGACACAGCTGTGTCTGTGAGGGAATTCTGGGCACTGGGATGGGATTCAACCCTATTTAAAGGGGTTGGAAATCATGTGCTGGCCACAGCAACAGTGGGATGGCTGAGCCTTGTCACCAGGCTGGCCAGGGGAGATGTCACCCCCTGATTGCAGCAGGGCTGCTGAGCCAGGAGCCACGGGGACTGGGGTGCAGGGAGAAACAAGAGGGTGTGAAATTACATGGGAAGTTTACAGACTCACACAGAATCCCAGCATGGACAGGCTGGAAGGGTCCCCAGGGGTCAGTGGTGTCACCTCCCTGCTCCAGCAGGGCCATCCCAGAGCTCAGGGCACAGGGCTGTGTCCTGTGCCTCTGGAATAGCCCAGGGCAGGAGTTGTGCCCCCTGTGCCAGGAATTCCCTGCCTGGAGCAGCCCCAGCTCCCTCAGCCTTCCCTGGACACTGAGATGCTCCAGCCCCCCAGCAGTGAAGGATTTGGGGGTCCAGAGGGAAACCTGGGATGCAGCATCCAGTCTGGACCATGGATACCCCAGGGGTGAGAGCAGGATGGGAGCACAAACTCTAAAGGAGACCCTTCACTTCTGACAGCCCCACTCAGCCTGGGGGTCCATCCTGCCCCATGGATGCTCCACATTCCCGGCAGGATCCATCGTGCTTAATGGCCTTGACATTGTGTTGGGACAATGGGTCACTCTGGGCTGCCAGATGGGGAATGCTGGAGCTGGTGAGGATCCCAGAAAGATGAATTGCTGTGTGCACTGAATGGAGCAGGGAGCAGCAGTTCCAGGGATGCAGCAGGCAGATGGATTTAGGTTTGGATCTGCAGCGACTACATGAAGTGTCATTATGTGCTCCCTTGTCATTTTTCCAGGCATTTGGCAGCTGAGGATTGCTGGACAGCTGGGAAAACACCTGGGTTGTGCAGTGCAGGAAGAGCAAGCTGGATGCAAATATCCCATAACTCCTCATGGAGGAGAAGTGGTGGCTCCAGGGTGAGAGGATAATTGTGCAGAGGCATCTCCCACCTCGGATCACGGTGCAAAAGGGAAAAATCCTCCTTTACAATCACAAGGAATTTAAATTATTGGAATGGGCTGCCCAGGGAGGTTTGGAGTGTCCCAGGAATTCCTGCTGGGCACAGGGTGGGCACTGGGCACAGATGGGTTTCCATGGGCTGGGGGTTCTTTTCCAA